>NC_069123.1:4844521-6221782 GCF_026914265.1 Mya arenaria | reverse complement strand
TGGTATTAAACTAAAACCTTAAAGCTCATTTAATTTAGCTGTTTATGCTCCTTTGAAACTGTATTAATTAATTTTGTTATTATATTATGGGATAATGTCTACAGCAAATGTACACATTGTGTTCTTGTGATAGTATGTATGTTTATATAATCATAGTATAGGCTTCAATCTAAACAAATTAAATATTTGATTATCTTTAAGCAATAATCTCCACCAAGACAAAAGGGTACCCATGCTGGTCTTCGAGAGCACAGTATGGTATTACAAAAAAAGAACGAGGTCTAGCACCAATCCATAACTTTTTAGCCGAAACCCTATTTGTACCGAAAAGTAATTATCCTTTTAGCTGTCGATCCGTGCATATGATATTCACCATACATTTTTGATAATGGTTAGAACATTTATCTGTAACTGCTTGGGTAGCTAAGTCATAATTCAGAGTTGGATCACATTCTTATTGTACTAGTAGGCCCCGTTGTAAATGTCAAGTCTTGTTAACTGGTTCCGAATATAATGCATAATAATAAAGGTATACGTCGACCCATGCGATGTTTCTAGAACAAGGCGTCGAATGTTCGTGTATGACTCATGCGATTGTCATAATTGTATATGCCAATTATGAGGCTGGGTGGATCCAAACCGGTTTAAAACCTTAGTGAATAACTGAATTCCTCTTCATTCGCTGACCACTGCAATATGGTACCACCACCCCCAACAAAAAAATAAAATTAAAAAAAAATAATTAGGGAAGGACTCGTCGAGATTTACAAGTTATCTCTGTGCTGTCGTTAGTTATTCTCGTTTGTCTGTCCGTCCGGCTGTGGGCTGTCGACAATTGCGCATAATCTTTTTTATAATATGTTGGAATTTTTTTAAAAAAATGGCTTAAATTAATGTCTCGGTTGATTCCATTGCAAGAATTGTAGCATAATCGATCTTGATTGTATTAATTTGAAACATAATTAATTACTTGATTATTATTTAACATCCTTGCACGTATTTTTTTTCTTTTTGGCTTGGCAATGAAGTTTATATCGAATTTTTCAGATATATACTTTATTTTGCCTATTATATATTTTGAATTGTACTACGGTCGTGAGTTTAACACCTACCATAAACAATACTACAAGTATACCATAATTTACAAAAAATGACTTATCGGTGTCTTTAGTTTCGTTTGATCTCCCGCCTATATAAGCTTAATGTTATTCTTGATGTACTTGTGAGAAAATTATTAATGATACAATATTTAATATTGCATGTCACTGGTAATAGAAACCGACCGTGAAATAATTACATGTTAGTCATTTTTTCGTTATTGCATACTATGATTATTCAAGAAGTATCAAATTTATGACATAATAATTATGATTCACAACGTGCCTTCACATTACCGTCTTCAATTATTTAGTAATTGCTAGTTTTTTTTCTAAATTTGAGGTTGCTTTATTAAATAAGATTTTTTTTATTAAACAGACGGAATTTATGATATGATATGTTTTAGGCGGGATTCCATTCATTGTAGAAGTTATCTGATATCAATTAAATTGACAGAGGTGTCAAAAAACGTGTTAAAATTAGTTTATATAATAGCAGAAAAACACCTTTTGCAACTTAAGAAAATTAAAATAACAAAAGAATGTATTTTGTGTCAGAAACATTGATAATATGATTATGATAAATTTCTCTTTTTTTGGAAATGACCCTCTTTTCAAAATCAAACATACACATGTATAACTAATATATTATATTTTATGTGCTTAACCTTTTACTACTTACTAAATAATGTATTTATGGAAATTATTAATTACTGATAACAAGATTGTAACCGTGTATTAAATAGCTGAAAACGTACAAATATAGTAAATGATTGGTGAGTGCTAAATGATTTACTGTGATCTTCTATTGTCTCATACGGTAGAAACATTGTGTTTTCTGCACCTTTCTTCCTAATTAAACTGGGAATCCTTCATAAAAACCATTGTTTTCGACATTTGTTTTTCCTTTTTTGTATATTGAACCAATTGTATCAATTGTGGTAAATCTTATTTGGAAGTAAGAGTGCAATTTTAAGTGAAGGTAAATGTGATTACAACTTTTCTAAACATATCAACAAAAATGGTGGTTAAGAAAATTTAAATAACTTTTCATTTTCCACATTGTGTGGTTTGCATTCTGCATCTATTTAACTATTAAAGAAACGTCAAGTCGTTTGTATTGCACTCCAAACAGCAGCTCAACAGCACATCCATTCATACGATCATTTACAAAAACCAAGTAACTTCAGACTAAGATATGTACGACGTGGTACAGAAAGTCATCAAATTTGAATCAGAAAATTTCATAAAAGTCGTATTAGTTTGCTTATTCATGTTCGCTGAAAAGGCTCGTTTTAAAACGGTATGTGTCTATGAAAGGCACAAACAAAACCTCTATGGATAGGCATTACAACTCAGCGGCTATGAAATTGCTCTAGCGATTTCGCACCGTAGGACCCTATTGTGCGACAACACGATAGTTTTCACGCGGACCGGGATACCAACTCGATGCTGTCATGTTTGGTGTACTTGCAACACTAGTGTATCTCACCCTAGAATAATGCTTCAGATAGGCCATTTTGCCATGCGCCGCTCATTTTTACAGCATCCGCGCAGGAGCAATGGCCCCGTGAAATTCGTGAAAGCAAAACATTCATTTCACAGCAGGGTGATATGTGACTGTCAATGCTTATTTAGATTTATGATTAAGAATAAATTATTGCAATATCCTCATTTCGTGTTTCACCATAATATGCAGTTTTTATTTTCATAAAATTAAATTTTGACTACCTGTTTTCGGCATCGTCACCATACGTATGTCAAACCGCACGAGTATTACAATACCTTCGAATTTGTCTTGGTCATGTCGCTACCAGTTTAAGTAGTCCGATCCATGAATAATCTATTTTTGTGTAAGCTGCACCAACTTAAGTGTTAAATGTCGATGCCTGGTTTCCCCATATATGATTTGGTTTGAACATTAAGATGTTGCTGGCTTACTCTGTCGTAGATATTGGTCTCCTCTGTTGTTACTCGACTAGCCTACCAGGCCTCACAAATATAGCCTTTCCCATCTGTGTTGCACTTATAATGTAATTTAAGTGAACAGTTGCAATGAACAGTTTCAAACCGAACCTGCTGCTTTTATTTGTTTGTGTTTTTGTGTTCTTCCAAATGATCTACCTTCCAGAATGAACTCCTGTACGCCACTTAAAGGGTGGGACTTAGTAACAGTTACTCCCTGTATTTGTTAGCGTTCAAGTTTGGCGATATTTAGAAAAAAGAGCGAATCTGCAGCTAAGGTAGCCCTTTCATTTTTCTGTAAATCGTCAAAATTGGACTCAAACTCATTTGGTGTTTTTGTTGCATTCGTCAAAATCGATGTACGTAAAATTAATTAAAATATCGTTTGAAAGTCCTCGATTATGTCGTTTTAACATACCAACATTTAAACACCAAGGCTCATTTGCCGGTGCTACTGTCAGTTCATTACTGTTTCTTTTAAATGCGCTATTGAAATGATTAATGCTTCTGATCAAAGAAAAATATATAGATTTTTAACAAAGATATCAATTTGATAGAAGATATTCATAGCTGATAAGTCAACAGTCACTACAATAACTAAAATATTAAATAGTCTACATTCTTTCTGAAGTTATGGTATAAAAATGTCTGTCTTTGTAAAGAAGTACCTTTTATTGCAAAACTATTGCAAACCAAATCATCATTTTTATTAATTCGAACTCAGATGTCCCCTATTAAAAAGGAAGCTACATTCCCGAGGAGATAACTTGGTTGGTGTTTAAATTGTAACTAACTCCTAGTAGGTTTTAATTACCCATGAAGCATTAAATAAATTCAAGATCATACTCATATTCCGTATCATAAATAGTCCTTTGATATTCTATACCGAAACCAAATGTTACCCAAAACTTGCTCATAGCCTCTTAAACAAAGTCAGAATTCCTATTAATCATTTACCATCCATTCATTTCGCACTGATGATTGGCCTAACACGAACATAATGTGTGTGTCGGGTTACCCTACCCAACCTTACCCAACCTAATAAAAGCCGCAGACCATAGATCTGTTGTTTAAATAAAATAAAAAAATAACAACAGAAAACGGTCCTCACGCCATAAACATAATTTGGATTAAACATAAATTTTCAGTATATTTTGACAAATAATAATACACCATAAAACACCAATATATAAATGAAATTTGCCAAAAAAGAATGCAAGAAAATGATATTGACAAAGTCTGTTTGGAAAATAATCTCCACCAACCCTACCTTATAATTTTAGGGATGTTACCCTAAACAAACAATTATTTTTTAGGCCTTATACTCGTACAATACCAAAATTTTATTTCGGAAACTCGCACATTAAGGATAAGATATTGTATAAAACACATTAAAATGAATTAAGCAAGTCGTCCACAATGAGGCTTTAGAAATAAACACCAGAACATTTACAAGACTAATGGATTTCGTATTCCAAAATTCGACCACCCAATATTTTGGACTAGCATTACTCATGACGGTTTTTGCTAACGACGTAACGCATTTGTTATTATCTACGTGAGGCGGATATTCTTTAAACGCTTAAATAATCGTATCGATATAGCATAAATATATAAAATATAAATACATCAAAATGATATATTCAAAGCAGTTTTTTAACGAATTAGATGGAAGGAAAACAGAACCGAACTGCACCGACTTAACCGAATTCAGTTAGGGTTTCATGCCAAAATAATTGCGTAAGAATAAACAATCCCACACATATTAGATGCACATATATTCTAGTTTATCGAAAAATAATATTCTGAGATTGTACTGCCTTACAGCTCTATTTCATTTTGTCTTGATTTCAATTTTCGAAATCTTTAATGTGGTAAAATTTGATATCATAACAGGAGGTATCTGAACTTTAAAACATATCCGCACAATATCGTATTTTTTTGTATATGCCTATAAAATGGTGACCATGACAATACATAAAATAGTATAAGACTGAATATCTATCGATCAGTCCAAAAAATAACTTCATTGTTTCAACTAACATCTCTAAAAAAGATAGGTTGGCCTAACTTTGTTTTCTATATTTTTTTGAGAACATGGATTCTGTACCAAACCAAACCGACCTTATATATCAGGGTATATCACTATTGGTCGGTCCGGTTATGATGTCTTTATACAGATGATGTGTCTTTAATCAAAGTAATATTTTATATCAAATAGCTATTGTTATTAAAAATACTTTATTGAATGTTGAAATATACGTAAATGTTTAGTACAGCCTCCAAATTGAGTTACACATAGTATGTTGTGTTATAATGACATGAATACTTGGGTGTGACTAATTATAACATCATATACTATTTACAATTATATTTTACATGTTTTATATACGCGTTGACATGATATATGAAAACAATGTGTATATATATATGTAGACCATGTACATGTCTGTGCTGTTCTGTTCTGTGCTGTTATATTATGTTCTATTATGTTGTATTCTGTTCTGTTATGTTCTCTGTTTTGGTGGAAAATGGCTGGTTTCTAAAACTCTCATATCTTTTCAGCATGTAACTGCAACCTCCACGCCAAACACTGTCGGTTCAACATGGAGCTGTACGAGCTGTCAGGGTACGTTTCCGGCGGGGTCTGCCGGAAGTGCCGTCACAACACGGAGGGCCGCTTCTGTAACCATTGTCGGGAGGGATTCTACAGGGATCCGCGAAGGGACATTACCCACAGAAAGGCGTGCAGAGGTATGGATAGTTTATTATGTATATGTATTTACAATTCGAGGTACTGGGATACAAAAGGACACAAAACCCAAATTTTTATTTTAATAACTTAGAAATATTTTGTTGTTAGAATTATTACGAAAGAACATACCGCGAGAAACGCTGTAGTTAGAATTGACGATTTGCATAGGCAATGAATGATGTCCTAAGGTACATTAACATCGCTTTTTAAATAGCAATATATTTACGTCCTGCAATACTTGAATAAATTAAGTCATAACTGCGCCTAGTTGTAAATATTTACTCAAAAGGTAATATCAAATTAACATAAGAAAAACATGAGGGAATAAAAAAAATCCATATGCAGAAGAATTTGTCAATCCAGATGTTTACAAGACATACGAGGTCATAAAATATGGAAAAGAATGGATGCTAGGCTAGAATTTCGACATTTTCTTTTAAAGTATGGTATTTTATTAAAGTAAAGCTGTTACCTAAGATGCTAGCTTTGGTACTACACATGGGAGTACTCTTTAAATATAGGCCGGCGAATCTTTAATACGCGATATTTATGACAGCTTTCAGGACAAAACTGACGTGTTTTAGCTCAGTTTTGCTCAAAAATTGAGATTTAGTTTCACTGGGGTCGAAATTTACTTGACACTGGTTGTCAAAACTGGTGTCGATATATCAAGCTACCCGAAATTAAGCTTTGTCAATTATCGTCAAGTTACTGTATGAAACATTTTTCAGATTATAGCGATCCGCTTCAAAATACAATGTTTGTATATCATTAGGATTTACAAATATTAAACAGAATAACATTAACCTAATTTCAAAATACTGCAGACGTACATTTATACGTTTTATATTATATTTCTATTTGTGTATTTATTAAATATCTTAAGTCATTTCCTATTAAACTAAAATTATTTCTTAACGTAAAGTGACACTCTTATTCAAAATCAATACATTAACACGTATATCAAACATACATTTTCAGTGATAAACCTTTAACTACTTACTAAATAATGCATTTATGGAAAATATTTGTACATTGTAACTCATAACAAGATTGTAACCATGTATTTAATAGCTGAACCCGCAAAAATATTAAATAATTGGTGAGTGCTAAAAGATTTACTGTGATCTACTATCGTCGCATAAGATAGAAATACGTCTTTTCTGCACCTTTTTCAAATTAAACTCGGTATCCTTTATAAGAACCATTGTGTTCGACATTTATTCATCCTTTTTGGTATATTAAAACAACTGTAGTAATTGTGGTAGATCTTTTTGGGAGTGAGAGTGCATCTTCAAGCTTCATGGACATTACATGTATCTAAAATTAGCACTTTCATCTTAAAATATAAAAGAAACACGTATTCAATGTTTATTAATTTGATAATAATCATTAACAAATTGACAAAAAAAAGGATTTGACTTAAGATTTTGTTTTAATGTCGACCTAGATATACTTTATTACTTGTATTTGGCAACCTTAGGCTAATATAGCTCTTTGTTTTACACCATATAAAACAAATCAAAAGAAAGATTTTGTGCTAATCCTGGCCTCAATGAAAACATTCACACAAGATGGGCGTTCTATTCGCCGTGTTTACGATCCGAACAGAAAGGATCCAACTGCTTTCCAAAATCGTTCAGAGATATTTTGAGAAGTTCAAAAAGTATAAACAAACATTCCAATCAATGGATTTATTATTGAGAAAAGGAGCAGATGTTTCTCCAAGACAAACAGTATAGCTAAATTTATTTTTATTAAACAGTATGTATTCATTACATTTTTGGTTAAGATTTTTGGGAGCCAACGTATTATCATTTTTTGGAATTTATAATATAATTTAAATGTCCCAAACTCAGGTAAACCAGGGGCAAGTTCAGAATTTGACGTTATATGGGGCGTAACTTAGGGACTGCGACCTTCCCTCAGAACCGAAACTTATTTTGTTTGAAATGTTGGCAGGGGGGTTGGAAGAAAAAATTAACAATTTTTAGTCAGAAACGATGCATTTCTGGCGTATAATATCACTTTTTCTCCAAATCTGAAAATAAAATAAAATTGAACGATTTGAGGGGGAGGGGGGGGCGCCGGGTACACCCCCGGATCCGCTAGTGTAAACTACTAATAAGATTATCTTACGAACACGGCTCACTTGGTAGACATAACCAAACATTTAAACAGAAGTACCGGCGCAAAGTCTTTAAAATACATATACGTCACAAAATGATGCTTAAACAGAAAAGCCAGACGCAATAAAAACGAATTAAGAGTAAAACAGTTACTCATCGTAGTACATATTGATTGTTACTTATTATTCCACAGAGAACCGTAAAGCGAATACAGGCATACGCTGGGCATAATAAGCCACGAAGTTGGTTTCCTTAACATACCGCCAGTCGCTTCGAGCTTCCAAAACACACCTTATCTCTCGAAAGGTTCATAAATTAATTATAAGAGAAACATAAACAACCATTTGCTCAGATGTAGAGTGTTTTAGTGTTTGTCTGTAGCAGATGGTGAAGAAAATACAGGAAATAAAATATTTCAGGAAGTTTTGTTCGCGTGTGCTTGTAACATTAGAACACTGTTTTATTCAAACTGTATGCCCTCAATAAGACAGTCGTACGTCCAAATACAATTAGAAGGATTTGCAAATGTACTGTGATGAACCCTCGATATATTTTTTATATCCATACAGTAAATGTCCGCCATTAAAACTCGTGTTGATGTTTAGAATCGGAAACCAGACAGTAGTGACCTTGTCTGCCTTCAATGCAACCATAAAAGATAACTCAAAATATAATAGATCTCAATTGTTTGGAAAACCGCCGAAAATTATATTTTACCTAAATAATAAGTAACGCTTTAAGAAAACATGAATTTTCAAACATAAATATTAAAAACTACGATCTGATCTTTGATCAGCAATTCTTATTTCACCGGTTTTTCAGACATTTTCGAAAAAGTTTTGGCTGATTCCAAGACAAAAAAAAGTTGTCAAAATGGTCAATCTGTGAGAGCGCTTCTTCAAGATGGAATTATAACCTTGACTAGAATATAAAATATTCTCTATCACTATTTCAGCCTGCAACTGTCATATGATCGGCGCACTCGGGAAGACGTGTAACGCTACCACGGGCCAGTGCCAGTGTAAGGATGGGGTTATTGGGCTCACTTGCAACATGTGTGCGCCCGGGTACCAGCAGAGCAGATCACCTATAGCTCCATGCATTGCTATCAGTACGTTTTACGTTTTATCGATGTAATGTATCCATACCATCAATAGCTCAATGCACAGTCATTTTTACGTTTTACTATTATCGACGCAGTTCGATGGATGTCAGTGCTTTTTGCTGTCCGAACATGTAATATTTCGTTTTCTTTTGTCACGAAAACGATTGGTCGATTAATAACTTATCATCAGATATACTATCACAACGGGTAAAACTATTTTTTAATGTAAATGAGCATATGATTGATAAACACAATATATAAGCATGCATTTCAAATAGACCAAAAATTTTATAATGCGAAAGAAACATATCTTGGTCTGGCACCATGACAAGAGGAAATGGAAAAGCGCAAGATCGTTAATCATAATACATAATCGCTGGTTACAAATTTTCTTTAACTTAAGGAAATATTCACGATCGTTTCCAACCATTTCTTAAAATAATATTGTTTGTATTTTCAGAAACACCTGGAAAGCCAAGACCACCGCCACCTTCACAAAACCAAAACACAGGTACAATACATACTTTTTATTCTATGTCTTCAATATTACATTAAATTCAGTGGCGGTATTCAATATTCATTATTCAACTTAACTTAAGGTCACACATCATTGACTTCATTCACTCTATTGGTCAGTTATTAATAACAAGTAATCCGATAAGCTACATCGTTCTTATATCCAATTAAGACCAATATCGAACACCAGCCCAGGGCTTGCGACAAGACTGTTTTGACCGGCATCTTAAATGGACAACAGTGTCTCACTTCTCATAGTCAATTTCAATTATGTATTGTCTTTTTCAGAAGAATTAATAACAAACAAATTTTAAATTTTCATTAGACCATTACTGTAACTCTGTCTTCAATATTGAAAATCCGCCTGTTCAGGAATGTCTGTTTGATATCGAAGAACAGATAAAACAAAATAAACAAAAACACCTCATTTATATAATTGTCTGAATGCCTCTGTCTAACTTCATTCATATTTTACCTGCCATGTTCAAGGAATTTGACCCACAAAGATAGTTATTCTTATAGCTCACTCAACCTGAATGTTAACTTTTGGTATCATTTTAAAGGTGTTTGCTTAAGGATTGCTTAAAACGTAAAAAAAATACCTTACATAAATTATACATAAAGTTATTACTATTTGTATATTTGTAATCATCTTCAATGATTTAGACTTTCGTACTCTGCACACTTGGGTTGATACCTCAATTCAACATTTATCATGCACTTGGGTTAAATACCTCAATACAACATTTACCATGTACTTGGGTTGAATACCTCAATACAACATTTACCATGTACTTGGGTTGAATACCTCAATACAACATTTACCATGCACTTGGGTTAAATACCTCAATACAACATGTACCATGTACTTGGGTTAAATACCTCAATACAACATTTACCATGTACTTGGGTTAAATACCTCAATACAACATTTACCATGCACTTGGGTTGAATACCTCAATACAACATGTACCATGCACTTGGGTTAAATACCTCAATACAACATTTACCATGTACTTGGGTTAAATACCTCAATACAACATTCACCATGCACTTGGGTTGAATACCTCAATACAACATTTACCATGCACTTGGGTTAAATACCTAAATACAACATTTACCATGTACTTGGGTTAAAAACCTTAATACAAGATGTACCATGCACTTGGGTTGAATACCTCAATACAACATTTACCATGTACTTGGGTTAAAAACCTTAATACAACATGTACCATGCACTTGGGTTAAATACCTCAATACAACATTTACCATGCACTTGGGTTGAATACCTCAATACAACATGTACCATGCACTTGGGTTAAATACCTCAATACAACATTTACCATGTACTTGGGTTAAATACCTCAATACAACATTCACCATGCACTTGGGTTGAATACCTCAATACAACATTTACCATGCACTTGGGTTAAATACCTAAATACAACATTTACCATGTACTTGGGTTAAAAACCTTAATACAAGATGTACCATGCACTTGGGTTGAATACCTCAATACAACATTTACCATGTACTTGGGTTAAAAACCTTAATACAACATGTACCATGCACTTGGGTTAAATACCTCAATACAACATTTACCATGCACTTGGGTTGAATACCTCAATACAACATTTACCATGCACTTGGGTTGAATACCTCAATACAACATTTACCATGCACTTGGGTTGAATACCTCAATACAACATTTACCATGTACTTGGGTTAAAAACCTTAATACAACATGTACCATGCACTTGGGTTGAATACCTCAATACAACATGTACCATGCACTTGGGTTAAATACCTCAATACAACATTTACCATGCACTTGGGTTGAATACCTCAATACAACATTTACCATGCACTTGGGTTAAATACCTCAATACAACATTCACCATGCACTTGAGTTGAATACCTCAATACAACATTTACCCTGCACTTGGGTTAAATACCTCAATACAACATTTACCATGTACTTGGGTTAAAAACCTTAATACAACATTTACCATGTACTTGGGTTAAATACCTCAATACAACATTTACCATGTACTTGGGTTAAATACCTCAATACAACATTTACCATGTACTTGGGTTAAAAACCTTAATACAACATTTACCATGTACTTGGGTTAAATACCTCAATACAACATTTACCATGCACTTAAGTTGAATTCCTCAATACAACATTTACCCTGCACTTGGGTTAAATACCTCAATACAACATTTACCATGTACTTGGGTTAGATACCTCAATACAACATGTGTCATGCAATTGGGTTAGATACCTCAATACAACATGTGTTTGTCATGCAATTGGGTTAGATACCTCAATACAACATTTGTCATGCAATTGGGTTAGATACCTCAATACAACATTTGTCATGCAATTGGGTTAGATACCTTAATACAGCATTAGTCATGCAATTGGGTTAGATACCTCAATACAACATTTGTCATGCAATTGGGTTATATACCTCAATACAACATGTGTCATGCAATTGGGTTAGATACCTCAATACAACATTTGTCATGCAATTGGGTTAGATACCTCAATACAACATTTACCATGCACTTGGGTTAAATGCCTTAATACATCATGTACCATGCACTTGGGCAGGATACCTCAAGACACCATTTACCATGCACTTATCTCAAAATGCATTTTATCGAAACACTCTTGTCTAATAAAAGATATCAACGTGATGTTTAACACGCATTTTGCGATAGTTATCACAAATTGGAACTTATCGAAATGTTTTGTTTTATCTTTGCAGACGGAAAATGCAAATCGAAGTGCAATAAATCCCGGCGTTTGAAGTTCAGCAAATTCTGCCGAAGAGACTATGGTAGTACCATGTTATCACTATCGAAATCCTGTTTGTAAAATTGGGATATTCTAAATATTGTAAATCAAAATGTTCAATCGAAAATAATTTTTGTAAAATTCTAAATATTTCAAATACTTTTAAACGTTTTGTGCAATTATTGAAACATTAAAATATTTGTATAGTTTGCTAAAACTTGGCATGACATTTTTGCTGACGTTACATATTTATTTGTTACATCATCATCTTCACAAGTTTATAATCGTCCTTTAATATTTGAAATTTACAGCAATAAAAGCAGAGATAGTTGCAAAGCAGGACGTCGGCGAATTCGTTAAGTTTACGATCAACGTTTTGACGTCATATAAGAAAATCACGGACCGCAAAATGAACAAGCGAGGCGAAACACTCTTATGGGTCCCGAAGCAGGATCTGCGGTGCCGATGTCCAAGGATGAAGCTTCGAGAAACGTATATGATTGTCGGAAAGGTGAAGCCAAACGAAACAAGACCGGGTTTTATTGCAGACAGACGGAGTATTGTTCGAACTTGGAGGAACAAATGGCAGAAAAGATTACGACAATATCAGAAACAAGAGATGAAAGGAAGTTGTTACCAAAAATACACAGACTGATTATCGTTATTATGGTGATATGTAGCAAAAAATATGTAGAACTATACGCTGTTTTGATAAATACCTCATGTTCGTGATACTTGTTCATTGGTTGAAATACCGACGAACGACGCAACTGCCCGGATTGGACAATTTGAAAGGAAAAACTGATTCGATTGGACAATTTGAAAAAAAAAACCTGATTCGATTGGACAATTTGAAAAAGCTGCTACGTTGAGGTGAACTCAACCGTGACGATAAGGTCACGCGGAATTCATGCATTAATGAATGGAAAAGTGCCCATAACTCGGGTTTTGTCGCGTTGTTCTCTTTCGCCAAAGAAGTAAATACTCATCGCAGAGTCATTCTATTCATGACAAGGGCTTTGAGGATCGTTGTGACTTTGAAAGAAAGTGTTGCTGTAATGAATTCCATTGCGAAATAGACGCTTCTGATTACAGACACATTGTGAAATGTGTACTATTATTAATATTTGTAACACTTCAGTATGTTGACCGAGGAGTTTATTGAGCAGTGGTAAATATTGTGGATATTAGTGCTTTTTCACACTTATTTCTTAAAGAAATTCATCAACGCTAAAATACAAAATATGCCTCAGCTGAAATAGATTTCTGAATATTTTTAACTGCTACTCTGTGAGTTCCGCACTTCATATCCTTTAAGGGATTAAACCTTTATTGTATTTTGATTACTTACGTTACATGTTAAAACATAACAAAAATGCCTGATTCATTTTGTTGCATTTTCAGCAAGGGTATGATGAAAATGCGTCAATAATAATTTATGTAAAAGTTCAACAGTGTGTGTATACCACGTGATGAATTACGTCATTTATATAAATGCTACATCGGAAGGCAATATTTTACTTCGAATGAAGACTTAAAACAAAGATGACTTTACTATTTCTGTACCATTTTAAGCGAAACATAGCACAGTATACGCTGCTTACATAGCCCCGTATTCGGTCTTTTAAAAGTGTTTGATTTGGAGTTTACGAATATTACTTTACTACGTATCATTTATGACGTAATTTATCACGTGGTTCACACATACTGTTCAATGACCTCAAAGAAACATACATGACTGACTTGCGTTTGATGTTTAGATTTGTGCACAAAGCAAAGCTTTTAAAAGCAACAAGAATATGCACATATATTTTATTTGTGGTTTTCATTTGAACGATAGCTTTTGACTTTATGTTGGGTAATAAATATACTTATTAAGAAAGTACGGTAAATGACAAAAGCTTCGATTTTTTATTTATGTTTTGCTTCGCATTTGTTCACAAAATTGTAAATTGTGTTGTTGTTAACCAGGGTATTCAATTTTAAACGCCACCCTGGCTAAACTGATAGTTGTACTATATAATACGTTAAGGTATTATTCGAAAACGCTTTAATAAAAAAAAAATCTACGAATTAAAAAAACCAAGAACGGTACATGATTAGGAAATTTATAAGCCTCTGACCTGTTTATATTATTACCAAATAATAGAATATTTCTTTGTAATAAATTTGATATAAATTCCCTATGATGAAAATAAAACAATGGTATAAATCACTTAGTACACTGTTTTAGTACAGGGTCCGCATTTATAAAGCACCTTAAGTCATTTTCTTACTTTAGTCGATTTCTTAAAATATTCAAAGTCAAATTAAAAGAAAAGAAGATACATGTTTAGCATTTTAATGTGTTTTTCTCCATATGGTCAATGAAAATAGTGTATTTCAGAAATTATTAAGTTTTTTGTTTTATCATCTGAAAAAGGAGATACTCAAATTAGAAAATGACTTAAGATGGTTTATGAATGCCTTGGGTATTTTTATAAAAAAATACAGACTTTAACGTCAAAAAAACTCTTAAATTTTGCTTGTAATTTGACTTAAATTGTTTTTAAATTGACTTAAGTTAAGAAATAATTTAAGATGTTTTATGAAAATCGGCCCAAATATATTCATAATACATGACTTGTTGTAAAGCCGACAGTGTTGTACGTTTTAGTTATGTTGTTATTATTATTATCATCATCATGTTATTTTACGTGTCATTTTGTCATTACGTTATGATGTAATTATTACTTTCATAATATCATTTTTTCATTACGTTAGTCACATTTTTTTCCAGTAAACGTTAGGTTTCTCGTTATTGAGAAATGTTGGTCTTAAGAAATGTTGTACAAGCCTAAGCTGGCTTGTATGGGAAAACCCCGAATACATTTATATAAGTAGTTTTTTGGTTGAAGTATTTTAACCGAAATTCGGGAAAGCTCCACAAATAATTTTGACCAATTTACTGTGTAGAAATTGTTATATTTGTAGGTCGAAATTATAAAAGCATCAATTTTAAACAAAATCTGAGTAAAAATGTCTGAGTAAAAAAAAACGTTTTCATACATAATCGTTAAAAGTTGACAATTCTAATAGTTTTACCTTTTTGGGGCTATTTCCTTCGGACCGGTCAGTCAAAGCCTTTCCAAAACTACCTGACATCAAATGAATATGTATCTGTTACCCTTCGTTATTTAAAATGCAATGTTAAATCTAAGTTCTCTTTATGTAAACCACAATATAGTTAGTGCCAGTGTTACCACACTGTGATTTGCTTTTTTATCCATTAAATTATGTGTTTTCCTTGTAAGTTATCATGACACCGTGTCAGTAAATCTATTAAAATCTAGAAGTAAAACGTCTAGTTTGTTTACTTTTCGTGTGGTACCTTTCGTATGTTGCGAAGATCTTAAAAGGTCTTCCATATTCCTACGCCTACACTCGCATGTTGAGAAAACCCAACAAAGTATCCCATATTTTAACGCCTTAACTCGTATGTTGCGGAAATCCAACAAAGTGTCCCATATTTTAACGCATTAACTCGTATGTTGCGGAAATCCAACAAAGTATCCCATATTTTAACGCATTAACTCGAATGTTGCGGAAATCCAACAAAGTATCCCATATTTTAACGCCTTAACTCGTATGTTGCGGAAATCCAACAAAGTATCCCATATTTTAACGCATTAACTCGTATGTTGCGGAAATCCAACAAAGTATCCCATATTTTAACGCATTAACTCGTATGTTGCGGAAATCCAACAAAGTATCCCATATTTTAACGCATTAACTCGTATGTTACGGAAATCCAACAAAGTATCCCATATTTTAACGCCTTAACTCGTATGTTACGGAAATCCAACAAAGTATCCCATATTTTAACGCCTTAACTCGTATGTTGCGGAAATCCAACAAAGTATCCCATATTTTAACGCATTAACTCGTATGTTACGGAAATCCAACAAAGTATCCCATATTTTAACGCATTAACTCGTATGTTACGGAAATCCAACAAAGTATCCCATATTTTAACGCATTAACTCGTATGTTACGGAAATCCAACAAAGTATCCCATATTTTAACGCCTTAACTCGTATGTTGCGGAAATCCAACAAAGTATCCCATATTTTAACGCATTAACTCGAATGTTGCGGAAATCCAACAAAGTATCCCATATTTTAACGCATTAACTCGTATGTTGCGGAAATCCAACAAAGTATCCCATATTTTAACGCATTAACTCGTATGTTGCGGAAATCCAACAAAGTATCCCGTATGTTGCGGAAATCCACCAAAGTATCCCATATTTTAACGCCTTAACTCGTATGTTGCGGAAATCCAACAAATTATCTCATATTTTAACGCCTTAACTCGTATATTGCGAAGATACAACACAGTAACCCATATTTTAACGCCTTAACTCGTATATTGCGAAGATACAACAAAGTATCCCATATTTTAACGCCTTAACTCGTATATTGCGAAGATACAACAAAGTATCCCATATTTTAACGCCTTAACTCGTATATTGCGAAGATACAACAAAGTATCCCATATTTTAACGCCTTAACTCGTATATTGCGAAGATACAACAAAGCATCCCATATTTTAACGCCTTAACTCGTATATTGCGAAGATACAACAAACTATCCCATATTTTAACGCATTAACTCGTATATTGCGAAGATACAACAAAGTATTCCATATTTAACGCCTTAACTCGTATATTGCGAAGATAAAACAAAGTATCCCATATTGTAACCCCTTAACTCGTATATTGCGAAGATACAACAAAGTATCCCATATTTAACGCCTTAACTCTTATGTTGCGAAGATACAACAAAGTATTCCATATTTTAACGCCTTAACTCGTATATTGCGAAGATAAAACAAAGTATCCAATATTTTAACGCCTTAACTCGTACAAAGTCTTCCATATTCCGACTCCTTCACTCGTATGTTTCGAAGATTCTACACAGTCTTCCATAGTCTAACGCCTTAACTCGTATGTTGCAATGATCCTACAAAGTCTTCCGTTTTTAACGACTTTACTCGTATGTTGCAAAGGTCCAACAAAGTATGACATATTCTTACGCCTTAACTCGCATGTTGCGAAGATCTTACAAAGTCGTATGTTTCGAAGACATCCTACAAAGTCTTCCATATTTTCTCGCCTTTACTCGTATGTTTCGAAGATCCTACAAAGTCTTCCATATGTTTCCGCCTTTACTCGTATGTTGCGATGATCCTACAAAGTTTTCCATAGTCTTACGCCTATACTCGTGTGTTGTGGAGACTACAAAGTCTTCTATATTCTTCCGCCTTTACTCGTATATTGCAATGATCCTACAAAGTCTTCCATATTCTGCCGTCTTTACTCGTATATTGCGACGATCCTACAAAGTCTTCCATATTCTTCCGTCTTTACTCGTATATTGCGACGATCCTACTCGTTTGCTTCGATGATCCTACAAAGTATTCCATACTCTTATGCCTTTAATCGTTTTTTTTTGCGAGGAGCCTTTATCGGCATAGCTTATAACTCAGACAACAATAGAACAAAACCTGAGATAATGCAATAAACCAACGGAAATGTGCAAGTTTTGCTTCAAAAATCTGAATTAGAAGGGAGTCGATTCTAGTACCGTTTATCCCTTTTCGGTTATTCTACGCTAGATTTCTTTTATATGGCGCTCACATTCATTGATAGAATTCGCGGGAACGGTCGTCTAATATCTTCTTTACTAAGATCATGTACATCGATCAAGGTCAAACGAACGCCAAAGGAGAGACACTCAACCAATGGGCGCTACTGGGACTAGCAAGGTAGCTCAATCTTCTTTACTGAGTGCATGCACATCAATCAAGGTCAATCGAACACCAAAGAAAAGACACTCCAACCAATGGACGCTACTGGGACAAGCCCGGTGGCTCAATCTTCTTAACTGAGATCATGCACATCAATCAAGGCAAAACAAACGCCGAAGAAGAGACACTTAACCTATGGGCGCTACAGGGACCAGCCCGGTAGCTCAATCTTCTTAACTGAGACCATGCACATCGATCAAGGCCAAACAAACGCCGAAGAAAAGACACTTAACCAATGGGCGCTACAGGGACTAGCCAGGTAGCTCAATCTTCTTTACTGAGACCATGCACGTCGATCAAGGCCAAACAAACGCCAAAGGAGAGACACTTAACCAATGGGCGCTACAGGGACCAGCCCGGTAGCTCAATCTTCTTAACTGAGACCATGCACGTCGATCAAGGCCAAACGAACGCCGAAGAAGAGACACTCAACCAATGGACGCTACTGGGACTAGCCAGGTAGCTCAATCTTCTTTACTGAGACCATGCACATCAATCAAGGCCAAACGAACGCCGAAGAAGAGACACTCAACCAATGGACGCTACTGGGACAAGACAGGTAGCTCAATCTTTTTTACTGAGACCATGCACATCAATCAAGGCCAAACGAACGCCGAAGAAGAGACACTCAACCAATGGACGCTACTGGGACAAGACAGGTAGCTCAATCTTCTTTACTGAGACCATGCACATCAATCAAGGCCAAACGAACGCCGAAGAAGACACACTCAACCAATGGACGCTATTGGGACAAGCCATGTAGCTCAATCTTCTTTACGGAGACCATGCACATCTATTAAGGCCAATCGAACGCCAAAGAAAAGACACTCCAACCAATGGGCGCTCTATGGACCAGCCCGGTAGCCTTATCTTCATAAAAATAAAACAGGAGCGACAACCCTATGACAACCGACATAACACATCTATTACAATATCGTTTTTGGGTAAAATCACTAAAACGGTCAGTTAAAATTAAATAAAGACTCACAAGCCTGCGTACAAAAAGACACAGGGGCAGTGATTACGAACAGTCTCAAGTCTGAGTTCAGACCAAAACTCATGATGGCAAAACTTCATTTCATTGTAATTTTCCTTCTATCAGAACATTGATGGTAAGATTTGTTGAAATATAACACTATTTGAACGTTTTACCAGTATTTACATATTTTTTGTAAAGGAAATGGCATGAATATGTTTTTTTTGTTCCTTTACATGCTTTTTTGAGTCTGAGTCTAGAATTGGACTTGGGACTGTTCGTAAGCATGGTCCAAAGGCCCACCAGTTTTTCGAAAGTTCATAAGCGTTATTAGCTTATTATAAGTATCTTATTTCACTAAGACAATTTTCTTACTTAATATTGATTTCAGTAAATAAAAAATAGCTTATGATGATTATACTCAAGTTATTTTCCCTTTAAAGCCGAAAATGTTAAAAGAATGTTAATATTACACATTCTATACCCAAACAAAAAAGTGAGGTAACCTTAATCCTGTTATTAGAGACTTAAGCGTATCGAAAAAGTGTGACCAGCGGCATATGCGCTAGTTTAAAGACAAAAGCGCGCGATTAAAGAACCATTTAACACAAGATATTTTGATGACGTTGAAGCATTCACTTTTGTCTAATCATAGTTATTGATCAACGAGTGCCAGGTGGGAAATGCTTTTACTTTTTATCCCGAGTATAAGGCCATTATCAGTGGCCCCCGTGGGCGAGATGTACTTTCAAAGCATTTTCGCTAATCTATATTAATTCAAATAAGATTGTGAATACAGCTTTTCGCTGATATGAAGCACTTTCGAGAATGTTTTCTTGCTGAAAACAAATACAGTAAAACCGCGATCGCTCGAGGACGCCGGGGCCCCGAGCTAAAACCTTGAGTGATCCGATTTTTCGAACGATCCAAGTTTCCATTTACGTTCGTCATAAGCTATCTTAAAGAGTAAGTTTGAAGTCGTCATACCGATTGTTTATCCATGATACCTTAGGATGAGAACAGTACAATTTGATTTGTATACTTATTAAAGTTGCTAAACAGTAAAATTTACAGAAAGATACTTTTTTTAATAGATATTTTTCAATTCATTTCAGCTCTAAATAAAACTGTTAAAATATTTCTGAAATATAGAATGCTTAATAAAAAAGGTGTGGGCAGATATCTTCATATTTACTATAATGTTGGTTAACTGAGGTGGGTGAAAAAGCATCTTTCATGGCGGCTCGTGTAAGATAGGTTCATCCCAACCCTCGCGCAGGGTATTCTCGTTTCCACAAAACACCCTTTTGGATGAATTTATCTTACACTCTCGGTCATGGGAGTAACATTTAATAACTGATCTTGGCTTCAGAAAAAAAAAAACGTAAGCTAGATTGAGACTAACATATTTCACTAAAGAATCGGTTTCTCCAACATGCTTGTCTTAATAAGATAAAGGTATTATACATTCATATAATTGAAATTCATATATTAAACAGATATATGCCGTCTGACAAATAAGATAAAGGTATTATACATTCATATAATTGAAATTCATATATTAAACAGATATATGCCGTCTGACAAGTGAACTTAAAGGCGATACTTAGCAAAGAGAAGTACACACTTGCGGATTTAGAGGGGGTGCACCCCGCGCGCGCTCCCCCTAAAATCGTCAACATTAACTTTAAGGTCAATATCGGAGAAAGAAATTATACAAATACGCTCAAAATTCACCATTTCCGACTACAAATAGTTATTATTTTTTGATGGAGTAACGAGTAACCCCAAATCCCAATGCAAACAATTTATGCCATAAATACTTTCGGTTCTGATAGCGGGGGACATGTTGCGCCATTAACTAACGACCCCTCTAACGCCAATTCCTGGAGCTGCCCCTGGTACACGTTTGCACAATTGAACGCTCCAAGCAATCAATCAATGTGCCTCATTGGCGTTATGATCTACGATGCAAAAACAACAACATTCGTCAAAGAGGAGAGACTTGCAGACGTTGATTGGCACTTGATTTATGCACCCTCGCTTTCTTCGCCAATTATAAGCTAAGGTCTGTGTGTTGTTTTGACACTACCGGATGTTAGCAAGAGCGGGGCACGTTTCTCTCGTGCCACGGAGCATGTCGTTGTCAGCAGCGAAATAGACGAGTATCTGCTTTAATCGTTTTCGCAGAGGCTTTGCCACGCTTCTTTCTTGTACGAACGGAAGAAAGATGTTGTTTCTATTGAAGGTATGCTAGTAATTAATTTCGTCTTTGAATTCAGATGCCATCGAATTGTTCTAGTGCGAGGTACGTCTGGTTTTATGCAGCGAAAATAGTGTTCAGTATTGAGCAATCACATTCACAATGCACAATGCTGACTACACGTGTACCATAAACATCAACTCCTCAATAAATCTAGCTATCAACAGCTACATATTAAAGTGACACTCTTATTCAAAATCGATACATACACGTATATAACAAACATAAATTTTGAGTGATAAACGTTTAACTACTTACTAAATAATGCATTTATAGTAAATATTTATTACTGATAACAAGACTGTAACTTTGTTTTTAATATATGAAGACGCCAAAATATTAAATGATTGGCGAGTGCTAAAAGATTTACTGTGGTCTACTATCAACCCATAAGTTAGAAATACCGCGTCTTCTGCACCTTTTTCCAAATTAAACTTGGTATCCTTTATAAGAACCATTGTTTTCAACATGTATTAATTCTTTTTTAAAAACAATTGTATTAATTGTGGTAAAACTTATTTTGGTGTAAGAGTGCGTCTTTAAATATAAAGTATTACGCATCGTATTTGATGTGACAAATGCGCGTTAGAAAATAACAAGTAATTGCAATACTTTTTTTTCTTAAATAAACAGACATTAATATGTCAGTTTGACCACTTGATATATTTCTTTGAGAATAACGCATAACTGTGTCTGTCAAGGATCTATACATGTCCGAGATTTGTTCATCTACTGATAAACGAAAATAACACGATATAACATTATGGAAGATATACACGAAGTAGTTTTCTTTCTATAATGGTATTTATATGTATAACTTCTCTTAAGTCATGCTACTACAGTTACCTCTCCCTAAGCAATACTCTGATTATATTAAAGACACCACTTGGGTTACCTTCTCTGATGTTGTATATCCTAGTATGTATTTGAAACAACTTCTATACAAACAAGCGCATAATACATGGTTTTCTGAAGGAGATATCGTTTACGTTAAGTTATTGTTTTTTCTTCGTAGTGATATTGACATACTAATGAATACAAAAAAAAAATGATTATTTATACACGGTTAAGTCCTAAACGATTTCAACCCTTTATGTGGACAGTCGAGCAATATTAGACTTTATCGGTAGACACCGAAGACGCACAATGCTTGCAAGCGTTTCGGAGAGAAGCATCGCTTTAAAGATGTTTGGTCTCAGATCATAAGATGCGGAAAAAAATCTTGAATGTATTCTCCTGTCATTTATGTTCGATGCTTGGATGGTGTCCAAAGAAACAACGACCCATAATTCCTTTTCTCGACTGAAATATTCCACATTATTGTACCATGACGAGACGAGACGAACAATGAGTCGCGTGATTAGTGCTGCCACAATGGTCAAGGTTTGTTGTTCCAACAGAAAAATACGATTGTCACCAAGGCACGTAGCTAGTGTCGCCACAACAGGGGTTTATGTTGCTTCAACAGAGTGGTACGATGGTCACCAAGTCACGTGACTAATGAGGGCACAATGGTAGGGGTGCATATTGCTCCAACAGAACGAAGCGATGGTCACAGTCACCTGACTAGTGACGCCACAATGGTAGGGATTGCTTTAACAGAATGATACGATTGTCATCAAGTCACGTGACCAAGGCTGCCACACTGGTAGGGATGTATTCTGTTCAAACAGAACGATACGATTATCACCAAGTCACGTGACTAGTGCCGTCACAATGGGAGGGGGCGCACGTTGCCTTAACAGAATGATACAATTGTCACCAAGTCAGGTGACTACTGACTAGTGGCGCCACAATGGTAGGGGATCACGTTACTCCAGCAGAATGATACAATTGTCACGTGACTAGTGCCGCCACAATGACAGAGGTTCTTGTTGCCCCGACAGAATGATGCGATGATCACCATGGCAAGAGACTAGTGCTGCCACAATTAGAGAGGTTCTTGTTGCTCCAACAAAAATGTATGATGTGCGAATCGATTCTTCGGGTATCGAAAATACCTAACTGTTGAGAACCAGGAGTCTTCTAATCACTTGTCACTGTGTGATTTAATTTTGAATCCTAGATCTGAGGTTGCTCGTCTCTTAGCTTTTCTTCGCACTATCCGTTGGATTTTTACGAAGAAAAATACACTAAAAACACACGTTAAACGGCAACTAATATCGCTTTTCATTAGAAGTTTACATACGATGTGTCTTGTCAACGGTAATTTAATACAACTCGTCTTTACAAATTGCTTGAAACAGGACGATGCAATGATGGTAAGAAAATGAAAGGGAGGAAAACGCTGTATGTGACTTGTCAAAGTACAACTAGAGTTACCTATCGTTAAAACGTACTTTTTCTCACACGTTTACTTTAAAGTAAGCTACTTTATCATATGTTGGAAAAAGGGCCGTCCGGCATAACCTTTTCCGCTTCTGTTACAATAACCGAAACACAAATATATGAATTGCCGATGACGAATGACCCCGTATTATGTCTGTATCATTTAAGGGGTTTTGTATTCAGAAAATGCAAGTGAAGACAACCTTATGAAAATAATATAACACATTGTTACCCCCCGCCGAATCGAAGGTTTCGGGAGGGGGATATTGTTTTGGCGTTGTCCGTCTGTGCGTCATTCCGTTCGGAACCATAAATTGGTAGGCATTGATCAGAAAATGTTCAAACTTGGTCAGAATATTCCCCTTGATCACATATCGACCATTTCACATATGATCGAAAATTAGGTCACTAGATCAAATCTTACTATGGAAATGATTGGTCAGATTATGTTTAAGCTTTGTCAGGATGTACCCATTAATGAAATATGGACAATATTTAAAACGAAATTAAAAATGTTACTCTATATAAAAACTTTTATTTCAAATATTTCCAAACAAACTCAAACTTTTATCCAACGTTAATAACGGTCCATTTCTCTGCAGCCATATTACATGTTAATATAGGGAATATTCCACCTACTTTTCATTTCCAATCCATGAACTTTGCCTAATCAGGCGGGGGATATCAATTCAACAAATTTGCTTGTTAAACATTTAAAGACTGCAATATTATCATTTCAATAATTTAAAGACTGAAATTTTATCATTTCAAATACGTTAAATTTCAGTTGAAATGAAGACCTAGTTTCATATTAAGCCAAGATGTCATCGATGCAAATTTGATCAAGTTTCATGAAGATTTGAGTGAATATATATCGACTGGTCACAACTTTTCTTTAAGATTTGACCAAATGATCTAGTTTTTTGCCTAATGTGACCCATTCGAAAAGACTACCAAGATTAAATCAAAACACTATATTGTATATATATTTGTCCAAATGGGCTATGGCCTTCTGGATATTCTGAAAAATAAATCTTGAATCTTGAATAACCAAGAGGAACATTCTGAACGTAGTGACCAAGTGTCTGACCTCATGTGACCAAGCTTTAATCATTTATTTTATCAAGGAAAACATTTCGATTAGACAAAGTGACTTAGTTTTTGACACATGATCTACTTTCATATAAATCCTTGAGGATTCTGATTAAGATTCATGAAGTTTGTTCCAAATATTTTCCTAGAATGTGACCTAGTGATTAACCCTTGTGACCCATATTTACACGTGTTCGAGATTTTTTCAACGGGGACAATTTGACCAAGTTTGAACAATATCTGACCAATCCGTACTAAGATATAGTTCCCGAGTGGAATAATGTGACTGACGGACTGACAATGCCAAAACAATATCCCCCTCCTGAAACCTTCGTTTCAGTTGGGGATAATTACTCAAGTTATTGAACATATGCCATCTTTCTTTTTTAGTACTAGCGACCATGACCTTGATCAGACAACCCCAAAAGCAATCCACAGCTACCTGTACACCAAGTTTCATCCACAGGTACTTGACACACACTTTGTTTAATGTAAGACTTCGCAGATCGATAGGAAAAGAGTTTGTTTATGAAACGTACGTGGAGTTTCTAGCCGTTTTTTGTTTATTTCGTAGGAATCGACCAGAAATCGTGTTTGTATACATGAATAGAATGGACGTAGAAAACGACATGGATTGAATATAATGGCATTTTGTGAAACTTTTCCTCATTTCTTTGCTATTTGAGAGATTTTAATGAAATAAAAAGCGTTAATGCTTGGATTGATGCTTTCAAATGGCGACCACAAAGAGATAACCGTGATCTGTTCGTTTCTTGCAGCAGTGTACTTGTTTGTTCAGCATGATGTTTTTGTTCCATTGGGGGCCTTATATCTAAAAATACATATATAGGCCGATTTTGTAAAATATTTGATTATGTGACTAGCGCCTGTGGTTTCATCAAACCGTCTATGAATGGTAACTGAAGTTATTAAGAGGAAACCAGTTATAATCATAATTCTACTTTGAAAAACCTGGCTAAAACATTATGCGCTCAGCCAGCCTGCATGAGTATGTATGTATTCAATAGCCTTTCATTTGGAATGGTCCACCCATCACCATATCTCCTAGCCTTTCGGTGGGAGACTGTTTCATTTTATTCAACATTTCAATACAAAATACATTGTATAAACAAACAACACTGTTTGTGGTTAATGATAAAAGCAGGTGGACGACATTCAAATCCAAGGAAACAGTCTGAAAATAAATAAAAAATAAATAAAATGTGATAGGTGTTCATATAAACTATTCTGTGATATGTCATACGTGATCTTATCAATTATTTGTAACATTTCAAACAGGATAACATTTCTGATCTGTTTTATAAAAAAAGATCAAAACTTTTAAAAGCAGTTTTCAGAAAATCCGACGAC
The DNA here is from genome assembly GCF_026914265.1 of Mya arenaria. NCBI lineage: Eukaryota > Metazoa > Mollusca > Bivalvia > Myida > Myidae > Mya > Mya arenaria. The sequence continues at coordinate 6,195,529 of NC_069123.1, read as the reverse complement.
ATGGTTCCTTTATGCAATCACACTTTACAATTGCTTTTTGTTTCAAATACAAAATCCAAATTTCTCCCCCATGCTTGTCCGAATGTATTCCGTGACATTTGACATTGGGAGAAATAGAGCGGTTTGCTAGTGTTGTGTCAATGAGGTGAACGATGAACGCAAGTGTTGTGAAAATATGTGAAGGCCTCTAACAGAAACACAGCAGATATGACAGTTTAACAGACAAACAATGAACACAGCTGTTTTAATTCATGATGTACTGAATGACCCTATTCTCTTCGTAGTCATATTTTCTTGGTAGTCATATTGTTACGGGAGTCAGCAGAGTGAATCAAGTATACAAACAACAAAAATAAATGAATCTGAAAATTTTGTATCCATTGCAATGTATCCAGCATTTTGCATGTTTATTTGCTGTAGTACACAGTGGAAAAATATATAGCTCAAACTTTTGACCTTGAACTTTGACCTTGACCTTGAAGTAGCATACCTGAAATATGAGTTCTGTATTTTGCCTGAACATGTTGAATATTAATTTTCACCAAAGCTTCGAGAAAACCCTTTAAGTGGTGTAAGAGATACTTAAGGGATTTAAAAGCATATACAGAATCTTCACCTTGAACCTTTGACCTTGATCTCTGACTTGGAAATTGGGTCGGAATGCTTGGAATGTGGTTTCTGCACACATTCCTCATTCATCACCAAGTTTCATGAACTTTCTCCATTGATCTGGTAATATAACCTTGGACTATGGATATACATGTACTGCAATCGGTGTACCTTATAAGGAAGGGATCCAAGCCCAGGACCTAGTATTGTGACATTAACTTTGATCCATAGATTATTACCATTATGCAATGGGTGTAGGTCATGTGATAGTAATCCGAGCACCAAAACTAGTATTGTGACCATGCCCTTGGTCCATGGATTATTGATATAATGCAATAGGTTTTGGTTTTAAGGAAAGAGTCGAAGCCCATGGACCTGGTATCCAGCAATAGGTGTAGGTCATATAGAGGAGTTCAAACCCTGAAACTAGAATTGTGGCCTTGACATAGGGCCATGAATTATTGATATTCAGTAATGGATGTAGGACATATGGAGGAGACAAGAACCATGGGCCTAGTATTTGGAGTTTGGACCTTGACCCTAAGTTGGCTCAGGTTTAAAGTTGGTCCTGATTTGAATCAGAAGGTTGTATTTGTCATGATGACAAACAAGTTATCAAACCAGAGAAACTAGTTAGTTATGTGTCCCAGGACAAAGGAAACACATTGGTGTAACAAAATGAATATGCATTTAGTGTTGAAGGTGTAAGCGCATAAATTTATACTTTTTGAGATTCATGTGACACCAAAAAATCAGACCATTTGTAACTAGTTAAAAGCTATAACTTTTGTTTAATTATGTTGAATATATTTAACAAATCGCAAACTTCTGAACAATATTGTATGAAGTTTCATTATTCTAGGTGTAATACAATTGGTGCTACATTGTATGAAGTTTCATTATTCTAGGTGTAATGCAATTGGTGCTACATGCAACACAAGGGCCATAACTATTATCAGACCATGTAAAATGTGATAGAAAATATAGAGGCAAATATCAGCAATTCAATTGGTTTTAACTCTGAAAAAGATTTGCACAAAACAGGTGATGGTTCTTGATGCTTATAATATTCCAATTTCTTCTTGCTGATGCAAGGTTCTATAGAGTTGGATTAAAAGCCAGGCTAAAATATGATTACAATACTAAAGAAATCTAAGGGCCGATCTGACCTCAACTTGCTGACGATACATGTATGATTTCAATTACATGATGCTGAGGAATAACCCAGCTAAGTGAAGCAAGACTAATGAACAAAGCAGCAACTTAAGCTTCACAAATTATCTTCATGGAGCTTTATAAACATTTAACAAAATACTATTTGATACTCTCCCAAGTCCAGAGTCCATAGAGCTGCTAAGCAAACAAAACAATGTCACTGGCTGGTTTTTGGAAGCCACTCAATGGCCACACACCTTGAGATGCAACCAGTCTCACCTGTAAAGAGAAATAAAGAAATAATACAATATGCAACAAGAAATGTTTGTCAAACATTATGCCCCCCCCCCCATTAAAATATTCAGGGACGGAAATGACAGCTGATCTGTCATTGACATTGGATACCTTTAATGAGGCAGTTTTAAGATTTTGACCATTCAAAGTGTGAGAATAGTAGGTACAGTTTTTAATCATGTTCAGATTATGACTGATATTTGCAGATAAACATGTTTTCTCTTAGCAGCAGGGATTAAGGAAATATGACGTAATTTTAACGACCAATATGAGTTGCTACCTTAACCTTTGGTCTCAATTTCATAGGGGTCATATTCAACGCAGGGCTAATCTTCATGTCAAATTTGATGACCATATAAGTCCAGGAATAAGCAGGTTTGTGTTTAAGGTCATTGTGACCTTGACCTTTGACCCAAAGTCCCCTTAAATCGTTATAATCAAACATTTTCACATCAAGTTATTAATGAACAAGAATTAACATATCGATATTTATTGCCCTTGAAAACACTTAAAAGCCAACCATTACAAACTTACTTTAAGCAAAAAAGCCATAAGAATACTTTTTAATACACTAACATGATTTAGGCACCTACCAATGTTCTATTAAGTAATCACTCTGTCTGTTCATTCGTTTACACTATAGCTATGTTTGTGCAATGACTCAAGTTTGCTAAATGGCAATTATGTTATATTGATAAAAATAGATTATCATACCTTTAACAGATGAATTTGAGATAAACACTGATCTTAGAAGGCAAAATAATGCTGAAAAGGTTAAAAGGTGGAGAGAAAAGCAACAGCTTGAAACAGAAAAGGATGAAGAAATAAAGAAATAAGATAGAGAAAGAAAGACAACAACTAGGGATAAGCTATGACAGGAAGCAGAAAAGAGCAATACTTACGTGAAAAACTACAGAAACAAGCTCAGTAGCCAAAAGTTTAAACATAAGCCCCGTTTAATGGCACAAGGTAAACGCCAAAGATATAGAACACAATGACAGAAAATCACAAACAAGAAACATGGAACAACAGCACAAAACTCCACAAACAGCACAGTGGATATATACTATATAAAAAAAACTAGGTACATGTATGTTTGTCAAGGTACCGCCTTAAAACGCTCAATAAAATGTAAATTTACTGGGGGTTTAAACTGCACACACCTCACTCTTATCCCAACAATCCTGAATTAAGAAAAAAACGTAAAAGGTAAATCTCATCTCATTAAGTATGCATTAACATGAGGAAACTTAATAATGTGGACAAGATTCATGTTCACTGTGCGTTAATAATCAATAGAGATCAATGAGTTTTAGTTAATACATTAAATGAAAAAGCACTAGCCCAATCAGGCTACCTTCAAGGAATTTCTACTGGCCCGAGAACAAAATCACTACACCCAAGCTTCTGGCCAGTGGGTTACGACGAGGACTGTTTATATGCATTATTTTAATTGTTTTTGAGTTATGGCCAAGGTGAGAGCTTTAACACAACAACGCCAACAGAGCAACCATGAAACAGACGCTATGACTATACCTTGATTTTTTTTTGAAAAACAGACTTCTTGTCTGGAGCAAATGGCACAAGAGCTGGACAAGTGCCTGTATGAGGTTAACGGAGGATGAGTGAAGTTTGCATTTGTAAAAAAACATCCATCCTTTTATTCACTAGTTCTGGCTTCCATAACTTTAATGTTGATATTTATTTTTTTGATGTTCACAACACATTAAACACATCCAAAAAGGTAATATATAACGTGTTCGCTGAAGTTCTTTAGCTAGTTATTCACCAGTCATTTGTAACCACGGCCCCCAGTCCTTCGGCACTGTGGGGCATCCTTCAAGGTAAAAACTTGGGGGGGGGGTCGGCGGGCGTTGTTACAATTGACTTGTGCATTACATGTAGCTCCAAAGCAAACTTTTTTATTCTGATTTTCTCAATTTATTTAGAGAATGTAAGGAGCATTTAAAGCGAAATAGAGTCAACCAAGGCTGTACTACATGCACACAGACACTCGTGGGTGGGGAAGTAAAGAGGGCGACAGAAATAAATACCATAACACTTTGTTCGGTGGTGTTTGGAGCTCAAGTAACGACGCCTTTGTAAAGCTTAACTTGGAACCGCCCCTTGGATAGACACACCGACGCACGGAATCCAGAAAACCTACCGTAATGTGGGATAATGAGGGGAGTTATCGGCACATTAATTTCGGACGAAACAGACTATTTGTAACAACGGGAGGTAAATATTGTATTTTTGCATATTAATTTAGAGGTCAACTTATACTAAATCCCCAAATGTTTCTGCAAGCTTCTACGCAGTCGTCTCCCCTTATAAGTATTAAATGACCTGACAACAACTGAACAACATGTTTCAAAAGTTGGGGGATCTGTTGGGGGATCTAGATTAGTTTAAACTAATTAACACTCATGTAGAAATTAAGTTTAAACCTTATGAGGACAGCTATATTTGATAATTTTAAATATTTCTCTGTTATGAGGCGCGTGTCCAAGCACATCAATTTAATTGAAACATATGATATGTCGTCACTTCGAGAATCTCTCCCTACTGCAGAGATTGGAAACGTTTTTTTTTCAAATTTGACGTGTTTTGGTTATTTAAAAGTGTTTGGGCAGTTTTCTACCAATACGGCATAACGGAATACCCACTGAAAGTTAAGAGTGGTGCACCAGATGTGTTCCTATATTTATATGGTTAAGACTCGAACCAATAACCAATCGGTCAATAGGTGGACATCTACCTATACCATTGGACAACTCTACACAACAATTATCGATTATTATCAGTTATCTGTGAAAATATATACACATTTAAACACGTGTCATGCTCGTTGAGTATAACTTTATAACCCGGGGAATAGATGGTATTAAAAACATGTGATTTGCGTGCCATGTACAATTATACTGCTCTTGCAATAAATTCTTCTTAGCTCTTTATTTTAATATCAAATCGATTACCGGGCTTTAATTTATTTTCTGTTTTGATTTGGTAAACCGTATGTATATATATATACTAATTGGCATTAAATTGACATTGGGATAAACAGTGGCCAAATAATTTAAAGACACGGAGTCAAAGTTGAGCAGCCACTTAATAACGAAGAGAAAAAGAATGCACAAAACAACACAGGCATACTCAATTTTTACAGTATTTTGGGCAGAAACATTAAACCCTTGCATTTTTAAAAATATGTTTTAATTAGTAATGTTCATTATCCTAATTTTTAGTCTAACACTTCAGATTTTCAGCTATGGCCAGAGGCCGTGGCATTTCCTTTTGTCCGTTATTTAAAAGACGAAGTGATCCATTACTTTTGTTAATTATCTCATGTTCTTTTCAACATTCACTCTGAAAAATAACCCCCACCCAACCCAAGTTATGGCATTTCTTGATAAAAGAATAATGTTATAACCTTGATTTTACCTGACTTTGAATTTATACAACTTTGATATATCAATAAAAATTGTATGTCACTAGTGGATCCAGTGAGCGCGCCCAAGTTTACTTTTTATGTCAATATTGGAGAAATACAGCATTTAGGACTAAAAAAACTTCTTAAGAGAGTATCCCCGCCTGCAAACATCTTAAACTGTCAAACTTTGGTTATGAGGGAGGGGCGCAAGTCAAAAGTTTTTTCCCTTAGTAACACCGCCCCTCTAAAGTCAATTCCTGGATCAGCCGTTGTATGTATATTCGGGTTGCTTGTTATCTGATCCAACTAGACCACGATTTTGAAAGAACAAGTCTAAGAAATTCAAATAATTGAGAAAAAACTGAAGGCTGTATCACTAAAGCGTCACAGACTCCACATCAAGTGTTGCTACGGCTCTATGACCTTACTAGAAACAGACAAATTTTCCTTACTTAAGCAAAATGAATATTTCAATTAAGAGGTTCTTCTTAAACATGAAGAAATTTTCAAGATGAATTGGTTGTTTGTGCTAAATACAGGCGTGTAGATATTGCGTTACGGACGATACAACTTTCGTTGAATACACAACTTAATATTTTTCTTTCTTTTTTTTAAGGTAAAATAAATCAAAACATATTTCTAATCGTAATGGGCCTCCTAAAGTTATTAAAACAAAAAAAGTAAATTTGTTTAACGAGCCTATGATTTTACTTGATTTTCATGTAAAAAATTAACATTTAATTGGTCATTTTGAACTTTTTTTCCAATTTTTAGATATATATACTTTTGTATTAAGCATTGTCATTTTTTTGTGCAAATGGCATAGCTTCGAAACTACTCTCGTTTAGGGCACTGTCCAAGCAGATGGAAAATAATTGATTGATTTATGAATCAGTGTACCACTGGTTTATTCATAACATCACCCGAGCCATTTAAACTGATTTTGCATTTCGAAGTATACATACACCTGTGAGTTGTGATATATTTGACTTAAAAAATATGCCTAATCTGAGTCGCCATCAATTTGAAGAAAATGAAGAATAAACTAAAACGCTAAGGGAAACAACCGCTGCGTAGAGGATTTTGGTAAAGGGAGGTTACTGCATTGGAGATTCGACTGGTTTAAAAATCCAAAGTTTTTGCCTGGAATCATGAACTACCAGTCCAAAGCGCTATGGATACGGTCGACGTTTCCGGAATGGTTGACTTCTAACTTAAGCTGAAGTTCCATATACGATTGTTTCGATAAATACTTCAGGTATCAGGTAAGACAACAAACGTTTACGTTATTTGCTTAAACGGCATGGTGGGAGAGGATAGGAATTTTATTTTTTTATTTGACGTCATGAAATGTTTCGATAGGCGCGAAGTTTGAAATTCAACTTCAATGAAATCAATGTCATTAGTAAAGCTGCACTCTCACAGATATAAAACTACCGACCCGTCTCTCTGACTTGTGTGTTATCAAAAATCCTAGAACACATCATCTGCCACCAAATGTTAGAACATCTAGACAAGCATGTCCTTACTTCCCTCAACCACGGCTTTAGATCTGGCTACTCCTGTGAAAGGCAATTCATTGTAACAACTACTTAACTACTTTGTTAAGAATAAACAAGTTGACATCGGGATACTGGTCTTTAGTAAAGCATTCAATACCGTGACACACAAAAAGCTCCTCAGCAAGCTTGAAGCATACCGTATAAGCAGTCATTAAAATTAGACTTTCTGATGAACAAGCCCAAATTCTTATACTTTTGCTTGGCATCAAATTTTAGAACAAGCCCTGCTGTATATAATTTAGAATTTGAGCAATTCCGAAAAATATTTTACCAGTGCAGGGCTTGTGGGCTAAAAGTGTTAATTTCAACCACTGCATAAGAGGCTCCACTTTATCCTGGATCACCCACTTCCTTACAAAAAGACAGATGTGCATTGTGGTTGAAGGAGAGCAATCAAAACAGGTACAAGTCGAATCCAGGGTCCCACAGGGCACAGTTCTAGGGCCGCTGCTTTTCCTCTGCCACATCAATGACCTCCCAGATAGAGTCAAATCCCATGTAAGACTACCCATAGCTGACCACCACATGAAGTTCAACGCCAAAAAATGCTACATATTACAGTGTGTGTATACCACGTGATAAATTACGTCATATATGCTACGTCGGAAGGCAACATTTTGCTTAATAAAATGAAGACTTAAATCGAAGATAACATTTATTTTACTACACCATTTTAAAATAAACAAACGGTAGTCTATAATGCTTAAAGAGCCCCGCCTTCGTTTTATTACCGAAGTTTGATAAGGTGATTAGTTTCATCAAACACTTCGACAAACCTGTCTCCAAAACAATGTTTTGACACTGCTCCGTCAGATGACCGTATTGTGAAAAGGTTTGTTGAAGTGTTTTAAAAAACTAAACTCTCAGTCAAACTCTGGTATAAGACCGAAGGTGGGGCCCCGTAAGCGGCATAGACTGCGCTAATTTTCATTTAAAATGGTGAAGAAATAGTGAAGTTATCTTTGTTTAAAGTCTTCATTTTAAGCAAAATATTGCCTTCCGATGTAGCATTTATGACGTTATTTATCACGTGATCTACACACACTGTATTAAGCATCCTGACCAAGTCCAACTTCTTTTATAACATCAACAACCACATCCTACAACAAGTCTCAAGCAACCCCTACCTGCACCTTCACATACACTCATTTAGTAAGACCAACTATTCGTTTCCCCTGCCTTAGCAACCAAAAACAATGAATAAACCGTCTGCCTGATTTCCGCTGGGTATGGATTTTTTTCAGATCCACTTCTGAGAAAACATTTGTTAATCTTTACAATGTTTTCAAATTTCATGAAGCTAGCTTACAGCAAAAATGCAGTCCAAATATATGTCATAACCTGATGATTTTAGATAGTCATAAATGTTAATAATGAAATATGTAATAATGTTGCAATTTTGAGGGTCATCACCCATATCATTTGAGAGTCCTTTAATTCAATTCAATTTTATCCTTTAAGATCATTTTAAATTTTATATGTATTACAGTATAAGTATAGGATGATTATGCCTTTTGTGAGACCCCATTTTCTATGAATAACCGGACATTAAATACATGTGCACCAGCTGTAAAAAAAGGCTTCCTTTCTGAATGCAAAATACTGTTTTATAACCATTTCATAGTGCTTCAGTATCATTTAGATCATATTAACTCATAGAAGTTCTAAGTAGCTCTAAATATAAGCTTTTAATAGTTCTAAGTAATTTTTAGTAGCTTGCTCTAAATCTATTTATTAGTAGCTCTAAGTAGTTCTTTGTAGCTCTTAGTAGCTTATAGTTGCTCTAAATAACTCTACATAGTTGTTAGTAGCTTCTATTACATACATGTATTAGTAGTTTTTATTAGCTCACCTGTCACTTTGTGACAAGGTGAGCTTTTGTGATCGCCTTTTGTCCGGCGTCCGTAGTGCGTCGTGCGTCGTCCGTCAACAATTTACTTAAAAGACATCCCCTCCTTAACCGCTGGGCCAATATTGATGTGCCCCAGCACATATGGACAGTGTCGTTAATGCTAATTAAATGGACTTACCTTTAAAATGACTGTATTCGTATTGATTAATGAATATTTTCTTTGGGAGTATCCGTGATTTCGCAGATTGTGATGCTGTACCCCAATTATTACAAATGCACTGGCTTGAAAACTGCCTAGTAGCATATTAAATTCATGGCGTACATGTCATGTTCATTATTTTTGTAGCAATCATCACAATTTTCATATTTGGCATCCATATATTAATTGTCTCTGGTTAACAATTGCATGATACTGTACTGTATACTGCAGTCACAATCTGTGCAACTAAATGTTCACTGCAAGTTCTCACATTTAAAAAGTCGTAAATTATATGCGTTTGTAAGAGAATTTCAAGATGATTGTTGATTGCGTAACGTAAAAATGCACAAGTCTTATATTTCTGCTAAATGATTTCACGTTTTGTTCAGGTTTTAACTCACAAACCTGGTAAATGTAAATCCATCAAACATTGTTTTTGTCCCTAGCAAGTTTGGTTTGCATGGCTAATTTCTTTCCAAGGGATATAACTTTTGTTGTTAAACTCTACGATAAACATAGCACTGTATTGTAATTTTAAGGTTTCTGTATAGCTTTTCTAAAAGTCGTTTGATTGCTGAGAAAATGCGATTCATCTTTATGCGATCGATCGCAAATTCTTCGATCGATCAGCTGTTGTCGATGCACATTTTTGGTGTCGATCTAGAAGTCGATCGTAAGTCGATCGCGAGTCGATGCCGTCGTCTGCTCTGGAGTATTTAAAGAGCGGATTTTTTCATCAGAGGGGAGTAGGAATTTGGTCTTTTTCGGGGCAGGGGGGGTTACGCAAAAATTGTACAGAAAGTATAGAAAACAAATTAATTTAAGCACATTTAAGCACATTTTGATCAAACTTAAGTATGAGAGATTAAAAATAAATAACGTAACGATTAAATCAGCATTTATTTACGCAGTTTGCTGAAATTTCATAGATGTTAGGAATTTTCACGAATACACAGAACCTTGTACTTGTTATTTTACGTTGGCAGAAGATTATTGTGCCATTTCTTATGTTAAGAAGAAATTCCTGACAATAAACGTTAGAACTTTATATGGATTTGGTACCATTTCTCATCCCCGGGACTATGTAATCATTAAATGGTGCCGAGTATAAGCTATTTGGGCCAAATAGCTGAGTATGGTGAAACTTGGAAAACGATAGCCATCCTGAGTAATTATAATATAGCTATCAAGCGTCGGAGAGCGCGGCAGAGTCGTCGGGAAGCGCCGCTGACGGACGGGCATCGCACGAGGGGCGAGCCCACAACAATATTAATAAAACTTCATAGGGATGTTCCTTGGGTGGTCTTCTATCAAAGTTGTTCAAAGAATTCAATTCCATGCAGAACTCTGGTTGCCATGGCAACCAAAAGGAAAAATCTTCTTCTCCCAAACCACAAGGCTTAGGCCGTTGATATATGGTAGGTAGGATCACCAAATGGTCCTCTACCAAGATTGTTCAAATTATGGCCCTTGGGTCAAAATTGGCCCCGCCCCGGGGGGTCATGGGTTTTTTCTATATGTTTATAGTGAAAACTTAAAAAATCTTCTCCTCTGAACTTACTTGGCCTAGAGCTTAGATATTTGGCATGATTCATCGTCTAGTGGACCTCTACAAAGTTTGTTCAAATTATGGCCCTGGGGTCAAAATTGGCCCCGCCCCGGGGGGTCATGGGTATTCTCTATATGTTTATAGTGAAAACTTAAAAAATCTTCTCCTCTGAACTTACTTGGCCTAGAGCTTAGATATTTGGCATGATTCATCGTCTAGTGGACCTGTACAAAGATTGTTCAAATTATGGCCCTGGGGTCAAAATTGGCCCCGCCCCGGGGGGTCATGGGTATTCTTTAATGTTTATAGTTAAAACTTCAAAAATCTTCTCCTCTGAACTTACTTGGACTAGAGCTTATATATTTGGCATGATTCATCGTCTAGTGGACCTTTACAAAGATTGTTCAAATTATGGCCTTGGGGTCAAAATTGGCCCGCCCCAGGGGGTCATGGGTTTTCTCTATATGTTTATAGTGAAAACTTCAAAAATCTTCTTCTTTGAACTTACTTGGACTAGAGCTTAGATATTTGGCATGATTCATCGTCTAGTGGACCTCTACAAAGATTGTTCAAATTATGGCCTTGGGGTCTAAATTGGCCCCGCCCCGGGGGGTCATGGGTATACTTGATATGTTTAGGCCAAAAAAAAAAATAGGTCTGTTTCCGGTCGCCCGACCGACCCTCTTATTTCCGCGCCGACCCTATACTTTTTATTGGTGTAAAAGTTAACTGCGCGCATATTTAGTACTTTTCGGTACTTTCTTTCCGTTAATTTTCTTATCTTTGGTCTCATTTCGAATTCGGTAATTTGATAAGCAGTCTATTAAAATGGCGGCACCCATGTCGAGTTCGTCAGTCAATAATCGTACAGTTATATATTAATCCTGCATAGCAATGTCCATGCTCTCCACGAGATCCTCGTGGGTATAACTGTAAGTTATGTGACGTCACACAGTGTGACTCTTTGATCTGAAGCCGATAGAATGTGTTTAATCAGTTCAATGCATGTATAAAATGGTGTTTTAATTAACTTGATGAAGGATTTACACTTATAGGCGTAATAAATAAGTTTATGACCATTGATTACTACGGATAAATTAATAAGTGGTAAAATGCAAACATGAAGAAAAAAGGCAGGTTAAACAAACATGTAAATAAAATGTAAAAATGGTAATTTTCTATGTTTTCGGACAGCGAAAAAAATAATTAATTTAAGGTGTCCGAACTCTTAGGTGAATTACGGTATCACTTTCAAATAGTTAGTGTCTTAAATTTAGTACTAAACATATTGAGATTTAAATAAGAAATTAAGTTTCATACTCTTAATTCAGTTGAGAATGGAAACGCTTTGTCAACACGGGTCAGGTGTACTTCGGAGATCATTGAAGTGACAAAAACAGCTTCTGACAATGTTTGGAATTTTAATATTCTATCAAATATAAGAATAGCATTATAGCACAAATGTGAAATTGGTAAATATGAAAAATTGACAAATCTGAGGCACTCTTTTTCGACATCTGTCATACAGACAAACATGTTCAACAATACATGCATTGATATTCTAGAAAATGTATATCTATACATTATAATTAATACACATTATACAGTTCTTAATAAATGAATGGACTTGTATTTACATTTTATGCTTTAGTACCTTTTAAAATTGTCTCATACGCAGTTAATATGGTTGTTTTTGAATAAAAGTCAGCCGCCTTCTATTCTAGATCACTTCCCCCCCCCCAAAAAAAAAAAAAAATAAATAAAAAAAAAATGCCTACCTACCTACCCTCGTTTTTTTGGGAAGGAGACCGGAAACGAACCTATTTTTTTTTTGGCCTTATAGTTAAAACTTCAAAAATCTTCTCCTCTTAACTTACTTGGACTAGAGCTTAGATATTTGGCATGATTCATCGTCTAGTGGACCTGTACAAAGATTGTTCAAATTATGGCCCTGGGGTCAAAATTGGCCCCGCCCCGGGGGGTCATGGGTATTCTCTATATGTTTATAGTTAAAACTTCAAAAATCTTCTCCTCTGAACTTACTTGGACTAGAGCTTAGATATTTGGCATGATTCATCGTCTAGTGGACCTTTACAAAGATTGTTCAAATTATGGCCTTGGGGTCAAAATTGGCCCGCCCCAGGGGGTCATGGGTTTTCTCTATATGTTTATAGTGAAAACTTCAAAAATCTTCTTCTTTGAACAAATTATGGCCTTGGGGTCTAAATTGGCCCCGCCCCGGGGGGTCATGGGTATACTTGATATGTTTATAGTTAAAACTTCAAAAATCTTCTCCTCTTAACTTACTTGGACTAGAGCTTAGATATTTGGCATGATTCATCGTCTAGTGGACCTTTACAAAGATTGTTCAAATTATGGCCTTGGGATTAAAATGGGCCCCGCCCCGGGGGGTCATGGGTTTTCTCTATATGTTTATAGTGAAAACTTCAAAAATCTTCTCCTTTGAACTTACTTGGACTAGAGCTTAGATATTTGGCATGATTCATCGTCTAGTGGACCTCTACAAAGATTGTTCAAATTATGGCCTTGGGGTCTAAATTGGCCCCGCCCCGGGGGGTCATGGGTATACTTGATATGTTTATAGTTAAAACTTCAAAAATCTTCTCCTCTTAACTTACTTGGACTAGAGCTTAGATATTTGGCATGATTCATCGTCTAGTGGACCTTTACAAAGATTGTTCAAATTATGGCCTTGGGGTCAAAATTGGCCCCGCCCTGGGGGGTCATGGGTTTTCTCTATATGTTTATAGTGAAAACTTTAAAAAATCTTCTCCTTTGAACTTACTTGGACTAGAGCTTAGATATTTGGCATGATTCATCGTCTAGTGGACTTCTACAAAGATTGTTCAAATTATGGCCTTGGGGTCAAAATTGGCCCCGCCCCGGGGGGTCATGGGTATTCTCTATATGTTTATAGTTAAAACTTCAAAAATCTTCTCCTCTGAACTTACTTGGACTAGAGCTTAGATATTTGGCATGATTCATCGTCTATGGACCTTTACAAAGATTGTTCAAATTATGGCCTTTGGGTCAAAATTGGCCCCGCCCCGGGGGGTTAGGGTATTCTCTATATGTTTATAGTTAAAACTTCAAAAATCTTCTCCTTTGAACTTACTTGGACTAGAGCTTAGATATTTGGCATGATTCATCGTCTAGTGGACCTCTACAAAGATTGTTCAAATTATGGCCTTGGGGTCAAAATTGGCCCCGCCCCCTTGGGGGGTCATGGGTTTTCTCTATATGTTTATAGTTAAAACTTCAAAAATCATCTCCTCTGAACTTACATGGCTTAGAGCTTAGATATTTGGCATGATTCATCGTCTAGTGGACCTCTACAAAATTTGTTCAAATTATGGCCTTGGGGTCAAAATTGGCCACACCCCGGGGCTGATGGGTTTTCTCTATATGTGTTATAGTGAAAACTTAAAAAATCTTCTCCGAACTCACAAAGACAAGTAACGTCTTAACTTAAACTGGATAACATATTTAGTACACATACCAATTTTCAATATGGGCCACATACAACAATTAATTACAAATATACATATATAGATACACACGTAAAATCAAGTAGTGACAAGAGCTTAGATATTTGGCATGATATATCATCTAGTTGACTTGTACCAATATTGTTCAATCTTTGGCCCTGGGGTCAAAAAATGGCCCCACCCGGGTGGTCATGGGTTTCCTTATATATGTATATGATGAAAACTTAAAAAATCTTCTTCTCCGAAACCAAAAGGCGAAGGCCTTAGATATTTGGTATGAAGCATTGCTTATTGGACCACTATTAAGATTGTTCAAACTTTAGCCCTGGGGTCAAAATTGGCCACGCCCCGTGTTCATAGGCTTAGGTTTTCAATATTTGTATATAATAGAAGCATAAAAAAATTCTCTCCGAATTCACAAGGACTAGAGCTATTTGGCATAATACATCATTAAGTGGACCTCTACCTTTATTGTCCAAACTTTGGCATTGGGGTAAAAATGACCCAGACTTCTAAAAAACCTTAACTACTTTGAACCATCCAGATTTCTTATCAAACCAATGTGCAATATATGACAGGTGAGCGATTCAGGGCCATTTGGCCCTCTTGTTAGCTGTTAATAGTTCTTATTAGCTATACGCATTTCTTAGTAGCTTTTTGTTAGTTTTTGTAGTTCTTGTTAGCTGTTAGTAGTTCTTAGTTTAAGTTAAGTTTTAATTAGCTTCTTGTAATTCTAGGTAACAGTCTCAGTGGTTTTTAGCAGGAACTTATCTTTAATCAATTTTTTATTAGAATTTTAAGTTTTATAGTCAATATATTTTACACAAATTTTGTCTCATATGCTCCTTTAAGTCTTTCAAAAGTTTTGCTAAATATTAACAGTTGAGTTACAACAACTATTCTATGCAAGACAGAGTATGTAACTTAATAATATCTGCTGCATCTGTTACAGGTGATCATGACGGAGGTGAAAGACATGATGCGGGTTGAGTTTTCCATGCACTACAAGCTCACCGGGCGGGAGAAACATGTCGCTCTAGCTGGAGATATCTCACAACTGGGGAGGTAAGCGCATTATCCTTCTTCACATTAATTCCAAACAAAATGGTTGATTCTGAGTTATACAGAATTGTAGCTAAAGGTAAATTTATGTTTTCCTTTACCCAAACTTTAGATCTGCTTGAATGTAGTTCCTGAGCAAGATCCTAGTAAGTTTCCTGAGCACATCAAGATACATTTGTATAAAGTAATGTGTATACAAACCCGTGTTAGTGTTTTCAGCCAATCAGGGGCACTAGATTTTTAAGATGTTTACTTTTTAATTTGTGAAGAATTAGTACTTATTGCTGAAGTCGACTTCTGTGACAAGTGATTCAGTCAACTATGCTATAACTGTGCATGCACATATAACCACGCCTACATTTTGCATATGCAAAGGTGTAATTTCAGTGTCAACGCTGATTTAAATGACGTTACAATATTTTGCAGTGATTGACAGCTCTTTTTTACAGGTTCACAGCTTATCATAAAGCTAATGAAATCTTTGCGGGGCTAACACTAAGACTGTTAGAATAAATTAAGTCCATATAATTTCTTTATGAATAAGAAACCATGATTGCTTTGCTGTGCTCTGCTCCCTTAGGTTACTTATTCATGAAGAAATAACAAAATAAACTCTAACCTATACATCCTTATTTTGTGTACAAATTACTTTAATACAAATGTTAATAATTCTGTTGATGCACATGCTCAAGAAAAATGTGTCCAGAAATAAAACAAATTATTACAGGAATCTGGATGCAGACAATCAAATTCTCCAGGCCAAGCACAGATCAAAATGAACAACTGTTTTCTTTCAGTATGCTGTTGCCTAAAATGTTGTGGTAAAATTTTTATGCTATATATATCTGTTTAGCTGGCAGTCAGACAAGGCTCTGGTGGCGAAGCATGGAGGCATTGATGGCATGAATCGCCACAGCATATGTATTGAGGTTCCAAGAAGATCTCACATAAACTTCAAATGGCTTATCTTGGATCAGAGTAAGTTAAATATATAAATGGGAGTGATACTTTTAATGAAAATGATTTTCAAATGTTGATGATAGTGTCAGTTACCTTTTTAGGGAAATATATTAATCAAGTTTCCGTTATAAGTTGTTGTTTTTATACCCCCACAAACGAAGTTTGAGGGGGTATATAGGAGTGAGCTTGTCGGTCGGTCGGTCGGTCGGTCGGTCGGTCGGTCGGTCTGTCTGTCGGTCGGTTGGTCGGTCTGTTGGTTTTCATGGTTTCCGGACGATAACTCATGAAAGGCTAGACAGATTTGAACAATTTTTGGTACACAGGTGTAACATCAAAGATACAGGTCAAGTTCGATATTGGGGCTGGTGGGGCCAAAGTCAAGGTCACTGTTACTAAAAATAGAAAAAACGGTTTCCGGACGATAACTCATGAAAGGCTAGACAGATTTGAACAATTTTTGGTACACAGGTGTAACATCAGAAGATACAGGTCAAGTTCGATATTGGGGCTGGTGGGGTCAAGGTCACTGTTACTAAAAATAGAAAAACGGTTTCCGGACGATAACTCATGAAAGGCTAGACAGATTTGAACAATTTTTGGTACACAGGTGTAACATCAGAAGATACAGGTCAAGTTCGATATTGGGGCTGGTGGGGTCAAGGTCACTGTTACTAAAAATAGAAAAACGGTTTCCGGACGATAACTCATGAAAGGCTAGACAGATTTGAACAATTTTTGGTACACAGGTGTAACATCAGAAGATACAGGTCAAGTTCGATATTGGGGCTGGTGGGGTCAAGGTCACTGTTACTAAAAATAGAAAAACGGTTTCCGGACGATAACTCATGAAAGGCTAGACAGATTTGAACAATTTTTGGTACACAGGTGTAACATCAGAAGATACAGTTTAATACACAGGTGTAACATAAGAAGATATAGGTCAAGTTCAATATTGGGGCTGGTAGGGCCAAGGTCAAGGTCACTGTTACTAAAAATAGGAAACAGTTTCCGGACGATAACTCATGAAAGGCTTGACAGATTTGAACAATTTTTGGTACACAGGTGTAACATCAAAAGATACAGGTCAAGTTCGATATTGGGGCTGGTGGGGCCAAAGTCAAGGTCACTGTTACTAAAAATAGAAAAATTGTTTCCGGACAATAAATCATGAAAGGCTTGACAGATTTGAACAATTTTTGGTACACAGGTGTAACATCAGAAGATATAGGTCAAGTTCGATATTGGGGCTGGTGGGGCCAAAGTCAAGGTCACTGTTACTAAAAATAGAAAAACGGTTTCCGGACGATAACTCATGAAAGGCTAGACAGATTTGAACAATTTTTGGTACACAGGTGTAACATCAGAAGATACAGGTCAAGTTCGATATTGGGGCTGGTGGGGCCAAGGTCAAGGTCACTGTTACTAAAAATAGAAAAACGGTTTCCGGACGATAACTCATGAAAGGCTAGTTTTTCTTGTCAGCAGTGTAAATTCTAAATTACTCAACAGATTTAAATAAAACAATACATGCATGATAAAAGAAGATGCAGTGTGCAGTAACCTTGGAGTTATGGCCTCTTTTCAAAGGAATGGTTTGCCATTCCTGTGTCCAGGCGGCATTTGGGGGTATTCGTCACTCCTGTGACAGCTCTAGTTTTAATTGGCCAGGCAGGGCCTTAGATTTGTAGCAATAGCCACAAAATGCCTAAAATCGTGAATTATTAGTTTAAACATTATATATTTTACAACGATTGTGAAGAAAGATGTGATAACTTATACTCTCATCGGCATGTTGTTGCGAAAGAGTGTGTTCTTATGAATATGTTGTTGGGGGAAACCATAGTAACCCGGAGAAAACCCACTTGTCCTGCCTGGTGACCACTGAACCAAACTCACATGCGCCATTACCAAGCTAGTGAATTTACCGGTACAATAATATATTTCAAACAAGGAAATAAAGCAAAGGCACTTTAAGATACAAAATTTGTAAATTGAGAGATTATGAATGCATATTTAAACATAACTACTAGTTGACTTCATAAGAACTTTTTTTGTGAGTTTTGAGACCAATTTTTGTGAAATCATAAGTCTTCTATTTTGTATTGTAAATTTGGCCGGATTTCAGCCCCACATTTTAATTAAGAAGCACTTGAACGAGTGCATCTAATAGTGTTCTATATACTGGTTTCACAAGAAGTAGAAGAAAAAACATTTTCAATAAGATATATATGTATTCCATATTGTAGATCTATAGTAGATTTTTTTGAAATCACATTGTGTGTTGTTTTCAAATTCGTATCTAATATTATGTGTCTTATTCAGTGTCTTCAAGTATAAATATTGTTAAGTTAGATGCATGTGAGTATAAAATCAGTAAAAAAATAATATATTCAAAGTGCCAATGCTATTCTGTCTGTTCTATACTTTTTTTTACTTCTCCATCCTCAGATATGCAACCCATACGCTGGGAGGAGTGCGAGAATAAGCACCTGCACATATTCTACGAGGTCGGAGAGTCGTTGTCTGTCTACAACCCCTGGGATCGCCCTCCAGAAATTATTGGTGGTAAGCCTTTTAGTTGTTGCTGTACAGTCATTTTTTCTTTTGTCACATGTAGGTCCTGACACCAGCAGAATTAATACAGATTTATACTTTGCAGCTTTGGAAATTCAAGCTTGACCCATGATGATTAATTTCATACTCTGCATATATACAGTTGGCATATATACATATACAGTTGGCATATATACATATACAGTTGGCATATATACATATACAGTTGGCATATATACATATACAGTTGGCATATTATACATATACAGTTGGCATATATACATATACAGTTGGCATATATACATATACAGTTGGCATATATACATATACAGTTGGCATATATACATATACAGTTGGCATATATACATATACAGTTGGCATATATACATATACAGTTGGCATATATACATATACAGTTGGACCCCTTTGGCTCGACCTCCCAAGGACTGGCAAAAATACCCAGAGCCTCAGAAAGTTCCATCCAAGCAGGAATGCTTACATGAACCTTCAATGTATAGAAATCGGTCCATTACATCCATTTCGAGCCATCGAGGAATTCAAGCCAAGGGCGTTTGAGCCAACAAAGCTCGACAGTATATATATTGAAATGAATTGAAGCATGTTTGCAGGTTTAACTATGAAAATGGATTTCATGATCAAAGGCTGATGAACTTCCATTTTGATCAAAGATGTTGAGAACAAATCATCTGATTTGATGATATATTCACATGCAAAAATGTACATGAAACATAAAAAATGTATCCATACATTTAATATAAGGCAGTCTTCAAACAGTGTCAACACTAAGTTATAATAACAGTATATAGATGATATAGAATCGAACTCCCGCTGGCTCAAACTCTCAGGGATTGGGCCGAAATACCTAGAGGTTCGTCAAATTCAAGCCAAGTAGTAATGCTAACATTAAGTAAAAACAATCGGTCCTTTAAATCAAGTTCGAGCAAACGAGGAAATCGAGCCAAGGCAGTTTGAACCAATGGGGGTCGACTATATTTATACTAACTGTTGATACTGTTGGAAGACTGGTCTTATGCCATTGGTTCAATGCTTACAGAAACTGAATATTACTTTAATGTACATTACCGTTTCAATAATTGATTATTAATCGTCAGGATTAAGTATTTTGCAGTAAACGAAGTGTATTGGTATGCCTGCTGACAGTGTTTGAAGATGTGTCAGCACTGAATCCCTACATGGGCTTGCGGTGACAAACTGCATAGTATATGTTTATCTATTTTCTGGAATTGTTTGATAACATTATTGAATAACTCATTGAGGAATTCAATGTTTCATGTTGTTTAGTATATATTTCAGAAAGTTAGCTTTTAAGCTCGAATGAGGTAAGTTAAAAAGCTTGATGTATGGTTGTTGTTTTGTTCAGTGTTGGTGTTGTAGCATTGTACAGGCCCCAATTTCTCGAAACTTCTTAAGCTTAACAGGGTTAAGTTACTTATTACAATTAGACAAAATACATACTTAAATTGATTTTTGATAAATGAAAAATGGTTTATTGAGATAATCGTAACGATAATTCTTATCTTAAGTATTAAAAAATTTAAAGGAGTATATAAAACGCAAAATATTGAAAGACAAAAATAGTGGGTTTAGCTTAATCCTGTTATAAGAGACTTAAGAAGTTTCGAGAAATTGGGGCCTGAGTATTTTAAATTTAAATCTTTATACAGAAGTTTATTTTAACTCCGTTCTACAATGATGACCATAACTTTCTTACATAAAGCTTAATGAAAAAAGCCTACCTACTGTACCTGGTTTTAAAAGGATGTAACCCTAACCAAACCCCCTTTTTTTGGCCTAATTTGAGTTGCATATGATTGATTTGCGCAATATCTTCTTTTTGACATCTGGACTTGAAAAATGTCTGTCACTTGGAGGGACGGACGCCATTACAAATTTAGTTGGACCATTAGGCCTAAAAAAATTAATTGTTTGGTTAGGGTAACATCCTTTTCAAAAATAGGTAGGATAGGTAGGTTTTTTTTTTATTTATTTATTTTTTATAAGACTTTATATTAGAATGTAATTTTCATCATTGGAGAATGGTGTTAAAGTTTACATTTTCATCATTGGAGAATGGTGTTAAAGTTATCTTCTGTATATATGCATTTAAGGTTTTAAACTACATATTGAAAAGCAATTTTTAAAAAAAAAAAAAAAAAAAAATTTTTTTTTTCAAATCGACTATAAAAACGGTAGGGTCGGCGCTTATTCTGTAGGTAGGGTCGGGTTACCCGAACCAAATGTATTTTTTTGTAGGCCCAAGCTTTACAAGCCACAAAATGTAACTTCTCAATCAAGCCAGTGATTTCTCAGTTAAAAATAAAATAAAGTTGACAACTTTGTTTTACATGGGCTTATGTATGTTTTTTTAAGATCTACTTTCATATAGAAATGCTGAAGAAGAACACTTTCTGTAAAGTCTGAGTGTGGCTGAGGACATGCAAACCCGCTTTTAAATAATGTACATTAAGATCAGCCATTTTCAAACGGCAAAGAGGAGCTGGCAATTTGTAGTTTAATTTGGGATTCAAACAATGAATTTAAAAAATGCAAATTAATATTTATATAAACTTGAATATTTACTCATTTTTCAGTTATGTATCATGTTGCAAGACTTTTTTGTCAAGTATAGAAACATGTAGTTCTTTTAAAACATTATACAGCAAATTAACTCGCAATGTCCATCTCTGTTATCTCAATGTTTTTTTCGATTTTTTCGGTTAAATTATACACTTTATATATTTCGATTATATCGAATGTTTTTTATCTTTTAGAGGACCCAACAACATTGACATAGCTAGATTTGACTGTAACTTATTACTAATGCTACTTATATAAAGTTCGCAAGTGTTGGAATTTCAAATCTTATTAAAAATCTGATTTAATTTAAAGAGACTGTACACCAGATATAGCACCAAAAAATGTGTTTTTTCTGTAACGAATCTCAGGACAATTATTTAATAAATTGTTTTATTCTTTGATATCATAATTGTAAAAAAATACCAAAATGTAAAAAAAAATCGGGTTCAAACTGGTGTCGCCAAAATTGCAGTCCAGTGTTGTATCCACTGTGCTATGAAGGCTTACCCTAAACAGTAGGAATATTTAAGCTATATACCTAACTTGGTAATATCACATGATAACATTGACTAGCCAATCACGCAAATGGAATGAATTCTACTAGGTAGACATACCTAGTAATCTTTTTTAATGGAAAAATACGAAAAAACAGCGAAAAAATAAATTAATTGTAAACTATTTGGTACTTCAGTTAGTAAGTTTCAATGCATTGTACACATCGATACCAAGTTTATGTCAGTTTTCGACAATTTTTTCGCTATTTCATCATACGGAGTACAGCCCCTTTAATATGAAATATTTATGTAATTGTTAATTTAATAAAGAGCCAAGACTGAATTAATTTCATATTGAGCTTCTTTGATGTATTTATTAATTTTTTAATGAGCAGGCCCCAATATTACAAAAATACTCAAGTCAAATCTCAATCTCATATCATTTTACTACATAATAAACAACAAAACATGTTTAAAAAAGGGGGAATTCTCTCATTCAATGTAATTATTTTAAAAACCTTGGTCAAGTTTCCAGAAAAAATATTCCACAGCAAAAAATGTACTTTAAGATTTTGAGGAAAAACTAAAGTAAATATTTTGCTCTGGAACAAGTTTTCTTTGAAATTTTGACAAACTTTTTTATCAACACATTCTATGAGAAAAAACAATTTTAAAAAATCGCGCGTAATAGTATTAATCTTATTATGCCCCCCTTGCACATGTCGGTCGGTCGGTCGGTCGATCTATCGATTGGTTGGTAGTTCGGTCGGTCGGCCCGTCCGTCGGTAGACCAAAGCTTGTCCGAGTGATAACTCAACAATTCCTGGACGTATGGTCTATTGATTTTAGGGGTCAAAGGTCAAGGTCACAGTGACCTTTAATGGTAAAAGAATTTTAAAGCTTGTCCGAGTGATAACTCAACAATGCCTAGACCTTTGGTCATCGAACTTGATATTGAAGTTGGGCCTGACCAGAAGATGACCCCTTGAATGGTAAAAACTTGTCTGAGTGATAACTCAACAATGCCTGCACCCATGGCTCTCCAACTTTACTTGGATGTTGGGCCTGACCAGTAGATGACCCCTATTGATTTTAGGGGTCATTGGGCCAAAGGTCAAGATCACAGTGACCTTGAATGATTAAAGGTTGGCGGAGTGATAACTCAACAATGCCTGCACCAATGGCCCTCCCACTTGACTTGGATGTTGGGCCTGACCAGTAGATGACCCCTATTTATTTAGGGGTCAAAGGTCAAGGTCACAGTGACCTTGAAAGCAAACTCAACAATTCCTGGACCTATAGTCATCAAACTTGACGTAAAGGTTGGGCCTGACCAGAAGATGACCCATATTGACTTTGGGGGTCAGGGGGCCAAAGGTCAAGGTCACAGTAACCATTAATGTAAAAAAGTTAACAAATCTTCTCCCAGTGATATCTCAACAATGCCTGAACCTATGAGCATCATACTTGACATGGAAGTTCGGCCTGACCAGTAGATGACCCTTATTGATTTTAGGAGTCATCTGGTCAAAGGTCAAGGTCACAGTGACTTTGAATGCGAAAATGTTGTAAGAGTGATAATCCGACAATGCCTGCACCCATGGCCTTCAAACTTGACTTGGGGTTGCGTCTGACCTGTAGATGACCCGTTATGATTTTAGGGGTCATCTGATCAAAGGTCAAAGTCACTGACCTTGATAGCAAAAAAGCTTGTCTGTGTGATAACTTGACAATGCCCAAACCCATGGCCCTCAAACATGAAATTAAGGTTTTTGGTGACCAGCTGATGTCTCCTATGGATTTTGAGGTCATAGAGTCAAATGTCATGGTCAAAACACACTCTATCCTCACACTTTGAATGGTCATAATCTTAAAACTGCCTCAACAGCATCCAGTGTCAGTGACAAATCAGCTGTCATTTCGGTCCATGCATATTGCATTCAATTAACCACCATATAATCCTGACAACATGGCCCTCATAAAATATGTCGAGCTTGAGGTTTGACTTGAGTATTTTTGTG
Organism: Mya arenaria; assembly: GCF_026914265.1. NCBI lineage: Eukaryota > Metazoa > Mollusca > Bivalvia > Myida > Myidae > Mya > Mya arenaria. The sequence goes on along the minus strand of NC_069123.1, from coordinate 6,171,658 downwards.
ATATTTGGGACCATGCTCCATATTCACTCACCTCTTGAGCCAGAGTTTGTAACTCATGCAATACTCAAGACTACAAGTCTTCATTTTATTCTTCAATCTTTATTATAAGAGTAATAATGGTAAAATTGGCCAAATTATGATGTTGCAAAAACAATGTTCAACAATTTCTTACTCATTTTATGTCATTAACAAGATACTGAAGAGATGCTGCTCAAAAACCGTCCCCAATTTCTTGCAATTGCCCTTGCAGACCTGTAGCACTTGTCAATTCATCGAAATGATCGGGATATGGTCGTTAGACATTTGTAAATGTTCTTAACCACTCCTTACCAATATTAGCAACATGCTCCTAAAACTTGCAAGGAAAGCATATATATATTATATCTTCACTTTTTTCACAACATACTCGTATGTATTTGTGAGCCATTATATTTATCACAATGTATTTGGAGTGGTCGCAAGGCATTTGTAGCCATTCATTATGTCTCGTCCTTACGAATTATGTGAATATCTTTTGAATGGTTGTGAATATCTTACAGTCAATGTGAGGCTTACACATTTTTAAAGAATTTTTAGACAATATCTTGCAAAAGCCTTTTACGTAAGACTTTAGAATAGCAGCGATTGTTTTGAAAATAATTCTTGTTTGTCTTAAATATCCACAGTGCACTATGGCCCGGAAGCCAGTTCCTCCATTCCTGAGGCTGTAAGACTAAGGTTGGTGTTTTTCTTAGTTTTCTGTAAAACATTAGTTTAAGATATCTGACCCACCAAAGAGTAAATAATAAGGTCTCAGGTGCCCCTTTGTTTTTCGTGGTATCATTAAATTTTGAAAGTGTTAAATGAGTAGAAAAAAATATATTTACATAAAATAGTATAACAATACAAGCTTTTTGACCTAGAAAGATTGCGAAAAGGTTTCTTAGTTAAATGTTAAAACATTAGTTTAAGGTATCAGGCGCAGAAAAGAGTAAATAATAAGGCCTCAGGTGCCCCTTTGTTTTTCGTGGTTATCATTTCATTTTTGGGGTTGAATGTGCAGAAAGAGTAAAATAATACAACATTTAGCTATTTAACCTCGAAAGATTGTGAATTGGAAATTTCACATTCAATTTCCATCGAAATAAACAGGAATTTACAAACTGCAATAACTTTATGCATAATCTAATTTTTATCTTTAACTGATACGCAAGTAGTTAGAAAGGAATCATATTTCTTGCATACCGGTCATGTGACCAGTGCTGGAAAAACCCATCTTAAATACCCCATGTAAGATGAGTCACGAGCAACAACGCGCCACTTTTTATTTCATTTATTGTATGGTTTATGAAAGATATATTATGCCATTTCAATAAAGCGCAATCAAATATATATGCTAGCAAGACTTTTAATTAAAATTGAAATTAAATAATTGTAAAAAACACTATTTTAGTTATTTATAATTACTGCGCTCTATGACGTCAGTAAACAACGTCGCACCCGCTTTTTGGTGTAATTGTACAAATGTTTGTTTTCTACGTCATTTTTTTCTCAAATTGATAAATTTAGATATATGCAAGAAAAATATCAATCATGTTTTTCCGGTTTGGATTGAAAAATCCGACCCGCAGGCATGCTGCGTGGCCGGTAACTTGGCAAGCCTCGTTACCAGCTTGTGCACATGCCCTCGGGTTGGATTTTTCAATCCGTACCCGAAACACATGATAGATACTTATAATACGTCTAAGCTTCCAATTGGTACTAAACTTATATGGTCATTAGGCTTTAATACTTTAAATTATGGTTTAAAATGGAGGTATATATATATATATATGCACCACTTAGTTATTTTGTGGGTCAGATTCCTTAATGTATTTATGTTTTATGGTAATTATTAAATACAGAACTGGTGCCACAAAGGTTCATATTGATATGATTGTCATGTTACATTCCAAAACACATACACAAATGTTTCATATTTTCTGAGTTTTCACTATTTCTGATTTTCTGATAATCTTCATATATTATAAGTTTAAGAAAAAGATTTCAGAATGTATAAGATTTACTGTTTGTTTTCAGCACCATCAGTGCCATGCATTGTGACTTTACATGTTATAGGCATTTTTGTCTCTGGCAACATCTGTGCCATGCATTGTGACTTAACATGTTATAGGCATTTTTGTCTCTGGCAACATCTGTGCCATGCAATGTGACTTAACATGTTATAGGCATTTTTGTCTCTGGCACCATCTGTGCCATGCATTGTTACTTAACATGTTGTAGGCATTTTTGTCTCTGGCACCATCTGTGCCATGCAATGTTACTTAACATGTTATAGACATTTTTGTCTCTGGCACCATCTGTGCCATGCATTGTTACTTAACATGTTATAGACATTTTTGTCTCTGGCACCATCTGTGCCATGCATTGTTACTTAACATGTTATAGACATTTTTGTCTCTGGCACCATCTGTGCCATGCAATGTTACTTAACATGTTATAGACATTTTTGTCTCTGGCACCATCTGTGCCATGCATTGTTACTTAACATGTTATAGGCATTTTTGTCTCTGGCACCATCTGCGCCATGCATTGTTACTTAACATGTTATAGACATTTTTGTCTCTGGCAACATCTGCGCCATGCATTGTGACTTAACATGTTATAGACATTTTTGTCTCTGGCACCATCTGTGCCATGCATTGTTACTTAACATGTTATAGGCATTTTTGTCTCTGGCACCATCTGTGCCATGCATTGTTACTTAACATGTTATAGGCATTTTTGTCTCTGGTAACATCTGTGCCATGCAATGTGACTTAACATGTTATAGACATTTTTGTCTCTGGCACCATCTGTGCCATGCATTGTTACTTAACATGTTATAGGCATTTTTGTCTCTGGCACCATCTGTGCCATGCAATGTTACTTAACATGTTATAGACATTTTTGTCTCTGGCACCATCTGTGCCATGCAATGTTACTTAACATGTTATAGACATTTTTGTCTCTGGCACCATCTGTGCCATGCAATGTTACTTAACATGTTATAGACATTTTTGTCTCTGGCACCATCTGCGCCATGCATTGTGACTTAACATGTTATAGACATTTTTGTCTCTGGCACCATCTGTGCCATGCATTGTTACTTAACATGTTATAGACATTTTTGTCTCTGGTGCCATCTGTGCTATGAACTGTGTCTTGACTTGTTTTAGGCAAAAGGAGAGTGCGGAGAAAGTCATAAAGGAGGCCAAGGCCCACTGGAAGAAACAGATGGATCTCTGGGACGCAACACAGAGGTTGGATGAAGTTTTAGTTACCTACAAGATACTATTATATTTAACCCTCATGTCATTTTCAATAGATCTTCATGAAATGTATGTGTGTTCTTATGTTTTGAGTAAAAAACAGTAAAATGTACATGTATAGAACATAAGAAATAGATAGCTTGTAAACCAAATTAGTGTTCCCTTACTGCCTTACTATTTTTACAAAAATAAATACTGGTGTAGGTTTAGAAGCGCAAGTCAGTGTTCCTAATAAGAACCGCAGCTGCCAGCCAAAATGGATAGTTCAAATGGCAATAGGGCTGGTTCAAATTTGGAAAAATTTGTGAATTTTAAGTACAAAAAATAGTAGCTGGTCAGTAACTACTATTTGAGACGGTTCAACCGAAACTTATTCAAAACCTTGAGCCAAGTTCTAGGAATGCTTTTTTTTATTTCAGCACTGGCTCCATGGCCCAGCTGCAGGACAGCCCCAAGGATGACATTGCCTCCACAACACAGGACAATGACACTTCAGGTAATAAATTATGTGTATCTTCTTTAACCCAAACAAATCAGATTTTCATATAATGGAATGACTACAAGTTACTTACATGTTCATACCTGTATTTGCCGTGATTATTTCTCCCCTTCGACTGAAAGGGAGATAAACTGTAAACGTCTGGGCCTGACCAGAAGATGACCCTTTGAATGGTAAAAGGTTGTCTGAGTGATAACTCGACAATGCCTGCACCCATGGCTCTCAAACTTTACTTGGAGGTTGGGCCTGACCAGTAGATGACCCCTATTCATTTTAGGGGTCAAAGGTCAAGGTCACAGTGACCTTGAAAGCAAACTCAACAATTCCTGGACCTATGGTCATCAAACTTGACGTAAAGGTTTGGCCTGACCAGTAGATGACCCCTATTGACTTTGGGGGTCAGCGGGCCAAAGGTCAAGGTGAAGGTCACAGTAACCTTTAATGTAAAAAAGTTAACAAATCTTCTCCCATTGATATCTCAACAATGCCTGAACCTAATGATCATCATACTGGACATGGAAGTTCGGCCTGACCAGTAGATGACCCTTATTGATTTTAGGAGTCATCTGGTCAAAGGTCAAGATCACAGTGACCTTGAATGCGAAAATGTTGTAAGAGTGATAATCCGACAATGTCTGCACCCATGGCCCTCAAACTTGAGTTGGGGTTGCATCTGACCTGTAGATGACCCGTTATGATTTTAGGGGTCATCTGGTCAAAGATCAAGGTCACTTTGACCTTGATAGCAAAAAAGCTTTTCTGTGTGATAACTTGACAATGCCCGAACCCATGGCCCTCAAACATGACATTAAGGTTTTTGGTGACCAGCTGATGACTCCTATGGATTTTGAGGTCATAGAGTCAAATATCATGGTCAAAACACACTCTATCCTCACACTTTGAATGGTCATAATCTTAAAACAGCCTCAACAGCATCCAATGTCAGTGACAAATCAGCTGTCATTTCGGTCCATGCATATTTCATTCAATTATCCACCATATAATCCTGACAACATGGCCCTGGGGGTGGGGGGGGGGCATAATGTTTGACAAACATCTCTTGTTGTGATCTTATGTTGTAAAATATGTCGAGCTTGAGGTTTGACTTGAGTATTTTTGTGATATTTGGGACCATGCTCCATATTCACTCACCTCTTGAGCCAGAGTTTGTAACTCATGCAATACTCAAGACTACAAGTCTTCATTTTATTCTTCAATCTTTATTATAAGAGTAATAATGGTAAAATTGGCCAAATTATGATGTTGCAAAAACAATGTTCAACAATTTCTTACTCATGTTATGTCATAAACAAGTTAATCTAGAGATGCTGCTCAAAAACCATCCCCAATTTCTTGCAATTGCACTTGCCAATTCATCGAAATGATTGGGATATGGTCGTTAGACATTCTTAAATGTTCTTAACCAATTCTTACCATTTGTTTATTGTTCCAAATATTAGCAACATGCTCCTAAAACTTGCAAGGAAAGCATATATATATTATATCTTCACTTTTTTCACAACATACTCGTATGTATTTGTGAGCCATTATATTTATCACAATGTATTTGGAGTGGTCGCAAGGCATTTGTAGCCATTCATTATGTCTCGTCCTTACGAATTATGTGAATATTTTTTGAATGGTTGTGAATATCTTACAATCAATGCTAGGCTTAGGCATTTTAAAAACAAATTTGGACAATATATTGCAAAAGTCTTTTAAGTAAGACTTTAGACTAGCAGCAATTGTTTTGAAAATAATTCTTGTTTGTCTTAAATATCCACAGTGCACTATGGCCCGGAAGCCAGTTCCTCCATTGCTGAGGCTGTAAGACTAAGGTTGGTGTTTTTCTTAGTTTTCTGTTAAAACATTAGATTAAGGTATCTGACCCACCAAAGGGTAAATAATAAGGCTTTAGGTGCCCCTTTGTTTTTCGTGGTATCATTAAATTTTGAAAGTGTTTAATGAAAAATATATCTACATAAAATAGTATAATAATACAAGCTTTTTGACCTAGAAAGATTGCGTAAAAGTTTCTTAGTTAAATGTTAAAACATTAGTTTAAGGTATCAGGCGCACAAAAGAGTTAATAATAAGGCCTCAGGTGCCCCTTTGTTTTTCGTGGTTATCATTTCATTTTTGGGGTTAAATGTGCAGAAAGAGTAAAATAATACAAAATTAAGCTATTTAACCTCGAAAGATTGTGAATTGGTAATTTCACATCCAATTTCCATCGAAATAAACAGGAAATTTACAAACTGCAATAACTTTATGCATAATCTAATTTTTATCTTTAACTGATACGCAAGTAATTAAAAAGGAATCATATTTCTTGCATACCGGTCATGTGACCAGTGCTGGAAAAACCCATCTTAAATACCCCATGTAAGATGAGTCACGCGCAACAACGCGCCACTTCTTATTTCATTTATTGTATGGTTTATGAAAAATATATTATGCCATTTCAATAAAGGGCAATCAAATATATGCTAGCAAGACTTTTAATTAAAATTGAAATTAAATAATTGTAAAAAACGCTATTTTAGTTATTTATAATTACTGCGCTCTATGACGTCAGTAAACAACGTCGCACACGTTTTTTGGTGTAATTGTACAAATGTTCGTTTTCTACGTCATTTTTTCCACAAATTGATAAATTTAGATATATGCAAGAAAAATATCAATCATGTTTTTCCGGTTTGGATAAAAAAATCCGACCCTCGAGCATGCTGTGTGGCCGGTAACTTGGCAAGCCTCGTCACCAGCTTACGCACGTGCCCTCGGGTTGGATTTTTCAATCCGTACCCGAAACACATGATAGATACTTATAATACGTCTAAGCTTCCAATTGGTACTAAACTTATATGGTCATTAGGCTTTAATACTTTAAATTATGGTTTAAAATGGAGGTATATATATATATGCACCACTTAGTTATTTTGTGGGTCAGATTCCTTAATGTATTTATGTTTTATGGTAATTATTAAATACAGAACTGGTGCCACAAAGGTTCATATTGATATGATTGTCATGTTACATTCCAAAACACATACACAAATGTTTCATATTTTCTGAGTTTTCACTATTTCTGATTTTCTACTAATCTTCATATATTATAATTATTTTTATATCAATTTAAAAAGGATAAAATATTCTTTTCATTGGTGGAATTATTTAGTAGTTATTTACAATAAAAAGTGCATAAATTCGGAATAAAGTGTGCATTGTGCGTATAAATTCATATACATGGATGTTATATTCTGTTAACTAAATGTACCTGGATTATAATAGTGACAGGTGGTGAACAATAGAAGGATTACAGTGTATTGTTTGACCGTCGCTTCTCACCGGTAGATAGCAGAGGTATACAAAGGAACTGCAGTGATGTTGTTATAAGCATCAGTTGACTTTGCTAGAGTGAGCGATTACATGTTTGACCATCATTTGTACATATATGTACATGAACAGTATTTCCTACCCGATCTATGGTAAACAATTTGGGCCAAAATGGGTATTGATGTATCACTGTATAGAATCCGCATTGGTTGTTTCCCACCCAGGAAAAAGCGTACCACAGTCAAAAGTAAATCCAGATATGACAGATATTGCAAAGGAACTGATATCCATTTATTGACTTTTGTATGTGGTATATTCACAATAGTGACACTTCTGTCTATGTATGGCGTCTGTCATGGAGTATGCTTGCTCGAATCATACCAGCATAACATTGTAGCATATTGCGACCCCTGTGCTACCCAAGGCGACTACTACAACGTTCATACCCATACTTCTTCAACGTCTAGCAGCAACAACTTGCATTATCACAATGTTGCTGTTCAGCTATTGTGGTTGTGCGGCGACGTCGAGACCAACCCTGGACCAGTTACCGACGAAGGCGAGGCGCGTATTCTTGAGGCTATTAATGGTGTCATGGCTGAGCTGCTTACAGTTAAGACAGAGATCAACAGTGTGAAGACCCATATCCAAGGAGTTGAAGATAAATGTGATCATGCATTAAATGAAATTAAAACGCTGAAAGTAGATTATGGTTGTATGAAAAATGATCTTTCCGAGATAAAGCACGACATTGATGAAATGAAACAGCATTCTGAAAATTTACAGTTAGATATTGATCAAGTGAATGAGAATACTGAGAGAAATACAGATGCTATGAATGAAGTTCAACAGAGTATCGAAATGCTTGAACGAGATGCGATCAAATCTAATATGAGGATTTTTAATTTGCCCTTGTCTGAATCAGCGTCTATTAAAGAGGTTAAATCTTCTATTATAGAAAATGTTCTAAATGCTGCTAGTCCCAATGATATTTGGATCGCTGATGATTTAAAATATGTCAAATGTATTGGCGATGTGAAAGATGGTAGACAGCTGTTAACCGTAGTTACATTTAGTTATGATGATGATAAGTATAGGATTTACAAAGGCAGAGATGAATTACGTAAGCATGATGTACGCGTTGGTGATGATTTAACAGTAAAACAACGCCATCAGTTGAAAACTCTCAAGTCTAAAGGCAAGGTTGGATATTTCTTTCGTGGTGAATTGAGAACTATGGATAGTAAAACGGACCATGCTGGCAAAACAGAACGTGCAGTTAAACAAGCATGAAGAATGCTAGATCAACCGGCCCAATCAACGACTGGAGATTATGCCTCGGACAATACTAATGTTGAAATGGGCGAAGCTGAAAGTATAACGGACACACATATGCCACCTATTATATAGGACGGCGGCCAAGGCCAGGGCAATAGTTATTCGGATTTGAAAATAATATCCTGGAACATTGATGGTCTTAAAAGCAAGTGTTATGATGAAGATTTTATCAGTTACTTTAAAAACTTCGATATAGTATGTTTTATTGAAACGTGGATAGAAAGCGAATCTGAAATTCCAGTATTTGGAAGTGGTTTTAAATCATATTTTTGTCCAGCAATACGAAATAGTACACGTGGCCGCGCAATGGCAGGTATAATTATATATTACAGAAATGAATATCAACGTTATATCTCGAGAATATATGAAGAATGTGACTTTGCCATATTTCTTAAAGTTGACAAGACATCTGTAAGGCTGCTTGAAGATCTTATCATTTGCTTTGCATATATACCACCTATTAATTCTCCATTTTATGAAGGTAAAGATAACTCTGGTGTTGACCTACTAGAGAGCACGTTACGTGAATATGATATTCAGACTAGTGAAAGCTTCTTACTTATGGGAGATCTTAATGCGCGTACTGGAGATCGAATGGACTATTTTACTTTTGATAGGAATATACCAGAATTGCAAACAGTAGAGGATTTATTAGACGATTCACATATGTCCCCACGTGTATCAAATGATAAACATGTTAATAACTTTGGTGTAAAGCTTATTGACTTTTGTAAAGTGAATACACTCAGAATAGCAAATGGTAGACTATTTAAGGATCAGAATGTCGGAGATTTTACATTCGTTAACCATAATGGTTGCAGTGTTATAGACTATTTGCTGTATACGGATAATATAGTTAAATCTATAAATGACTTCGGGATTGAAACTCGTTCTGAATCCAGTCATTTACCTATTCGAGTACATCTTAAATGTTATACATGTAACTCAGATCATCATACAACCGCCACTTCAAATATAAAACAGAAATATGTATTCAATCAGAAGAATTGTAATGCGTTTGAAGAGAAACTGTCATATTTATTTACTGATGAACTTTATAATGAAATTGACTCTTTGCTTGAAAGCCAGTTAACTGATATAGATACGCTAGTGTCTACTGTAACTGATTTGATAAAGGAATGCAGTCAGACTTGTTTAAAGACATTTAAAAGTACACAACAGAAAAGTAGTAATTGGTTTAATAATACATGTAAAACATTAAAGTATAAGAAGCAGCGGGCACTGAGAATGTTTCGTCGTGATAGAACAAATGTCAACTTATCAGCCTATTTAATAGCGAAAAACGAGTATAGGGAATATTGTAAAACTGAAAAGGACAATTTTAATAGTAATGTACTGATAAATCTTGAAAGTAGCTGCTCTGATGGTCAGACATTTTGGCAAAAATTTAAACGTCTTGTTAATAAACAATCCAGAAGAGAAAATATATCTATCGATCAATGGAAAGATCATTTTGAAGGTCTCTTTCAGAGTTTGACTCTCGAAGATAGTGAATTACCATATCCAGATGATGTATATACAGGTGAATTAACGGATGCACTTTTTAATGACTCTATCACGGACGATGAAATTATAGCCGTTATTAAAGATATGAAAAAGGGTAAAAGTGGAGGTAGCGATGAATTAGTACCAGAATGTTTTATATATAGCCTGAATTACTTACTGCCTGTTTTGCGAAAATTATTCAATCGAATATTTTCTACTGGAACATACCCAAGTCAATGGCGTGAGACAATTATTATTCCATTATACAAAAAAGGTGATCCTGATGTAACTGACAATTATCGAGGCATCTCATTGTTGAATGTTATGGGCAAAATATACACTGGCATTATAAATAGGCGCCTTACATTTTTCATTAATATATTTAATAGGCTAAGTGAAAATCAATCAGGTTTCAGAGAAGGATACCGGACTGTCGACAATGCATTTATATTGCATTCTCTTGTTAATAAACAATTATCTACACTTGGTAAAAAGTTATACGTGGCCTATGTGGACTTCCAAAAAGCATTTGATGTTGTAAACAGAGTCAAGTTATTTAATGTCATGTCGACCAACGGTATACATGGAAAACTTTATTCCTCATTTCGAGCTATGTATTTGTCAGTGAAGGGGAGGGTTCGCGCAAATCATGGAACATTGTCTGAAAGTTTTAACTGCCCTCTTGGTTTGAGGCAAGGATGTATAGCGTCACCTGTTTTATTCATTCTCTTCATAAATGAATTTATCAAGCTTATTGAACCTCCGGCATTTAATGGTATACAGCTATTTCCAGACACTACCCAGATAAACTCTGTGTTCTTTGCAGATGACTTGGCTTTGCTTGCTGACACTCCGTGTGGTCTACAACGCCTTTTAAATGCACTAAGTGAATTTTGTTATCAGTTTGGTTTAAATGTCAATATTAAGAAAACTAAAATTATGGTTTTTAAGAATGGAGGTACCTTGTCTAAATTTGAGAAGTGGAACTATAGAGGGAAGTTATTAGATGTTGTAAATGATTTTACATATGTCGGGGTACTACTTACAAGACAATTATCTTTAAATAGGATGGCGTCAGATCAAGCTTTAAAATCAAAACGAGTGTTGCTAACTGTTTTATCTAGACTATATGACTATGGACAAATGAATAAATCTACATTTTTCAAAATATTTGATACTAAAGTTGTCCCAATCTTGTTATATGGTGCAGAAATTTGGGGTGCAGAAAGGATGGTACCAACAGAACAAGTACAACTATATGCCTGCAAACGTTATATGTGCATACCAAAACATACGATGAACTTTCCGGTGCTTGGTGATTGCGGACGTTTTCCCATGTTTATTATCGCTATAAAGCGTGTTTTGAAATATTGGATGAGAATAATTAAACTTCCTAATTATAGATTTGTTAGGAAAGCATATGATTTATTATATTTGCAAGACCAAATTGGCAACAGAAATTGGGTAACCAATGTAAGGAACATTTTATGTCAAAATGGTTATAACTATGTGTGGTTAGAGCAAAATGTGAACAATGAAAAACTGTTTATATCACGTATTATACAAACATTGAAAGACCAGTACTTGCAGGAATGGCGTTCTGCAGTTATTGACAGTCCTAAGTTAACTTATTACTCTTTGTTCAAAGATAATTTGTGTCATGAAAATTATTTAGACATTGTAAAAATAAGAAAAATTAGAAATGCGATGGCATGTTTCCGTTGTTCTTCTCATGACTTAGAAATCGAAAGGGGTAGATATATAAGCACCCCAAGGGACAGACGCATATGCAAACTCTGCAATATAGAACCAGAAACTGAGTACCATTTTATGTTTAAGTGCCAACACTACAATGATTTAAGGTTGAAATACCTGCCTAGTAAATATTATACTGATCCCACTGTTAACAAATTTACTGTACTGATGTCTTCAAGAAATGAACAAATTGTATTAAATGTATCTATGTTCATATTTTATGCTATGAAATATAGGAAGTTGTATTTAACAGATAATAATTAAATGCATAATGTTATATATGTGCCTTTATGTATACTTTTGTTGTGTATTAGAAAAAATGTTTTCTTAACAGTTGGAAATATACATGGTATATCACGAGCATTACAGTAGTAGTACTCTATATGTTGAAGCATTTTAGTCATGTATTTAGTTTCCCTCATTTCATGTATTATTAATGGCATTATTTTAGATTCATAATTGTGACCATAGTTTGAAAATTACCATACTATTTTAGTATCTAGTACTATCTACCATCAGATTGTCTTGAATTTAATACCTAATATTATAATATTTCGACTCAGAGATCCACATAGTAATGCTACAAAGGTCATAAATATGATTTGATGCAATATAATACACTTTTTATGTTGAAGTAAGCCAAATGTTTTATATATTAATATATATATATATATATGTCTTAAATATATATTGTTTCCTATTGACAATCTATTTTTTCGTTTCGAATAGGCTGTCGGGTAAAGGATATAATTCCATGCAGTAATTGTGTCTTACCGTTAAGGTTATGTTGTCATAGTTGGTGTCTTATCAGGTTATATACTTTTTATGACATGTGTTCTAGTAAAATAACAATAAGACAAGATAAGTCTTGTTTTCAACAATACCATTTACAAATTTTCATATTTATAATCATGGAAAATCAATATGTGTATATGTCTGTAAATTTACTTAAACAACATTAAACAACCTAATTACAATTGTTATTATATTTGCGTTACAATGTCATGCATTAGTGTCCGTTCTTTAATGTAAAAATCTTTTGTTTTTGTTTTAACAATTCCTCTTCACCATATCTATATAATTGCATTAAATTGAATGTTGTTTTATATTGTTGAATGTATATTGTATGTATATCCAGACAAACAATTTGAGCATATTATACTAGTATTAAAATACAAACACCTTAGTTGTACAATTAAAATCTCTTAAGTATTGGTAAATGTATTATAATTATATTCCTGGCATCTAAATACGTAATTAACAGATATATAATAATTAATTATTGATAAGACTTGGTTGATTCACATAGTCAATTCTAATAACTTTTATTTGACAGTTCTAACATTATTTGTTTATTTTTGAACCATGTTTATTATCAACTATTATTTGCTTGCATGTAATATTTGTGTTAAGCTGTATCTTAGAAGTTTGAATATTAACATTGTCATAACCCTTTTCCACTCATTGTGTACATATATGTATCTGTATAATATGTTGTCTTGGGCCGGAGGCCTTTATCAATTAAATAAATTGAATTGATATAAGTTTAAGAAAAAGATTTCAGAATGTATAAGATTTACTGTTTGTCTCCAGCACCATCAGTGCCATGCATTGTGACTTTACATGTTATAGGCATTTTGTCTCTGCTGCCATCTGTGTCATGCATTGTGACTGCATGTTATAAGCATTTTTGTCTATGGCACCATCAGTGCCATGCACTGCGACTTAAAGTGTTATAGGCATTTTTGTCTCCAGCACCATCAGTGCCATGCATTGTGACTTTACATGATATAGGCATTTTGTCTCTGCTCCATCTGTGCCATGCATTGTGACTTAACCAGTGTTATAGGCATTTTTTGTCTCTGGCAACATCGGCGCCATGCATTGTGACTTAACATGTTATAGGCATTTTTGTCTCAAACAGCATCTGCGCCATGCATAGTGACTTAACATGTTATAGGCATTTTGTCTCTGCTCCATCTGTGCCATGCATTGTAATTTAACAAGTGTTATAGGCATTTTTGTCTCTGACACCATCTGCGCCATGGATTGTGACTTAATATGTTATAGGCATTTTTGTCTCTGGCAACATCTGCGCCATGCATTGTGACTTAACATGTTATAGGCATTTTTGTCTCAGGGACAATCTGCACTGTGCATTGTTACTTAACATGTTATAGGCATTTTTGTGTCAGGGACAATCTGCGCCGTGCATTGTTACTTAACATGTTATAGACATTTTTGTCTCAGGGACAATCTGCGCCGTGCATTGATACTTAACATGTTATAGACATTTTTGTCTCAGGGACAATCTGCGCCCTGCATTGTTACTTAACATGTTATAGGCATTTTTGTCTCAGGGACAATCTGCGCCGTGCATTGATACTTAACATGTTATAGGCATTTTTGTCTCAGGGACAATCTGCGCCGTGCATTGTTACTTAACATGTTATAGACATTTTTGTCTCTGGTGCCATCTGTGCCGTGCGTTGTGTCTTAACAATATTATAGGCATTTTTGTCTCTGGCGCTATCTGTGCCATGCATAGTGTCTTAACATTATAGGCATTTTTGTTTCTGGCGCCATCTGTGCTATGAATTGTGTCTTGACTTGTTTTAGGCAAAAGGAGAGTGCGGAGAAAGTCATAAAGGAGGCCAAGGCCCACTGGAAGAAACAGATGGATCTCTGGGACGCAACACAGAGGTTGGATGAAGTTTTAGTTATCTACAAGATACTATTATATTTAATCCTCATGTCATTTTCAATAGATCTTCATGAAATGTATGTGTGTTCTTATGTTTTGAGTAAAAAACAGTAAAATGTACATGTATAGAACATAAGAAATAGATAGCTTGTAAACCAAATTAGTGTTCCCTTACTGCCTTACTATTTTTACAAAAATAAATACTGGTGTAGGTTTAGAAGCGCAAGTCAGTGTTCCCAATAAGAACCAGCTGCCAGCCAAAATGGATAGTTCAAATGGCAATAGGGCTGGTTCAAATTTGGAAAAATTAGTGAATTTTAAGTACAAAAAATAGTAGCTGGTCAGTAACTACTATTTGAGACGGTTCAACCGAAACTTATTGAAAACCTTGAGCCAAGTTCTAGGAATGCTTTTTTTTATTTCAGCACTGGCTCCATGGCCCAGCTGCAGGACAGCCCCAAGGATGACATTGCCTCCACAACACAGGACAATGACACTTCAGGTAATAAATTATGTGTATCTTCTTTAACCCAAACAAATCAGATTTTCATATAGTGTAATGACTACAAGTTACTTACATGTTCATACCTGTATTTGCCATGATTATTTCTCCCCTTCGACTGAAAGGGAGATAAACTGTAACCGTCGTTATCATTTCTCCCCTTCGTCTGAAAGGGAGACAAACTGTAATTGTCATTATCATTTCTCCCCTTCGACTGAAAGGTAGATAAACTGTAACCGTTGTTATCATTTCTCCCCTTCGACTGAAAGGGAGACAAACTGTAATTGTCATTATCATTTCTCCCCTTCGACTGAAAGGGAGACAAACTGTAATTGTCATTATCATTTCTCCCCCCCTGACTGAAAGGGTGACAAACTGTTATAGTCATCATATTATATCTCCCTTTCAACTGAAAGGGAGACAAACTAATCGTCATTATTTCTCCCCTTCCTCTGAAAGGGAGACAAACTGTAATCGTCATTATTTCTCCCCTTCCTCTGAAAGGGAGACAAACTGTAATCGTCATTTTATCTCCCCTTCCTCTGAAAGGGAGACAAACTGTAATTGTCATTATCATTTCTCCCCCCTGACTGAAAGGGTGACAAACTGTTATAGTCATCATATTATATCTCCCATTAAACTGAAAGGGAGAAAAACTGTAATTGTCATTATTTCTCCCCTTCCTCTGAAAGGGAGACAAACTGTAATCGTCATTATTTCTCCCCTTCCTCTGAAAGGGAGACAAACTGTAATCGTCATTTTATCTCCCCTTCCTCTGAAAGGGAGACAAACTGTAATTGTCATTATCATTTCTCCCCCCTGACTGAAAGGGTGACAAACTGTTATAGTCATCATATTATATCTCCCTTTCAACTGAAAGGGAGACAAACTAATCGTCATTATTTCTCCCCTTCCTCTGAAAGGGAGACAAACTGTAATCGTCATTATTTCTCCCCTTCCACTGAAAGGGAGACAAACTGTAATCGTCATCATTTCTCCCCTTCCACTGAAAGGGAGACAAACTGTAATCGTCATTATTTCTCCCCTTCCACTGAAAGGGAGACAAACTGTAATCGTCATTATCATTTCTCCCCTTCCACTGAAAGGGAGACAAACTGTAATCGTCATTATTTCTCCCCTTCCTCTGAAAGGGAGACAAACTGTAATTGTCATTATCATTTCTCCCCTTCCACTGAAAGGGAGACAAACTGTAATCGTCATTATTTCTCCCCTTCCTCTGAAAGGGAGACAAAATGTAATCGTCATTATCATTTCTCCCCTTCCACTGAAAGGGAGACAAACTGTAATCGTCATTATTTCTCCCCTTCCCCTGAAAGGGAGACAAACTGTAATCGTCATTATTTCTCCCCTTCCTCTGAAAGGGAGACAAAATGTAATCGTCATTATCATTTCTCCCCTTCCACTGAAAGGGAGACAAACTGTAATCGTCATTATTTCTCCCCTTCCTCTGAAAGGGAGACAAAATGTAATCGTCATTATCATTTCTCCCCTTCTACTGAAAGGGAGACAAGCTGTAATTGTCATTATTGCAAGATTTACAACTTAGGCATTTCAAAATTGTGCTAAAAGCTTTACTATAGTTGTATTGGCAAAAACGTGCTCATCTTTTGCAAAAGTTTTGCTTTTAATAGAAAAGGGCAGTTTTGAAAAAAACCCAGCTTATGCGAAAAAACTATTTTTGGAAAAAAATGCAGCTTTTGGTGGTATTTGGCCAAACATAGAGCGCAAAGAGTTATCAGTAACGCACAGAACCTTGTTTTTTCATTAAAGAGTGCAGCTCTTTTTTTTTCAAGAAAAGCACATGTTTAGAGAACTTTTTGCAATAATGCACCAGTCAATTGTTACCACATCCCCCCACCTCAGGTCCGGGGAATAAACCGGGGATAGCAGGGGAAATGGGCTGTGTTTTTACCTTCATTGTGGCCAGGCAGTGACTGGTAAATGCGGCAGCTTTTGTCTTTTGCGGGGATTTTACCAGCAGTTTGTTTCAGCAGGGTAGGAATTTTGCCAGGGCTTGGCGTGACCATAAGGTCAAAGTCCCCGCTATTCCCTAGACCTAGGGGTGTGTGTGTGTGTGTGGGGGGGGGGGGGGGGTTACAATTGACTGCTGCATAATAGACTGCTTGTGCTATACTGGTCTAAAAAAGTGTAGTTTTTTGCGAAGAGCTGAGTTTTTTTTACTATATAAGTGTGGAAACCTCGTTTTTTACATAAAAAGCACAGCTTTTGCGAAGAACTGAGATTTTTACTAGAAAAGCACAGCTTTAGCAAACAAACTTCGTTTTTTTTTCAGTAAAAAGTACTGATGAGATGATACAGTCCTCACCTGATACGATAAGTATCGATGAAACAACATGCCGATTCGATATTTACCAATACAGTACAAAATCTTGATGAACCAGAATAGTAATAGCCATTTCACTTGTAAAACTTATAACTATTGAAATATTTTCTAACATTATTGTGACATTCTTGTGATAAGATTTTCACAAGAAACAAATAAATGAAATGTGTTTGATAAAGGAAGATCTGACAGTTAATAGATCTTTATTTCTTTGACTATTTCTAAACTTGTATTACATCAGCTACAATTTCTCTGAGATATTTGTTACCATAAAACATTTAGAATAAACAAAGATGTTTATCTGATCTGTTTCTTGTTTGTCTCATGGCGTTGTTTCCCCGGGTCCAATCACTGTTGATTCCACTCCTGTCATCGTTGTAACCCCTTCAATCGTGGCTGTTTACATTATGTTGCCTTTATTTCAGACCCGTCAATATAACCACTAAAATCACCATTATTTACTACCCTGTTGTTGTTGTTGTTGATGTAACTCATATTATTGTTAACGCTCTTCTTGTTGTCGTCGTTTTTATTTCCTGTCTGTGGTCCTTTAAACTGCTCGCTACCACATTTATAAAACTGGTTTCGACGTTAACATCCTCTATCTGCGAAGAACTTCGACATTACTAGAAAGTACTAATCATTTTAATTATCTATTTATTTCGTGTCTATGTTTTTCACTTTGTTGTTAATTTGTCGTCGGCATGTCTACTCGGATAACATCACTGATGACTATGACTCCCCATGCTTCATTCAAAACATACTTTTGGTAATTCGAAACAATTTTTTTTTATGTCGTTCTACTTGAAATTTGTACCGAGTAACGTGACGGTACACCCTTTTGCTTCAAAAATTTGGTTAAGTCACACTTATTGATGTGACGGGTCAAGCCATAATGCAGCCGTGATAGGGCAGGGGCAGACCATTACAAATTCAACAAAAATAACAGGAAAGTAAGCTATGAAGCCTCTTCTTGACGTCTTTGGACCAACTTATTTTGTGATACACTGAGCTTGTATATCGATGCTTATTGGCAATGGCAGGTATCGATACAGTCTTGATAATCTCTGTATCGTCTCATCCCTATTAAAAAGGACAGCTTTTGTGAATATCTACACCTTTTCCTGGAAAAGCTCAGCTTTAGCAAAGATTTACTTAGCTTTCCCTTTTTAGGGGAATTTTCAATATCACTATAAAAAAGCAGCTCCTAAATTATAAAAGTTGTGCTTGCAGAAAAGGCAAAAAACTCCTTTAAAAAAAGCTCGAACTATTTTAAACAAAAAGACATTTAATCAAAATGTATCCCAGGTATAACAATGCTGCTATCATTATTATAATACTTCCTTGTGTTGCCGTTTTATTAAAGTCAGTGATTTCTAACAGCTATGTTATTTAAAACAGTGTAAACTCACTAAAACATGGAAGATCATTAACGGCTGTTTAGGTGTTATTAACAGGGAATTTCTCAATTCTAGTACCTTATTGATTTACCATTACTGGTAGGCCATCTGGCAGATGGCAGTTTTATTACACCTAGGAAAAAAACACTTATAAGTTATAATGCCTAAAGTGTAAATGTTCTTATTCATGGAAAGGGTAATATTAATTGTACAAAAATTGTATGTATGATAATATCTTGATATTTCATTCAATCTAAAATATTTAGGATAAAAACAAAACAATAAAGTCATTAATTAACATCACTAGTGAGTTTTAAAACTACACTAACTTCATTTCACTGTCATTTTTTAGCTCTTAACTTACCGAATACCAGAAGAGCTTACATGTATGTAATGGCGCTGTGCCTGTCATCCATGTCTCTGTAACAATTGCTTGTGAATGTAATAATGGTCTTCAGCTTTGATTATATTTCAATCAAACTTATACAGTAGCTAGATAGCCATGAGAGCTCGATTCCTGTTGTTAACCAGCCAGATCTGCTTATGCATCCTTGTAAATGTCAAAATTAGCCAAGTGAAAATTATGTTATAAGGGAGACAACCTGTACTGAGAAAGTGCAATTGTTCTTTGTATTACTTCCCTCGCCCTTGTTAAAGCGGTAAGACAGGTTATAGAGTACTATAATTGAGCTTGTGAACACAATAGAGCCTTCATTCATTTCATGATGTTTACTTACATTTTATATACAATAGTTAGAACTATTGACTAAATCACAGTTCTTAATAAAAACCAGCCAGATCAGCTCATGCATGACTGGATTATCGCCCATGAAATTGTCAAAAAATACTATTATACGGCCGGCTTCATGAAACTTAGACAGTAGTCAATATTGATGAGACCTCGGTTTCTTTTGAAAACCAGAACGATCCAACAAGGCTGGATTATGGCCCTTGATATTGGAAATAGTTCTAAAAAAAATCATTTCTGTGTATTTTTTTCCCTCCTTTATTTGAGTTTGGACTAAAGGGGCAATCTACAGCCTATTATGTTTTCAGAGAGACAGTACACGCCTTCATACTTGGCAACCGCTACAGTAAACTTGCTGAACACAGGAGCTGGGTCATTCTCATCCAGCCTTGGATGGCTAAAGGAGAACGCCACCAACATCAAGAACATGACCACTACAGCAAACATGCTCCAGACAGGATCAGCATGGTTAAATGACAAGGCCACCAACATCAAGGACATGACCACTACAGCAAACATGCTCCAGACAGGATCTAGGTCATTAGCATGGTTAAATGACAAGGCCACCAACATCAAGAACATGACCACTACAGCAAACATGCTCCAGACAGGATCTAGGTCATTAGCATGGTTAAATGACAAGGCCACCAACATCAAGGACACCCTTATTGCTGTGAGTAAAAGGAGAATTTTTCTCTTTACAATCTTAACATATTCCATCCATAACAACGGGAAATTCCTGATCTCAAATTAAGTCATTATTTTAACTTAATTTTCTTCCCAGGGACCTCATATTTGAAAGTAGTATGATGATCAAATTGGATTCAATCTCTACACGGATGCATTGTTTATTTATACTGGAGGTAAAATGAAATTGCTCGAAACAGTGTTAAGTTTTAAAGGGGCTGTACTCCGTATGATGAAATAGCGAAAAAATAAAATTGTCCAAAACTGACATAAACTTGGTATCGATGTATACATTGCATTGAAACTTACTAACTGAAGTACAACATAATTTACAATTTATTTATTTTCCTTATGCGTGATTGGCTAGTTGATGTTATCACGTGATATTACCAAGTTAGGTATATAGCTGGAATATTCCAAATGTTTAGGGTAGCACAATGGATACAACACTGGACTGCAATTTTGGCGACACTGGTTCAAACCCGGTCACTGACTCGATTTTACATTTTGGTATTTTGTTTACAATTTATGATATCAAAGAGTAAAACATTTTATTAAATAATTGTCCTGAGATTCGTTACAGATAAAAACTTATTTTGGTGCCAATCTGGTATACAGTCCCTTTAAATACGCATTTTTTCCCAATTTAAAACAAAGTTCAAATGATTACAAATTGAAATGATAACAATTTTCTTCAAATATTAAATGAATGTTGAATAAAAGGTTGCATTGTTGTTATTTAGCTGTTTATTATATTTAAAATTCTTAATTTTTATTTTATGCTTGCCAGTGATTCATAGACATTAATCAGTGAAATAAAATAGATTTTTCACTGTATTGAAATTTTAGCTCCTCTCTGTTCCAAATCAAACATTAGCGGGCACAGGACTGGGACACAATTTTGAACGACATCATTTCCAAAATGATAAGTGTGCATACAAATTGGCACGTTTTCTAATGACATTTAACTCCAATTTTAGGCATATAAGAAAAAAAAAATGTTTCAGAGTATAAGATAGCAATATATTTCACCTTGTGAACACTAATAGTGAATATTTCACTCATGGCTATAGATGCCTCGTGACTGACGTAAAATATAAATTTTGGTGCTTACTCGGTGAAATATATCATGATCTTACACTGAAACAAACAATTATCCTCTATATATTTTCAGATCAGTTTAGCACACTATTTGAAACAGTAGTAAAATTTATGACTTAATAATAATTGATTTTTACATTTATCAAAAATGCATTGTCCCATATATTTTTGTGGAGGTTTACACACAGTGAATATTGCAAGCTTAAGGTATATCAAATAAATATTTTGCTCCCCTAAAAGCACCAGCAAAGGCATAATGCTCTGCAACCTTAAAGTGTGTGTGTGGGGAGGGGGGTGGGGGGGTTGCTCTAGTGGCCCCTGGCCCCAGCTTAATATATCAACAATATATAAGCCTTTACAGATGATGGTGGCTCATGTACGGTACATAATTTTGTCATTCAGGCTGATATTTGGAAATGAGTTTTTTTGCATTAGCGACCTCCACAAGTGCTCCACTGAACATTGTCAGCTTTGCTATGTATAAACCTTTCTGATAATAGTTTTTATGCATGGTTGAATTCCGAAACTATTGGGCATAAGCAACCATGACAAGACATCATCTTGTCTGGTTTGGTTAAGCTTTAAGGTTAAGGTCACATAAAGTCTTGTGGCAAATAAGGCTTAAACTGCACTCTCACAGATATACCATTTTTACAACTTTTTTTATTTCTTATCTTGGAAAGAGCAAATTTTGGCGTAAATATCTGCAAACCAATGTCGAGTGACTGATATAAGATTGCTGACAAAAATCAGATCGTAGATTTTCATATTTCCGTTCGAAAAGAGTTTTAAAATGGACTAACGGTTTAAGAAAAATGCATTAAACATCAATTTTTGACCTTAAATGTGTGAGAGTGCAGCTTTAATTTCCCTAATGTTGTGGTTAAAAATATATAATATTTTTTATACGATCCTTTGTCAAAGTGGCGTGCTGGGGCAGTCATGACCTATGTGATAGCTCTAGTTACATCAATTTTCACAAATCTATGCTTTGACTGACATCAGGCCACCTATTGGTATCATTATTTTTCAGGCAAATGGACGAAACATGACTCGGCTTATGTCAACTGAATTAACATCTGAAAGGGTAATTCAAACATTTTACTTAAAACATATATTGCCAATTTTGGCCAACAGATTATATGTTTAAATTAACTGTTGCAAATTGAATTTGAATAAATTGTTTTACTTAATTATTTATAGTTCTGGAAAAACATGTAATCCATAGGAGTATGTATATAATAATTGATGTAAAGAAATAAAGCCAACTTTGAATAAAAAAATTCTGAGCATTGTTATGTTTAAATAAAGTAATGACATTACATACATAGCATGACTGTCTTTAATGTGAACTTTTTTTAGGTCATTCAACTCGGTTCTGTTTGCAGATGAAGACAGCAGCGGTTGTTGCCGCCTCAATTGCCGTGCCCACCCTTGTGGCAGCCACAAGTCTGTATGTGAGCTCCATCGATGCCCGTGAATGCCTGCATGATGATGAAATGGGCTTCATGACCCAGATACGCATGACCTTGGGCTTTTATGTGCCCCCACCATGCCCAGAGCCCACTTGGCTGGAGGCTGCATCCGCCTTCATCCAGGGGCTTTTCTTGTAGTTATATGGAAGAATTTCAAAATGAGGAGAAAGATTTAAAAAAGTAGATAGTTATAAAACACAAAATAATGAAATACACAAAATCTTTTAAAACAAATCTTGAAGAAGAATGAAAAAAGGAGGCAAGTGAAAAATAAATGGAAAGCTATACTTTCATGAAAACATAAAGAATAGAATGAAAAAATGTTGAAAATGAAGGAAATCTGAAAGAAAAAATAGGTGTGAGAGTGTATGTGTATACTTTTGATGTATATCTAAAAAAAAACTAAAAAAAAACTATAAAATCTGCCAAAATACCAAAAAAAAAAACCATATTGTGTCTTTGTATGTATAATTTTTATTGCATGTACCGGATATATTTTTGTTTTGTGTGTACATTTTTATTGTCTGTATGTATAATTTGTTTGTATGTATATTATGTATATTTTGCTATGTCATTGTATTGTTTAACTTTGTATAAATTGTATATATGCATACTTTGTGTTCAAGTTTTATGATTTGCCATAAGAAAACAGTTTTTAAGGCGATGAATGCACTTTGCTGTCTGTTCATAACTTCAATGTCTGATGATGACTGGATGATATATTTTTGTGTCGCCTGAAAAGATGACATATAGGGGTTACTTTTGTCGGTGGCGGCTGTGGCGTCGGCGGCGGCGGCGTCCGAGTCCCATTTTCACTTGTCCGGGGTATATTTCCTAAACTATTAGTGGTGTCAACTTAAAATTTTAAAATTTCATATGTAGATATATCTAATTGAGGGCAAGTGCAGTGCACAAGAACTGTTACTCTTGCTTCCATATTTTTAAAGTTATTGCTCTTTGTTATTTTTCATGCTTAAAGTTTTGTCCGGGGCATATCTTGTAGAATATAAGAGTTATCAACTTGAAACTTCATATGTAGATAGATCTCATGGAGGGCAAATGCAGTGCATAATAACAGTAACTCTTGCTTTCTTAGTTTTAAAGTTATTGCCCTTTGTTAATTTTCATGCTTAAATGGATTGGTTCCCTAAAATATAGCACAAGGTCAATTAAAACAAAATATAAATTGATCTGGGGAGCTACACAGTTTAAATTATTAGGTTTAACTTTTGATGTAGATCTTAGCAAAATGATAGAATTAAATTTTACTAGCAAACTAGAAAAGGTGAAGATATGTATCAGTTATTGGAAAAGAAGGAAGTTAACTCCAATTGGAAAGATCACTGTTGTAAAATCATTGTTATTACCCATTTTTACACATCTTTTTATGTCATTGCCAAACCCTAGTACACATGTGTTCAATAAAATCATAAACATGTTCTATGATTTCATTTGGGATGGACCCCATAAGATAAAAAACTCTGTTTTAGTAAAAGAGTACAGTAATGGAGGTCTAGAAATGATAGATGTTGTAGCATATTGTAATAGCTTAAAACAATTTTCATGCTTAAAGTTTTGTCCGGGGCATATCTTGAAGAATATAAGAGTTATCAACTTGAAACTTCATATGTAGATAGATCTCATCGAGGGCAAGTGCAGTGCACAATAACAGTAACTCTAGCTTTCTTAGTTTTAAAGTTATTGCCCTTTGTTAATTTTCATGCTTAAAGTTTTGTCGGGGCCTATCTTGAAAAATATAAGAGGTATCAACTTGAAACTTCATAGCTAAATAGATCTCATTAAGGGCAAGTGCAGTGCACAAGAACCGTTACTCTTGCTGCCATATTTTTAGAGTTATTGCCCTTTGTTAATTTACTTGCTTAGGTTTTGTCCGTGGCATATCTCGTAAACTATAGGAGGTATCAACCTGAAACTTATTCCGTAGGTATATCTGATTGAGGGAAAGTGCAGTGCACAAGAACCGTTACTCTTGCTGCCATATTTTTAAAGTTATTGCCCTTTGTTAGTTTTGTCCGGGGCATATCTTGAACAATATAAGAGGTATCAACTTGAATCTTCATAGCTAGATAGATCTCATTGAGGGCAAGTGCAGTGCACAAGAACCGTTACTCTTGCTGCCATATTTTTAGAGTTATTGCCCTTTGTTAAT
The DNA here is from genome assembly GCF_026914265.1 of Mya arenaria. Classification (NCBI taxonomy): domain Eukaryota; kingdom Metazoa; phylum Mollusca; class Bivalvia; order Myida; family Myidae; genus Mya; species Mya arenaria. The sequence continues at coordinate 6,146,782 of NC_069123.1, read as the reverse complement.
TTTCTTGCTTAGGTTTTGTCCGTGGCATATCTCGTAAACTATCAAATGCCACCTACACTTGAAACTTAAATGGCAACATCATTGTCTATAAATAAATAAAATGCCAATCTAACAGCTATAATGTCGACAGTAAATAATTCGTCAGGCGACACATCCGACTCGCGGAGTTCTAGTTTATTCTCCAGAGTTGAAATAAGACTTTATACTGAGACAGAGTGTGATAAAGAAAAAGGCAGTCAAACTCAGAAGTATTGTCGCACATGTAACAGACTGCACAAATTGCTATGTGCGAGTGCTGGAGTTCGAACCAACGACCTCTTGCTCTGCAGGTGTACACTCTACCTTGTCACTATAAAAGCTAGATCTAAAGCGAGACAGTATAAGTGCCACTATATAATTGTATCCAATACCAGGTTACACACATATAAAAGAGTTTCTCAGATATTAACTGCAATGCGAATTTTAATGAAACAGCATTAGAGGTAGGAGGCAGGCAAACTCCACACAGTGTTACTTCTCTTAGTGTGCAGTAATCTCTGCCATTATGTAAATCATGTGACTTACAATGTATATAGATACATAAAATATCATCAGTAAATATTAAAAACAATCAAGAAAAGAAGGTAGAAAAAAATATAGCTGACATCTAGCTAAACTCGCTCATGATGGCTGAGATCTATTCTGTTTTTCAGGGTAGATCACTGTCTATGCGATTATGAGGCAACTTGGCAATAAATGAGCACATAACTCTAAATAATAATGGAGTTATTCCTCTTGTCATGGGATGGATATACACATGATCAGAAAACTAATGGTATTTTAATCAAGAGTGTCATTTATTCCATACAGGTTTTATTATGAAAACAAGCCTTTAGAAGGTAACTTAATTTAGATAATATGAATACAAGTATTCTGGCCTTCAAGGCCTAGTTTAAGGAATGTTTGGCATGTCAATCCCCTGCTGTTCATCTCCTGCTAATTGCACTGATGTAACAGTAGGGGCCAATATCCTGTTTATTTGTATAATGGCTCAGGGCTATTTAGGGTCCATTTCTATAATAAAACCTCCAAAACTGCACAGCAGGATATTAAGATCGGAGATCTGATAAAACAATTAGGCAATTAGATTAAGATCAATACACAGAGGTTGTTTACAATACAAGTTTGTTTTTTTGTTGTTGTTGTTTGTTTTTTTTTTTTTTGGGGGGGGGGGGGCACTTATAGAAGGATTAAACCAGGCCTTTAAGCATTTAACGTTTCTTTTTACATTGTCTAATTTGCACCTAAATTTAAGGAATAGTTTTTTCAGTTAAGACAATGAATTTGATATGAAAATTCCAAAAATATTTTTTTAATCTTCTGCATAACAAGAATATTCTCTTTGGGAATGATTCAAAATTTCTGACAATTGGGAGGCCAGGAAAAGGGCCTTGACAATGTTGGTCATTGAGTTGGGTTGCAATCCAGGATGATGACTGTGAACAAGATTAGCCATGTTTTTTAACAGTACCTGAGCCATGGGCAGAGCACTTTGAGGTTTTGATATGGGTATAACATGTTAACCAAGTTTGATATAAGAAAAATGGTAGAGAATTTGCATCACTTGAAAGAGGTTAATTTGCAGAAAAACAAACAAGCTGCATCTTTGGTCTTCAGAGATATCATTTATGTCTGATTTCAGTAATAACTCCGAAGAAGTATTTATATTATTGCTTGTGTAGAACTAGTAAAATAGATTTATTAAAGGGGATTAATCTAGTTCAAGTATCCATGTAAACTGTTGTCTGCTTCTTTGATGTAAGCGGCCCAGCGATCATGTGATACCAGGAACGAAATGTAAACAGAAGACAGCTGTAATTTTTATCAAACCTTAATTTATCCATTAATATTTCATCGACGAAATGGTGAACCCAGGAATAAGCGAGACAGGGGAGCAGTATTCGAAAACGGTGGGTTCAAGTTCATGATATATTGTTTTATATGTTCTATTTGACTGGCGAAATACAGTTAGTACAGTATCCAGTACAGTAGCCAGAAGTCGTACCAAGTTCAAGTGTTCGCATGATATTGACAAAACCTGTATCAAATCACCAAACATTGATTAAAAACCTGCCTACCCTTCAAATTAATTTTGGAAATGTTACCTTAAACAATTGTTTTGTTAGTTCATACAAAAGTTATGTTCTGTACATCTACAAGTACATAAACATGGTAGCCACAATAATGCGCGTTTAGGGAACGTTTTTTAACATTTGGATATTTATTGTGTAGTCGCCAACACAAAAATTATCAAAGACTCTGAAGCGGCTGTTTATATGGACTAATAAAGATGGGAGCAGGACTTTTCAACCCCAAGACTTTTCAACCCTTCTCAAAACGAAGACTTTTCAACCCTTAGACTTTTCAACCCCTATTTTAAAGACTTTTCAACCCCTACCTGTTTCGACTTTTAAACCCCTAAATCAAAGACTTTTCAACCCTTAGTTGAAATATTTTGATAGCCACATTGAAGACTTTTCAACCCCTATATCAAAGACTTTTCAACCCCTATTATTTTGTCAGCCAAGTGTTGTCTTTTTCATTGTTTTTGCAACAAACTTATCCAATTGTTATTGAAATACAATTAAAGATTTGTTTGGCTTATTTGTTACACTTTTCTCCAAAGTATTTAATGAAATTTACAAAGGCTTTGCCTTGATTTACTAAGCACTTGATGGTTAGTGTTTTTCAAAATAATATTCCGAACATTAACAATGGTACAGTAAAGTAAGATTTTGATGCCTGGTTACCCCGAACATGCAATTGTTGTATTATTCTGAAGGATATTACATATATCAGCGAATTCACATATATTATGTACAAAGTTATTACCATAATTTTGTTCTTTAAAAAACAAATTTGAATAATTGCAAAAGAAAATGAATGCAAAGAAGAATTTACCAAACATTCTCCTTTTTGTGCCCGTAGAATGCCAATAATAACCTGAACTTGAACATTTATAAAACTTTCATTGCTTTTAAAAAAGGTCAACACTGGAAACTTTTTTTGTAGTTCCATATTGCTATTTCAGTACAGTTTGATTATAGTTCTTGATAATGTATTATCTAAAAATTCAGGGGTTGCAGGTATAATTAAATAAAATATATTTTTTGTTTGGTTTTAAATCCTGAAAATCATACACAAAATGTATCAAGCTGCCCATAGTTTGGAATGATGGCCATGATATTAGAACCTTAATTAACTGTCACTTTCAAGTTACTATAACCTCAATTAAAGGTGTTATGAAGCCCCTTAATCCCTTAGGAATTTATGACCATGTCACCCATTAATGAATGTGCGACCTTCATTCCATTCTTTAATTGCATAATTTATATGAAAGGCAATACAATGCTTATAGCATTTTTTTTACATATATATACCACTTTATAATAGAATGTCCCTACTTTTTTTAAACTGAGAAATAAAAAACTTTAATAAAATCTTACGTTTCACTTATGTAATTTGAAAGCATTTGGAACTCAATCTATTATACATTTTTAAAATCTTTGAACTCAATTGTATATTTTTGTATTTCTTTAACATTGTCTGCTAAATCTAGATATTTTGAAATATTTTGAAGAATTTTATTTAAAGTTCAACTCATTTTATTGTCTTTTTTATTGATGACAAAATGTTTTTAAAAAAGTGTTTTAAAAAACCCAAAAGAAAAACAAACGCTGTTTCAATTAATTTATGGAGCTGATTATGCACATAATATATTGTGTGAGGATTTCCTCAGGGAGATAGGGAAGATTTATGGCTAAGTGACTAAATAGCTAAGTGGACAGTCAAGCATTTTTTTTATTTATTTCAATGTAAATATTTAATGAATTATTGTATTATCATGTGTTTTAAGTAATGTATATTTTGTATGTATTACATATTTTTTGTCTGTTATATTTTTAGTCTTAATATATTCTTGATTTTTAAAAGAAATTTCAAAATAAATTGTTTACTGTTGTAGTTATTTTCTTAAAAAGGTGAGAAATTAAGGGGTTGAAAAGTCTTCGTTTATTAGGGGTTAAACAGTCTTTGTTTAATGTGGGGTTGAGAAGTCTTAGCACTTTTAGGGGTTAAAATGACAAAGGGGTTGAAAAGTCTTTGATTTCACAAATGACAAAGGGGTTGAAAAGTCTTGGGGTTGAAAAGTCTGACAGCCCATACAGATATTCATTTTGTTCCGTAAACGCCACAAGTCGACTGATCCATACCAATGTAAAATATATTCTTCAACAGTTACTGTTACTCCACAATACTTAACACTTCACTGTTAAATAAAAAGACAAAAGTTACACTTTAATTATTTTAGCCAATACCTTTTACTTACAAAACTTACATATGTAAGTGTTTAATGAGACACAAATAATTAGTTTAATTTAGATTGACTTCTGTCAATAAAGCATTGCCATATTGAAACCATCTAGCAGGTTCCCGTTATCTTTTCGCTCAATATACTTAGCGCTGGGATCTGTCATTCTTGGCTAGGAAAACAACAAGTGGGATATGGACGCATAGGGTCCCCAAATAAAAAATTGTCAAAGACTCTGAAGCGGCTGACTATATGGACTAATAAAAATATGTATGATCAATTTACTGTTCATCATTTTAAACGCAATTCAACTAATTACAAGACCCATAGATAGCATTTTTGTAACACTGAATTTGGCACAATTAATTTATTGTATGTAAACAAAATACCTGCATCTTCTAATCTTCATGTCGGCACACAAATTCTGATTTTCGCTGATTCTTGTTTGTTAATATGGGTGTAAATGTTTTCACTATGCTTCTAAAGAAATATAAAAGAAATGACTTCCTTAACTCTTTTTCGACTGTTTCAGTTGCATCATCCTGATAGATACAGGGCCACTGGCCATATTATTAGGCTGTGCACCAGCAGAATATGTTACTGCTGATAATTCAATGAATAGATGATTTGAATATTTGGCAACATGCACACATACATGTACACATGAAGCGAGTGCTTTTACAATCCAATGCTATCTTCTTTTTGATGAATTTGTATATAGAATAATTTCTATGCTTTCAGGTTGGGTTGATATTCATATTCAATCTGATAGTGGGTACTGGAGCCCTGACCATGCCCCGGGCCTTCGCTGCAGCTGGCTGGCTTTTATCTCTTATAACCATTATAGTTCTCTCATTCATGAGGTTAGATTTAGGCTTATTTAATTATGTGTTAAACATATTTGTAGATTCTTTTCATATAATACAATTGTATGAGATTCACCTTATGTCTTTTCTGATGTCTAAATATGAAATAAATGTTTCAATTTGATCTTTATGCACTAGTCAATTGTAACCATGGCCCCAACAGGTCTAGGGGTATACTGGGGATAGCGGTGGAAATGATGGCCCCGCAGTGCCGGATAAATGCGGTTGTTTTGTCTACACACTAAAAATAGGGGGGAATGGTCCTTATCTAGGGTCTCTGGAGTGCGGGGGCATTTTATGGGGATTTTACCAGCAGTTCATTCCCTCAGTGCAGGGATTTTACCATGGGTTTGGCTGGTCCGAAAGTCAAAGTCCCTGCTATTCCCCGGACCTGGGGGGGGGGCTGTAGATACAATTGACTGGTGCATTATAATGGTGCTTCATAGAAATTTGCAAACATGGCAAGGCTAGCTAATAAATCCTTTTTGATTAGCTTCTTGATTAGCTACAATACACATGCTAACTTCTTTATTTGTATGAGTTTATTAGGAACTGTGCTCATAATTATGATGACCATGTGAAGAAGATAAGTCAAGATATTGTCATACCTATGGTGTTGTAGTTCGGACATCATGTAAAAACCTTAACTTAAATATTTTATGAACATTCTCAAGTACGCAACACATATTGCCAAGGAATAACACACATCTATAAGCAAAGACTATAACACAGGCTTTAATGATTGAGTAATGCCTCTTATTTGACTGGGAAAAAATGCACACGTATTTGCGTTCACTTCACTTCAAGGCACACTAAATTAAAATGTTTAATAATTCAAACCAAGTGTTGAATGTATCCTTAGTGTTTATTTATGCCTTACAGCCATCAAAGTGTATTTTAACTAGTTGTGCTGTTAACATTGTAAAATATTGGTCAACATTTGTTTCAGTTAGCAATTAAACACATGAGACTAGCCGACAGTAACATTAAACAAAAAAATTTATACTTAGAATTTAAAATTCTATTAATTGACAAATCTTGATTTTTCCAGTTATATGACTGTCACTTTTGTGACTGAGGCGATGAGTATAGCCAATGCAATCAACAAAAAGAAAGACGGTACGATAAACCGTTCTGCAGTGAGTATTGAACAGTTGTGTTTCTTTATTTATTAAAACTGTGATATAAGAATTCAAAAAAAGAAAACATACCAGTATGAAGTAATTGTCTAATGCTATTTTGAGTTGTCTGTGATTGTAATCTTTAATAGGCAAATTTATTCTTTATAAATAAACTTCGATCCTAGTTTTTGTTGTTATATATATGCGTGACACAATCAGCGAAAACAAGTCCACAGGTGAAAAAACTTAATGTAAGAAATCACTTCTTCTTTGCAATAGGCTGAAATTTAAACATGGCTGTGGCTTTATTAGCTCACCTGTCACTTTGTGACAAGGTGAGCTTTTGTGATCGCCTTTTGTCCGTCGTGCGTTGTGCGTCGTGCGTCGTCCGTCAACAATTTACTTAAAAGACATCTCCTCCTTAACCGCTGGGCCAATATTAATAAAACTTCATAGGGATGGTCCTTGGGTGGTCTTCTATCAAAGTTGTTCAAAGAATTCAATTCCATGCAGAACTCTGGTTGCCATGGCAACCAAAAGGAAAAACTTTAAAAATCTTCTTCCCCCAAACCACAAGGCTTAGGCCGTTGATATATGGTAGGTAGGATCACCAAATGGTCCTCTACCAAGATTGTTCAAATTATGGCCCTTGGGTCAAAATTGGCCCCGCCCCGGGGGTCATGGGTTTTCTCTATATGTTTATACTGAAAACTTAAAAAATCTTCTCCTCTGAACTTACTTGGCCTAGAGCTTAGATATTTGGCATGATTCATCGTCTAGTGGACCTCTACAAAGTTTGTTCAAATTATGGCCCTGGGGTCAAAATTGGCCCCGCCCCGGGGGGTCATGGGTTTTCTCTATATGTTTATAGTGAAAACTTAAAAAATCTTCTCCTCTGAACTTACTTGGCCTAGAGCTTAGATATTTGGCATGATTCATCGTCTAGTGGACCTCTACAAAGATTGTTCAAATTATGTCCCTGGGGTCAAAATTGGCCCCGCCCCGGGGGGTCATGGGTTTTCTTTTTATGTTTATAGTGAAAACCTTAAAAAAATCTTCTCCTCTGAACTTACTTGGCCTAGAGCTTAGATATTTGGCATGATTCATCGTCTAGTGGACCTCTACAAAGATTGTTCAAATTATGGCCTTGGGGTCAAAATTGGCCCCGCCCCGAGGGGTCATGGGTTTTCTCTATATGTTTATAGTGAAAACTTAAAAAATCTTCTCCTCTGAACTTACTTGGCCTAGAGCTTAGATATTTGGCATGATTCATCGTCTAGTGGACCTCTACAAAGTTTGTTCAAATTATGGCCCTGGGGTCAAAATTGGCCCCGCCCGTGGGGTCATGGGTATACTTGATATGTTTATAGTTAAAACTTCAAAAATCTTCTCCTCTTAACTTACTTGGACTAGAGCTTAGATATTTGGCATGATTCATCGTCTAGTGGACCTTTACAAAGATTGTTCAAATTATGGCCTTGGGGTTTAAATTGGCCCCGCCCCGGGGGGGTCATGGGTATTCTCTATATGTTTATACTGAAAACTTAAAAAATCTTGTCCTCTGAACTTACTTGGACTAGAGCTTAGATATTTGGCATGATTCGTCGTCTAGTGGACCTCTACAAAGATTGTTCAAATTATGGCCCTGGGGTCAAAATTGGCCCCGCCCCTGGGGGGTCATGGGTTTTCTCTATATGTTGATAGTAAAAAAAAATCAAAAATCTCCTCTGAACTTAGGTTGCTTAGAGCTTAGATATTTGGCATGATTCATCGTCTAGTGGACCTTTACAAAGATTGTTCAAATTATGGCCTTGGGGTCAAAATTGGCCCCGCCCCGTGGGGTCATGGGTATTCTCTATATGTTTATAGTTAAAACTTCAAAAAACTTCTCCTCTGAACTTACTTGGACTAGAGCTAAGATATTTGGCATGATTCATCGTCTAGTGGACCTCTACAAAGATTGTTCAAATTATGGTCTTGGGGTCAAAATTGGCCCCGCCCCCTTGGGGGGTCATGAGTTTTCTCTATATGTTTATAGTGAAAACTTAAAAAATCATCTCCTCTGAACTTACGTTGCTTAGAGCTTAGATATTTGGCATGATTCATCGTCTAGTGGACCTTTACAAAGTTTGTTCAAATTATGGCCCTGGGGTCAAAATTGGCCACACCCCGGGGCTGATGGGTTTTCTCTTTATGTGTTCATAGGCTTAGGTTTTCAATATTTGTATATAAAGGAAGAATGTGCAATATATTATGACAGGTGAGCGATTCAGGGCCATTTGGCCCTCTTGTTTTTTTCTGTCAATTAACAGAAAAAGTAAGCAAAAATAAAACCAATGTCATGCTTAAAATATCTGCATGTTGAAAAAAAACTTGTATTCGTCATGTCATTTTTGCCACTGGCCTGGTTTTCATATATTGCGTCACATACATACAAAATATGTTACTCATTGTTATAAATTAGAGCATAAATGATGATGAAGATGAAGAAAGAAGACCTCTGCTGAACAGTGGTATGTCTTTGAGGTACAAGTACCAAATCACATGTGCATGCCATTGATTAGGTTTCACGTTATGGTTGCCATGGAAACATGTGTTTTGTGTTTTGTTCCCATTACCAAAAGACTGGTTGCATGTACAATCGGGATGTTGTTGTTGTTGTTGCCTAACCAAAGTATTAGAGCTTTATATTTTAGTAATAAGTCTTTTTCCCGTAAAAATAACATTAAATTACCGTTGTCATGGAAACACCTCCCTGGTACAATACCTTGGGCTATCTGCATGTTTATTGTTTCCATGGAGACCATTCTAATAACGTGTTGTTTGCATGGCTTCAGTGCATGTTATGTGTGTGGAACATGGCTACTCGTAATGTTTTGAAAAAGAAGATGTTTTAGTTTGTGAGTTATCATTTAAATGATACATGCAGTGCTCCAGCCAGGATTTGAAAATGGCAGGGTGCTAGGTCAGAAAGGGCCTTCATGGGGTAATTGCAAGGGTCAATTTTTAGTTCATATTGTGTATGTGTTGCAACTTCTTTCAATACTATTAGTTTGTTATTAATACCTTAGCTATTATCTTTTCCTAAGTGTCAATATGATGTATATTTATTTTTTTAGACTTTTTTCTGAAAATTGACTTGACAATATGTCCAACAAATATCCCAAAATAGTTCATAATCATCAAAGTCAGCTCTGTCAATCTAAAGGGCACATCGGGGTAAAAAGGAAGCAGGGTGCCAGAAAAGGGCTGCTGGGTGCTCCCCCTTGCTATTTAGGCCTAGCTGGAGCACTGTGAAAAGTAACCATGTCCCACATTTGTTTCAACTGCAACACTTACAAACCAAAACCCTGATCCTCAGCATCACTGCACATGAGCATGTTGCTTCAAAAGACTGTTCGGAACTCAAATACTTTTTTCCAATAATACTTTTAGTTTTTGAAAAAATCAACATTGATCAAGAAGTTTAAAAAAGTTGGAAGTATTTAAAAAGGGTTTAAAACATGCATTTGTCAAAGTAAAACAGCAGAATATATATTCAAAGAATAGTTTGTCTGTACAGAAAATTTGAGTGCAGAAATTCTTGAAAATCATATTATTTTTGAGTTCCGAATAACAACTATTAGAATGTATAAAATGGCTTCCTAATCTTATTCCGCTGCTTTGTTAACAGAAGGCAAGCGAGGAGACACCACTAATAGGTAATGTATGCTGATCTTTGCAGTTAGGATGGGTACTTGTAACTATAGTATTAGATCTGCAGTATTAGTTTGCCGTGTCTTTCATAAAAGGAAATGTATACTACACCACTCAAAATTGGCTAAGGATCACCTAGGCTAGAGCTACTGCACTGTACTAACATGTTCTCATAAGAACCTTGACTGTTGTAAAAATGTAACTGGTGATACTGATACATTTTGTTTGAGTGAACAACGTTGTTTATCATCGTTGTTAACTTTCAAATCTATTGTTCTGTAAGTTTAAATGGACCCACTCATGGTTTGGCACCAATATTTTTTCTCCGGTAATGCATCTGAAAACGCTTTTGAGGTGTGAGTAAATATTTTGTGGGAAGCGAACCTATGCCCATGCAGTCAAGGAAAAATTAGACAACTGAATACAAAACCACACGCCCACAAGGGCTCATACACAAAGACAAGCCTTTTGTTGAAAAATGTTGCTAAAGGTTTTCAAAATCATAGATTTCAAAGACATTATTTGAGCATATATCAACATTTTTGAAGGGTTAAGGCGTCAGTATCTTACTTTTCACTCCCCTAATGATTTGCCAATTTATTTTTCGTAATACTAAAAAAGTGCATTTACAAAAATATAAGCAAGTCCCCTTAATGGATGTACTTGTAATCTGCAGTGTTCCTAACAAGATTTGAGACAACTGTTTAGCTGAACTTGTTTTATTTATAGTGACACTCTTATTCAAAATCAATATATACACATGTATAACAAACATAAATTTTAAGTGATAAATATTTAACTACTCATAAACTACTTATAAAGCTTTTATGGAAATAATTAATTACTGATAACAAGATTGTAACCATGTATTAAATAGCTGTAAACCCCAAAATATTAAATGATTGGTGAGTGCTAAAAGATTTACAGTGAAAAACTTATAATCGTCTCATAAGGTAGAAATACCGTGTTTTCTGCACATTTCTTTCAGATTTTCAGAAATCTTCATAAGAACCATTGTTTTTGACATACATTCATCCTTTCTGGTATATCTAAACAATTGTATAAATGGTGGTAAATCTTATTTGGGAGTAATTATTATAGTGTATCTTTAAATATATTAGCATCAAACTTTTCATGTTAGTTCAAAAGTAAACAATGTCGTTTATTATCTTGTTAACTTTAATAAAGTTCTGAACAATCAACTCAATGATCAAATTGAGAATCATTAAAATGAATTGTAAACATCACATACATTTCAGAAGTTATTATTATTAATTGAATATGCTAACATTTAAGACTAACATGATCAACTGCTTTTGTTAAAAGATTTTGTTAAGGCTGGAATGCTAATAAGGTGCATGCAATTCATCACTGTGTGCAACAATTTGCATTTCTATGAGTTTTAAATCTCATTTCTTGCATTAAGACGGAAAATTTGAATATTTTAAGATTTTTAGGACCACTATGATATGAAATTTATTTGATTACACCTTTTATTAATTAGTACATGTTATGCAGATATAATACTATGTTTTTTGGATATTCTACTAGTAGGCTAGTAGGAATTGCATTACCCACCCCCCTTTCAAAACCCCCTTACCTTCCCAATACATACCTCTAAATCTATACGTTATCTTTAGTTTTATGTTTTAAGTTCATTTGCAATGAAATAAAGCTCTATGAGATGCATCATATTGCAACCATCTGTATACATTTGTACATATAATATCTATTTCGTCGTCAAACAATAATGACAAAATATGTATAGCAAACAATTTCCCAACAAGGATTTTGCTGTATTATATATGAATGCATTGAAGATTCCACTGTAAAATTAGAAAAATTCTAATTTAAGTTTTGCTCATCAAGGAATAATTCAGTCTATGAATATAAATATTTTATATATAGCATTCAAATACTTTACAGCTCATTTTGTGATAATTGCAAAACCTTGTTAAATGCATGGTATATTGTGGTTATGATTTAGTGTTCAGCCTAATGCCTCTGCCAATGGGATAACTTGACAAAGTCATCGCACAGATTATCATTATATCATTCAGATGTCTTTAAATTCTTCAGATGTGCACTTAAAATCAAAAGTCCTTTAAGTTGATAACATCCACCAAATTTCTGTTAAGTAATTAATTGGCTTGATCGGGTGTCTTATAGCAGCTCACACATTTGCGATGACTAGTATAGAGGCATTTGGCGCTCAACACTATGAAAGTAAACATTTATTTTTTGTCTTCTAAACAATTTAGAAGACAAAAAATAAACACTTAATATAATAGTATTATTACTAAGTCTTAGATTTGAACTTATATATTTGTTTTTTCAAGGAGAAGATCATAATGGTGCCTTGAGTCCATTTGAAATAACAGAAAGGACAGAATTGGTAAGTGGGAATATGTCATTTTGTTAATATTAAATTCAAAATGTTCCTGTTATTTAATAATTATCCTTTGTGGTGTATTATGCAAAACATTGCATCCAAGTTGATAAAAATTATCTTTGTACTGGTGTATGGGAATAATATCTTGGATGAATTTGTTAATCAGCCATATTGATTGAGACACTCACTCGCTCTTAAATTATAGAACTTGCCTAAAAAAATATTGTCTGATCCATAACTTAAAAGCCTTTGTCCAATGATCATCAAATTTTGTCAATCTTGGTCAGGTTTGAAAACAAGCCATATGTTGTCTCAGTCAACCAAAGTTATGACCCTTGAAATGTCAAAAACTGTATTTACAGTGTCTGCTCTCTAAAGATAAAAGTTCAATCATTTATCCCCAAAATAGGTGAATTGAAGTAGGACGGGTGTTTTTTTTGGTGCTCTTGTTTTGATTTTTTGACAGGCACATATTACATCATTAATGCATTCATTTTGACTAAAAAAGTGGTATATAATGATACGGGATGTCCTACGACAGCTATTGTTCTGTCCCCCATCAAAGAAGAGGGAGTATATAGCTTTGCAGATGTAGGTCCGTCCATCCGCCTCTCTGTCCGTCGGTAGATCAAAGCTTGTCAGAGTGATAACTCAACAATTCCTGGACCTATGGTCATCAGACCTGACATGGAGGTTAATTGGGCCTAGCCAGTAGATGACCTCTATTGATTTTAGGGGTCAAAGGTCAAGGTCACAGTGAACTTTAATGTGAAAAGGTTGTCAAAGCTTGTTGGATTGATAACCCAACATTGCCTGGACCTATGGTCATCAAACTTTACTATTATAATGTACCGTATAAATGTCTGGTTTTAGGGTCAGATGGCTCTAATGTTTTTCAACAAGATTGGGATCACCTTCTTCAACATTTGCATGATTGTCTATCTGTATGGCGATCTCTCAATATATGCTGCGGCTGTTCCTAAATCTATCCGGGATATCGCTTGGTAGGTATATCGCTTGGTAGGTATTGCTTTCTTCACCTTAAAAAAATGTCTACATTGTGTGATCTTACTGTTTTGTACTTGTGCTCCTAAGTGGTGAACTATAGAAAATGGCAAATCTATTCTTGTCTGCTTTTTAGCTTGACTATTCGAAGAATAAGGAGGGCTATACTACCCGCCCCAGTGTCGGCGTCCGGTTAAAGTTGGGATTTTCACTTATAGGTCCAATACCTTTTCATTCAATTGACTTAATACTTCACACAATTGTTCAGGACCATCACACAATAAGGTTACATAACTCCGTATTATCCTTAATACAAGTTATGGCCCCTGATTGACTTAGGAACTTCGGTTAAAGTTTAAGGGCAGGTTCAAGTTTTAGGGCAAGTTGGGATTTTCTCTTATAATTCTAATACCCTTCATTCAGTTCACTTAATACTTCACATGGTTGTTTGGGGCCACCACATAATGAGGTTAGATAACTCCATATTATCCTTTATACAAATTATGGCCCCTGATTGACTTTGGAACTTAGGTTTAAGTTTTAGGGCAGGTTGGGATATTTATTAATAACTTCTATACCCTTCATTCAATTGACTTAATACTTCACACAGTTGTTCAGGACCATAACGCAATGAGATAACATAACTCCAAGTTTAAACAAATTGTTAACATTGTACATTCATGGGGAGACATATTGTTTTTGCCCTGTCCGTCCGTTGGTCTGTCAGTCAGTCTGTACATCACACTTGTTTCCGCTCAATAAATATAGAATGCTTAGACCCAGGAACGTCATACATGGTATGCTAGTTGGTCATGACTTGTAGATGACCTCTGTTGATTTTGAGATCACTAGGTCAAAGGTCAAGGTCGCCGTGACCTTTAGGTGAAGAAATGGTTTCCACTCAATAACTAAAGATCCTTTGGGTCCAGGGACTTCATACTTGGTATGCTAGTTGTTCATGACTAGTAGATGGCCCCTATCGATTTTGAGATCAAAAGGACAAAGGTCAAGGTTACCTTCAGGCAAAAGTAGTAGGTCAAAGATCAAGGTCACTGTGACCTTGAGGTGAAGAAACAGTTTCTGTTCAATTACTTAAGAACACTTGCACCCAGGAACTTCAAACTTGGTATGCTTAAGTTAATCATGACTAGTAGATGAACTCGATTGATTTTGAGATCACTAGGTCGCCGTGACCTTGAGGTGAAGAAACGGTTACCGCTCAGTAACTAAAGAACGCTTGCACCAAGGAACTTCATACTTGGCATGCAAGTTGGTCATGACTAGTAGATGAACCCTATTGATTTGCGATCAAAGGGTCAAAGGTCAAGGTTACCTTCAGGTAAAAAAACAATATGTTGGCGGTGACCTTAAGCTTAAAAATGGTTCCTGCTTAATAACTAAAGAATGCTTGCACCCAGGAACCTCATACTTGGTGTGCTAGTTGGTCATGACTGGTAGATGACCCCTATTGATTTTGAGATCACTAGGTTAAAGGTCAAGGTCGCTGCAACCTTGAGGTGAAGAAACAGTTTCCACTCAATAACTAATGAACACTTGCACCCAGGATCTTATGCAGTAGATGTTCACTATTTAATACGTATGAATAAACAAAACTTCACTGAAGGTTTGTCTCCTGTTCAAAATTACAAATTTTATGTCCATTTAATTTTTCTCAGCTACGACCACACTCTATATTTTTTAAATTTTCTTCTTATATCTTTTGACAGGCACATTTTTATATTCTTAACCAGGTTTTCACAAAGGGAAAACAAGTTATAAGAATGACTTGCGTCATTGTTTGGGTGGGCTGGTGGGAGGGCAGCGTCAAAGTCATCTCATGTGTTGAATAATTTTAGCTAGGTTTGACATAAAAATTATAGTGACCAAACTTGGTATATTGGAAGAGCTTATGGAGACCTTTCATGGGATTGTGTTTTAGCCCCTGGGATCAAGGTCAAGGTCAAAGTTACTATTAATAGGAAAATGGTTGGTATTGAATAACTTAAATAAGGGTTGACACTGACATTTTGTGAGCAAACTAGGTATATATAAGGAGTTTATAGAGACCTTTCAGGAGATTATGTTTTTGGCCCCCGAGAGTTGCGGTATGGTCACTGTTTACTTTTTAATTTGATTTTTTTCTTATTGCTTTTGACAGGCAAATACATCATTATTACAATCACTTCTAAGTCAAAGCAGCGTAGTCGAGTGCAATGTCTTACGACAGCTCTTGTTGTCTATGTTCGATGTTCTGCAGTGTGTTTTTTCGGCCAAAATTCAGCCCCATTCCCCCTTCAGAAAAGGTATATATTTTCCCCTATCTAGGTTAAAAAAAAAATTGAAGCCCACTGACCTCTTAACATTTAGCAAATGCAAGTTGTTCATTTTATATTAATCATGTTAGTAATTTTCCCCTTTTTGCCAATACCCAAGAGCCTGCTACCATTCCCTTAAAAGTGTAAAAACAGAGGTTTATTTCAAAGAAAAAAGTCAAGGTATTGTCATAGCCTTGGAATTTTTCGTTGGCATCGTCAGCGTGCTCAATCTTTAACCTCAAAAACTGTTTCGGATGTGGTATACATGATGCCAAAGACAATTCACACATATACAGCAAGGTCAATAACTTTTAACAGTTGTTGAGTTTTACCCCTTTTTCGACCAAAAAAAGCAGACGAGTAATGGCACTAACTAAGCAATGCTCTTTGTTTTTAAGTTGTAAAGTAGAATTTTTTTCTGGGGAAGGCCTTGAAAATATTGACCAGAAATCTTTGTTTCTGAATTTGTCAAACTTAATGTCAAGAAATGCTTTGAAATGTGTTCCATAAAGCTTAATTCCAGGTCGTGAGCTTCCCTGGGGCCTCCCCCCCCTGAAAGCACCACCCAAGGTGTTACCCTGCAGCCACTGGGGCCTCTAGGGGCCCCCTGGCCCCCTTGCTAATAAGTTCACTCTCTTATGGGTTTATAATTTTAACAGTGTACATGTATCTTTTTACCCCATCAATATGGAATTTAGACAATGATCAAAACAAAATTTCATAGAAAGATTGAAACTACAAAAAATTTTCTTTGATTTTTTCCTGAATTGACCTCTTTTTGAGATCCTACCTGTAAACAGTGTGGTAATTCATGGTGCTGTTTTAAACAATTTTTTCCTTCAATAAGTATGTTTACCGGTATTTGAGTTTATCAAGGTCTGCCCACGCCCATTGCCTGCATTATGGCTTGACCCCAACGTGACACCTTCACGACTTAAATTGTGTTTAAATGCCATAAGTGACATGAGATAGAAGTGACAGCAATTCGCAGTCAAATCCAGACATTTTTTAAGAAACAGAGTGAGATACAAGAGATCCAGGTGCGATAACCTAGCTCTTTGCAAAGAGACCTCTTGGTTCTTAAACGTGCTCGGTGTAAATCACCTATACATGGGATACAACAGACTTTTCTGGGTTGAACCAGTACTGATTACACCATTTTTCCAAGCACTACCCTTAAATGCCGAGCCCCAGTCAAGGGAGCCACTTATACCAACTTTTAACGTCATTTTTGTATGATGCGGCCCGGGATCAAACCCATGACCTCCTGCTCCGTAGGCGGACGCCTTAATCTCTAGGCCACGGTGATTGTCTTCAATAAGTAAAAGATGGCTAAAGCTATATGTATTTTGACTATTTTCTGTCACATGTAAACTAATCAATAACATAGTAACATAGGAGGGACTAGCTTACAGTATTGCACAACCAATTTTTTTCAAAGAAAGCAGTCAAGGATTTGTCAAAGCCTTGTGTCATCAATCTGTTAAAAAATGTTACCTTGACAGTTTATGATATATAAAACTTATCACATTTCACTTCAGAATTTTCCATTTCGTTCAATGTTTTCAAGGTTCTGCAGAAAGAGCATTTCAGGAGAAAAATCGAAACAGGTTTCAAACTGGCAAGAGCCATAACTGTAACATTTTGTTCTCCACTGAATAAACTTTTGACTTAGGTAAGCTTCATGTCTTGAAGTTGATGCTGGCTCCGATTTGTCTTTAAATAATTTTGTAATTACTAATAATATTGGGGACAAGTGCGGTTCAGTACTCAGAAAGAAGTTTAAACCCTAGCGACCTCTTGTTTAAGTTTGCTGACCATTCTGACCATTCTGTTTGGTTAACCAAAAACTTATAAATTAGTGGTTATTTGATACATATGTGATATGGTTAGTTTGAAACTTATTTATTTTTACAGCGATAGTGGAACAAGTTATTGTAACTTATTTTAATCATTGTGGTTGGCACAATGTTGCGCAAAAGTGTGGTCTTGTGTTGTGGGGGAAAGCCGGAGTACTGGAGAAAACCCAATTGTTTGACTTGGTGACCACAAATTAAACTTACATGCACCCAGGCCTTGAATCGAACCCAGGTCCCCGTGTTGTTTTGTACGTTATTTATCTCTCCTTTAGTGTCACCATCCTTGCCATGTCCATGACTTTAAAACTGAGAATATATTAATAATATAAAACGACCCTTGTAAGTTAACAGTTTAACTGATAATATGCCCAAGTGGACCACATAATAAATAAATGAATGATGACACAACATCCATGCGTGATTCTGCAGCACATTAACTTCATCAGCGAACAGCAGAGAACGATATGGTAAAGACACAAACTTGATTAATACTATGAAACTGCTGAAGTTTATGTAATACCTATTGTGTCGCCTGAAAAGACGACATATAGGGGTTACTTTTGTCGGCGGTGGCGTCGGCGGCGGTGGCGTCCGCGTCCCATTTTCGCCAGTCCGGGGTATATCTCCTAAACTATTAGTGGTATCAACTTGAAATTTCATATGTAGATAGATCTAATTGAGGGCAAGTGCAGTGCTTAAGAACTGTTACTCTTGCTTCCATATTTTTAGAGTTATTGCCCTTTGTTAATTTACTTGCTTAGGTTTTGTCCGTGGCATATCTGGTAAACTATAGGAGGTATCAACCTGAAACTTATTCCGTAGGTATATCTGATTGAGGAAAAGTGCAGTGCACAAAAACCGTAACTCTTGCATCTATATGTTTAGAGTTATTGCCCTTTGTTAATTGTCATGCTTAAAGTTTTGTCCGGGGCATATCTTGAAGAATATAAGAGGTATCAACTTGAAACTTCATAGCTAGATAGATCTCATTGAGGGCAAGTGCAGTGCACAAGAACCGTAACTCTTGCTGCCATATTTTTAGAGTTATTGCCCTTTGTTAATTTTCATGCTTAGGTTTTGTCCATGGCATATCTCGTAAACTATAGGAGGTATCAACCTGAAACTTATTCCGTAGGTATATCTGATTGAGGGAAAGTGCAGTGCACAAAACCTTAACTCTTGCATCTATATGTTTAGAGTTATTGCCATTTGTTAATTTTCAAGCTTAAATTTTGTCCGGGGCATTTCTCGAAAACTATAAAGAGTTATCAACTTGAAACTTTATAGATAGATAGATCTTATTGAAGGGGATCGCAGTGTGCAAAAACTGTATCTCTTATTTAGCTTTTAAATCCATATTTGTTTCTGCAGCACATACAAGCCACTGGTGAACGGCAGCGAGGGATGTGGTAACGACACGATCCTTGGTGATGATGTACTTTGTTGGGGAAGCTCCAATTTGACGAGGATGGACATGTACAGGATAAGTGTGGTAAGCATTTCAGCTTGTCTTGGCTTTTAACGAAAAATGTAGAGGTATTGTGATAGCCTTGTTGGCATTTATTATGTTATTGGCATCTTGAAAAATACCTTAAATGCCTAGTTTAAGGAATGTTTGGCATGATAATCACCTGCTGTGCATCTCCTGCTAATTGCACTGGTGTCACGGTTGGGGCCAATTTCCTGTGTATTCGTTTATTGGCTCAGGGCCTTTTAGGGTCCATTTCTATAATAAAACTTCCATAACTGCACAGCAGGATACTCGGATCGGAGATCTTATAAGAGGGATCAAGGCAAAGAGATTTATATCAATGCACAGAGGTTGTGTACTGTACAAAGATTTGGGGGGAGGTTCGCTTATAGAAGGCTTAAACTAGGCCTTTAACATTGGCCATAACGAAAACACAATGAAACTTGGTACAAATGATACAAGAGAAAATATGTGTAGCAAAACCCATAACTGTGGCTTTACTTATTGTCAACTCAGGTTTTGTCCTCTTGTTGTACAAAAAGAAAAAGATGAGCATAGGCCCACATGGGCCTCTTTTTGTAGAATTTACTTGTTAGAAAGTCATTTTCAAGAAGCTGTGTTCATTGATTAATAATAGTATATCCACAACTCTACCTTGAACCATTCCTGTGTCCAGGCAACTCAATGGGGTATTCATTTCCGACTGTGATAGCTCTAGTATTCGAAAGAAATGATATACACAAATGACAAAAAATAATTTAATTTCAAATTGATTGAATGACAAGTAAATACTATTGACTCTATAGTTTTTAGCTCTACTGGCCAAAGGCCAGAAGAGCTTATGCGATGGTAATGTGTATGTAGTATGTGCATCCGTGCGTCCGTGCGTCTGTAAACAATTGCTTGTGAACACGATACAGTCTTCAGTTTTGATTGTATCTCGATGAAACTTGTACAGTATCTAGATATCCATTAGAGCTGGGTTCCTTTCGAAAACCAGCCAGATCCGCCCATGCATGCCTAGATTATGGCCCTTGATAGTATATAAAATGCTATTGTGTAAACAATTGGTTGTGAACACGATACAGTCTTCAGTTTTGATTGTATCTCAATGAAACTTGTACAGTATCTAGATATCCATTAGAGCTCGGTTCCTTTCGAAAACCAGCCAGATCCGAAATGCTTTCTATTTTTAGCCAGGTCTGCATGAGCGAATTCTATTTTTAGCCAAGTTTACATGTACATGTAAATTCAAGTCTAGAGTTAAGGGAGACAATTTGCAAGTCTAGGATTTTGAGAGACAATTTGCTTTTTGCTTCTGCAGTTGTTTTTGTGCATTACTCTGCCTTGTTCTTGTTGAAAGCCCAAAGGCCATTTTTTAGCTTTAAGTTCTGTAGTTTGCGCATTCATCTTAACAAAATTGGTTATGAATGTTTAAGTTATGCACCTGGTATCATTACTGGCCACACCCAGGGTTCACAGGTTTGGTAAACATAAATCTGGAAAGGTTTGAAAATCTTTTTGTGTGTTCATGCATCCATCTCAGCACAATTGAATATGAATGGTTGTTCAAATTGATCAATGTTGTCCTAGGATGCCCTTGACTTTGACCTTTTGACCAACTTTTTTTAACTTTTAAAACTACTAAAATTTTTACTATGAGTACAGTTTTGAAAGCATTTTTTTTTTTGTCAGATGACTTTTACTTGGCACATATTAAAATAGTTCATGCAACTAATCTACTTACAATACTTTCTGGGCTCAGATGTTGAACGTGCTACGTTTTCAGGTAACCCAAACACAAAACATAAACTATATGTCTGTTGCCTTTTACCCATACATACATGCTCTGGATTGATATGACCACAAAAGCCATGCCAGTAGAGCATAGGCCCTTTTGGGCCTCTTGTTAGTTGATGATATTATTTATCAAAATACCATTGGTCTTGTTTTTCAGGCTGGATTTTTTCTACTGTTGGGAGGTTTCACGTTCTTCAATGTGCAGAAAACAAAGTATCTACAGCTGGTAACGTCTTTGTCCAGATGGATTGGTGGGTTATGTTTGGTGTTGCTTTAATAAAATCGACTTGAAATTGTACATACAGTAAATCTATGCTGTGCAAAAAAATGCAATTGGCAGTTTTAGGCTTTTTTGACAGCTAGATTTCAAAATATTTAATCTTCATAAGCTTATGGAAATGGCTGCAGACATTTTATGTAAATGTTAAATTACCTACCTCAGTTAAATGAGTTATATTTAGAGTCTTTAAGATAAAATTACTAAATTATTTTTGTCAAGTAGTTACAGAAAACAATGTATAATGAAAACAACATATAATTCCCATGCTTACAATATTGTTGGAAGAAATAATTTACTTTATGAATGTATTTGAGCACCAAGTCAACAAATTATATTTCATGATATTCTCATTTATTTAAGCGTTTGGAATGATGATCGTACTAGCTGTGATTCGCATCGGTAAGAAGAAAGGTCAGGGTCACCCCTCCGTGGCGGATATCTCAGGAGTTCCCAACCTGTTTGGTGTTTGCGTTTATTCCTTCATGTGTCATCACTCTTTACCATCGCTCATAACTCCAATCAAGAACAAATCCAGGCTTTATGCATTGTTAGCCAGTGATTATTTTCTTATACTTATTTTCTACCTCTTAGTTTCGTTAAC
The DNA here is from genome assembly GCF_026914265.1 of Mya arenaria. NCBI lineage: Eukaryota > Metazoa > Mollusca > Bivalvia > Myida > Myidae > Mya > Mya arenaria. The sequence continues at coordinate 6,125,028 of NC_069123.1, read as the reverse complement.
TGGTATCTTTGCCTTTAATAGCATCGAGGACATTTATACATTGAACTTTTTCAAACCTGATAGCTGTGATGAATCTAACTCCATAACAAATGTGAAATTCATTGAATACTTTCTAGCCCTATTTCCAGTGTTTACGCTTAGTACAAACTTTCCGATCATTTCCATTACACTACGAAACAATTTGAAAGCGTTGGGATATAAAGAGAACAGACCATACCCTTTCTGGCTTGATAGGATATGCTTTCCGCTTCTCGCGTTAGTTCCACCAATGGGAATAGCCCTAGCCACCAATGAGGTTGAGTTTCTTGTCGGTATTACTGGTTCCTACGCTGGTGCTGCGATCCAGTATGTTATTCCAACTCTGCTTGTGTTCTATGCTAGGAAACAGGTCTCCGAATGTTCTCCACAAAGCCAAATCCACGCGTCCCCTTTCAAGAGTTTCAGATGGATCGTGTTTGTCTGTATATGGGCAGCACTGTGCATTATTTTTGTCACTGTGAACCATATAATTACTCGAAAGTAATGTAAAAAGTACATTGTAAAAATGCGCAAAAACATGATCTCTTGTGTGTTTTTATTTGTTTTATGTTTTATATTCATCATTCCACAAATACTTTTTATGACTATTAAAATTTGGTTTCTTATTTGCTTTAAAATTATATTTTGTTTTTATAGTTTACTTTTTCAGTTTTTAGTTTTACAGGAGTTTAATAAGCATTTGTTTTTTATGTAAATTCACTTTTTTGACAATTTTGGTTTGTATTATAAAATGTTTCTTTGTGTAATAACTTTGTGCCAAAGCAGTATTTGCAAATCAAGCAAATACTCCAGTGAGTAATTTAATATTTCTTTGTTGTTTTGTGGTCAGATTTTTTTTATCTATGGCATGTTAAATTGTTTTAAAGATAAAACTGTAAAACATCCATTTAATAAGGATAATTCATTGTTTATGAACATAAAAAAGAAGTTGCAATATTTTGTTATTCCTTGATTTTTTTCGTTAATAAAATGATATTATTTATACCCCCAAAACAAAATGTATTTGTAATATTTTGTTATTCCTTGAATAAATTATTTTCTTATAATTATGATATTTTTATGACAGCGTGTGTATCACAATACTGTCTGTCTGTTATAGCGAAGTACTCGCCCTGTTTTGGACTTGTCACTCTTGATATTTGGCCAAGACTCTTGACCGTCTGGTGTACTTTTCGTGACCAACAACCATTTACTCCTAGAGTTTGGTGCCCTTGAATATGATTTTTTTACTCTTTGGCCATATTGGGATCTAGTTGGCCATATTGGGATCTAGTTGAGCGAACTACTCACACAGAGGTATCTCTCTATTTGGTACATATTACTACCATGTTTGTGTCTGGCTATATTTCGTTACCCACGGCTATTTCGTCTGACAGATATGTGCCTTTGAATATAAGTTTTTGCCCTTCGGGCAATATTGGGATTTTGTGGAGCGAACTAATCCCACAGAGGTATCATTCCTTTTGGTACATATTACCACCATGATTGTGTCTGGCTATATATCATTACTCAGCGCCATGGCCATTTCATCTTGGAGTTATGTGCCCTTGGACTCTTTGGGCTATATTGGAGTTTGTAGAGCGAACTTATCCCACAGTTTAAGAGATATACTCAAAAAGTTGGTACACACTACCAACACGATGGGTACCTCTTCAATAACAGGATTTTAGCACAACTTAGCCATAGGTTGAGGGTGAGCTATTAGGATCGATGAATATCCGTCGTCTGGTAACTGTCGTCCGTCCATACTTAGTTTGTTTACACTCAAGTAGTCACATTTTGCCTCAATTGTCACGAAACTTGGTCAGGAAATTTGTCCCAGTAATTACTCGGACGAGTTTGAATATGGGTCATCTGGGATGAAAAACTAGTTCACATGACCCAAAAATAGAAAAATCTTAACACTCGGCTACTTTTTCAGTCAAAATATCCAGGAAATTTGTCAGAAAGGTAATTGCGTTGATTTCTAGCTCAACTTTGAATATGGGTCATCTGTGGTCAAAAAATTAGGTCACAGAGCCCAAATACGGAAACACATTGTTAACACTCTAGAGGTAACATTTTCAGCCAAAGTATCCTGGAAATTTGTCAGAAATGTTTTTTCGTTGATTTCTAGCTCTAATTCGAATATGGGTCATCTGGGGTCAAAACTAGGTCACAGAGCGCAAATATGGAAATACCTTGTTAAAACTCTTGAGGTAACATTGCAGCCCAAATATCCTGGAAATGTGTCAGAAAAGGTGTATCAACGATTTTTAGCTCAATTTCGAATAAGGGTCATCTGGGGTCAAAAACTAGGGCACAGAGCCCAAATATGGAAATACCTTGTTAACACCATCGAGGTAACATTTTCAGCCCAAATATCCTGGAAATTTGTCAGAAAGGTTGTTTCAATGATTTCTAGCTCAAGATCGAATATGGGTCATATGGGGTCAAAAACTAGGTCACAGAGCCCAAATATAGAAAAACCTTGTTAACACTCTAGAGGTAACATTTTCAGCCCAAATATCCTGGAAATTTGTCAAAAAGTTTTTTTGATGATTTCTAGCTCAAGTTCGAATATGAGTCATCTGGGGTCAAAAACTAGGTCACAGAGCCTAAATATGGAAATTTCTTGTTTACACTCTAGAGGTAACACTTTTCAGCCGAAATGTTCAGGAAATTTGTCAGAAAGGTTGTTGCGTTGGTTTCTAGCTCAAGTTCAAATATGGGTCATCTAGGGTCAAAAACTAGGTCACAGAGCCCAAATATGGAAATACCTTGTTAACACTCTCGAGATAACATTTTCAGCCCATATATCCTGGAAATTTGTTTGAAAGGTTGTTTCAATGATTTCTAGCTCAAGTTTGAATATGAGTCATCTGGGGTCAAAAACTTGGTCACAGAGCCCAAATGTGGAAATACCTTGTTAACACTCTAGATGTAACATTTTCAGCCCAAATATCCTGGAAATTTATCAGAAAGGTTGTTTTGTTGATTTGTGGCTCAAGTTCGAATATGGGTCATCTGGGGTCAAAACTAGGTCACAGAGCGCAAATATGGAAATACCTTGTTAAAACTCTTGAGGTAACATTGCAGCCCAAATATCCTGGAAATGTGTCAGAAAAGGTGTATCAACGATTTTTAGCTCAATTTCGAATAAGGGTCATCTGGGGTCAAAAACTAGGGCACAGAGCCCAAATATGGAAATACCTTGTTAACACCATCGAGGTAACATTTTCAGCCCAAATATCCTGGAAATTTGTCAGAAAGGTTGTTTCAATGATTTCTAGCTCAAGATCGAATATGGGTCATATGGGGTCAAAAACTAGGTCACAGAGCCCAAATATAGAAAAACCTTGTTAACACTCTAGAGGTAACATTTTCAGCCCAAATATCCTGGAAATTTGTCAAAAAGTTTTTTTGATGATTTCTAGCTCAAGTTCGAATATGAGTCATCTGGGGTCAAAAACTAGGTCACAGAGCCTAAATATGGAAATTTCTTGTTTACACTCTAGAGGTAACACTTTTCAGCCGAAATGTTCAGGAAATTTGTCAGAAAGGTTGTTGCGTTGGTTTCTAGCTCAAGTTCAAATATGGGTCATCTAGGGTCAAAAACTAGGTCACAGAGCCCAAATATGGAAATACCTTGTTAACACTCTCGAGATAACATTTTCAGCCCATATATCCTGGAAATTTGTTTGAAAGGTTGTTTCAATGATTTCTAGCTCAAGTTTGAATATGAGTCATCTGGGGTCAAAAACTTGGTCACAGAGCCCAAATGTGGAAATACCTTGTTAACACTCTAGATGTAACATTTTCAGCCCAAATATCCTGGAAATTTATCAGAAAGGTTGTTTTGTTGATTTGTGGCTCAAGTTCGAATATGGGTCATCTGGGGTCAAAAACTTGGTCACAGAGCCCAAATGTGGAAATACCTTGTTAACACTCTCGAGGTAACATTTTTAACCCAAATATCCTGGAAATTTGTCTGAAAGTTTTTTTCGTTGATTTCTAGCTCAAGTTCGAATATGAGTCATCTGGGGACAACAACTAGGTCACAGAGCCCAAATAAAGAAAAACATTGTTAACACTCTAGAGGTAACATTTTCAGCCCAAAAATCCTGGAAATTTGTCAGAAATGTTGATTTGTTGATTTCTAGCTCATGATTAAATATGGGTCATCTGGGGTCAAAAACTAGGTCACAGAGACCAAATATGGAAAGACCTTGTTAACACTTTAGACGTAACATTTTCAGCCCAAATATCCTGGAAATATGTCAGAAGGTTGTTTTTGATGATTTCTAGCTCAAGTTCGAATATGGGTCATCTGGGGTCAAAAATTAGGTCACAGAGCCTAAATATGGAAATACCTTGTTTACACTCTAGAGGTAACATTTTTCAACCGAAATGTTCAGGAAATTTGTCAGAAAGGTTGTTGCGTTGGTTTCTAGCTCAAGTTCGAATATGGGTCATCTAGGGTCAAACACTAGGTCACAGAGCCCAAATATGGAAATACTTTGTTAACACTCTCGAGATAACATTTTCAGCCCATATATCCTGGAAATTTGTTTGAAAGGTTGTTTCAATGATTTCTAGCTCAAGTTCGAATATGAGTCATCTGTGGTCAAAAACTTGGTCACAGAGCCCAAATATCGTGGATATTTGTCAGAAAGGTTGTTTTGATAATGTTTTAAGTCAAGTTCGAATATGGGTCATCTGGTTTTTATTGCTATTTATTGTTTTAAAATCATTGAAGGTTCAAACTTCATGAGCTTATTCACAGTAAATTATTTGACGAGTTATATAAAATCCAGAGTTAGTCCTTTGTACCTTTTTAAACAAATTGATATTTGTCATGTGTTTAAAAAAACTGGACATATAATAGTTCCACCTAAGGGCAGACGGGCACCATCCAGTATGTAGTCCGATTAATTACTTTTTAACCCTTTGTTCAATCATGGCCAAATTTCGTCTGAATGTGTATGAACGTGCTTGATAATTAGCAAAATTGCCCGAGAGTTATTGCGCTCTAATCATAGAAATTACCTAAAATCACTCTTGACCTATCAATAACTTTTTAAGCATTTGCCCAATTATCACAAATTTGGTGAATGGGCATACTACATCAGAGAAGCAAAATCCCTGTAATTGCCCTTTAATTATCAACAAGTCTACAGCACAAAGTTTTACTGAGGTCATCGATATAGGGCCGTTTTTGCCCTCTTGTCATCATTAGTGTTCCATTTAGCAGAAAAATAATCGTTAACAGAGTTTTGCGATTTCTTGGTTAATATTTTGAATATTTCAAAACTGCTTGAGTAGATATTTCAAATTGAGGTCGAATAACAATTAAGCTCGTAGTTTTACCATTATAATGATATAACATATGAAAATGATCTTATACTGACAACACCTACATGTCCCTTTAATTTTGTCAAAATAAACGCACAACTTCACGAACGAAAGACGAACATCTCACTTTAATCGTAGCATCGTCTTTGCAGCAGGTGCATGTCGGGAAGACATGTTTACCTTATCTATTTGTCGAAGAAGTTCATTAAAATGTTGTCATAATAGCCTTAGTCAGTTTGTGTATACCACGTGATCAATTACGTCATAATTTTACGTGGGAATATTGCTTCGAATGTACACTTTAAACAAAGTTAACTTTAGTATTTCTTCAACATTCTTAATGAAACATAGCACAGTCTACGCCGCTGACGGACCGTATGGACACCTAACTCGGTGTAAATTAAGAACATGTGAAAGGATCGCTTGAAATTGCTTTTGGTTCCGTTCCATTAAAGGTCAAGGTCACCGTTTATTATAATTGAAATTCGGTTTCCGGCAATTAATTTCAGATTTGTTCATCATATGGACTCCAAAACTTGGTTTATGGTTAGAACATGTGGTGAGCCGACTTGGTGTTGCTCTTGGATCCGTTTAATCACGTCGATTGTGAAGAAAGGAAACAGCTGAATCTCTCTCGATTCCGTTTCTTTTTTGAAAACTATTGCTTGAATCTTTTTCGTCAGGACATTTGATATTCTGCCATACACCATACCTAGGGTCTCGCACAAAGACAAATTTGTTTTGGATATCCCGACCGACCCTATTTTTTCCACCTGAACCATTTATTGTATAATCATTGTACCTTTTTCAGACGTAAACATTTTCACCTTTGGAAATACCTTTTTTCGGTAGTATTCCAGCCGTGTCGAGAAGACGTTTAAATGTTATCTTTTCTTCTGCGCTCTACTTGACAATCATCTAGATCATATGGCGCCAAATTTAAGTGTGGCAAGGCTATTTAACAACTTACCCCCAAAAGCCAGACCTATTCCTTTGGGTAGTGGAACTTAAAACCTGTTCGGCATTTTTAGCTCGACTATTCAAAGAATATGGAGAGCTATACTACTCAACCAAGCGTCGGCGTTGGCGTCGGCGTTGGCGTCACACCTTTGTTAAGGTTTTGCATGCAAGCACACATAGGTTAAAATCTCAGCAACTACTTGAGGTATTGCATTGATACTTTATACAATGGTACTCAACCATCCAACCTACTTATTTAACCAAGTAAGATAATCCTTAGTTGCATTTAATGCAAATGCTAAGCCTTTATTATTCGACTTAGAAATTCTGGTTAAGGTTTTGCGTGCAAGCACACATAGGTTAATATCTCAGCAACTGCTTGAGGTATTGCATTGAGACTTGATACAATGGTACTCAACCATCCAACCTACTTAATTAATCAAGTTAGATAACTCTCAGTTGCATTTAATGCAAATAATAGGCCTTTATTATTCGACTTAGAAATTCTGGTTAAGGTTTTGCTTGTAAGCACACATAGGTTAGTATCTCAGCAACTACTTGAGGTATTGCATTGAGACTTGATACAACGGTAGATACCAAGTTAGATAACTCTAGTTTGCATTTAATTAAAAAAATGGCCCCTTTTTATTCGACATAGAAATTCTGGTTAAGGTTTTGCTTGTAACCACTTTTAAGTCAATACCTCAGCGAATACATCATGTAAGGCATTGAAACTTTACACACCGGCTCCCAACAATTTAACCTTCTTCTTTAATCAGGTAAGATAACTATATCTCTCATATTATGTAATTTTTGCCCCTTTATTATGAGATTTAGAAATTCTGGTTAAGGTCTTGCATGTTAGCACACATAGGATAATATCTCAGCAACTACTTGATATATTGTATTGAGACTTTATACAATGGTAATAACCAAGTTAGATAACTGTATTTTGCAAATAATGGCCCTTTATTAGTAGACGTAAAAGTTCTGGTTAAAATTGTCCATGTAACCACATTTATGTTAATATCTCAGCACATCATGTATTGCATAATCTGATCTAACAGTGATTCATGCATGTTTTGCCAAAACTTTTCAATCCTTACACTGAAAAGCGGCGGAATAGTCGAGCGCTCTGTCTCTGTGACAGCTCTTGTTCTTCTCGTGGGAGATCACCGCGTAGAAGATGTCGTTAATCACGTTCTAAACTTTCACAAAGTTCTGACCAAGCGGCCCAATAATTACCAATTGAATAGCATGGTTGCCTTCAAGATAAAGGCAAACCATCGGAACATCTAAACTTACAATGTGTAACTGTAACTTGGTTTCAAATGTTAACCTTTACTTCATACACACAATGCACTATCAACAATGATACTTGATAATTGTCCAAATGTCCAAAATGTTATACTAATGAATAGAAAAGATATGATATCGTTTTTAAGTATAAACTAGATACTACATACATATTTCATAGTAAGAGCAGTTTCTGACTACACTTTCCAATGCGAGATTGATGTGGTTTGAACTTCTACTTTTATTTCCATAGCATATAAATAAAAACATACTGAAATACAAGCAATGAGCAATAGTGCAAACAATCATGCAAAACTAAGAGGTGCCAAGATGATGAAAATAAGTATTGATCGCATTCTTTAAATAAAATTAATACAAAAACCGTCATAAAAAACAAAGAAATCTACAATTAAACTATATCTCCAGAATACAACAGATAGAAGCATTATTTTGCAGATCAAACTTCAAAATGAAAACTCAGTATGATGGTAACTTTTTGCTCTAGGTGTAACTCGCTTTGCAGTAACGGCCACTACTACTGTCGATTTCTTGAAAAAAAAACGTAGGCGCGCAATATGAATGTGTTTCATGTATCTTTCAATGCCACTGTACAAAATACACGCTACAAAATACAAGAGTCTTTACTTAAAGTCAAGTATATGTAAACAACAAACAGTAGCTCAATCAGCTATGTTCCGACATGAATAACAAACATACATAACATATCAAACAGAATAAAGATCTGGTGACCTGGACATAAAAGCATATAATTTGAGAAAGGTACAATATTGGTACAATTATTTACAAAATTACATTAATAGTGTACATTTATCGTTATGATGCTTCTCGCTATCAACCTGAAACAGATAAAGTACAATGCAAACAATGCATACATTATTGGGACATCTTCTCAGTTTGCTAATTAATCTCACCTATACTTTGGTAAGAGAAATGTTCACTTAGTACTGTTTGTAATATTTTGAGGCTGAGCGTCTTTTATCTGGTGCCAATGAATATTAAGTCAAACATAAATTGAGTATAGGAGAATAATAATAGTGTGTGTCATTGCATGACTGTTCGTAACAAAAAGTAATTTAGATACAAGGCCTCCAACCCAAACCATAAATGATTACACTGCAAACATTGATATAATTATTCATAAAATGTCCAATAACCAATGAAAAAAAATAATGTAATAATGCTACGAATTGAGCTTATATAGGTATAATATGAAACAAAACACGGTTCATGAAAACATGATATAACATATATATTTGATAATCAAAATGGGCATATCAAAGTTCACAATTCATTTCTATATATATCATGGGAACATTTCCTTACATTGACGTAATGGAAGTAGCGAAGCCAACGGAAATATTATTTATTAAGTAGTTTTCATGGGTAAGAATGCAATATAGATGAAGATATAGAAGGTTAACTCGATGTAAGGTCGAAAGTAGCCACCTAACTATTATTTAATCAGTGAAATGGCCATTACTCATCAATACTAATTTAATTACTGACAGTTGATGCCTGATTTTCTTATGTTAACTGTAAACATTAATGAAAGTCTGCCCTGGCCTATTGGCTGAATAATGGCTTGGCTTCGCCGTTTCACCATCGCCGCTTAATTTGTGTTTAAAGTAATCTTGAATCTTTTAATCAGTGATATCCAAGGCCCATTCTTAACCAGGTAATAGCATGTTTAAAGCAAAATGAATGAGATAAAAAGAAGTCCGGGTTGGTTATTCCAGCTCTTTGCGAAAATACATTGCCTCTTTAAAGCGTTCGGTTGAAAGCACCGATACACATGGTACAACGTTTCTGTGTCAAAACGAGTATTAGGAATATCATTTTCCTTCTGCTACCATTTAATACAGACCACACTATATCACTTAAGCATCTTTCGGCATGAACGCTCAACAACTAGGTTGTCTGGAAGATGTTCTCATGTGAATACATTCTAATAAATTTCGTATATTAATGTATACATACACAAACGTCTGTCTACTACCAGAATAAGTCTCGATAAACTATTGACTGTATTTGACCTAGCGATGGTTCTCAATTTCGAAGACAAGTATGTGTTTCGAATTGTTCATGCCGACAAATAATCTACCTGATGAATATGCAATGCAATTTGGGTCAACAAATTCAGAATTCAGAGGTAGTTGTATCTCAGTTGCGCTTTCGGATTCAATGTCAACTTGTACCATCTTGGCTTCTCTTGAAGAGGAATTGCTGGTTCGTGAGCACACAACGATACACTCTCTGTCTTGCGAAATTGGATAAATGGTGACACCATTTGGATACGGAATTTTGACGTTCGACAAAATCTCTCCATTGGCTGTCGTGGACAGAATCCTTCCTTCTGACCCAGCGGCATCAACAATGTGAATAATTGACTCATTTCTGCTAACCGCGATATACCTTATATCATGAAAGTCAGGATTTGAGAAAGAAGACACTTCTGTCTTGCTATTTATGTCATACACTATGACAGAACCTGGTTGACCTTCTTTCGAGCAACAAACAATAATTTTCCCGTCGCCAAATTTAGCTATACCTCTGCATTTGTTGTCCGTGCGAATTTCATAGCCCTTTTGTTCACAAATACTAGCTCCACTAGCTGCCCGAGGCCTAACTTGTATTGTGTAAAATCTTATTTCGCTCTTGGTCGGAAACGTTACGGCCACATGCGATTGGACATCAATTTCTACTTCGGTAACATCCCATGGATCGCCGATAGTACTAAACTTGTACGATAACATTTTTTTTGAATTGGTTATAACGGCGTGCAGGCAAGAGCCAAATGCGTCTGCAGCAACAAGCATGCCATTCACAAAACACATTCCAGAAATGTAGCTGCCCTCAGTTGCGCCCAGACTGATTTTATTTGGAAATTGCAATTCGATTGCTGGCGAACGTGTAAGCAAATTTATGTTTGGTTTGTCGAATCTGAAAAACAATTTCTAAAGATTTCTCATGTTGTTTATATTATTGTAGATAGGAGTCATAAAGAGTGAAACTTTCTTTCAAAGTGAAATTTCAATAATATATTACACATATTGACATATTACTTTCAAGTATTACTATACCGAAGTCAGCCAAACTATAATAAGTCGACCTCAACTTGTATTCATAAAGATATGTTGAGGCTTGTGTGGTCTGTCTGTATTGTTTAACGTTGTATACGTCTCGTTTAGGTTATGTTGAGCGTTAACCGTGTGCCTTTAGACGGGGTATTGTTTTAAATGTTGGTTACTGGGCGTGTCTCTGAAAGCTTTGATTGTATTATTGTAATAAGGTAAAGACAATTTTGTGAAGCACCATTGTTTGGTCTTTTAATCGCCCGGCAATTCGATGTAATAAATCGTTTTAAACTCCGTAAATAATGGGCTGTACCAACGATTGCTCTCTAGCGTGGCTAGTATTCTGGAAGGGCCTGAACGAAGGGATAATTTCTTTTGGAACATTTCATAATTGTTTAAAAAATGTATTATAACTATAGCTTAACCATACTTTTTGTTCTTTATCGAAATAGCTTTAGGAACAGGTAGGCACAGTTTTGCACATACTTTCTATGCTGTGATATTAGCTTAATCTATCCACAAGAGGAAGTATTCATTAGATTAAATGAAATTTATTTTAAATACTTCGAAATGAATCAACTGACCTTTCATTCGCCCAGTCGTCATTGCTCGATGCTTCTGGAAAAGGGAAAAATGCCCAATCAAAAAAGTTTATCCTACACTCGAAAAAATGATTTGATATAAGCCTAACGACTATGAGGAGTTTTATTCAATGTTACACATCATTCTTATTGTTATACTACTACTAAAGGTTATAATGCATACCTCCGAAGTTGTATTGATCATAATTGATATTTGGTTCCGTTTTAATGGTTGCTTCCTTCGTATCCTTTAACTGGACAATCATACTATTGTTGAACAGTATGTGACCTCCTTTGTGCATCGCATTGAATTCTTGAAAGGTCTCAGCTTTACAAGTAACTATCACATGCAGTTTCGTTTTCATTGCATGTAAGGTATCAAACATCGCCGAATCATTCTTTGCTACTTGCGAATAACGCACAACGACAAGTTTTACGACATTCATGTCGATATGTTTTATGTCTGATGTATGCGTAATTACCAACGTTTTGTTATAAAAAGCTGATTGCAAAGCAACTTCTCTTACTACTGACATTATCGTTTGATCTTTATATCCGATCAAAGCAAGTTTTTTTTCCGTATCTAAACGTGACTTTGCTTCCTGTACAAAGCTGTCATTGATCTCGAAGCCGTTAGTACTTGCAAGAAGGCAGTCTGACTGATCTAAAATATAAAACCTTTGGTTTTGATATATGTGACCAAATCTGCGAAAATGGGTCATAATGAGGGAAATGTCATTTTCAGCTTTTTGCATTTTCCAAAGGTGCTATGTTTAGAAATATTACGCAAAAGTTTAAGTGGATATCCTTTATGAAAACTGATTTAAGACAAATTTCGTAATACCACTATTTGTTGTAAAATTGGGAAAAATTGAAGGAAAGGGAAATTCAAGTAAATACAATTATCTTGATTGAAAGATTCTGCATCCATTAAAAATTAATACAATGGATTTATTTATATGGAAACATAATCGTTACATCAATAACATCAACTTAGGAAAATAAAACACCAGATGTATATTTTATAGAAATGAATGCCATGGCTACAATTTATTGATTTGAAATTTATAAAAAAAAACGGCAAAAGACATCTTAAATGCACATTTGTCTTTTATAGGTTTTGAATGCACACACTATTTCAGTACGACATTGGAATTCAAGCCTGCTTTGTACCAAAATGGAACGTTTACAGCAATTCCGTTCATAAACCCTTAGGCCACGTTTTAATCAAGTTGAAGCTGTTAAATAGTTGTGTAGCTTATGCTGTATTAACCAAAACATAAATATATATTTTTACACCTGCAATTGATGAAACGAGGTAACTTGTTATGTTCAATCAATTTGTTTTAAAATCAATAATAAGACAAGTTATATTTTGTTACTATAGAAACTAACAAAAATTTATATTAATTCCTTTTTTTGTTGTTTATTTCATGTAAAATGTCTTCTTTTAGAGTTGTTAAATTGTAAAGTGAATCCAGTGATCCAGAATATTATTGTAAAACCAAATGTTAACAACTTGTGTGTTTTATGCTGTTAAAACCCCATTTGTAATACGTTTTCAGATGACAATATATAAATATCATATGGCAGCATGTGTGACATTGATATTGTCAACCCGAGAGCAGAATGTCACCCGAGGCGTTAATATTTATTTTATTATACTGAACAAAATTAAGTTCATAAAAAGTTTTTAATTCATTTAATTAAACAAGTTTAACAAGGTAAACAAAATATAACATAATAAAATAATTGTATGTAGAACAAAATTCCACCGTTAATTATGCTAAAATTCCTTCAAAAACTGACAGTTCCTGTCGTCTGATGTTTTTGTGTACACATTGAATAGTGACTTCACTGCTGTATGTGTATAAGGGAGGCAATCACGTCATGATTTAGCTAAAATATTGAGGCAGTTATTTGCCCTTATATGACATTCAAAATGTCACTGCGGTCACATGACCTGACAGTGAATTTTCGCTTTGTCACGTGTCAAAAAGGTTGAAAATGTTTTTGACAGTCAAAATATCTCTTTTTCGGGTAAAAGGATTTTACCATTGTAGACAAAAGTGAGGTATAATAACACTATTTGTACGTACTTACGTATCATATTTGCCAATGCCTTTTCCATGCTTCCGTCATGCTCTCGACCTGAAAAAGTCGGGTTTATTCTTTATTTTTTAAGCCAGTCAAATTTTAGATTTATATAAAGTTTGATAATATATAAGGTGCCCTCAGTGAGCTTTTTATAAACCATGAGTATATAGAAGAAAGTATGCCACAAAGAGACATAAAACAATAGCATGTTAAGTTCTTAGCGCCGAAATAAATTTGATGATATTTTTGAAGATTAACATTTTAAATGGAACAATCTGACGAGCCGCGCCATTGTCATTAAACAAACACTTATATCTTTTATACGATCAAAAATCAAAAGATCGTTGGCAAACCCAGTACATTAATCCGTTTACGTTCAAATTGGCAAGATGTGCAAATTGACTGACAATCTTCATGAGTAATAATAGAGGTATGAGGGTAAAACTCGTCTTCCACTGTAATTGCATGCCACAATTGTAGAAGATTGACCATGGCGTCCTACGGGGGTTTTACTAAATGTTTAAAAGAACACACGACTTAATTTCATTGGCATAGATTTCGAAAAGGTAATGTAATGCAACTGCCTCTTTAATTTGTTCATGACTACAAGATTTTCTAGCGAAATCTCCCATCTCGCATATGGTTGAACTAGGGGGATCCGACGAAGATGATTCCTTCGAGATGGTATTATTATAAAAACTAATTTACCGGATATGTTGATTGGGAAATCTTCAGAAGTAGATCTAAACAATGGAACCACGTGTTGAAATGGCTCAAAATCTTCGCCTAGTTCCTTTGCAGCGGCATCTAGCATACTTTTTGCAATGACAATAATCACATGGAGACCAATTTTTTCTTGGGTGCAATTAGCTTTTTCATACATATCCTGTATTGTTTGAAACACGCTGTCGGTCTGATCCTTTTTCAGACTGTAGCTTCCAAATGGATTTTTCCAGAGAACAACTTGAACTTCGTCTTTCTTGATACCGTTCCAGCATATTGTGCTTGAAATCTCCAAGCTCTTTTCTCGATTGTAGACATCCTTAATCAAGGTTAGACAAACCTTAAGACAATACCCTTTATCATCACCTGTGACAATGATGAACCTATTGTCTTCAAGACATCTTTTTACCAATTCCAGGTGCTCTTCAACTGGTTGAAACTCTTCATTCAACTCTTTAAGAATCGTAAATTCCAAATTATCTGAAACAAAACAAACTAAAAAAAATAGACATCCTTGAACCATGGCAAATCAATCATATAATCTGTAATTGTAAAGTAGTCAGTGAAAATGAGTCGTTTGAAGACGTTTTCATTTGGCCAATTTTGAACCTAATAGACAGTCGCACGTATATTGAAATGAATTTGAAATTCATTGTAAATGCGATTATTCTAAATATCAAAATAAATTATTGCTGTTTTTCAAACTTTTCAAATTTGTTGTGCTTTTTTTTCGATAACCAGATATCCTCAACATGTCTTATTTTTCGCTGACACATTCACTCTAGCTTTTGGATAATAGTTTTTCCTTGATCCAGAAGGATGAATGACATAAATATCATTAATCTAAAGGGGTTTGATATCGATATGTTATGCTCTTCAATTTCATATAGTTGTTACATGAATGCAAAAGAGCCATATAGAAAATATACTGTCCTTTTGTAAAATTTGTATGCTTTTTGAGAGCATGTCAGTCTATTTCCAAAAGGATAAAACTTCATGTACGTTTAGATTTGATTTAGTTATCAAATGTCACGAAATCGACAATGCAGTATGTGATTTGAAAGGTGTATATTGTCTAAGTTCCACGTTTTGCGCGCGGCTAAGCGCCTCTTGAATAAAAGTGTTTTAAGGAAATATCATTATAAATATGAATAATGATGTGTATCACATAATATTTTACTTCATAATGTGAGCATACCTTTGAGCTTTTGTTGCACATGATCATCTGTTTTAATGCGTTTTAGTGTTTTCCCTGGAACAAATATGAACAATGAACGAGACAAATAACAGAAAATTGCATTGAGACATTCTAGATCACAAATGGGCATAAATTATATAAGAATATTTTCACCGAATGTTTTGTCTGATAAGCTATATTTGAGTGGAGATTGTTTAAAAGAAATACATGCACTTCTTATAATATTAAATAGATACACAACCCGAGTTCTTGAATATACGAGCGTTTCGAGCGGGTGGATAATTTCAATCAGGTGGATAATAAATGATTTAATTGTTCTGTACCACATTGCCAAGGACACTATTCAGTAATACGCGTGCGGTATAAGTGAATAGTGCTTTAATTTATTTGCCAAATATTAACTATATCGGTATCAGAACGATTTTATTGAATGGTTAGGCCCCGCCTACTCGTTACCGTATCGATATGGGAGTTAATGTACAGACGAAACCAAACAACTGTCTAAAATGGTACATTAATAATAATTATATTATCTTGTGAGTGAAATAAAACTGTTGAGATTATGTCCTGTATACCTGATATATCTGTGTCCGTCTTCAAGACGTCCTTAAGAATTTGATTGGTCTCGAGAACTTGAGCTAGCAGCTGCTCCTGGGTAAAGAATGTATCCACTATTCTTTTTATGATCTCATCAGGGGTATCTGGGCTATCTAATACGCTTGCTATCTTGGTGGTTACTTCTGTTTGAAAGTCTATATCGGATAATGTTTGTAGAATGTCCTTTATTGCATCTTGTAGTTGATCAATGATCTCTTCATGGCATAGATTTTCTATCTTTGGTGTATGGAAAACATTGTTTCTTAAGGTCCTAATTCTCTCTACGGCGTCATCAGCATGTGAAAAGAGACAACGAATCAAACATGTTAATGTTGAAACATCCCAGTTTTCATTGGAAATTTTTGTTGTTTGAAATACCTTGCAAAATTCAAATGGTGTTAATTTACCCTTCAATTGATTTTTCTTCTTTTGCATATATGTATCTAAGTCTATTGAAGTATCTGCTGCATCTTTCTTGAAAAGGTAGTCGAAATAGCGCCTGAGAACTGTCGGACATATATCAATCACGAGATAGACTATTTTGCAATAAACAGTCGCCATTTATGATTTATTTGACTCCAATTTCCCAAGTGTACCTATTTAAGGATCTGGAAAAAATATAAAAAATACCCGCGTTTATTTCACATTTGAATTATGTTATCTTGACAATGAAAAACGAAATCAAACTCAATACAAAAACCTTAAAAGAACCTTTGAATTGTGTTATTTAATGCAGGGATATTACCTCTACCATTCATTGTTGAATATAATAAATTACTTTCGATGCATTGCATAATTTTCTCCTGAATAAGATTCCAGTAAAGTTTGGCATTGGATTTTAAGTGTCAAATATTGTGAACAAATTAGAGATCATGCCATAAGTTGTAACATGTTGTTAATGTATTTCATATCGACACAGACAAATTAACTCCAGAAGAATGTTCTTTTGGGAAGACATTACACTACACGTCACATGAATGAATAAAACAGATGCGAAGATGTCAACACTTCCTTACGTCGACTTCATAAAACAAGCATTTGTAAAATCAAAAAATGGTCATGGCTCCTAGCGAAAAGCTTTTATTAAATGACACAGTTAATTTTTGCAATGTGCTTAAACTTTACATATCTGGATTGAACCTGTTATATTGATAACAATCTATAGATTAAACCAATTGAAAAGCTGATTAACATATCTAACTGAGGGTCGAAAATAAAGCTACAAAGCTGGTTTCTGTCCTTTTATTCTGACCTTTTGATTTTCATCAATATTACATGTTAAAAATTACAATGGGGAATCCATTAATTGGGTTTGTCGGAAAAACATCAGACATGGGTATGTTGTTTACAAAATTAGTAGCCGCGGAGCAGATAAGCGAAACAATACTCCCACGGCATGTACATCTATTCAAAAGATGAATGGCAACGTCAATTGCTGTGGCAGATATGCAAGAAGATCGACTGTTTTGTGCGCTTGAACGATTATATGCATTGATCTGTTTTATTATCGCTTTAATCAAAATCAATGATATAAACTCAGATAAAAGTATCAATAAGCGGTGTTACTGACAAAGGGTACCCTCCGTATTGGCTTATGTAGGGAACTTATATTAAAAACGGCAACTAAACAGTTTATATTGATAGTGTAGGCGTTTGTATACAATAACGTTTTGTCATTTAACATAACTGGTCGTTTACTCATTGATCTGAAATGTATAGAAGAATTTTGTTTTAAGGATAGAATAATGAACAAAACATTTTTAAATTGGCCAACATAACCAGTCTTTAAATTCAAACTATAGTTGAAATAATGTTTTTCCAAAAAATATAATAATAATATCAAAAACCACTACAAGCGTTATCATATATTTGCAGGTATTCGTGGAAATTAGACAAAGAACCAATTTAAAAAAGCAAGTATACCATACGTATCACAATAAAAACAACTCATTTATAATATATCTTGAATAAAGCAGGTATTCAATAGGTCTAGTCTATACTGTATATCTACGAATGACCCAATTTACGTACATTATTTAGATTTTTGTCGATTTGATAACTACTTTAAACAAAAAGAATACTATTTATTCTTCGTGCAACCGCACTACAATGATATTAAACAACTCATTGATCAGATACCTTAGACTTTTAAAAGTTTGACACGACATAATTAAAAAAACATTGTATATAAGTTGTTCTTATCATGATCAGTGGAATGCACATTTAACAAGAGTTGTTTGTCAAACAGTATGCACCCCCCCCCCACCTTGATGGTAAGGTTGTCAGGAGTATTTGGACAATTAAATACAATATACATAGACCGAAATGCCTGCTGATTTGACCTGATCACCTCAGAATCAAATCAATAGGGGTCATCTACTGGTCCACTCCCTACCTCCATGTCAAATTTGAGGACCGATGGCGAAGGCTTCAAAGTTCATGGTCATTATGACCCTGACCTTATTACTCTCAAATTAATAGGGGCCATCTACTGGTAACGCCTAACCTTCACGTCAAGTTTTAGGACCGTCGGTGCAGGCATTGTCAAGTTACAACTAGGACAAGATGTTCGTGTTCAAAGTCATTATGACCCAACATCCATGTCAAGTTTGAGATAAAAAGGTCTATGCATTGTTTTGCTATAACTCGGACAAGCTTTTCGTATTTAAAACCACTTTGACCTTGACCTTTGACACAAAAACCTCAAATTCAATAGGGGTCATCTACTGGTCACACCCTAATCATTCATGTCAAGTTTGACGGTTATGTGCGCAAACATTTTCAAGTTATCACTTGAACAAGCTTTTCGCACTGTGACATTGACCTTTGACCTGACGACCTCAAAATAAACAGGGGTAATCAACTGGTCATGCCCAACCCTAATGTTAAATTTGAGGACCATATGTATAGGCATTGTCCAGTTATCACTCGGACAAACCTTTGTGCATTCATGGCCGCAGTGACCTTTGAGCAGATGACCGCAAAATCAATAGGGGACATCTACTGGTCACCCTCTCCAGTTCAAGTATGAGGACAATAGGTAAAGGCACTCGGACAAGCTTTGGTCACGTGTATACAGCTAAATGTTTCAACATATTTGCATTTTCAGATTTAAACAGATCAACAGTTCAATAGTAAACTTGGTATTTCTCTGAAGCATTTCTTAATATATGTACATCGTACGTTATCATACAAGGGAGGTTCAATGAACAAGTGGCATTCATCATTTAACTCATTACACGCTGTGTAGAAACGCTTTGCATTTTTGTCCATGTTGTCAATACTGAACCGGTGTGACGATATTCGTAATTATGTTAATGCTATCTTAATAGTCTAAATAATAACAAGTTATACAAATTCTCTAAAAAAAACGTTGTTTTGGTAAATGGTAAATTTTTCTTTCACTACAATGTACTATTTTAAACCAGTATTTCAAAATATATGTAAATATATATGTTAAATGCATAGAATCTTGGAGAAGGTTCATTGGTCCCAGATAGAATATAAGTCTTTTATTCAAAGCTCTCCATATATAAAATAATTTACGCCTAATTGTTTCAAAGCAGTGTATTATTTCTATATTGTTATACCTCAGTTACAATATCAAAGCAATTTTTTTTACGGCATCGGTAGATAACAGAACTTTTTACTGTCTAATGAACTGTCAACCAGTATAGAAGTACACAGCTATGCCGATGTCAGTGCGCATGCACATTCAGCGATTTTTTTCATTTCCAATGTACACATACTGTTTTAAACTATTAGTAAGCGATTTGTGAAATACATGAGAAAGATTTACATTTTTGAATTGGTGTTGAGTGATATTGTGGAAAGTCCAAGTGAATTATAAACTTCACATGAGTTCTTTTACTATTTTTGGTAGTTTTCATGTTTGTTTTTTCGTCAAAAGAATGATTATGAACGGAAGAATGGTACGCCTTGATACCCTGCTGTATGAGATTTGTAAACATTTCATTGACAATATCATCAACAAGCAACACAAATACATATGAAACATAAGCAAATTAATCATTTTTTTATTTGGAATGATACACTCAGGTCATTTTATTAATAAATAAGTCAACACTTCAATTTCAGACAGCATCCTAGCCACTATTGTTTTTTTTAGATTAGTCTGTTTTTCTTAAATAATGTAAATGTAGCTTTATCTTGTAAACTGAACATTAATATCTTTAGTCAGCGAACATAATTAGCGCAAGTACGGATTAGCAAAGCAGGCTCTCCAGACGTTCCTAGTTTTTCCTATTTTTTTAAAGTGCTCATAGTTTTGCCTAGTTTTTCTAAATTCTTCCTAGTATTCCTAGTTTTTCATTTGCAGCATTATGTCTGAAAGTTTCAATTTTATGGTTTCATAGTGTTTTGAAGATTAACTCACCCGTTGTGAGTTAAGTTTGAACAATGCTGAAGTGACGCCAAACAGAAGCAAATTTACAGTCAGCTGAACACTTATATGTAAGGTAATTGGACAGTAAAGCAGTAGTAAGGTTATACTTTATCTGATAATACCTCCTAGTTTTTGTCTCAGTATTCCTAGTTTTTCTGTCTTCTGCTTGAAAAATTCCTAGGTTTCTCCTAGTTTTTGGACTAGGGCACTTGTGCCATAGTTCATAGTGGTGCAAACGATATTCGCATCTCTACGGCGAATACAGGGGTTCACTGACGTAATGTATCCATACGCTGTATTTTGATTGGATGTCCGTCAGCGAATTTCAACATGGCCGAGGAGTTGCGAAAGCAAATTTGAATAATCAAAGTAGTACCAGGTCTGAGCACCATTAATATTCTGGAACGTGAGAAATAGTCCAACAGGATTATGTCAAAATAACAACATAGAAATGACAGCAAGCCTACCAAAATGAATGACGTATTCAAGTTTTGCATTATAAAAATGAAAGTAATCGATTTAATGATATACAACGGTCTCGCGGAAATTGACATAATGTCGACGCTTGCATCTGATTCTATACCGTTCAATGCTCTGTATTGATAGATTGGTACCCTCTTTTTCTTTTATCCATCAGCTAACCCCGGTGACCGTCACGCATTCAAATGTCTTGAGAATACGTAAACCAAATCAAAATTGCGGTCTAAGTAGTAAGCAACCAGATTAAAATACGTTATTGTTATCTTTTGTATAGAATGTTGATATATATATTTTTTATTTATCAAAACGATTACCATTGTTAACTTCAGAAGTCGGTACCTGTACTTTTTTCGACAAAATTTGCATGTCGATAAAATGTTTAATTTTTAACTATTCATTGCATGACACTTAGTACTTTTTAAATACATCATAGTTTAATTATTTTATTACATCTGAATATTCTCGGCATTTTTATTATTTTTAAAATATGTGCCCTCACTTTTTCGAATAGTTTGAGGTTTCAAAAATATGTTAACGCATATCAGCCTTATGTGCAAATGGTTTCGGATACTTTTTTGCATATTTTCATGGATTTTTAAATGTTTTTTGGTATTAATTGTTTAAATATTATTAATGTTAACTAATAACCATATGCCGTGTACATGGCCCGTACCTGTCGTTATATTTTTGAGGAAAAAATTACTTAGGGTACCAGTCTACTATATTGTCCTCATTGACTCTGATCAGAGCGGCTGAATGATTCAGACATGTCAACACTACTTCCGGATGCGGATGATGTGAATTTTATACGTGTTTTATTGAAGTAATTTATCAATAAGGCCGCCCATGGAATGATTACCACCATCATACGGATTTTCATCTTACCGTGGGTAGCATGTATAATTTGACACGTAAAATTACATGCAATACAAGTTCGTTTGATCCCGACTTAATCATGTAATTTAAATTTTGCAAACTGGAGATAAGATAAAGAAATATCAAATATGCGCATAATTATTCACTAAGTTTCTTTCTAAATGAAGCCAAATGTATGAATATGTGCATAGCACCTGGTTTATGAATATGATGGCTGTTTACTGGTGCAAAGAAGTCTTCGGAAACATTTTCAGTGTCAGTACATATTTACTTCATACATTGTATTAGTATTTTTTGTTCAATGATATTGTGATAAACCATCGCTATTGGTAAAACTGTCTTATCTGCTAAATTTTGATTTTATATCTTAAAAATTATCAGGTTTTTGTTCTGGCGACTCTATGGGTCCATATCCCACTTTCCTAGCCAAGAATGAAAATCAATAATCAGAAATGGCGATGCTTTGTTGATAGATCGATACAAATTTGTGGAATATTTAAAGGCCTAGTTTAAGCCTTCTATAAGTGACCCCCCTCCCCCCCCCCCCCAAAAAAAAAAAATAATAACAAAAAAACTGTGTATAGAACACAACCTCTGTTTATTGATCTTAATCTACTTGCCTTGATCCCTCTTATCAGATCTCCGATCAGAGTATCCTGATGTGCAGTTTTAGAAGTTTCATTATAAAAATAACCCCAAATGGCCCTGAGCCAACAAACGAAAACACAGGAAATGGGCCCCTACTGTGACACCAGTGAAATCAGCAGGAGATGCACAGCAGGGTATTATCATGCCAAACATTCCTTAAACTAGGCCTTTAAGAGAAAGGTATTCGGTAAAATAATTTACATGTGTAACTTTTGAGTTTTTATTTAACAAAGCAGTGTTGAATATTGTGGAGTTAGAATCGAAGAATATATTTGACATTTGTATGAATCAGTCGACTTGTGGCGTTTAGGGAACAAAATGAAAATCAAAATTTTCAAAAATGTTCACTATCACGCATTGCTGTGACCTAGTAAATAATGAAGATTTAACCTCGCAACAGTCTTTCTAAAATTCCGTCCAGTCTTTTTTTATGATTTAGACTAACTAACCTAGCCATGTCAAACTAGAAATCGTCTTGGCTTGAGATTGGATCATTGGCTTGTGTATTCAGATTCAGGGTTTCGGTGTGCAGTTGACAACTTAACTCCAACCTGATAGTGAAACCCGCTACTTTTTAAATCAGATGATCCCTTAGAAAGGGCAATCCAACAACTGCTTTAAGGCAGAAGTTAGGAATATATTAGTTATACTTGGCAACCTAAATCAAAGATTTGAAAAAGGTAACCTGTGTCAATAAATCCAAGTATACATTAATAACTGTGCAAATCTTACTGTATCATCCAAATATGAATACCTCTCAGGGTGAACGTTATTTGTAAAGATTATACTAAGTGAGCTTTCCAGATCAGCTCTCCAATAATCGCATACACTTTTAAAATGCAGTTTGAAACCTGGATAATTAAAATAAATCTTGATTGCAGACCATTACTATGAAAATATTTGATAAGCCACAGATATTATAAGGAGCAGTTATTCACTAAACAACAAGGGAAGCCAATTCTAGAATTTAAGACAAACACAAACAGAACAGTACAAAGTTCACAAACTGTGAGCAATGTGAGAATACCTTACATAATTTAAAAAAATTCATTGCAATTCAGACAATTTTAATGCTGGAAATCACAAAAATCACTCACTTGAATTATCCCCGTCATAGTTTAAACTCATAATCTAATTTCACTAGGCACTGCATAATTTGATTGAAATAATTTTACACAGATGAAAAAAAATGTTATTTTTAATAAGCACAATATATCCTTTATGTGACCTTACATTATAATAAATTAGATCATAATTAAATGTAAACTGACTTTTCTTGCACTAAAATGTGAACAAGTAAGTATGCTTGGGATTGAACACTAAGGGATACAAATTTCGAAGTATAAGTGAATCGCAAAACATCATCAAAATCATACACACAAATGTTCTTCGATTTATAAAAAAATGATACTTCCTATTTTAAGACTATTGAACATTTAACATTTACTATACACGGTTACATGAAATGATGAACACATTTGGAGGATAAGATATTCTACTAAAGACAATTCAGCTTCGCTCATTTGTCTAAACTTTATCTCAGTGATAAGGAATAAATTGTATTTAATGCAGTTGTTTTCTATGTTCAAGAAAATAAGTACAAAGGAAACAATGCATTAACTACTGTTGATCAGTGCAGATTGTGGAAGGTCATGGTGAATTTCAATGAACCACTGATAAGCCCTGACAAATTTGGACACTGATTGGTCAGTCGGGTATCTATCGGCTGGCTTGGTTTGCAGGCCTTGCCTTAATGTAAATTTACAATGTAGTTATGCTTATGGTAGGCATGATAAGCATGATTCTTCATTTCAACAATCATTTATGAATGTTTACAAAATCATTGAATAATGAAATAAAACAACAAGCAAAAGGTGAGTTTGAACATGAAAGCCATCTTTACTCAGAATATGTGAAGTATTCAAAAAAGACCATTTTCCGGTATAATTCTTCATTGTTTGTCAGGAAAATGTTGAAATCTCATATCTAGGCCTATAGTGATCATACTTGATTGCTATGTTATTGCAATATGTTTTATTCATTGCAATATTTATGTAAAACATTATTATGTTCACTAAAGTTTGTAGATAAGAACTAATGGTATAGGATAGGTAATGTAGTTACATGTAGTTGTCTTTTACAAAGATTGTTGAAAGTATGGCCCTGTGGTTTAAAGATGCTCTGTCCAAGGGGTGACAGGTTTTCTATATAATAGGGTTATTAGTACTGTGTTTTGATCCAGTAGGTTGTATTCGACTCGAGTAAAATTTTGCATATTCGGATTTCACAAGGCGCAAGCCGAGTGAAATCAAAATTTGCAAAAATCCACGAGAGTCGAAAAAGACATTCCGGATCAAAACGCAATACTAATAACCCTTTTATTATACATATTACTGGTTTTATCACTTAAAAACCACATGTTTTCATAATAAATGTTATTTTAAGGACACACTCTGGTTTAATGACGTCATTTTAACATCGTGCAACGATACTTGCTATGACGTGACGTCACAAGAGTGGAATACGGCTGTATTGCACTGGAGTGGAATACGGACTACAGATTTTTGCGATATGTATTGCGTGTGGATTTATGATGGATATATAATAAAGAATATTTTTATGTTTGGTATTCCATTCTCACTTGCAGTGTGATTTACTTCTGACACCATGTTATGAAATTTGATGGTCAGTGTATATAAAGACAATTCAATGTTTCATATTTTAATAACGATATACATCTCATGATAGTCAACACGACTTTGCTATGTACAAAAGTCTCCAGCAGTAATAAGAATAACATAAGACAGTAGGCGGAGCCTAAAATTCATCAGCAGCTCTTAGTTATCATAGTAACAGTTTATATGAATGGAATACCAAGCACAAATTAAGAGGGAGAAAATAATTCTTCACTTTTCCAATTAAAACTTCTTCTTTTGTGTATGCAGTCTGACATACATGTACAATGTAGTTGTCTTTAACAATGATTGTTCAAAGTTTTGCCCTGTGGGTTAAAGCTGACCTGTCCAAGGAGTGACAGGTTTTCTATATAGATTATAATTACATCATTGAAAATCTTCTTCTCTGAAACTGCGAATAACAGACCTTTGATATAATGATGTATAATATCATTAAGAGGTCCTTTACCAAGCTTGTTTAAATTATGAAGATTTGGTCTTGTCCTGGCCCAATGCCCAGTTTTTTCTATATAATTATACACTTAAGCTTAAAAAATGTTCTTCTCCCAATTATTTAGTTAAGAAACTCCATTGTTACTGTCAAATTTCGAGGATTTATGTTTCCTTATTTTTTTTATTTAACGAACTTGACTGTCAGTTTAATTAAGGCATGGCCGCATTCAACACACTTAGTGATTTAATGTATGCATGTGTTTTGAGATAGGTAAAACTAATGCAATAACATAATAAATTATAATGCATATTGTTTGGAAATAAACCCAGAAATAAAGAATTATGTGTACTATGGTTATTATACGTCAGCCACGTAAATTAATTGGTATATGTCTGATTTTACGACATTGAGAAATTCAAAAGAACTATGACTTTATCTGATTTAACCCTTTATCACTCCCACTTAACGAGACTTTAAACATTTTCTATGCAGCTTGCAAACAGTTTTAGTCTAAAGTTTAAACTAGCCCATTCAACAGTGACCCCTTGTGGTGTGAGCCGATTTTTTCAATGCTTACAACATATGTGTCGACATTCCCCTAAATGAAGCCCTAGTCCATCAGTTCTTTCAGCACTGATTTCAGATGTATTGCAGGAGAGCCTGCCAAAGTAATCCCAGGCATGTACAAAAAGCCTTAATTGTTCAGGCGTTTATATGTTTGGACTTATATGCTTTAACCGCATGATTAATTGCTTAGTTTCATTATTGTTCCTTTTTTTAAATGAATAATGGCTGTTTCGTTGCTGATAAACTTTCCCATTGTTTGTATTTCTTTGAACAATAAAAGTTCTCTTGTTTCGGTGTATATAGTATATTTTAGATCGTCTCGGGTTTGTCTCGGTCGTTCCTTCGAGTTGACAATTATACGATCATTCGGTCAGACATCTAATATGTATATATTATTGGCTTGGGAAAATTCCCTTATTTCACATTCATAAAATAGATAAACTTTTCTCCCACCTCAGATAAGTAGATCCATTAATTTAACCATGCTAGAAATTCTTGTCTTGCCCACGGGCGAAGATAAAATGCCCGTATGGAACTTCTTTTTATGGTCACCACATTGTAATTACCTCCCTTGTTGAAGACTGTCGTCTGTCGTCTTACACTCTCGGCCATGGAAGATACTTATAGTCTAGTTTATCAAATAGATCAGACACATGTTCGGTTGATATGTAAACAAAGCTTAGAAGAAATTTCTTCAGTTTAAAAAAGGCCTTATTTGCCTGGCCTAAAACTAAGTGTTTTCAATAAACTTCAGAGAGGGATAACATACAGTTTAGCTAGGAGGAGTGACCTACTATACACCAAATAGTAATATAAGAACACATTTGACAACTTGACAGGGGGAGAAACTCCTTACTATGAAGAGCCACCTACTTTAAACCAAATAGTAACACATATTTATAAGTTAAACAAATACGATAACGAGATGGGGAAGGAACTCCTGACTACTTAGATTAACTAACCATACGCAATAAAAGTGTGTCCAAAATGCGACAGCTGGATGAACACCAGACTAGAAAAAGGCAACCTCACGAACACAAATATAAGAAAATATTCGATAGCGTGACAGAGATAGGAACTCCTGACTATACACCAATTAGTTTTCCCCTGTCCTTCCATTTGCAGATTTTACCAAACCCTTTATTGTTCAAACTGATGCAAGTGGTTATGGATTAGGCGCCGTTCTAATGCAGGAGCAGGATGATGGAACTGAGTGAGTTATTGCTTACGCCAGCCGAGGGCCCCACCCAAGTGAGCGGAAGTACACAGTCCATAAGTTGGAATTCATTGCGCTTAAGTCGGCAGTAGCTAATAAGTTCCATGATTACTAATACGGTAATCAATTCACAGTCACAACGGATAATAATACGTTGAACTATGTCATGACAACAGCGAAGCTCGACGCAACCAGTCACCGCTGGGTCGCTGCTTTATCAGTACAGTGTATACAATTTTTACATTGTCTACAAATCGGGCAACGGTGACTGTGATAGCTCGAGTCGACAAATTGTTCTCTGAAGCTACATGTATCAAAGCGCTTTGTCATATTATGGTTCTCCCTATTTCTTCAGCCGAATGCTTATCAGGATCTGAAGTTTCCGAGATAGAAGGAGAACTCCTCCCATTGACAGCTTCAGCAAATCCACCAATCAATCGGACTATAGAACATGCCAAAAAATACGTTTCTGTTCTCTGAATGGTATGATAAGTAATTCACTAATCAAGATCAAAATAGCACATTCATTTTAGCACATTCATCATATCATATTACAGGTACATTACAGATGTTCAGTCCTAACGCAGTCGGATGTGACCCCCAATGGCCTGCAGAAACTCTTCGACCGTCTTCTGTCCATTGGATAACTGCTGGCACAGGGTCTTCAACGTCTTCTGGTATCGTACTGTTCCCTTCCTCGCTGGCTTCTTTGATGGCTGGCCTCTCTGGACACGGAGGATCTCTGCTTCCACCATTGCAGCGTCCTTCTCGAAGCAGGAGATGACAGTCCAAAGCGAGGGATTGACGTGGCCGACGAGACACCGGAACCCATTGTTCCAGGCTTCACACACGTTGTTGGTCCTGGCCTCGTCGTTCAAAGTGGCTGTGTTGACGTTCCAAGTGGCTGGCTCGAACCTTGGTTGAGTGCGTCGGAAGATGAGGCCACCGGTCTGCGATCTGACAGATCTGAAACAATAAAACAATAACATATTTAGTATACATTAACAGTACATGGATATTGTTATGGATTAAGAAATAATCGTTTTGTAATTATTGACTCATTGATCGAGGTGACAATTTCGAAGCCCATCCTCCGAAGCGAACACCAGTACCCGGTCAGATCCACTGTCGTTGTCATATACTAATTGGTGGGTGTAACTCTCTGGTAGTGGAGACGGAATGGCATCCAGCTTCTCGGGGTTGTTAGGTGCATCACCGGCTCTCTTTCGTCTTATACCTCTTTTGATTGTCTCGGTTGTTCCGGCAGCAACTCTAACCTGGAATCAATGAATATAGTTTATATTAATAGACTTAATTAACTACGATTTATACTTAGTTCGAATGATAGATGTCTGGACAACACTGTTCTCTGCCCAAACATTAATATCAAACGTAGTAATGATATGGTATGCACGCATTTTAGGATTACAACATGAACGCTCTGTCGTTTCTGAGGTTTTTAGCTATTATGACAAAAGGGTAGATAACTCTCCATGCTGTTCGTGTTCAAAATGTATGACTAAACTTTTTTTGTTCAGCATATTATTATTTTTTTTTTATTAAATTAAATTCACTAAAAAAATATTTTTTAATCTCAAAAATATCACATAATTCGACTTACCTCGACAGGTTGAGAGAACATCTTGTCGGCGATGATCTGACCTGGCCACCCTCTGTTCGCCTGAACGCTGAGCTGGATTTCTTTCCGGACCTTTAAACCACCGACATGGGAGTCGTCTTTCTCGTGGTTGTGCTCTCGTGAGGAACGAATCTCTGTGGCCTGTAATGAATTTCTTTTATTTTATTAACACGCTGGACGACACACTCTATTGACAAGATTTCTAATTTCGAAAGAGTTATAACAGATTTATCTTAATTCAGTGAGTATTTAAAGAAATAACTTACTGGACTGTCAGTAATAACTGCTCCTTTGCATTCCAAGGTGCGTCTCTGTGAGCACTCCCAGGTGATGGTGGTCTTGCTGCTTTTCTTCTTCGTGTACGTAAAACTATCAAAGCAAAGCTTTGGTGCGCCTCTACTACTCGTAATGAATTCCATGTTGCTTCGTGGAAGTGAATTGTGAGTTGTAATTTGTGATAGGAAATACGTCCATTATATGAGTCCCGTGTTCTTAGTTTGTATTTTGAGCAAAAGTACGTCACATTTTTCTCGTTAATTATCTCTTCTTTGATATCATGCAAACAGAGGTAAATAGCGCGATCGAGATTGCTTTAATTGTTTCTCATTAATTAACTCTTCTTTGATATCATGCAAACAGAGGTAAATAGCGCGATCGAGATTGCTTTAATCGTTTCTCATTAATTAACACTTCTTTGATATCATGCACACATAGGTAATTAGCGCGATCGGGATTGCTTTAATTGTAGTGTTGGATCGC
This sequence comes from Mya arenaria, assembly GCF_026914265.1. Taxonomy (NCBI): domain Eukaryota; kingdom Metazoa; phylum Mollusca; class Bivalvia; order Myida; family Myidae; genus Mya; species Mya arenaria. Next base: position 6,095,389 of record NC_069123.1, on the reverse strand, counting down.
ACTTTAATACAAACACATGTTTGGTGTTGATAGTTTGTAAGATTATTAAAGTTATCGCAAATGTCCGCCCCATCGAAAATGGAGGGGGGGGGGGCAAATGTCCGCCCCCTCGAACATTGAGGGGGGGCAAATGTCCGCCCCCTCGAAAACGGCGGGGGGGCAAATGTCCGCCATGGTCCAAAAGGGGGGCAAACATCCGGGGGGGCAAATGTCCGGGGGGGCAAATGTCCGTTTACCTACTCATTTATTCAAACTGTGACTTTGCTTAAATTATTCTTAAAGCCCAATTCATATTACAGTAAACTCTGCATGTTCTGACTGACTGATATTTCATTGTATTGAATGAATAAATGATCAGCATTTACAATTTAAGGGAGAAAACTCAAATATATTGTCTGCAATCACTGCAGCAGTACTAGCCCTTGTTGTTTAACTGACATTTCATTAATAATTTAAAGTGACTCGCTCATGTTTTGGACCAAACATTAGTTTTCTCGGTAATGCATATAAAAACACTTACTTTCTATGATATCGAAATTGCAGAAAAAAAACAGTTATAGCTCAAAAAAGTATTTTGGTTGTAGTGTGGATCAAGCCCACGCCGGTAAAGTCATAAAAAATTAGAAAACTGCCGCTTAGTCCACACGACCACCGGGACGGAACGGTGCCGACCTGTTCAGCTTTTATCAGCTGGTAAACAAGACAAATAAAAAGGAATTTTTGAATATGTGTTAAATTGTATCTGCTATTCTTAAACAAACATTACTATTCTCATTTATCTAAGACATTTTTGCATATATTAGTTGACTCTCCCATTGTACTTAGACCATTTTATAATTCGTAAACTTTAACACTGCATGAATCCAATGATCCATGTGCAATATTTATTCTTACTTCTGTTAAACGGGACTATCTGGTCTTTAAATATTTTATACCCTTGAATGTATGTTATGTCTTTGAATCCTCAATTTGAACCTCTGAATTGTATTGTCTTTATCAATTACCTCATTTTTTTCCTGTTGGGCATGAATTTGAGGGAATAAATGTGTTGACTTGACCTGTTGACTTGGCTTGTTCACGATTAATTGATAGCATGGTGTGTTCCCACTTTGCCAACCGATTATTTTTCCTATAGAAATTGTAGGTGGGGTTGGGGGATGTATTGTTTGTGGTAACAATAGAGTTGATAAGTGCTAATTGGTGAAAATGTTAGACTGGCCCCATTTTTTATTTAAAAAGTTTTAAGACAGCTGAGCCGTAATAGCATTTTTGCTACCATATACAGTATCAGAATGCATAATGAGTTTATAACTGTATAGGCTAGATTTTGACTCGTAGAATGTTGGTAATTTAGCCATAACTTCCTGGGTGGAATCATCCCACTCCATGGATCATGTGTTTGCCAACATATCATTGAAGATAGAGGGAACAGATTGTGCTGACCCCCTGACATGCTTTCGGACACCACTCATGATGTCCGCAGCAACAATGGCACTGACATCTCTGGGATGATTGTGTTCTCCAGATACTTTGGTAGTAATATCATTCCTAGTGTTTATCTTAGCGTTACCGACTGTGTCTACACAGCGCCAATAGCTACTCTCATTTTTCCTGGTTTTCAGGCTGTACATGAAACCATTTAAAACCAGTGTTCGACCTTCTCTGCTATTCTCAATGAACTTTACATTCACTAATGCGTTTGCCATTTTTGGTTTGACATGCCTGCTTAGGTGAAACTCCTTCTTATATACCATGTTAAACAATGACTTACAGCTAGTGAGCTGTTTGTCTTAGTTTTCATGTGTAAATTATCAGGAATGTATTTATTAATTTTAATAGGGCTGACTTTAGTGTTCTTTGCATTGTTTTATGTGAATTAACATAACTATAACACAATGCTATGGAATGGTAATTGTTAATTATAAACATTCCAAGTTTAAAGTGGATAATTGTACAAGCTTATTAATTATAGTTGTTGATTAATTAAGATTGATTAATGATAAAAATCATTTGGTTTATTGTATGATATAACTGTTACAATGAACAAGTCAAAATCAACATTGTTTTTTGTTGAAACTAACTTTTAAATTTTAATACTAAAACATTTTATATCTGATAAGGAAGGATTAGAAGTTAATTTCAACTACAAATAAATTTTGGTGCCAGTCTAATTGTGAAAATACAGGTAAGTTGGAGGTGCGAGGACAAAATTGGTAGTAAGTTTAATTGGAGGCAATTAACGGTTGGCAAAGTGGGAACAAACCGATAGCATCACGTAATAATTTCAATTTACCAATCACGCAACACCACAGCCGTAATTAATTTTCAATCGCGTTTTAAACGCTAGTGAACAATGTGGTCATTAAACACGATATTTGAGCAAAAAATGACATTTGCTGAAGGGTTTCAGCTTTTGGTATTTTTGTTTTAACACTCCTTAGCCTTATGATTTGCCACACTTTATTCTTTCAACTGGCGTGAATAAAGAACACCTAAAATGTTTTTATATATTGATTTACGTATAAATAATTATGCACACATAACCATTCATCTAGCTCAATGATTGTATAGTGGAAAATTTGATATCATGTTCTTATAACATTTCCATTAAAATAAAAGAGTTGAATAACTCATCTAATAAAATAAAATGACTTAAAGGTGCACCCTTACTCCCAAAAATGATTCATCACAATTAATAGTTTTGTTTTAATATTCCAAAAAGGATGAATAAATGTCGAAAACAATGGTTCTTATGAAGGATACCAAGTTTAATTTGAAAGAAATGAGCATAGAACACGGTATTTTTAACTTATTAAACTATAGAATATTACTGCTAAATACAAGAATAATATTTCAATTTGAATATTTGACTCCATATAAATTGTCCCATCGCATCATGTAAAAAACATAAAATTAGTGTGTGTGTGTGAATGCAAGATGAATGTACTAAACCGTTGATTCGTCAAGAGACTATCCTTAACATCTTTACGTTTTAAAAGCGATTGCTGAAGTAAAATAGGGTTTCATTGTTGCGTGTCGGTATGAAAGTAAACAATCTTTAGTTAAGATTTGTCAAGTGTAGGAATATTCAGACATCTAAGGTAAGTTGACTCTTATTTACCTGTTTGAAATGAAACGATATTTAAACTGCTTATTTCAGTATGCTACTTCACACGCTATGTATACGTCTAATTTAATTCCTCTTTTGCCTATGATTTAATTGTTTATCATCAATCAGAAAGTAGGGCAATATACAGCATTTAAGGGGAACCGTAAAATAACTCCCATGTGGACGAAACTTTACTCTTAGGGCGCTTAATTATTTATGCAATAATTCACTTTACTGGCAATTAATTTAAAATTAAATTAAATTAAAACACTACAATTAACATATACCATTATTTAAAAGTTTAAAAACTACTTATACAGATCCGAGGTTGTTTTCGAGATCCGATGTTGTTTTCAATGGAATATGGTCGAGGATTTCCGAATGTTGTATAATTTAAATCGTTGTATGCTTTATCTGATCAGTGGGCCCGTTATTTACAGTCATGTATACCTTAAACACTCTTTACATTTGATTGCTCTTGTAAATCGCTAACCAAGTCAAGGTAAAGTAGTTAAGCGAATCGAATAATCAAACAGCAATAGGTTTTACCAAAGTTAAGAAGTTATATATCCTTATTCAAAAGAGATTAAATCCTGTACCATTTACTATTGAGTCAAAAACAGCATTATCAGCAGCAGGAACAATATATATTACACTTTTTATGAACAAAGTCATTAGGAGTTTAATCATTAAACTAAAAACACAAATCCTTGGATAAGTTTTGCTGAGTTTAAAGGGACTAGACACCAGATGATACATTGCAAGAAAAAAAAAGGTTTTGAAAACGGACATAAAATTAACATCGTTGTATACAAGGCAGTGAATCGTACTTACTGATGTATCACATCGCTTACCACACATGCATCTCTCGCAGTGTTTGCGCTCTTTTCCTATTCGAAATTTACTGAGGTTGTCTATCGCATAAATCCCGGCTGGGAGTAGGATTAAATATTGGTCTCACATCCCAGTTTGTTTAAAAATAGTGTCGATGTATTTATCTGTGCTAATAAACAGACACGATTTAAACTGGGAAACCATTTTTTTCGCTATTTTCAAACGGGGAATCACAGATGAGAGAGAAACATTAATGTTGAGTTTATTATTTTTATCATGTAAAGTGATGTATTATCGGCCTCCTACTAGCTCACATTAACAATTCTAGGCTTATTTTGATGAAATACTGTATTTGACAGTTTTGGGACCAAGTCAAGCCTCTTTAATGGAAATATTTCAAACATTTACTGCCTGGTTTAAGCCATCTGTAACATTTTTTAAAAGGCTTTAAGGTAATATAAACATAATTAGGATGCAAAAATGTGTTAGTGCATTTAAGATATGAACATAGAGACTATGTTAAATTTATATTGATTAACCATTTAACGATTTTTGAGTAGATTGCAATTTTGAATGACATAATGACGTTACTATTATGATATTGGGCCGATTTCTCAAAACTTTTTAAGTCTATTATAACACGATTAAGCTAATCTCACTATATCTGTTCTACTGTTGTTGTTTTTTCAATTGTTACTTTTAAGGAAGTATTTTGACTGTTTAGAAAAGTTTTCTGTCTGATAATCACAAAAAAAGAAGTTTTATTTATCAAAATAGGGTTAAGGTTAAGAAATTTTGCTAAATGAAAATAAGCTACTTCGAGAAATTAGGGCATGATTTATTAAAAGGGAGATAATAAAGCAAATTTTGACTAAAATTATACAGGTATTGTATTAATTTGTTTCTGAAATAAAATAATTCCTTTATCAAACAAACTCTCTTTGAAACTAACTAAACATTTTGAATGAAACTTTATCAGAAGAAAATCTTTATATTCATGGTGGATGGCTTTCTTTAAACGAATAGATTGGAGAAGTAGACATGCATTTTAAGTTTCAGGCCATTAATTCAGCATGCGTATTATATTCCTAGATTTTATGTCAGAAATCCGGGTATTTAGTTACATTGAATACTTCTGATAATAAACCTTTGTTAACAAGATAAGTTTTTTGCAGTACCAAAAGATTTTAAAATACGTGATTTGAGTATTATAAATCATCCCTAAAAACATCCACACATTCAGAACTGTTAAATAAGCTTTTAAATTAGTTTTTTTTTCAAGATATTGTATTATGATAGATTGCAAAATTATGCACTATTTTATTGTGTTGTGTGTGTGTGTGTGTGTGTGTGTGTGTGTGTGTGCGTGTGTGTGTGTGTGTGTGTGTGTGTGCGTGTGTGTGTGTGTCGATGAGCTATATATGCATAAGTTCATAATACATTCTGTTCTGTTCTGTTCTGTTCTGATATTGAAGCAATCAGCGGTCATCAAAGATAAGTGGAGTAAAATATAACATTGACAGTACGAGCAAACTGCAGACGACTAATTCAAATTGTTTCACATTTGTCTTTAAAGGTACTCGCTCATGTTTTTGGACCAAAAATAGTTCTCCCGCTAATGCATCTGAAAACACTTATTTTTATCATTATTTACTCTTTGATATCAAAATTGCAGGAAAAATACAAGTGTAGTTAAAATATATATTTAAGTTTAGTTTAGTTTAATGACGCCTTCGCAACTAGACCACCAAGACATAAATGTTGGATTAACAATACATTGATAACATCACGTGGTAATCCCACCAAAAATTGTTTTCTTCAAAGACGATATTTGAGCAAATATCAACATTTGAGGAGGGTTCCAGGTTTTGATATCTTGGTCTTAAAGCTGCACTCTTACAGATTGAACGTTTTGACAATTTTTCTATTTTTTTGTCTTGGAACAACCCAATTTTTGCGAAAATCAATAAATCCATGGAAACCGGTTATATAAGACGGCTGACAAAATAATAGATCGCGGATTTATATATTTAAGTTCAAATATCAATGTTTAATACATTTTTTTAAACCGTAAGTAACGGTTTAAGCCATAAAACATTAATTTTCGAACGGAAATATGCACATCTGCGATCTGATCTTTTGTCAGCAATCTTTTTTCATTGGTTTGCAGTTATTTACGCAAAAATCTGCTCTTTCCAAGACAAAAAATAAAAAAAAGTTGTAAAAATGGTATATCTGTGAGAGTGCAGCTTTAACACGAACGCATTCACTTTTTACCACGGTAACACATCGTTTCAACAGTCATGTAATAAGATATGCAGACAAATTGGTAAAGAACATGACGGGAAACACAAATTTACCCTCGAGTACAGTGACAAAATTTTAACAGGCTAGTTTCATGATAAACATGGGGGAGGACGTAATTTCGTTTCATGCAAACATTAAGTAAGAAAATTGTATGCACCTGAAGAGAATCAGTAATACAAATCTTAACATCTGAAGCATTCATGTATAGTACTCGTTGATTTGCTGTCTGATATGTTATCATTTTTTTCTCTTTTAAAAATGGCCAAACATGGCATCAAAGTCGAGGGCTAAGCTATGCATTGTCATCAGAATAAAGCCTTAAAGGGAAGATCGGCTATAGAAAGCAGTGTTTCTCTGTGCTATATGGATTACAGAGCCTAAAAATCACTCAGTAACTACAGTCGGCGGCCCTGAACCTATAAATCCCGCCAAATACACATCAGTGCTTAACATGTTAGTTCCATTTCCCATTTTTCCGTGGGGAGCAGCCCCCTCCCCCCTGAAACCATACGGTTACAGAGATTTCATCCTCCAATACCCTCCCACTATTGTGCGTAACATTCAGCACAGCCTGGCTACGCCCCTGTTCATATTTAGAAGATGCCAATACTATCGTGAATGGAAGTGTTTTTCTTTGATCTTGGAAATTTGTACATGGACTGATATCTCTTGCCAATACGTAGCGCCCCCCCCCCCCCCCACTACAAAAATACAAAATACCGGCGCATCTGTGTATGCTGAAGTAGTGTATTTAAAAACGTTCCAAAGTTATCATTGGAGTGAAGTTACAGGTTTATTGCCTTATCGTAAACTATTTTAAAGCTATATTTGTTTGCAAATGCCATCATGTAAGTTATATATTGGGTACATTAAATCCGAATATTGCCGAGTATATACAAAATAACCCGTACATTAACGATAAAATGATGGATTCACAGCTTTTTCGTCCGTTTTTTTGCACTTCTATACTTTTAACATGACTATTCCTCATCCAATAAACAATACGTAGAAAATCTGACACTCTGCTAGGACCCCCGGGCAATAAGCAAATGTAGTAGTAGCCAGACATTTCTAAAAGGTGCACTCTTACAGATAAACCGTTTTGATAACTTTTTTTTATTGTTTTGTCTTGGATCGAGCTATTTTTTTAAATGCATGGTAACCAGTGATATAAGACTGCTGACAAAAAAAACGTAGAATTTTATATTTATGTTCAAAATTTGATGTACTTTTTTTCAATTTTCATAAAACCTTAGTTACGCTTTTAGCCATTAAACATTATTTTTGGAACGGAAACATAAAAAACTTCGATCTAATCTTCTGTCAGCAGTCGGATATCACTGGCTTTATATATTAACGCAAAAAGGGCTCATTCCAATGGCCGAGGAGTTCCGAATGGAAATGGCTAAGGTGTTCCAATTCGACGTAGCAAGTTGCTGACATTTGACATTTTTTAATTAAAGCACAATTTATTGTATATGTACAGATATGCACCACGTGCAAAATGTATTGATATACTATGGGGGGCTGGGCCACAAGTCATAAACAACATAAGAAAACGACCCTCCCAGCTTTGACGTTTATTCATTCAAAATTGAAAATAAACACGAAATATCGCAATATGTTTGATTGCATGACACATAAATAGCCATGTGTGGCTTGTTCTGTCGCAATATTTAGTGATCGGGCTTTATCCAGTGTGTTTTAGTAGAACAGACAGCCAATTATGTTGTTTCTTGGTATCAAAAGATTAATGCAGTCAATTTACAAATAGAAATACACTCGAAAAAGCAGAAATTCAATTACTCGAGACAAACGGTATGACAAGAATATTTGATAGAACGTCCGTCTTTTGATGTTCCATCCGGAAAAATGGTCAGCTGTTTTGTCATTTGAGCTAACATAATACGTTACTCGACGTAAACAAATGTTCTGTGTAAAGCCTCACATTTAATTCTTATTGCAACACCAAATTGATATTTCTTTCGTCGGATATACCGCACCATTTCTTACAGAAAAGGCCAAAAGTATCGAATTTTAAGTATCCGAATGAATCTCAAGTTTACTCACATTTAAGGAATCCGATATAAAATTATTGATATTTTGATGCCTGGTGTCACCATTTAAGGAATGAATTGCGGGGTGGATGTCATTATCGGGGAATGAACGCAATTGGGCTGGTCAAAGTGTTTGTCCGAAGGACTCCACGCGTACTTTGACCAGCCCAATTGCGTTCATATCCCCGATAATGACATCAACTCCGTAATCCATTACTTATATTTACACCAATAGTTCATTACGTCATTCAATAATTGTTAAAACATTTCTTCATTTCATTTAAACCTTTCAGTAACCCTTTCTTATCCATTCTGTAAATAGAACGACCCGACTGTAACCGGAAACATTTTTTTCAAATGACGTCACAATAACGCGGGAAAAGATCAACCACTTGAAATCACTTTAAAACGTAAAAATTGAAACACTTCTGGCACCAATATATTCAAAATATAATAAACTAACACTTTCTAAAATGTTGATCTATATTTTACGGGACCTGCTGACACAATACATCCAATTACAAGATCAATAGCTTTCATGTATATTGTTATGCAATGAATTACGATCCGAACATATCCGAATATGATGCGTTCATCGATTGATGAACGCAATTGCCGCAAGGCAGTTCATTTAAGGAATGGAAGTTGAGGTGTAAATATATACATGTATATTTACAAAGTAACGACAAATAATAATAATAATTCAACAACAAAATCGCCATTCCTAAATGTTAATCATAAAACTGCCCATGCTCCAGTTAAATCACATGCTTCGAAAATGGTCAAAATATCTTAATCCGAAAGAAATCAGGAAATAATAAGCACTGACAACGAAATTGACTACCATGAAAATGACCTTCCCTCGTAAGGTGATTATTTGTATCTTGCATGGCATTTCATATAAAAAGGTTCATCCATACCCGAGCCTAGCGTGTTATGCGGAAACAAGGTTACACAGTTTTCACTTTGCAAATATTACCATATGACAATGTTTCCATTGTGCTGCAGACAACGGTCTTCAACAATTTTTGAATCTACTTATCTGTGGAGGGGCGGGGAATTGAAATTGATAGCTTTAACGCTATAGAAGAACATATCACCAACCAGACACTTTAAGTGGAATCACAAGCCTCAAGATGTGATAATAAATTTTCATAGTTTATTCAAATGCATAAAGGCCATATGCCCATGAACATTACATATATCAATGGAATTCCTAAGATATGTATAATTAATTCATAAGATATATATAATTAAATGCACTTGCACTATGATATTTATTAATACACGTATACTTATCTTAACTAACAAGGTACATTCGAAACACAAATTAAACATAGACAGTACACATAAAATATAATATTACCCTAGTGAGGTGACAGTGGTTACAAATATCATTTCAATGAGTTATTAAGCAATCATTATAAATACAACAGGGACTCTCAATTAAAAAGATTTGTGGATAAACATTGCCAATTTCCTGTGAATAGTCTAATTGGTATTTGTAAATGCTCAACACAATTGGTTATATTTGGTTTATTTAAATAGTATTGTCTTCTTCTATAGCATATTAGTTAAGGTATAGATGAAAATGCCAACTTGGCTTTAAACTTAAAAGGAAGCTGGCACTAATGCCAGTAGTTTAGCCTCCTTACTCTTCGAATAGTCATAAATGACCACATATGTTAAAGAATATCAAATCATGAATTACTACATTACAGCTGATCCCTGAAATCAATCACGGGCACATCCCACACGAGAAACAAATCATTGGAATTTGTTGTGGTCGATTTCTTTAAGAATTAAACAAGTTTCAATCACGTATAATAGCATTTATGAAATGCTATCTTTTTTGCAAATTTTAGGGTTGGAATGGATATGTCCATAGTAATCCTTATTTTTTAAAATTTTATTTTGCTATATGTTACAACCCTTTTAATTTTAAGCCTGTTTAGCTCAAGTCTTTTTCAATAAATCAGGCCCATCTCCTTTTTTCATGAATGACTATTAAGCATCTTATCTTTACAAATATAAGTATGTATTTTTCCATTGTAATAAAAGCCATTTGTATGAAGACTTAAAATTCTTACAGAAGTAAAATAACAATAATAAGTTTAGCAGTACAAAAAGTAAAATAAGTTCAATCCTATGAGACCTTGGAATCTTGAGGAATATGCTCCTGCATAAAAGTCTTGGGATACAATTAAAAGATAAAACCTGACCATGATGGAAGTTACACTGTTAAAATTAGGATACTGGTACACATTGAAAATTGTTAAAACATAAAAGGCACTCAATCAAGGTATAAAGTTAAAAAATATAAATGATGAGCACATTGAAATCAATTTGATAGCTCTATCTTGGTAATGTAAGCTGAATTAACAATGGAATTTGTAAGTTCAATGTTTCAAAAATACCATGTTCAATTATGTGAAAAAAATGTTTTACTATCAGCACTTAATAACATTTTATTTAAATGATCAGTTTCTTGAAGTTCATTTTATAACTTAAGTACTAAAAAATTGACATTGCAAATGCACTTAACATCAATAATTATATGTGAACACACATATAATAGGTTATTTGTCTCTAAACAGGTTGACATTTTACAGTAACTATACAGTTTTTTGTTCTGCTCTTCAACTCTTTCATTTTGGATATATTGATACTGTAAATCTCTTTGTAAAAACCATCACAACAATAAGTGTTTTTTCTCAAATACAATTATTTTTTGCTATCCAGATGAATTCCATCCCAAAGATTGCGTCAGTTCAGCAGATGCTATAGGATCAGTCTCAGGCAGGCATTTGGAAAAATCTCTGAAAACCAAAAGTTATTCTTAATTAGGCATATGTTATGTGTATGTTTGAAGTTATTTAGTATTGTTGTTGTTTTCGGCCATATTGTTAACAATAAAAGCTTAACACCTCAAATGTTGATTTTACTCAAAGTAGAAAATTATTGAGCAAAAATAATTAAATGAAAGATGACAGCGGAAAAGCAACTCGCTGTTTTTTTAAGATTTTTTAATAGATGATTTTAATGATGATGTCATAATTAAACTAAAATACATTTGTATAAACTAAAATAATCATTTGAAACAATTGAAAACAATGTAAATAACTGTGTTACCATATTTTTAAAGTTATCTTGTCTAAAAAATGAATGAATGTTTAGAAAAGGGTAAAACAACAAGACACTTTATTAAGGAATGGACATTCTTAAAATCTTGAAAAAGCAGTTGATACCATTTATTATGTTTTCCTGTTGTTATTTCTTTGAACATTATTTTGCCAGTCATTATCCATAATTGCTAGTGAAGTGTCTGCATCATGTTAAGTAAATGAAGACAGTGTTGTGTGTTTTCAGAAATATGGTAACAATATGTGTGTACTAAGAACACTTGAAATAAACAAACAAATTTACCCTGTGGGTCTTTTTAATATCTGTACAAGTGTACAGATGAGTTAGTTTTTTGTTCTCTAAATTAAATTACATTGTTACAATAAGCACTCATAATTAGTGAATACTACCACACTCAAAAGGAATATATGTCATCAATACATCCATTTGACTTGTAGTCCCATGTGGCTTGTTTTATTTAATGCATACATACCAACAAGTAAGTCACAATAAGAAATACATATCACTTAAAAGTTACTTTCTCTTAATGCATGTTCTTCTAGGGATAAGCAGAAAAAACATCAATGGTGCCTGTATTTCAGGTTCTGCCCAATAGGCTGTTTTCAAATTAAACAAAGGAGTAACTAATTTGATCAATCACAACTACTTTAATCACAAAACTATTAAACATCTGCAAAATAATATGATAAAACTTGCTTAACATGTTCAAAGCATACATACTTTTCTGATCCACTTTCCGGGCTTTATCCATACCTCCCTACTTCTACCATAGAATTTTCATCTTTAACGATCTCTGTCTCTTCAGTCTTTTCTTCTTCTCCACTGAAAATAATAAACACTTTTACATCTCAAGTATCCGTGACGTTCTTTCATCTAAAATCAAATAAAAATGATATACATATGAAGATTTCAGCATGCTAATGTCGCTTGATTGACGGGAGACATGGAAAAAAGAATCAAAAACTAATTGCAGAATATAACAAAAAAAGTAAGCTCACCAATCAAAAAATCCAAAACTGATCCCATGTTAGTCAGAAGTCCCATAAGACCAGTCAACTGGCTCTCTCTCTGCAAATAAAATCAAAATGTGCATTAACTCATATAATATTAATAAACTTGTACTTATCTAGATGAAGACTTACGGTGTCACAACAGCTCCTTTTCATATTTTTAACCTTTACTAATAAAAGGGTCAATTATTTTATATGTTAAATGTGTATTGACTATGTTTAACTTCCATTACAAACTGACAATATATGGATGCAAAAAGATGTACATTATATTGCTTTAGTTTCTTTTTTTCATTTTTCAAATATCAAATATGTGGTGTTTTAAAACAAATGCATATACTTATATCAACTATGTGTTATTTCCATCAGGGCTGAGGTAGAGCCTCAAAATTGGTCTCATTTTATTTGTTTGACAATACAGTACTCACCTATACCTAGTTGTATGGGGTCACAATCGCATTCTTGTTCAACTTTTTTTACTAACAGAGTCATATTTTTCAAATTTTCAATGCACACCCTCATGCCATCTATGTGTTTTTTGCTATCACGGCCGAGGTAGGGCCTCAAAATTGGTCTCATTATGATCGTATAAATACACAGTTCTTACCTATACCTAGTTTTATGGGGTCACATTCGCTCCTTTACCAACTTTTTTATAACTTTTTTAATTACATGGTCATTTTTTTTTAAATTTTCAATGCACATCCTAATTTCAACTGTGTGTTTTTTTCCATCACGGCCGAGGTAGAGCCTCAAAATTGGTCTCATTATGCTCGTATTATTATACAGTACCTACCTATACCTAGTTTTATGGGGTCACATTCGCTCCTTTACCAACTTTTTTAAACTTCTTTACTTCCAGGGTTAATTTTTCAAATTTTCAATGCATATCCATATTTCAACTATGTGTTTTTTCCATCACGGCCGAGGTAGAGCCTCAAAATTGGTCACATTATGCTCGTATTATTATACAGTACTTACCTATACCTAGTTTTATGGGGTCACATTCGCTCCTTTACCAACTTTTTTAAACTTATTTACTTCCAGGGTTAATTTTTCAAATTTTCAATGGCATATCCATATTTCAACTATGTGTTTTTTCCATCATGGCCGAGATAGAGCCTCAAAATTGGTCTCATTATGCTCGTATTATTATACAGTGCTTACCTATACCTAGTTTTATGGGGTCAAATTCGCTCCTTTACCTACTTATTTAAACTTTTTTACTTCCAGGGTCATTTGTTTTCAAATTTTCATTGCATATCCATATTTCAAGTATATGTGTTTTTCTATCAGGGCCGAGGTAGAGCCTCAAAATTGGTCTCATTATGCTCGCATTATTATACAGTACTTACCTATACCTAGTTTTATGGGGTCACATTCCCTCCTTTACCAACTTTGTTATAACTTTTTGACTTACATGGTCATTTTTTTCAAATTTTCAATGCACATCCTAATTTCAACTGTGTGTTTTTTCCATCACGGCCGAGGTAGATCCCCAAAATTGGTCTCATTATGCTCGTATTATTATACAGTACTTACCTATGCCTAGTTTTATGGGGTCACATTCGCTCCTTTACCAACTTATTTAAACTTTTTTACTTGCATTGTCATTTTTTTCAAATTTTCATTGCATATCCTTATTTCAACTATGTGTTTTTTTCTATCAGGGCCGAGGTAGGGCCTCAAAATTGGTCTCACTATGCTCGTTTTATTATACAGTACCTACCAATACCTAGTTTTATGGGGTCACATTCCCTCCTTTACCAACTTTGTTATAACTATTTTACTTACATGGTCATTTTTTTCAAATTTTCAATGCACATCCTAATTTCAACTATGTGTTTTTTCCATCACGGCCTAGGTAGAGCCTCATAATTGGTCTCATTATGCTCGTATTATTATACAGTACTTACCTATACCTAGTTTTATGGGGTCACATTCGCTCCTTTACCAACTTTTTTAAACTTATTTACTTCCAGGGTTAATTTTTCAAATTTTCAATGCATATCCATATTTCAACTATGAGTTTTTTCCATCATGGCCGAGGTAGAGCCTCAAAATTGGTCTCATTATGCTCGCATTATTATACAGTACTTACCTATACCTTATTTTTATGGGGTCACATTCCCTCCTTTACCAACTTTATTATAACTTTTTGACTTACATGGTCATTTTTTTCAAATTTTCAATGCACATCCTAATTTCAACTGTGTGTTTTTTCCATCACGGCCGAGGTAGAGCCTCACAATTGGGCTCATTATGCACGTATTATTATACAGTACTTACCTATACCTAGTGTTATGGGGTCACATTCGCTCCTTTACCAACTTCTTTTAAACTTTTTTACTTACAGTGTCATTTTTTTCAAATTTTCATTGCATATCTATATTTCAACTATGTGTTTTTCTATCAGTGCCGAGGTAGAGCCTCAAAATTGGTCTCACTATGCTCGTATTATTATACAGTACCTACCTATACCTAGTTTTATGGGGTCACATTCGCTCCTTTACCAACATTATTATAACTTTTTTAATTACATGGCCATTTTTTGTCAAATTTTCAACGCACATCCTAATTTCAACTGTGTGTAATTTCTATCACGGCCGAGGTAGGGCCTCAAAATTGGTCTCATTATGCTCCTATTATTATATAGTATTTACCTAAACCTTGTTTTGTTGGGTCACATTCGCTCCTTTACCAACCTTTTCTAACCTTTTTACTTATAGGGTCATTTTTTTCAAATTTCAATGCATATCCATATTTCAACTATGTGTTTTTTCTATCACGGCCGAGGTAGAGCCTCAAAATTGGTCTCATTATGCTCGTATTATTATACAGTACTTACCTATACCTAGTTTTATGGGGTCACATTCGCTCCTTTACCAACCTTTTTATAACTTTTTTACTTACATGGTCATTTTTTTTTCAAGTTTTCAATGCACATCCTAATTTCAACTATGTGTTTTCCATCACGGCCGAGGTAGAGCCTCAAAACTGGTCTCATTATGCTCGTATTATTATACAGTACTTTCTTATACCTAGTTTTATGGGGTCACATTCGCTCCTCTACCAACATTTTTATAACTTTTTTACTTACATGGTCATTTTTTTTCAATTTTTCAATGCACATCCTAATTTCAACAGTGTGTTATTTTCATCACGGCCGAGGTAGAGCCTCAAAATTGGTCTCACTATGCTCGTATTATTATACAGTACTTACCTATACCTAGTTTTATGGGGTCACATTCGCTCCTTTACCAACTTTTTTATAACTTTTTTACTTACATGGTCATTTTTTTCAAATTTTCAATGCACATCCTAATTTCAACTGTGTGTTTTTTTCCATCACGGCCGAGGTAGAGCCTCAAAATTGGTCTCATTATGCTCGTATTATTATACAGTACTTTCTTATACCTAGTTTTATGGGGTCACATGCGCTCCTCTACCAACATTTTTATAACTTTTTTACTTACATGGTCATTTTTTTCAATTTTTCAATGCACATCCTAATTTCAACAGTGTGTTATTTTCATCACGGCCGAGGTAGAGCCTCAAAATTGGTCTCACTATGCTCGTATTATTATACAGTACTAACCTATACCTAGTTTTATGGGGTCACATTCGCTCCTTCACCAACTTGTTTATAACTTTTTGACTTGCATGGTCATTTTTTTTTCAAATTTTCAACGCACATCCTAATTTCAACTGTGTGTAATCTCTATCACGGCCGAGGTAGGGCCTCAAAACTGGTCTCATTATGCTCGTATTATTATACAGTACTTTCTTATACCTAGTTTTATGGGGTCACATTCGCTCCTCTACCAACATTTTTATAACTTTTTTACTTACATGGTCATTTTTTTCAATTTTTCAATGCACATCCTAATTTCAACAGTGTGTTATTTTCATCACGGCCGAGGTAGAGCCTCAAAATTGGTCTCACTATGCTCGTATTATTATACAGTACTTACCTATACCTAGTTTTATGGGGTCACATTCGCTCCTTTACCAACTTTTTTATAACTTTTTTACTTACATGGTCATTCTTTTCAAATTTTCAATGCACATCCATATTTCAACTGTGTGTTTTTTTCCATCACGGCCGAGGTAGAGCCTCAAAATTGGTCTCATTATGCTCGTATTATTATACAGTACTAACCTATACCTAGTTTTATGGGGTCACATTCGCTCCTTTACCAACTTGTTTATAACTTTTTTAATTACATGGTCATTTTTTTTTCAAATTTTCAATGCACATACTAATTTCAACTGTGTGTAATATCCATCACGGCCGAGGTTGGGCCTCAAAATTGGTCTCATTATGCTCGTATTATTATATAGTATTTACCTATACCTAGTTTTGTTGGGTCACATTCGCTCCTTTACCAACCTTTTCTAACCTTTTTACTTATAGGGTCATTTTTTTCAAATTTCAATGCATATCCATATTTCAACTATGTGTTTTTTCTATCACGGCCGAGGTAGAGCCTCAAAATTGGTCTCATTATGCTCGTATTATTATACAGTACTTACCTATACCTAGTTTTATGGGGTCACATTCGCTCCTTTACCAACTTTTTTATAACTTTTTTTCTTACATGGTCATTTTTTTCAAGTTTTCAATGCACATCCATATTTCAACTATGTGTTATTTTCATCACGGCCGAGGTAGGGCCTCAAAATTGGTCTCATTATGCTCGTATTATTATACAGTACCTACGTATTCATAATTTTATGGGGTCACATTCGCTCCTTTACAAACTTATTTAAACCTTTTTACTTCCCGGGTCATTTTTTTTTAAATTTTCATTGCATATCCATATTTCAACTATGTGTTTTTTCTATCAGGGCCGAGGTAGAGCCTCAAAATTGGTCTCATTATGCTCGTATTATTATACAGTACTTACCTATACCTAGTTTTATGGGGTCACATTCGCTCCTTTACCAACTTTTTTATATATTTTTTAATTACATTGTCATTTTTTTTCAAATTTTCAATGCACATCCTAATTTCAACTATGTGTTTTTTCCATCACGGCCGAGGTAGAGCCTCAAAACTGGTCTCATTATGTTCGTATTATTATACAGTACCTACCTATACCTAGTTTTATGGGGTCATATTCGCTCCTTTACCAACTTTTTTGTAACTTCTTTACTTCCCGGGTCATATTTTTCGAATTTTCATTGCATATCCATATTTCAACTATGTGTTATTTCCATCACGGCCGAGGTAGAGCCTCAAAATTGGTCTCATTATGCTCGTATTATTATACAGTACTAATCTATACCTAGTCTTATGGGTCACATTCGCTCCTTTACCAATTTACCAGGTGTAATGAAAAGAGCATGCTACATGTAGAATAACCAAGTCATTTGAATGTTAAATGACAGTGTTCTTAATTTGTTGTTGTATTTTTTGCTGCTTATTACATGTACATTCATGTCCAAACTAAAAAGGCACAGGCTTTAATAAAAAAACAACAAGAACACTTACTTTGCCATTACTATTGTTTGACTTTGACATATGTATGCAGAAAAACTATCGCAATTCCTTACCACTTGCTGTTCATGTGTGGTCTTGTTCTGGTACTGGCTATGCTTCTGGGGGAATCCCATTGCCAAATACACCGGAGGCCTTGTTTTCACCAAGGTACAGGCAGATGTAGTAGTGCACCTGGTATGGAGACTCTTCCTCTTTCATGAAGGCGATGAGCGACGGGACTGGAAGGGAGAATACATACTTTCACACACCTCTTGTATGAATATTGTGAACTTTTGAAGCACAAGGAAATATGATTTGTAAATTAAAGAATTTATTTAAGACTTTTACTTTTTTTCAAAAAAAAGAAGAATGATTTATATATACATGTAGATAGTACTGACTTCTAATACCTACAATCAACTGATGTAATCATGTTGTTGAGCTAACGTTTACATCAACGTGTTGAAGTCATCCTCATATGAGCACTAAACAGCCTTTTGAAAATGCACCATATTCATGATTCATCATCTGTTCACGTTTGGCTAAATCTCGAACCGAAGTTCTCAAGTCTTATTAAACAGGATTCAGCTCATCTCACTATTTTGAACTGCTCTATTTTACGATATATTTGCCCCTATAAGAGACTTCAAGCCAATTGTGTGACTAACCATCATACTAATTTAACATATTGTGAGCAGAAAAATATTGTTGACATAAAGCTGTTTCGACAGGATTTTTTCTATATACGTACCGTTCAAAACATATCAAGCGGGACAACTCTTTTCTTATCGGTCGATGAAGTTGGTTGGTGGTCGTTACTATCGGTCGCTAGTTTGTGCTCACTCGAGATGGGATGTCTGACTATTTGCATCAGGGAGATATCGCGTAAAAGTATGGTATACCATTTGGGTCAAAATCGCTTAAAACCAAATGGAGAGCAGAAATAGAGGTGAACATCTATGAAAATAAGAGCTGCACCTCTATGTAGTTTGGAGGTTCACATCTAAATGTTTGGAAGCACACTTCTTTATGGGACAAAGGTGCAGCTCTTAATAATAAGGTGCAACCTAATTTCTACGAATATCATAACAACTAGTAGAATGTGACTTTGGGCCCAAGCGGAAGGTCATATGGTCAAGTGTATACATATACACGTGTTCTGCCTTGCAAAGCCCATTTTGTCCGTATTCTTTGAACAAAAATTAGTTTTCCTTGTGATGCACCTGAGAACACTTATTTTTTCATTATTTTACTCTATGATATCGAAATTGCAGAAAAAAGACAGTTCTAGCATATATTTTTTTTATTTTGGTTTCAGTGGGGTGCGAATCCACGCCGGTAAAGTCAAGAAGAAAAAGAGAAAAAAAACGACCCCTAAACCACAGGGCCACCGGGACTTTCGGAAACTTGAACTCTCAACTAGACGCATGTTCAGGTAAGAATTCTGGTTGCTATTGAAAGAATGTAGGATAATGTTCATAATTATAGGCTGCATGTTTTAATTGAAAGAATGTAGGATAATATTCATAATTATAGGCTGCATGTTTTAATTGAAAGAATGTAGGATAATATTCATAATTATAGGCTGCATGTTTTAATTGAAAGAATGTAGGATAATGTTCATAATTATAGGCTGCATGTTTTAATTGAAAGAATGTAGGATAATGTTCATAATTATAGGCTGCATGTTTTAATTGAAAGAATGTAGGATAATATTCATAATTATAGGCTGCATGTTTTAATTAAAAGAATGTAGGATAATATTCATAATTATAGGCTGCATGTTTTAATTGAAAGAATGTAGGATAATGTTCATAATTATAGGCTGCATGTTTTAATTGAAAGAATGTAGGATAATGTTCATAATTATAGGCTGCATGTTTTAATTGAAAGAATGTAGGATAATGTTCATAATTATAGGCTGCATGTTTTAATTGCAACTTTTTGTAAGGCTACTATTCTTGGCATGTTTTTTGTACTCAAAACATTTCGATCAAATTTAAGACGTTCAGATATTAAAGCATTTCGAAATTTCCTGAAATTGTTAAACTGCAGCTATCCATAATAATTTTATGCAAGATAGTTGGAAGGAGTGACCCCTAAATCTGAAGAAAAAAATAATTTAGGTTAAATGTCACTAAATTTTGAACAGGTCGTATGACACCAAAGCAGTTACTTCCAATCAAACTACTGTGATGATTGGCTTTGTAAACGATAATAAAAAATGTGGTCTATTAAGACGATATTTGAGCAAATGTCAACATTTGCTGAAGGCTCAAGGTTTTGGCATCTTAGTTTTAACTCTCCTTATGATTTGCCAAACTTTATTTCGTCATACAGAAAAGGGCATTTTACAAAAACATGAGCGAATCCCTATAAGTGCACTTTTGTACAGACATGAGCATTGTCAGATTGTGTTTTCTGCTATTGAGGTGTGTTGGTAATATGTTCCTTCGTAGCCACGCCAACATTTCCGTCATAAAATGCATGTCCCTGTATTGTATTTCCATTTCAAATGCATTTTAGGCTGTCACATTACTTGCCTTTTTTATTTGATAAAAGATTGATTTTCTCTTGGTTTTAAAACAGATGGTTTTCGGATTAAAATGAGAATTAGTGCGACGTATCATTTTTTACTCTAATGGGCAAATGTTTTATGACGCAGATCAAACGACAATTTATTGCGTGTGTTAAAGGATTTTGGTTTTCCTCGAAGTGAACACAACCACGTAAGCACACACGTATTTTATTTGTATTCACCATTCGCCGATCACCATAGAAAACAAAACAAGAAACATAACCTCTGAAATATATATTTGAATACGACTTAAAGGGACTAGACACCAGATGATACAGTTGCAAGAAAAAAAGAACTTGTCAAAAACTTACATAAAATTGACTATAAGTATCTTCCATGGCCGAAAGTGTAAGATAGGTTTATTCCGACCCGAGCGTATGGTGTTTTGCGGAAACGAGGTTTACCGAGTTTTCGCAAAATACCCTGCGCGGGGATCTGGATGAACCTATCTTACACGAGCGGCTATGGTAGATGCTTTTTCTCCCACCTCAGTTAAACAAAATAAAGTAAATTTGTATTTTTTGCTGGAACTCTTTTGTGCTTTTCAAAAATAAATGCGAATGGATATGTGATAATTCATGGTTGTCATGGAAATGCGCGCAGTGATTCGGGTTATGTTAACAGTCAAATCGGTCTTTAAATACAACATTAAGGTCTGAGGAGAGTGAAGCATTTTTTCTTGAAATGTGCGTGAAAACTGTTTTATAGTGACATTTGAAGCGAGAAATAATTATTCAGCATTCTAAATATTGCCACTAGACAAGGTTTTCATGGTGCTACAGACGGCAGTATTTAACAAGGGAGGTAATTACAATGTGACCGACCATTAAAAAGGAGTTCCATACGGGCATTTTCTAGCATGGTTAAATTATTGGATCTACTTATCTGGGAGAAATTGTTGTATACAACCCATTGAATCTTACGTACTAGTGTGTCACATGCATCTTTCGCATTTTTTTCGCATTTTTCTATTTCGAAATTTACTGGGGTTGTCTACGACGTAAATTCCAGTCAGTTTAAAAATAGCGTCGGTACAGTTTATCTGTACTCATATACAGATATGATTTAAACTGGGAAACCATAATGCGCTATTTTAAACGAGGAAACACAGATGAGACAGCAACACTAGATTACTATTTTAACCATGTAAAGTGATGTATTATCGGCATCCTACTAGCTCACACTGACAATTCAGTGCTTGTTTTTAGAGAATACTGTATTTGTCGATTCTGGGGCCATCTGGTGTCTAGTCCCTTAAAAGGGGCACATTATAGATTTTCACTTGCTATATGTAAAAAAAAATCAAAAGAATGCTGAACTCATTTGAATTTAATAATAAAACAATAGTAGCTTTTATAATTGGGGTTTTCAATTAATAGCTACGTGGCCACTCATTTTAAAGGCGTTTTACAAATCAAACCACTGTGGAAAAATATTTCCATAATGAACTAGTTATAAGTATTTAAAATTTAAATAAAATCGTTTGAAGATCAAGTTATGTACATTTTTACGTTGAACTGCCTTTTTTTGATAAAGCAAAGACACGGCAGTATTAACTTCATACACTTTCCAGACAAGAATCGATTATGAGCTTATTCTAAACAATTGAGACAAATCTTGTTTCAGAAGAAAATGAATCCAAAGTGCATTTTATGCTCGCTTCCCCAGCCCCTGTCATTAAGTGGCGAACAATATATCACGGTCAGTCCAAAGACGAGATGCCTACGATTTCGGCTTTAGGAAGAGTTTTCTTTGATAAAAAGGATCGATAAAATAATGTGAAAATATATGGCACTCTAGCAAAGAAAAAAATACATACAGATCGTTACAGTCGAACCCCGTTGGCTCGAACTCGCTTGGCTCGAACTCCCATGAACCGGCAAAAATACTTCGAGCGTAGAATTTTTTTTCGAGTCAAGCGGAAATGTTTTGTATAAAAATATCGGTGATTTACATCTTGTTTGAGCCATCAATGAATTCGAGCCAAGCGAGTTCGAGCCAACGGGGTTCGACTGTAACGATCTTCACTATCGAGCTAAAAACTATATATTTATTATTGTTAAGTTTAATAAACAATGAACCGTATTCTCGGCACTAAACAGTTTCTAACACAAATCGCATGTCCACATGTCATGACTTTAGTCAGCCAGACACGACAGCCCAATCATCAATGTCAAATCTGTCCTTCTGTCATTCAGTAATTTCCTGCAATACAAATTGTGTGCCTGAAACCAAAATTGGCATGGAAACTGAATAACCCGCTCCCTACAGCTTAGTAAGGCATGCTTTTTTGAGCTTATGTAAGATAATGAAGTATTGTCAATAACCTCCATTACAATGCCTAAATCTGGAATTCTCAGAGGCCAAAACTGCTGGAAACTCCATGAAATTCCTTAAATGAAGTACCATTTGTGACAACATTCAACGAACCATATAGAATTAGAGACAATTGACTGGCTGTTCAAAACTTTGTTAATGTAAGCAATGTGATTAACGGCATCGATATTAAATTTTCAAAGCGAATCTTTGTATGATTTGATAATACAGCTGTTAATTCTACTGCCTCTAAAGCTACAGCTGCTTGTACTACTACAGCTGCAGCTACTGTTGGCGGTCATACAACTGATGATATTACAGCTGTTAATTATACTGCCTCTACAGCTACAGCTGCTTGTACTACTACAGCTGCAGCTACTGTTGGTGGTCATACAACTGATGATATTACAGCTGTTAATTATACTGCCTCTACAGCTACAGCTGCTTGTACTACTACAGCTGCAGCTACTGTTGGTGGTCATACAACTGATGATATTACAGCTGTTAATTATACTGCCTCTACAGCTACTGCTGCTTGTACTACTACAGCTGCAGCTACTGTTCATGATACTACAACTGATGATACTACTGCTGTTGCTGTCAAATCTTGTTAGAAGTACCGCATATCACATATGTGCCCTTGCAAGTTTCAGAGATTATATTTAATACTGGTCTTAATTGGATCTTAGAACGATGTAGCTAAACGGATTGCTAGACCTAAATAACGGACATACACAGTGAATGGAGTCAATGATGTATGACCATAAGATTGACTTAAGTTGAATACTGAATACCACCCCAGACCTATACAGTGAATGGAGTCAATGATGTATGACCATAAGATTGACGTAAGTTGAATACTGAATACCACCCCAGACCTATACAGTGAATGGAGTCAATGATGTATGACCATACGATTGACTTAAGTTGCATATTGAATACCGCCCCAGACCTATACAGTGAATGGAGTCAATGATGTATGATTATAAGGTTGACTTAAGTTGCATTCTGAATACCGCCCCAGACCTATACAGTGAATGGAGTCAATGATGTATGACCATAAGATTGACTTAAGTTACATATTGAATACCACCCCAGACCTGTACAGTGAATGGAGTCAATGATATATGACCATAAGATTGACTTAAGTTATATATTGAATACCACCCCAGACCTGTACAGTGAATGGAGTCAATGATGTATGACCATAAGATTGACTTAAGTTACATATTGAATACCACCCAGACCTGTACAGTGAATGAAGTCAATGATGTATGACCATAAATTTGACTTAAGTTACATATTTAATACCACCCCAGACCTGTACAGTGAATGGAGTCAATGATATATGACCATAAGATTGACTTAAGTTGCATATTGAATACCACCCCAGACCTGTACAGTGAATGGAGTCAATGATGTATGACCATAAGATTGACTTAAGTTGCATATTGAATACCACCCCAGACCTGTACAGTGAATGGAGTCAATGATGTATGACCATAAGATTGACTTAAGTTACATACTGAATACCACCCCAGACCTATACTGTGAATGGAGTCAATGATGTATGACCATAAGATTGACTTAAGTTGCATATTGAATACCACCCCAGACCTATACAGTGAATGGAGTCAATGATGTATGACCATAAGATTGACTTAAGTTACATATTGAATACCGCCCCAGACCTATACAGTGAATGGAGTCAATGATGTATGACCATACGATTGACTTAAGTTACATATTGAATACCGCCCCAGACCTATACAGTGAATGGAGTCAATGATGTATGATTATAAGGTTGACTTAAGTTGCATTCTGAATACCGCCCCAGACCTATACAGTGAATGGAGTCAATGATGTATGACCATAAGATTGACTTAAGTTGCATTCTGAATACCGCCCCAGACCTATACAGTGAATGGAGTCAATGATATATGACCATAAGAGTGACTTAAGTTGAATTCTGAATACCGCCCCAGACCTATACAGTGAATGGAGTCAATGATATATGACCATAAGAGTGACTTAAGTTGAATACTGAATACCACCCCAGACCTATACTGTGAATGGAGTCAATGATATATGACCATAAGATTGACTTAAGTTGAATACTGAATACCACCCCAGACCTATACTGTGAATGGAGTCAATGATGTATGACCATAAGATTGACTTAAGTTGCATTCTGAATACCGCCCCAGACCTATACAGTGAATGGAGTCAATGATGTATGACCATAAGATTGACTTAAGTTGCATTCTGAATACCGCCCCAGACCTATACAGTGAATGGAGTCAATGATGTATGACCATAAGATTGACTTAAGTCGCATTCTGAATACCGCCCCAGACCTGTACTGTGAATGGAGTCAATGATATATGACCATAAGCTTGACTTAAGTCGCATTCTGAATACCGCCCCAGACCTGTACAGTGAATGGAGTCAATGATATATGACCATAAGATTGACTTAAGTTGCATTCTGAATACCGCCCCAGACCTGTGCTGTGAATGGAGTCAATGATGTATGACCATAAGATTGACTTAAGTCGCATTCTGAATACCGCCCCAGACCTGTACTGTGAATGGAGTCAATGATGTATGACCATAAGATTGACTTAAGTTGCATTCTGAATACCGCCCCAGACCTATACTGTGAATGGAGTCAATGATGTATGACCATAAGATTGACTTAAGTTGCATATTGAATACCGCCCCAGACCTATACAGTGAATGGAGTCAATGATGTATGACCATAAGATTGACTTAAGTTGCATATTGAATACCGCCCCAGACCTGTACAGTGAATGGAGTCAATGATGTATGACCATAAGATTGACTTAAGTTGCATATTGAATACCACCCCAGAGCAGTTAAGACTTGAAAGGTTGTTAATAGCGATAAGGTTGAAAGCGTTGTGAACCATGGGCCCATTAGTATCTTTTTATGCACCAGTCAATTGTAACTACGCCCCCCCCCCCCCAGGTCCGGGGAATAGCGAAAACTTTGACTTTCAGTCCAGCCAATCCCGGGTAAAATCACCGTCCTGTGCGGACAAACTGCTGGTAAAATCCCTGCAGAATACCCCCGCATCCCGGAGATATCCTAGGTAAGGCCAATTTTCCGCTATTTTCGGTGTGAAAACATAACCACCGCAGTTACTCAGCACTGCGGGGCCACCTGGAACGTCAAAACACGGCCCATTTCCCCTGATTCCCCAGTATATCCCGGTATATCCCCGGACCTGGGAGAGTGGATACAATTGACTTGGGCATTAATTAAAAGGTCTATGACTGTATTTAAATTTGGTAGACAGACAGATCCGTACTTTTTCTCAGAATCCGAACAAATGCGCAATAAACCTTTGCAAGAAAATAAATAATTCGCTGATGAAGATCGGTATGGAGGTCGAACATTTCCAGCTTATTTAGTTAGATAGGCAGTGAATTTGACATTTATGGACTATAAGCAGACAATTGACTGACATAAATTGCCAGATAGGGATTCATTTAAGGGGAATGTTACGTTTTAATTAAAACTTTTGTAACAGAAAGACAAGTTAGAACAGGTCAATGATAATGAGGTTAAATCCATACACAAAATTGGAATAAATAAAATATTGCAGAACAAAACATCTGCTGCTACCAATATTTACTTTTGCTTTAGATTATCAGTAACAGGTGCGTGTGACGTCAACAGTCAATGTGCCTCATCGGAGTGAAGAATCACGTGACTTAAAGGGGTTCTCACATTGGTCACCACGGGTCACAACCGATATAAACAAAAGTTAATTGACATTAATTTTTAAAAAGCTATTATGACCGAAAATATATGAAAATACTTCTTAGCCTATAAAAGACAACGTTATTTTCTGCTTCTTCACGTGTGAAGTGTTTTAGGTTTGCTTGTATCTCAATAATGCAATCCTTGGCCAAAATTTTAACATGCTTGAAATTTGTGCAAAGATTCCTCACCCTGTCATATATGGGTAATGATTGTGTAAGACCTCTATGTTAGCTCATAATGGTATTGGCGCCATTATAAGAGTCCAGTGTGGCCCTTCTGAGGTTTTGTCCCTTTTGGTGTTTGTCCTTGTAATTCAAGCTTATTTTGGAAAAGAATCCAACAGTCATGATCCTTTATACATAACAGACAACAACAACACCGCAAAGTTGTGTTTGTCCCTGTAGTTTAAGCTTAAATTGGAAAAGAATCGAACAGCCATGATCGTTTGTGCGTAACGAACAACAAAAACACCGCAAAATTATTGCGTGAGTTATATCTGATGATTTACAAAATGATTTTATTTTCTTCCCTGACTTTAAATTAAATTTCGTGAAATGAACTTATGCAACCTCCATCACAGGACTTCACATCATTGGCACCCTATTTAAAAGAGATCGTACAGCTGATTGACAAACAGCTACGTATTATCTTACTGGAGCACCAACAAACGTTGTTTTACTAGACTCCGGGGGTTGGTAATTGAGTTTCTAAGCTATTCTTTGGTTTTCCCTACATAGTTTGTATTGCAGAAAATTACTTGGTAACAGTGAGACAGATTTCACATTGATGATTAGACTGTCTGGCTTACAGAGGACGTGATATGAGGACATGCAATGTGTCAAATATTTCTGTGCTGTGCAGTTTCTATTCATTTTGCATTTTTTTCTTGTTATTATAAAAATATGAAAACAAATCCATTTTCCACTTCGCCTGTTCTCGTCATTTTTTTTGTGATTTCAAAAAGTATGAAGTTATTTGATAAACTGCTGTTTAACATTATTTATATCGACAACAGTCAAACCCCGTTGGAATGGTTTCCTTCAGTGTATGAAAAAAAATCCTTTACATACAGTTCGAGCCAACGAAAAATTCGAGCCATGCGAGTACGAGCCAACGGGGTTCGACTTTATGTTATTTCGGATACAGAAATCACCTTTAATTGTTACAATAGCACCGTTGATATAGTCTTTAATCCTTTATTTAGCTGTTTTCTCATGTTTGTGATGAATGCACTCACCAGCTATCAAGATATCATTGGAAGATATTTGAAAGAGATTGGACGGCAAATTGATATACAGTTTCCTATTATCGCACACAAGCCAAACAAACATGATTTAACTAGCCTCGGGAGAATGCGTAATTGAGTTTCTAAACTGTACTTGGTTTCACGGACACGATTTGTTTTGCGGCCTTTTCCCATCGAAAACAACCTCGGATGTATATGATGGATTTGCAATGTCAGAAATCTTTACATTTAACTACGTTGCAAGTAGATCGCGTAGTAATTTCAATTTAGCAATTCAATTTTACGACATAGCTCTTGGGAATCTGTATAATGTATGCAATAATAAACTTCACTGGCAATCATTTTAAACTTAGTAATACAAAATACACGTGAAAACACTACAAATAATTAATACTGTTATTTAAAATTATAATGTTTGTCAGAATGGACACACATTTATTATCACAACAAAGATGGTTTTCATGATTTTCTTAATTATTTCTAAATGTAAATGATTGTTACCTAACGTAAATGGTCTTTGTGTATAAATGATCTTGGAAATGATATTTGACCGACCTGTGAAAATGATGTGGGAGTTTTTGTCCACCTAGTCAAAAATGACATGTGGGCATTTTTTCATAGGATTTTTTATCCTACATTCGTCGAATGGCTATCTGGAATCATAAACCGGGTACAAACAAGTATTATTTCGCCCCCTATTGTGAATGGAAGCAGGCGAACAGCGACACGATACACGATATTAATTTTTAAAGTTGCACTTTCAGAGATTGACAAAAAAAATTGTCAGCTGATATAGGCACCAATGCTTTAAACTCAGTCATTTAAGATAACTTATATTTGAACAGATCTCAATTATTTGGAAAACTGCCGAAAACTTCATGTTTCATGTTTATTTCATGCCATACGACCTAAGAACAGTTTAGAAACTCAATTTTCCACTCTCGAGAGTTTACTTATTTAATGGAAAGTATAAATATATTATACAATGATAACTACATAGGCAAACCCTGTAGTCAAAATCCAGTTGTCAAACATGTAAATAGAAACGCTGTGTTTATGCACAAGGCTAGGACAAGGAAGAAATTGAACGGAATGTTTACTGGTGTTTCTGCTACATACTGATACTAGAAACCTTTTCACCAATTTGCTGCATGCGGGATGCGAATCCATTCGGAACTCCTCTGCCATTTTCCATCGAAAACAACCTCGGGGACATCCAGTATCAAATTTGAGCTGTATTACGCTCAGATATTAAGGCATTTTGAAATTTCCTGAAATTGTTAACCTGCAGTTATCCATAGTTGGTTTATGCTAGATAGTTGGAAGGAGTGATCCCTTTGATAACTCTGAAGAAAAAAACAACTTAAGGTAAAATGTCACTAAATTTTGAACACGTCATATGACACCAAAGCAGAAGTTAATTCCCATCGAACTATTGTGATTATTAGCGTTGTTAACGCTAATAAAAATAGGTGTCTTCAAAGACGATATTTGAGCGAATGTCAACATTTGCATTTGGTATCTTAGTTTTAACTCTCCTGATGATTTGCCACAGCTTATTTCGTCGTACAAAAAAGTGCATTTTACAAAAAGATGTAAAATTGCTCAAAAATCGTCTTTGAAGATCACAATTTTTATTAGCGTTAATAAAGCTAATGCTCACTTATTAATTACGGCTTTGTTTTTGCATGATTGGTTGATTGACATTATCACCTGATGCTATCAATGTATGGTTAATATGTCAAAATATCCATCACTTTTGTATAAGTCCTGATGGAACACCGCTATTTCCGATAAACCGAATTTATCGGTATTTCGAACTTTTTTTCGGTCCAGATTGTTTTTCCTTCTTTATTCAATGTAAAAATTAATGTTTATAAACCAAACTTCACTATTTCAAATAAATCGATTTTTGGACCAAAATATTCGGTCCCAAATATGTTTTCACGTGTATTTATCAATCTTTATTTCGAATTCGAAACTATGCACAAAAAATAATCGATGTAATTTTCGAATCCGCTAGCAGACGACCCATGCTCCTCGCTTTGTTGTGTTTTCCCTCCTACGCTGACATCGGCGTGACAGACCAATTAACGCTATAATAAGGTGCAATTATCGCGGTTTAAGGAATGCCTTGGGTTAATTGGCGCGTATATGGAGCAAACAACGGTATCGAATACATAGAGTGATTAATGTTGAGTGATATTATTTGTATATAACGGATGTTTTTTTTTTCGGTAAAATCGTCATTCGAAATGTCTGCCACTACAACACCGATCGATGCTTTATTCACTCGACCCACTGCCCAGCAATCTGGAGAAGGGCCCGTAATTTATGCTATTATATGTTTCTGTTATATATAAATGTAACTTTTACATTATTATTTGTGTAAATAATATAATAAAAAAATATATGTTTCGGAATTTTATTAAACATCGCTTTACATAGTGTAAAATACAATGGTATAATGCAGCCATTTGAAATTTCACGACACAAATATTTTTGTGACGCCGGTAGAGTAGAATTCGGATGCGCCGGATTTCAGAGACAATCGTTGGTGGAACTACGGATTATTTCTCTCAATGTTTATTTCGAATAATCGTTATTTCGAAGTAGTTAGCTGGGTCCCGACGACTTCGAAATAACGGTGTTCTACTAGGGTGGGCTTCCACCCCAATGAAACCAAAATACTTCGTATTCTATTCTGCAATTTCGAAATCATAGAATAAAATAATGATCACATAAGTGTTTTCAGATGCATAACCGGGAAATCTAATTTTTGGTCTTAAAACATGAGCGAGTCACTTTAAGAGCTTTATAGGACAGACATGAGCATTGAAAAGAAAAAGGCCAAGTAATGTGACAGCCTAAAATGCATTTGAAATGGAAATAAAATACAGGGGCATGCATTTTATTGCGGAAACGTTGGCATGGCAACGACGGAATTTATTAGCAACAATAGTAGAAAACAAAAGCTGACAATGCTCATGTCTGTCCTATAAAGCTCTTAAAGCTTTTGATAAAATATTGATTTTCTCTTGGTTTTAAAACAGATGGTTTTCGGATTAAAATGAGATTTAGTACGACGTATCATGTTTTCCTCTAATGGCAAAGTTTTATGACGCAGATCAAATACCAATTATTACATGTTGAAGGTTTTTAGTTTTCCTCGATGTAAAGACAACCATGCAAGCACACACGTATTTTGTTTGTTTTCACCGTTCACCGATCACCATACAAATCGAAACAAGATACAGCACCAATGAAATATATATATATATATATATATATATATATATATATATATATACACCTTAAAGGGAATAGACACCAGATGGTCCCCAAATCGGCAAATACATTATTTCCGCCAGACAAGCCTAGAATTGTCCATAACAGCTAGTATGAGGCCGAAAATACATCATTTTACATGATAACAAGAATATTTTGTCGCTGTCTAAGCTGTGTTAACTCGATTAAAATGAGCTCATAATCTATTCCCAGTTTATAGTGCGTATATTGAGCATTTGAAAGTCACGTGATTAGTACATATTTATATATATATATATATATACCGACGCTATTTTTAAATTGACCGGGGTTTCCTTGGTAAGCTCAGTAAATTTTGAATTAGAAAAACACACAAAATCTGCGAAAGATAGATTAGTCATAAGCGGTGTGTTGCATCGGTAAATAAGTTCAATGCTTTGTACACAACGATGTCAATTTTATGTAAGTTTTTGACAATTTTCTTTTTTTAGCTCCACTGGCCGAAGGCCATGGAGCTTATGTCGTCACAGATTGTCCGTCGTGAGTGCGTGCGTGCGTGCGTGCGTGCGTGCGTGCGTAAACTTTTACTTTAAACGACATCTCCTCTGAAACTGATAAGCGGATTTTGACAAAACTTCACAGGAATGTTCCTTTGGTGGTCCTTTACCAAAATTGCTCAAATGGTTCCGGTCCATTGCACAATATGGCCGCCAGAGCTAAAAATAGCAAAATCTTTAAACGACATCTCCTCTGAAACGGTTCGGCAGATTTTGAAGAAACTTGACAGTAATGTTCCTTGGGTGGTCCTTTATTAAAATTGCTCAAATAGTTCTGGTCCATTGCACAATATGGCCGCCACAGCTAAAAATAGCAAAATCTTTAAACGACATCTCCTCTGAAACGGATAGGCAGATTTTGACAAAACTTCACAGGAATGTTCCTTTGGTGGTCCTTTATTAAAATTGCTCAAATGGTTCTGGTCCATTGCACAATATGGCCGCCACAGCTAAAAATAGCAAAATCTTTAAACGACATCTCCTCTGAAACGGATAGGCAGATTTTGATGAAACTTGACAGAATTGTTCCTTGGGTGGTCCTTAACCAAAATTGCTCAAATGGTTCCGGTCCGCTGCACAACATGGCTGCCAGGGCAAAAAAATAGAAAAACCTTTAAAGAACATCTTCTCAGAAACCGATGATCAGATTTTGATGAAACTTAACAGAAATGTTCCTTGGATGGTCCTTCAATGGTTTCGGTCCACTGCACAAGATGGCCCCCAGAGGTAAAAATAGAAAAACCTTTAAACGACTTCTCCTCAGAAACCGATGATCGTATTGCAATGAAACTTGACAGAAATGTTACTTGGGTAGTCCTTAACCAAAATAGCCCAAACAGTTCTGGTCTGCTGCACAACATGGGCACCAGAGCTAAGAATAGAAAAAAAAACGTTAAACTACATCTTCTCAGAAACCGATTATCAGATTTTGATGAAACTTTACATAAATGTTTATCGGGATGCCCTTTAACCAAAATTGCCCAAATGGTTCCGGTCCGCTGCACAACATGGCTGCGAGAGTTAAAAATAGAAAAACCTTTAAGGACTTCTCGTCCGCAGTCTTCACGAAAAACATTTTAACCTACTAGCCAGTTGGACTAGCATAATGGCATATTTTACTAGTCCGAATGACAATCTAGTAGTCCGACTATTTTGCCACATTATAAAACTGTATGCTTGAGGTAAATACCTATTTCAATTGAGCAGCTTGCAGTTTGAGTAAACATTTCTTTATTATGATGCTCATGCAGTGATAGGGAGTGACATCCTTCTGTTGGGAATAGTGCTCCTTGTTTTTCAGAACCTATGGGTACTATGTAAAAACAAAAGGCATCTTGCTTGAATAGACTGTAATAATATCAACATGGTTAGAAAAGAAATGCCATGCTTTAATAGCTTTGATTACATTTTACTACTGAATTACCTCCCTTTAATAGAAAAAAAAATAATGTCTTAATTTTTCACGTATAGCATCTTTAAATAATTTTTAAACAATAATAATTTATGAGTAAACATATAAGCATAAAGTTCTCACAAAAAGATCAATTTAAAAACCTTACATTTATACATAGGAAAGTATATATAGACTGAACATTAATTTTCGTTTAAGTGACATTCTGAAAGTTTATGAAACAGCTATTTTTAGTAACTTAAATGGCCGAAAAGTGTAAGTGAAACACCAAGTCGATTCTATCTCGTCAGTTCTTGTTCAGGTTAGATATTTGCTTCATAATCTATTCAAATTAAATGTTAACCGATGATCAGATTTTGATGAAACTTGACAGAAATGTTCCTTGGGTGGTCATTAACCAAAATTTGTTAAATGGTTCCAGTCCACTGCACACCATGGCTGCCAGAGCTAAAAAATAAAAAAAATCTTTATACGACTTGTCGTCGAAACCGATCACCTTTTTTCGATAAAACTTGACAGAAATGTTTGTTTGGTGCTCCTTTACTCAAATTGCCCAAATCATTTCGGTCCACTGCACAACATGGCAGCCAGAGCTATTAAGTAAAAAAAATAATTAAATAACTTCTCCTCAAAAATTGATGATTGTATTTCTATGAAACTTGACGAAAATGTTCGTTAGGTGGTCTTTGCTTGAACCTTTTGGCCAGTGGAGCACAGGCACTGATGTGCCTCTTGTTCTTGCAATCGTATCATCTGGTGTCCAGCCCCTTTAAAAGGGCACAATATAGATTTACACTTTATACATGTAAACAAATATTTTTCACTTTAATGCATTATTATGTTTAACTCATTGAATTTAATGATAAAAAATATTAGCCTTTATAAATGGTGTTTTTAATAAATAACAACGTAGCCACAAAGTCTTCAGTTTGAAAGCGTGTTACAAAAACAAACCACTGTGGAAAAATATTTCAATTATGAACTAGTTATATATAAATAAGTATTTAAATAAAGCTGTTTGAAGATCAAGTTAGGTACTTTTTTACGTAGAACTTCCTTTTCTTCGATATAGCAACATACAGGAGTATTAACTTCATACACTTTCCAAACAAGAATCGATTATTAGCTTATTCTAAACAATAGAGACAAATCTTGCTTCGGAAGAAAATGAATCCAAAGTGCATTATATGCTCGCCTCCACAACCCCTGTCATTAAGTGGCGAACAATATATCACGGCCAGTCTAAACACGAGATGCCTACGATTTCGGCTTTAGGAAGAGTTTTCTTTGATAAAAAGTATCGATAAAATAATGTAGAAATATATGGCACTGTAGCGAAGAAAATATACATACTGTCCAGCGCACATAATCCCTTCACCAAAAAGCCATGCCATTTTACCATGATCAGTTTTACATACCGTCGAACTGCGTTTGGCTCGAACTCCTAGGGACCGGAAAAATACTTCAAGCGTCGAAAAATTCTAGCCAAGTGGGAATGTTTACCTTAAGTATAAAAAAACGGTGATTTACATCTAGTTCGAGCCATTGATGAATTCGAGCCAACGGGCTTCGACTGTAACGGGGTTCGATTGTAACTGTCTTCACTATCGAACTAAGAAGTATTTATTTATTATTGTTAAGTTTAAAAAAGCAATGAACCGTATTCTCGGCACTAAACAGTTTCACAAATCGCATGTCCACATGTCAAGACTTTAGTCAGCCAGACACGACAGCCCAATCGTCACTGTCAAATCTGTCCTTCTGTCATCCAGTAATTTCCTGCAATACAAATTGTGTGCCTGAAACGAAAATTGGCATGGAAACTCAATACCCCGCTCCCTAGAGCTTAGTTAGGCATGTTTGATGGAGCTTATGTAAGGTAATAAGGAACGTTTCAGCAATTTGCTGTTGAATGTC
This sequence comes from Mya arenaria, assembly GCF_026914265.1. NCBI lineage: Eukaryota > Metazoa > Mollusca > Bivalvia > Myida > Myidae > Mya > Mya arenaria. The sequence continues at coordinate 6,060,360 of NC_069123.1, read as the reverse complement.
TTTAAATGTTGATGTTGATTACCATGTAATGGCAATTTAGTGGGCATTGAAAATAGATAAATATATTAATTGGTCATCGAATGAATCGGTCAAGCTGGTTTCACCATTAATTTATAGCTAAAGGAAAAAAAACCTGTATCAAACCGCAGTCAACATTCGAAACACCATGGTCCTTTTCCGAAAACAACCTCGGATGTATACGGACTGTTTACAATGTCAGAAATCTTTACATTTAAATACACGGCAAGAAGATCGCGTAGTAATTTCAATTTAGCAGATTAACTTAATGACTTTACTCTTTATGCTTCAACATACCTGTTTCCAAAATAATGTTCTGATAGTGCTCCTTCAGACGGACGTTTTGTCCTTCAGACGGACGTTTTGTGAAAAGGTTTGTCTAAATGTTTTAAGAAACTAATCTCTAAATCAAGCTCTAGTAAAGAACGACATGCGGGACTATGTAAGCGGCGTAGACTGTGCTATATTTTATTTAAAATGGTGAATAAATAGTGAAGTTACCTTTGTTTAAAGTCTCCATTCGAAGGAAAATGTTGCCTTCCGACGTAGCATTTATGACGTAATTTACCACGTGGTATGACACGCACTGACACTGAAATTGCGCCTTGGTATACACAAACTGATTTAAATGGTGAAGCCTAGTAGCAAAGACATTTTACTTTTGTTAACACATTATAAAATATTTTTTAGTGTTTTACAAACATGACTACAAACTCTACAATTGACAACAAATTTGCATTCATGTAATCAGAGAGTAAAGTGACACTCTTACCCAAAACCAACAACTTACTGAATAATGCATTTATGGAAATATTAATAAATGATAACAAGATTGTAACCGTGTATTTAATGCTAAAAATGCACAGATATAAAATGAGTGGTGACTAGCCAAAGATTTACATTGATCAACTATCGTCTTACAAGGTCGAAATATCGTGTTTTCTGTACATTTCTTTCAAATTACTCTCGGTATCCTTCATAAGAATCATTGTTTGTGATATTTATTCATCCTTTTCGGTAAATAAAAACTAGTGCATGTTTGTGGTACATCTTATTTGGGAGTAAAAGTGCATCTTTTAAATATACATCGCACACATAAAGTTGATACAGTGCGTCAATGCAGTGCTTATTGCCTACTTGAAGTGGGCCTGAAAGTAGGCCCCATAAACAATTAAAAAAATCTATGTTTTGCATAGAAAATCGAAAAATGTATGTTACATGTTGAGTAGAAACCCCCATGTATGTGTACTTTAAAATATAATTTATTGCAAGCAATGTTATACGCTTCATTTATAGCTATGTCATGTTTTACTTTTTATTATTAAAAGCTGCACTCTAACAATTTGATCATTTTGACAACTTTTATTTCTTTGTCTGGGAACGACACAAATTTTGCGTAAATGTCTTAACTTGCGATTTAAGGCTGCTGATAAAAGACCAATTCGCACATTTTAAAAATTGATTTTTACATGTTTTATGGCTAAAAGCGTTACTACCGCTTTCAAGTGATAATTTGTGCATAAAAACAGTAAATATATCATTGTTTAAGAAGAACAGGCATGTTTAATGCTTTGAATTAGCTGACTGCTTTATCGACGTTTTTTGAAAAAAAATGTTGATAATCGCTCAATGTGTTAATGTGTGCATAAAAACAGTTAATATGTCATTGTTTTAGAAGAAAATGCATGTATACATGTTTTGAAACAGGAAACCATTTTAGGCCGCTAGGCCGCCAGGCCGCTAACTTCACGCCGCTAGGCCGCTGAAATGCTCGATCGACTTTTTGGAAAAAAGTTGGAAAATGCTTCAGAGTGATAATTTGTGCATAAAAACAGTAAATACATCATTGTTTTAGAAGAACAGGCATGTTTAATGCTTTGAAATAGCTGACTGCTTGATCGACTTTTATGAAAAAATATGTTGATTATCGCTAATAGTTCAAAGTGTTAATTTGTGCATTCAAACAGTTAATATGTCATTGTTTTAGAAGAAAAATGCATGTATACATGTTTTGAAATAGGAAACCATTTTAGGCCGCTAACTTCACGCCGCTAGGCCGCTGAAGTGCTCGATCGACTTTTTTTGGAAAAAAAAATGAAAAATGCTTCAGAGTGATAATTTGTGCATCAAAACAGTAACTACATCATTGTTTTAGAAGAACAGGCATGTTTAATGCTTTGAATTAGCTGACTGCTTTAACAACGTTTTTGAAAAAAAAAATGTTGCTAATCGCTTCAATGTGTTAATGTCTGCATAAAAACAGTTAATATGTCATTGTTTTAGAAGAAAATGCATGTATACATGCTTTGAAATAGGATTCAATTTAGAACGCTAGGCCGCCAGGCCGCTCATTTCACGCCGCTAGGCCGCTAGGTCGCTAAAGTGCTTGATCGATTTTTTTGAAAATAGTTGAAAAAACGCTTCAGAGTGTTAATTTGTGCATAAAACAGTTAATTTAAAATTGTTTTAGAATAAAAGGTAATGAAAAATGTTCTGAATAGAAAACAATTTAAGGCCGCTATGTGAATGAATAAAAAACTTTGATTTATCATGGTTTAAAAAAAACGCATTAACAATTGCTTGGAAATAAAAAATAAATAAATAGGCCGCCAGGCCGCTAGGCCGCTAGGCCGCCAACTTCACGCCGCTAGGCCGCCAGGCCGCTAACTTCACGCCGCTAGGCCGCTAACTTCACGCCGCTAGGCCGCTAGGCCGCTAACTTCACGTACATATACACATCCGAGGTTGTTTTTGATGTTAGAAAGTAAAAAGGCCGAGGAGTTCTGAACGCTGCAAAACAAATTGTGTGCGTAAAACCAAGAGCAGTTTAGAAACTCAATTACCCATTCCCCAGAGGCTAGTTAAACCATGTTAGTTTGGCTTGTGTGCGATAATAGGAAACTGTGTAACAATTTGCCGTTCAATCTCTTTCAAATATCTTCCAATGATATCATGATGGCTGGCGCATGAATCACTCACAAACATGAGAAAACATATAAAATAGGAGAAGGAAAGACTATTACAACGGCGCTATAATGTAACAACTAAAGGTGATTTTTGTATCCAAAATAACATAAAGCCGAATCCCGTTTACTCGAACTCGCATGGCTCGAATTTCTCGTTGGCTTGAACTGTATGTAAAGGAATTGAGTTTATATACTGAAGGTAAGCATTCCCTCTTGGCTCGAATTTTCCGAGGCTCGAGGTATTTCCGCCTGTCCATGGGAGTAAGAGCCAACGGGTTTCGACTTTAGTCAATATAGAGATTATGTTAAACAGCAGTATATCAAATTACTTCAAACTACTAGTATATGAAATCATTTAATATGACGAGAACAGGCCAAGTAGAAAATGGATCTGTTTTTACATTTTTTAATGATTACAATAAATAAAATGCAAAACGAATAGAATCAGCCCATGTAACCAAGCAAAACACAAAACAGCATAGAAATATTTGACACATTGCATGTCCTCATGCCATGTCCTCTGTAAGCCAGGCAGTCTAATCACCAATATGAAATCTGTCTCACTGTTACAATTTTCTGCAAAACAATGTTTGTTTTTGTTTTTGTTATTCTAGAAATTATGTTAAACAGCAATTTATCAAATTACTTTAAACTATTTGAAATCATAAAATATTACGAGAACAGACCAAGTAGAAATTGGATTTGTTTTTTTTCTGTATTTATAATTACAAAAAAATAATACAAAACATATAGAAACTGCACATTGAAGCAAGCAAAACACAAAACGGCACAGAAATATTTGACACATTGCGTGTCCTCGTGTCACATCCTCTGTAAGCCAGACAGTCTAATCATCAATATGAAATCTGTCTCACTGTTACCAAGTAATTTTCTGCAATACAAACTAGGTGTGGGGAAACCAAAGAATTGGTTAGAAACTCAATTACCAACTCCCCGGAGTCTAGTAAAACAACGTTTGTTTGTGCTCCAGTAAGATAATACGAAGCTGTTTGTCGATTAGCTGTCCGATCTGTTTTAAATAGGATGCCAATGATGTGAAGTCCTGTGATGGAGGTTGCATGCGATCATTTCGCGAATTCTAAAATACTTTACCCGTGAAGAAGCAGAAAATAGCATTGTTTTTCATAGGCTTAGAAATATTTTCTTATATTTTCGGTCAAAAAAGCTTTCTAGAAATTAATGGCAATTAATTTTTATTTATATCGGTTGTGACCCATGGTGACCAATGTGAGAACCCCTTTAAGTCACGTGATTCCTTACCCCGATGAAGCACATTGACTGTTGACGTCACACGCACCTGCTACTGGTAATCTAAAGCAAACGTAAATATAGGTAGCAGCAGAAGTTTTAGTATTTAATATTTTATTTATTGTGAATGGATTTAACTTCATTATTATTGACCTGTTCTAACATGTCTTTTTGTTACAAAAGTTTTAACTAAAACGTAACATTTCCCTTAAATGAATCCCTATCTAGCAAAAATGTCAGTAAATGTCTGTTAATAGTCCATAAATGTCTAATTCATTTCTTATCTAACTTTACTAGCTGGATATGTTCGACCTCCATATCGATCTCTATCAGCAAATAATCTATTTTCTTGCAAAGGTTTATTGCGCATTTGTCCGGATTCTGAGAAAAAGTGCGGCACTGACTGTCTACCAAATTTAAATAAATTCACCTTGAAAATGTAACATCGATGTCGTTCATCACGTTGATTAATTAATACATTTCTGAACAGTCAGTCAATTGTCTCTAATTCTATATGGTTCGTTTAATGTTGTCACAAATGGTAGTTCATTTAAGGAATTTCATGGAGTTTCCAGCAATTTTGGCCTCTGAGAATTCCTGATTTAGGCAGTATAATGGAGATTATTGACAATACTTCAATGTTAACTAATAACTAGAGAGGCAGTTAAACTAGAAGCTGGCTGGAAGTCGGGCCGATAATTAATTGTCTGATCATGAGTTTATTATCTGAAGAAAACTGACTGAGTCAAAAGTCTTTGAACTATATATAAATATAGTAATATAAACAATCCCCTTGTGCTTAACTACACGAAATGTCTATTTTTACAATCCTTTCACCTTTAAGTGCATTCAATCTTTTAATATAAAACACCTTCAGAAGTTCAGAACCTCTATGAAGGGTATATAAACATCCATTGAGAAATATTATAAAACGTCTGGGAATAACGGCATATGTTGTTTACCAATCTAATACAATATTGACAGAATCAATATTTTTTCCGTTTTGAGGAAACAAGGAAGTCTAGATTTTTCTGAAACAATGTCGTCATAAACCCGACACAACTGTCAGCAGAAGCTAGATTGGTTGCATTCGGAACTCCTCGGCTATTTCCATCGAAAACAACCTCGGATGTATGCCGGTATATCAGTAGAAGTAGTTTGTAAATTTTTAGATAAAATTATTAATGAATTAAAGTGTGTTAACGTGTATGTTGTATATATAAGTTCAAATTGATTGTCAGCGAAGTGTTTTATTGCATACACAATGAAGATTCCGATAAGTCAAGTCAGTAAATTTAACTGCTGAATTGAAATTACTACGCGTTCTACTTGCAGCGTTGTTGAATGTTAAGATTTCTGACATCGTAAACCGTCCATATTTTTGATAGAAAATGGTCAAGGAGTTCCGAATGGAATGGTTGTACCAAGATGTTCCAGGGCTCACATTTACTTATTTTCACCGTCTGAATTCCATATTCAAGACTCAATAGTGCAAATCTTTATTTGCTATAGCCGTATTAAAATAATGATGGAAACATTATATGTAAATATAAAATATAACAGACTTTACTATGATCCAAACTTTTTTTTTATCGATAATAATAAAAAAAGTTTTGTTGCAATAAACCAAATGATCTTCTGGGCCAGAGTTTCATAAAACAGACTTTATGGGCCCCTACTTCGACCAATCTTTTACAAACTTGCAGGATTTGTTTTAAAGCAAAGAAACTATTGATGCCGATTGAGATAACAATTCGTATTTATAAGGTAGGATTTGTAGAAAAAAGTGTTGAATGTTTAAGATAGTAGAAGAAAGAGGGAAACAGTATTTGTAGCAGTAGTAATCGTAGCATTAGCAGCGGCTATAGTGCCAGCAGCAGAAGGGAAAGGACCAGTTACATTAGTATCAACGGCTGTAGAATCGGCATCAGTAGTACCATCAGCTGTAGTGCCAGCTTCAGTAGTACCAGTAGCTGTAGTATCAGCAGCGAATGTATAATGAGTTGTATTATCAGCAAAAGTAGCTGTAGAAGTAGTAGTACAAGCAGCAGTAGTTGTAAAGGAAGTATAATTAACAGTTTTAGTACCAGCAGCAGTAGTACCAGCAACAGTAATTGTAGCAGCCGTACTACCAGCAATAATATATGTACCAGCAGTGGTACCAGCAGCTGTAGCTGTAATAGCAGTGGTACAAGTAGCGGTAGCTTTAAAAGCAGTGGTACAAGTAGCGGTAGCAGCAGTATGTCCAGCAGCGGGAGCTAAAATAGCAGTAAGGGGAAAAGGAACATGAGCAACAGAGGAGGAGGAGGAGGTGTAGGAGGACTAAATGGAGTAGAATTTCAATAGAATTTCAATTTTTATAGTGCTCGTAACAATATGATGCATATATAGCGATAGTGGCTTTATCAAACAAACGTTTGTTCTTTGCCGTCTCTTCTAAATTTGATCATAAACAGATTCTTCTTGAGCTGCAGGTAACTGTAGTGGTTACTATGGAGACAAACAGAGGACTTTATAGTATTGATATAAAAATACTTGTCTTTGTATCTAACAGTTAGTTATAAAAACAACGAGCGCCATGTCTGTATTCATCATATTGGACTTGCTAAGATATCTGTCAGTTTTTCATGTTTGCCGATTATCATTTAACAGTATTTTAATCAAATATTTCATTTCGAAGACATCAAAACACTATAAATTGCAGCAGAGTACTCGCTTTGCGAAGTGTTCTCTGTTGATTCAGTTTTCTTTAGAATGTAATATATTTTTAGGCAGATGTTTTGTCAGGAGTTCATATTTAAGTCCATTTCAAATTTTACATAAATAATGTCAAAATTCGCTATGAAGTCGTTCGTACCTTTTAAATACTTCGAAATAACGAACATTCGATACACCGAAATACATAAAATGAATAATTAAACCGAAAACAAAACGACATAACCATACTTTCGAGTTAACAGAGTTCGACATAGCAAGTTTCGACTGTATACGTGAATGTCTTATAACTTCAAATTTAATGTTTTACGTATTGTCGATATAAGCGTAACTATATTCTCAATCAGTATCATACCCATAGGACAAAGGCAAATCAGGAACTAGACCATCTTTCTCTATGTTGGAGGTAGGCTATTTGACGTCTGATAAATCGTCTCCGATGGGGGCCCCTCCGGTCGCCCATTTCTGTAATTACTGTTTACGCTCTTGGAACTCCTAATAATAGCTACCATCGGCCCGGCCCGATCAATGTTGATAGTCTATTGCTCTATGGTTTCTATATGGTGCGCTACTAAAGGTTACAGTTTTCATATCTTCTATAAGAGCATCCTCTTTTATCTGTGTGGGGATTGATCAATGCTTTCTTGTCGATCGAGCATTCAGACAGTTTGAAGATGAGAAATCAAATTTATGTGTTCCTTTTGTGTTTTGATGTCCATTGTTTGTCTTGGCGTGGTAATACAATAGACGGCGGCCGAATAATATTGCAACCCAGCAAAAGGCAAGCGAAAATGTTCTTTTTCACACAGTTCGTCCGAAATCGTAACATAAATAAGGGAACTAAACCACAAGGCATAATCCATTATTAATTAATTGATGGCATGAAAAGACAAGGTTTCGGTAGAAGTATATCACGACTGTCGTAACATATAAATCAAGGTTTTAGACGAGCCTTCTCTTAATTGAGATTGTTTTTAGAATTGGAAAACACTGTATTTGAAGTACAGTCAAATCTCGCTATGTTGAAGTCGTTGGTACCTCTAAAAATTCTTCGAGGTAACGAACATTCGATTTAACCGAAATTTATAAAGTGTATAATTAAATTGAAAAAAAAAACGAAAATATTTCGACATTACCTGACCATCGATATAATAGAGTTCGACATAGCGAGTTTTGACTGTATTTATATTGTACAAATATTTATAATTTGATACAATTTCAGTCCATGCTTTGTGTGTTCGTGAAGAGTCTTATTTAATTTTAACTGACATTAAAATGCCTGTCTGTACAGGTGTGTGTTGTTTGCGCTATATAATGGAACATTGGAGCCTTTGTTAAAGTACGAGCTAAAAACGACACAAATGTTTAATCGTCCGTCGCTATTATTAATACATGGTTTATGCAATATCGACAACATTCTGTTCCACATTCAGAATAATCCAAAGTTATTTAAATGCATTAATAAGAAAACCCACGGGGGTTTAATCATTAGGTCTAATATAGGTTCCCTTAGAATGCCTGTACGCCCTCTTTATCCATTTAGAGGATGGAAATTTTCTCCCGATATTGAACTTATTTTCTCCTGGAATAGTTTGTTCAGATTATTTGTCACAGTCTGCGATGCCGCTTAAGCCAGGATGTATTTAAGGAATTAATATTTCTTGGAAATTCTGTTTGGGAACTATACTCGAGGTATTTGATTTGTCACTTTATTGTCAGAGATAATTACGTCTCCTTTCAGGGACTTTCTTTCTGTAGAGATGTTTTAATGAACTGTGGAGTTGTATGTTTATCCGTTCTGCTCTGCTCTCTTCTATTCTGTACACAGTTGTTGTTTTAGAGGTATGCATATTTTTATCTCTTTAAAGGGGCTAGACACCAAGGGCGGTATTCATAAAACTTTTTAAGTCATTTCCTAACTTAAGTCAATTTCTTAATTTTTTTAAAGTCAAATGAAAAGAAATGTCTAAGTGTTTTTAACATTAAATTATGTGTTTTTTGGGGCAAAATTGTCAATAGAAATAATGTATTTTGGAAAGTCTTTACTTTTTTATTATATATGACTAAAGAGATACTAATATTAGAAAAGTGACATAAGTTAGGAAATGACTTAAGTAGTTTTATGAATACAGCCACAGATGATACAACTGCAAGAAATAAAAAGAGAAAATTGCCAAAAATTTACATAAAATTGGCATCATTGTGTACAACGCATTGGAACTTACTTACTGGTGAATCACATCGCTTACGACACAAGCATCTTTCACAGATTTTGTGTTGTTTTTTTTTCAATAAGAAATTTACTAAAGTTGTCTACCACGTAAATTCAATTAGGTTGAGAAATAACGTCACCAGCATATGTATTTGTACTCATACACAGATGTGATTTAAACTGGGAAACCATTACGCGCTATACCAAACGAGGCAACACAGATGAGACAGCAACACGATTGTTGCATTCATTATTTTTATCATGTAAAGTGATGTATCGTCGGCCTCCTTCTAGCTACCATTGACAATTCTAGGCTTGTTTGAGGAAAAACTGTATTTGCTGATTTTGGACCATCTGGTGTCTAGTCCATTTAAATATACATAAAATAAATGTATAATTAACGTTCACGGGTAATGTAATAGTTACTTCTCTAAATACTCCAGTTACTGATATGACTATACTAGTATATGCGAACGCAATGCGCGAGTTTTATCATTTCAATCATGAGGTTGGTGTCAAGTACAAAGTCGGTTGTACGGTTAGCGCAGTGGCTAGCGCACTCGCTAAAGCGACCCGGGTTCGATTGAGTTTGGTTAGGGGTCACCAAGCTGGACAAATGGGTTTTCCGGTTTCCCCACAACACAAGACCACACTCTCGCGCAACGTCGTGCCAACGAGAGTGACTTAGTATAAGCATTCATAGCTTTCTTCACAGTCGTTGTAAAATATATTTCGTTATGAGTGAGTTCAACTTTCCATAACTAGCTTTATCACTGGTTTTCAGACATTTACGCAAATTTTGACTCATTCTACGACATTTTTTTTCACTGAGTTGTTTTTACACTTTTGCTAGATGACAGACCTTTTATTACAGATCGAAGTGTTGTTCTTGATTTTACGGGAATAGTAGAAAATGTCGACAATTTCTCTAAATATTCTTCAATGCAAAATTTGAGAAATACAGTGTTTTCTGCACCTTTTTTCAAGTAATACACGGTATCCTTCATAGGAACAATTGTTTTTGATATTTGTTCATCCTATTAAATTAAAACAATTGTATCAACTGTAAAACATCATATTTGGGAGAAAGAGTGCATATCTTTAACAATTATCTTTCTCTCTGTATTGATTAATATTGGTCATTAAAGATACTCTAGAAATAGATATTAAACCCTGCATTTTCATGCACTTCTTGGTAACTTTCCTGCCATGGAAATACAATTAAAGAAAATTGTCATTGTCTTTGTCATCTGCATCTACTTTATATAACGTGTTAATATATACAAGGACATTTTGTCTTCGAAGAAAGACACATTCCTTGTACATTGGACATGACTTTGTTTATTCTGATTGTATCCTTGATATATTCGCAGTTTGCGTATGAAGTAATGTTGTTTGTTTTGAAAAGAAAAAACAACAACAACAACTGTAACTGGTCATGCCATATACATACATTATTTTACATAGAATTGCTATTTTTTCTATATCCAATGTGAATCAAAAAGATTCTATGCGATAATTTAATGTCCTTTCGATATTTTTTATTGAAACACAGCTTTCGCCCGGAAATTTACGATTTAAGCCTTACCGTCTTATTTGAAACGGGGCCCTGGGGCCATATTCACATAGCATATTACTGTCGAAACTCGCTTTGTTGAACTCTGTTATCTCGATGTTCTGGTTATGTCCATTTCCCCAAAAGTTTGGGTTAAAAAGACAAGTATTTTTATTTTGGTTATATCGAATATTCGTTACCTTTTTCAACTTCGGGAAACATTACTCATTTTTCTTAATTGATTTAAAAGAAAAGTACAAAAATGGTCAATAAACAGTTATTAATTAAATCATCATTAATTAATGAAAAGACGATGGTATTTTAAAAAGTCGTTGTCAAAAACTCAGGAATGTTCACTAAGTTGAACATTTTCTCTCAGAAGCTGTATGAATGCTGTCCGTGAGGCAATGACTGATTGGGCTGGTAAAAGATACTCGCCATACAAAAACATTAAAACAGTTCGGTTAATGATAAAACATACAGAAAAAAAGAAGAAAAATAAGGAAATCTACAAGTCGTAGTGTTGGCATTTCTGACAGCCATCAATGCCTCTTTACGATTTGTTCATTACGTCGTATATTTTGTCTGGAATTATTTCATATAAATATTTTATTCCAAGATCAATGAACATTCATTTTGTTAGCGCTCAATTGCCCAGATAAGGTTTTTATTATTGTCTTATTGTTTACTTAAACAAGCTTTCAGATTCGATCAGCAAATAGAGGCGCAAAACCTCTGTGTAATTGGGTTTGCAGTGAACGGAAATGTGGGTGTTTAAGTGCAGCCTTCAATGAATACAACGTCATAGGATTAGAAACCGCTTGGATCAAACACATATTCCCGTATAATTAAGTTATATTTGATAATTTGGTTAAACAATATTAATTTAGATAAACACTACATGATAAAGATTACGAACATTAAGCGTAATCAAACTCGTTCAAGTGAAAACTCCAGCTCAATTACATGGAAAATGCATAGTGTTGTCGAATTGAGAAAAAATAAGGCTAATACAATGTCAAGTTTGTGATAATTTCATTTCAGTTCCAAGCTTTCAATGCTTAAAACGCCAAAGTGTTACAAACTGCTTGAAACAAAATTATTTACTTTTCCTGAAGTAATATTTTATCATTTAATTTAGGTTCCAAATAATTTCATCCAATCGCTTTTGCCTGTCTTTGCGGCTCGATTTAAAATGAATTAAAATACAAACACTTAAAACATAAAATAGTTCATCCTTTAACTTGATTATCCAGCAAAAAAGATTCCAGTGTGAATCATTCAACATTATGTTCGTTTCCTTTCTGTTCAAAGATATTGACCATTTTATGCTAGTAAATGATCGGTACATCTTGTATTTCCGTTGTCAATAGATATTTCTTGGAAAAGAAAAAGATCATGCAAATTGCCAATGAGCCATGCATATGAACTGCCTTAAGCCTTTTCTTGAACATGCTTACAAATGATGCTTCATCGAGAAATGACACAATTTATCCGGGAAAGACGACTCATCGCGTCATTGGCAATGTCGTTAAGTAGCTTGATGAAACACATAAATCAAGAGCATTCATTGAAAAAGAATCGCTCGGAATTTGCTCCAGTAGAAAAACGGTGAATGCGACGTTTGTTCAATCTTTGTATACGGATTATTGAGCATGGTAAGGCCGTGTCAACTTGATATCATGTTTAGCGTCCACTGTTTAGTAGCTGTGTAGCTTTTCCAAATAGAAACACAACAATTATCAGAAATAAAGTAAATTAGAAAACTGTATTTAGTGAACAAGTCATGAAACAAGCTTAGAAGTATTTTATTTACCATACTAATAAGTCCTTTAGAAATATATGCGCCTGCACGTTTACTTTATCAAGTTTCACATAGCGGATTGCTTTTTCCGAAGCACTTGGCCCCAATTTCTCGAAACTTTTAAGTCCCTTATAACAGGATTAAGCTAAGCTCACTTTTTTGTTTTGCAACAATTTGTATGATAATCACAATAAACCACTTTTCAATTATTAAAAAAAATCAATTTAAATATGTATTTTGGCTAATTGAAATAAGCTACTTAAGTCTGTTTAGCTTTAGAAGTTTCGAGAAATTGGGAGCAGGATTAAGCGAAATTCACTATTTTTGTTGTTCTATAATATGCGTTATATTTACTTCTTTAAGAGTTTTCAGAAATTGTATAAGAAAAATATGTATGCTAATTTGAAGAAACCATTTTTCATTTATCAAAATTCATTATTAGTATGTATTTTGGCTAATTGAAATAAGCGACTTAAGCCTGTTAAGCTTAAAAAGTTTCGAGAAATTGGGGCATGATGTATTTAAGGGAGTTAAATGTATGTGCTTGTTTTTTCATGGGGTTTTGTTTGTTTGTCCTGCCGCTTTGTTAGGCTTTGAAGTTGGAACCATACGTTCAACGCAGAATACATTTGGTATTGCCTTAACGCTATACTCTCACAGAGTGCCCGTTTTGACATATTTTTGTTTTTTTATGCCCCCCTTCGAAGAAGAGGGGTATATTGCTTTGCACAGGCATGTCGGTATGTCGGTCGGTCGGTCGGTCGGTCGGTCGGTCGGTCGGTCGGTCCGTCGGTAGACCAAAGCTTGTCCGAGTGATAACTCAACAATTCTTGGACGTATGGTGACCTGGAGGTTGGGCCTGACGAGTAGATGACCCCTATTGATCTTGGGGGGTCATCAGGTCAAAGGTCAAGGTCACAGTGACCTTTAATGTTAAAATAATTTTAAAGCTTGTCCGAGTGATAACTCGACAATGCCTGCACCCATGGCCCTCAAACTTGACATGGAAATTGGGCCTGAGCAGTAGATGACCCCTATTGTTTTTGGGGGTCATCAGGCCGTAGGTCAAGGTCACAGTGACCTTGAATGGTAAAAGGTTGTCAGAGTGATAACTCGACAATGCCTGCACCCATGTCCCTCAAACTTGACTTGGAGGTTGGGCCTGGCCAGAAGATGGTCCCTATTGATTTTAGGGGTCATTGGGCCAAAGGTCAAGGTCACAGTGACCTGGAATAGTAAAAGGTTATCCGAGTGATAACTCTACAATGCCTGCACCCATGGCCCTCAAACTTGACTTGGAGGTTGGGCCTGGCCAGAAGATGGTCCCTATTGATTTTACGGTCATTGGGCCAAACGTCAAGGTCACAGTGACCTTGAATGATAAAAGGTTGTCTGAGTGATAACTTGACAATGCCTGCACCCATGGCCCTCAAACTTGACATTTAGGTTTCTGGTGACCAGCTGATGACTCTGGATTTTGAGTTAATAGAGTCAAAGGTCATGGTCATAACACACTCTATCCTCATACTTTAATGGTCATAATCTTAAAACTGCCTTAACGGCAACAAATCAGCTGTCATTTCGGTCCATGCATATTTCATTCAATTGTCCATATAATCCTGACAACATGGCGCTCAGGGGGGGGGGGGGGGGCATAATGTTTGACAAACATCTCTTGTTTCTTATAATGTGCCAATTTTTGCGTAATTGTGCTATAAAAAGGCTGACTAAAGATTAGAGCACAGTTCTTCATACTAAATGTCGAAAATTGATTTTTCTGGCTAAAATCTTTACTAACGTATAAGAAAATTGAAGGTTTTGGCCGTTTTTCGAACAATTCAAATCTGTCATATTGGGATATTTCTAACGTTACTGAATTGAACGGATTGATGCCAAAATCAGCTGATTTTGAGATAAAAACTAAAACAATGTCAAAACTGTCAATCTGTGAGTGTGCAGCGTTAAGTGCTTGTGCTAATTAGGGGCATTACAGATGTCATTTTCATATGCTCCAAACCTAATCAGATTCACAATTCCTTGATTATTAGTGCTCCCTCATGGTTGTATTGATTTTCTACACATTATTATCTATAAATGCCGTATAAAACTGATTTTTGAATATGAAAGCAATAAGTGAGATCAATTCTTTCCTTGTCTGGCTCATGTACAACATTATAAGTAATCCGAACATGTTCCATATACTCGAACGCAACTTTTAGCCTTTTCATACATATTATTTACAACACTAAACAACTTTTCCTAAATAAAATATGTCTGCATATTTCCGATTTTAACCATAACGAATTTCTATTTATAGAATCAAATTTAGCTTTTAGGTCAAACATAAAGGTAGTCTAAAAGCATTTTTCACATATTATCTTCTGTTGGAAAACGTCGATCTGAAATCGGCTTGATAATTACTTATCAAAATATCTCTTTCAACATTCTTTAAAAGTATATTTACTCGTATTAACGTGCATAACTTTCTTAAACAATTTAAGTGCTTGTACTCATTAGTGACATTACAGATGTCATTTTCATACGGATCCACACCTAATGAGATTCATTATCCCTTGATTTTTAGTGCGCCCTCACGGTTGTTTTGATTGTCTACACATACTTCTCTATAACTGCATTATAAACCTGATTTTGGAATATTGAATAAGCATAAATTCTTACACAATACAACACAATTCTGTCTGACAAGGAAGAGAGATCTGGCATTACATCTGACTGAATGACGCCACACGGGGAAATAAATTGAAAATTTTAGAAATATTGGAGTCATATTTGATTGTTCATAGCAATGCAGAACACTCTAGAGTCATAACCTCTGTGTGATTTATGTTTTGTTTTCTAAATGTTTTCCGGTGATTTATCAGTGACTGCTTCAAACATAAAAAATATCAATTTCATATTGGTTACTGTTTTCAAATCTTAGCCTGTTTTGCTGTTGTAATAGAACGTCAGCAATCACAGGGACGGGTCAAAATATCAACGACATTATTCTGGATATGACCTTACGTGTGCATACAGTCTAGTGCGTTTTTTTCCAATAAATTGCGATTTTATGTCTTTAAAAATCACTTTAAAGCATACATTGAAAAGAAGAAACAAATGTTTCTTTACGATTTGTTCATTACGTCGTATTTATTGCCTGGAATAATTTCATATTAATGTTTAATTCCTAAATCAATGGACATTCATTTTGTTAGCGCTCAATTACCCAGATAAGGTTTTTATTATTATCTTGTTGTTTACTTAAACAAGCTTTCTGATTCGATCAGCAAATAGAGACGCAAAACCACCGTGTGACTGGGTTTGCAGGCAACGGAAATGTGGGTGTTTAAGCGCAGCCTTCAATGAATACAACGTCATAGGATTTGAACAAAACATAGTTCCCTTTCCTCAATTAATAGTTAATAATTTTGTTTAAAGAATATTAATTCAAATAAACAGTACAAGATAAATATTATAGACATTAAGGATAATCAAACCAGTACAAGTGAAAATGCAATAAATATTTTATTTTAAATGCATAATGTTGGTCGAAATGTATTGAAGTAATTGAGAAGAAAGCTAAAAGCGTTTACACTATCTAGTTTTTGATAATTTCATTTCGGTTCCAATATTTTTAGGAAAAAAATACAGCAACAAGCTCAGTTGCCGAACGTTTTAACATAAATCCCGTTTACCGGCACAGGGTAAACGCCAAAGACATAACTCATAAAAACAAAAAAATCACAAACCAGAAACATGAAACAACAGCACAAAACACAGTACATATATATTTTTTTTAAAAATGGTGTGTCTATCAAAGATTGTTAGGTACCGCCTTGGAACAGTCACTAAAATGAAAATTTACTGGGGGTAACTAAACAAGATTGTGTGCACAACCTTACCCTTATCCCAACAATCCCGAATTAAATACAAAAAGTAAATCTTCAATGCCTACAACGTCAAAGTGTTATAAACCGCTTGAAACATAAATATTTTCTTTTCCTGAAGTTATATATGATCATTTCATTTAGGTTCAAAAATAGCTCATTCAAGCGGTTTTGCCTATATTTGCGGCTCGATGTAAACGAATTAAAATACAAACACATAAAACATAAAATAGTTCATCCTTAAACTTTATTTTTTCTAGCACAAACATTCCAT
Organism: Mya arenaria; assembly: GCF_026914265.1. Classification (NCBI taxonomy): domain Eukaryota; kingdom Metazoa; phylum Mollusca; class Bivalvia; order Myida; family Myidae; genus Mya; species Mya arenaria. Next base: position 6,043,660 of record NC_069123.1, on the reverse strand, counting down.
TGTGCATAATTTAAAATTGTGTTCGTATTCTTTCTTTTCAAAGACATTGACTATTTGAAACTAGTAAATGATCGGTGCATTTCATATTATCGTTGTCAATAGATATTTCTTTGAAAAGAAAAAAAGATCATGCAAATTGCCAATGAGCCATGCATATGAACTGCCTTAAGCCTTTTCTTAAACTTGCTTACAAATGATGCTTTATCGAGAAATGACACAATTTATCCGGAAAAGACATTTCATCGCGTCATTGGCCAGGTCGTTAAGTAGCTTGATGAAACATATAATTCAAGAGCATTCATTGAAAAAGAATCTTTCGGAATTTGCTCCAGTCGAACAACGGTGAATGCGACATTTGTTCGTTCTTTGTATATGGATTATTGAACATGATAAGGCCGTGTCAACTTGATATCAAGTTAAGCGTCCTCTGGTTGATAGCTCTATCGCCTTCCCAATTAAAAACACAACAATTATCAGAAATAAACTATATTTGGAAATTGTAATTAGTGAACAAGTCATAAAGCAAGCGTTGAAGTAGTTTTTTTTTACCATGAGTATTATTCTTTTAGAAATATTATGAGCCTGCACGTTTTTATACACGGCGGATTGCTTTTTCCTAAGCGCCTGATGTATCTTAAGGGAGTTTAATGTATCTGCTTGTTTTTTCTTCATGTTTTGTTTGTTTGTCCTGCCGCTTTGGTAGGTTTTGAAGTTGGAACCTAACGTTAAACGCAGAATACAGTTGGCATTGCCTTAAAACTGCCCTCTCACAGAGTGCCCATTTTGACATTTCTTTTTGCTTTTGTCTTAGAATGAGCCAATGTTTCCATAAATGTCTGAAAACCAGTGCTATTATAATGCCGACTAAAGATTGGTTCGCAGTTCTTCATATTTAAAGTCGAACATTGATGTTTTGTGGTTAATTGAATTTTTTGGCCTTTTGTCGAGCAATTGAGATCAGTTCTATTGGGATTTATCTAACATTACTGATTTGAAGGAACTGATGCCAAAATCAGCTGATTCTTAGATAAAAACTAAAACAATGTCAAAACTGTCAATCTGTGAGGGTGCAGCTTTAAGTGCTTGTGCTCATTATGTGTATTCCAGATATCATTTTCATACGGCTCCGGACCTAATGAGATTAATTATCCTTTGAGTATTAGTGCGCCCTCATGGTTGTATTGATTGTCTAAACATAATCCTCTCTAAATGATATATTAATCTGATTTTGGAATATGAAACCAAAAAAGGACACGACCCCTTCCCTTCTCTTACCACTATACAACATTGTAGGTAATCCGAACATGTTCCATTTACTTGAACAAAACATATTTCCTCTTCATACATATTTGTTTACAACACTATTTTCCCCCTGAATACAATAATTTTCCAATTTTAAACATGACAAATTTCTATTAATAGAATCAAATGCAGATTAAAGGTCTATGCACGCGCAGTATAATTTGATGCTAAAGTATACAGGCAGTCTATAAGCATTTTTAATACGAACGTATTATCTTCTGCCGAGAACGTCGGTCTAATCATGTTTCTCACCAAATTTTAGACGTATATTATTAAAGCATTAACGTGAATAGCTTAAGATATTGTACTCATTAGGGATTTACAGATGTCATTTTCATACGGATCCAGACCTAATGAAATTCATCATCCCTTCATTATTAGTTCGCCCTCAGAGTTGTATCAATTGTCTACGCATAATTCTCTATAATTGACTAATACACCTGGTTTTTCAATATTGAATTTGCATACACTCTTACACAATACAGCGCAATTCTGTCTGACAAGGGAGAGAGGGCTGGCAATAAATCTGACTGGATGACACCACATGGGAAAATGAATTGAACTTGTATAAACATGGGAGTTACGATTGATAGTTCATAACAATGTAGACTCTAAGGTAATAGCCTATGTGCGATTTATGTTATGTTTACTATTTGTTTTCCGGTGGTGTATAAAGATTTATCAGCGACTGTTGCAAGCATTACAAATATCAATATCATATTGGTCACTGTTTTCAAATCTTAGCCTGTTTTGTTATCGTTATGGAACGTCAGAGATCAAGGGCTGGGACACATTATAGTACAATAATGCATATAGTTCAGCGCTTTTTCCGATCAATTGCAATTGCATATCTTTAAAAATCACTTTCAAGCATACATTGAAAAGAACAAAAAAATGAGCCATGCTTATGAACTGCCTTAAGCCTTGTCTTTAACATGCTTACAAATAACGCTTCTTCGAAAAATAACACAATTTATCCGGAAAAGACGATTCATCGCGTCATTGGCCAGGTCGTTAAGTATCTTGATGAAAAACATATCTAAAACATTCATTGAAAAAGAATCTCTTGGAATTTGCTCCAGTCGAACAACAGTGAATACAACGTTTGTTCAGTCTTTGTATATGGATTATTGAACATGATAAGGCTGTGTCAACTTGATATCATGTTTAGCGTCCACTGTTCGGTAGCTATTAAGCCAAATGAAAACACAACAATGATCAGAAATAGATTAAATTAGAAAAATGTATTTAGTGAACAAGTCATTAAGCAAGTTTAAAAGTATTTTATTAACCATACGAATTGGTCCTTCAGAAGTTTATGCGCCTGCACATTTACTTAATAAGTTTTCATGGCGGTTTGCTTTTTCCTAAGCGCCTGATGTATCTTAAGGGAGTTTAATGTGTCTGCTTGTTTTTTTCTACATGTTTTGTTTGTTTGTCCTGCCGATTTCGTAGGTTTTAAAGTTGGAACCTAAGGTTAAACGCAGAATAGAGTTGGTATTGCCTTAAAGCTGCACTCTCACAGAGTGCCCGTTTTGATTTTTTTTTTATTTTTGTCTTAAAATAAGCCAATTTTTGAGTTATAAAAAGGCTGACTAAAGATTATATCGCAGTTCTTCATATTTAATGTCGAAAATTGATTTTTGTGGCTAAAAGCTTTACTAATTCTGTAAGAGTATTGAAGTTTTTGACCGTTTTTCGAACAATTGAGATATGTTATATTGGGGTTTATCTAACACTACTGAATTGAATGCATTGGTACCAAAACCAGCTGATTCTAAGATAAAAATGTCAAACTGTCAATCTGTGAGAGTGCAGCTTTTAGTGTTTGTGCTCATTAGGGACATTCCAGATGTCGTTTTCATACGACTCCACACCTAATGAGATTCATTATCCCTTGATTTTAGTGCTCTCTCGTGGTTGTATTGTTTATCTACACATAATTCTCTATAAATGCCTTATAAACCTGATTTGAGAATGTTGAATAAGAATAAACACAATACAGCGCGATTCTGTCTGACAAGGACTAGAGGTCCGGCATAACATCTGACTAAATGACGCCACACGGGGAAATAAATTGAAAATTGTAGAAATATTGGAGTCATATTTGATTGTTCATAACAATGAAGAACACTCTAGAGTCATAACCTCTGTGTGATTTATGTTATTTTTTTCCGGTGGTTTATAGTGATTTAACAGCGATTGTTTCAAAAAGTAAAAAAATATCAATTTCATGTTGGTCACTGTTTTCAAATCTTAGACTGTTTTGCTATCGTAATGGAATTTTAGGGATTTCAGGAAACATTTTACTTTGAGTAATTTCAAATTATGTTCGTATCCTTTCTTTTCAAATTTATTGACCATTTAATACTAGTAAATAGTCGGTACAGTTTGTGTTATCGTTATCAATAGATGTTTATTGGAAAAAAAAAAAGAAAGCAAGCGAATTGCCAATGAGCCATGCATATGAATTGCCTTAATTTAAGCCTTTTTTCTTAACATGCTTACAAATTACGCTTCTTCGAGAAATAACACATTTTATCTTGAAAAGACGACTCATCGCGTCATTGGCCAGGTCGTTAAGTAGCTTGATGAAACACATAAATCAAGAGCATTCATTGAAAAAGAATCTCTCGGAATTTGCTCCAGTCGAACAACGGTTAATACAACGTGTGTTCAATCTTTGTATACGGATTATTGAACATGGTAGGCCGTGTCGACTTGATATCATGTTTAGCGTCCACTGTTTGGTAGCTATTTAGCCAAATGAAAACACAACAATGATCAGAAATATATTAAATTGGAAAAATGTATTTGTGAACAAGTCATAAAGCAAACTTAAAAGTAGTTTATACTATAATTATTAATCCTTTATGAATGTATGAATCTGCATATTTTTTATAAAGTTTTACACATGGCGGATTGATTTTTCCGAAGTGGCTGATGTATATTAAGGGAGTTAAATATATGTGCTTGTTTTTTTTAATTTGTTTGTTTGTCCTGCCGTGTTGATTGGTTTTGAAATTGGAACCTAACGTTAAACGAAGAAACAATTTGGTATTGCCTTAAAGCTGCACCCTCACAGAGTGCCCGTTTTTGACATGCCTTTTCTGTTTTGTCTTCATATGAGCCAATTATTGCGAAAATGTCTGGAAAACAGGGCTATAGCAAGGCAGTCTGAAGATTAAATCGCCGTTATTCATATTTTTGATCGGATATTCATGTTCTGTGGCTAAAAGCTTAACTTATGCTTAAAGGAACTTAAAGTTTTCGGCCGTTTTTTTCCCCGAATAATTGAGATTTGTTATATTGTGAGTTATCTTATATGACTAAATTGGATGTATTGGTGATTCTGAGATAAAAACTACCAAAATATCAAAACTTCCTCTGTGAGAGAGCAGTTATAAATGCTTGTGCTCATAAGGGGTATTACAGATGTCATTTTCTTATGTATCTTGACCTAATGAGATTTATTATCCGTTGATTATAAGTGCCCCACTCGCTTGTATTGATTGTCTACACATTATTTCCTTTAATTGCCTTATAAACCTAACTGAAATATTGAATTTGCATAAACTCTTACACAATATAGCGCAGACAAGGGCGAGTGGTCTGGCAATATATCTGATTGGATGACGCCAAATGGGAAAATGATTTGAACTTGTAGAAACATAGTAGGCACTTTTGATTGTTCATAACAATATATACCGCTCTAGAGTTATAACCTCTTTCGCTCTATATTCATAAATATAAGTCATTAAGGATACTCTAGAAATAAGAATTAAACCAGGCATCTTGTGCACACATTTAATATACTTATTTACTCACAATGATCCTTGATATATTTGCAATTTGTCTATGGTATGCCTGTGTTTGTATTAAAGAGAGAACAAAACTGTAACTGGTTTTGCCATACAGATACATGTGTGATTGTCATTTAGTAGAAAAGGAAGCTCCAATTCGTAAAGCACCTGGCTAATCAACCAAAAGAGGTCTGTTGTACAGGTTTAATGTAATAATTTGAACACATGGTCGTCTATTGATATAGAGGCATTGAACCGGATTGCCAGAAAATATCAAAAAAGTGTTTTACACAACGCACATAGGACTTGCGCTAAACCTATTTACGTAGAGCCTTTATGAAGTGAATAAATATTACTTAAGGAAAAGAAACTCTTTTTGTTTCAAGCGGTTTGTAACACTATGGCGCTGTAAGCATTGAAGGCTTGGAACATAAGTGAAATCATCAAAGACTAGACATTGTAAAACCTTTAAGCTTTTTTCTCAATTATGCATTCTCCGTGAAGTTTAAGTGGAGTTTTCACTTGTATAAGTCTGATAATGCTTAATTTTTGTATTCTTTATCTTCTAATGTTTATATAAACTAATACTGTTTAACCCACATTATCAAATAAAACATGAGGAAAAGAAAGCAATTTTTGTTCCAGGCAGTTTCTAATACAATGACATTGTTACAATAAAAAGCTGCATTTAAACACCCACATTTCCGTTCTCTGCAAACCCAATTACACAGAGGTTTTGAGCGTCTATTTGCTGATCGAATCAGAAAGCTTGTTAAAGTAAACAACAAGACAATAATAAAAACCTTATCTGGGTAATTGAAATCTAACAAAATGAATGTTCATTGATCTTGGAATGAAATATTTATATGAAATAATTCCAGACGAAATATACGACGTCATGAAGAAATTGAAAAGTGACATTAATGGCTGTCAGAAATGCCAACAATACGACTTGTGTATTTCTTCCTTTTCTGTATGTTTTATCCTTAACCGGACTTTGGAATGTTTCTGTATGGTAAGAAGCTTTTACTAACACAATAACTCACATTACCTTACCACAGGGATCGCATTCATAAAACTTCTAACAGAAAATGTCAACAAAATTATCTTATAAAAAAAATCTTGATTTTGCCATTTTTTAGTGTGAAAACATTGTAACTTTCCGTTCAATTGAACTTAGAAAAAAATATTGTATCGCTTTAAGCTGCTCCCTCACTCAATGCACTCAATGTTTTTGTCTTTAAATGAGCGAATGTTTGCGTATATGTCTTGAAACCGATGTTATAAGAAGGCTGACTAAATATTAGATGGCAGTTCTTCATATTTAAGGTCGAAATTGATGTTTTGTCGCTAAAAGTTTTACTAACCAATTAAGGAAGTTGAATTTTTCGGCTGTTTCCCAAACACTTAAGATCTGTTCTATTGTGAGTTATATGACTGATTTGAAGGAACTGATGCCAAAATCAGCTGATTCTTAGATAAAAACTAAAACAATGTCAAAACTGTCAATCTGTGAGGGTGCAGCTTTAAGTGCGTGTGCTCTTTATGTGTATTTCAGATATCATTTTTATACGGCTCCAGACCTAATGAGATTCATTATCCCTTGATTATTAGTGCGCCCTTACGGTTGTATTGATTGTCTAAACATAAGTTCATTCTATAAATGCCTTATGAACCTGATTTTCAAGTATGAAAACAATAAAGGAGATAAACCTTGTCTGACCCCTATACACCATTGTTAGTATTCCGAACATGTTCCATTTACTCGAACGAAACTTTAAGCCTTTTCATGCATATTTTTTCAACGCTAAAACACTTTCCCTGCATACAATAATTTTCCGATTTTAACCATAACAAATTTCTGTTTAAAGAATCAAATGCAGCTTTTGGATCTATGCACGCAGAGTTTAACTTTTTGGGTGAAATACAAAGGTAGTCTATAAGTACTTTTCATCATTACATATCATCTATTATCGAGAACGCCGGTCTGAAATCGGCTTGATAATTACTGATCAATTAAAAAAAAAATTGATATAGTTTTAACGTGAATAGCTTTCAAAAACAACAGAAGTGCTTGTACTCATTAGCGGCGTTACAGATGTCATTTTCTTACGGTTCCAGACCTAATGAGATACATCATTTCTTAATCATTAGTGCGCCCTCACGGTTGTATTGATTGTCTATACATAAGTCTCTATAACTGCATTATAAACCTGATTTTGAAATATGGTATTTGCATAAACTCTTACACAATACAGCGCAATTCTGTCTGACAAGGGAGAGAGGTCTGGCAATAAATCTGACTGTATGACGCCACATGGGAAAATGAATTGAACTTGTATATAAACATGGGAGTCCCATTGGATTGTTCATAATGATGTAGACTCTAGACTTCAGCGATTTATGTTAAGTTTATCATGTGCTTTACAGTATTTTATAAAAATTATATCAGCGGAAAATTAAAAAAAATATTAAATTTTTACCTTTTCAAAAAGTAAAAATTTCAATTTCGTATATGTCACTCTTTCTACGCTACTTCCGAAATGTAACTTTTGATGCTCACTCGGTAAAATATACTAAGCTCTGAAATTGAAACAAACATTATCCTCTATATATTAATATACATGTATGGTCTTGCAACTCTGCCTTAGAGTAGCTTTGCAACGTCCACAATCTGCATTGCGGACTAAGGGGCAGGGGGGCTTGTACTCGGAGCGCACCCCTCTACACCCCCCCCCCCCCTCCCTTTAAATCGTCCAAGTATACTTTTAATGTCGATCTCGAAGAAAGAAATACATAAAGTAGTCTACAAATGTACCATTTCGGACTAGAAAACTTTCTTTGGGGAAGAACCCCAACCCTTACAAACATTTCATGGTATAAACATTTCGGTTTTGAGGTATTTGTTTGTATTTGAAAATAACTTCATTAGTATTTGACATCCCATTTAATAATAGCATCTCAACTAGGTTTGTCTTGGTATCATTTAAAAGATGGTAAAAATATGTCATTTCATGTACGATTTCATTTCAATTAGCAAGAACATTCCTTTAACAATGAATCTACTAAGTATATGTTATCGGGAAGTAGTGCCCTTTCAAATAAGATACAGTCAAAACTCCATAGTCGAAATCGTTTGCACCTCTTAAAATCTTCCAGATAGCGAATAACGATAACATTTATTCTGTATCACTTTAAAGAGTATTGCTTGCTGAATACTTGTATGTTAAATAAATGGCCGTAAAATAATTATAGATAATGTTATTCCAGTTTGCGGTCTTTAATCTAATAAAACTCAGACGTGAAATGACCTTATTTGCAATATTTCAAGACCCAAAAAGTTAAATTATAATATATTTCTCCTTTTCAGGTTTTTTAAAACATTTTTTCTACCTATGAAACTATTATAAACGATATGGGGTCTTAAATATCTGGTTTGTGTACTCAATCCCTAAGGCTGTGTGTAAAAACCTTTGGTTGAAAATAGAAGAGGCATGGACTGGTATTCAATATTTGTCCTAATTGGATCAAAAAAATGATGTAGCTAATCGAATTACTTGTTATTAATTACTGAACAATAGAGTGAATGAATTCAATGATGGATTCCTATAAAATTAAAGTGACTCTCTTATTTAAAGGCCGGGGTGCTTGACCCCAAATATCCTACCGGACAGCAATAAAGCCTATTTGGCAGAGGAGGCGTGGTTAATCGGGTTTATGAGGTCTGCTCTGGTCAGCAGTTTTGATTGTAAACATTCACATGGCGTGTGGTATTATATCATTCAGGATAGAGTGGTACATAATAATTCGTCCATTGGTTTCTCATTTGAGATTAGATAAATAAAGTTTCGTATACCATGACCAATACTTCACGAATTTTGTTACAATAAGCCATTTGATAGTATATATCAACCCAGATAATGGATGTTTCCCACCATATGGCAGTTACAACCTCATACTATGATAGTAAACCTGTAGTAAACAGGAATCGGTAGTGAAATTCAGTTGGCTGTTAGAGGGTCATGAACTTTCAAGATCTGTCAATCAACATTGCTGGGAAATTTGAATTTGTTTGACAGTTATAAAAAAAATAATTGAAAGTTGTATTTATAACTGTTTGAGAGACTTGAAATTCACAAAATATGTTTTTGATACATTTAATGAACCATCTTGCAAATTTTAGCCTTTTTTGTTCGTTAATTATTTGTATATTTGAAAAAATGTACTGGCAGTCTGTACTAGCAGACAGCTCTGTGAGGTCAAGTGAAGTGGCCATTTTTCTGACTGTCTGCCTTTTATACTATTACCCCGGCCTTTAAATACATATACATGTTTAACAAACATTAATTTTGAGTGATTAACTTTCAATTACTAACTAAATAATGCATTTATGGAAAATATTAATTACTGATAACAAGTTTATAACCGTGTATTTAATAGCAGAAAACGCAAAAATATTAAATGATTGGTGAATGCTAAAAGATTTACTGTGATCTACTATCGCCTCATGAGATAGAATTAACGTGTTTTCTGCTTCTTCCTTTCAAATTCAACGCAGTTCCCTTCATAAGAACCATTGTTTTCGATATTTAGTGATTCTTTTTGCTATATCAAAACAATTGTATTAAATATGGTAAATCTTACTTTGGAGTAATAGTGCATCTTAAAGTTGAACACTAGTATTGAAAACCACCACTGAGCTTGACTGCAATCTTAAGTGAAAAACCTTTCTCATTTGAATCCGTATTTAAAAAACCTGATGTGACAAACCAATTTTTCGTGAAAGACAAACGTCTTAGGAAATAATATACTATTATGCAAGAGAAAAACAAAGTATTAATATGTAGGGGCCACTTTAATTAAAAATACTAGACATAAAATGGTTTCCCGCCAGAAAATCTATAATCCGATAAGAGAATATTAAAAGTAAAACCAATCAGGAAGCCGGAAATGAAATAAGTGATAGGACTTCAGTGTATTTGTGAAACCCCAGAAAGGAATTAGTTTCACAATAAACTTAAGCTACGCAATCCCTTTGCGTTTACATAATTGGATGGTTATCAATACTTACTAATCGGATTCTAAGATTTCAGGCGGGAAAATGTTTGTGTTTTCGTCAAACCGTTCCGGTGTCCAGGTCTGGTATTCAATATTGATCTTAATCGGATAAAAGAACGATGTAGCTATCGGATTACCTGTTATTCATAACTGACCAATAAAGTGAATGAAGTCAATGATGTATGACCATGAAATTGCCTTAAGTTGAATAATTTATACCAGCCCTGGTCATAACTGTTTATGTTATAAAGCATAGAAGCATATGCATGTTAATTAAATGAATTGGTGTACATTTACAGTGAAGCTTGGAAACACTAAACGACCACGTGACTACCAGGTGTCGCCATGGCAATCCACATCCCTGGTTTGATCTCCATTATTGTGTTTTACTTGCTCATCCTGGCGGTCGGGATATGGGCGGGACGGAAGGCCAAGCAGACGGGGTCGGACGCCAACTCCGAGAATGTGATGTTGGCTGGTCGTAACATTGGTCTCTTGGTGGGGGTCTTCACAATGACAGGTACGAGGCTTTGGGGTAGAGGGATTGAGGACGCAGCCTTTATGTGTATAAACATTTAAATATGGACCACCATCTGATTCAATTAAGATTTAAATCGCCAATTTCAAAAGGCAATGTTAGTCAGTTTGGTAACATATTGCCTTGCCTTTCGTAGGGATTGCTTGTGGCTAGGCTTGTCTTTTTACTGCTCATATTTACGGTTTTAAAAAAGTACCATGTCATTATTTTGAGATATTTTGTTTCCTTTTGATGCATAATTATAATTATTATTATTTTTATGATTATTATTATTATTATTATTATTATTATTATTATTATTATTATTATTATTATTATTATTATTAATTATTATTATTTCTTTTGTTATAATTATCATTATATTCATAATTATTATTATTATCAATGACTAAACAATATAAGCGTTCTTTAAATCAAATAACTGTACAATTATTGGTAACAATAATAATGTCTAGACAAAAAAGACACAGAGGAAACTCTTTCCGTATCTCATCGTGTTTGTGGATCGATACTCTCAGAAAGACGTATGCTCTTCTCTTGTCCAAATGTTTGACCTCGCTATGTTGGCGTTGGTGACGCTCTAGATCTTATAAACATATTGAGTAATTCAAAATTTGGAAACCATACCTTACAATACAACCTACATTTACAGCCAATGAAATGGCAGATAGGCAATCATGAAGTACCAGGCTTAATCATTAAGAATTTTAACTTTGGCAGGTGATTTAAGGGCCAATCATCCGATACACAATCACTGCGTCAGATTTTGAGCTAGGCTCACTCCGCCCATTCTAAGTCATTAAAATGTTCCTTCATCGAACTATTCCATAAACCACATCATGAATATCAAACCCTTAATACTAAAACAAGCATCTGCCTTATCATATCTCCATATTACATCACCATCCTAATAGTCATATTACAATATATCAAAACCAACAAAAGTGCTTTTGACATTTATGAAACTCTGTTTCTCCCCAGAAAGAAACCTTATTTCATGCCTATCATCCTCTTTCGTTCTTTAAATTAACGAGAAACAACCTACATGACTTTCTGAATGCGATTTGGCATTTGTGCCAATTGGAAATTACTGCTCACGCGGTTGGATCAATACAGAAAAAACTTCACGATTACAGCATTACTCTATATGATCCTGAATTGCAATCTATTGAGAATATGATTAATATTCCTTGTGAAAGATACTGCAGACGGTAGTCCGTGTGGTTGCCTTAAGATGACGTCACAATTTGAGAACTTTCTCATTTACTAAAGATTAATGGTCGCCTACGCACTAAGTTATTGTTTTGGTCTTAAAGGTCATTTTTGCATTTGCTTTGCGAGGACGCTCGCGTAAAATTATTTGAGATTTTGCCTCATATACTATTCATATACTTTTTGTTAAGGTTATAGCTCGTTCTAATTATTTACTTTTTTATATTTAAAGTGTGTGGGCAACGTATCATATCACCGTCGGAAAGCTTGTGAAAAGTTAAGCTATGAAATCAACTTGTGGTAAGAAAAAATTACAGCGAACTAAATAAAGTAGGACGTTCATACAATTTCATCAACAAAAAATGAAAACGTGTATTGTCATTTTTCCCTAGAAAAAGACATGAGTTCATGCTTTTCATTATTTTGTATTACGTTCGTTTAACAAGCGTCTTTCTGTATGCGATTTGGCAGTTGTTTCAAATTACCGTTCAATCTCTGCAATGCGTTTGATCAATACTAAAACAACCTTTCGATTACGGCCTTCTTCTATGATCTAGAATGTCATTTAAATAGAAAATATTAAACATGTTTGAAAGTAAATGATGAGTGTAGTCTTTAAGCAAAAATATGAAATTTTGAGAACTTGTGTTATGAACTTAACATTAATGTTCACCTTCGCACAATTATTTTGATTAGGTCCAAGCGTCATTTTTTGTAATTGCTCCGGTACATGTATTGTCAAAGTATGGACACTTGTTTAAGAAGAATGCCAGGATTGGGCTGATGTGCTAACTATAATACTCTGAGATTAGTTTCTTTTTTGCAGAAAATTAGTTATAGATCGTTATAATTATTTACCTCAGATGCAATTTAAAATCTATCATTGCACCGTCGAGATGCATATTAACAAGGTATGAACTCTTCTTATAGTAAAATTTAGAATTTGGGTTTCGAATGAAATGAAATAGGAACATCGATTGCACAATTGCTTTAAATTTAGCGTGTTTTTATGTTCCATAAACATCTTTTACCTGAAAGTGATTGACAAAATCTCATCGGAAAACAACTCTTACAAATGATATAAAAGTGTTGAGTCCCAAATCATGTCCATACAAACAGAACATTACAGAACACTTACTACATAGCTCGTAGTGGTCAAGGATGCTACCAAAAAGATCAAATGTTTCCATAGCTGACCAAATATTTGACGTCGTTTTGTTGGCGTCTTTGCCGTTTTAGATCTATTATGATTCTGAGGCTATTCTAAACTGAAAGAAAACAAGCAAAAAACAAAAACAATAATGTACCGATTGACCACACGATGCTTTAAGAAAACGAAATATGTGTGAAACCAACGAAATAACGTACGTAGTTGATATATTTCACAATTTATTAGGACCTTTTCTATTCAAAACACAGTCAATTTATAAAAAAAGTTAGTGCCTATGTTATTTATCCAAATGTATCGGAATTTCTCCTGGGAAAAGGCATTATTTCATGATGATCATTATTTTTCTTTAACAAGCAGCAATATTTGCTATTTTCCAGATGTGATTTAGCAGTTCTCCAGCTGATTTGAATGTACTGTTCAAGGTCGGCTATGCGAGTGCATCAATGCATAAAAATCCTAACGATTACGGCATTGTTCTATGATCTAGTATTGTCATTTCTAGAGAAAATAATAAAGATGAAATCTCATGCATAAATTCCATATAAAGTAAATGTAAAAGGTATTGTCTTCAAGCAAAGTGTTATTGTCTTAAGATGTTTTCTTTTATTTGGATAGGTTCTTAAATGCCAAAAAATAATGGTCGTCTACGCGCAAATGGATTGTTTTATGACCCAGGGCCCTCTTTGTGCATCGGTATTGTCAGCGTTTGGATAGTGGAGTGAGGTTATACAAAGATTATGCTCCGTATGTTCATTATACACTAAACGTTTATTTTTTATTCTCAAAAAGTTACTGATCTTGATCATCTTCCACCACAATTACCATTTTAATCGAGAGTTTTGAAACCTGAGTAACACCTCACAGACGAGAATTAAATAAAATTTTCAAAGAAATATCATTGAAAAGAGGTTTAATTTGTTAGCAAATTTCATCAAATACAAACGATTGTATAATTATCTTTCAAATAAACGTTTTATCAATATATCAAAACATCTTTGTAATTGAAAGAGATTAACAAAATCAGATTCAATTCTTATCCTTACAAATTGAAATCGAAGATAAAACAAACATCTGTTCAATTTTGGACTTTCTTCATATAAATGAAAAGAAAGACAACTCCTTCAAAGCATTGCATACATATGTATCCACACATGCCCAAAAATATTTGATATCGCATTGTTCATGTCTGTGTCGCACAGAAAAAAATATTGGAGGTCATTCAAGATTTGGAAACCTTATAGTTGACCGCAGGAGTATAAATAGACCACTTAAAACATATATTATATATTACAAAAGCAATCACATACGTAGTTTTACATATTTTACAGTTAAGGAGGACTATAACGGGTTACAAAATTTCCAAATAACAGCACCTAGATTAATGCTTTTGACATTTATGTAAATCTACTGCACATTCTCCCCGGAAAAGACATAAGTTAATACTTGTTATCCTTTTTCGTTACGTAAGTTTAACAAGCAGCAATCTGTGTGTCTTTCTTGATGTCAATTGGCATTTGTGCCGTTAGCCGTTCAAGCTCAACAATGCGGTCGAATCAATACCGAAACAACCTCACGATCACGGCATTGGTCTATAATCTAGTATTGCCATTTATAGAGAGTAATATATCATATGTATCTTCCTTGTGAATCTTTATAGTAATGTCGTCCTTAAGTAAGTGGTAGTTGTTTTAGTTGAGTTCTGCCATTGTGATACTTACTAATTTGCCTTATATTTATGTTCGACTATAGAAAATGTTATTGCTTTGAGTCCAAAGGTCAAATTAAAAATGATTGACGAACTTAAAATAGGTTTGGCCAAATAAACTAGCTGGGGTTTTTTCTATGCTCGTTCTTATTATTTACCAATTCGTTTAATTCAAAATCTCATAGCATCTCATAATCGAACCGTCAAACATTATGTGATATCAAATAAACTTGTAGTTAAATTCAGAATTTGTGCTAGTAATTTAATAAAATATTACATAAAACTGCGTTAAGAACCGTTTTATAAATATATCCAAGTAATCCCTTTCTTTAAAATGTCGAAATCTCGTTAATATATCATTCTTACAAATAACAAAAAGGTGTTGTGTCCTTGAATGCTGTCAAGATAAAAACAACAACAAATATAATGCATTCTCCTTGTGGTTGAGGATCGATACTGCCAGAAAGAGCAAATGAAAATGTACACTTGGAAAAATATTTGACATCGCTTGACATCAGTGCCGCTCTAGATCATACAAAGAGACGAGGCCCATTCAACATCTTAACAATATTTGATAAAACATTCGATCTTAGTAGACAACAAAACAAGCATGACGCAAAAACAATAACGTACACAGTTTTACATCTTTTACAATGTAAGATGATCCCCGCTTGCTTATTTATCAAAACACCGGTAAAGCTTTTGACATTTATATAAGTCTACTGTACTTTCTTTGCCGTTAGCCGATTGGAAATAACCGTTCAAGCTCGGCTATGCGATTGGATCAACGCATAAAACTTCACAATAACGGCATAGTTTTATGATTTAGTATTGCCATTGTTTTAGAAACTATTGAATATGCGTGGAAGAAATCTCCGGCATAAATTCCATATAAAGTTAATGTGGAATGTATTGTGTTTCACCAAAGTGTTATTGTCTTAAGTCGATTTCTGCCACGTTTTAAAACATCGAAAATTTATAAAAGTCTACGCGCAAAAATATTTGTTTACGAACAAGGGTCCTATTTTCAATTGCCTCAGTTTTGTCATGATGGGAATGGTCGCGTAATACCAACATTGTGCGTGTATGTTAATTATTCACTCAGTATTTAAATTGTGTTTGCAAAAACGACCAAGATGGCATTAATTATACCATAAATGATATTGCAAATGAGAAATGTGAAAATAACACCTTATAGTCAAGAATTATAATATGGGAACTTGAAAGAAATATCTATGAGATAGAGAACAGACATTGGGTGGCGAATTTCATCAAATAAGACGAACGAGCTTATAATTATCTTTGAAGTCAACGTTTTATCAATATATCCAAATGATTTGTAACTTTTAGGAGTTTGACAAAATCTTATTTAAGTGCTATTTTAACAAATGAAAATCGTACAAACAAAAACAAACTAATGTACAATTTTGAATTTTCTTGACAAAAATGAAACAAAATATCGCCCCTGCAAAGCACCTCATTCTTGCTGCCAGAAAGAGCAGATTTATATCTACACATGATCAAATATTTTGGCGTCGCATCTTTCGTGTCTGTGCCTCGCAGGATAATACTTAGATAGTGGAGATCAATCAAAATTTGGGAACCATGCTATATACCATATGAAAACAAAAATACCACACAGAACATGTGTTACCAAAGAAATCACCTACGTCGTTCCAAAAACGTTTTATTATTAGTCAGGACTGTCAAAGATTACCACATAACAGCACATAGTTCATTTCGCGGAATCTACAGTTTTCTATATTTATCGACATCTGCTCAGTAAAAAACAACAACATCATTTTATTCCTGTCGTCATTGTCCGTTCTTTCATTATACAAGCAGCAATATGTACGTCTGTACTGTCTAAGTGCGATTTCCCAGTTGTACTACCTACCGTCCCGACTCGACTATGGATCGGATCAATACAAAAATAATCTTCACGATGAATGCATTTTGCCAAGATCTTGCATTGCCATTTATGGCGAAAATAATGAATATGTCTAGAGGAAATATATCGTACAAATTTCTTAAAAAGGTTACTGAAAAAGTGGTGTTTAAACATTTGTCTGAAGTATCATTTAGAATCTTGTCTGAGATTTCAAAAACATACTTTTTTACCATTGCAGAGAATAAACGTTTTATGAGTGTATGCAAGGAATCTGAAAGTGAATGACGAAATCTCATTAAACAATCTTAATTACATATGCCATGCAAAAAAGTTTTATTCCCTAGAATAGTGTCCGATAGGAACAAGCAAGGACATCATTCCATAGCTCCTCGTGGTTGATGATCGATACTGCCAGAAAGAGCAAATGTATGTTCACTTGTCCAAATATTTGACATCGCTTTGTTAGCATCGGTGTCGCGCTAGATCTTACTAAGAGACAAGGTCCATTCCACATCTTAAAAAGCATTGGAAGTTCGCTATATTAGTAGACAACGTATCAAGCATGTCACCAATACAATAACGTCCATAGTTTTACATCTTTTACAATGTAAGATGATCTCCACTTTCCAATTTATCAAAATCACTGGTAGTGCTTTTGACATTTATCGAAGTCTAATGCCCATTCTCTCAGTAAATACTTATCATCCTTTTTCGCTCATTTGAATTAGTAAGCTGCAATCTTTACATCTTTCTTGGTGCGTCTTGGTTTTTCTACCGTTAGCCGATTGGAATTTACCGTTTAAGCTCGGCTATGCGATCGGATCAATGCATAAAAAACTTCACGATAACGGCATTGTTTTATGATCTAGTATTGTGATTGATTGAGAAAAAATTTAATATGCCTGAAGGAAATCTCCGGCATAAATACCATATAAAGTTAATGTAGAAGGTAATGTCTTCCAGCAAAGTGTTATTGTCTAAATATGCTTTCTGACCTTTTGATACGTTCTTAAATGCCAAAGATAAATAATCGTCTACGCGCAAAGTTATTTGTTTAGGTACAGGGGTCCTATTTTCTATTGCCTCTGTATTGTCAGGTTGGGGATGGTCGCGTGTGATAATACAAAAATTATGTTCTTATGTCTATTATGCACTGAATGTTTAATTTGTGTTCGCAAAAAGTTACTAACCGTATTAATCATGCGCCACAAATATCATTTTAATTGAAAAAAATGAAATCCAATAACCTAAATAATCTTGTTCGGTCTTTTAAATTAGCAAGCTGCAATCATGGCGTCTTTCTGGGTGCGACCTGGCAATTCTGCTGTAAACCGATTAGAAATAACCGTTCAAACTCGGCTATGCGATTGGATCAATGCAAAAAAACTTAACGATTACGGCACTGTTCTCAAATCTAGTATTACCATTGATTGAGAAAATAATGACTATGTCTGGAGAAAATCGCTGGCATAAATTCCATATTAAGTTAATTTGGATTTACTGTCTTCCAGCATGTTTTATTGTCTTACGCTGATTTCTGCCATTTTGATACTTTCTAAAATGCTAAACATTAATGATCGCCTACGTGCAAAGCTATTGTTCAGGTATAGGGTTCCTATTTTGATCAGCCACGGTAATGTCAGGGTGTGGATCAGTGTGAGTATACCACGTGATAAATTACGTCATATATGCTACGTCGTAAGGCAATTTTTTGCTTAAAATGAAGACCAAAAATAGTGTGACGTAGAATCAAGTGATGAAAGCATTGCACTTGATAGTTATGATATTTTCAGAAAGAGCAGATGTACACTTAGATGTATGAATAATTGACGTCGCTCTGTTGGCGTCTTTGCGGCTTTGATTTAAATGATCGGGGGGTATTCAACATTTGGAGACCATAGGATAAACCACAGGATACTAGTAGACAACAAAAATCTTGTCACATCAAAATATTTGCGTATATAGTTCCGCCTACCGATTTTTCAAATCAAAGCACAAACCGCCAAAGAGCAAATTATCAAAACAACGGTTATGGCTTGGACATTTAAAGAAGTCTTTAGCACGTGCAAAAACAGGCAAAAAGAAAATAAATCAGTTCATGCCTTTTCGTTTAGCGAACAGCAGTACGAGTTTCCTTTATATGGCGTGATATTATTTTGTTTTCTAAATAATTGTAATAGAATGCATTACTCGGGCGCCACAAATTTCTGTCTGGCAATATTATTGAAATGTTGTTGCAAACGACAATAAACTAGAGACACAAACGTCAAAACACCACAACCAAAAATACAAAGAGACCACAAACGCATCAAAATAGCCTTACCGATAAATGATGCTATCATGTCATCAAGTGAAAAACTCTAAACAGAAGTGCCGTTTGACCAGAAGTATGAGCTTTTCTTGTCCCACCAAGTAGAATAAATATATAGTAAAACTATGCGGATAAATTATAACGTTATTTACTTTTACCGTAAGCAAGTTATTGAACGTGGTCCGTGCCAACATGGCACGAAACGGTAACATCACCCATTATCCTCGTGATTGAAATTTTACTCTCTCTCTCTCTCTCTCTCTCTCTCTCTCTCTCTCTCTCTCTCTCTCTCTCATATAGATTGCTGTTGTTATGGAGCGCTCGTGTAAAAACTTGGGTCGTAAATACAATAAGTATTACTTGTTTTACCAAATATTTTAATTCTAAACCACATGGCACACTTAAATAATTTCATAATTGTTGTCAAAAGGTTTCAGATGGGCTACACTCAAAAAAGATTGCTGAGCGTTTCATGATTCATGAGTCCAGATTATTACTAATTAACTAATTAATGGATTGTCCATATGTAACATTTGACATTTTCCCACTTTCCCCCGTACAAAAACAAATGAATTGGCCAGAAAACAACACGTACACGTCAGCCAAGCTATTGAAGGGTCATAAACCATTCAGCCATCAGTTCTGAATTTGGAAACATTCTCAATGCGATTTCCCAGTTGCGGCGCTAGGCGGCTGGAAATTAACTCAAAGAATGGAGTAATATCTTTGAATCAATAAGGGCAACCCGGCCATTACGCCTTTGCTGGGAATGATTTAGCGCCTCCGTATTAGGAAAAAAAATAAAGATTGCCTTATATAGAAATCTTTGTGAGTTTATAAACTAATATCGAGGAATGTTTGAAGCAAATTTGATGTTTACATCGAACGTATCAAAGAAATTACAGAGCTCTTTGTGATATTTTAAGAGGCGATTTCGGATGGATTTAACGTTTACAAATGTATCTTATTTTTTTGCAAAGCCCATTTACTTCAATTGCATTTTAATTAAACATTATATATCTATACTCTTTTGAAATGCAGACATATATACTATTTTAAGATGCTCCAAACAGAATTAAATATTCATAAACGCATGTCATCTTAGCAAGTCAGTTCTTCGAAGTAAAATGTCGAGGTATTTCGTCGTCAATTTCATCGCACGCTGTCCTGGATGTTAGCATTATGCGAATAATTAATTGCTGGCATATAACAAACATAACATATGTGTTAACATTCAATGTTCTGCTTCGTGGGGTTCTGGTTCAAAGTCGATTTGTGCTAACATTGCAAATATGAGTTATTGATATATTAATGTTTGTATTTTAAGTGCTTTTTAAAAGCGAGTCTCTCGGCTCCAATGTCGTGAGATGTCGTTTCATTTAAAGATATTCGCATGAAACTTGGAAACATGAAAATTATATATAATGGAAATGGCCTGATGTGAAACATGGCCTATCATACTAGCTATGCATTTTAAAATCATGTCCCTTGATGGAGTTAGAACCAAGAACAAGTGTTCGCGTCCGTTTGCAATTTTGTCACGTTTTTCCATGACATAAAACTTTAAAAAAAATATAACGTTTGTTTTTCATATTTCAGCTACATGGGTGGGCGGAGGTTTTATCAACGGAACAGCGGAGTACATAGCACGTGATGGGTTCGTGTGGTGCCAGGCGCCCTTTGGTTACGCCTGTTCCCTCCTCCTCGGTGAGAAAACTACTTATGTGTGTTTTCTTACTAGCTGAAATATTTAGATATAATGTTTTAAGCTTTTAAATAGCATTCCCTGCAATTTAATGTGCAAACTTTTGTACCACAAGGAATTTATCTTCAAGAACTTGTGCAAAATGGAACATGCTCATAGTGAAAGTTATACTCGAATTTAAAATAAATACATACCTACATATGTATAACAAACATCAATTTGGAGTGATAATCCTTTTACTTCTTACTTAATAATGCATTTGTGGAAAATATTAATTACTGATTAGAAGATTGTACCCGTGTATTTAATAGCTTAAAACGCAGAACGATATTAAATGACTGGTGGTTACGAAAAGCTTTACAGTGATTAACTATCATCACATTATGTAGAAATATCTTGTTTTCTGCACCTTTCTTTCAAATTAAACACGGTATCCTTCATTATAACCAGTGTTTGCCATATCAATGTATCCGTTTTGGTAAATTAATCCAATTGTATTAACTGTGGTTCATCTTATTTGGAAGTAGGAGTGCATCTTTTAACTATTATTACGAAGTCAAAATCAGCAACATATGGAAAACTACACCACAGACTCGCGCGGTACGTCTCATTTTGGGTCCTTAGTTTTTGACACAATAAAGAACCAATGGCAACCATGAGAGTGATTTTTTTTAAATCTAAACAATCATTATGCGTCTTTCCTCGCAGGTGGGTTTTTCTTCGCTAAGAAGATGCGTTCCCAGGGTTATGTGACGATGCTTGACCCTTTCTCCCAGAAGTACGGTGAGAGAATGGGAGGCCTGCTCTACATTCCAGCCCTGTTGGGCGAGGTATTCTGGTCTGCAGCTATCCTAGCTGCTCTAGGTAATTGCACAAGTTATTTAGATAAATTATTTTGCATCATCGAAATATGTGTTCATGCAGCTCAATTCAACTGTTTAAAACTTCCATTCCTCAAATAAGTTCATATAATTATGTTTAAATACTTCCTTCGAATGTCTATTCATTCAAAACCACAGAAAAATCAACAATTTTAACGTTTGAAGTTTTCCGTATTGTGTCACAGTTTTCTCTGGATGAGATGCATCTTATTCAAAATAAAAATTAGCAATATCTTTCAGGAACAAAGGTGTTTTTAATAGTGTTTATTTATTGCATACTTACAAAATAAGAAGAAAAATAAGCATATAAGCAATCAATTGAAAGTAAGCGTATGCCAATATTAGGGTGTTAGCTGATGAGTTAGGGAAGGCTGCTGCACCCTGTCCGTGTTCGGTAGCACCCTTTTGCCCTCATGGAGACCAGTATGAGCACCCTCCTGTCTTCATAGAAAATGCTTAAGTTGATAAAATAGTTCTTATGGTTTGATTCAAACCTATAGTATGATTATAAATAGTGCACATACAACATGAACATACTTGGCAGATGAAACCTTATATCACTTCACTTTAAACACAATTCGTTGCATCTTCTGTGAAATTCATTCTCTGCAGTCCGACAAATGACGCCCTTAGCACCCTGCCCCTTGACTGAAGCAACATGTGCTTTTTAAAATCTGGCTAAAGCCCTACAATTGTCGGGAAGAGACACCCTTCGGACACTCAAAATACAGCCAACAAATGGAAGCGTTTTGATGTGGACTTTTAAATTATACTTCAAACAAAATTGCAACGAACATACAATTGACTTTGATATTTAAAGTATTCTTCAATTTCTTACAGGGGCCACATTGTCTGTGATCCTGGAGTTAGATACCAAGATCTCCATCATAATATCGGCATGTATTGCCGTGTTCTACACGCTCTTTGGGGGCTTGTACAGCGTCGCGTACACAGATGTCGTACAGCTTATATGCATATTTGTGGGATTGGTAGGTGTTAGTTTAGTTTATACCAGAGTGTTTGTCCCCCTTAGGAGAAAAAGGCCTTACTCTTGTTAATACTTATTAATGTCTCAGTCTTATTGGTATTTCTAGGAGTTAAGTTTTGGTTAAAAATACCAATTTACAGGGTCTAGACACCAGATGGTCCAAATCGGCAGATACAGTATTTCCTCAAAACAAGCCTAGAATTGTCAATGCGAGTTAGTAAGAGGCCGATAATACATCTTTTGGCATAATTAAATGAATACACGCAACACCCATGTTGCTACCTAATCTGCGCTTCTCCGATAAAAAATAGCGCCTAATGGTTTCCCTGTGTAAGTAATATATGTTTGTGAGTACAGATAAATATACCGACGCTATTTTCAAACTTACTGAGATTTACGTGTTAGACAAACCCAGTAAATTGAAAAATAAAATGCGCTGAAATGCCTTGTCGTAAGCGATGGGATACATCAACAAGTAAGATTCATTGCGTTGGACACAGCGATGGCAATTTTATGATTTCCTTCTATTCTTGCTATTGTATCATCTGGTGTTTAGTACTTTTAATGTCTATATATAAGCTAGGACTGGTAGGTGTCAGGTTTGTTTATCCAAATAAAAATCTCCACCTTACCGAAGACTAGGTCTGAGTTTTGTTTATAACTTGTTTATTTAAGCCTCAGTATAATCTCAGAATAAAAAAACCCCCATTTTTTAATATATTCATGTAGGACACGCATGCGCTATTTTGGAATGTGTGTCATTGTTTGGTAAAATGTTTCAGAAAAGATCACTTTAAAAGATGTTCGCCTGCTTATTAATATGAAGTGCATTGACTCTTAGACGTCTTACTCTTTACATTTGTTGTGGAAACATTTCTGCTTTTGTCTGCAATATAATTTGATACTAGGGATAGGCTGTATCTGTAGAAAAATAAAATTGAGGTTTTACGAGAATTGTGCATGTTTGATTGTACTGAACATTCAGATTGGCATACAATCAAGCTATGTGAGTGCTTCTTTTTTAAATACCATTTTCAGCCAACTGTAATATTAAGACTAAATGAATATATATTTATATTCAATTTAATGAATAATTGGTGCTTAATAAACGCTTCATTAGAATTGTTCCAGTCTCCGAACGATTTATTTCATCCAACAAATGCCTTAGTGGAAAACAAATTTTATCTGCTTTAAAGGAGGCTCAGTGAAGGGCAAAAAAAACACAGATGTAATTGACATAAGAAAATGCACAGATTCGATCGAAAGTGAATTTCATGTTAAGATTATGATGCAAATTATACCCAAAGCTTGTTTGAAATTTCTGGCCAAAATTCGGAGGAATATTAATCAATTACAGTGCTGAAGAGATAGTGATTCATACGTGTTAAGACAAAATGTCCTGATTTGTTTTATATAGATTCCTTCGAAAGTTAATAAGGCACTTATCGATCAGTCTGTTACAAATGATTGGTGATTTATATCTTTTTCCCGGAAAGAATTGATCAATTTTCTAAGAAAAATAATTTGTCTGTCTTTAATACACAAATAGAATGCATTTGGAAGGTCGATATTTAAGATGACTTTGTTGGCTCGTAAGATAATTAAATAATTGTAAAGGAAGATAACAGCATGTTGCATATTCTGTTCCATTTACCAAGTTAATATTTAAAAATGGTTAATTTAGTTAAACCTTACCTTTCACTGTCTGACATGTTTGCCAGTAATCAAAAAAATTGCCTTGCAAAAAGATGAATATAATAATTGAACATGGTTTGAAATAGGCCATGGACTATTGTTGACATTCCCTTAACACGCTATCTTCCATCTAGTAAATCGAGAAAGCTAGTTTAACAAATTCAGCTTGATTACTTACAATTGAAACTTGTCTTAACATTTTGCCATTATACAATACAGTGGATATCAATCCCGTTCGCGTTCTCGAACGAAGCCGTGGGTAGCATCCAGGTTAACGCCACGCAAAACTGGATCAAGACTCTAGACGGCAAATATGCAGGCGTCTACATTGACAGCTACCTGCTCCTTATCTTCGGGGGAATACCCTGGCAGGTAGTAGTTTATATAAGCTTGATCAAAACTAGACGTCATATATACAAGCGTCTACTTAGATAGCTACCTCCCCTTTACCTGTGGGGGGAATACCCTGACAGGAAGTGGTTTATATGATTTGGATCAAAACTAGACGGTAAATATACAAGCGTTTACAGTGACAGCTACCTCCTCCACATCTTCTGTGGGGGAATACTCTGGCAGGTAGTTGTTTATATTAGCTTGATCAAAACTAGACGGTAAATATACTTGCGTCTACATAGACAGCTAACTTCTCCTCATCTTCGGTGGAATACCCTGGCAGGTTATGTTTTATTTTAGCTTGATCAAAACTAGACGGCAAATATACAGGCGTCTACAGTGACAGCTACCTCCTCATCATCTGTGGGGGAATACCCTGGCAGGTTATGTTTTATTTTAGCTTGATCAAAACTAGACGGCAAATATACAGGCGTCTACAGTGACAGCTACCTCCTCATCATCTGTGGGGGAATACCCTGACAGGTTATGTTTTATTTTAGCTTGATCAAAACTAGACGGCAAATATACAGGCGTCTACATAGACGGCTACCTGCTCCTCATCTTCGTGGAAATTCATTGTTGATAAAGAGGTTTTTAGTTCGGATGAGTACTATGGCAGGATGATGCTTATTTAAAAGTCGATTTCAAATACAAATTGTTTTGTAAGGTTTATATTCTTCTAGGGACTTTGGAAATCATTGAGACTGTCGACTGTCGATTTCGTATATATGCCATTAAGCAGGAATCCATTAGTCCAAGAAAGGTAGAAATAAGTACTGATGGCCTTTTAAGGTGACACGATCTTACAGTTATAGTTGTTGAGATACAGTTTGCTTGATGGAGAATGTACTGTTTTGGAAACAAACTGAGTACAACTAATGCATTTTTACATTCAGATGAGTATGCTTCGCAAATAATATGTCTGAACACCGATTATCATTATCACAAAGCAGGGCAACTCATTGATTTTCCCTATAAAAAAGAAAATGAGAGAAGACGTTTTGTCACGTAAGTTTAACATAACAGTTAAAATGTAATAATCGCTGTGATTTCTATTTGTTATTTCAGGTATACTTTCAGCGGGTGTTGTCCGCCAGCTCGGTACGTAACGCCCAATTGCTATCCTATGTGGCGGCGTTTGGTTGCGTGGTCATGTCAATCCCGTCTGTACTGATTGGAGCCATCGCAACAGTCACAGGTAAGAACAGAAGTTAAGTCCAAACCAAGAGAAGCCTTCTCTATCACCACACGTAAGAACAACAGTGGAGCAGTTGCTGAAATCGCGCAGTAGTTTGAATGGAATGAACTTCTGCTTTGGTGTCATATGACGTGTAATAGTCTAGTGACATTTTATCTAAAAAAAACTCCTCAGATTTATCGAATTGGTCATTTCTAACGATTTTGCATAAAAAATATGAATTATTGCAGTTAAGCAATGTCAGAAAATCTCGAAATGCCTTAATATCAGATATTGTTAAACTGCAGTAATTCATGGTTATTTTATTCAAGATCATGGTAGATTGTTGGTAGGAGAGTACCCTTTAAAAACCTATAGAAAAACGAATACTTAAGGTTATATATCACTAAATGTTCACAGGTCATATGAAACCATAAGCAGGAGTTCATTCCAATCAAACTTATATGGAAAAACGCTGTCGGTACATGCTGCCAACAAAAACAACATTGACATACAAAGTAAATTTACACTAGATTGTAATGGCATTGAGATTTTTGTGTTGGCTGTTATTTGCTCTGTTTTATGAAAAGAAAATAGTAAAACTTGATGGAATACATCTTACAATAACCAACTCATATTTTCCTTTTTCAAATTAACTTGCAATGCAAACTCCTTGACCTGGGTTTTAACTTAAAGGTAACAAAAAAGTTATACACATGAAACAAAAAAATAACGTATTACAGGTGACAGTTAACCCATGTGAAAAGGGCACATAACTGTGGTTTTATTAAAAAAGAACTGAGTTAGAAAATAACAGACAAGGTGGGAGGTCCGCGTGTGGCGCTTTTATATCTGTTGTCATCAAGCTCTTACAACATGTAACATTTCACTGATCTTTGACAAACAGGCTCCAATTTCTCGAAACTTCTAAAGGTTAGCTTATTTCAATTAGCCAAAATACATACTTTGATTTTGATCAAATAAAAATTGGTAAATTGTGATTATCATAAAGATATGTCCTGTTTAAAGTGTAAATTATTTTAAAGAAGTACATATAACGTAAATTATAGAGAAATAAAAACAGTGAGCTTAGCTTAATCCTTTTATAAGAGGCTTAAGAAGTTTCGAGAAATTGGGGCCGGGATTATTTTAAACTAGGTAATACATCGAACTTATATATACCAATAAGTCTCGTAGCTATTTTTAGTACTTTAATTTCTTCCAGACTGGAACTCCACCAGGTACTTCGACTCTGGACGCCTGATTAACGGGTCATTGCAGGCGGAGGACTACAACCTGGTGCTTCCACTGGTGCTCCAGTACCTGACGCCCCAGGCCGTCGCTTTCATCGGGCTGGGGGCCGTCTCCGCTGCCGTCATGTCGTCTGCCGACTCGTCTATCCTCTCCGCAAGCGCCATGTTCGCCAGAAATGTCTACAAGCTAATCTTCAGGCAGAAGGTGAGTCAATTGAAATGTGTTTTTTGCTGACACATATGTTGATTTTGAAAGTATTTAAGATATCTAAAATAGAATGGAACACATTTTCTGGGAATGTAGATTAGTGAACAATTAGTGAAACCAGTTGAATAACCTATTCTTTTCTATGGATGTCCACATATGTCTTAATCTCAGAACTATAAGTGTTGGCTCCCCACAAAAGAGATAAACTTTAAGTAGTTTAATTAATTGTCTAGTTAATTTTCCGATCATGTTGTTAAACTCCTTCATATACGGAATGAAGCTCCACGATAATTCGGAACTCCTCGGTCATTTCCCATCGAAAACAACCTCTGATGTATGCAGGTACATCAGAAGAAGTTTTTCGATTTTTTTAAATATAATAGTTTTAGTTAATTGAATAGTTTTAACGTGTATTTTGTATATCCACGTTTAGACTGATTGCCATTGAAGCGTTTTTTTGCATAGATAATTGAGATTCCCAAGGGTAAAGTCATTAAGTTTCACTGCTAAAATGAATTTCTACGCGATCTACTTGCAGTGTAGTTAAAAGTGAAGATTTCTGACACTGTAAACCGTCCATATGCATCCGAGGTTTTTTTTGATGGAAAATGGAAGAGGAGCTCCGAATGGCTCCGTGATATTAATCCTACTTTGGCAGCTATTCAATTAACATAGGTCTTCGATATGAAAAAAAATATCAATACGACAGACAAGACAAGTTCCGCGAACAAAAGAGGCAAATATTAACAAAAGGGTTACACTTCAATATTAGCACCCTCTAGAACATTACATATGCTATTTTATAAATTGGATTAAGCAATGTAGTAAAGTTAATAATATTTATATTAGTAAGAATAAAGCTCATTATTTTTACCAGAATAAATAAAAAAAAATATGTTTCTTATAATGTATGAACTTTGTGCACCCGCTGACTTCGGCCTGAAATTCGGAGCCAGTTTCCTCAAGATTATCTTAGTCTTTAACCTTACGCTGCTTAGAGTTGCAATCTTACTTCCAAATAAAATGTACCACAATAAATTCGATTGTTTTAATTTACCGAAAAGGATAGATAAATATCGAAAATAATGGTTCTTATGAAGGATACCGTGTTTAAATTGAAAGAAAGGTGCAGAATACACGGTATTTCTACCTTATGAGCCGACAGCTGAAATTGAGTTGTCAAAAAAAAAACATTTAAAAAGGGCAAATAGAACGACAAAGAAATTATTTGCATAAATCCTCTTTAAATGATTTTAAATGAGTGAATTTTCAAATTCGAGGGGGGAGAATGGGTGTTTTCACCATACAAATCTAGTTAACTTGAATACGTGCCTGTTCAACAGCTTTATCAAATTGTACGACAAAAATATTTTACATCAATTTCTCTTTATATGATTTTAAATTAGTAAATTTTCGAATGTGAGTTGAAAAAATGAGTGCTTCCGCAATAAAAATATGGTTGAATTCTATACGTTTCTGTTCAATAGCTTTATCAAAGCTCGACCACCACGTGTGCCAATTGTTTTTCAACAAAGTCGCGTATACCAAATTATTTTTACTTTTCATGACATCGTGTATGTTTTTCTGCATCTCCATCGTTTTTGTTTGTGACATTAAGTTTACACTGGCATGACGTTTGTCACGTTTGGACCACAAAATTGCTCAAAAACTGCAACAAAACACTATTCTGTACATTCAGATCAGAATTGAAATAAGTTTGTGAGTTTGCTTTGAAAGAAGTATTTATGTGTCGGTATTATTCTATAAAAAATGCAGTTTCACTGAAACATAATAGTGGCAGTGTAAATATTAAATACCACTTCTTTCCTAGAATTCGATTCCATATATCCTCTTTTCTATGTTATGCTTTAAAGATGCACTCTTACATCCAAATAAGATGTACCACATTTACAATCCTTTTTTTAATTTACCGAAAACGATTAATATCTTATGAAGGATATCGTGTTCAGTTTGAAAGAAATGTGCAGAAAACACGGTATTTCTACTTTATGAGACGATAGTTGATCACTGTAAATCTTTTAAAACCCCCGGTCTTTTAATATCTGTGCGTTTTCAGCTATTAAATATACAGGAACAATCTTGTTATTAGTAATAAATATTTTCCATAAATGCAATATTTAGTAATTAGTTAAAGGTTAATCACTCAAAATATACGATATATAAATGTGTATGTATTGATTTTAAACACGATTGTCACTTTAAAGAGGGAACTTGCAGTATGTGTATACCACATGATAAATTACGTCATGTATGCGACGTCGGAAGGCAACATTTTGCTTAAAAGAATGACTTTAATCAAAGATAACTTTTCTTTTACTACACCATTTTAAATAAAACAAAGGGCAGTCTATGCCGCTTAAAGAGCCCCGCCTTCGTTTTATTACCGAAGTTTAATAAGGTTATTAGTTTCATCAATCACTTCGACAAACCTGTTTCCAAAATAATGCTTTGACAGTGCTCCGTCAGACGGCCGTATTGTGAAAAGGTTTGTCGCAGTGTTTTAAAAAATTAAACTCTTAATCAAACTTTGGTAAAAAATGTTTCATTTAAAAAGGTGAAGAAATCGTGAAGTTATCTTTGTTTAAAGTCTTCATTCGAAACAAATTATTGCCTTCCGACGTAGCATTTATGACGCAATTAATCACGTGGTATACACACACTGACTTGGGTAAAATACTTTTGTACTTTAAATCAACTAAAGTGATTAAACATTAAAGTTGTCGTACCATTTGTAATCACTACAATGACGTCAGTAAATGACGTAAGTAACTGAGTATGTTTTTCAGGCCTCTGAGAATGAAATCCTGTGGGTGATGCGTATTGCGATATTCGGTGTGGGCTTCCTGGCCACCATGATGGGTATCGTTGTGGACTCCATTTATCTTCTCTGGTTTCTTTGCTCCGACCTCGTCTACGTTGTTCTCTTCCCTCAGCTCCTGTGTGTCATCTACGTCCGCTGGAGTAACACCTACGGCTCACTGGCGGGCTACATAATCGGATTATTCTTCCGCCTGGCTGGTGGTGAAACGGCTCTTGGCATTCCCGTGTTGATAAAGTACCCGTTCTACAATGAGGAAGATGGTCAATTGTTTCCGTATAAGACGTTGAGCATGTTGATCACACTCAGTTGCATTCTGATTTTCTCGTATTTGACAAAATACATATTTGAGCATGGAATACTTTCTGCGCGGATGGATATTTTCATGTGCGTGGTAAGTTCCCCTGATGAAGCAATTTCACTACGATTCACAGAGCACAGCGATATCTCCGCCATGACGCCGGTGGATGAGAAAAATGGAAAAATAAATCCTGCACTGAAGTTCTCCTCTGATGATCTGTTGCAAGTTAAGAATGACGTAAACTTGAAGTCAGGCGAATACGCACCAGATGGAAAATAATTTAGACTTTAGTTTTAGATTCATAGACACTAGATATGAATAATGACATACGTGTATTGTAAACGAAGAATCATTACATAGTTTTCATAATTACTACTTTTAGAACAGGAGAAATAAATGAAGGCAATGTATATACAAACACGTTCATACTCTAGTTGTTTTCATAAAACCTCACCACTATTGTGAACGTATAAAATATTATTCATATTTATGTACGACCAACCGCAACAAGTAAAAGGAGTATATTCTTTGAATTGCTTAATATAAAACATTGCATCATTCAAACTGTTTAAAGTTTTTATGTGACTTACGTTTTAATAGTTGGATGATATTTTACTTAACTCATCTTGACGCATGAAGAACAGACATTGTAAACACCTTATTATAGCATAAAATGTGTGTTTTCGGTCCGTTATCGTGGTGTATTAAAACGCAAAAACCCGGGCGTTATCGGTAGAAAACGTGCAATATTTAGTAAATTCACGTGCCGTTAATGCCCGGTTTTTTGTTTTACATATGAGCTATCAGGGCCCGCATCATACCAATGGAGGCTGAGCGACCTGGTTTCTGACCGAATGTGGGTCAACGATGCAAACTTTTGCACAAAAACATATTTTAGCATATATAGCTGCATACAAATATCACACATGTAATAAACCACATATAACTTACATATTTTCTGCTAAGTTGTCTTTTCCTGGCAAGCTGATATGTTTACTAGATAGTTCTTTCTGCAGTTGTTTTGACTTATTTGTTTCCCTTAAAAGCACTAAATTATGTCTTAAACTACTTTCTCCTCCGAACTTTAGTTATTTCTGTCGATTTTATTCACAACATACGACTTATATGGACACGATTCCATTACGTCGTATGCAATGAACAAAGAAATATCAGATAGATTTTTCTCTGATGCTGAAGATGCTGTACATTTTATCAAGAACATGTTTACAAAATTTTCAGGCTTAGTTAACAAAACAAATAATGGTTAAAGTAGGACTGTATCGGTAATTAATTGATTACCCAATATATATTGTGTGTAAATAATCCCAGTAATAAAAAAAACAACACTTTCCAAACGAATGAACACTGCAAAAAATGGCATCAAAACAAAATGCAACTGCCGAGTTATGTTGCGGCCCGAATCGAGCTTAATGTAAAACTTTCTCAATGACATCACTCATGAAGTCACACAAAGACCTGTTATAGAGGTTATTTTGAACTTACTGTTTTTGCATTTTCGTGACATTTAACAGCCTTTTTAAACACAAACGCTTCTCATGGTGTGTATTTTATGCAATAATAGCGATAATACACCTTTTTCGGTAGTTACCATCTGCAGAGGCCCTTAAAATAGTTTACAACCCTCGTACTACGCACTCGGGCTGTAAACCATTTTGGGGGCCTTTGCAGATGGTAACGACCTCAAAAAGGTCTATTAACCCTATATTAACACACGATCAAATTTTCCATTTCATATTCGTTGTTAGAATATGTATTTCAAACCTAACACATTAAATGTTTTTGTTTTAATTTACGAGTTTAACTTTGAGTTAAGTTTCCATTCACATTTACTAAAATTAGGGCTTTAGCTAGAGGGGGTCTGGAGGATGCTGCATCCAGTCTTTTATTGGAAGCACCCTTCTCATGATTCTGCCCTCGTGAAGATCGAAATGTGCACCCTCCTGATTTCATAGAATAAAATGCTTAAGAAAATCAAATATTTCTTTTGTCTCTTTTGTTTGGATTAAAACTTTTAATATGATTATGAATTCAAACAAACGTTACATTTTTAGTAGTTGAAACCTAATATTGCTTCAAATAAGCTCAATTTCTAACATTTGCTATGAAATTCATAATGCTTTAATTATTAACTGCCCGATAAAATGTGCCCCTTTTTTACCTCAGCACCCTGTTCCTTTTCTGCAGCACCCTGTCCCTTCTAAAACCTGACTAAAACCTTACTAAAATTCTTATGATACCCAGTGGTGCGTTCGTTGTAACCTTCGGTCTTATTTTCAAAAATGCGTTAATCGGTTTACCTTCTTCTTTCAATGCTATCTACATGATTATAGTATTCATAGACAATATATTTTTTCCAACCTGGTATATACTTTTTATATTTATAAGTTACGATGGTTGCTGTGTTAAATTGTAAGGAAACGCATCAATAGTAGTTCAGAGAAAAACAGTAAAACTGCAATCAATCATGACTTTCTAAATAAATAAATCAATAAATAATCAATCAATCAATCAATGTACCATTTATGATATGTGTATTATGTTTGTGACCTCAGCTTTTAATTAAGGTTATTTTACACCCATTATTTAGCATAGATATGTATATTAATGATGCAAACTTTCAGCGTTGCATCATTCTACAAAATGTCGTAAAGTTAAAATTTTGGACAAGAATTGCATCATTGAAATACAAGCAAATCTAAATACTTCACACGTATAGAAGCAGAAAATAGCCTAGTGTTTTGTAGACTAAAAAATATTTTCACATTTTTTTTCTGTCAAAAAAGTTATTTAGAAATTATCGTCACTTAACTATTTGTTTACATCGGTTGTGTACCGTGGTGACCAATGTGAGAACCCCTCTAGGTCACGTGATTCCTCATCTTAACCTTACTCAATATGCATTAGTATTTTTAGATTTCATATTTGAAGTACCTATAAATGATTTTAACACTGTGAGCCAAATATTGGTATACTTGTAATGAATCCGACCCACGGATAAGCAAGTTCTCTGATTGCTCCATTACGCAATGTATATGCTAGCTGATAACAAATGTGTAAACTATATGAACATACGAGGGTTGATCCAGAATTACGTGGACTTTTTTAATAATTCAAATATCGTTGCACATACAACATAGAAACTTCATATACAATACATATAACATATCCGGTATAATGACTGAATTTTGGCGGAATCTCATAGATAAACGTGGAAGAAAAGCATGTTGTGAAAGATGCATATTTTTCTGTAAATGTACATTTTAGACGGTGCGCCGACCGTGCGTTCATGTCATTTTGAAACCCGTAATTTTTCAATACTCATTCAATTTACAAACCTAAAATTCTTATCGTCTATGCAGAACACTTTTAATAAGATATTCATGAATTTTTAAATGATTTAAACGAAAAATATAGAAAATATTTAAGAAGTCGACGTAATTCTGGATCGCCCCTCGTACATAAATCATATATAAATAATGAACTATACTCCGACATACATTACATATTTGGCAACCTTTGAAGACAAAAATATTATTTGTAATATTTTTCCCGTTTTTTTTCGAGTCCCTTCTAACGTCTGGACTCGTTTATTTTTCAAAGTTGCGTTATTGTCATAGCCATTGTGTCTTCATATCTTCCGCGTCGTCGTCGAGCTAAAACATTAACCTTCGGTCCAAAAATGAACATCTTTGAGGACATTGGTATGAAACTTTGTACATATGATGATTTAGCAAACCCCATATAAACTCCTGATAAAATATTTTTCGAGTATTCCAATTTGATTGTCTGAGAAACACGTAAAACAGTCGAGTCTCGTAATATTTAACTCTATTCTCGATATTGGTTATTTCGAAAAAAATCGAATGTTTTGGGTTAAGCTATACACTTTTTATGTTTCGATTATATCGATTGTTCGTTTTCTCGAAGTATTTTCCGAGGTCCCAGCGACTTCGAAATAGCGAGTTTTAGCTGTAATGTGTTATTGATGTATTTATAAGTATCACGTTACATTTGAGAATATGCAAGGTGCTCATAGTTTGTTGTTAAAGGAGCTAGACACCAGATGGTCCAAAAGTACTGTATTTCCTCAAAACAAGCCTAGAATGGTCAATGCGAGCTAGTAGGAGACCGGTTTAAATATTAAATGCAACAATCATGTTGGTGTCTCAACTGTGTTTCCCCGTTTAAAAATAGCGCATTATGGTTTCCCAGTTTAAATATTTAAATCTGTTTATGAGAACAAATAAATATACCGACGCTATTTTTAAAATTACTGGAATTTACGTAGAAAACAACCCTAGAAAATTTCGCTTTGGAAAAATGCGCAAAAATGCGAAAGATGCATGTGTCGTTAGCGATTTGATCAATCAGAAAGTAAAATTTCAATGTGTTATACACAACTATGTCAATTTTATGTAAGTTTTTGACAATGTTCTTTTTTCTTGCAATTGTATCATCTGAGGTCTTGCCCCTTTAAACTTTTTATGAAATTGATTTGTGAAACTTTTAGATTTGAATTAGAAGTAAGTTAATATCTGAGACATTCACTGACTCGTTCCAAGACAAAAAATAAAAAAAGTTGTCAAAACGTTCAATATGTGAGAGTGCAGCTTTAAAGGAGCTTATCTTTATGATAACCATAGTGAACTGTCTTTTGTTATGTAAACTCAACTTTTAGTAGTTTGCTCAACGACATAAGATCTTGATAGGCCTAAGACTTTTTGAGAAATATTGTATGCTGTAACATACATTACATTTATAAAAACATGTATGTATGTTGTTTTATAGTAGTGTTATTGATCTGTTCATTATTATGAGTTTTGTGTATTTTCGATATCAATTTTAAGTGCTCACATTTGAAAACCAAAGAGTAAATGTGTATTAACAATTGAAAAAAATCGGCCATTCTTACATAAACATGCTTATATTTCGTCATTTAGGAAACATATCTTTTTGTAGTATAATGCAAATTATTTTGCATGTAGATATATAGTTACATTTTGATATGCATTGTCATGAATATAAATATCCCTCTAGAGAGTTGCATTTGTATGAAAAACACGTGTTTATTAACATACCAGATAATACTAACATTCCATTTTTAATGGTCATATTTTTTGTGATTGAAATATCCACTTCTCAGTTTCTTTTATTGTATAATACATTCAAAGTTAGTTAGAAGAAATATATATAGAAGTACACCATGGTCGTTATTGTTATATCATTATTTCAGTAGAAACGTTTCAATAAACGAAAGAAAAAAAAACAGTTTTCCTTTTACGTATTTTGTTTTAAGCCAGGCTCTCACTTCTACCCCGATTGCCCACGATTTCAAAATGTAAGTGCTTGTGAATTCATAAAGGCGTGACTGTATCCAATTAATTTGGCTAAGCTACACCTTATGAATCGGGAACAGTCATGACAATTTAGCAAAAAATATGTCCGTCGTGATTCTTCTCCAATGTGCTTTGATTTTTTTTCAAAACGTAGTCAAATGATACTGCAGTCTTAACTAAATCGGACATAGAAAAAATCCCGTCGTTGAATCACCGCAAGCATTCGTATTCCCACTGTTGGATAATCGCAAACATTCGTATTCCCACCGTTGGATAATCGCAAGCACTCGAATTTCCCACCGTTGGATAATCGCAAGCATTCGTATTCCCACCGTTGGATAATCGCTAGCATTCGTATTCCCACGGTTGGATATCGCAAACATTCGTATTCCCACCGTGGATAATCGCAAGCATTCGTATTCCCACCGATGGATAATCGCAAGCATTCGTATTCCCACCGATGGATAATCGCAAGCATTCGTATTCCCACCGTTGGATAATTGCAAACATTCGTATTCCCACTGTTGAATAATTGCAAGCATTCGTATTCCCACCGATGGATAATCGCAAGCATTCATATTCCCACCGTTGGATAATCTTAAGCATTCGTATTCCCACTGTTGAATAATTGCAAACATTCGTATTCCCACTGTTGAATAATTGCAAGCATTCGTATTCCCACCGTTTGATAATTGCGAGCATTCGTATTCCCACCGTTGGATAATTGCAAACATTCGTATTCTCACCGTTGGATAATCGCACGCATTCGTATTCCCACCGTTGGATAATAGCAAGCATTCGTATTTCGACTGTTGGATAATTGCAAACGCTCGTATTCCCTACGTTGGGTAATTGCGAGCTTTCGTATTCCCACCGTTGGATAACCGCAAGCATTCGTATTCCCACCGTTGGATAACCGCAAGCATTCGTATTTCCACCGTTGGATAATTGCAAGCATTCATATTCACACCGTTGGATAATAGCAAGCGGCCGTATTCCCACCGTTGGATAACCGCAAGCATTCGTATTCCAACCGTTGGATAATCGCCAAGGCTCGTATTTCCATCTTCAGTATTCGTATTGAAACTTAAAGCTTGGGACAAGAACCCCCGATGAATCACAATTAACGCCTCTCCGACAAGTCGAGGGAAGTCGGAACTTGAATCGTGAAAGTTGGAGCCAAGTGTTATTTCCAAAGGAATTATTCCGTTACCGTATATAATGTGGTTTAAATGGCATATCTCTATAGGAAAGACAATAAAATTATTTAATGTGACTTTATCCAATTTTAAAGTGATGGTATCGTGCTTTGTGTGGAAAGAGTTGCAGTCGGTCATTTTGCTATGTTTGTGTTATGTTAAAGCTGCTTAAATAAATAGATATAATTGATCCTGAAAACTTGGAGAATGGAACGACCATTACCTGGAATGCCTGTCTGGTAATGGCAATAACTTTAGGTTTTGTAGACAAAAATATGGATCTGTTTCTGTAATTTGCGAACTGTTTCCGGGTATAGACGAAGCTGTTGCGTGTCTCAACATTCGTGGTAACCCTGGACAATCAGTAATAAATCACATTGCGGGGAACAGTTTTCAATTCTTGTTGGGGTGTCCTATAGTCCTATTGAATCCATTCGAAAACATATTCGTCAACATTTATTAACATAACAATGAATGTAACGGGTTTATATCACTAACACAAAAGCACCTGATTTCAGTACTTGTAATGTAGTTGTTGAGAAATGTCGATGTTATATGGAACACCAATTGAGATTGTAATTGTATAAAGATACAACAATATTTGTAGCGTAGCATGCATTTAGAAACTAAAGTTATTATCCAGATGATGATTGTATTCTATGTTTGACAATTAACATTTGACGTTGCCCCAATATAAGGCAAATACTTAAGTCAAATATCAATCTCAGACTCAACTCATTATACCACAAAAAAACATTAAATGATTCAAAATCTTGCATGTTATTATACTTTTTGAAAACGTACTTTTTAATGGATTGTGTTGATAAGAAAAGAATGTTGATATTTCAGAGGAATAATGATTCTAGAGCTAAACATATACTTGAGTAATTGTTAAAAAAATAATGGATTGTGTTCAAACAATATTTTGGCTGTATAATAATTTTTAACGGGAATCTTGAGCAAATGTTTTAATCAACCTATTCTTTGAGAGAATGCACTCATAAAAGGTGAAAAAACATATATGATTTTTAATAACTTTTGATTATATATGGTAAAAAGGGTTAAGATTGAGATTAAGATTTGATTAAAGTATTTTCGAGATATTGGTGCCTGCTTCCTCGGTAAAAATACAAATGCGTTTACAGGGAGTTGAACGCACACACGTCAAACAAGCCAAAGAAGGGATCATACACCATTCAGCCATCATTTTATGGATAATTTATTGAAATGGCTCTGAATTTGGTAGCTTTTCTCGATGCGATTTTCCTGTTGCGATGTTAACCGATGGGAAATCAACAAAGAAAGGAGCAATTTATAAAAATCAATAAGGGCAATCCTGTCCATTACGCTATTGTTGGGAATGATTCAATGACGCCGTATATAGAAGAATTATGACCTTTGTATTTAAAAAAGTAAATGTCTTGGAATTTTTTAAGCAACTGAGATGATTTTGTCGAACATTTCATAAAATAGAGATCTTTTTTCTTCTTCTTCTTTTTTATAAGGCTTTATTTCATGGCATACGTTAACTCAATTACGTATACATTTATCTCATTTTAGCACTGCCCATTTACTTTAATTGTATATCAGTAATTAAACCTTATGAATCTATAGGCTATTGAATGCCTTATATTGTACTTAGTACACATATTTTGTTGAAAAGATTTGTCAAACATTATTAATATAAACTCATGATTTATGTCTTAGCTTGGAACAATCAGTTTTCTTTCATGCTTTTGGATGAAATATGGAGATTTATTAGTGAAATAACAACAGTGAAAATATCAACTTTAAGAACGTCCTTTAAAATCTCTGTAGTAACTTCCCCTTGATCAAAACTAAACACGTCACTTCTGAACCAGAAATTGTTGCCAAAAAATAGTTTGAAAATTAAAAAGTTGCATTAGCTTAAATGAAAATATATTGGAAATTTATCAACTAACACTTTATTAGAAAAATGGTTATTCTGTTCCTCAAAAGTTTTCTTGAACTTTGAAGCCGAATGTTCGAATATATGCTTTCTTACAAAACAAATTACAGACGAAAACAACTTTTGTATAAACCAAGTTATGTCCAGGTCTCAGTCAGTACTCGAATGTGCTATTTTTGAATGTATGGTCAATGTAGGGTAAAACGTCTCCGAAGGAAAGACGTTCAATTAAATATATCTCAGCCATGATGGAGGAAAGCTTATAAGTA
Organism: Mya arenaria; assembly: GCF_026914265.1. Classification (NCBI taxonomy): domain Eukaryota; kingdom Metazoa; phylum Mollusca; class Bivalvia; order Myida; family Myidae; genus Mya; species Mya arenaria. Next base: position 6,004,474 of record NC_069123.1, on the reverse strand, counting down.
TCTAGTTATTTAACCCTAAACTCCTTATTCCGACCAATTGGTGAAATTACATTTTGAGATATATTCTCTAGGATTTGAGGAAATGAAATTGAGGTTTTACGGGAATAGAGCATGTTTGATTGTACTGAACAGTCCGATTTGAATAACATCAAACTATGAGTGTGTTTCTTTTTTAAATGAATGTTTGAACTTCCAACAGTAGTATTGCATTTAGGTCTATTAATCTACTTTTTAATCAAATATTGGTGCCACATGATAAATAAACGCTCCTGAATATTAGGTCCAGTCTCAAAACCATCCACTTTATCGAATAACCGTCATAGAGGAAATCAGAATTGGCGTGCTCAGAAGAATATGAAGGGCGAAAAAACACACAACTTTATTTCATAAAAGGATATGCACAAATTCGGTCGAAAGTGAACTTACTGTTAGAACTATCGTGGAAATTACAACCCAAAGCATGTTTAAAGTTTCTGGCAAATTTCGCATGAATGATAATCAATTACCATTCTGAAGTGGTAGCGATTCATACGTGTAAAGACAAATTCATCTGATTTGCTTTACAAAGATTCCTTCGGAAGGCTAATAAGGCACGTATCGATCCGTCTGTTACAAACGATTCGTGGTTTATATCTTCCCCGGTAACAATATATAAATTTTCTAAGAAAAAATATTTGTTTGTCTTTAAGGCACAACTAGAATGAATGTGTACGCATTGATCAGGTCGGTATTTTATTTGTTAACTGTAAGATAATTTATGAGATTTAGAAGAAGTTAGCAGCATGTTGCACATTCTGTTTTCATTCACCAAGATAGGAACGCATACTATAACCTTAATTTCATTGGGTTGAGACTTTATTAAGTTTGTATTCGGCAACAACTTACCAGTAGTCCAAGATGTACATTGTAATATCAAAAACATATGAGTCTATCAATTCCAACTTGCTTACTTATAATTGAAACATGTCTCAATATTTTCCACTATATATGTAGCATCCAGGTGAACGCCACGCAAAACTGGATGAAGACTCTAGACGTCAAATATGCAGGCGCCTACATAGACAGCTACCTGCTCCTTATCTTCGGGGGAATACCCTGACAGGTAATAGTTGATATTAGCTTGATCAAAACTAGAAGGAAATATACAGGCGTCTACATAGACAGCTACCTCTCCTCATCTTCGGGGGAATACCCTGGCATTTAGTGGTTTTAATTAGCCGTGATCTCCAAGCAAAACTGGATCAAGACTCTAAACAAAAAATATATAGGCTTCTCCATAGATAATTACCTGCTCCTCATATTCGAGTGAATATCCAGGCAAGTAAGAAATGACTATGACGCATATCATAAGGGACAATATTTACAACTAAACTTCCATTCCTTTTCCTTTCGGCAATTGCGATTATCATCTTTCTTTCATTTTAGCCTCCTGAGTCAGTATGTAAGGAAACTGGAAGTTGTCACAAATCAAGAAGAAAGTCTAAAGGTCCATATTATTGCCAGGTAGTTTAAGTGTACATGTAGAAATATTAAAATAAAAACAACTGAGCACTAAAAATGTTTAATATATATTACAAGCGTAATGCTATAAATCTGAATTTTACTTTAGCAATAGACTCACTATATCGTTATTTTAATTTAAGGTAGAATTAAAGGAGAAAGAACTTGGCTCACGTGTGAATGTAGAGTGTGAATGCGCCATAGCCCTAAACGTTTGCTGTGGACATGGCTCTTTCGTCTGGCGTGAAAACGGCATTGAAACCATATACTTTAATACAGGTTTGTGGGGAAATGTGAAAAAGTTCACATGTTCTTTTTCAATAAATTTATTAAGCTATTTTCACATCGCCCGACGACCATAACTGAAAAGTGAATAGATGGGGATGGTTCTACACATCGATAAAATGTTAGAAACATTAATTACATATCATATTAAATATCCTGTATATGAGTTCATTAGATTGTCAGTAGTATTTCAGCATGTCATTAATATCTCTCTGTTGATCATTATGTAAAGTTAAATTGTATTTAATGTGAACTTTCGATGATTATATAAACAAACAAAATAATGAAATATGTTTAAATCAATGTGTATAGGTAGCTGTGATAATGTCCTCACTGCTACAACCAGGCTGAATATCTGATGCCAATGTTGCATAACCATCATCTACGAATTGTATTCTGAAATAATAGTGATTTTGTCAACCAGTGTTGCAGTTATAAATACTCACTTCTTGAATACTAGAACGTATTGAATGTTGAAGTTCAAGTGCATGATTTTAATTCATAGTTTGATAAAGAAAGAAAAAGGTTGGTGTTTATAAAAGAAGCAAACAATTGCAAAACATTTTACAGACTGCCGTTTGTTTATATCAATAAAAATAGATAGAGTTGAATTTGGGGCTATTATGTGGCAGTGGGCTTTCTTGTCAGCAATATTATTGGTGTAGTTCCCTCAATCCAGTCAGAAACGTTAGGAACTGTTTCTTCCTTAGCTCGTGTGCCTTTGAAGGTGTCCATCTCATAAAACCCTCTGTCTTTAAATGCTTGGAATATACAACGGTTGTCTTTGAAACCTGCGGGAGAAAAGAACCAAGTTTGGTTACGTATGTACAGTAACTCTACAAACATTATCATTCTAGTTTAAAGAAATGGCACATATTTTAAAGATTTTCTTTGTCATATTTATCATCTGGGAAAGCCAGCTAATACATATTGTCAAAGACAATATCCTCAATTGCATTAAACTCAAACAGTCAAAGTATTTGCTATATGTTATTAATGCAAGTGCTTACCTGGAAGTCTTAGCCTGTATCTTTTCTCACTTTCACCATCCATTGTTTTCTTATAATATTTTTTTTTAAATTTGTGAAAGCTGATTCTTCAACATTACAGTTGTAATACACAACAATGATAATTAGAAATCTGCACACAATTACTTGGAAACACTACTTATCCTAAAGTAGTCATTGATATCAGTGACCAATGTTTACATCTGACCCATCTGAGCCTCGTTCTGAGAATGGAATGTTAAGCATGCATAAATATTGAGAAGGGCCTATGAACGCAACATCTTCGGGTATGATCGGATCGCGAAACGTCGCTTAACAATATACATGGAAATTGTTTATCTTGTTAGTTTTTGTATTGTGTAAGCAGGTCTCGTAAAATAAATTAACATTTTAAAAAGTGTTTATTTATGATAATTTATGTTAAATGTATTGTAGCCATTAGTATTTCAATGTTGCGTTTAAAAGTGATTTCAAGTGGTTGATCTATCTCCGCGTTATTGTGACGTCAGTTGATAAACTGTTTCCGATGGCTGTCAGACTTTTCAACTCCTTTGTCATTTGTGAAATCAAAGACTTTTCAACCCCTTTGTCATTTCAACCCCTAAATGTGCTAAGACTTTTCAACCCCACCTTAAACAAAGACTTTTCAACCCCTAATAAACGAAGGGCTTTTCAACCCCTTATTTTCTCACCTTTTTAAGAAAATAACTACAACAGTAAACAATTTATTTTGAAATTTCTTTTAAAAATCAAGAATATATTAAGACTAAAAATATAACAGACAAAAAATATGTTATACATACAAAATATACATACTTGAAACACATGATAATACAATAATTCATTAAATATTTACATTGAAATAAATAAAAAAACAAATGCTCGACTGTCCATTTAGCTGTTTAGTCACTTAGCCATAAATCTTCCCTATCTCCCTGAGGAAATCCTCACACAATATATCATGTGCATGGTACTGCTCCATAAATTAATTGAAACAGCATTTGTTTTTCTTTTAGTTTTTTTAAACACTTTTTTAAAAACATTTTGTCATCAATAAAAAAGACAATAAAATGAGTTGAACTTTAAATAAAATTCTTCATAATATTTCAAAATATCTAAATTTAGCAGACAATGTTTATGAAATACAAAAGTATACATTGAGTTCAAATTTGTTAAAAATGTAGTATATATTGAGTTTTAAATGCTTTCAAATTACATAAGTGTAACAGAAGATTTTATTAACGTTTTTTTCTTTCTCAGATAAAAAAAAATCAGGACATTCTATTATGAAGTGGTTTATATGTAAAACAATACTATAAGCATTATATTGTCTTTTCATATATCCAATTAAAGAATGGAATGAAGGTCGCACATCCATTAATGGGCATTCGTATTCCCACCGTTTGATAATCGCACGCATTCGTATTCCCACCGTTGGATAATCGCACGCATTCGTATTTCCATCTTTGGATAATCACAAGCATTCGTATTCCCACTATTGGATAACCGCCATTCGTATTGCCACCGTCGGATAACCGCAAGCATTCGTATTCTCACTGTAGGGTTATCGTCATCAATCGTATTGAAACTTAAGAGCATGAGGCATGTACCACCGATGAAGCACGATTAACGCCTCTCCGAGAACCGAAGGGAGCCAAGTGTTATCTCAAAGAAATCATTACGCCATTGTTTAAACTGTGGTGTAAATGGTTTATCTCTATATCATACACAATACTACATTCAACTTATTTAATGTTATTTTATCCAATTTTGAAATAATGTCATCGTGTGCTTCGTGTGGAAAGAGTTGCAGTCGATCTTTTCGTTATGTTTGTGTGTAATGTTAAAGCTGCTCGAATAAATAGATATTATCGATCCTGAAAACTTCGAGAATGTAAACCATTACCTGGAATGCCTGTCTGGTAACGGCAATAACTTTTGGTATTGTAGACAGAAATATGAATTTGTATCTGTAATTTGCAACCTGTTTCCGGGCAAAGACGAAGCTTTTGTGTGTCTCAACATTCGTGGTAACCCTTGACAACCAGTCATAAATCACATCGCGGGAAACAGTTTTCAATACTTGTTGGGGTGTCTTATAGTCATATTCACTCCATTCAAAAACATGTTTGTCAACATTAATTGACATAAAAATGAATGTGATAGGTTTTAATACTTACACAAGTTTTGATTAGCACCTGGTTTCAATAACTGTATTGCAGTTGTTGTAAAATGTCGATATTATATGGAACACCAAGAAACAACACTGCTTTCAAAGCGTAATATGCATTTTGAAACTAAAGAAATGAGCCAGAAGATGATTGTCCTCTATGTCTGACAATTAACAATTGACGTTGCCTCAATATTAGAAAAATACGTAAGTCAAATCTCAATCTCAGACTCAATTCATTATACCAAATAAAAGCATAGTATGATCCAAAACCTTGCATGTTATTATAATTTATGAAAACGTATTTTAATGGATTGTGTTGATAAGAAAAAATATCGATATATCAAAGGAAAAATGATCCTAGACATAAAAAATACTTGAGTATTTTTTTTTCAAAAATGGATTGTGTCCAATCAATATTTTGGCTGTTAGTTGAAATCTTGACAGAATGTTTTAATCAACATATGCCATGATAGAATGCGCTCTTAAAAGGTGTAAAAACAAATATGGTTTTTTAAAAACTTTTGATAATACAGTTTATGGTAAAATGAGTTGAGATATACATGTAGATTTAGATTTAAGTATTTTCGTGATATTGGTGCCTGCTTTTTCAGTAAAACTACAAATGCATTTGCAAGGAGTTGAACGCACACACGTCAAACAAGCCAATGAAGGGATCATACACCATTTGAATAGCCATTATTTTATAGAAAATTTATTGAAATGGCTCTGAATTTGGTAGCTTTCTCGATGCGATTTCCCTGTTGCGATGTTAACCGATGGGAAATCAACTAAGAAAGGAGCAATTTATTTGAATCAATGAGGGCAACCCTGGTCATTACGCTATTGTTGGGAATGATTGAGCGTCGCCGTATATAGAAGAATTATAACCAACGCCTTATAAAGAAACCTTTGTGTTTAAAAAAGTTAATGTCATGAAATTTTTGAAGCAACTAAAATTGATTTTGTCGAAAGTCTCATAAAATAGAGATCTTTTTTTATTCTTTTTTATAAGTGTATTTTTCGTCGCATACGTTAACACAAATACATACACATATATCTCATTTTTGCACTGGCCATTCACTTTAATTGTAAATTTATTAAAGCTTATAAATATAATATAATAGGCTTCGGAATGCCTTATACTGTACTAAACTTACATATTATGTTGAAAAGATGTTTCAAACATTATTAATATAAATGCATGATATCTGTCTTAGCTTGAAATAATCAGTTTTTGTTTATGCTTTTGGATGAAATATGGAGCTTTATTCTTGAAATAACAACAGTGAAAATATAAACTTTAAGAACTACTTTTAAAATATTTGTAGTTACTTCCCCTTGATCAAAACTAAACTTGTCACTTCTGAACCAGAAAATGTTGCCAAAAAATAGATTGAAAATTAAAAAGTTGCATTAGCTTAAATAAAGATGTATTGGATATTTATCAACTTACCGTTTATTAGAAAAATGGTTATTCTGTTCTTTAAACGTTTTCTTGAACTTTGAAGCCGAATGTTCGAATACATGCTTTCTTTCAAAAGAAATTACAGACGAAAACAACTTTTGTATAAACCAAGTTATGTCCAGGTCTTAGTCAGTACTCGAATGTGCTGTTTTTTGAATGTATGGTCAATGTAGGGTTAAACGTCTCCGAAAGAAAGACTTTTAAATAAATATATCTTAGCCATGACGGTGGAAAGCTGATCTAGTATCTAGTTATTTGACCCTAAGACTCCTTATCCCGATCAATTGGTGAAGTTACATTTTGAGAGATTTTCTTCAATTTGAGGATTTGAGGAAATGAAATTGTGGTTTTATGGGAATAATGCATGTATGATTGTACTGAAAGTTCTGATTTGAATAGCATCAAACTATGTGTGTGTTTCTTTTTAAAATGAATGTTTGAACTTCCAACAGTATTATTAAGATTGCATTTAGGTCTATTACTCTGCTTTTTAATCAAAGATTGGTGCCACACGATAAATGAACGCTCCTGAATAATTGTTCCAGTCTCAAAACCATCTACTTTATCGAATAACCGTCATAGAGGAAATCAAAATTTGCGTGCTAAGAAGGTTGTGAAGGGCAAAAAATAACAATTGTATTTGACATAAGGAAGTGCACAATTCGATTGAAAGTGAACTTACTGTTAGAACTACCATGAAGATTACAAAATTAAAGCATGTTTAAAGTTTCTGGCAAATTTCGCATGAATAATAATCAATTACCATTCTGAAGTGCTAGAGGTCAATATACAGGCGTCTACATAGACAGCTACCTCCTTATCACGTTCGGGGGAATACCCTGACAGGTGATAGTTTATATTAGCTCGATCAAAACTAGAGGTCAATATACTGGCGTCTACATAGAATGCTACCTCCTTATCATCTTCGGGGAATACCCTGGCATGTAGTAGTTAATATTAGCCGTGAGCTCCAAGCAAAACTGGATCAAGACTCTAAACAAAAAACTATACAAGCGTATCCATAGACAGTTACCTGCTACTCATATTCGAGTCAAAATCCTGGTAATTTAGTAATGACTATTAGGGATTATCATAAGGGACAATATTTACAACTAAACTTCCATTCCTTTAATAAACTGCCTTTCGGCAAATTGCCGTTATCATCCGATGAACGCCACATCTTTGGGTTTATTCGGATAGCAAATCATCGCAAAACAATATAAATGGCAATTGTTTATCTTGTTAGTGTTTGTATTGTGTCAGCATGAATAACGGGTCATTGCAGGCGGAGAACATCAACTTGGTACTTCCACTGGTCATCCAGTACTTAATAGCCCATGTCGTCGCCTATCCTGATGTTCAGGCAGAAAGCAAGTCAATTAAAATGTGAGTGTTGCTGATACTCGCGTTGATTTTGAAAGTATTTAATTCAATGGCACACATTTTCTGGGAATGTAGATAAGTAAAAGAATAGTAGAACAAGTTAAATAACCTATTCGTTTCTACGGATTAACACATATGTATTTATCTGAGAACGATTAGTTTTGGCTCCCTATAAAAATACAATTTTAGTAGTTTTATTAATTTCCTCATCGTGTTGTTGAAAAGGCTTGCATAAATTTCCCTTTACATGATTTTAGATGAAAGGATTTTCGAGTGCGAAGGAAATAAATGGGTACATTTGCCATTAAAATCGGGTCGAAGTGAACTCGTTTCAGTTTTATCTCAGATCCTAATAATCGACCCACTCGCACGCACAAAAAACCTGTCAAATAATAACAAATTAATATGGGATCACCAGGCTTCAAACTCCTGATAAAATATTTTTCGAGTTTTCGAATTTGATTGTCTGAGAAAAACGTGCAGTAGAGACTCGCTATATCAAACTCTGTATTCTCGATACTGGTTATTTCGAAAAAAAATCAAATGTGTTGGGTTAAGCTGTACACTTTTTTGTATTTCGGTTATATCGAATGTTCGTTATGTCGAAGTGTTTATCGAGGTCCCAGTGACTTCGACATAGCGAGTTTTGACTGTACTGTGTTTTTGATGTATTTATTAGTATCACGTTACATGTGAGGATATCCAGGGTGCTTATACTTTCTTGTTAAAGGCGCTAGACACCAGATGATCCAAAAATACTGTATTTCCTCAAAAACAGGAGTAGAATGGTCAATGCGAGCTAGTAGGAGACCGATAATACATCCCTTTACATGGTTTAAATAATAACCGCAAAAATCATGTTGATGTCTCATATGTGTTTACCCGATTAAAAAATAGCGCGTCATGGTTTCCCAGTTAAAATCATATTTGTTTATGAGTACAGATAAATATACCGACGCTATTTTTAAACTTACTGGAATTTACGTGGACAACCCTAATAAATATCGATTTTGAAAAATGCGCAAAAACTGCGAAAGATGCGTGTGTCGTAAGTGATGTGATAAATCAGTAAGTAAGATTCAATGCGTTGTACACAACGATGTCAATGTTATGTAAGTTTTTGACCATTTTCTTTTTTCTTGCAATTGTATTATCTGATGTCTTGCCACTTTTAACTTTTTTATGGCTTGGTCGCATGTGAGTTTGGTTTGTGGTCACCAAGCCGGACAAGTGGGTTTTCTCCGGGTTCTCCGGTTTCCCCCACAACACAAGACCACACTCTCGCGTAAAATCGTGCCAACGAGAGTGATTAATATAATGTTGTAATAACTTGTTTCACAATCGTTGTAAAATAAATATGTTTAAACTAAACTATTTTATGAAATTGATTCGTGACACTTTAAGATTTGAATTAGAAGTAAGTTAATATCTGAGACATTCATTGAGCTAAATGACATATCGGATACAGGCAATTAAGGGATTATAAATAATGCTCTTACCCCAATTTCTCGAGCAATCGTAAGTTATCTCTAAACGGACCAATATTTATATGAAAAACTACAAAAACAAGCCCAGTAGTCAAAAAAAACCGTTTAAGTTTAACACATTATTTTTACTTGGGTATATTTTGTATAATATTATCATTTTGAAAAGTTTCAGGCTTTTAAAGGGAATTATCTTTATGATGACCATAGTGAAATTTCGTTTGATTTGTAAAACCAACTTTTAGTAATTGGTTAAAATACATAAGGTCTTCATAGGTTGAAGACCTTTTGAGAAATAGTGTATGCTGCAATAAACATTAAATTTATAATAACATGTATGTATAATTTATAGTAGTGTTATTGATCTGGGGCCGTATTCAATAAGCATCTTAGTGAATATTTTCAACTTAGTGAGAATTTCGTAATATTTAACATCGTTTATTTTAAATACCCTCTACTTTTCATCAGATTTATTCATATGGATATATCGTTTAGACCAATGTTCGTTTTTTTAGAATTCAAATTAGAAAAACGGCAATATTTCACTAATTTGAAAATCGTTTCTAAGATGCTTAATGAATACGGCACCTGTTCATGGTAATGAATTTTTGTATTTTCAATATCAGTTTTTAGTGCTCAATTTTGAAACCAAAGAGTGAATATGTATAAACAATTAAAATCATAACTCGGCCATTCTTACATAAACATGTTTATATTTCGTCATTTAGGAAACATATCTTTGTGTAGTATAATGCAAATTATTTTGCATGTAGATAGACATTTTGATATGCATTGTCATGAATATAAATATCCCTCTAGAGAGTTGCATTTGTATGAAAAACACGTGTTAATTAACATACTAGATAATACTAACATTCCATTTTGAATGGTCATATTTTTTGTGATTGAAATATCAACTTTTCAGTTTCTTTTTATTGTATGATATGTTCAAAGGTAGTTAGAGGAAATATATATAGAAGTACACCATGGTCGTTATTGTTATATCATTATTTCAGTAGAAACGTTTCAATAAACGAAAGAAAAAAACATAAGTGTTCGTTTTACGTATTTTGTTTTAAGCCTGGCTCTCAATTCTACCCCGATTGCCTACGAGTTTAAAATGTAAGTGCTTTTTGACAAATCTTAAACATAGAGGTGTGACCGTATCGGCGTAATTTAGCTAAGCTCCACCTTATGAATCGAGAACAGTCATGAACATTAAGCAAAAAATGTCAGTCGTTATTCTTCTGCAATGTGCTATGATTTGTTTCAAAACGTAGCCAAATGATACTGCAGTCTTTACTAAATCGGACATAGTTATATGTCCGTGAAGTTGGCAGCCTCACAGCCAGGCAGCGAAAATAAGCAGCGTGGCAGCGTGAAGTTAGCAGCCCAGCAGCCTGACAGATTAGCGGCGTGAAGTAAGCAGCCCAGCAGCCTGGCAGCGTGAAGTCAGCAGCATAACATCGTGACAGCTTGAAGATAGCAGACTGCCAACTTCACGAACATTATAGTTATAAATGTACAGGCATGCGTTGGGTTGTCATGGTGTAGTAAACCGTGGATGGCGACTGTCATGTTATAACGATTTCGAGCGAAAGCGAAAACGCTTTAATTCGATTTGCTACTGGTCATAGAATTGTATCTGATCTTTGAAATATTCCCGTCGTTGGATAACCGCAAGCATTCGTATTCCCACAGTTGGATAATCGCAAGCAGATAATCGCATGCATTCTTTTGGCCACTGTTGGATAATCTTAAGCATTCGTATTCCCTTCGTTGCATCATCGCATGCATTCGTATTTCCACCGTTCTATAATCGCACGCATTCGTATTGCCACCGTTGGATAATAGGAAGCATTCGTATTTTCACCGTTTGATAACCGCAAGCATTCGTATTCCCAACGTGTGATAACCGCAAGCATTCGTATTACCACCGTTGGGTAATCGCACGCATTCGTATTCCCACCGTTTGATAACCGCAATCATTCGTATTCCCACCGTTGGTTAATCGCGAGCATTCCTATTTCCACCGTTGGATAATCGCACGCATTCGTATTCCCACCATTGAATAATCGCACGCATTCGTATTCCCACCGATTGATAACCGCAAGCATTCATATTCCGACCATTCGATAATCGCAAGCATTCGTATTTCCACTGTTTGATAACCGCAAGCATTCGTATTCCCACCGTGTGATAACCGCAAGAATTCGTATTCCCACCGTTGGATAATCGCATGCATTCGTATTCCCACCGTTTGATAACAGAAAGCATTTGTATTCCCACCGTTAGATAATCGCGAGCATTCGTATTCCCACCGTTGGATAATCGCAAGCATTCGTATTGCCAACGTTTGATACTCGCGATCGTTCGTATTTCCACCGTTTGATAATCGCACGAATTCGTATTGCTCCGTTCGTAGTCGCAAGCATTCGTTTTGCCACCGTTGGATAATCGCAAGCATTCGTATTGCCACCGTTCGATAATCGCGAGCATTCTTATTGCCACCGTTGGATAATCGCGAACATTCGTATTGCCACCGTTGGATAACCGTAAGCATTCGTATTGCAACCGTTAGATTATCGCAGGCATTCGCATTCCGACCGTTAGATAATCGCAAGCATTCGTGTTTCCACCGTTGGATAGTCGCAAGCATTCGTATTCCCACCGTTGGATAACCGCAAGCATTCGTATTGCCACTGTTGGATAATCGCAAGCATTGGTATTGCCACTGTTGGATAATTGCAAGCATTCGTATTCCGACCGTTAGATAATCGCAAGCATTCGTGTTACCACCATTAGATAATCGCAAGCATTCATATTCCCACCGTTGGATAACCGCAAGCATTCGTATTTCCACTGTTGGATAATTGCAAGCATTCGTATTCCGACCGTTAGATAATCGCAACCATTCGTGTTACCACCATTAGATAATCGCAAGCATTCGTATTCCCACCGTAAAATAATCGCAAGCACTCGTGTTCAAACCGTTGGATAATCGCAAGCATTCGTTTTCCTACCGTTTGATAAACGCAAGCATTTATATCCCTACCGTTGGATATTCGCAAGCATTCGTATTGCCACCGTTGGATAATCGCAAGCATTCGCATTGCCACTGTTGGATAATCGCAAGCATTCGTATCTCCACCGTTGGATATAATCGGAAGCATTCGTATTGCCACTGTTGGATAATCGCAAGCATTCGTATTGCCACCGTTGGATAATCGCGAGCATTTGTATTGCCACCGTTGGATATCCGCAAGCATTCGTATTCAAAACGTTGGATTATCGCAAGCATTCGTATTGCCACCGTTAGGTAATCGTAGGCATTCGTATTACCACCGTTAGATAATCTTAAGCATTCATTATAATCGCAAGCATTCGTTTGCCTACCGTTGCATAATCGGCAACACTCGTATTTCCACCGAAGGGTAATCGTCAGTATTTGTATTGAAATTTAAAGCTGGAGGCATGTTCCCCCGATGAATCACGTTTAACGCTTCTCCGACAAGTCCGGGGAAGTCGGAATTGGAATCTTGAAAGTGGGAGCCAAGTGTTATTTCCAAAGAAATCATTCCGTTACCGTATATAATGTGTGTAAATGGCATATCGCTATAGGAAAGACAATAAAATTATTTAATGTGACTTTATACAATTTTAAAGTGATGGCATCGTGCTTTGTGTGGAAAATAGTTGCAGTCGATATTTTTGCTATGTTTGTGTTATGTCAGTGCTGTACAAATAAATAGATATGATTGATCCTGAAAACTTCAAGAATGGAACGACCATTACCTGGAATGCCTATCTGGTAACGGCAATAACTTCTGGTTTTGTAGACAGAAATATGGATCTGTATCTGTAATTTGCGGCCTGTTTCCGGGCAAAGACGAAGCGTTTGCGTGTCTCAACATTCGTGGTAACCCTGGACACTCAGTTATAAATCACATCGCGGAGAACAGTTTGCAATACTTGTTGGGGTGTCTTATAGTCTTATTGACTTCATTCATGTTCGTTAACATTATTAGCACCTGATTTCAATAATTGTTTTGTAGTTGTTGAGAAATGTTGTCGTTATATGGAACACCAATTGAGATTGTAAATGTATAAAGATACAACACTGCTTTCATAGCGTAGCATGTATTTCGAAACTAAAGTAATTAGGCAGATGATGATTGTCTTCACTGGTTGACAATTAACATTTGACGTTGCCCAAATATTAGATAAATACTTAAGTATGATTCAAAATATTGTATGCTTTTATAATTTAATGAAAACGTTTTTTAATGGATTGTGTTTATAAGAAAAGATATCGAAATTTGAAAGGAAAAAATATTCTAGAGCTGAAAATATAATTATTAAAAAATGGATTCTGTTCAAACAATATTTTGGCTGTATAATATGCATTTTTACACCCAAATAAGATTTACCACAATTAATGATATTGTTTTATTATTCCAAAAAGGATGAATAGATGAGGATGAAAGTTTAAAAATGGTTCTTATGAAGGATATCTAGTTTAATTTGAAAACAATGAGCATAAAACAAAGTATTTCTACCTTATGAGTCTATAGTAGATCACAGTAAATCGTTTAGCATTCACCAAACATTTAATATGTTTGCGTTTTCGGCTATTAAATTCAGGGTTACAATCTTGTTATCAGTAGTTAATATTTTCCATAAATGCATTATTTAATAAGTACTTTAAGGGTTATCAGTCAAACTTTGTGTATGTTATACATGTGTATGCATTGATTTGGAATAAGAGTGCCACTTTAATCAACATATTTCATGATAGAATGCGCTCTTAAAAAGTGTAAAAACATATATGGTTTTTAATAACTTTTGATAATATATGGTAAAATGAGTTGAGATTGAGATTAAGATTTGATTCAAGTATTTTCCAGATATTGGTGCCTGCTTCCTCAGTAAAATTACAAATGCGTTTGCAAGGAGTTGAACGCTCACACGTCAAAAAAAACATTGAATGGTCATGCACTATTCAGCCATCATTTTATGGATAATTTATTGTAATGGCTCTGCCATTTCCCTCTTGCGATGTTAACCGATGGGAAATCAACTAAGAAAGGAGCAATTTATTTGAATCAATGAGGGCAACCCTGGTCATTGCGCTATTGTTGGGATTTATTTAGCTTCGCCGTGTATAGAAAAATTATAACCAAGGCCTTATAAAGAAACCTTTGTGTTTAAAAAATAATATTATGTAATTTTTGAAGCAACTAAAATGATTTTGTCGAACGTCTCATAAAATAGAGATCTTTTTTTTTCTTTTTTATAAGGCTATTATTCGTCGCAAACGTTAACAGGGTTACATAAACATGTATCTCATTTTTGCACTGGCCATTTAAACCTTATAAATCTATAGGCTTTAGAATGCCATTTATTATATGCCTATCAATTTCCTTTTCCATACACAACAGCGAAAATACAGCACCCCGTATTGAATAATCCGTATCACTATTATACTGTCTTTTTCTGATTCCGTATCATGCGAGTACCGTGTGAAGTCTCGGAACTACTTTCGTGTTGCTAAAAATAGCGTGACAGAAAAAAAAGGTAAAACCTGTCCAATTTTATTTAAAATACATAATTCATAAAATTATTCCACGCTCCAGAAGCATGTTTAATGTTAATATTCAGGAACATGGTTCTTCAAAGAAACATGAGGATAAGCACGAAGGTCGAAGCGGACAACACTTCCAATCTATCCAGACAGCTTGATGTTTTGAAGCGATTTTGAAGTTCATAAATTGTAGCATAATCATGATCATGAGAAGCTCACCAATACAAAGAAGACGATTTTGCTTCATCAATAGAAAAAGCGATTGACTCATGAACTTTCCTCAATTTTGCATATAATGATTGTCAAAAAATCCCACGAATGTTAACTTTGTTAAAAATGGCCGCGTTGCGTCTACAGGAAATGACGGTTAGTGTAGTAACTCGTAGAATAAGTACCGTTTTTGTTATGCTTTTTTGTACTGTAACATTTACTAATTGTTTAAGTATCAGCAAATTGTTAATTTTGCTAACATATAAAATATTGTCTTCTTATCTTCCATAATAATGTGAATTCTGTTACTTCTGACTTAATTTCGCTGTTGTAGCCTCCCTTGACTTCAATACACAAAAGTACGTAACACATTCGAAAGAATACGTGCATTTGACATATTTCGGTAAAATTAAATCCAATTGAAACAGAAAAATAAAAAGGAATAATTAGATAGGCAGGTATATATATAATAAATGGAATATTACGATAAAACCCTTTTCTGGTGACCTGCATCACGTCACGTTCTGTGAGTAAACGTGTATCCGTCTCGACCTGCGGTTTCGACGGATATGTGTTAACACACCAAACTCGACGTGATACAGGTCATCAGAATAGCGTCCTATCATGATATCCCCTATATACTGTACTAAGCTTACATATTATGTTGAAAAGATGTTTCAAACACTATTGGTATAAACGGATGGCATCTGTCTTAGCTTGGAATAATCAGTTTTCTTTCATGCTTTTGGATGAAATATGGAGATTTATTAGTGAAATAACAACAGTGAAAATATCAACTTTAAGAACTACTTTTAAAATCTCAGTAGTCACTTCCCCATGGTCAAAACTAAACATGTCACTTCTGAAGCAGAAAATGTTCCCAAAAATAGTTTGAAAATTAAAAAGTTGCATTAGCTTAAATAAAGATATAAAACATTATTGCAAATTTATCAACTTACCGTTTATAAGAAAAATCGTTATTTTATTCCTTAATCGTTTTGTTGAACTTCGTTCGAGCATCTGCTTTTTCTCAAAACAAATTACAGATGAAAACAATTTTTTTACAAACCAAGTTATGTCCAGGTCTTAGCCAATACTCGAATGTGCAGTTTTTGAATGTATGGTCAATGTAGGGTAAAACGTCTCCGAAAAAAAGACGTTCAATTAAATATATCTCAGCCATGATGGCTAAAAGCTTATAAGTATCTAATTATTTGACCTTAAGACTTCTAATCCGACCAAATGGTGAAGTTATATTTTGGGCAAGTTTCTTCAATAAGATTTGAGGAAATGAAATAGAGGTTTTACGAGAATTGTGCATGTTTGATTGTACATTCCGATTTGCATAGCATGTGTGTTTGTGTATGTTTCTTTGAATGTTTGAACTTCCAGCAGTATTATTAAGATTGAATTTAAGTCTATCAATCTGCTTTTAAATCAAAGATTGGTGCCACACGATAAATAAACTCTCCTGAATAGTTGTTCCAGCCTAAAAAAACATCTACTTTATCGAATAACCGTCATAGAGGAAATCAGGATTGGCGTGCTAAGAAGGTTGTGAAGGGCAAAAAATCAACAAACAATTGTATTTGACATAAGGAAGTGCACAATTCGTTCGAAAGTGAATTTCATGTTAGGACTATCGTTGAAATTACAATCCAAAGCATGTTTAAAATTTCTGGCAAATTTCGCATGAATGATAATCAATTACCATTCTGAAGTGGTAGCGATTCATACGTGTAAAGACAAATTCATCTGATTTGCTTTACAAAGATTCCTTCGGAAGGCTAATAAGGCACGTATCGATCAGTCTGTTACAAACGATTTGCGGTTTATATCTTTCCCTGGTAACAATATATCAATTTCTAAGAAAAATGAATTTGTTTGCCTTTAAGGCACAGCTAGAATGAATCAGTACGCATTTGTCAGCTCGATATTTGAATTGTTGACTTGTAAGCTATTAATTAGTTTTAGATTAAGTTAGCAGCATGTTCATTCACCAAGATAATAATACATACTGTAACCTTATTTTCATTTGGTTGAGACTTTATTAAGTCTTTATCTTATCTTTATAGTCTTTAAGATTTTACTCTGCACAAATATGACAGTCAATTCAACATGGTTTCAAATTAGTCATGGAGAGTTCCGGACAATCACTCTATCCGCTCTATTCGATCTATGCTCTAGTACATTGTAATTTCAAAAACATATGAGTATATCAATTTCAACTTGCTTACTAATAATTGATACATGTCTTAATATTTTTCCACTATCCATGCATCACAGTGGTTATCTATCCAGTTTGCGTTCATAATCGAAGCCGTGAGTAGGATCCAGGTGAACGTCACGCAAAACTGGATCAAGACTCTAGACGGCAAATATGCAGGCGTCTACATAGACAGCTATCTGCTCCTCATCTTCGGGTGAACACCCTGGCATGTAGTTGTTAAAATTAGCTTGATTAAGATTAGACGGCAAAAATACAGGCGTCTACATAGACAGCTATTAGCTCCACATCTTTGGTGGAATATCCTGGCAAGTAGTGGTTTATATTAGCCGTGATTACCAATCAAAACTAGAACAAGACTCTAAACATTAAATATACAGGCATCTCCATAAACAGTTTCCTGCTCCTCATATTCGAGTGAATATCCTGGCAGGTAGGTAGTGACCATAAGGCATCATTCGAAACAACTCGGCCATTTTCCATCAAAAACAACCCCGGATGTATGCCAGAACATCAGAAGATGTAGTTTGTGTAATTTTAAAAAGTAGTATTAATCAAGGAATTAATTGCGGGGTTGGTGTCATAAGTGAGTTATCAACGCAATTGGGCTGGTCAAAGGTGTGGAGTCCGAAGGTGGATATTTTAATTTTTGGCTAGTAGGAGACCGATAATATATCACTTTACATGGTGTAATTATTAAACGCAACAAGCATGATCTGTCTCATCTGTGTTCCTCGTTTAAAATGGCGCATTTTGGTTTCCAGGTGTAAATCTTATCTGTTTATGAGCATAGATAAATATACCGACACTATTTTTAAACTTGCTGGTATTTAGGTAATAGAAAACCCTAGTAAACTTCGATTTGGAAAAATGCGCAAAAACTGCGAAAGATGCGTCGTAAGCAATTTGATAAATCAGTATGTAAGATTCAATGCGTTGTGCATGACGATGTCAATTTTATGTAAGTTTTTGACAATTTTCTTTTTTCTTGCAATTGTATCATCTGATGTATTGCCCCTTTAAACTATTTTATCAAGTTGTTTCGTGAAACTTTTACGTGCTCACATTTGTAAGGTAAACAGTGAATATGTATAAATACTTAAGAAAATATAACTCACACATTCTTACTTAAACATGCTTATATTTCGTCATTAAGGAAATATATCTTCGTGTAGTAAAATGTAAATTATTTTTCATGTAGATATATAGATTTTTTGTATATACATTCTCATGAATACAAATATCCCACTAAAAAGTTGCGATTGTATGAAAAAAATAAAAGCGTATTAATTAACATACCAGATAATAAAAACATTCCATTTTTAAAGGTCATATTGTCTTTTTGTGATTGTATATTAACTTGTCAGTTTCATTTTACTGTATGATATATTCAAAGGTTGTTAGAGGAAATATATATATATTGAAGCACACCTTGGTCGTTATTAGTTCAGTAGAAAAAAACGTTGATTAAAAACGTTTTTACTAAATCGGGCATAGTCATTAATTTATAGGCATGCGTTTGGTTGTCATGGTGAAGTTTTGCGTGGGTCGCGACTGTCATTTTATAACGCTTTCGAACGAATGGGACATTTTACGCTTTAATTCGATTTGCTATGATTAATAGGATTGCAACTGATCTTTGAAAGGTTCCCGTTGTTGGATAAAGTATTCGTATTCCCACCGTTGGATAATCGCCAATACTCTTATTCCCACCCACCGTTGGTTAATCGCAAGCAGATAATAGTCAACACTCGTATTCCGACCGTTAAATAATCGCAAGATGATAATCTTTAGCATTCGTATTGCCACCGTTGGATAATCGCAAGCATTCGTATTGCCACCGTTAGATAATCGCAAGCATTCGTATTGCCGACGTTGGATAATCGCAGGCATACGTATTGCAACCGTTAGATAATTGCAAGCATTCGTATTCCAACCGTTGGATAATCGCAGGCAATCGTATTGCCACTGTTTGATAATCGTAGGCATTCGTATTGCCACCGTTGGATAATCGCAAGCATTTGTATTCCCACCGTTGGATAATCACGGGCATTCGTATTGCCACCGTTGGATAATCGCAAGCATTCGTATTCCCACCGTTGGATAATCTTAAGCATTCGTATGGATATTGGATAATCGCCAACGTACTTATTTTTGCCGTAGAAATTATTCCTTTACCGTTCATAATGAGGTCTAAATGAAATATCTCTATAGCATAGGCAATACAATTTTTTTATGTTACTTTATCCAATTTTGAAGTGATGTCATCGTGCTTTGTGTGGAAAGAGTTGCAGTCGATCTTTTTGCTATGTTTGTGTTATGTCAGTGCTGTACAAATAAATAGATATGATTGATCCTGAAACTTTCGAGAATGGAACGACCATTACCTGGAATGCCTGTCTGGTAACGGCTATAACTTTTGGATTTGTAGACAGAAATATAGATCTGTATCTGTAATTTGCGACCTGTTTCCGGGCAAAGACGAAGCTTTTGCGTGTCTCAACAATCAGTAATAAATGACAACACGGTGAACAGATTTCAATACTTGTTGGGGTGTCTTATAGTCTTATTGACTTCATTCATGTTCGTTAACATTATTAGCACCTGATTTCAATAATTGTTTTGTAGTTATTGAGAAATTTTGACGTTATATGGAACACCAATTGAGATTGTAATTGTGTAAAGATACAACACTCTTTCATAGCGTAGCATGTATTTCGAAACTAAAGTAATTTGCCAAATGATGATTGTCTTCACTGTTTAACAATTCACATTTGACGTTGACCAAATATTAGAAAAATACTTAAGTCAAATCTCAATCTCAGACTCAACTCTTTATGTTTTATAAAAGCATAGTATGATTCAAAATCTTGTCTGCTATTATAATTTAATGAAACATATTTTGATGAAATGTGTTGAAAAGAAAGGATATCGAAATTTCAAAGGAAAATTATTCTAGAGCTGAAAATATCATTATTAAAAAATGGATTGTGTTCAAACAAAATTTTGGCTGTATAATATTTCTCAATTTGAATCTTGACCAACGTTTTTAAAGATGCATTTTTACTCCCAAATAAGATTTACCACAATTAATGATATTGTTTCATTATTCCAAAAAGGATGAATAAAGGTTCGTATGAAGGCTATCTAGTTTAATTTGAAATAATGAGCATAAATCAAAGTATTTCTACCTTATGAGTCTATAGTAGATCACAGTAAATCTTTTAATATGTTTGCGTTCTCTGCTATTAAATTTAGGGTTTCAACCTTGTTATCAGTATATATTTTCCATAAATGCATTATTTAATAAGTACTTTAAGGGTTATCAGTCAAACTGTGTGTATGTTATACATGTGTATGCATTGATTCTTAATAAGAGTGCCATTTTAATCAACATATTTCATGATAGAATGTGTTCTTAAAAGGTGTAAAAACATATATGGTTTTTAATAACTTTTGCTAATATATGGTAAAATGAGTTGAGATTAAGATATGATTCAAGTATTTTCCAGATATTTATGCCTGCTTCCTCAGTAAAATTACAAATGCGTTTGCAAGGAGTTGAACGCACACACGTCAAACAAACAAATGAATGGTCATGCACTATTCAGCCATCATTTTATGGATAATTTATTGAAATGGCTCTGAATTTGTAGCTTTCTCGATGCCATTTTCCTGTTGCGATGTTAACCGATGGGAAATCAACTAAGAAAGGAGCAATTTATTAGAATCAATGAGGGCAACCCTGGCCATTACGCTATTGTTGGGAATGATTTAATTCCGCCGTATATAAAAAAAATTATAACCAAGGCCTTATAAAGACACCTTTGTGTTTAAAAAAGTTAATGTCTAAATTTTGAAGCATTTAATGGTTTTATCGAATATCTCATAAAAATGATATCTTTTTTATAAGGCTCTTTTTTCATGGCATACGTTAACACAATTACTTAAACATTATCTCATTTTTGCAATGGCCATTTACTTTAATTGTATATTTATTAAACCATATAAATCTATAGGCTATTGATTGCCTTAAACTGTACTAAGCATACATATTATGTTGAAAAGATGTTTCAAACAGTATTAATATAAACGCATGATATCTGTCTTAGCTTGGAATAATCAGTTTTCTTTCATTCTTTTGGATGAAATATGGAGATTTATTAGTGAAAGAACAACAGTGAAAATATATACTTTAAGAGCCATTTTAAAATCTTCACAGTTACTTCTCTTTTGTCAAAACTAAACACGTCACATCTAAACCAGAAAATGTTGCCAAAAATATTTTGAAATATTTAAAAAAAAATGCCTTAGCTTATATAAAGATATATTGGAAATTTATCAACTTACCGTTTATTAGAAAAATGGTTATTCTGTTCTTCAAACGTTTTCTTGAACTTTGAAGCCGAATGTTCAAATACATGCTTTCTTTCAAAAGAAATTACAGACGAAAACAACTTTTGTATAAACCAAGTTATGTCCAGGTCTTAGCCAATACTCGAATGTGCAGTTTTTGAATATATGGTCAATGTAGGGTTAAACGTCTCCGAGAGAAAGACGTTCAATTAAATATATCTCAGCCATGACGGTGGAAGGCTTATGAGTATCTAGTTATTTGACCCTAACACTCCTTATCCCGATCAATTGGTGAGGTTGCATTTTGAGAGATTTTCTTCAATAGCATGAAATGAAATAGAGGTTTTACGGGAATAATGAATGTTTGATTCTTCTGAACATTTCGATTTGCATAGCATCAAGCTATGAGTGTGTTTCTTTTTAAAATGAATGTTTGAACTTCCAACAGTATTATTTAGATGGCATTTAGGTCTGCTTTTAATCAAAGATTGGTGCCACACGATAAATAAACGCGCCTGAATAATTGCTCAAGCCTCAAAACCATCTACTTTATCGAATAACCGTCTTAGAAGGTAATCAAAATTGGCGTGCTAAAAAGGAAGTGAGGGGCAAAAAAATTACAATTGTATCTGACATAAGGAAGTGAACAAACTCGATCGAAAGTGAACTTACTGTTAGAACTATCGTGGCAATTACAATCCAAAGCATGTTTAAAGTTTCTGGCAAATTTCGCATGAATGGTAATCAATTACCATTCTGAAGTGATAGCGATTCATACGTGTAAAGACAAATTCATCTGATTTGCTTTACAAAGATTCCTTCGGAAGGCTAATAAAGCACGTATCGATCAGTCTGTTACAAACGATTCGTGGTCTATATCTTTCCCCGGTAACAATTTATCAATGTTCTAAGAAAAATGAAATTGTCTGTCTTTAAGGCACAAATAGAATGAATGTGTACGCATTTGTCAGGTCGATATTTTATTTGTTGACTTGCAAGATAATTAACTAGTTTTAGAAGAAGTTAGCAGCATGTTGCACATTCTGTTTTCATTCACCAAGATAAGAACGCTTATTATATGCCTATTAAATTCGTTTTAAATATCGAACAATGAAAATACAGAACGCTGTATTGAAAAATCCGTATCACCATACTGTCGTTTTCTGATTCCGTATCATGCGAGTACCGTGTGTAATCTCGGAACTACTTCCGCGTTGCTTAAAATTGCGTGACCTAATAAGCCGGTAAAAATTAAATTAACTAACTTTACTCACGCTCCAGAAGCATGTTTATATTCAGGAACATGGTATTCATGTTCTTCAAAGAACCATGAGGATAAGCACGAAGCAGAAAACACTTTCAATCTATCTAGACAGCTACTTCGCACATGCTTCAGTGAACAAGTTGTTTGTCATTTCGAACTTCATAAATTGTTGCATTATCTGTGCTCATTATCATAAATATGAGCAGCTCGCCAATACAAAGAAGGAGGCGAATTCGCGTCATCGATAGAATTAGCGATTGACTCACAAACTTCCCTCAATTCTGCATATTATGATCGTCAAAAAATCCCACAAATATTTACTTTGTTTAAAATGGCCGCGTAACGTCTACAGGAAATGACGATTAAAAGTGTATGCGCGTAAAATAAGTACTGCTTTTTGTTGATCTGCTTTTTGGGGCGGTGACATTTAATTATTGTTTTCGTATTAGCAATTTATTAATTTTGCTAAAACAAAAAAACGTCTTGTTTTTAGTTTGCTCAATAAAATGAATTCTGTTACTTCTGACTTCGTTTCGCTTAAGTAGCCTCCCTTGACTTCATTACACAAAACTACGTAACACATTCGAATTCATACGCGCATTTGACAGATGGCGGTAAAATTAAATCAAATTGAAACCGAAAAATAAAAAGGAATACGTAATTAGGCAGGTATATCATAAATGGAATATTACGATAAAACGCTTTTCTGGTGACCTGACCTGCATCACGTCTCGTTCGGTGAGTAAACATGTATATCTGACTCGACCTGCGGTCTCGACGGATACGTGTTTACACACCGAACTCGACGTGATACAGGTCACCAGAAAAGCGTCCTATCATAATATCCCCTATATACTGTAACCTTATTTTCATTGGGTTGAGACTTTATTAAGTATTTATCTTATCTTTATATAGTCTTTAAGATTTTACTCTGCACAAATATGACAAAGTCATTTGAACATGGTTTCAAATAAGTCATGGACAGTTCCGGACAATCACTAAACCCGTTCTATTCGATCTATGCTCAAGTAGATTGTAATTTCAAAAAAAAAACATTTGAATTTACAAAATCCAACTTGCTTACTAATAATTGTTACATGTCTTATTATTTCCACTATCCATTACAGTGGTCATGATCGTGTTGTTGAAAAGGTTTGCATACATTTCTCTTTACATGATATAAGATGAATGGGTTTTTGAATGTGAAGGAAATAAATGGGTACATTTGCCATAAAAATCGGGTTGATGTGAATTAGTTTCAGTTTTATCACAGATCCTATCAATCGACCAACTCCAAAAATGTGCCAATTGTTTCATATACACTGATAAAGGGTAGAGTTTGTATTCAATATGTCGGTATAATTCCATAAATATATTATTTTTGCAGTATCAATCTAATATACAAATGGCGGTGTGAATAAACACCAGCTATTGTATGGGAATAAATATAACAGGCGCAAAATTTAGGTTGATGGATCGTTTAAATGCATTTTCATGTTTAACTCAATTGACTTAGATGATCAAAACAAACAAAAAAGCATATGATTTGTGTACGGATAAAACATAATCGACGTTCTGGCGCCTTTTTCGTTTGGGGAATTAGTGGCCTTTCAAGAACAGGCTAGGAACGCCTATTCAACCATGAGCAAGAGAGTGGAGATGGGTTGCCCAAACAGGCATAGGGCAATGAGTGATTATGGGGGCGCACAAAAAAGCATGAGGCAGGGAGTGAAGATGGGGGCGCCAAAATAGGCATGAGGCAGGGAGTGAAGATGGGGGCGCTCAATCAGCTATGAGCCAGAGAGTGGGGATAAGGAGCGCCCAAACATACTTGAGGCAGAGAGTAGAGATAAGGAGCGCCCAAACAGACATGATGCAGACATTGGAGATGGGAGCGCCCAAACAGGCATTAGGCTGAGAGTGGAGATAAGGAGCAGCCAAACAGGCATGAGCCAGAGAATGGAGATAAGGAGCAGCCAAACAGGCATGAGCTAGAGAGTGGAGATGATGAGCATCAAAACAATCATAGGCGAGAGATTGGAGATGAGGAGCGCCCAAACAGACATGAGCCAGAGAGTGGAGATCAAGAGCGCCCAAATAGGCATGAGCCAGAGAGTGGAAATAAGGAGCAGCCAAACAGGCCTGAGCTAGAGAGTGGAGATAAGGAGCGCTCAAACAGTCATGAGCCAGAGAGTGGAGATAAGGAGCAGCCAAACAGGCATGAGCTAGAGAGTGGAGATGATGAGCATCCAAACAGTCATAGGCGAGAGATTGGAGATGAGGAGCACCCAAACAGACATGAGCCAGAGAGTGGAGATCAAGAGCGCCCAAATAGGCATGAGCCAGAGAGTGGAAATAAGGAGCAGCCAAACAGGCCTGAGCTAGAGAGTGGAGATGAGGAGCGCTCAAACAGTCATGAGCCAGAGAGTGGAGATAAGGAGCAGCCAAACAGGCATGAGCCAGAGAGTGGAGATGAGGAGCACCCAAACAGGCATGAGCCAGAGAGTTGAGATGAGGAGCACCCAAACAGCCTTGAGCGAGAGAGTGGAGATGAGGAGCACTCAAACAGTCATGAGCCAGAGAGTGGAGATGAGGAGCGTCCAAACAGTCATGAGCGAGAAAGTGGAGATGATGAGCGTCCAAACAGTCATGAGCGAGAGAGTGGAGATGATGAGCGTCCAAACAGTCATGAGCCAGAGAGTGGAGATGGTGAGAGTCAAAACAGTCATGAGCGAGAGAGTGGAGATGATGAGCGTCCAAACAGTCATGAGCCAGAGAGTGGAGATGAGGAGCACCCAAACAGCCAAGAGCAATGGAGTGGAGTTGAGGAGCGTCCAAACAGTCATGAGCCAGAGAGTGGAGATGAGGAGCGCCCAAACAGCCAAGAGCAATGGAGTGGAGTTGAGGAGCGTCCAAACAGTCATGAGCCAGAGAGTGGAGATGATGGGCGTCCAAACAGTCATGAGCCAGAGAGTGGAGATGAGGAGCGCCCAAACAGCCAAGAGCAATGGAGTGGAGTTGAGGAGCGTCCAAACAGTCAAGAGCCAGAGAGTGGAGATGATGAGCGTTCAAACAGTCATGAGCGAGAAAGTGGAGATGAGGAGCACTCAAACAGTCATGAGCCAGAGAGTGGAGATGATGAGCGTTCAAACAGTCATGAGCGAGAGAGTGGAGATGAGGAGCACTCAAACAGTCATGAGCCAGAGAGTGGAGATGAGGAGCGTCCAAACAGTCATGAGCGAGAAAGTGGAGATGATGAGCGTCCAAACAGTCATGAGCGAGAGAGTGGAGATGATGAGCGTCCAAACAGTCATGAGCCAGAGAGTGGAGATGGTGAGAGTCAAAACAGTCATGAGCGAGAGAGTGGAGATGATGAGCGTCCAAACAGTCATGAGCCAGAGAGTGGAGATGAGGAGCACCCAAACAGCCAAGAGCAATGGAGTGGAGTTGAGGAGCGTCCAAACAGTCATGAGCCAGAGAGTGGAGATGAGGAGCGCCCAAACAGCCAAGAGCAATGGAATGGAGTTGAGGAGCGTCCAAACAGTCATGAGCGAGAGAGTGGAGATGATGAGCGTCCAAACAGTCATGAGCCAGAGAGTGGAGATGAGGAGCGCCCAAACAGCCATGAGCAATGGAGTGGAGTTGAGGAGCGTCCAAACAGTCATGAGCCAGAGAGTGGAGATGATGAGCGTCCAAACAGTCATGAGCCAGAGAGTGGAGATGAGGATCACCCAAACAGCCAAGAGCAATGGAGTGGAGTTGAGGAGCGTCCAAACAGTCATGAGCCAGAGAGTGGAGATGATGAGCACCCAAACAGTCATGAGCCAGAGAGTGGAGATGAGGATCACCCAAACAGCCAAGAGCAATGGAGTGGAGTTGAGGAGCGTCCAAACAGTCATGAGCGAGTGGGTGGAGATGATGAGCGTCCAAACAGTCATGAGCGAGAGAGTGGAGATGAGGAGCGTCCTAACAGTCATGAGCGCAAGAGTGGAGATGAGGAGCTTCCAAACAGTCATGAGCGAGAGAGTGGAGATGATAAGTGTCCAAACAGTCATGGGCCAGAGAGTGGAGATGAGGAGCACCCAAACAGTCATGAGCCAGAGGGTGGAGATGAGGAGCACCCAAACAGTCATGAGCCAGAGAGTGGAGATGAGGAGCACCCAAACAGTCATGAGCGAGAGAGTGGAGATGAGGAGCACCCAACAGTCATGAGCCAGAGAGTGGAGATGAGGAGCACCCAGACAGTCATGAGCATGAGAGTGGAGATGAGGAGCACCCAAACAGTAATGAGCCAGAGAGTGGAGATGAGGAGCACCCAAACAGTCATGAGCCAGAGAGTGGAGATGAGGAGCACCCAAACAGTCATGAGCCAGAGAGTGGAGATGAGGAGCACCCAAACAGTCATGGGCCAGAGAGTGGAGATGAGGAGCACCCAAACAGTCATGGGCCAGAGAGTGGAGATGAGGAGCACCAAAACAATCATGAGCGAGAGAGTGGAGATGAGGAGCATCCAATCAATCATGAGCGAGAGAGTGGAGATGAGGAGCACCAAAACAATCATGAGCAAGAAAGTGGAGATGAGGATCACCCAAACAGTCATGGGCCAGAAAGTGGAGATGAGGAGAACCCAAACAGTCATGGGCGAGAGAGTGGAGATGAGGAGCACCCAAACAGTCATGAGCCAGAGAGTGGAGATGAGGAGAACCCAAACAGTCATGAGCAAGAAAGTGGAGATGAGGAGCACCCAAACAGTCATGGGCCAGAGAGTGGAGATGAGGAGCACCCAAACAGTCATGAGCCAGAGAGTGGAGATGAGAAGCAGCCAAACAGTCATGAGACAGAAAGTGGAGATGAGGAGCACCCAAACAGTCATGAGCCAGAGAGTGGAGATGAGGAGAACCCAAACAATCATGGGCCAGAGAGTGGAGATGAGGAGCACCCAAACAGTCATGAGCCAGAGAGTGGAGATGAGGAGCACCCAAACAGTCATAAGCGAGAGAGTGGAGATGAGGAGCACACAAACAGTCATGGGCCAGAGAGTGGAGATGAGGAGCACCCAAGCAATCATGGGCCAGAGAGTGGAGATGAGGAGCACCTAAACAATCATGAGCGAGAGAGTGGAGATGAGGAGCACCCAAACAGTCATGAGCCAGAGAGTGGAGATGAGGAGCACCGAAACAATCATGAGCCAGAAAGTGGAGATGAGGAGCACCCAAACAGTCATGAGCCAGAGAGTGGAGATGATGAGCACCCAAACAGTCATGAGCCAGAGAGTGGAGATGAGGAGCACCCAAACAGTCATGAGCCAGAGAGTGGAGATGAGGAGCACCCAAACAATCATGAGCGAGAGAGTGGAGATGAGGAGCACCCAAACAATCATGAGCGAGAGAGTGGAGATGAGGAGCACCCAAACAGTCATGAGCGAGAGAGTGGAGATGAGGAGCACCCAAACAGTCATGAGCCAGAGAGTGGAGATGAGGAGCACCCAAACAGTCATGAGCCAGAGAGTGGAGATGAGGAGCACCCAAACAGTCATGAGCCAGAGAGTGGAGATGAGGAGCACCCAAACAGTCATGAGCCAGAGAGTGGAGATGAGGAGCGCCCAAACAGGCATGAGCCAGAGGGTGGAGATGAGGAGCACCCAAACAGTCATGAGCGAGAGAGTGGAGATGAGGAGCACCCAAATAGTCATGAGACAGAGAGTGGAGATGAGGAGTACCCAAACAGTCATGAGATAGAGGGTGGAAATGAGGAGCACTCAAACAGTCATGAGCCAGAGGGTGGAGATGAGGAGCACTCAAACAGTCATGAGACAGAGAGTGGAGATGAGGAGTACGCAGACAGCCTTGAGCGAGAGAGTTGAGATGAGGAGCACCCAAATAGTCATGAGCCAGAGAGTGGAGATGATGAGTACTCAAATTGTCATGAGACAGAGGATGGAGATGAGGAGCACTCAAACAGTCATGAGACAGAGAGTGGAGATGAGGAGTACTCAAATAGTCATGAGTCAGATTGTGGAGATGAGGAGTACCCAGACAGCCTTGAGAGAGAGAGTTAGGATGAGGATCGCCCAAACAGTCATGAGCAAGATATGGAGATGAGAAACGCCCAAACAGTCATGAGTGAGAGAGTGGAGATTTGGAGCGCCCAAACAGTCATGGGCCAGAGATTGGAGATGAGGAGCGCCCAAACAGGCATGGCCAGAAAGTGGAGATAAAGAGCGCCCTTACAGGCATAAGCCAGAGAGTGGAGATGATGAGCACCCAAACAGTCATGAGCCAGAGAGTGGAGATGAGGAGCACCCAGACAGCCTTGAGTGAGAGACTTGAGATGAGGAGCGCCCAAACAGCCATGAGCTAGAGAGTGGAGATGAGGAGCGCCCAAAGAGTCATGAGCCAGAGAGTGGAGATGAGGAGCACCAAAACAATCATAAGCGAGAGAGTGGAGATGAGGAGCATCCAATCAATCATGAGCGAGAGAGTGGAGATGAGGAGCACCAAAACAATCATGAGCAAGAAAGTGGAGATGAGGATCACCCAAACAGTCATGGGCCAGAAAGTGGAGATGAGGAGAACCCAAACAGTCATGGGCGAGAGAGTGGAGATGAGGAGCACTCAAACATTCATGAGTCAGAGAGTGGAGATGAGGTGAACCCAAACAGTCATGAGCAAGAAAGTGGAGATGAGGAGCACCCAAACAGTCATGGGCCAGAGAGTGGAGATGAGGAGCACCCAAACAGTCATGAGCCAGAGAGTGGAGATGAGAAGCAGCCAAACAGTCATGAGACAGAAAGTGGAGATGAGGAGCACCCAAACAGTCATGAGCCAGAGAGTGGAGATGAGGAGAACCCAAACAATCATGGGCCAGAGAGTGGAGATGAGGAGCACCCAAACAGTCATGAGCCAGAGAGTGGAGATGAGGAGCACCCAAACAGTCATAAGCGAGAGAGTGGAGATGAGGAGCACACAAACAGTCATGGGCCAGAGAGTGGAGATGAGGAGCACCAAAACAATCATGGGCCAGAGAGTGGAGATGAGGAGCACCTAAACAATCATGAGCGAGAGAGTGGAGATGAGGAGCACCCAAACAGTCATGAGCCAGAGAGTGGAGATGAGGAGCACCGAAACAATCATGAGCCAGAAAGTGGAGATGAGGAGCACCCAAACAGTCATGAGCCAGAGAGTGGAGATGATGAGCACCCAAACAGTCATGAGCCAGAGAGTGAAGATGAGGAGCACCCAAACAGTCATGAGCCAGAGAGTGGAGATGAGGAGCACCCAAACAATCATTAGCGAGAGAGTGGAGATGAGGAGCACCCAAACAATCATGAGCGAGAGAGTGGAGATGAGGAGCACCCAAACAGTCATGAGCGAGAGAGTGGAGATGAGAAGCACCCAAACAGTCATGAGCCAGAGAGTGGAGATGAGGAGCACCCAAACAGTCATGAGCCAGAGAGTGGAGATGAGGAGCACCCAAACAGTCATGAGCCAGAGAGTGGAGATGAGAAGCACCCAAACAGTCATATGCCAGAGAGTGGAGATGAGGAGCGCCCAAACAGGCATGAGCCAGAGGGTGGAGATGAGGTGCACCCAAATAGTCATGAGCGAGAGAGTGGAGATGAGGAGTACCCAAATAGTCATGAGACAGAGAGTGGAGATGAGGAGTACCCAAACAGTCATGAGATAGAGGGTGGAAATGAGGAGCACTCAAACAGTCATGAGCCAGAGGGTGGAGATGAGGAGCACTAAAACAGTCATGAGACAGAGAGTGGAGATGAGGAGTACGCAGACAGCCTTGAGCGAGAGAGTTGAGATGAGGAGCACCCAAATAGTCATGAGCCAGAGAGTGGAGATGATGAGTACCCAAATTGTCATGAGACAGAGGATGGAGATGAGGAGCACTTAAACAGTCATGAGACAGAGAGTGGAGATGAGGAGTACTCAAATAGTCATGAGTCAGATTGTGGAGATGAGGAGTACCCAGACAGCCTTGAGAGAGAGAGTTAGGATGAGGATCGCCCAAACAGTCATGAGCAAGATATGGAGATGAGAAACGCCCAAACAGTCATGAGTGAGAGAGTGGAGATGTGGAGCGCCCAAACAGTCATGGGCCAGAGATTGGAGATGAGGAGCGCCCAAACAGGCATGTGCCAGAAAGTGGAGATAAAGAGCGCCCTTACAGGCATGAGCCAGAGAGTGGAGATGATGAGCACCCAAACAGTCATGAGCCAGAGAGTGGAGATGAGGAGCACCCAGACAGCCTTGAGTGAGAGACTTGAGATGAGGAGCGCCCAAACAGCCATGAGCTAGAGAGTGGAGATGAGGAGCGCCCAAACAGTCATGAGCCAGAGAGTGGATATAAGGGGCGCCCAAACAGTCATGAGTCAAAGAGTGGAGATGATGAGCACCCAAACAGGCATGAGCCAGAGAATGGAGATGGGGAGCACCCAAACAGTCATGGGCCAGAGAGTGGAGATGAAGAGCACCCAAACAGTCATGAGCCAAAGAGTGGAGATGAGGAGCACCCAAACAGTCATGAGCCAAAGAGTGGAGATGAGGAGCGCCCAAACAGTCATGAGCGAGAGAGTGGATATAAGGGGCGCCCAAACAGTCATGAGTCAAAGAGTGGAGATGATGAGCACCCAAACAGGCATGAGCCAGAGAGTGGAGATGAGGAGCACCCAAACAGTCATGGGCCAGAGAGTGGAGATGAAGAGCACCCAAACAGTCATGAGCCAAAGAGTGGAGATGAGGAGCACCCAAACAGTCATGGGCCAGAGAGTGGAGATGAGGAGCACCCAAACAGTCATGGGCCAGAGAGTGGAGATGAGGAGCACCCAAACAGTCATGAGCCAGAGAGTGGAGATGAGGAGCACCCAAACAGTCATGGGCCAGAGAGTGGAGATGAGGAGCACCCAAACAGTCATGGGCCAGAGAGTGGAGATGAGGAGCAACCAAACAGTCATAGGCCAGAGGGTGGAGATGAGGAGCACCCAAACAGTCATGAGCCAGAGAGTGGAGATGAGGAGCACCCAAACAGTCATGAGCCAGAGAGTGGAGATGAGGAGCACCCAAACAGTCATGGGCCAGAGAGTGGAGATGAGGAGCACCCAAACAGTCATGGGCCAGAGAGTGGAGATGAGGAGCACCCAAACAGTCATGGGCCAGAGAGTGGAGATGAGGAGCACCCAGACAGCCTTGAGCGATAGAGTTGAGATGAGGAGCGCCCTAACACTTTTCAGCCAAAGAATGGAGATAACGTGAGTCATAACAGGCATAAGCCACGAGAAAGTGGCGATGATGAGCACCGAAACAGCCATGAGCGATGAGAAAGTGGAGGCAGGTTCAAGCCCAGATGAACTGCGCCAACTTATCGAGGCCGCGTTTAAGAAACGTAATTTCGGTAAACTTAGCTGACCATGAAATAAATTTATTTAATGGCGATGTCTAGCACATGCAGAGTGCGGTAACGGTTCGAGTTTCCCAACGTTTTTTAAACACGGGCCTTAACTAAACATAAAATGTCTAAACTTAAGAAGATTTTAATATAAACCATTTTTTTTTCAGAAAAGGAAGGTTGTTTACCAATGCATCAAGCAACCATGCATATGCCAAGTAGAACAAATGTATTCAGGGCGGATTCAGGATTTGACGATAGATGGAGTGTAACTTTTTGATTTGCTGCCCATCCTCAGAACCGAAATTTATTTTGTTTTAAGTGTTTGGAGGTGGGTTTAAGAAAAAATACAATATATTGTTATTTTGTTACTTTTCTCCTGTATTGAAATAAAAAGTAAACTTGGACGATTTCAGGGGGAAGGGTGTGCGCCCAAACAGACGAAATCGAATACTAATTATACGTATACAGCTTATACAGAGCCTTCGTTCTGGTTTTTAGTCTATTTAAAACAAATATAAGGGTGTTTGATGCCTAATAACCGCATACTATTCTGGTATAAATTGAAATGGTTGTATGGCAATCGGAACATCTCGGCTATTAACTAACAGAATTGACCATCTCGAAGGTTGCCGGAGATGGCTGAGTTGTTACGAGTGGGTTGTGTAGGCGGGAAAAGTAAAATGACCGGTAGATTATTTTCAATTCTTTATTCACAAAGACAGTTGAAAGATTACATTTAGGATCGTGATTGCTGATTTATTTTGCCCTTAGGCCACACCAAATTGATATTTCGTTTCGCGGATTTACCGCTCCTATTTTTTGAAAATGTAAAAAAATATGTCACAGGGTGAGAAAATTATTTTTGTGCGCCCGCACCTCCATTTAGATCGCCAAGCATATTTGTTCGGGTAATAATTTATTTAAAGACTAACAATAATCAAATATATTTTTTCTACGCTAGTTTTCGTGTTTTTGTAAAGGGA
This sequence comes from Mya arenaria, assembly GCF_026914265.1. Taxonomy (NCBI): domain Eukaryota; kingdom Metazoa; phylum Mollusca; class Bivalvia; order Myida; family Myidae; genus Mya; species Mya arenaria. The sequence continues at coordinate 5,971,154 of NC_069123.1, read as the reverse complement.
AGTTACCGATGCGTAGTGAATTATACTGTACAGTCGAACCTCGCTACGTCGACGTCGGATAAGTCGACTTTCCGGTTATGTCGACTTTTTTTCCGGTCCCGAATTTATTCCTTCTTATTCTATATAAAATAATTATATGTTTGTGTCGATTTTTTTTATCTCGACTTTTTCGCTATGTCGACCTCGTTTTTTCAGTCCCAGTGGTCGAATTTCACACATTTCCTATGTTCTTTAAGTCGAACTGTAGATCGAGACGTAGGTGTGAAAATATTCATGACGGTTTGCGGCATGTCGCAAAATACCGTGCGTGTCAATATAACAAACTGTTATAATTGGGGGATACAAAAATGTAATTGGTAAGTGCGAATAATTAAAGTTGTTTGTTTATGTATTTAATTAAAGAGACATTTATTGCTCAAGCATGAACATTTTATTGATTAGAAAACAATCCCGAATGGGAACAGAAAGAATAACTTCAAAATGTCAAATGTTAGTTAGTTCCACTGCTCTGCTCAAGACCGTTTAATTGTGGATGTAAACATCGTACAATTCAACTCAAACGTTTTGGCATTGGTGATATTTTTTGTAATTCGGATGAGTCGACTTTTTTCACTAAGTCCTGAAAAGGTCGACATAACGAGGTTCGACTGTATATCGATCGGTTTAGCATGGGTTTTAATCATTCGGAGCTCCTCGGCCATTTTTTCCAAAAACAACCTCGGATGTATTTGGACGGTTTACATACTCAAAAAGAGGTACGTTTAATCCGCTGCAAGTAGATCGCGTAGTAATTTTATTTAGCAGTTGAACTTTATGTCTTAACTCTTGGGAATCTGAATTATGTTTGCAATAATACACTTCACTGGTAATCAATTTAAACTTAGATTAATAAATACATCTCTAAAACACTAAATTTAATTAACGATATAATTAAAAAAAAAAACGAACTACTTCAACAGATGTATCGGGATACGTCCGAGGTTGTTTTTGAAAAAAATGGCCGAGGAGTTCCGAATGGGGTTTCAATAAATTCAATCAAAATGGCGGCTTCCGGTATAAACAATGTGGCTCGAAGTTTGGAAATTAAATCTTATTTTTGACAATAAATATGTTTTGAGCATGCTTGAAGTCATTGTTGATCGTCTCATGCACTAAAGGATCATTATATAAAGCAATCATTATACAATAAAGCATGTGTATCTGAGACTGGTTGCGATTATATTGCATAATTAGTGACTCATTTTGAATGGAAATCGGAATGATCATCTTAGTACTATTTTATTCAAGTCATAATACAAGGGACCAAAATTTCACCTCGTTACGACGATGCTGAAGATGACAGGTCAACTTAACTGGAACATGAGTCATTGTTTGGTCCAAATTGATGTTTCAAACTCATTTTTGATCAAATTCTGACAAAACAACAGTTTTGAACAAATATCTTTTCACAAATAGCGATATAAACACTGGTCTGGATATACCTCAACATAAGTAACCCCTAGCCCTTGTTCCAGGGGACAGCAGAGGCAATGGGCTGTGCTTTACCTTTCAGGTGGCCCCTCAGTGCCTAGTGAATGTGGTTTTGTCTTCATATTGAAAATAGTCGGGAATGGGCCTCACATAGGTATTGGGGGTTGCGGGGCCATTTGGCAGGGATTTTACCAGCAGTGTGTGCCTGCAGGTCGAATATTTTACCCAGGTTTTGAGAGTTAGGGGGGGGGGCATATACAATTGGCCGGTTCATAAAAACATCTAAATAACCAAAAAAAGTACTCTGAAAAATACCCTTGTTCTTTTTGCTTTAATAAGCACATGTCATTGCATTTTCTGTGATAATAAAAACAAAATTTAGTCTATGTTATATGGAGTCTGATGTTTGATGATGCCTGTGTAAGTGATCATTTTTTACAAATCCAAAATCAAGTTATGTCTAAATACAGCTGCATATGATGTTAAACTGATTTAGGTAGATTTATATAAGTCATTTCATACTCAAAGCAGGGTTATTTATTATTATGAATGATCGTCATATAAGAAATTAGATTTATCCATATAATGTTTGTACTAAACACGGATGAATAAATAGTATGTATTCCGACATTTTCCCAATGTCCATTAGAGGTTCAGTTGAAGATGGCATTAAAATGGGTTTAAGGGCAATTATTTTGAACAATCTTTCTTATTTATGTTGAATATAAGGAAAAATATTTTTTTCGCTCTTCGCTCGCTTCGGTTTTTATGAAAACTGACAAAAAAACATTATTTTTTGTATTCGCTCGCTCGCTCGCTCCAATTTTTTTTTGGCAAAAATCCGAGAAACTAAACATTAATTTGGTGTGGCCTTAGTTATCATCATTAACTAGCCACGTGTATAACTAGAAAAGTCATAGCACAAAATGACATCATTCACAGCAATCCTGAATCTAAATAACACGGCGGGCAATCATTGGAGCCATAACATTGTGTTATGTGTTGAAAATGCTCCAACGCGTCTTCCGTTATAGTGCCAATGAGTGCAATATGGATATAAACAGTGAGTATGGTTTCTTATTTTTCATTTTTAGAGGTTTATAAGTAAATTAAAAAAAAAATGGAGAATGTAGTTCCACATAAGAATGACCATGATTATTTTCGCTTATAATACATGCTGAAATATCTACCCACAAAAGTGAAATATTATCCAATGCAAACGGAGGAATTTTTTTTCTGAGATGGCAAAGGAGTGCTTGTCAATTTAGGTGATTGACTGTAAGATCCTTTTTCTTGCAAATTTTGAGCTACGGAGTGATTTTTACTCGACATGAATAGCCCCGCCACCGTTTCCCTTTAAAGACACCCACCTGAAAATATATAAACACAAACGTTAGATTTTTGCCTTATACTAACTAGAAATACAGAATAAGAATTACGACGATCATTTGCAATCAAGTATTAATTTATTTGATACCAAATGAACCTTAAAGTTCGCGAAGAAGTGTGGTAGTTCGTCATACTTTAAAAATATCGAAAATGATATTAATTCACTTAATTGTTAATTTTCATGTTATGAAATTGCTACAGTTTTTTTTCACAATTCGTTTCCTACTGAATTACTACTATTCATGAGCACCACAACCTATTCATTGGCACCACAACGTTCAGAAAATCGAGCATAGCGCAGCAAGTATACCAAATAAAGTTCAAAAATTTGTAACGAGTCAACCTTTTGTCAATAAATAATCTACACACATGTAAAGAAATTGCTTAAACCGAAGGGACGATAACAATTCTCACGAAAATCCAGATTTTACGTTTACGTTGTCAACACTAACGTCTAGCAAGTTATACAAGTTCTAGATGATCAGATTTTATATTTTATTCAGAACTTTTACATTTAGAACAACTCATAGCCATTCTTATTCTCATTTTTTTTTAATTAACACGTATAAACCTCTAAAAACGAAAAATAAGAAACAATATTCTTTGTTTACATCCATATTCCACTCATTTCCTTCCACTCTAAATAGGTGACTGATTGGTCGGTCGGTCCGGCCGACCCGACCGACCGACTGACCGACCGACCGACCGACCGACTGACCGACCGACCGACCGACCGACCGACCGACCGACTGACTGACTGACTGACTGACTGACCGACCGACCGACTGTCCGACCGACCGAATGACCGACCGACCGACTGACCGATTGACTGACTGACTGACTGACTGACTGACTGACTGACTGACTGACCGACCGACCGACCGACTGTCCGTCCGTCCGTCCGTCCGTCCGTCCGTCCGACCGACTGACTGACCGACCGACAGGCCGACTGACAGACTAACTGTCCGACCGACCGACCGACCGACCGACTGAAGCATTATTAGTAGAAAATACAATTTGCTTATTTTCGTCAATATTGAATGAACCATTTATTAATTATTTAACTTCAATACACAACGTTGATGTCAGTCCTCGACTATATGTTTATTGTTTCTATAAATAGCGCGACGGTCAAATTTGACACCTGCGACACGGGAAATTATGGGCAAATTGTTATCGTCTGCAGAGATATTTGGACCGTCTTGCTGAATGCATTGAATTTCATTTTATTTTTGCTCGCCTGGTTTTAGATAACAAGTGAGTGTACTGTTTATTGATCGATTGAATGATTTATTTGATTAATTAATTGGTATATTTAATTATCTATTTATTTGTTTGTTAGTTTTTTGTTAGTTTGATTGTTTGTTTGTTTGTTTGTTTGTTGGTTCGTTGGTTGGTTCGTTGGTTGGTTCGTTCATTCACTCAATCACTCACTCTTTTTGAGGAAAATAGTGTATATGTTGCCTTTTCTGCTATTTAGCATTGTTCATATATTTGCCGCAACAATACGAAAACATACCATGAGATTTGTCGGAAATACGCCAAATGGAGCAGAGAAATCGCTTCATTACGATAATACGCCATATGGGCGGGGAGAAATCACAGCATGTGACCCGATGAAAATACGAAAAAATAAACCGGCGTCTTTTGCCTAGTCATTTGGCGATTTTTCTCCATTTCTCATGTTTTCACCGCTTATTGGCGTATTTTCGCATCATCATATTTTCACCCCGTCACATGGCGTATTTTCGCCTCCCGGTATTCATGCAAAATGATTGCGCATTTAATGGAATAAAAACATAAATCCACATTTCGGAAACTGTAGTGGTATTATTTGTCTTTGGAGAGATTTACGCATGCCTACCGGAAGGCGAAAATACGCGATGTGGCTGCGGCGGCCGCCGAAGGAAATACGACGCATTAATTACTTCGCAGTTTCGACCCTCTACATGGCGAATTTTCATTACACTACTGGTATCCGCCCTTTCGCGAATCGTCGTATATGTCAAAATTCAAAAAATCATATCTATAATGTCATAATAATATGAATTAAGTTGCAGGTATATCATAATTAATTTCAATACAAAGTATTTGTTTGCATCAATAGCTAGCTGGGCAAATTTGACACCTGCAAAACCGGACGTCTAGCACGAGGAAATCGTTGTCGTCCGTGGGAATAGCTCTACACTGACCATTTCAACATCGTGCTCTCACGCTACATGTATCAGAATTTGTCGTCTGCTGGGATGGTTTTAGAAAATAAGTGAGTTTATTATTTATTGAATTACTTTTTTTAATAACTTAATATATCTACTTTATCCTTTATTGATTATGTTATGTTTTGTATTTTTTTCAGAAATAAGAAAATCGGGTATTTGTAATAACTTTTGGCTATTTATTATTATTTACTTTATTTTATTTATTATTTTTACTATTAATTCATTCATTAGAAGCTAGTCTGTTGTTTTGGTGATGGGCAAGTCGGGTATTTGTGATAACTGTTTATTTGTTATTGATTACCTATTAAAGCTGCACTCTCACAGATTGACCATTTTAACAAAAACATTTATTTTTCGTCTTGGAAAGTGCAACTGTTTGCGTACATATCTCAAAACCATAAAATAAGATTGCTGACAAAAACTCAGATCGTAGATTTTCATATTTCCGTTCGAAAATTTATGTTTTATGGCTTAAACTAACGGTTTAAGAAAAATGCATAAAACATCTTTTTTTGTACTTAAATTTAAAAATCTGCGATCTGATTTTTTTGTCAGCAGTCTTATATAACTGGTTTCTATAATTTTTTGCAAAAAAGTATTCGTTCCAAGACAAAAAAATAAAAAAAGTTGTCAAAACGTCAATCTGTGAGAGTTCAGCTTTAATTCATTCATTTGTATCTAGTCTGTTTTTTGGAGATAAGCAAGTCGGATATTTGTGACAGCCTTCGACTTGGCATTGTCTTCCAGCAATAACTAGTCTATGGAATATCGTCATATCGACATGTGTATTCTTTCTATAAATAGCGAGATGGTCAAATTCGACACCCGAAAGACCGAACATCATTTTCCACGAGGAAATCGTTGTCGTCCATGAGGTTGGTTCTACTAAGACCTCAACTTATGCTCCCACGCTGCGTGTTCGTGATGTTTTCGTCTGCGGAATAAGTAAGTGAAGTATAGAATAGACAACGAGTGGCCGTATCTACGCTCGGATATATATGTCATAGATACGTCCACGAGGTGTCTATCCAACATAGACCACGTTAACTAAAGCGTGGAGGTTTGGTTCTTGTTCTCAATATAAACACTCATAAAATCCAAATATCATTTAACTTTGTATACCGCAAACAATGCATATTTGGGTTTTGCTCAATCACTCAATTTTCTATGGTTAGAGAATTAATATTTACCGTACACATTCAGTGTGTATACCACGTGGTAAATTGCGTCATAAATGCTACGTCGGAAGGCAATATTTTGCTTCAAAAGAATGCTGATTGGTTGGGTTAGAGTTAGCGTGGTCTAATATTTATTTATGCTATTTTTAATGACCCCCGAATATAGGCATATTAAAATCGCACCGTCTGTCAATCCGTCCGTCCGTTCGGCTGTCACTTTCTCATACATGGACATATTTTAAAACAACTTGCAACTAGTGTTCGCTGACAACACTGACATAATTATTACAGTGACAGTGCATAGGTCTCAAGTGGTGTTTTAAAACGTCAATATAGGACAATTAGTGTTTTAACTCGACTTTTTAAAGAATAAGGAGAGCTATGGTACTCACCCTAGTGTCGGCGTCGCCGTCGGTGTCACACTTTGGCTTAGGTTTGCATGTTCAGCAAATGCATCAAGTATTTCATGGGAAGATTAGATATATGTATTCCAAACTGTCCAATCTACTTAATCAAGTTCGATTCTACTGATTTGAATCTAATAATGCAAATAAGGAGCATTTGATTTGACTTCGTCATCGTGCAAAACCTTGCCTCGGCCATAAAGCCATTTCTACATTATCATATATTTTCTTTCTAAAAATAACTCTTGTTATATAAATTTTAATTGATTTAAAATAATGCACTCCACCTAATATGAAACTAAAACGGAAGCTTAGAGAAAGTGTTTGATAATAATACAAAATTACTTGCAGGATCGATTCCACGCGTTCATGGGTGTATATGGACCAATTTCACGCGTTCATAAGTGTGTATGGACCAATTCCACGCAGTCCCGAGTCAATATGAATCAATTCCACGCATTCCTGAGTCAAGATGGACCGATTAAACGCGTTCCTGAGTGTATATGGACCAATTCCACGCGTTCATTAGTGTATGTGGACCAATTCCACGCGTTCATGAGTGTATATGGACCAATTTCACGCTTCCATGAGTGTATATGGACCAATTTCACGCGTCCATGAGTGTATATGGACCAATTCCACGCTTACTTGAGTGTTTATGGACCAATACCACGCGTCCATGAGTGTATATGGACCTATACCACGCGTTCATGAGTGTATATGGACCAATACCACGCGTTCATGAGTGTATATGGACCAATACCACGCGTTCATGAGTGTATATGGACCAATACCACGCGTTCATGAGTGTATATGGACCAATACCACGCGTTCATGAGTGTATATGGACCAATTCCACGCGTTCATGAGTGTATATGGACCAATACCACGCGTTCATGAGTGTATCTTGACCAATGCCACGCGTTCATGAGTGTATATGGACCAATACCACGCGTCCATGAGTGTATATGGACCAATTTCACGCGTCCATGAGTGTATATGGACCAATACCACGCGTTCATGAGTGTATCTTGACCAATGCCACGCGTTCATGAGTGTATATGGACCAATACCACGCGTTCATGAGTGTATATGGACCAATACCACGCGTTCATGAGTGTATATGGACCAATTCCACGCGTTCATGAGTGTATATGGACCAATACCACGCGTCCATGAGTGTATATGGACCAATTTCACGCGTCCATGAGTGTATATGGACCAATACCACGCGTTCATGAGTGTATATGGACCAATACCACGCGTTCATGAGTGTATATGGACTAATACCACGCGTTCATGAGTGTATATGGACCAATTCCACGCGTTCATGAGTGTATATGAACCAATACCACGCGTTCATGAGTGTATATGGACCAATACCACGCGTTCATGAGTGTATATTGACCGATTCTACGCGTTCATGAGTGTATATGAACCGATTCTACGCGTTCTTGAGTGTATATGGACCAATACCACGCGTTCATGGGTATATTCCACGCGTTCATGAGTGTATATGGACCAATTCCACGCGTCCATGAGTGTATATGGACCAATTCCACGCGTTTATGAGTGTATATGGACCAATTCCACGCGTTTATGAGTGTATATGGAGCAATTTCACGCGTTCATGAGTGTATATGGACCAATTCCACGCGTTTATGAGTGTATATGGACCAATTCCACGCGTTTACGAGTGTATTTGGACCAATTCAACCCGTTCATGAGTGTATATGGACCAATTCTACGCGTTCATGAGTGTATATGGACCAATTCCACGCGTTCATGAGTGTATATGGACCAATTCCACGCGTTTATGAGTATTTGGACCAATTCAACCCCTGCATGAGTGTATATGAACCAATTCCACGCGTTTATGAGTATTTGGACCAATTCAACCCGCGCATGAGTGTATATAGACCAATTCCACGCGTTCATGAGTGTATACGGACAAATTCCACGCGTTTATGAGTGTGTCTGGACCAATTCAACCCGTACATGAGTGTATATGGACCAATTCTACGCGTTTTTGAGTGATTCAGTGATTCACGTGATTCATCGATTCTTTGAGTGAATGGAACGGTTCATCGATTCAGTGAAAGTGTATGGGCCAATTCCACGCTTTGATGAGTGTATATGGACAATATGTATGGACAAATTGATTATTTCATCGACCGAGCCACGTCCTGCCGGAGGAACAACCAGTAAGATGTTTTTTGTAGATATACTTTAATGCACCCCGTTAAAGTATGTCGAAGTTCTACACCTAAATCATGCTCCTATTTTTTACCCTTTTCCCCATTCTCCCCGTTTTATGAGCACAAATAATACTGGACATGATATTAGGTGTAGAACTTTATATTTAAGGTCAGGGCGGGCAAAATAGGCATTGTTGCACTGTTGGGGTTGCATCAATATTTCATATCTAAATAGCAGAGCTTAATACTCATGGGTTATTTGGCTACATGCTAGTATGGATATAGATGTATTGAGACGATCCCTACAGTGTCAATTCCTGTTTTGCCAGTCCATATGGTCCGATAACTTTGATAACGCAAGAGATGGTTACTCTTCAACTATCAGATTTGTCAGACAATCTTTCAAGTTTAAAGTATAACATATTTGGTCAATCGGGGTGTTTTTAATGTATGAATGCCTGGCTAACTCGATATGTGATACTTTTTGTGTTATATGTGAATATACGTTGATGCTATAGGTAAAACGTATATATTCAAAGGCCATGCCTGAATCCATATATGTGACTTTATTCTCCTCATTATTTTTTACTAAGTTTTGACTTTGAGCTAAAATCACATTGGCTCAAAGTCACCTACGTCACATAAGTACATGGTATTGGGTGTGGTCTTTCATTATTCCATACACTCGCGATATCACAATCACCTCCGTTAGCAGGCCAACAGAAGGATTCATCAGCACCTCTTTCATTTTCGTTGTAAGAACACATATATCATGGATATACATACTGTTATATATCATAAATATATACATATTGTTTCCCATTACCATTTCTAACTAAACCATTTTTATTTTAAAAAAGATAGATTTAAAATAATATTATGATTATGATTATTTTTGGTAAATATAAATGCAGTGTTTATCTTTGATATGTGTGTTTCAAATTTTCAAAAATGCAAAACCAACGCGACACGCGATATTTTGCACGCGATATTTTTGCACGCACCACACCACACACATACAAACGCCCCTTTAATCACACACATGTAAAACTAAATAAACAAAAACATACACATTGAGGTTAAATTAGGAGATTGAATATGGTACAAATAAAATAGTTCTAAAGGTAAAAAACCAATGAAGAAATATGTCACAATAATTAGGTAACAAGTTACTAAAAAACAACAATGAAAAAATAGGTTAAAATAATAAAGTGAAAATAACTTAAAGGATTAAAATGAAAACAGTATACAATGATCAGTTTATAAGCCTAGTGGCATATTTACTAATCATTGTATTGAATAATATACAATAATGATAGCTATTGAGAGGTTAATAAGCTTCCCTACTGATAGGCCCAGCTTATTAACTTATCAAATAAACCGGCAAAACAATGTTGATGAGAGAGGTGTTATGGTGATTGTGATATTTTATTTTGTGGACCTTCATCGGATGAACATGGCTGCAGAAAAGGTGAGGTAGTGTAGTATATGTGACATTTATTGCGCCGAAGTAGTGTATCTAATAATGTATACAAGCTTAATTAAGTATCCGTGTCTGTTCGCCATGCTGCCCAGCTGGCGTGCAATAATATGCCCGTGTCTGTTCGCCATGCTGCCAAGAGGCGTTCAATTATGTGCCCGTGTCCGTTCGCCATGCTGCCCGGCTGGTGTGCATTTGCATGCCCGTGTCCGTTCGCCATGCTGCTCGGCTGGCGTGTCCGTTCGCCATGCTGCCCGGCTGGCGTGTCTGTTCGTCATGCTGCCCCGCTGACGTGCAATTGCGAGCCCGTTTCCGTTCGCCATGCTGCCCGGCTGGCGTGCAATTGCGAGTCCGTGTCCATCCGCCATGCTGCCAGGCTGGCGTGTCTGTTCGTCATGCTGTCCCGCTGACGTGCAATTGCGAGCCCGTTTCCGTTCGCCATGCTGCCCGTCTGGCGTGTCCGTTCGCCATGCTGCCCGGCTGGCGTGTCCGTTCGCTATGCTGCCCGGCTGGCGTGTCCGTTCGCCATGCTGCCCGGCTGGCCTGTCTGTTCGTCATGCTGCCCCGCTGACATGCAATTGCGAGCCCGTTTCCGTTCGCCATGCTGCCCGGCTGGCGTGCAATCGCGAGTCCGTGTCCGTCCGCCATGCTGCCCGGCTGGCGTGCAATTGCGAGTCCATGTCTGTCCGTCATGCTGCCCTGCTGGCGTGTCTGTTCGTCATGCTGCCCCGCTGACGTGCAATTGCGAGCCCGTTTCCGTTCGCCATGCTGCCCGGCTGGCGTGTCCGTTCGCCATGCTGCCCGGCTGGCGTGTCCGTTCGCCATGCTGCCCGGCTGGCGTGTCCGTTCGCCATGCTGCCCGGCTGGCGTGTCCGTTCGCCATGCTGCCTGGCTGGCGTGTCCGTTCGCCATGCTGCCCGGCTGGCGTGTCCGTTCGCCATGCTGCCCGGCTGGCGTGTCCGTTCGCCATGCTGCCCGGCTGACGTGTCCGTTCGCCATGCTGCCCGGCTGGCGTGTCCGTTCGCCATGCTGCCCGGCTGGCTTGTCGGTTCGTCATGCTGTCCCACAGACGTGCAATTGCGAGCCCGTTTCCGTTCGCCATGCTGCCCGGCTGGCGTGCAATTGCGAGTCCGTTTCCGTCCGCCATGCTGCCCGGCTGGCGTGCAATTGCGAGTCCATGTCTGTCCGCCATGCTGCCCGGCTGGCGTGTCTGTTCGTCATGCTGCCCCGCTGACGTGCAATTGCGAGTCCGTTTCCGTCCGCCATGCTGCTCGGCTGGCGTGCAATTGCGAGTCCATGTCTGTCAGCCATGCTTCCCGGCTGGCGTGTCTTTCGTCATGCTGCCCCGCTGACGTGCAATTGCGAGCCCGTTTCAGTTCGCCATGCTGCCTGGCTGGCGAGTCCGTTCGCCATGCTGCCCGGCTGGCGTGTCCGTTCGCCATGCTGCCAGGCTGGCGTGCAATTGCGAGCCCGTGTCCGTTCGCCATGCTGCCCGGATGGCGTGCAATTGCAAGTCCATGTCTGTCCGCCATGCTGCCCGGCTGGCGTGTCCGTTCGCCATGGTACACAGCTGGGGTGCAATTGTGAACCCGTGTCCGTTCGCCATGCTACCCGGCTGGCGTGTCCGTGCGTCATGTAGCCCGGCTGGCGTGTCCGTTCGCCATGCTGCCCGGCTGGCGTGTCTGTTCGTCATGCTGCCCCGCTGACGTGCAATTGCGAGCCCGTTTCAGTTCGCCATGCTGCCCGGCTGGCGAGTCCGTTCGCCATGCTGCCCGGCTGGCGTGTCCGTTCGCCATGCTGCCCGGCTGGCGTGCAATTGCGAGCCCGTGTCCGTTCGCCATGCTGCCCGGATGGCGTGCAATTGCGAATCCATGTCTGTCCGCCATGCTGCCCGGCTGGCGTGTCCGTTCGCCATGGTACACTGTTGGGGTTCAATTGTGAACCCGTGTCCGTTCGCCATGCTGCCCGGCTGGCGTGTCCGTGCGCCATGCTGCCCGGCTGGCGTGTCCGTTTGCCATGCTGCCCGGCTGGCGTGTCCGTTCGCCATGCTGCCCGGCTGGCGTGTCCGTTCGCCATGCTGCCCGGCTGGCGTGTCTGTTCGTCATGCTGCCCCGCTGACGTGCAATTGCGAGCCCGTTTCCGTTCGCCATGCTGCCCGGCTGGCGAGTCCGTTCGCCATGCTGCCCGCCTGGCCTGTCTGTTCGCCATGCTGCCCGGCTGGCGTGCAATTGCGAGCATGTGTCCGTTCGCCATGCTGCCCGGATGGCGTGCAATTGCGAGTCCATGTATGTCCGCCATGCTGCCCGGCTGGCGTGTCCGTTCGCCATGCTGCCCGGCTGGCGTGTCCGTTCGCCATGCTGCCCGGCTGGCGTGCAATTGCGAGTCCATGTCTGTCCGCCATGCTGCCCGGCTGGCGTGTCCGTTCGCCATGCTGCCAGGCTGGCGTGTCCGTTAGCCATGCTGCCCAGATGGCGTGTTCGTTCGCCATTCTGCTCGGCTGGCGTGTCCGTTCGCCATGCTGCCCGGCTGGCTTGTCGGTTCGTCATGCTGTCCCACAGACATGCAATTGCGAGCCCGTTTCCGTTCGCCATGCTGCCAGGCTGGCGTGTCCGTTAGCCATGCTGCCCAGATGGCGTGTTCGTTCGCCATTCTGCTCGGCTGGCGTGTCCGTTCGCCATGCTGCCCGGCTGGCTTGTCGGTTCGTCATGCTGTCCCACAGACATGCAATTGCGAGCCAGTTTCCGTTCGCCATGCTGCCCGGCTGGCGTGCAATTGCGAGTCCGTTTCCGTCCGCCATGCTGCCCGGCTGGCGTGCAATTGCGAGTCCATGTCTGTCCGCCATGCTGCCCGGCTGGCGTGTCTGTTCGTCATGCTGCCCCGCTGACGTGCAATTGCGAGCCCGTTTCCGTTCGCCATGCTGCCCGGCTGGCGTGCAATTGCGAGTCCATGTCTGTCAGCCATGCTTCTCGGCTGGCGTGTCTGTTCTTCATGCTGCCCCGCTGACGTGCAATTGCGAGCCCGTTTCAGTTCGCCATGCTGCCTGGCTGGCGAGTCCGTTCGCCATGCTGCCCGGCTGGCGTGTCCGTTCGCCATGCTGCCAGGCTGGCGTGCAATTGCGAGCCCGTGTCCGTTCGCCATGCTGCCCGGATGGCGTGCAATTGCGAGTCCATGTCTGTCCGCCATGCTGCCCGGCTGGCGTGTCCGTTCGCCATGGTACAAAGCTGGGGTGCAATTTTGAACCCGTGTCCGTTCGCCATGCTACCCGGCTGGCGTGTCCGTGCGTCATGCAGCCCGGCTGGCGTGTCCGTTCGCCATGCTGCCCGGCGGGCGTGTCCGTTTGCCATGCTGCCCGGCTGGCGTGTCTTTCGTCATGCTGCCCCGCTGACGTGCAATTGCGAGCCCGTTTCAGTTCGCCATGCTGCCCGGCTGGCGAGTCCGTTCGCCATGCTGCCCGGCTGGCGTGTCCGTTCGCCATGCTGCCCGGCTGGCGTGCAATTGCGAGCCCGTGTCCGTTCGCCATGCTGCCCGGATGGCGTGCAATTGCGAGTCCATGTCTGTCCGCCATGCTGCCCGGCTGGCGTGTCCGTCCGCCATGGTACACAGTTGGGGTGCAATTGTGAACCCGTGTCCGTTCGCCATGCTGCCCGGCTGGCGTGTCCGTGCGCCATGCTGCCCGGCTGGCGTGTCCGTTTTCCATGCTGCCCAGCTGGCGTGTCCGTTCGCCATGCTGCCCGGCTGGCGTGTCTGTTCGTCATGCTGCCCGGCTGGCGTGCAATTGCGAGTCCATGTCCGTCCGCCATTCCGCCCGGCTGGCGTGCAATTGCGAGTCCATGTCTGTCCGCCATGCTGCCCGGCTGGCCTGTCTGTTCGTTATGCTGCCCGCTGACGTGCAATTTCGAGCCCGTTTCCGTTCGCCATGCTGCCCGCCTGTCGTGCCATTGTGAGCCCGTGTCCGTCCGCCATGCTGCCCGGCTGGCCTGTCCGTTCGCCATGCTGCCCGGCTGGCGTGCAATTGCGAGTCCGTGTCCGTCCGCCATGCTGCCCGGCTGGCGTGTCCGTTCGCCATGCTGCCCGGCTGGCGTGTCCGTTCGCCACGCATCTCGGATGGCGTGCAATTATGATCCCGTGTCCGTTCGCCACGCTGCCCGGATGGCGTGCAATTATGTGCCCGTGTCTGTTTGCCATGCTGCCCGGCTGGCGAACAATTATAGGTCCGTATCTGCTACTGCATGCTGCACAGCTGATGTGTAATCATTAAACTTTAATGCATACTTTTTCAGACTATTTTATATCCGTGTCATGCTCGTTCTTGTCATAACAATAATAGCATAGCTCATTAATCGCTTTTAACTTTACAGGGATAATTGAATTGTCTGAAATGTTCAATCATTTGAAGAACAAAATAATTTTCTAAACATTGAAATGTTCAGTGCGCCATGTTCATGTGCATACTTGATTTTGCTGACAATTCAAAATAGTGAAGTATTGTTTTGTGTCTCAAGGATGTCAGCCTACTTAAATACCAAAATAAAATCCCAATTTGAATATCGCATACACGCAACGTATTTCGGCCATTTCAAGAGGAGTGGGCATTTTCAAAAAGTTACACTCACTACATGTTTTATTTCTTTTATTATTATTATTATTATTATTATTATTATTATTATTATTATTATTATTATTATTTTTATTATTATTATTATTATTATGAGTCGAGGTAGAAGTAGAAGCATATCTAGTGTCAGCAGCAGCAGCAGCAGACGCAGAAGCAGCAGTAGTAGTTGTAGTAGTAGTAGTACTAGTAGTACTAGTAGTAGAAGTAGTATTTTCTGCATATACTTTCTGCTGACATTTATTGAAAATGCCCTTTCCCACCCACGGATTTTTTAGTTGCGTGATTTTACAACAATGCTTTTTAAACAAGTGGGTAACCTGACCTAAGCCAGTTGCCAGTCTGGTTATTAAACAGGGAGCAAACACTTGAGTGGGGCTTTTCAATACCTTAAGGGTGGCAACTCACTTCCTCCTAAGAGTTATGGGGAAATGCTATTTTTTTCATCGTTGTCATATCTCACGAACATCGGAGTATGGTTAAAGTGTCTACTATCGCTGCAAATGGTGACCCAACCGTCGAAGAAACAGCTACACAACTGAATACTAATAGGTGCAGATGAGTTTTAATCAATTTTTAGGCAACTCACTTAATCCTATGAATAAAGAGGAAATGTTGTTGTTGTTTTTTCGTCGTTATCCTAGTCATATCTCACGAACATCGTAGTATGGTAAAACTGTCTACTTTCGTTCCATATGGTGACCCAACCGTCGAAAAAGCAGCTACACAACCGTTTACCACTGTGAGGAGCAGCTGAGTTTTAATCAACCTTTTATCCTTAGGACATTAGGTGCAAGTGAGTTTTTTTTATTCATCCTTTTACTTGTTTTTATTTGGTGCTTGTGAGTATTCATTTATATTTTCACTTTAATTTCATTAGGTGGAAATGTTTTTTTTTCATTTACCTGTGTATTTGTTTTGATAAAGTATAAGTGTTTCTTTTACTTGATGTACTTGATTTTATTATTACCTGTGTAGTTGTTGGATTAGGTGCAAGTGATATTTCATTTACATTTATATGCAAAACAGCTAAACGAACTGGATACTACTGTTAAGTGAGTTTTTATCATCCTTTTAATTTGTTGACCTAAGGTGCGGGTCGGGTTTACCCGTTTACTTGTTTGAAATAAGCGCTTATGAGTTTTCATTTTCACTTTTACTTTATTTCATTAGGTGCATGGAGTTTACATTTAACTGTCGATTTGTTTAGTTACAGTGCAACTGATTTATTTTACTTGGTGTACTTGTTTGTATTACATGCAGGTGGTCCTTTACCTGGTATACTTGTTAGTCCCCTACATGTTTCACCGGAGGGGACTAAAGGTTTACCTTCCGTCCGTCCGTCCGTCCGTAAAAATATAGCCAATTTGGTCCTGTGATGACACAAAAAGTATCAAAGCTAGGTTCAAATCGTAAAACCCAGTATGTGGATAGAAGGTAAAATGGAGATTAGGCACATCAGTTTATTATTTTCGTCAGGCAAAGTTATGCAGAGTTATGGCCCTTGACTTATTAAAAAAATAGTTGTTGACTGAAAAAAATCGTGTGATAACTCAAAAAGTATCCAAGCTAGGTTAATGAAACTTAGTATGTGGAAAGAGGGCAATATGGAGATTATTCACGTTACTTTATTGTTTTCGTCAGACAAAGTAATGCAGAGTAATGACCCTGGAATTATTAAAATTGTACACAATTTGGTCCTGAAATAACACAAAAGGTACGAGTTTCGTTACCTTTTTCATTATTTTTATTAGGTGCAAGAGAGTGATTCATTACATATTTCATTGTTTTCATGAGGGGCAGGAGAGTGTTTAATTTCCTATTTTATTGTTTTCATGAGGTGCAGGAAAATGTTTCATAATCCTATTTCATTCTTTTCATTAGGTGCAGGAGAGTGTTTCATTACCTATTGTATTTTTCATTAGGTGCAAGAGAGTGTTTCATTACCTAGTTAATTGTTTTCATTAGGTTCAGGAGAGTGTTTCATTACCTATTTCATTCTTTTCATTAGGTGCAGGAGAGTGTTTCATTACCTATTTCATTCTTTTCATTTGGTGCAGAATAGTTTTTCATTACCTATTTAAGTGTTTTCATTAGGTGCAGGAGAGTGTTTTATTACCTATTTAATTGTTTTCATTAGGTGCAGGAGAGTGTTTCATTACCTATTTCATTCTTTTCATTAGGTGCAGAATAGTTTTTCATTACCTATTTAAGTGTTTTCATTAGGTGCAGGAGAGTGTTTTATTACCTATTTAAGTGTTTTCATTAGGTGCAGGAGAGTGTTTCATTACTTATTTTATTGTATTCATTAGGTGCAGGAGAGTGTTTCATTACTTATTTTATTGTGTTCATTAGGTGCAGGAGAGTGTTTCATTACTTATTTTATTTTGTTCATTAGGTGCAGGAGAGTGTTTCATACTTATTTTATTGTGTTCATTCGGTGCAGGTGAGTGTTTCATTACCTATGTAATTGTTTTCATGAGGTGCAGGAGAGTGTTTCATTTCCTATTTTATTGTTTTCATGAGGGGCAGGAGAGTGTTTCATTTCCTATTTTATTGTTTTCATGAGGTGCAGGAGAGTGTTTCATTACCTATTTTATTGTATATAGGATTATGAAACATTTTCCTGCACCTCATGAAAACAATAAAATAGGAAATGAAACACTCTCCTGCAGGAGAGTGTTTCATTACCTATTGTATTTTTTCATTAGGTGCAAGAGAGTGTTTCATTACCTATTTCATTGGTTTCATCAGGTGCAAGAGAGTGTTTTATTACCTATTTCATTCTTTTCATGAGGTGCAGGAGAGTGTTTCATTACCTATTTCATTCTTTTCATTAGGTGCAGGAGAGTGTTTCATTACCCATTTCATTCTTTTCATTAGGTGCAGGAGAGTGTTTCATTACCCATTTCATTCTTTTCATTAGGTGCAGGAGAGTGTTTCATTACCTATTTCATTCTTTTCATTAGGTGCAGGAACTGTTTCATTACCTATTTCATTCCTTTCATTAGGTGCAAGAGAGTGTTTCATTACCTATTTCATTGTTTTCATCAGGTTCAGGAGAGTGTTTCATTACCTATTGTATTTTTTCATAATGTGCAGGAGAGTGTTTCATTACCTATTTCATTCTTTTCATTAGGTGCAGGAGAGTGTTTCATTACCTATTTCATTCTTTTCATTAGGTGCAGGAGAGTGTTTCATTACCTATTTCATTGTTTTTATCAGGTTCAGGAGAGTGTTTCATTACCTATTTCATTCTTTTCATTAGGTGCAGGAGAGTGTTTCATTACCTATTTCATTCTTTTCATTAGGTGCAGGAGAGTGTTTCATTACCTATTTCATTCTTTTCATTAGGTGCAGGAGAGTGTTTCATTACCTATTTCATTCTTTTCATTAGGTGCAGAATAGTTTTTCATTACCTATTTAAGTGTTTTCGTTAGGTGCAGGAGAGTGTTTCATTACCTATGTAATTGTTTTCATGAGGTGCAGGAGAGTGTTTCATTTCCTATTTTATTGTTTTCATGAGGGGCAGGAGAGTGTTTCATTTCCTATTTAATTGTTTTCATGAGGTGCAGGAGAGTGTTTAATTTCCTATTTTATTGTATATAGGATTATGAAACATTTTCCTGCACCTCATGAAAACAATAAAATAGGAAATGAAACACTCTCCTGCAGGAGAGTGTTTCATTACCTATTGTATTTTTTCATTAGGTGCAAGAGAGTGTTTCATTACCTATTTCATTGGTTTCATTAGGTGCAAGAGAGTGTTTCATTACCTATTTCATTGGTTTCATCAGGTGCAGGAGAGTGTTTCATTACCTATTTCATTCTTTTTATTAGGTGCAGGAGAGTGTTTCATTACCTATTTCATTCTTTTCATTAGGTGCAGGAGAGTGTTTCATTACCCATTTCATTCTTTTCATTAGGTGCAGGAGAGTGTTTCATTACCCATTTCATTCTTTTCATAAGGTGCAGGAGAGTGTTTCATTACCTATTTCATTCTTTTCATTAGGTGCAGGAGAGTGTTTCATTACCTATTTCATTCTTTTCATTAGGTGCAAGAGAGTGTTTCATTACCTATTTCATTGTTTTCATCAGGTTCAGGAGAGTGTTTCATTACCTATTGTATTTTTTCATAATGTGCAGGAGAGTGTTTCATTACCTATTTCATTCTTTTCATTAGGTGCAGGAGAGTGTTTCATTACCTATTTCATTCTTTTCATTAGGTGCAGGAGAGTGTTTCATTACCTATTTCATTGTTTTCATCAGGTTCAGGAGAGTGTTTCATTACCTATTTCATTCTTTTCATTAGGTGCAGGAGAGTGTTTCATTACCTATTTCATTCTTTTCATTAGGTGCAGGAGAGTGTTTCATTACCTATTTCATTATTTTCATTAGGTGCAGAATAGTTTTTCATTACCTATTTAAGTGTTTTCGTTAGGTGCAGGAGAGTGTTTCATTTCCTATTTTATTGTTTTCATGAGGTGCAGGAGAGTTTTTCATTTTCTATTTTATTGTTTTCATTAGGTGCAGGAGAGTGTTTCATTACCTATTTAAGTGTTTTCATGAGGTGTAGGAGAGTGTTTCATTACCTATTGTATTGTTTTCATGAGGTGCAGGAGAGTGTTTATTTACCTATTTTATTGTTTTCATGAGGTGTAGGAGAGTGTTTCATTTCCTATTTTATTGTTTTCATGAGGTGTAGGAGAGTGTTTCATTACTTATTGTATTGTTTTCATGAGGTGTAGGAGAGTGTTTCATTACCTATTGTATTGTTTTCATGAGGTGCAGGAGAATGTTTAATTTCCTATTTTATTGTATTCATTTGGTGCTGTAGAGTGTTTCATTTCCTGAGGTGCAGGAGAGTGTTTTTTACCTATTTTATTGTTTTCATGAGGTGCAGGAGAGTGTTCCTTTATCATTCCCATTGTTTTCAATTTGTGCAGGTGAGTTTTCATTTACCTCTTACCTTGCTTTCATTGGGTGCATGTTCGTGTAACTTTACCAATGTTCTGATTATTTTTAATTTACCTCTTTACTACAGGTTACTTTTTATCTACCGGTCTGCTTGTTTTTAGCTCGACTATTCGAAGAATAAGGAGAGCTATACTACTCACCCTGGCGTCGGCGTCGGCGGTGGCGTCGGCGTCGGCGTTGGCGTCACCTTGGTTAAGGTTTTGCATGTAAGCACCTTTATGTCATTATCTCAGTAAATACATCAGTTATTGCATTGAAACTTTGGATATGTATTCCCAACTATCTAAGATACTAAATTAATGAAGTTAGATAACAATTATTTGAATATAATGCAAATAATAGGCCTTTATTATTCGACTTAGAAATTCTGGTTAAGGTTTTGCGTGTAAGCACACATAGGTTAATATCTCAGCAACTACTTGAGGTATTGCATTGATACTCGATACAATGGTACTCAACCATCCAACCTACTAAATTAACCAAATTAGATAACTCTATGTTGCATTTAATGCAAATAATAGGCCTTTATTATTCGACTTAGAAATTCTGGTTAAGGTTTTGCGTGTAAGCACACATAGGTTAATATCTCAGCAACTACTTGAGGTATTGCATTGATACTTGATACAATGGTACTCAACCATCCAACCTACTAAATTAACCAAATTAGATAACTCTAGTTTGCATTTAATGCAAAATAATTGCCCTTTATTATTCGACTTAGAAATTCTGGTTAAGATTTTGCATGTAACCACATTTAAGTCAATATCTCAGCAAATATATCATGTATTGCATTGAAACATTAGATATGTATTCCCAGATAACACTTTTTTGAATATAATGCAAATTATGGGCCTTTATTATTTGACTTAGACTTTCTGGTTAAGGTTTTGCATGTAAGCACACATAGGTTAATATCTCAGCAATTACTTGATGGATTGCATTGAGACTTTATACAATGGTACTCAACCATCCAATCTACTTAAATAACCAAGTAAGATAACTCCAGTTTGCATTAAATTCAAATAATGGCCCCTTTTTATTCAACATAGAAATTCTGGTTAAGGTTTTGCATGTAACCACTTTTAAGTCAATACCTCAGCGAATACATCATGTATTGCATTGAAACTTCACACACAGACTCCCATCTATTTAACCTTCTTATTTAATCAAGTAATATAACTCTATCATTTATAATATATAAGTTTTGCCCCTTTATTATGC
Source organism: Mya arenaria (assembly GCF_026914265.1). NCBI lineage: Eukaryota > Metazoa > Mollusca > Bivalvia > Myida > Myidae > Mya > Mya arenaria. The sequence goes on along the minus strand of NC_069123.1, from coordinate 5,950,006 downwards.
GACTTAGAAATTCTGGTTAAGGTCTTGCATGTTAGCACACATAGGATAATATCTCAGCAACTATTTGATGTATTGCATTGAGACTTTATACAATGGTATTCAACCACCCAACTTAAATGAATAACCAAGTTGTTAGATAACTGTATTTTGCAAATAATGGCCCTTTATTATTAGACTTAGAAATTCTCGATAAAATTTTGCATGTAACCACATTTATGTTAATATCTCAGCACACCATGTATTGCATTGAAATCTAATCTAACATGATCCATGCATGTTTCGCCAAAACGTTTCAATCCTTACATTGAAAAGCGGCGGAATAGTCGAGCGCGCTGTCTCTGTGACAGCTCTTGTTATTAGGTGCAATTGGTGACGAAACCGTTGAAGAAAAACACAATGACACGACTTGGGACTACTGCGAAGGGCTCGATGACTATGAAGTGTCTGCCGATGGTTTGGAAAGCGATGCCCAGCTTTAGCCTGTATGTTTACGTGTAGAAACTATTATTTACTTTAGTGACACAAATTGAGATAATAGCAGTCTTCATGGCAGTCGACCAGATGTAACCAACGACCCTCTTGCTCTCCATGGTAAGTAAACACATGAAATAACCACATGTAAACACGAACCTCAGACTCAGCTTTGTAAACATATACATGATGTTACCAACGACCCTCAGTCTCTTCTCTGTAAGTATAAACATGACGTCACCAACGACCCTCAGTCTCTTCTTTGTAAGTATAAACATGACGTAACCAACGACCCTAATTCTCTGCTTGGCAAGTATAAACATGACGTAACCAACGACCCTCAGTCTCTTCATGGTAAGTATATACATGACGTAACCAACGATCCTCAGTATTTTCTTGGTTAGTATAAACATGACGTAACCAACGACCCTCAGTCTCTGCTTGGTAAATATATACATGATGTAACCAACGACCCTCAGTCTCTGCTTTGCAAGTATAAACATTACGTAACCAACGACCCTCAGTCTCTTCTTGGTAAGTATATACATGACGTAACCAACGATCCTCAGTATCTTCTTGGTAAATATAAACATGACGTAACCAACGACCCTCAGTCTCTGCTTGGTAAGTATATACATGATGTAACCAACGACCCTCAGTCTCTCCTTGGTAAGTATACCCATGATGTAAACATATAAACGACCCTCAGTATCTCCTTGGTAAGTATATACATAATGTAAACAAATAAACGACCCTCAGTCTCTCCTTGGTAAGTATATACATGATGTAACCAGATGTAACCAACGACCCTCAGTCTCTGCTTGGTAAGTATATACATGATGTAACCAGATGTTACCAACGACCCTCAGTCTCTCCTTGGTAAGTATATACATGATGTAACCATCAACCCTAAGTCTCTCCTTGGTAAGTATATACATGATGTAACCAGATGTAACCATCAACCCTAAGTCTCTCCTTGGTAAGTATATACATGATGTAACCAGATGTAACAAACGACGCTCAGTCTCACCTTGGTAAGTATATACATGGTGTAACCAGATGTAACAAACGACGCTCAGTCGCTGCTTGGTAAGTATATACATGATGTAACCAGATGTAACAAACGACGCTCAGTCTCTTCTTGGTAAGTTTATATATCATATAACCAACAACCCGCCGTCTCGTATACTAAAAAATACTTACATGTCGTGGTAGATGTTAACAATGAAACAAGTTCTGCAACTTTAAAAATCGGTTAAGAAATGTTGAATGTTTGTGTTTTATTATCCAGCTGACTTACAATTACAAGCAAATTTCTTGTGTTAAGAATAAGTTAACACGACAAGTTCATTCAACATGGAACTTGTGCCACATGTATTCGACCAGGTCAATCACCAGGTAAACATGAATTCGTTTGGAATCAAAGCTGTACTACAAGCTGTATATACATGATGTAAGCAAAGACCCTCAGTCTCTCCTTTGTAGGTATATACATGATGTAACCAGATGTAAGCAATGAACCTCAGTCTCTCCTTGGTTAGTATATACATGATGTAAGCAATGACCCTCAGTCTCTCCTTGGTAAGTATATACATGATGTAAGCAATGACCCACAGTCTCTCCTTGGTAGGTATATACATAATATAAGCAATGGCCCTCAGTCTCTCCTTGGTAAGTATATACATAATATAAGCAATGACCCTCAGTCTCTCCTTGGTAAGTATATACATAATATAAGCAATGACCCTCAGTCTCTCCTTGGTAAGTATATACATAATATAAGCAATGGCCCTCAGTCTCTCCTTGGTAAGTATATACATAATATAAGCAATGACCCTCAGTCTCTCCTTGGTAAGTATATACATAATATAAGCAATGGCCCTCAGTCTCTCCTTGGTAAGTATATACATAATATAAGCAATGGCCCTCAGTCTCTCCTTGGTAAGTATATACATGATGTAAGCAATGACCCACAGTCTCTCCTTGGTAGGTATATACATAATATAAGCAATGGCCCTCAGTCTCTCCTTGGTAAGTATATACATAATATAAGCAATGACCCTCATTCTCACCTTATTAAATATATACATGATGTAACCACATGTAACCAACAACCCTCGGTCTCTGCTTGGTAAGTATAAACATGATGTAACAAACGAGCCTCCGTCTCTCCTTGGTCAGTTTATACATGATGTAACCAACGACCCTCCGTCTCTCCTTGGTAAGTATTTACATGATGTAACCAACGACCCTCAGTCTCTCCTTGGTTAGTATATACGTGATGAAACCAGATGAAACAAACGACGCTCTGTCGCTGCTTGGTAAGTATATACATGATGTAAGCAATGACCCTCAGTCTCTCCATTGGGAGGTATACACATGATGTAAGCAATGGCCCTCAGTCTCTCCTTGGTTAGTATATACATGATGTAGGCAATGACACTCAGTCTCTCCTTGGTAAGTATATACATGATGTTAGCAATGACCCACAGTCTCTCCTTGGAAAGTATATACATAATATAAGCAATGACCCTCAGTCTCACCTTGGTAAGTATATACATGACGTAACCAGATGTAACCAACGACTCTCAGTCTCTGCTTGGTAAGTATAAACATGATGTAACAAACGAGCCTCAGTCTCTCCTTGGTAGGTATATACATGATGTAACAAACGACCCTCAGTATCTCCTTGGTAAGTATTTACATGATGTAACCATCAACCCTAAGTCTCTCCTTGGTAAGTATATACATGATGTAACCAGATGTAACAAACGACGCTCAGTCTCTCCTTGGTAAGTATATACATGGTGTAACCAAATGTAACAAACGACGCTCAGTCGCTGCTTGATAAGTATATACATGGTGTAACCGGATGTAACAAACGACACTCAGTCGCTGTTTGGTAAGTATATACATGATGTAGCCAGATGTAACAAACGACGCTCAGTCTATCCTTGGTAATTATATACATGGTGTAACCAGATGAAACATACGACACTCAGTCGCTGCTTGGTAAGTATATACATGATGTAACCAGATGAAACAAACGACGCTCAGTCGCTGCTTGGTAAGTATATACATGATGTAACCAGATGAAACATACGACACTCAGTCGCTGCTTGGTAAGTATATACATGATGTAACCAGATGAAACATACGACGCTCAGTCGCTGCTTGGTAAGTATATACATGATGTAACCAGATGAAACAAACGACGCCCAGTCGCTGCTTGGTAAGTATATACATGATGTAACCAGATGAAACAAACGACACCCAGTCGCTGCTTGGTAAGTATATACATGATGTAACCAGATGAAACAAACGACGCCCAGTCGCTGCTTGGTAAGTATATACATGATGTAACCAGATGAAACAAACGAAGCTCAGTCGCTGCTTGGTAAGTATATACATGATGTAACCAGATGAAACAAACGACGCTCAGTCGCTGCTTGGTAAGTATATACATGGTGTAACCAGATGTAACAAACGACGCTCAGTCTCTCCTTGGTAAGTATATACATGATGTAACCAGATGTAACAAACGACGCTCAGTCTCTCCTTGGTAAGTATATGCATGGTGTAACCAGATGTAACAAACGACGCTCAGTCTCTCCTTGGTAAGTATATACATGGTGTAACCAGATGTAACAAACGACGCTCAGTTTCTCCTTGGTAAGTATATACATGGTGTAACCAGATGAAACATACGACACTCAGTCGCTGTTTGGTAAGTATATACATGATGTAACCAGATGAAACAAACGACGCTCAGTCGCTGCTTGGTAAGTATATACATGATGTTACCAGATGTAACAAACGACGCTCAGTTTCTCCTTGGTAAGTATATACATGGTGTAACCAGATGTAACAAACGACGCTCAGTTTCTCCTTGGTAAGTATATACATTGTGTAACCAGATGTAACAAACGACGCTCAGTTTCGCCTTGGTAAGTATATACATGATGTAACCAGATGAAACATACGACACTCAGTCGCTGCTTGGTAAGTATATACATGATGTAACCAGATGAAACAAACGACGCTCAGTCGCTGCTTGGTAAGTATATACATGGTGTAACCAGATGTAACAAACGACGCTCAGTCTCTCCTTGGTAAGTATATACATGATGTAACCAGATGAAACAAACGACGCTCAGTCGCTGCTTGGTAAGTATATACATGGTGTAACCAGATGTAACAAACGACGCTCAGTCGCTGCTTGGTAAGTATATACATGGTGTAACCAGATGTAACAAACGACGCTCAGTCTCTCCTTTGTAAGTATATACATGGTGTAACCAGATGAAACAAACATCGCTCAGTCGCTGCTTGGTAAGTATATACATGGTGTAACCAGATGTAACAAACGACGCTCAGTCTCTCCTTGGTAAGTATATTAAAGATGTAACCAGATGTAATAAACGACGCTCAGTCGCTGCTTGGTAAGTTTATATATCATATAAACAACGACGCTCAGTCTCTCCTTGGTAAGTATATACATGGTGTAACCAGATGTAACAAACGACGCTCAGTCTCTCCTTGGTAAGTATATACATGGTGTAACCAGATGTAACAAACGACGCTCAGTCTCTCCTTGGTAAGTATATGCATGGTGTAACCAGATGTAACAAACGACGCTCAGTCTCTCCTTGGTAAGTATATACATGATGTAACCAGATGAAACAAACGACGCTCAGTAGGTGCTTGGTAAGTATATACATGGTGTAACCAGATGTAACAAACGACGCTCAGTCTCTCCTTGGTAAGTATATACATGGTGTAACCGGATGTTACAAACGACACTCAGTCGCTGTTTGGTAAGTATATTCATGATGTAACCAGATGTAACAAACGACGCTCAGTCTCTCCTTGGTAATTATATACATGGTGTAACCAGATGAAACATACGACACTCAGTCGCTGCTTGGTAAGTATATACATGATGTAACCAGATGAAACAAACGACGCTCAGTCGCTGCTTGGTAAGTATATACATGATGTAACCAGATGAAACAAACGACACTCAGTCGCTGCTTGGTAAGTATATACATGATGTAACCAGATGAAACATACGACACTCAGTCGCTGCTTGGTAAGTATATACATGATGTAACCAGATGAAACAAACGACGCCCAGTCGCTGCTTGGTAAGTATATACATGATGTAACCAGATGAAACAAACGACGCCCAGTCGCTGCTTGGTAAGTATATACATGATGTAACCAGATGAAACAAACGACGCCCAGTCGCTGCTTGGTAAGTATATACATGGTGTAACCAGATGAAACAAACGACGCTCAGTCGCTGCTTGGTAAGTATATACATGATGTAACCAGATGAAACAAACGACGCTCAGTCGCTGCTTGGTAAGTATATACATGGTGTAACCAGATGTAACAAACGACGCTCAGTCTCTCCTTGGTAAGTATATACATGATGTAACCAGATGAAACAAACGACGTTCAGTAGGTGCTTGGTAAGTATATACATGGTGTAACCAGATGTAACAAACGACGCTCAGTCTCTCCTTGGTAAGTATATACATGGTGTAACCTGATGTAACAAACGACGCTCAGTCTCTCCTTGGTAAGTATATACATGGTGTAATCATCAACCCTAAGTCTCTGCTTGGTAAGTATATACATGATGTAACCAGATGTAACCATCAACCCTAAGTCTCTCCTTGGTAAGTATATACATGATGTAACCAGATGTAACAAACGACGCTCAGTCGCTGCTTGGTAAGTATATACATGGTGTAACCAGATTTAACAAACGACCCTCAGTCGCTGCTTGGTAAGTATATACATGGTGTAACCAGATGTAACAAACGACGCTCAGTCTCTCCTTGGTAAGTATATACATGGTGTAACCTGATGTAACAAACGACGCTCAGTCTCTCCTTGGTAAGTATATACATGGTGTAATCATCAACCCTAAGTCTCTGCTTGGTAAGTATATACATGATGTAACCAGATGTAACCATCAACCCTAAGTCTCTCCTTGGTAAGTATATACATGATGTAACCAGATGTAACAAACGACGCTCAGTCGCTGCTTGGTAAGTATATACATGGTGTAACCAGATTTAACAAACGACCCTCAGTCGCTGCTTGGTAAGTATATACATGATGTAACAAGATGTAACAAATGACCCTCAGTCTCACCTTGGTAAGTATATACATGATGTAACCAGATGTAACAAACGACGCTCAGTCTCTCCTTGGTAAGTTTATATATCATATAACCAACAACCCGCCGTCTTGTATACTAAAAAATACTTACATGTCGTGGTAGATGTTAACAATGAAACAAGTTCTGCAACTTTAAAAAATGTCGATGCTCGTGTTTCTTGTGTTAAGAATAAGTTAACACGACAAGTTCATTCAACATGGAACTTGTGCCACATGTAAGTGTTGGGGTCACGTTTGCCCAGGCCAATCGCAGAGTACACATGTGTCCGATTGGAATCGAAGCAGTTCTGCTAGGTTAGTGCCAAAACATGCTTAATTTCTAATGGCCTAAAATTGACCAGTATCATTCACGAATCTCATCATTTTTTATTTTTTTAATTCGGTTTTATATACCAAAAATGATCTCTTTCTTTATATGGCGTTAACAAATACCCCCTTGGAATAGATTTAAATTCAATTTTGAAATAACATGCAAATGTATCATAATGTAATCTCTATCTCAGTTATTGCCTGTTTTGCATAATTAAAGCAATTGCAATATTTCTCCTTCGAACCAGCCAAAAAGGTCTTAATTTAATAATCATTGCAGATCAATGGAAGCAGATGCTGGGATGCAAGTTGTGAAAGAAAGGACGAAACAAGGTACGCTGATTGCAGTTATTTAAAGTTACGGGAAAACAGCCTTGTAGCTCGTCTGAAGACGGATCTTGGAATAAGGATGTTTAAGAAACTGAGTGAGAACAACTGTTTTAAAAGCATAGTAAACATAGGATTATTGAAAAATAAAGACAATGATCATCAGTAACTAGGCCATACAATATATCATATTGTAGGTCAGCTGTTATAATGTAGTGAAAATGATGCATACATAATAACCTTTAAAGGAGAATATATGTATTTTGTGTTGGATAATCAATTGCTGTCAGCTCATTTTATGTCGTAAAAAATGCGTACCATCCTTTTCCGTATAAAGCACTATTGGGAATGTGTACAAAATGCTATGCATATTTACCATTATAGTATACTGATATAAGATTTTTTTCGGACTTGAGCTGTATTGGACTGCCCCCAGGCCATTTCAATGTAACACACTCAAAACAGATCAAGAACAGAGAAGACCACTAGCAAAACCAGACAAAAAGAGGATACGGCTGCAGCTGGAGAGAGCAACATATAAGTATGTGAAGGAGCCTTTGAACGGTATGAGGGTGTTATATACCAGCCAGGTTATTACCAAAATTGAATATGATTTTAGCTCACCAGTAGTGGTACGTTTATTGTAAAGAATAATATTTCACAAGATTGCAAATGCGTCACACCAGGCCCCAATATCACGAAAATACTGAAGTCAAATCTCAAACTCAGTCTTAACTCATGTCACTATATAAAAGCATAACTTTCTTCAAAATCTTCCATGTTTTATACTTTTTGAAAACATATTTTCTTATAGAATTTGTTGATAAAAAGTTTTTTTCACTATTTCAAAGAAAACTAATTCTAGAGCAAAAATTATACTTGAGTATTTTATAAAGAATACAGAATTGTACTCATATACATTTTTGGCTGTATAAAAGATTTCCCTTGGAATTTGACCAAAGGCTTTTTTCAGCATATTCTATGATAGAATGTGTTGATATATATATAAATTTTGATGCTATGTGGTAAAATGAGTTGAGACTGCGTTTGAGATTTGACTTAAGTATTTTCGTGATATTGGGGCCAGGTGTGTTTGGCACAAAATTAAAGACGCACTCTTACTACCAAATAAGATTTAGCTCAATTAGTACAATTGTTTAAATATATATAAAAGGATTAATAAATGTCAAAAACAATGGTTCTTATCAAGGATACCGAGATAAATTTGAAGGAAAGGTGCATAAAACATTGTATTTCTATCTTATGAGACGATAGCGGATCGCAGTTAATCTTTTAGCGTTCACCAATCATTTAATATTTTTGCGTTTTCAGCTATTAAATATACGCTTACAAACTTATTATCAGTAATTAATATTTTCCATAAATGCATTATTAATTAAGTAGTTAAAGGTTTATATCTCAAAATTTATGTTTGTTATACATTGTGTATGTATTGATTTTGAATAGGAGTGTCACTTTAAAGCCTTTGTTTGGAGAAAGTCACTGGTGTATTGAAGAATAATAAACAAACAATAATAGCAATATGATGTAAGTAATAATGCTCAATTGGACCCAAATCTGAATCCTGACCTAAGTGCCGTCTAGTTTTAATGATTTAACAGACTTAAAAATGCATAATACTTATTATGACGCACTTTGTTTGAAACCGATACAAATGCAATGTATTCATTATCATGTTAATAGAATGTTTTATGCACTAAAAGTATGAACATTACAGACAGAGGAATCAGTAAGGACGTGGACATAGAAGCCATTCCAATGCCCTTTCCTTAACCAATGTTCGGACCAGTGGGACACCCAAAGAGTCATCAGTTTTTGTTCGAGATTTTGAAACTACTGACCTGAGTAATTTCTTTATTTTCTTGTGAGTCTGTCAGTTACAGTCGTTCTCAGCTGTACTATGACCCATTGCATTTAAATTAAGATCAAACTTTCACAGAAATGATTAGTAACATAGGAAAGTTTGTCACATATAGCTATCAAAAGATCTAGCCTAAAAGGTAAAACTGTGAGGTTAATTAATTATCACTCCGACATGCCCGGTAATTCGTCCAGTGGTTGTTAAGTTGTGAAGGAAGGCATTTTTTTTTCTAATTTGACCACGATGTTCGATTAAGATTTAAAAAAATAAAATAAATAATTTGGCAACTTAACAAACTGTGGAAATGTCATGTTCATACTTATTTTTTTCCAGTAAGAAATTACTTTATTCCACTCACCACCCGGATAGCGGTCATGGAAAGCAGTACCCAGAAACGTATGGACCGTTATGTTGTTCCTCACCCGGATAGCGGTCATGGAAATCAGTAACCAGAAACTATTGGACCGTTAGGTGGTTCCACACCCGGAAAGTGGCCATGGAAATCTGTACCCAGAAACGATTGGACCGTTATGTGGTTCCCCGCCCAGAAAGCGGCCATGGAAATCAGTTTCCAGGAATTATTGGACCGTTATGTGGTTCCCCGCCCAGAAAGCGGCCATGGAAATCAGAACCCAGGAATGATTGGACCGTTATGTGGTTCCCCGCCCAGAAAGCGGCCATGGAAATCAGAACCCAGGAATGATTGGACCGTTATGTGGTTCCCCGCCCAGAAATCGGCCATGGAAATCTGTACCCAGAAATGATTGGACCGTTATGTATTCCTAAGACGCCTTAATGCCGGGAAGTTGAAGAAGTAACAGGTGTTTATTGTATGGCACAAACATAATGGTCGGAAAGGCATGTCTGTTGATGCTGTTTCTTTCCAGGTTTTCAGGATTCATTGCTTGATTTTGTTGACTGGATTGCAAAGTTTGGACTGTTATAATTACATGTAGTTGCTCACAATGGTAAAACTGTTGTTATTCGTATTTTGACCTGTGCTTTAATTGTTATTGGCCTAGAAGGGATTTTTATAAGTAAAGTAGTTCCATTCGTAGACATCCTGCATCTCATGAAATCAACGTATTCTAGACTACATAAATACTCTCAGCATTGTTGTGATTAGTTGTTTGTGTGGAAATGTTTCCTGTTTTTATACATTTTAAACACATAAGAGTAACTCCTCTGTGTTCAATATTTCCATATATAATGAATTACTTCGGATAGTGAACATCTAATATCTTGCTTTCAGTAAGCTTCGATTTCTGCCAGTTATCAGTTGCAAAACATCAGAGGGCCATTTCAGTAAAGAGCTCAGTCGTTTATAGTCGTTAAAACTAAATAATCATGTTATATTTTAATTATTTGCTACACATTTCACTGAATTGAACTTTAGCCTCTATAAAGATTGTACTGGGTGAGTACATAAATCGGAACACTTTCGGCACTATTTTTGAAGTATTTTTAGTTTGACTTGCACCACAACTACACAATTTTCCATCAGCATACTAGGATTCAAGACCAATTGGTTGATATAAATGGTATTTATCAAGATACTACCAATCTGCACGAAAAGTACTTTATTAACCGCACAGTCAAGGACTGCCATTTTGTCCTCTGATTACCTTAATATGGAACTGTTTTCACTTGTTAGTATTGTTATGTTTCCTTTTAAACTTATTGCTACATGTTTTGTTTTAGTAAATGAATAATTTATTTTATTTCAAGCTTGTTCTTTGTCATTTTTGTCAGTAAAATTTGACGATTTAAGTAAAACAAATACAGACTGTACCAGTATGCTGCGATTGTGGCAAGCATGAAGTACTTCCCGCGCGTACCATGTATTGACATTTGAACATGAAGCATTTGAAATACTTGTTAGAGTATCGAGTTCTTTGAAACTCGTATCTAAGGCAAGCGTCTATATTGTTTAAAATCGTAAATAAACCGATCCCGATCGGTAAAACGCTTTTATAACGGGTGTTCCATATTTAGGTACTGTTCCAATTTAGGTACTCACTCAGTATAGAAAGTTGAGAAAATAACAAATAATTATATTGCCATTTGTGACGCTTCTTCAGACTATTTAAGTTACGACTAAAATATTTTATTGAAACGGGCCTCTGTAACAGTGACTGGTTACAGAACATTGTCTATACATTGCTTTACTTTTGAAAAAGAGTTTGATAATAGCTAACTTATTATTGTTTGTGATACAGAATTCTTTATGTACATTTTTGTATAAAATTGTGTCAGTCAATGTGTTTTGTAAAGTATATGAAAAAATGAATTGCTTTTATATCGTTACTGTGTGTTCTTAATTGATTTATGTTGTAAAAAGCACATCAGAAATGTGATGTAAAAAGGTTGACGGAATGAAAATGATGATTACACGGTGTGGTTATCTGCTATTTTGCAACTGAAATTGTCGAAAAAAACTACATGATCAGTCATTTTAATAAACAGTTTGTAATCGATTTTCTTGAGCCAGCTTGTGGTTAGCTCGACATAGATGCTCGTCCGTCACCTGGCCATGGCGTGTCGCGTGCTAGACCAATGTCTGTAGTTGAAAGGTCAAGGTTACACTTATGGGTCATTGCTCACATTCCTAGTGTTTTGGATAGTCCGGATAAGCCACGCATAGGTGAGTTTCAGAATAAATTGGCACAAATGTTCAACATGAGAAGACGGCGTGTTGCATGCCACACCCCTGTCTGTAGGCCTGAGATCAAGGTCACATTCGAGAGTAGGTGAAATGAGTTAATTGGTTTATGACAATGCAACCAGGGATTATATTAGGCTCAAACATTGTAAAATGTGGTTAAGGTCATCTAAGCACAACATCGATATTTACTTTCAAAATTTTAAACATGGTCAAGTTTTATTACTGGCATTTCAAAACCAAGAGGGCCAAGATGACCCTATATCGCTCACCTAATTGGACAAGGTGTTCTAAGTTATTGATCAGACTACATACTTACGCCGCCCGCCCAAACGCCCGCCTGCATAATCACAATAACTCGTAACCGTATTTAAGTTGGATTGATTTGCCTTATCACAAAAGAGCACAATGTTACTATAAAGAAGCTCATGAAGTTTGAAGCTGACATCTTCAATGATTTTAAAACAATAATATAGTTATTAAAACACAACAAAAAATATCATAATCAAAAAATGGGGGGGGGGCGTATATGAATTGTTAAAAGGGTCACCTAAGGAAATTTCTGTGAATATAGTTTGAAATCGGGCCAATGGTTTCTGAAGAAAAGATTTTCAAAAATTTCCATATTGACATATACAAAGTGTATTGGAAACTACCCCGCCCCTGGCGGCCATGTTTGTCATGGATCACACTAGGATACTTAACTTATATTTCTAAACGTTACCTCCATTCAGGCACATTTCACTGCCCTCTAGTTGTTCGCTTTGGTTTGAGCCTAATAAAACAAAAACAAAAAACATATCAACAAACCATTTGCATTGAAGAAGCAAAAAATGTTTTACATACTTTCCATTCCACGAAACCTCATAATATGCTATGATATGTAAAGGGCATATTGTGGTTATTTTTTTTTTTTTTTTTTTGATTTAGTGTAAGATCGTTTTTTTTATGTCACGAGTGTCACAGAAAATTTGCTTTCGTTTGTAACGGTTATGCTCGAAAGGTCGAAAGCAAATTTTTGAGCATTTGGCTTTATGAACATGTTTGAAAAATAGGGTTACAATTTCCCTTATTAAGGTTAGTAATGTTGCTTTTTCCAAAACATCTTTACTAAAGCATATGCAATCTTCTTTTAAATTTCAATATTAGGCAATTTGCTGTTTTAAAAGGGTTTTGATCAAAGACAGCTACTGCAAATTGAATAGTATATCTAAGAGTTATGCACCATTCAATTGTAACCACGCCCCTCCACCCCCAGGTCCGGGGGTATGCCTTGGATAGTCGGGGAAATGGGCCGTGGTTTTTCCTTCCAGGTGGCCCCGCAGTGTCTTCGCGCCAAAAAATAGCGGGAATTGGGCCTAACCTAGGGCCACTGGGGTGCGGGGGCATTTGGCTGGGATTTATCAGCAGTTCATCCACGCAGGGCGGGGATTTCATGATGATTTCAATACTAAGTCCCCGCTTTGTATTCCCCGGAACTTGGGAGGAGGGGACGTTGTAACAATTGACACGTACATTATCATTTACGCTGCTCATATCAAATTGTTGCTGAATTACTGACAACTCCACATTTCATCAAAAAGCGTGAATGAAAACAAGTAATTCTAGTTAGCACGAAAACAAGTCTTACCCCTTTCTGTCACAACTATTTTATTTTTGCAGTCATCCTCTTAAAGGGAAGAAAATTTGGCCTGCATAAGTACTTTACTATCTGAAAAAGAAACACTCGTGTGTCAGAATGAATGCAATGATACGCCATATAAATCACAGTCGGCAACTACAGGTACTTTCATCCATGATACGCCATATAAATCACCGGCGGCAAGAGCAGGTACTTTCATCCATGATAAGCCATATAAATCACCGGCGGCAACAGCAGGTACTTTCATCCATGATAAGCCATATAAATCACCGGCGGCAACAGCAGGTACTTTCATCCATGATACGCCATATAAATCACCGTCGGCAAAAGCAGGTACTTTCATCCATAATAAGCCATATAAATCACCGTCGGCAACTACAGGTACTTTCATCCATGATACGCCATATAAATCACCGTCGGCAACAGCAGGTACTTTCATCCATGATACGCCATATAAATCACCGTCGGCAACAGCAGGTACTTTCATCCATGATACGCCATATAAATCACCGTCGGCAACAGCAGGTACTTTCATCCATGATACGCCATATAAATCACCGTCGGCAACAGCAGGTACTTTCATCCATGATACGCCATATAAAATCACCGTCGGCAACAACTGGTACTTTCGTCCATGATACGCCATATAAATAACCGTCGGCAACAACAGGTACTTTCGTCCATGATACGCCATATAAATCACCGTCGGCAACCACAGGTACTTTCGTCCATGATACGCCATATAAATCACCGTCGGCAACTACAGGTACTTTCATCCATGATACGCCATATAAATCACCGTCGGCAACCACAGGTACTTTCATCCATGATACGCCATATAAATCACCGTCGGCAACCACAGGTACTTTCATCCATGATACGCCATATAAATCACCGTCGGCAACCACAGGTACTTTCATCCATGATACGCCATATAAATCACCGTCGGCAACCACATGTACTTTCATCCATGATACGCCATATAAATCACCGTCGGCAACCACAGGTACTTTCATCCATGATACGCCATATAAATCACCGTCGGCAACAACAGGTACTTTCATCCATGATACGCCATATAAATCACCGTCGGCAACAACAGGTACTTTCATCCATGATTCGCCATATAAATCACCGTCGGCAACAACATGTACTTTCATCCATGATATGCCATATAAATCACCGTCGGCAACCACAGGTACTTTCATCCATGATACGCCATATAAATCACCGTCGGCAACAACAGGTACTTTCATCCATGATACGCCATATAAATCACCGTCGGCAACCACAGGTACTTTCATCCATGATACGCCATATAAATCACCGTCGGCAACCACAGGTACTTTCATCCATGATATACAGGTACTTTCATCCGTTACTCTTTATAAATGCCTTTGACAAATAGACTGAACACAATCTTGTTTTAATGAATATGCATGAGTCAGAGAAGACAGCTCTTCTTTCAATACTATTCAATTAGCCTGTATTTCTAGTTGTCTCCACAGCGAGTGGTCTAAGTAGCATTTTCGTATTGACAATGCGGGCCGAATTCAAATATGAGCCTTCGCCAGAATACTTATTCTATTGGAAAACATAAGTACGAGTGTCTGAGCATATTTCCGCATTTGTACTTTGAGGAACAAATGAAACTGCCTCATTAGTTATTCATGATTACGATATTTTTCCAGGCAAATCACACAGAGTACACAACATAACAAATCGCAGTAATGTTGCATCCATATAAATGTGTGTCCATGGCCTTTTAAAAAAAACATTTTGCAACCCTGTTATCAATACTTGTAAGGAACCATCACTTCACATTGCGTCCCTCCATAAAAAATTGTCCATGTTTTTGTTTTACTTTTTATTTCAATATAGCGAAAAAAGTAATAAAATGCACACAAAATGTGCCATTTAGGACTACTAAAATTGGTTAAAATGTTATTTGGAGAGCACCTTTAAATCCCATGCCAACATTTTAAACCAAATAAATTTCGCATCTGATGGAGGGCTCAAGTCAAAAGCTTACGCCCCTAAGTTATACCTCCTCTTGCGTAAAATCCTGGATCCGCCCAATGTATAGTAGACAGAATTAAAGTGAAATAATAAAGACGAGTAAACTCAATGTGTTGCCCTCTGACGGTTGTATAGATTTAAGAAGTTGAAGTTATGACAAAAACCATATACTGAAACGGACCTTAGCCTGCTAGGTTATATCAAGCGAAAGAAAGAGTGCTGTTCAAGTGTTCTGGTGGTCGTGGATTCGAGCTCAGAACCGGGCGCCGTTTCCCAGAGATTTATTTTACCAGTTAAGTGACATAGGGCTGTTTGTTAAGTAAATGGCCATAACTCTGCTGATACAAGGAAATCAGATAGAAATCACGCGTGATTGTACATTTTCGACCATTCTGGTTTCCGAACTACTCCAATAAGTCTATGTAGTGTGTGTGTGTGGGGGGGGGGGGTGAACCCAGCCGCCCGCTTATCTCAGTTGGTAAGAGCGCCGTGCTAAAGTTCCGGCGGTCGTAAGTTCGAGCCCCACACCGGGCGCACTTTTCCTCCCAGTTTTACCACATTTATTATTGGAGCAGGTTGGAAACCGACTGGTCGAAAATCTGGTGAACGTTTATTTTTCTAAATCAATTAATTGTATTGAATGGTGTACTCTTACCGGCATAAAAAAGCAATGATAAAAAGACGAATTTACGGCCACATCAAATGAATGTTTTCGGATTTTGGAGGAAGTGATTTTTTTACATTTCGCTTTAAAATAGCAGCGGCTGAAGGCGAACTCATTTGTTTTGTATCATTATTTTTTAAGATGACAATTTTGATCACTACCAATAGCTTAAAGAACCACCCCACAAAACAGTCATGTTAAATAATGTACGTGAAGTTAGCGGCCTAGCGGCGTGAAGTTAGCGGCCTTAATTAGCGGCCTGGCAGCCTAGCGGCATGAAGTAAGCGGCCCAGCGGCCCAGCGGCCTTACGGCCTAGCGGCGTGAACTTGGCGACCCAGCGGCCTAATTATTTTTTCTTATTCAAAGGAACTGTTCATACAAATTCTTGGAAATCAATGGTAAATCAATGTTTTTATTCATACATTAACATAGCGGCCATAAATTGTGTTCTATTTCAAAGCATTTTTGTATGCTTTTTCTCCTAAAATAATGATAAATTTACTGTTTTAGTGCGCTAACTTCACGTACATGCTAACTACCTGTTTCAGTCGTCTGGAAGTTATCACTGACATGATATAACGTGTTTTGTCGTGATATTTGAACTTAATATGACGATATTTTGTGTATAGCTGTTCTAGGGTTAAGCGTCATAGCAATTTTTACATTTAGTTATAGAAAGTTGTCATTTAGAAATAACTTCTTTTACCTTGTTGGACGCGAATTTCAATTGAGCAGTTCTGCGCCAATCCGCCATATTGATTCGCAATGTCATGTGGTCGCAGTATGATGCTAGATTCCGTATAAATTAACTTCCCACATTCACCGTCTGGACCCAGTGTCTTGGCGATCCTCTTGTAGAATTCAAAAGAGTCGTAAGAATAATTATCCATCCCCAAAACACTGACTGCGCTTTTAAGTTCATGGACGCAGCCATATTGGACTGGCGTCATATTGTTTACGTAACGTTCATCAATTCCCGTATTATTGTCATTTTACCAATATTCGCTCTTGACTTCGGTCGAAGGTTTGAGTCCCTTCTTATCAAGCAAAAAGAATAAACTGCATTTACTTTAGATAATCAAATTAAGTCGCTTATTCCAAAAGTATTGTACAATGTCATGTAATGGTTAAACATTGTTGATTATATATATATATATATATATATATATATATATATATATATATATATATATATATAAATAATGATATCATATAATTGTTGATTATATATATATATATATATATATATATATATATATATATATATATATATATATATATATATATGTATATATATATATATATGCATTTACCAATCGAAGTGGTCAACATTATATTTTGTTCAGTGAGGAAGCAGTTCATTTCAAATTTGTCAATGTATTTATTACAGTAAATCAGCAGTGAGCCGTTGTTGACTTTAATAAGGTGAACCGGAAGATATAAGCAGTGGCTGACATAGTTCGTGGGAGGTTTACCCGATGTTTTGTAGACCCCTTAAAAGCGTTAAATATTGTTTCATATTCATTTGCACGAAATAAATGGTTATGGGACTGCAACCTTTAAGCATTACTAACTGGACCTGGGGTGTCGCATTAAACCATTCAAGTGTAATAACCTTCAACCATTAGTGTTGATATTGTTTTTTGACTACTGAACAAGCAACGATTTGTCGGACAAAAATTGATAATTGCTGACTGCTGATTTTTTACCAAAATCAATTAACGGCAGATTTGAAAAAAAATCCGCAAATTCCAGTAGAAAAATATAATTTCGAACACGAAACCGGCAGGTAAACGCTGACGCCCTATTGAGTGTTTTGTCTATTTTCTCCATATGATGATTCTTTAGAAGATAATGAATAAGCACTTAGTAATTGCCTTAATGTATACAATTCCATTTGCTGAAAATGAAAGTTGTATTCTAATCTTGTTTTTACTTTTTGTGTAGAACGTGTTTTTTTTCGTTTATGCGGTGATTTTCAAAGCATAAACAGGGCGATCACGTTTATGCGGCGACGCTCAACGCATGAAGCAGATATTGCTTATATGGGGCGCAACTGTGCCTTTTTGCCACATAAACCATTTATTATAAAGCTAAAAAAATAGTTCTAATATTTCAACAAAAACGATGGTGATGACGTTGATGATGATGTTGATGATGATGATGATGATGATGATGATGATGATGATGATGATGATGATGATGATGATGATGATGATGATGATGATGATGATGATGATGATGATGATGATGATGATGATGGTGATGATGATGATGATGATGATGATGATGATGATGATGATGATGATGATGATGATTAGTAGGCGGGAAAATTGGTCAAATTTATGGTAATATTTTAAAATTGAGCCATTATTGAAAGTTGAAAATAAATTATTACTCCCCTTGGAGTGTTCACATCTACATTTTCTTGGTTACAAATGACTAGTGCAAAAACACACAATCAATGAAAGAAAGACGTCCATGATGACCCTCAGTCATCTGAGTCCTCTTGTTCAAGTGCCCAAAACTAATGTTGTGTTGAAATTTTTGGAAACAATATCATTTTCAAAAGTTTTCGTTTCGTCGCCCTGGTAACCAAAGATATACGCTGATGACCTAGACGTGAATAAATTTCACAATTGCACAATTAACAGTGGTTCTTGACATTGAAATAATTCTTAGCTCATCTCAGCACAAAGAGCACATGTGGAGCTGTGAGGATTGTTGGATTTCTGTCCGTTGTTAACAATTGACTTTTCTAGAAACGTTTGAAATGAAGTCGAAAGTGCGCATTGTCAAGGGTACATGCCCGTCAGTCTGACAAAAAGGCGAGAATATATGTTAAGTCATACTACGATTCAATTTTCTGATTGTCCCAAATGTTTGTCAGAATTTACGTCTCAAAAAGTATAGTTCAAAGCTTGGTTAAGTGGATACAAAAAACTAAGTCCGAATTTGATGAAACTTTATCAACCACTATTGTTCTAGTATGTGTTTTAATTGGTTTTCTATGCGGCGAAAGTGTGCCTTTTTGCCACATAAGAAAGTCCTGTTTATACGTTGAAAATTACCGCATAAACGTGGTCGATTTCGTTTATGCGATGCTGTTATGCGGCGTTGCATAGCTGTAAAGTGTAGCGAGGAAGATAATCAGAAACATGTGTTTCATATGGCCGCGTTAGCTGTGAAGTCCTACGGCTTATTCGGTATTGTACGAACTAGACCATCAACCCGTAGCAGGTACCTTCATTCAACAATTAAACATAACTTTCATTTATAATATCGAACATTTTAATTTTGATCAGTCCGATACCTTGTCATAAAATGCTAAATTGTATCTTGGCGTGAGTCAAAGTCAGAGTTTAAGGCACAATTTGAACACTCTTTCTTAAGGTTCTTTTGCTTAAGCCACATGCTAAATACAGACGCTATTTTCTTCTGGGGCCGGTTGTTCAAAACCTCCGTTAGGCTAGTTTATACAGGTTTCAAGCTGCAGGTTATTTTAAAATAAAAGTTATCATTAGCGGGGCTAACCGATTGTTTTAAGAAAAACACTGATATTTAAGAAATATTTATTACAGAAAAGAGCAATTCAATAAGGCCTAAGAAAACAAAGAGAAGGAAGTTAATTACAATAGTACGTCATTCAATGTTATATTGAAATCATTTGTAGTTCAGTTCCTTGACAATTCATTCTTATAATCGGGTACACTGGGCATTTGGCTTGTTGGCGATGTCACAAACACAGCCAGTCCCCGTCCCGTCATCCACATAGCCGAAAGGTCCGTTACAGAGGCACTTTTTTGGTCGTGGCCCCGTTCCCGGGATTCTTTGACACTTGAAGACCGGCCATTCGGGGCAGTTGATAGCTCCAAGATTTCCACCATCTCCATCGCATTCACCACCAAATACCGGGGCTACAAATACAAAATATGCGGCGTTTTTTAAACTCAACTCCAGTGTTTTGTTAACTAAACGTTTTCGTGAATCAACTGATAAAGGATTTCTGAACAAAACAAGTCAAACACTCCAAAAGGGCAAAAGTGACGAGCGTGCTTTAAGTAAGGTATTTAAAGCGTAATCGGATATGTACTAGAGAATACGTTCTGATGGAAACGTTGTATAAAAGAGATGATAAAGAGATTCAAAACACCACCTGTACTTGTAGAAATAGGTACACGTACATGTACAAGTAACACACGTACGTGCACAACTTACACACGTTCGTGCACTAGTTACACAAATACATGTACAAGTTGCACGCATACGTTCACGAATTGCACATGTACGTCGACGATGTACACTCGTACGTGCGCCAGTTACACATATACGTGCACGTACTAGGATGACGTAGTACGCACAAAGTAACCCACACATACACATACAGTAAAGGTTACACATATACGTGCACGTACTAGGATGACGTAGTACACACAAAGTAACCCACACATACACATACAGTAAAGGTTACACAAATACGTGCACGTACTAGGATGACGTAGTACACATATAGTAACCCACACATACACATACAGTAAAGGTTACACATATACGTGCACGTACTAGGATGACGTAGTACACACAAAGTAACCCACACATACACATACAGTAAAGGTTACACATATACGTGCACGTACTAGGATGACGTAGTACACATAAAGTAACCCACACATACACATACAGTACAAGTAACACATATACGTGCACGTACTAGGATGACGTAGTACACATAAAGTAACCCACACATACACATACAGTACAAGTAACACATATACGTGCACGTACTAGGATGACGTAGTACACATAAAGTAACCCACACATACACATACAGTACAAGTAACACATATACGTGCACGTACTAGGATGACGTAGTACACATAAAGTAACCCACACATACACATACAGTACAAGTAACACATATACGTGCACGTTCTAGGATGGCGTAGTCCACACAAAGTAGCCCACACATACACATACAGTACAAGTAACACATATACGTGCACGTACTAGGATGACGTAGAACACACAAAGTAACCCACACATACACATACAGTAAAGGTTACACATATACGTGCACGTACTAGGATGGCGTAGTGCATACAAAGTAACCCACACGTACATATACATACAAGTTACACATAAAGGTGCACGTACTAGGATGACGTAGTACACACAAAGTAACCCACACATACACATACAGTAAAGGTTACACATATTCGTGCACGTACTAGGATGACGTAGTACGCACAAAGTAACCCACACATACACGTACAGTACAAGCTGTGACTAGCAACCTCTCTATTACACAATGCGGACTTACGCGGAGTTTCTGGATCAGGTATGCATTCGCCGCTCGTCTCGACGAATCCTGAAGCACACTCGCAAACACCCGATGAAGGGTTACAGATGGAATTCAGGGGACACTGTGCATTACAGACACACGCCCCACTAACTCCTTGTTCTGGTTGGCAGGATCCCTCCCCGGCTTCGCATCCACAGAACACGTGACCGTCTCTGCATTGGCAAATGTCCACGCACCGGAAGGGACGGCACTCGGCATTCGAATCCTCACAAAACCCGCAACATTCCTCTCCGACGTCGACAGCTGACATAAAGTAAAAACAGATATTTTTAGCTGAGTTAAAACAATATATGTTTTTTTTTTATTTGCCGATGTTTTTTCCAAAGAGCGAGTCGTCAGACAAGAAGCAAGACGCTGTAAGTTGGGATTGTCATTGTAGTTTCCATTCTTTAATTAAAACGTGTGCATATGAGTTTTTCGTGACCTAATCTTCAATTGTTGATATTGCTTCCTTTTTGCATGGTCTTATAGATTAATATGATCATGTGAATAATTCAATTCGTTGCCTACCTTCACAGGCGCAGTCGCTGTCACTTTCCCCACTCCCATCGTTATCGTTGATGACTATCTGCACCGACCGCTCATCCCTCTCCGTTAGAGCCGCATACGAACACACGCACAGCTGAAAAGAATGTATAGTTGACGTATAGTTCAAATACACTAATGTTTATGAAAATAAGAAAAAAACGAAGTGTTACTTAAGTTTATGCATACATCGATGTGTTATTATTATTTTAATATAAGTTTTCAGCCAGACAAATGCTTATTGTCTTAAATCGGGAGCTCAACTATACAGGCAATATCAAAACTCCACGCAATGTTTCTTGTAACAGTACAGTAATCACTGCCACCCTGCAAATCACGTGACCATACATCTTATCGGTAATGATTGTTAATTATACTTTTTTCGTTACTTCAATGCACCTTAAATAATTGAAGTATGGTAGAATGTTTCTAAAACAGTGACAAGAAAATGTTTATACTGCTAAAATCCGGCTTTACGCGCTTACGGTGGCAAAGATCTAATCTACCGTCAGGGGAGATCACTGCGTAGGAAATTTTGAAAGTTTTATCAGTAAAGGCTCATTTCGAGCATCTGGCATAACAATGCAATAAACAATATAAACATTAAAAGATGCTTAAAACGAAATGATAATGATAATAATAATGGGTTTGGTGGAATATACAATAAAAAATTAAACTTCGATGATCGAGAATGAGACATATTATTATGATTATAAACTTATATATTGTGAACAAGGAGCACTGGCATAACATATTATCACAAACCATGCAGTGTTAAATCGCCTCCGATATTGCGGGGATTGGCGGGATACAACTATATTATCACAATATTAATTGGTTCAAGAAAATATTTAAATGTTTAACCTATAATAATATAGCTCATTGTTGTTTGCGCTGTAAATCAAAGATTAACTCGCAGCATTTAGCATTCATTTGAAAGTCTGAGGTTTAATATGCATAAATATGCGTCAACTCGAGTCTGTTTCCTGGGCAGAAACCAGTACTGCGTCTGTTTTGAGAGGTACCCTAGTGAGGATCGAACCCACGATCTCTTGGGTTAGAGGCGGACACCTATACTACAAGACTACTCTCATCCCTCTGAAAACTCATGTTTTTCTGACCGTTCCTAATCGGTTACCCTAATATATCGAGGGTTAAGAGCAAGACGGGCGTAACTATCTCTGTTTGTAGTATGGTTGATATGTTTCGCTTGCGCTGGGCCCTCCGTATTTTATTAAGACACTCTGATGTATTTGTAGTTTTTCACGCCGCGTGTCTGTTAGGCGTTTCCTCTTAACAGCGTTATGGTTTTGACTGCTGTTTGGGCTATAGTTTCCATTGTATTAGTGTTACTTGACTGATCGTTGACAATAACGGTATATGCTGTTCTATCGAGATCATAGAGAGCTTTGGAAAAGACATGACACACGACTACAAATACAGAACAATCATTTGCAGACATAATTTCAATGTATGATGAAGAACCTGATGAAAACAGCCGCACGGACTTCATGAATACATAACCCAAACAATGAGAACTACAGGGACATAGTGGTCTAAGCTATAACTAACGTCCAGTTAGAAGATAAAATAATCAAATTCACACTTAGACTTCCTGTGATAAGGCAATCACAACTTGGTAGACCTCAGTAAATGCTTTATCAGTGAATACACACATGCGCCTTGAATTCACACTTAGACTTCCTGTGATAAGGCAATCACAACTTGGTAGACCTCAGTAAATGCTTTATCAGTGAATACACACATGCGCCTTGAATTCACACTTAGACTTCCTGTGATAAGGCAATCACAACTTGGTAGACCTCAGTAAATGCTTTATCAGTGAATACACACATGCGCCTTGAATTCAAACTTAGACTTCCTGTAAAAAGGTAATCACATCCTGGTGCGTCTTTTGGATGATTTTCCCATACTAAATACTAGAAATTTAATGTGAATCCAATCTCGGAGAGAGAGAGAGAGAGAGAGAGAGAGAGAGAGAGAGAGAGAGAGAGAGAGAGAGAGAGAGCTCACCAACAGTACTCTAAAGAATCATCATCCTTTATTATTTTATTAACCTTTCTTCGTTCTACTAGTATATAATTTATCATTAAATTGAATCATTTCTTATTCATTTAAACATGTAAAATACAAGAAGACTCACCAACAGTACTCTTTGAAGAATCATCCTAGATAATAAACAATGGAAAATAGTTCGAAGGAACACTGAAGTTCCTGATATTTATACACCATTTTATAAAAAGCCATTTACACGTGTTACCATGTTCAGAGGAAATCAAAGTTGTTTTTCTCATTTTTTTGCGAGCTCAAGCGTTTTTCTTTTCTGATATTCCCAGCTGTCGATACCATTTACATGATTGACACTAATATATATCCTTATATGTACATACAAATGCCTAACAAGAAGTGCCGACGTAAATAATATTTGAAATATGAAAGGCATAAGGTATTTTGCTACTTTTCACAAACATAGACTCGGTATCATATTTATGAAAACATTGTATTTTATTTAGTTGTCCACTAACTCTGAATTGCTTGTTTTTGGGTAGATACATATTATAAATGCGGACAGAAAAAGTTCCAAAACACAGTTAAAACCTCAGGACAAGCCTATTGGCGTAACATTTAGGTAAGATCCTGTTTAACTACAGGGACACGCCTATGAACCTTACATCTAGGTAAGATCCTGTTAAAATACAGGGACACGCCCATTAGCCTTACATTTAGGTAAGATCCTGTTTGGATCCTGTTTAACTACAGTGACACGCCCATTAACCTTACATCTAGATAAGATCCTGTTTAACTACAGGGACACGCCCATTAACCTTACATTAAGGTTAGACCCTGTTTAACTACAGGGACACGCCCATTAACCTTACATTAAGGTTAGACCCTTTTTAACTACAGGGACACGCCCATTAGCCTTACATTAAGGTAAGATCCTGTTAAAATACAGGGACACGCCCATTAGCCTAACATTTAGGTATGATCCTGTTTGGATCCTGTTTAACTACAGGGACACGCCCATTAACCTTACATCTAGGTAAGATCCTGTTTAACTACAGGGACACGCCTATTAACCTTACATCTAGGTAAGATCCTGTTAAAATACAGGGACACGCCCATTAGCTTTACATTTAGGTAAGATCCTGTTTAACTACAGGGACACGCCCATTAACCTTACATTTAGGTAAGATCCTGTTTAACTACAGGGACACGCCCATTAACCTTACATCTAGGTAAGATCCTGTTTAACTACAGGGACACGCCCATTAACCTTACATCTAGGTAAGATCCTGTTTAACTACAGGGACACGCCCATTAACCTTACATCTAGGTAAGATCCTGTTTAACTACAGGGACATGCCCATTAACCTTACATTTAGGTAAGATCCTGTTTAACTACAGGGACACGCCCATTAACCTTACATCTAGGTAAGATCCTGTTTAACTACAGGGACACGCCCATTAACCTTACATTTAGGTAAGATCCTGTTTAACTACAGGGACACGCCCATTAACCTTACATTTAGGTAAGGTCCTGTTTTACTACAGGGACACGCCCATTAGCCTTACATCTAGGTAAGATCCTGTTAAAATACAGGGACACGCCCATTAGACTTACATTTAGGTAAGATCCTGTTTTACTACAGGGACACGCCCATTAGACTTACATTTAGGTCAGACCCTGTTTAACTACAGGGACACGCCCATTAACCTTACATCTAGGTAAGATCCTGTTTAACTACAGGGACACGCCCATTAGCCTTACATTTAGGTAAGATCCTGTTTTACTACAGGGACACGCCCATTAGCCTTACATCTAGGTAAGATCCTGTTTAACTACAGGGACACGCCCATTAACCTTACATTTAGGTAAGGTCCTGTTTTACTACAGGGACACGCCCATTAGCCTTACATCTAGGTAAGATCCTGTTTAACTACAGGGACACGCCCATTAGACTTACATTTAGGTAAGATCCTGTTTAACTACAGGGACACGCCCATTAACCTTACATCTAGGTAAGATCCTGTTAAAATACAGGGACACGCCCATTAGACTTACATTTAGGTAAGATCCTGTTTTACTACAGGGACACGCCCATTAGACTTACATTTAGGTAAGGTCCTGTTTAACTACAGGGACACGCCCATTAACCTTACATCTAGGTAAGATCCTGTTTAACTACAGGGACACGCCCATTAACCTTACATTTAGGTAAGGTCCTGTTTTACTACAGGGACACGCCCATTAGCCTTACATCTAGGTAAGATCCTGTTTAACTACAGGGACACGCTCATTAACCTTACATCTAGGTAAGATCCTGTTTAACTACAGGGACACGCCCATTAACCTTACATTTAGGTAAGGTCCTGTTTTACTAAAGGGACACGCCCATTAGACTTACATCTAGGTAAGATCCTGTTTAACTACAGGGACACGCCCATTAACCTTACATTTAGGTAAGATCCTGTTTAACTACAGGGACACGCCCATTAACCTTACATCTAGGTAAGATCCTGTTAAAATACAGGGACACGCCCATTAGACTTACATTTAGGTAAGATCCTGTTTTACTACAGGGACACGCCCATTAGACTTACATTTAGGTAAGGTTCTGTTTAACTACAGGGACACGCCCATTAACCTTACATCTAGGTAAGATACTGTTTAACTACAGGGACACGCCCATTAACCTTACATTTAGGTAAGGTCCTGTTTTACTACAGGGACACGCCCATTAGCCTTACATCTAGGTAAGATCCTGTTTAACTACAGGGACACGCCCATTAACCTTACATCTAGGTAAGATCCTGTTTAACTACAGGGACACGCCCATTAACCTTACATTTAGGTAAGGTCCTGTTTTACTAAAGGGACACGCCCATTAGCCTTACATCTAGGTAAGATCCTGTTTAACTACAGGGACACGCCCATTAACCTTACATTTAGGTAAGATCCTGTTTAACTACAGGGACACGCCCATTAACCTTACATCTAGGTAAGATCCTGTTTAACTACAGGGACACGCCCATTAACCTTACATTTAGGTAAGGTCCTGTTTTACTACAGGGACACGCCCATTAGCCTTACATCTAGGTAAGATCCTGTTTTACTACAGGGACACGCCCATTAACCTTACATTTAGGTAAGGTCCTGTTTAACTACAGGGACACGCCCATAAACCTTACATCTAGGTAAGATCCTGTTTAACTACAGGGACACGCCCATTAGACTTACATTTAGGTAAGGTCCTGTTTAACTACAGGGACACGCCCATAAACCTTACATCTAGGTAAGATCCTGTTTAACTACAGGGACACGCCCATTAACCTTACATTAAGGTTAGACCCTGTTTAACTACAGGGACACGCCCATTAGCCTTACATTAAGGTCAGATCCTGTTAAAATACAGGGACACGCCCATTAGCCTTACATTTAGGTAAGATCCTGTTTGGATCCTGTTTAACTACAGTGACACGCTCATTAACCTTACATCTAGGTAAGATCCTGTTTAACTACAGGGACACGCTCATTAGCCTTACATCTAGGTAAAATACTGTTTAACTACAGGGACACGCCCATTAGCCTTACATGTAGGTAAGACCCTGTTTTACTACAGGGACACGCCAATTAGCCTTACATGTAGGTAAGATCTTGCTTAACTACAGGGACACGCCCATTAGCTTTATATTTAGGTAAGATCCTGTTTAACTACAGGGACACGCCCATTACCCTTACATTTAGGTAAGATCCTGTTTTACTACAGGGACAAGCCCATTTGCCTTACATTTAGGTCAGATCATGTTTAACTACAGGGACACGCCCATTAGCCTTACATTCAGGTTAGATCCTGTTCAACTACAGGGACACGCCCATTTGCCTAACATCTAGGTCAGATCCTGTTTAACTACAGGGACACGCCCATTAGCCTTACATTTAGGTTAGATCCTGTTCAACTACAGTGACACGCCCATTTGACTTACAATTAGGTCAGATCATGTTTAACTACAGGGACACCCCCATTAGCCTTACATTTAGGTAAGATCATGTTCAACTACAGTGACACGCCCATTAACCTTACATTAAGGGAAGATCCTGTTTAACTACCGGGACACGCCCATTAGCCTAACATTAAGGTAAGATCCTGTTTAACTACAGGGACACGCCCATTAGCCTTACATCTAGGTAAGACCCTTTTTAATTACAGTGACACGCCCATTAGCCTTACATTTAGGCAATATCCTGTTTTCCTAGAGTGACACGCACATTAGCCGTACATTTAGGTAAGATCCTGTTTAACTACAGTGACACGCACATTAGCCTTACATCTAGGTAAGACCCTGTTTTCCTACAGAGACACGCACATTAGCCATACATGTAGGTAAGACCCTGTTTAACTACAGTGACACGCCCATTAGCCATACATGTAGGTAAGATCTTGTTTAACTACAGGGTCACGATCATTATCCTTATATTTAGGTAAGATGCTGTTTAATTTTAGGGACACGACCATTAGCCTAATATCTCGGTAAAATCCTTTTTACCAACAGTGACACGCCCATTAGCCTTACATTGAGGTAAGACCCTGTTTAACTACAGTGACACGCCTGTTAGCATTACATTTAGGTCAGACCCTGTTAAACTACAGGGACACGCCCATTAGGCTTACAACTGGGTAAGATCCTGTTTAACTACAGTGACACGCCCATTAGCCTAACAACTGGGTAAGATACTGTTTAACTACAGGGACACGCCCATTAGCCTTACATTTAGGTCACACCCTGTTTAACTACAGGGACACGCCCATTAGCCTTACATTTAGGTAAGATCGTGTTTAACTACAGGGACACGCCCATTAACCTTACATTAAGGTTAGACCCTGTTTAACTACAGGGACACGCCCATTAGCCTTACATGTAGGTCAGATCCTGTTTAACTACAGGGACACGATCATTAGCCTTACACCTAGGTAATATCCTGTTTAACTACAGAGAAAAGCCTATTAGCCTTACATCTAGGTAAGATCCTGTTTAACTACAGGGACACGCCCATTAGCCTTACATTTAGGTCAGACCCTGTTTAACTACAGGGACACGCCCATTAGCCTTACAACTGGGTAAGATCCTGTTTAACTACAGTGACAAGCCCATTAGCCTTACAACTGGGCAAGATCCTTTTTAACAACAGGGACACGCCCATTAGCCTTACATTTAGGTCAGACCCTGTTTAACTACAGGGACACGCCCATTACCCTTACATTTAAGTAAGATCCTGTTCAACTACAGGGACACTCCCATTAGCCTTACATTTAGGTCAGACCCTGTTTAACAACAGGGACACGCCAATTAGCCTTACATTTAGGTAAGACCCTGTTTAACTACAGGGACACGCCCATTAGCCTTACACCTAGGTAAGATCCTGTTTAACTACAGTGACACGCCCATTAGCATTACATTTAGGTCAGATCCTGTTTAACTACAGGGAAACGCCCATTAGCCTTAAATCTAGGTAAGATCCTGTTTAACTACAAGGAAAAGCCTATTAGCCTTACAACTGGGTAAGATCATGTTTAACTACAGGGACACGCCCATTAGCCTTACATTTAGGTCTGACCCTGTTTAACTACAGGGACACTCCCATTAGCCTTACAACTGGGTAAGATCCTGTTTAACTACAGTGACACGCCCATTAGCCTTACAACTGGGTAAGATCCTGTTTAACTACAGGGACACGCCCATTAGCCTTACATTTAGGTCAGACCCTGTTTAACTACAGGGACACGCCCATTAGCCTTACATTTAGGTAAGATCCTGTTTAACTACAGGGAAAAGCCTATTAGCCTTACATTTAGGTAAGATCCTGTTTAACTACAGGGACACGCCCATTAGCCTTACATTTAGGTCCGACCCTGTTTAACTACAGGAACACGCCCATTAGCCTTACATCTAGGTAAGATCCTGTTTAACTACAGGGAAAAGCCTATTAGCCTTACATCTAGGTAAGATCCTGTTTAACTACAAGGACACGCCCATTAGCCTTACATTTAGGTCAGACCCTGTTTAACTACAGGGACACGCCCATTAGCCTTACAACTGGGTAAGATCCTGTTTAACTACAGTGACACGCCCATTAGCCTTACAACTGGGTAAGATCCTGTTTAACTACAGGGACACGCCCATTAGCCTTACATTTAGGTCAGGCCCTGTTTAACTACAGGGACACGCCCATTACCCTTACATTTAGGTAAGATCCTGTTTAACTATAGGGACACGCCCATTAGCCTTACATTTAGGTCAGACCCTGTTTAACTACAGTGACACGCCCATTAGCCTTACATTTAGGTAAGACCCTGTTTAACTACAGGGACACACCCATTAGCCTTACATTTAGGTAAGATCCAGTTTAACTACAGTGACACGCCCATTAGCCTTACATTTAAGTCAGATCCTGTTTAACTACAGGGACACGCCCATTAGCCTTACATTAAGGTAAGATCCTGTTGAACTACCGGGACACGGCCATTAGCCTTACATTTAGGTAAGATGCTGTTTAACTACAGGGACACGCCCATTAGCCTTACATTAAGGTAAGATTCTGTTTAACTACAGGGATACGCCCATTAGCCTTACATTAAGGTAAGATCCTGTTTAACTACAGGGACACGCCCATTTGCCTTCCATTTATTTAAGATCCTGTTTAACTACAGTGACAAGTCCATTAGCCTTAAATCTAGGTAAAGTCCAGTTTAAGTACAGTGACACACCCATTAGCCATTCATTTAGGTAAGAAACTGTTTAACTAGAGTGACACTCCTATTATCATTACATTTGGGTAATAACATTTAGGTTGGATCTTTTTTAACTACAGGGACACGCCCATTAGCCTTAAATTTAGGTAAGATCCTGTTTAACTACAGGGGCACGCCCGCCCATAAGCCTTACATTTAGGTAAGATCCTGTTTAACTACAGTGACACGCCCATAAACCTTACATAAGATCCTGTTTAACTACAGTGACACGCCCATAAACCTTACATCTAGGTAAGATCATGTTTAACTACAGTGACACGCCCATTAGCCTTACATTTAGGTAAGATATTGTTTAACTACAAGGTGCAACAACTCATTATAACTGTCGACAGGAAACACTCATCATACTCTTTAAAACACGCAATTAAATAAACGCATTATACTAGCTATTCTTAAGGCAACACTCATTATACTCTTTAAAGCTAACAGACAATCAAATGAACGCCTTATACTATTCTTAAGGTAACACTCATTATACTCTTTAAAGCTAACAGACATTCAAATGAACGCATTCTACCTTTCTTAAGGTAACACTCATTATACACTCTAAAGCTAACAGACAATCAAACAAACTCATTATTCCACTCTTAAGGAAACAGGCTTCCTAATTCAGGCATTGTACATCTCAAGAGAAATTACGATCATATAAACTCATATAAACCCCTTTGACCTCTCTAAAGGCACCAATCCTTCAAATTCACACATTTTACCTTTCTTAAGGTAACTGTCCGTTAAATAAACTTCTTATAACTTTCTAACGGCAATACTCCCAATGATACACGAAATATATCTCTCTCATGGTAACGGACCGTTAAATAAACTTCTTTTATCTTCCTAACGGCAACACTATTGCAAATTAAGGCATTATAGCTCTTTAAAGGTAACAGGTTTGTAAATTAATGCATAATATCTCTTAACCGGTAACACTTCTCCAAATGAACGCATAATACCTCTTAACCGGGAACAATTCTCCAAATTAACACACAATATCTCCTTACCGGTAACAATTCTCCAAAATAACGCAGAATACCTCTTTAACCGGTAACATTCTCCAAATTAACGCATAATACCTCTTAAACGGTAACAATTCTCCAAATTTACGCATCATACCTCTTAAACGGGAACAGTTCTCCAAATTAACGTATCATACCTCTTAACCGTAAACAATTCTCCAAATTAACGCATCATACCTCTTAACCGGGAACAATTCTCCAAATTTACGCATCATACCTCTTAACCGGGAACAATTCTCCAAATTAACGCATTATAAAGATAAACGACCATCAAATAGATTCATTATACTTCACTATAGGTAACGGGATATCAAAATTAGACGCATTTTACCTCTCTTAATGTAACAGGTCACCAAATAAGCTCCTTATACCTTACCAACAATAACATGATTCAGTGTCACGTGTCAAACAGGAAATAAAATCAAAACCGCCTGACTTCGCATACTTACTGAAGAGGTGGAGAATCTGCTCTCATCATTTTGGCTATTTTAAAGTAATGTTCAAACCATTTTTGTTTAAGTTCGATAAAACATTTTTTATGGCAAAAAGGCTTTGAACAGTTAGAAAATGACTCAAAACAAATGCCACATGTTACATTTGAATATACGTACGTCGTTAAATATCGTGATTTCGTTATCGCTCCTTTTTCGAAAAAGTAATTTCAGGCTAATAAGATATGTACATTGATATTCGACATTATATTTTGTTTTTCATCCAATTTTTGCCAACACTTCAAAAACCTGCTCCACGTCCATCAAGCTGTTACTTTTAAGGAAGAATTGAAAGAGTATAAAATTGTTCCAGTGGATGAAGAAACAAAACGCTCAGTGAGAAACAGCAAACATGGTTCTCAAAGGCTTATTCGCGGTAAGATGTTTACTTTTTATTCGTATTCTTTACCTCCGAACAAATGCGTTAACTATGCTTTTTATTTCAGAAACACTATTGAACTTTCATGCCGTTCTTGCGATGCATACTATAAATTTGACACTGCCACTGCAGATACAGAGCATGATGGTTTTCTGTTAATTTGATATGAATAATTCAAAGATATATCGTTACACGTTTTACTTCGCTGATTATTGTGCATGTTTTATTTTGTTTAAACAACATTAGTTTGAATCCTGGCTAACTGTCGTTCACTTAAGCAACTGATTCGTTTCTTATCTGTGTTATATCGTAGCGCATACACAGCGAGCGGGAAACCAAACTCGCCCACTTAAGCAACTGATTCGTTTCTTATCCGTGTTATATCGTAGCGCATACACAGCGAGCAGGAAACCAAACTCGCTCACTTCAGCAACTGTTTCGTTTTGTATCCGTGCTATATCGTAGCGCATATACTGCAAGCGGGGAACCAAATTCGCACACTTAAGCAACTGATTCCTTTCTTAGACATGCTATATCGTAGCGCATACGATGTAAGCGGGGAACCAAACTCGCTCACTTTAGCAACTGTTTCATTTTGTATCCGTGTTATATCATAGCCCATACACTGCAAGCGGGGAACCAAACTCGCTCACTTTAACAACTGTTTCGTTTAGTATCCATGTTATATCGTAGCACATACACTGCATGCGGGGAACCAGAATCGCTCACTTTAGCAACTGTTTCGTTTAGTATCCATGTTATATTGTAGCACATAAACTGCAAGCGGGGAACAAGACTCGCTCACTTTAGCAACTGTTTCGTTTTCTATCCGTGGTATACCGTATCGCAAACACTGCAAGCGGGGAACCAAATTCGCTCACTTTAGCAACTGTTTCGTTTTGTATCCATGTTATATCGTAGCACAAACATTTCAAGCGGGGAGTAATATTCCATGATGTATTTACCTAATGGGTTTTCAAGTCTTACAATCTGAACACTTTTCCACCAAAAACAACCTCGGATTTACATGGACGGTTTACAATGTCAGATATCTTAACACCTAATACGCTGCAAGTAGATCGCGAAGTAATTTCAACAAAGCCGTTTAGCCTAAGGATTTCATGTAAGGAATTTCCATTTAAATAATCTTCAACCGCTCGGACGGTTCGGACTTGTACATTGTAAATGCACTAGCATGTCGTTAGCTGAACCGAAATAGTTTATGAAAATGAGGCGCCATGTCGTACGACTTGTATAAATATACTGTTATTGTTTTAGGTGTGGTTGTGTAGTTCCCTTGTGTTAGGTGACAGCTCAAGCCAAGTCGGATCTAGCGGCGGCGGATCAGGAGGCTGTAAGTATATTTATATCAGCTTTTGCAATGCCGAATATACATGTACGAAAGCTAATAACGTATAGAATCAAGTCGAGGGCGTTCTCTAACTAGAAACAGGTACTTGTCGATGGTAAAGTTCCAATACAAGTGATTGAACCAATAACATCTTGGCTGTAATGTGGAGATATATACCACTGTACAACCTTACTTTCGAAGAATTTTAGTTTATATAAGTATCAGTACTATACATATATTCTACGTTATTGTGATCATAATGACAAGAATGGTAACCACAACTATAAAAATAACGTTCACTCTTAATTCATGGAGTAAACAATATACAATACCTAGACACATCTCGAAATGATATCACTTTATACGCTTTTTTTGCTTTACAGTCAAAAATGAAGTATCCCTGCTATGTTCGTATACCTTTAAATCAACTGTTATTGCAGCTTCCCATGGCATTGGTCAGAACTGTTGCGGTGCTTGTGACGACGCTAATGCGGTGTGTGTACCATTTGGCTGTACCTTTGTCTGTGATTGCGACGACGGATTCGCGTACTGCCCTGGATGTGGAGATGAGTGTGGAAACTGCCTGCCATGTACATGCATTTTATTGCAAAATTGAGTGACAATTGGTGTTCCTGGTAACAGAATAACAAAGGCAACTCTTAAACGGCAGCAAAAACATGGCTGTACTAACAAGCTTAACGAGCTGAAGTTACTCTAGTA
This sequence comes from Mya arenaria, assembly GCF_026914265.1. Classification (NCBI taxonomy): domain Eukaryota; kingdom Metazoa; phylum Mollusca; class Bivalvia; order Myida; family Myidae; genus Mya; species Mya arenaria. The sequence continues at coordinate 5,915,159 of NC_069123.1, read as the reverse complement.
GACTGGTTTCAAAGAATGGTTACCAAAACTATAGATGACTTTTATTATGTGAAAATATACCGAGTGTTTGAAATATATTTATTATAAAGGTACACTATCGGAAATTGACCAACTGATTAAACCTGTATCATTTCAGACGCCAACGTTGAGGAGCAGTGTTTCTGTGATGCCCAATGTCCGACCTCATCGTTCTGTAACTCTGACACGCACGAATGTGAATGCTTTCCTGGATACCTGTTCGATGGTTCCACATGCGTCACTGACCCAGATGGTCCAGGTATTATATGACTTGTTTTAGGAACGCTGTTTTCAATTTTCAGCCGAAAAGTATTCATTACGCGAAGATTTTGTCTCCTTCGAGGTTGTTGAAAAGTAATGCGTATTTAAACCCTGGCAAATGTTAAGCAAGCCCAAATTTGTTCTTTATAAGGCTATCACACCCAAAATTCACATTCATGCACCATCACATTGTCTGCTTGGCGCTTACACCCCACATTCACATTCATGCACCATCACATTGTCTGCCTGTCGCTAACACCCCACATTCACATACAGTTATCATTTTATTCTCTGATATGCTCTCATACCCAGCATACACAATAGTCATTATTTCGTTATCACTGCTAGGTGCTGACCTGAACGACGAATGTGATGGGGACGGAGGCAGTGGAGACAGAGCTGCTATCAACTGCATCAACTGGCCAGTGCTCAAGTGTCAGGTTGTCCTAGGAACAGGACCCCCGCCAATCAAGGTGTGCTCCTGTAACGGGCCGCGAGGATACATTTACAATGAAACAACAATGGAATGTGACTGTACCAAAACGTCCGGAGGTTGTGCCAACGACTAAATTTTGCCAGCAGTTGTGCCAACACCGTGCGTTAACACAATGGGATAATGAACTTATTGCGATCTATACGGACTCTTCTCTGAGATGGCAAATTATATATTCTCCAATTAAACACCAAAAACATAAGACGCATATCGATGAATTGCGATGGTGAAAATATCTGTTTCTGAATAAATGAATAGCTTGTTGACTATTCTTTTGAGACATTTCCTGCCGTTACCTTTCAGAAATGGACAATTAAATTCTAAACAATATAAACTGCAGACATTTATATATGGATAAAACGTGACTGAATAGTTATAATACCTTACTTATTCCCCCCCGCCTCAGCTTGTGATTCAATTCAAGTGTAAGATTGTTATGTGTTTAGAACATATTAGTTTAACATACTACATCACGTGGTATATCGCTGTTAGTATGGTGAGTGCCATTACTATTCAAAATTTTAAACGAAATTTGGAGGAGGTATTAATTGTTTGAATCCAGCAACTAACAATGTTAACTTTTTATATAATTTTGATATTGAAGTTTTTTATTTATTTGAAAATGCTTTTTATGCACTTTGAAAAATGTGACGAAATAATTCATATTATAGGTGTGCAATGTTTAAACTAAGACAGTTTGAAAGTTTGGAGGCATTTTCATTGTCAGTCGGCTTTGATGAATTAAGAAATGTCTATATATTTTCATTGTAAAAAAACGGGAAAACATACTTTAAAGTGGTTTTAAATCAAATGTTGGTAGTTCAAATATGTTTTGCCCTACGAATAGAGACCAGGCTAATATAGTTTAACAAGTTTTGATTACCTTTTATTACAAAAAACACACACAAGTTTCATTGATAAATCTCGGGTCTGCCATGTCTTGAGTACACAACAGGGCCGGTATTCATTACACATCTTATGTCATTACTTATCTTCAGTTATTTTTTAGAATGTCCACAGACAAATTAGGAAAAGTTTTTAATACATGGAAGTGTTTCTATTTAAGTAGTATTTATATTTATAAGTTAATATAGCATCTGACTAGTGAGATACATTACTTAGGAAAATGACTAAAGAAAGAAAATTACTTAAGATGTTTTATGAATACCGCCACAGCAGTATAACGTCGTGTTCACAAGATGCGCTTAATATGTATTATTTGTATGTATATTGATTGCCTATCAGAGTTTGAATTGAACATGGTATTTGTGTTTTGTTAAATCTCTTTTTCATTTATACTTTCAATTAGGCCTACCTTTTCTGTTTATAATAAAGCATTGTCTTGATAATGTTTTGTTATTATGGTCGTTTTGTTTGTTGTGTTTGTAAAAGTCGTCCCGTAATTTGATTATAGTCGTTCATGCGGGGAAATAACTACTACAGTGAAACTGCGTTCCCTCGAACAAGCGGTGGCTCGAGAACCGGCGTTCCCTCGAGGTCGGAGCTTGGTCCCGAACTTTTTTCCTTCTATTTTCATATAAAATATACCCACGTTGCCTCGAAACCTAATTATGTCGAGCAGTCGAGCAATATCCTCGGTCCCAAGTACACAAATCGTGCACAAAACCTTATGGCTCCCTCGAGGACATAATTTCACACTTTTTCCCGAACGCGTGTTCCAAAATAAACAAACATTTGCTAGGTGTTAAAAATTTTGCAAGTTGTAAAAATTGCAATGACAGTTGAAAGGCAATTTGATAAGGTGTGAAAAACCGTTTTTCATTGTTAACGCATGACCGATATTAGTTGATATGGGCATTTGAGATGATAATTATGAGAAGTTACTGATAAGAAGTTAATTGTGAGAAATTTAAATGAGTAATAAAAATATGAATAAAACACTACCATATCAATTCAACATCGGATTGAACAGTTTCGCGAAACCGACATCTTGTCACAAGATGCGCCAATCAACAATCCTTGATTTTGCGAAACTTAAATCTGACTAATGCCACAATATGTACTGTGATACAAATGTTGCTTGTTACGAAAATGTGCTTTTTTGTTAAAATAAACATTTCTATTTATTGTTTTTTCTTTTGCGTTTTACATTTAGTTTAAGACAAACTTTGAACATATTAGCGATTTCTACAACGCAACACATAATCGGTGTCTTGGTAAACAGTCTGTTTGACGACTTCAAACTTAAAATACACTGGAAGATATTTCATTTCAAACTGGAAAATTGAAAATCGGGTCGTTCGAAACATCGGTTCCCTCGAGGTTTTGGCTCGGTCCCTGGCGACCTCGAGCGATCGCAGTTTTACTGTATTATGATACCTCGCGTGACTCTACCAATATAAAATTAGCTTTAGTCATTATTAGTAATTCCGTATTGTCGTGCTGTTGTTGTTGTGGTTGAGTTTATGGCTTGACCCCGTCACACCCCCTAGTGTGATGTAATCAAAAGTTCAAAGCCAAAGCCATTTTACCCCCACTAGTTGTGGGATATTCGCCAATGGATTGATTTTGTACCCAAAATGCCCCGGGACCAGCTATTGATGACATCTAGATTGGCCCCACAGCTCTGACTATTGGATATTATTTCATTTCTCTAGTAACGATTAGTTTCGAGTAATTTCTGTAAGTTCTAGTGTAATCATTCTAATTATACGACCGTAACGAGCAGCCTAAAATATGTTTCTGCCTTTTATGCACCAGTCAGTAGTAACCACGCCCCTTAGATCCGAGGAATAGCTGGGACTTTGACTTTCGGTCCAGCCAATCCCGGATAAAATCCCCGCTCAACGGGAACAAACTGCTGGTAATATCCCCGCCAAATGCCCCCACACACCGGGATACATGGGTTAGGCCTATTACCCGCTATTTTCGGAATGAAAACAAAACCACCGCATTCACTCGGCACTGCGGAGCCACCTGAAAGGTAAAAACACGGCCTAGATTTGTTTGATATAAAACTTATAATATCAGAACCCATGGAGGGTAATAGCATTTTATGTTTACCCTCGAAAAGTTAATGTCCGCCTAGGGATCTGCATCCAATTGCATAAAACCAGTTATCTATTCGGTTAGGTCAACATTATCTAACATGTTCGTTGATTGGACAATATTTATTTTATTTTTTTATTTTAAACCAATCAAATCATTTTAAACTAATTAACATTATAGTATACTGATATAAGATTTTTTCGGACTTGAGCCAGCAATGGACTGGCCCGATGCCATTTCAATGTGACACACTTGAAACAGATCAAGAACAGAGAAGGCAGCTAGCGAATCCAGACAAAAAGAGGATACGGCTGCAGCCGAAGAGAGCCACATATGAAGGAGCTTTTGAATGGTATGAGGGTGCTATATACCAGCCAGGTTATTACCAAAATTGAATATGATATTAGCTCTCCAGTAGTGGTACGTTTATTGCAAAGAATAATATTTCACAAGATTGCAAATGCGTCACACCAGGTGTGTTTGGCACAAAATTAAAGAAGTACTTTTACTAAGATGCACTCTTACTACCAAATATAATTAAGCTCAATTAATACACTTGTTTTAACATTTCAAAAATGATTAATAAATGTCAAAAACAAGGGTTCTTATCAAGGGTAACGAGTTAAATTTGAACGAAAGGTGCATAAAACATTGTATTTCTATCTTATGAGACGATAGCGCATCTTTTAGCACTCACCAATCATTTAATATTTTTGCGTTTTCAGCTATTAAATATACGCTTACAAACTTGTTATCAGTAATTAATATTTTCCATAAATGCATTATTTAGTAAGTAGTTAAAGATTTATCACTCAAAATTTATATTGTGTTAAGCATGTGTATGTATTGATTTTGAATAGGAGAGTCACTTTAAAGCCTTGGTTTGGAGAAAGTCACTGGTGTATTGAAAAATAATAAACAAACAATAATAGCAATTTGATATAAGTAATAATGCTCAATTGGGCCTAAATCTGAATTCTGGCCTAAGTGCCGTCTAGTTTTAATGATTTAACAGACTTAAAAATGCATAATATTTATTATGACGTACTTTGTTTAAAACCGTTACAAATTCAAGATATTCATTATCATGTTAATAGAATGTTTTAATCACTAAAAGTATAAACATTACAGACAGAGGAATCAGTAAGGAAGTGGACATAGAAGCCATTCCTATGCCCCTTCCTTAACCAATGTTCGGACCAGTGGGACACCCATGATTCATCAGTTGTTGTTCGAGATTTGGAAACTTCTGACCTGAGTAATTTCATTTCTTTTCTTGTTAGTCTGTCCGTTACAGTCGGTCTCAGCTGTAACATGCTGAATTGTATGCAAATTTCGATCAAACTTTCACAGAAATGATTAGTAAAATAAGGAAGCTGTGTCACATATAGCTATCAAAAGATCTTGCCTATAAGGTAAAACTATGAGGTTAATTAGTTATCACTCCGACATGCCCGGTACTTCGTCCAGTGGTTGTTAAGTTGTGAAGGAGGGCATTTTTTCTAACTTTACCAGGATGTTCGATTAAGATTAAAGAGACTAATTTGGAAACTTAAACTGTTGAAATGTCATGTTATACTTTTGACAATATTTCATACTTTTTCATTAAAAAAATATTTTATTCCACCCACCACCCGGATGGCAGCCATGGAAATCAGTACCCAGAAACGTATGGGCCGTTATGTTGTTCCTCACACAGAAAGCGGCCATGGATATTACTACCCAGAAACTATTAGACCGTTAGGTGGTTCCTCATCCGGAAAGCGGCGATGGAAATCAGTACCCAGAAACGATTGGACCGTTATGTTGTTCCTCACCCGGATAGGGGCCATGGAAATCTGCACCCAGAAACGATTAGACCGCTATCTGGTTCCCCGCCTAGAATGCGGCCATGGAAATCAGTACCAGAAATGATTGGACCGTTATTTGGTTCCCCGCCCAAAAAGCGGTCATGGAAATCAGAACCCAGAAATGATTGGACCGTTATGTGGTTCCCCGCCCAGAAAGCGGCCATGGAAATCAGAACCCAGAAATGATTGGACCGTTATGTGGTTCTCCGCCCAGAAAGCGGCCATGGAAATCAGAACCCAGAAATGATTGGACCGTTATGTGGTTCCCCGCCCAGAAAGCGGCCATGGAAATCAGAACCCAGAAATGATTGGACCGTTATGTGGTTCCCCGCCCAGAAAGCGGCCATGGAAATCAGAACCCAGAAATGATTGGACCGTTATGTGGTTCCCCGACCAGAAAGCGGCCATGGAAATCAGAACACAGAAATGATTGGACCGTTATATGGTTCCCCGCCCAAAAAGCGACCATGGAAATCTGACCAAGAAATGATTGGACCGTTATGTGGTTCCCCAACCAGAAAGCGGCCATGGAAATCTGTACCCAGAAATTATTGGACCGTTATGTAGTTCCTAAGACCCCTTAATGCTGGGAAGTTGAAGAAGTAACGGATGTTTATTGTATGGCACAAACATAATGGTCGGAAAGGCATGTCTGTTGATGCTGTTTCTTTCCAGGTTTTCAGGATTCATTGCTTGATTTTGTTGACTGGATTGCAAAGTTTGGACTGTTATAATTACATGTACATGTAGTTGCTCACAATGGTAAAAGTGTTGTTATTCGGTGTTTGACCTGTGCTTTAATTGTTATTGGCCTAGAAGGGATTTTTATAAGTAAAGTAGTTCCATTCGTAGACATCCTGCATCTCATGAAATCAACGTATTCTAGACTACATAAATACTCTCAGCATTGTTGTGATTAGTTGTTTGTGTGGAAATGTTTCCTGTTTTTATACATTTTGAATTCGACATACGAGTAATTCTTCTGTGTTCAATATTTCCATATTTAATGAATTACTTCGGATAGTGAACATCTAATATCTTGCTTTCTGTAAGCTTCGATTTCTGCCAGTTATCAGTTGCAAAACATCAGATGGCCATTTCAGTAAAGAGCTCAGTCGTTTATAGTCGTTAAAACTAAATAATCATGTTATATTTTAATTATTTGCAACACATTTCACTGAATTGAACTTTAGCCTCTATAAAGATTGTACTGGGTGAGTACATAAATCGGAACACTTTCGGCACTATTTTTGAAGTATTTTTAGTTTGACTTGCACCACAACTACAAAATTTTCCATCAGCATACTAGGATTCAAGACCAATTGGTTGATATAAATGGTATTTTTCAAGATACTACCAATCTGCACGAAAAGTACTTTATTAACCGTACAGTCAATGACTGCCATTTTTTTGTCCTCGGAGTACCTAAATATGGAACAGTTTTTATTTGTTATTTATTTTTATGTATCCTTTTAAACTTATCGCTACATGTTTTGTTTTAGTAAAACAATAATTTATTTTATTTCAAGCTTGTTTTTTGTCATTTTTGTCAGTAAAATTTGACGATTTAAGCAAAACAAATACAGACTGTACCAGTATGCTGCGATTGTGGCAAGCATGAAGTACTTCCTGCGCGTACCATGTATTGACATTTGAACATGAAGAATTTTGAATGATAGCAGCATTTGAAATACTTGTTAGAGTATCGAGTTTTTTGAAACTCGTATCTAAGGCAAGCGTCTATATTGTTTCAAATCGTAAATAAACCGATCACGATCGGTAAAACGCTTTTATAACGGGTGTTCCATATTTAGGTACTGTTCCAATTTAGGTACTCACTCAGTATAGAAAGTTGAGGAAATAACAAATAATTATATTGCCATTTGTGACGCTTCTTCAGACTATTTAAGTTACGACTAAAATATTTTATTGAAACGGGCCTCTGTAACAGTGACTGGCCACAGAACATTGTCTATACATTGCTTTACTTTTGAAAAAGAGTTTGATAATAGCTAACTTATTATTGTTTGTGATACAGAATTCTTTATGTACATTTTTGTATAAAATTGTGTCAGTCGATGTGTTTTGTAATGTATATGAAAAAATGAATTGCTTTTATATCGTAACTGTGTTTCTTAATTGATTTATGTTGTAAAAAGCACATCAGAAATGTGATGTAAAAAGGTTGACGGAATGAAAAAGAGTTTGATAATAGCTAACTTATTATTGTTTGTGATACAGAATTCTTTATGTACATTTTTGTATAAAATTGTGTCAGTCGATGTGTTTTGTAATGTATATGAAAAAATGAATTGCTTTTATATCGTAACTGTGTTTCTTAATTGATTTATGTTGTAAAAAGCACATCAGAAATGTGATGTAAAAAGGTTGACGGAATGAAAATGATGATTACACGGTGTGGTTATCTGTTATTTTGCAACTGAAATTGTCGAAAAAAACTACATGATCAGTCATTTTAATAAACATTTTGTAATCGATTTTCTTGAGCCAGCTTGTGGTTAGCTCGACATAGATGCTCGTCCGTCACCTGGCCATGGCGTGTCGCGTGCTAGACCAATGTCTGTAGTTGAAAGGTCAAGGTTACACTTATGGGTCATTGCTCACATTCCTGGTATTTTGGATAGTCCGGATAAGCCACGCATAGGTGAGTTTCAGAATAAATTGGCACAAATGTTCAACATGAGAAGACGGCGTGTTGCATGCCACACCCCTGTCTGTAGGCCTGAGATCAAGGTCATATTCGAGAGTAGGTGAAATGAGTTATTTGGTTTATAACAATGCAACCAGGGATTATACTAGGCTTAAGCATTGTAAAATGTTGTAGTGGACGTTAAGGTCATCTAAGCACAACATCGATATTTACTTCCAAAATTTTAAACATGGTCAAGTTTCATTACTGGCATTTCAAAACCAAGAGGGCCAAGATGACCCTATATCGCTCACCTAATTGGACAAGGGTTCTAAGTTATTGATCAGACAACATACTTACGCCGCCCGCCCAAACGCTCGCCTGCATAATCACAATAACTCGTAACCGTATTTAAGTTGGATTGATTTGCCTTATCACAAAAGAGCACAATGTTACTATAAAGAAGCTCATGAAGTTTGAAGCTGACATCTTCAATGATTTTAAAACAATAATATAGTTATTAAAACACAACAAAAATATAATAATAAAAAATGGGGGGGGGGTCGTATATGAATTGTTAAAAGGGTCACCTAAGGAAATTTCTGTGAATATAGTTTGAAATCGGGCCAATGGTTTCTGAAGAAAAGATTTTCAAAAAAATCCATATTGACATATACAAAGTGTATTGGAAACTACCCCGCCCCTGGCGGCCATGTTTGTCATGGATCACACTAGGATACTTAACTTATATTTCTAAACGTTACCTCCATTCAGGCACATTTCACTGCCCTCTAGTTGTTCGCTTTGGTTTGAGCCTAATAAAACAAAAACAAAAACATATCAACAAACCATTAGCATTGAAGAAGCAAAAATTGTTTTACATACTTTCCATTCCACGAAACCTCATAATATGCTATGATATGTAAAGGGCATATTGTGTTTTTTTTGTTTTTTTTATTTAGTGTAAGATCGTTTTTTTTATGTCACAAGTGTCACAGAAAATTTGCTTTCGTTTGTAACGGTTATGCTCGAAAGGTCGAAAGCAAATTTTTGAGCATTTGGCTTTATGAAAATAGGGTTACCATTTCCCTTATTAAGGTTAGTAATGTTGCTTTTTCCAAAACATCTTTACTAAAGCATATGCAATCTTCTTTTAAATTTCAATATTAGGCAATTTGCTGTTTTAAAAGGGTTTTGATCAAAGACAGCTACTGCAAATTGAATAGTATATCTAAGAGTTATGCACCATTCAATTGTAACCACGCCCCTCCACCCCCAGGTCCGGGGGGTATGCCTGGGATAGTCGGGGAAATGGGCCGTGGTTTTTACTTCCAGGTGGCCCCGCAGTGTCTTCGCGCCAAAAAATAGCGGGAATTGGGCCTAACCTAGGGCCACTGGGGTGCGGGGGCATTTGGCTGGGATTTATCAGCAGTTCATCCACGCAGGGCGGGGATTTCATGATGATTACAATACTAAGTCCCCGCTTAGTATTCCCTGTAACTTGGGAGGAGGGGGCGTGGTAACAATTGACACGTACATTATCATTTGCGCTTCTCATATCAAATTGTTGCTGATTCACTGACAACTCCATATTTCATCAAAAAGCGTGAATGAAAACAAGTAATTCTAGTTAGCACGAAAACAAGTCTTACCCCTTTCTGTCACAACTATTTTATTTTTGCAGTCATCCTCTTAAAGGGAAGAAAATTTGGCCTGCATAAGTACTTTACTATCTGAAAAAGAAACAATCGTGTGTCAGAATGAATGCAATGATACGCCATATAAATCACAGTCGGCAACTACAGGTACTTTCATCCATGATACGCCATATAAATCACCGGCGGCAACAGCAGGTACTTTCATCCATGATACGCCATATAAATCACCGTCGGCAACAGCAGGTACTTTCATCCATGATAAGCCATATAAATCACCGTCGGCAACAGCAGGTACTTTCATCCATGATACGCCATATAAATCACCGTCGGCAAAAGCAGGTACTTTCATCCATAATAAGCCATATAAATCACCGTCGGCAACTACAGGTACTTTCATCCATGATACGCCATATAAATCACCGTCGGCAACAGCAGGTACTTTCATCCATGATACGCCATATAAAATCACCGTCGGCAACAACTGGTACTTTCATCCATGATACGCCATATAAAATCACCGTCGGCAACCACAGGTACTTTCATCCATAATACGCCATATAAATCACCGGCGGCAACCACAGGTACTTTCGTCCATGATACGCCATATAAATCACCGTCGGCAACCACAGGTACTTTCATCCATGATACGCCATATAAATCACCGTCGGCAACCACAGGTACTTTCATCCATGATACGCCATATAAATCACCGTCGGCAACCACAGGTACTTTCTTCCATGATACGCCATATAAATCACCGGCGGCAACCACAGGTACTTTCATCCATGATACGCCATATAAATCACCGTCGGCAACCACAGGTACTTTCTTCCATGATACGCCATATAAATCACCGTCAGCAACCACAGGTACTTTCTTCCATGATACGCCATATAAATCACCGTCGGCAACCACAGGTACTTTCTTCCATGATACGCCATATAAATCACCGTCGGCAACCACAGGTACTTTCTTCCATGATACGCCATATAAATCACCGTCGGCAACTACAGGTACTTTCATCCATGATATACAGGTACTTTCATCCGTTACTCTTTATAAATGCCTTTGGCAAATAGACTGAACACAATCTCGTTTTAATGAATATGCATGAGTCAGAGAAGACAGCTCTTCTTTCAATACTCTTCAATTAGCCTGTATTTCTAGTTGTCTCCACGGCGAGTTCTCTAAGTAGCAAATTCGTATTGACAATGCGGGCCGAATTCAATTTGAGCCTTCGCCAGAATACTTATTCTATTGGAAAACATAAGTATGAGTGTCTGAGCATATTTCCGCATTTGTACTTTGAGGAACAAATGAAACTGCCTCATTAGTTATTCATGATTACGATATTTTCCCAGGCAAATCACACACAGTACACAACATAACAAATCGCAGCAATGTTGCATCCATATAAATGTGTGTCCATGGCCTTTTTAAAAAAAACATTTTGCAACCCTGTTATCAATACTTGTAAGGAACCATCGCTTCACATTGCGTCCCTCCATAAAAAATCGTCCATGTTTTTGTTTTACTTTTTATTTCAATATAGCGAAAAAAGTAATAAAATGCACACAAAATGTGCCATTTAGGCCTACTGAAATTGGTTAAAATGTTATTTGGAGAGCACCTTTAAATCCCATGCCAACATTTTAAACCAAATAAATTTCGCTTCTGATGGAGGGCTCAAGTCAAAAGCTTACGCCCCTAAGTTATACCTCCTCTTACGTAAAATCCTGGATCCGCCCAATGTATAGTAGACAGAATTAAAGTGAAATAATAAGGACGAGTAAACTCAATGTGTTGCCCTCTGACGTTTGTATAGATTTAAGAAGTTGAAGTTATGACAAAAACCATATACTGAAACGGACCTTAGCCTGCTAGGTTATATCAAGCGAAAGAAAGAGTGCTGTTCAAGTGTTCTGGTGGTCGTGGGTTCGAGCTCAGAACCGGGCGCCGTTTCCCAGAGATTTATTTTACCAGTTAAGGGACGTAAGGCTGTTTGTTAAGTAAATGGCCATAACTCTGCTGATACAAGGAAATCAGATAGAAATCACGCGTGATTGTACATTTTCGACCATTCTGGTTTCCGAACTACTCCAATAAGTCTATGTAGTGTGTGTGTGGGGGGGGGGGTGAACCCAGCCGCCCACTTATCTCAGTTGGTAAGAGCGCAGTGCTAAAGTTCCGGCGGTCGTAAGTTCGAGCCCCACACCGGGCGCACTTTTCCTCCCAGTTTTACCACATTTATTATTGGAGCAGGTTGGTAATCCGACTGGTCGAAAATCTGGTGTACGTTTATTTTTCTAAATCAATTAATTGTATTGGATGGTGTACTCTTACCGGCATAAAGAAGCAATGATAAAAAGACGAATTTACGGCCACATCAAATGAATGTTTTCGGATTTTGGAGGACGTGTTTTTTTTAAATTTCGCTTTAAAATAGCAGCGGCTGAAGGCGAACTCATTTGTTTTGTAGCGGCCTAGCGGCGTGAAGTTAGCGGCCTTAATTAGCAGCCTGGCGGCCTAGCGGCATGAAGTTAGCGGCCTAGCGGCGTGAACTTGGCGACCTAGCGGCCTAATTATTTTTTCTAATTCAAAGGAATTGTTCATACATTTTCTTGGAAAACAATGGTCAATCAATGTTTTTATTCATGCATTAACATAGCGGCCAAAAATTGTGTTCTATTTCAAAGCATTTTTGTATGCTTTTTCTCCTAAAATAATGATAAATTTACTGTTTTAATGCGCTAACTTCACGTACATGCTAACTACCTGTTTCAGTCGTCTGGAAGTTGTCACCGACATGATATAACGTGTTTTGGCATGATATTTGAACTTTATATGACGATATTTTGTGTATAGCTGTTCTAGGGTTAAGCGTCATAGCAATTTTTACATTTAGTTATAGAAAGTTGTCATTTAGAAATAACTTCTTTTACCTTGTTGGACGCGAATTTCAATTGAGCAGTTCTGCGCCAATCCGCCATATTGATTCGCAATGTCATGTGGTCGCAGTATGATGCTAGATTCCGTATAAATTAACTTCCTACATTCACCGTCTGGACCCAGTGTTATCAGATATTCTTTTGGCGATCCTCTTGTAGAATTCAAAAGAGTCGTAAGAATAATTATCCATCCCCAAAACACTGACTGCGCTTTTAAGTTCATGGACGCAACCATATTGGACTGGCGTCATATTGTTTACGTAACGTTCATCAATTCCCGTATTATTGTCATTTTACCAATATTCGCTCTTGACTTCGGTCGAAGGTTTGAGTCCCTTCTTATCAAGCAAAAAGAATAAACTGCATTTACTTTAGATAATCAAATTAAGTCGCTTATTCCAAAAGTATTGTACAATGTCATGTAATGGTTAAACATTGTTGATTATATATATATATGCATTTACCAATCGAAGTGGTCAACATTATATTTTGTTCAGTGAGGAAGCAGTTAATTTCAAATTTGTCAATGTATTTATTACAGTAAATCAGCAGTGAGCCGTTGTTGACTTTAATAAGGTGAACCGGAAGATATAAGCAGTGGCTGACCCAGTTCGTGGGAGGTTTACCCGATGTTTTGTAGACCACTTAAAAGCGTTAAATATTGTTTCATATTCATTTGCACAAAATAAATGGTTATGGGACTGCAACCTTTAAGCATTACTAACTGGACCTGGGGTGTCGCATTAAACCATTCAAATGTAATAACCTTCAACCATTAGTGTTGATATTGTTTTTTGACAACTGAACAAGCACCGATTTTTCGGACAAAAATTGATAATTGCTGACCGGTGATTTTTTACCAAAATCAATTAACGGCAGATTTGAAAAAAAAATCCGCAAATTCCAGTAGAAAAATATAATTTCGAACACGAAATCGGCAGGTAAACGCTGACGCCCTTTTGAGTTTTTTGTCTATTTTCTCCATATGATGATTCTTTAGAAGATAATGAATAAGCCTAGCACTTAGTAATTGCCTTAATGTATACAATTCCATTTGCTGAAAATGAAAGTTGTATTCTAATCTTGTTTTTACTTTTGTGTAGAACGTGTTTTTTTTCCGTTTATGCGGTGATTTTCAACGCATAAACAGGGCGATCACGTTTATGCGGCGACGCTCAACGCATGAAGCAGATATTGCTTATATGGGGCGCAACTGTGCCTTTTTGCCAAATAAACCATTTATTATAAAGCTAAAAAAATAGTTCTAATATTTCAACAAAAACGATGGTGATGACGTTGATGATGATAATGATGATGATGATGATGATGATGATGATGATGATGATGATGATGATGATACGGGAAAAGTAGGCGGGAAAATTGGTCAAATTTAAGGTAATGTTTTAAAGTTGAGCCAAAATTGAAAGTTGAAAATAAATTATTACTCCCCTTGGAGTGTTCACATCTACATTTTCTTGGTTACAAATGACTAGTGCAAAAACACACAATCAATGAAAGAAAGACGTCCATGATGACCCTCAGTCATCTGAGTCCTCTTGTTCAAGTGCCCAAAACTAATGTTGTGTTGAATTTTTTGGAAACAATATCATTTTCAAAAGTTTTCGTTTCATCGCCCTGGTAACCAAAGATATACGCTGATGACCTAGACGTGAATAAATTTCACAATTGCACAATTAACAGTGGTTCTTGACATTGAAATAATTCTTAGCTCATCTCAGCACAAAGAGCACATGTGGAGCTGTGAGGATTGTTGGATTTCTGTCCGTTGTTAACAATTGACTTTTCTAGAAACGTTTGAAATGAAGTTGAAAGTGCGCATTGTCAAGGGTACATGCCCGTCAGTCTGACAAAAAGGCCAGAATATATGTTGAGTCATACTACGATTCAATTTTCTGATTGTCCCAAATGACGGTGTTGTGTGGTGTCGTAACAATTATTCCCGCCATAAGTCGAGCCAAACGTCATTTTAAACGTTTTTGCAGAAAGATGAATTGGTTTGGTTCACAATTAAACCGATCTTACTAAATCTTTGTCAGAATTTACGTCTCAAAAAGTATAGTTTAAAGCTTGGTTAAGTGGATACAAAAAACTAAGTCCGAATTTGATGACACTTTATCAACCACTATTGTTCTAGTGTGTGTTTTAATTGGTTTGCCTTTTTGCCACATAAGAAAGTCCTGTTTATGCGTTGAAAATTACCGCATAAACGTGGTCGATTTCGTTTATGCGATGCTGTTATGCGGCGTTGCATAGCTGTAAAGTGTAGCGAGGAAGTTAGTCAGAAACATGTGTTTCATATGGCCGCGTTAGTTGTGAAGTCCTACGGCTTATTCGGTATTGTACGAACTAGACCATCAACCCGTAGCAGGTACCTTCATTAAACAATTAAACATAACTTTCATTTATAATATCGAACATTTTAATTCTGATCAGTCCGATACCTTGTCATAAAATGCTAAATTGTATCTTGGCGTGAGTCAAAGTCAGAGTTTAAGGCACAATTTGAACACTCTTTCTTAAGGTTCTTTTGCTTAAGCCACATGCTAAATACAGATGCTATTTTTTTCTGGGGCCGGTTGTTCAAAACCTCCGTAAGGCTAGTTTATACAGGTTTCAAGCTGCAGGTTTCAAGCTGTTTTCCCGTATACATCCATTTTAAAATAAAAGTTATCATTAGCGGGGCTAACCGATTGTTTTAAGAAAAACACTGATATTTAAGAAATATTTATTACAGAAAAGAGCAATTCAATAAGGCCTAAGAAAACAGAGAGAAGGAAGTTAATTACAATAGTACGTCATTCAATGTTATATTGAAATCATTTGTAGTTCAGTTCCGTGACAATTCATTCTTATAATCGGGTACACTGGGCATTTGGCTTGTTGGCGATGTCACAAACACAGCCAGTCCCCGTCCCGTCATCCACATAGCCGAAAGGTCCGTTACAGAGGCATTTTTTTGGTCGTGGCCCCGTTCCCGGGATTCTTTGACACTTGAAGACCGGCCATTCGGGGCAGTTGATAGCTCCAAGATTTCCACCATCTCCATCGCATTCACCACCAAATACCGGGGCTACAAATACAAAATATGCGGCGTTTTTTAAACTCAACTCCAGTGTTTTTTTAACCAAACGTTTTCGTGAATCAACTGATAAAGGATTTCTGAACAAAACAAGTCAAACACTCCAAAAGGGCAAAACTGACGAGCGTGCTTTAAGTAAGGTATTTAAAGCGTAATCGGATATGTACTAGAGAATACGTTCTGATGGAAACGTTGTATAAAAGAGATGATAAAGAGATTCAAAACACCACCTGTACTTGTAGAAATAGGTACACGTACATGTACAAGTAACACACGTACGTACACAAGTTACACATGTGTGTGCACAAGATACACACGTACTTGTACAAGTTACACACGTACGTGCACAACTTACACACGTTCGTGCACTAGTTACACAAATACATGTACAAGTTGCACGCATACGTTCACGAATTGCACATGTACGTCGACGATGTACACTCGTACGTGCGCCAGTTACACATATACGTGCACGTACTAGGATGACGTAGTACGCACAAAGTAACCCACACATACAGTAAAGGTTACACATATACGTGCACGTACTAGGATGACGTAGTACTCATATAGTAACCAACACATACACATACAGTAAAGGTTACACATATACGTGCACGTACTAGGATGACGTAGTACACATATAGTAACCCACACATACACATACACACATATACGTGCACGTACTAGGATGACGTAGTACACACAAAGTAACCCACACATACACATACAGTAAAGGTTACACAAATACGTGCACGTACTAGGATGACGTAGTACACATATAGTAACCCACACATACACATACACACATATACGTGCACGTACTAGGATGACGTAGTACACACAAAGTAACCCACACATACACATACAGTACAAGTAACACATATACGTGCACGTACTAGGATGACGTAGTACACATAAAGTAACCCACACATACACATACAGTACAAGTAACACATATACGTGCACGTACTAGGATGACGTAGTACACATAAAGTAACCCACACATACACATAGAGTACAAGTAACACATATACGTGCACGTACTAGGATGACATAGTACACATAAAGTAACCCACACATACACATACAGTACAAGTAACACATATACGTGCACGTACTAGGATGGCGTAGTGCACACAAAGTAGCCCACACATACACATACAGTACAAGTAACACATATACGTGCAACATATACATACAAGTTACACATAAAGGTGCACTTACTAGGATGACGTAGTACACACAAAGTAACCTACACATACACATACAGTAAAGGTTACACATATTCGTGCACGTACTAGGATGACGTAGTACGCACAAAGTAACCCACACATACACGTACAGTACAAACTGTGACTATCAACCTCTCTATTACACAATGCGGACTTACGCGGAGTTTCTGGATCAGGTATGCATTCGCCGCTCGTCTCGACGAATCCTGAAGCACACTCGCAAACACCCGATGAAGGGTTACAGATGGAATTCAGGGGGCACTGTGCATTACAGACACACGCCCCACTAACTCCTTGTTCTGGTTGGCAGGATCCCTCCCCGGCTTCGCATCCACAGAACACGTGACCGTCTCTGCATTGGCAAATGTCCACGCACCGGAAGGGACGGCACTCGGCATTCGAATCCTCACAAAATCCGCAACATTCCTCTCCGACGTCGACAGCTGACATAAGTAAAAACAGATATTTTACCTGAGTTAAAACAATATATGTTTTTTTTATTTGCCGATGTTTTTTCCAAAGAGCGAGTCGTCAGACAAGAAGCAAGACGCTGTAAGTTGGGATTGTCCTTGTAGTTTCCATTATTTAATTAAAACGTGTGCATATGAGTTTTTCGTGACCTAATCTTCAATTGTTGATATTGCTTCCTTTTTGCATGGTCTTATAGGTTAATATGATCATGTGAATAATTCAATTCGTTGCCTACCTTCACAGGCGCAATCGCTGTCACTGTCCCCACTCCCATCGTTATCGTTGATGACTATCTGCACCGACCGCTCATCCCTCTCCGTTAGAGCCGCATACGAACACACGCACAGCTGAAAAGAATGTATAGTTGACGTATAGTTCAAATACACTAATGTTTATGAAAATAAGAAAAAAAACGAAGTGTTACTTAAGTTAATGCATACATCGATGTGTTATTATTATTTTAATATAAGTTTGCAGCCGGACAAATGCTTATTGTCTTAAATCGGGAGCTCAACTATACAGGCAATATCAAAACTCCACGCAATGTTTCTTGTAACAGTACAGTAATCACTGCCACCATGCAAATCACGTGACCATACATATTATCGGTAATGATTGTTAATTATACTTTTTTCGTTACTTCAATGCACCTTAAATAATTGAAGTATGGTAGAATGTTTCTAAAACAGTGACAAGAAAATGTTTATACTGCTAAAATCCGGCTTTAAGCGCTTACGGTGGCAGAGATCTTATCTACCGTCAGGGGAGATCACTGCGTAGGAAAGTTTGAAAGTTTTATCAGTAAAGGCTCATTTCGAACATCTGGCAAAGCAATGCAATAAACAATATAAACATTAAAAGATGCTTAAAACGAAATGATAATGATAATAATAATGGGTTTGGTGGAATATACAATTTTTTTAAACTTCGATGATCGAGAATGAGACATATTATTATGATTATAAACTTATATATTGTGAACAAGGAGCACTGGCATAACATATTATTACAAACCATGCAGTGTTAAATCGCCTCCGATATTGCGGGGATTGGCGGGATACAACTATATTATCACAATATTAATTGGTTCAAGAAAATATTTAAATGTTTAACCTATAATAATATAGCTCATTGTTGTTTGCGCTGTAAATCAAAGATAAACTCGCAACATTTAGCATTCATTTGAAAGTCTGAGGTTTAATATGCATAAATATGTGTCAACTCGAGTCTGTTTCCTGGGCAGAAACCAGAACTGTGTCTGTTTTGAGAGGTACCCTAGTGAGGATCGAACCCACGATCTCTTGGGTTAGAGGCGGACACCTATACTACAAGACTACTCTCATCCCTCTGAAAACTCATGTTTTTCTGACCGTTCCTAATCGGTTACCCTAATATATCGAGGGTTAAGAGCAAGACGGGCGTAACTATCTCTGTTTGTAGTATGGTTGATATGTTTCTCTTGCGCTGAGCCCTCCGTATTTTATTAAGACACTCTGATGTATTTGTAGTTTTTCACGCCGCGTGTCTGTTAGGCGTTTCCTCTTAACAGCGTTATGGTTTTGACTGCTGTTTGGGCTATAGTTTCCATTGTATTAGTGTTACTTGACTGATCGTTGACAATAACGGTATATGCTGTTCTATCGAGATCATAGAGAGCTTTGGAAAAGACATGACACACGACTACAAATACAGAACAATCATTTGCAGACAAAATTTCAATGTATGATGAAGTACCTGATGAAAACAGCCGCACGGACTTCATGAATACATAACCCAAACAATGAGAACTACAGGGACATAGTGGTCTAAGCTATAACTAACGTCCAGTTAGAAGATAAAATAATCAAATTCACACTTAGACTTCCTGCGATAAGGCAATCACAACTTGGTAGACCTCAGTAAATGCTTTATCAGTGAATACACACATGCGCCTTGAATTCAAACTTAGACTTCCTGTAAAAAGGCAATCACATCCTGGTGCGTCTTTTGGATGATTTTCCCATACTAAATACTAGAAATTTAATGTGAATCCAATCTCGGAGAGAGAGAGAGAGAGAGAGAGAGAGAGAGAGAGAGAGCTCACCAACAGTACTCTTTAAAGAATCATCATCCTTTATTATTTTATTAACCTTTCTTCGTTCTACTAGTATATAATTTATCATTAAATTGAATCATTTCTTATTCATTTAAACATGTAAAATACAAGAAGACTCACCAACAGTACTCTTTGAAGAATCATCCTAGATAATAAACAATGGAAAATAGTTCGAAGGAACACTGAAGTTCCTGATATTTATACACCATTTTATAAAAAGCCAGTTACACGTGTTACCATGTTAAGAGGAAATCAAAGTTGTTTTTCTCATTTTTTTGCGAGCTCAAGCGTTTTTCTTTTCTGATATTCCCAGCTGTCGATACCATTTACATGATTGACACTAATATATATCCTTATATGTACATACAAATGCCTAACAAGAAGTGCCGACGTAAATAATATTTGAAATATGAAAGGCATAAGGTATTTTGCTACTTTTCACAAACATAGACTCGGTATCATATTTATGAAAACATTGTATTTTATTTAGTTGTCCACTAACTCTGAATTGCTTGTTTTTGGGTAGATACATATTATAAATGCGGACAGAAAAAGTTCCAAAACACAGTTAAAACCTCAGGACAAGCCTATTGGCGTAACATTTAGGTAAGATCCTGTTTAACTACAGGGACACGCCTATGAACCTTACATCTAGGTAAGATCCTGTTAAAATACAGGGACACGCCCATTAGCCTTACATTTAGGTAAGATCCTGTTTGGATCCTGTTTAACTACAGTGACACGCCCATTAACCTTACATCTAGATAAGATCCTGCTTAACTACAGGGACAGGCCCATTAACCTTACATTAAGGTTAGACCCTGTTTAACTACAGGGACACGCCCATTAACCTTACATTAAGGTTAGACCCTTTTTAACTACAGGGACACGCCCATTAGCCTTACATTAAGGTAAGATCCTGTTAAAATACAGGGACACGCCCATTAGCCTAACATTTAGGTATGATCCTGTTTGGATCCTGTTTAACTACAGGGACACGCCCATTAACCTTACATCTAGGTAAGATCCTGTTTAACTACAGGGACACGCCTATTAACCTTACATCTAGGTAAGATCCTGTTAAAATACAGGGACACGCCCATTAGCCTTACATGTAGGTAAGATCCTGTTTTACTATAGGGACACGCCCATTAGACTTACATTTAGGTAAGGTCCTGTTTAACTACAGTGACACGCCCATAAACCATACATCTAGGTAAGATCCTGTTTAACTACAGGGACACGCCCATTAACCTTACATTAAGGTTAGACCCTGTTTAACTACAGGGACACGCCCATTAGCCTTACATTAAGGTCAGATCCTGTTAAAATACAGGGACACGCCCATTAGCCTTACATTTCGGTAAGATCCTGTTTGGATCCTGTTTAACTACAGTGACACGCTCATTAACCTTACATCTAGGTAAGATCCTGTTTAACTACAGGGACACGCTCATTAGCCTTACATCTAGGTAAAATCCTGTTTAACTACAGAGACACGCCCATTACCCTTACATTTAGGTAAGATCCTGTTTTACTACAGGGACAAGCCCATTTGCCTTACATTTAGGTCAGATCATGTTTAACTACAGGGACACGCCCATTAGCCTTACATTCAGGTTAGATCCTGTTCAACTACAGGGACACGCCCATTTGCCTAACATCTAGGTCAGATCCTGTTTAACTACAGGGACACGCCCATTAGCCTTACATTTAGGTTAGATCCTGTTCAACTACAGTGACACGCCCATTTGACTTACAATTAGGTCAGATCATGTTTAACTACAGGGACACCCCCATTAGCCTTACATTTAGGTAAGATCATGTTTAACTACAGTGACACGCCCATTAACCTTACATTAAGGGAAGATCCTGTTTAACAACCGGGACACGCCCATTAGCCTAACATTAAGGTAAGATCCTGTTTAACTACAGGGACACGCCCATTAGCCTTACATCTAGGTAAGACCCTTTTTAATTACAGTGACACGCCCATTAGCCTTACATTTAGGCAATATCCTGTTTTCCTACAGTGACACGCACATTAGCCATACATTTAGGTAAGATCCTGTTTAACTACAGTGACACGCACATTAGCCTTACATCTAGGTAAGACCCTGTTTTCCTACAGAGACACGCACATTAACCATACATGTAGGTAAGACCCTGTTTAACTACAGTGACACGCCCATTAGCCATACATGTAGGTAAGATCTTGTTTAACTACAGGGACACGATCATTATCCTTATATTTAGGTAAGATGCTGTTTAATTTTAGGGACACGACCATTAGCCTAATATCTAGGTAAAATCCTTTTTACCAACAGTGACACGCCCATTAGCCTTACATTTAGGTAAGACCCTGTTTAACTACAGTGACACGCCTGTTAGCATTACATCTAGGTAAGATCCTGTTTAACTACAGGGACACGCCCATTAGCCTTACATTTAGGTAAGATCCTGTTTAACTACAGGGAAAAGCCTATTAGCCTTACAACTGGGTAAGATCCTGTTTAACTACAGGGACACGCCCATTAGCCTTACATTTAGGTAAGATCCTGTTTAACTACAGGGACACGCCCATTAGCCTTACATCTATGTAAAATCCTGTTTAACTACAGGGAAAAGCCTATTAGCCTTACAACTGGGTAAGATCCTGTTGAACTACAGGGACACGCCCATTAGCCTTACATTTAGGTCAGACCCTGTTTAACTACAGGGACACGCCCATTAGCCTTACAACTGGGTAAGATCCTGTTTAACTACAGTGACACGCCCATTAGCCTAACAACTGGGTAAGATACTGTTTAACTACAGGGACACGCCCATTAGCCTTACATTTAAGTCAGACCCTGTTTAACTACAGGGACACGCCCATTAGCCTTACATTTAGGTAAGATCCTGTTTAACTACCGGGACACGCCCATTAACCTTACATTAAGGTTAGACCCTGTTTAACTACAGGGACACGCCCATTAGCCTTACATGTAGGTCAGATCCTGTTTAACTACAGGGACACGATCATTAGCCTTACACCTAGGTAATATCCTGTTTAACTACAGAGAAAAGCCTATTAGCCTTACATCTAGGTAAGATCCTGTTTAACTACAGGGACACGCCCATTAGCCTTACATTTAGGTCAGACCCTGTTTAACTACAGGGACACGCCCATTAGCCTTACAACTGGGTAAGATCCTGTTTAACTACAGTGACACGCCAATTAGCCTTACAACTGGGTAAGATCCTTTTTAACAACAGGGACACGCCCATTAGCCTTACATTTAGGTCAGACCCTGTTTAACTACAGGGACACGCCCATTACCCTTACATTTAAGTAAGATCCTGTTAAACTACAGGGACACGCCCATTAGCCTTACATTTAGGTCAGACCCTGTTTAACTACAGGGACACGCCAATTAGCCTTACATTTAGGTAAGACCCTGTTTAACTACAGGGACACGCCCATTAGCCTTACATTTAGGTAAGATCCTGTTTAACTACAGTGACACGCCCATTAGCCTTACATTTAGGTCAGATCCTGTTTAACTACAGGGACACGCCCATTAGCCTTAAATCTAGGTAAGATCCTGTTTAACTACAAGGAAAAGCCTATTAGCCTTACAACTGGGTAAGATCATGTTTAACTACAGGGACACGCCCATTAGCCTTACATTTAGGTCAGACCCTGTTTAACTACAGGGACACTCCCATTAGCCTTACAACTGGGTAAGATCCTGTTTAACTACAGTGACACGCCCATTAGCCTTACAACTGGGTAAGATCCTGTTTAACTACAGGGACACGCCCATTAGCCTTACATTTAGGTCAGACCCTGTTTAACTACAGGGACACGCCCATTAGCCTTACATTTAGGTAAGATCCTGTTTAACTACAGGGACACGCCCATTAGCCTTACATTTAGGTAAGATCCTGTTTAACTACAGGGACACGCCCATTAGCCTTACATTTAGGTCAGACCCTGTTTAACTACAGGGACACGCCCATTAGCCTTACATTTAGGTAAGATCTTGTTTAACTACAGAGAAAAGCCTATTAGCCTTACATCTAGGTAAGATCCTGTTTAACTAAAGGGACACGCCCATTAGCCATACATTTAGGTCAGACCCTGTTTAACTACAGGGACACGCCCATTAGCCTTACAACTGGGTAAGATCCTGTTTAACTACAGTGACACGCCCATTAGCCTTACAACTGGGTAAGATCCTGTTTAACTACAGGGACACGCCCATTAGCCTTACATTTAGGTCAGACCCTGTTTAACTACAGGGACACGCCCATTACCCTTACATTTAAGTAAGATCCTGTTTAACTACAGGGACACGCCCATTAGCCTTACATTTAGGTCAGACCCTGTTTAACTACAGTGACACGCCAATTAGCCTTACATTTAGGTAAGACCCTGTTTAACTACAGGGACACACCCATTAGCCTTACATTTAGGTAAGATCCAGTTTAACTACAGTGACACGCCCATTAGCCTTACATTTAAGTCAGATCCTGTTTAACTACAGGGACACGCCCATTAGCCTTACATTAAGGTAAGATCCTGTTGAACTACCGGGACACGGCCATTAGCCTTACATTTAGGTAAGATGCTGTTTAACTACAGGGACACGCCCATTAGCCTTACATTAAGGTAAGATTCTGTTTAACTACATGGACACGCCCATTAGCCTTACATTAAGTTAAGATCCTGTTTAACTACAGGGACACGCCCATTAGCCTTCCATTTATTTAAGATCCTGTTTAACTACAGTGACAAGTCCATTAGCCTTAAATCTAGGTAAAGTCCAGTTTAAGTACAGTGACACACCCATTAGCCATTCATTTAGGTAAGACACTGTTTAACTAGAGTGACACTCCTAGTATCATTACATTGGGGTAATAACATTTAGGTTGGATCTTTTTTAACTACAGGGACACGCCCATCAGCCTTAAATTTAGGTAAGATCCTGTTTAACTACAGGGGCACGCCCGCCCATAAGCCTTACATTTAGGTAAGATCCTGTTTAAGTACAGAGGCACGCCCATAAGCCTTACATTTAGGTAAGATTCTGTTTAACTACACGGACACCCCCATTAGCCTTACATTAAGGTAAGATCATGTTTAACTACAGTGACACGCCCATTAGCCTTACATTTAGGTAAGATATTGTTTAACTACAGGTTACAACAACTCATTATAACTGTCGACAGGAAACACTCATCATACTCTTTAAAACACGCAATTAAATAAACGCATTATACTAGCTATTCTTAAGGCAACACACATTATACTCTTTAAAGCTAACAGACAATCAAATGAACGCCTTATACTATTCTTAAGGTAACACTCATTATACTCTTTAAAGCTAACAGACATTCAAATGAACGCATTCTACCTTTCTTAAGGTAACACTCATTATACACTCTAAAGCTAACAGACAATCAAACAAACTCATTATACCACTCTTAAGGAAACAGGCTTCCTAATTCAGGCATTGTACATCTCAAGAGAAATTACGATCATATAAACTCATATAAACTCCTTTGACCTCTCTAAAGGCACCAATCCTTCAAATTCACACATTTTACCTTTCTTAAGGTAACTGTCCGTTAAATAAACTTCTTATAACTTTCTTACGGCAACACTCCCAATGATACACGAAATATATCTCTCTCATGGTAACGGTCCGTTAAATAAACTTCTTTTATCTTCCGTACGGCAATACTATTGCAAATTAAGGCATTATAGCTCTTTAAAGGTAACAGGTTTGTAAATTAATGCATAATATCTCTTAACCGGTAACACTTCTCCAAATGAACGCATAATACCTCTTAACCGGGAACAATTCTCCAAATTAACACACAATATCTCCTTACCGGTAACAATTCTCCAAAATAATGCAGAATACCTCTTTAACCGGTAACATTCTCCAAATTAACGCATAATACCTCTTAAACGGGAACAATTCTCCAAATTTACGCATCATACCTCTTAAACGGGAACAGTTCACCAAATTAACGTATCATACCTCTTAACCGTAAACAATTCTCTAAATTAACGCATCATACCTCTTAACCGGGAACAATTCTCCAAATTTACGCATCATACCTCTTAACCGGGAACAATTCTCCAAATTAACGCATTATAAAGATAAACGACCATCAAATAGATTCATTATACTTCACTATAGGTAACGGGACATCAAAATTAGACGCATTTTACCTCTCTTAAGGTAACAGGTCACCAAATAGGCTCCTTATACCTTACCAACAATAACATGATTCAGTGTCACGTGTCAAACAGGAAATAAAATCAAAACCGCCTGACTTCGCATACTTACTGAAGAGGTGGAGAATCTGCTCTCATCATTTTGGCTATTTTAAAGTAATGTTCAAACCATTTTTGTTTAAGCTCGATAAAACATTTTTTATGGCAAAAAGGCTTTGAACAGTTAGAAAATGACTCAAAACAAATGCCACATGTTACATTTGAATATACGTACGTCGTTAAATATCGTGATTTCGTTATCGCTCCTTTTTCGAAAAAGTAATTTCAGGCTAATAAGATATGTACATTGATATTCGACATTATATTTTGTTTTTCATCCAATTTTTGCCAACACTTCAAAAACCTGCTCCACGTCCATCAAGCTGTTACTTTTAAGGAAGAATTGAAAGAGTATAAAATTGTTCCAGTGGATGAAGAAACAAAACGCTCAGTGAGAAACAGCAAACATGGTTCTCAAAGGCTTATTCGCGGTAAGATGTTTACTTTTTATTCGTATTCTTTACCTCCGAACAAATGCGTTAACTATGCTTTTTATTTCAGAAACACTATTGAACTTTCATGCCGTTCTTGCGATGCATACTATAAATTTGACACTGCCACTGCAGATACAGAGCATGATGGTTTTCTGTTAATTTGATATGAATAATTCAAAGATATATCGTTACACGTTTTACTTCGCTGATTATTGTGCATGTTTTATTTTGTTTAAACAACATTAGTTTGAATCCTGGCTAACTGTCGTTCACTTAAGCAACTGATTCGTTTCTTATCTGTGTTATATCGTAGCGCATACACAGCGAGCGGGAAACCAAACTCGCCCACTTAAGCAACTGATTCGTTTCTTATCCGTGTTATATCGTAGCGCATACACAGCGAGCAGGAAACCAAACTCGCTCACTTCAGCAACTGTTTCGTTTTGTATCCGTGCTATATCGTAGCGCATATACTGCAAGCGGGGAACCAAATTCGCACACTTAAGCAACTGATTCCTTTCTTAGACATGCTATATCGTAGCGCATACGATGTAAGCGGGGAACCAAACTCGCTCACTTTAGCAACTGTTTCATTTTGTATCCGTGTTATATCATAGCCCATACACTGCAAGCGGGGAACCAAACTCGCTCACTTTAACAACTGTTTCGTTTAGTATCCATGTTATATCGTAGCACATACACTGCATGCGGGGAACCAGAATCGCTCACTTTAGCAACTGTTTCGTTTAGTATCCATGTTGTATTGAAGCACATACACTGCAAGCGGGGAACAAGACTCGCTCACTTTAGCAACTGTTTCGTTTTCTATCCGTGGTATACCGTATCGCAAACACTGCAAGCGGGGAACCAAATTCGCTCACTTTAGCAACTGTTTCGTTTTGTATCCATGTTATATCGTAGCACAAACATTTCAAGCGGGGAGTAATATTCCATGATGTATTTACCTAATGGGTTTTCAAGTCTTACAATCTGAACACTTTTCCACCAAAAACAACCTCGGATTTACATGGACGGTTTACAATGTCAGATATCTTAACACCTAATACGCTGCAAGTAGATCGCGAAGTAATTTCAACAAAGCCGTTTAGCCTAAGGATTTCATGTAAGGAATTTCCATTTAAATAATCTTCAACCGCTCGGACGGTTCGGACTTGTACATTGTAAATGCACTAGCATGTCGTTAGCTGAACCGAAATAGTTTATGAAAATGAGGCGCCATGTCGTACGACTTGTATAAATATACTGTTATTGTTTTAGGTGTGGTTGTGTAGTTCCCTTGTGTTAGGTGACAGCTCAAGCCAAGTCGGATCTAGCGGCGGCGGATCAGGAGGCTGTAAGTATATTTATATCAGCTTTTGCAATGCCGAATATACATGTACGAAAGTTAATAACGTATAGAATCAAGTCGAGGGCGTTCTCTAACTAGAAACAGGTACTTGTTGATGGTAAAGTTCCAATACAAGTGATTGAACCAATAACATCTTAGCTGTAATGTGGAGATATATACCACTGTACAACCTTACTTTCGAAGAACCTTAGTTTATATAAGTATCAGTACTATACAAAGATTCTACGTTATTGTGATCATAATGACAATAATGATAACCACAACTATAAAAATAACGTTCACTCTTAATTCATGGAGTAAACAATATACAATACCTAGACACATCTCAAAATGATATCACTATATAAGCTTTTTTGTTTCACAGTTAAAAATGAAGTATCCCTGCTATGTTCGTATACTTTTAAATCAACTGTTATTGCAGCTTCCCATGGCATTGGTCAGAACTGTTGCGGTGCTTGTGACGACGCTAATGCGGTGTGTGTACCATTTGGCTGTACCTTTGTCTGTGATTGCGACGACGGATTCGCGTACTGCCCTGGATGTGGAGATGAGTGTGGAAACTGCCTGCCATGTACATGCATTTTATTGCAAAATTGAGTGACAATTGGTGTTCCTGGTAACAGAATAACGAAGGCAACTCTTAAACGGCAGCAAAAACATGGCTGTTCAAACAAGCTTAACGAGCTGAAGTTACTCTAGTAGACTGGTTTCAAAGAATGGTTACTAAAACTATAGATGACTTTTATTATGTGAAAACATACCGAGTGTTTGAAATATATTTATTATAAAGGTACACTATCGGAAATTGACCAACTGATTAAACCTGTATCATTTCAGACGCCAACGTTGAGGAGCAGTGTTTCTGTGATGCCCAATGTCCGACCTCATCGTTCTGTAACTCTGACACGCACGAATGTGAATGCTTTCCTGGATACCTGTTCGATGGCTCCACATGCGTCACTGACCCAGATGGTCCAGGTATTAGATTTTAGGAACGCTGTTTTCAATTTTCAACCGAAAAGTATTCATTGCGCGAAGATTTCGTCTCCTTCGAGGTTGTTGAAAAGTAATGCGTATTTAAACCCTGGCAAATGTTAAGCAAGCCCAAATTTGTTCTTTATAAGGCTAGCACACCCAAATTTCACATTCATGCACCATCACATTGTCTGCTTGGCGCTTACACCCCACATTCACATTCATGCACCATCACATTGTCTGCCTGTCGCTAACACCCCACATTCACATACAGTTATCATTTTATTCTCTGATATGCTCTCATACCCAGCATACACAATAGTCATTATTTCGTTATCAATGCTAGGTGCTGACCTGAACGACGAATGTGATGGGGACGGAGGCAGTGGAGACAGAGCTGCTATCAACTGCATCAACTGGCCAGTGCTCAAGTGTCAGGTTGTCCTAGGAACAGGACCCCCGCCAATCAAGGTGTGCTCCTGTAACGGGCCGCGAGGATACATTTACAATGAAACAACAATGGAATGTGACTGTACCAAAACGGCCGGAGGTTGTGCCAACGACTAAATTTTGCCAGCAGTTATTCCAACACCGTGCGTTAACACAATGGAATAATGAACTTATTGCGATCTATACGGACTCTTCTCTGAGATGGCAAATTATATATTCTCCAATTAAACACCAAAAACAGCAAAACATAAGACGCATATCGATGAATTGCGATGGTGAAAATATCTGTTTCTGAATAAATGAATAGCTTGTTGACTATTCTTTTGAGACAAGTTTCCTGCCGTTACCTTTCAGAAATGGACAATTAAATTCTAAACAATATAAACTGCAGACATTTATATATGGATAAAACGTGACTGAATAGTTATAATACCTTACTTATTCCCCCCCGCCTCAGCTTGTGATTCAATTCAAGTGTAGGATTGTTATGTGTTTAGAACATATTAGTTTAACATACTACATCACGTGGTATATCGCTGTTAGTATGGTGAGTGTCATTACTATTCAAAATTTTAAACGAAATTTGGAGGAGGTATTAATTGTTTGAATCCAGCAACTAACAATGTTAACTTTTTATATAATTTTGATATTGAAGTTTTTTATTTATTTGAAAATGCTTTTTATGCACTTTGAAAGTTGTGACGAAATAATTCATAATTATTATAGGTGTGCAATGTTTAAACTAAGACAGTTTGAAAGTTTGGAGGCATTTTCATTGTCAGTCGGCTTTGATGAATTAAGAAATGTCTATATATTTTCATTGTAAAAAAACGGGAAAACATACTTTAAAGTGGTTTTAAATCAAATGTTGGTATTTCAAATATGTTTTGCCCTACGAATAGAGACCAGGCTAATATAGTTTAACCAGTTTTGAATACCTTTTATTACAAAAACCACACACAAGTTTCATTGATAAATCTCGGGTCTGCCATGTCTTGAGTACACAACAGGGCCGGTATTCATTACACATCTTATGTCATTACCTATCTTCAGTTATTTTTTAGAATGTCCACAGACAAATTAGGAAAAGTACATGAAAGTGTTTCTATTTAAGTAGTATATATATTTAAGTTAATATAGCATCTGACTAGTGAGATACATTACTTAGGAAAATGACTAAAGAAAGAAAATTACTTAAGATGTTTTATGAATACCGCCACAGCAGTATAACGTCGTGTTCACAAGATGCGCTTAATATGTTTTGTTTGTATATATATTGATTGCCTATCAGAGTTTGAATTGAACATGGTATTTGTGTTTTGTTAAATCTCTTTTTCATTTATACTTTCAATTAGGCCTACCTTTTCTATTTATAATAAAGCATTGTCTTGATAATGTTTTGTTATTATGGTCGTTTTGTTTGTTGTGTTTGTAAAAGTCGTCCCGTAATTTGTCCACAGAGTATTTGAATACCTGCTACCCATACTAAGCAAAAACTTTGCGACTACTTGATTAATAGTCAGTATACCGTGAAAACAGATTATAGTCGTTCATGCGGGGAAATAACTACTATTATAATACCTTGCGTGACTCTACCAATATAAAATTAGCTTTAGTCATTATTAGTAATTCCGTATTGTCGTGCTGTTGTTGTTGTTGTTGTTGTTGTTGTTGAGTTTATGGCTTGACCCCGTCACACCCCCTAGTGTGATGTAATCAAAAGTTCAAAGCCAAAGCCATTTTACCCCCACTAGTTGTGGGATATTCGCCAATGGATTGATTTTGTACCCAAAATGCCCCGGGACCAGCTATTGATGACATCTAGATTGGCCCCACAGCTCTGACTATTGGATATTATTTCATTTCTCTAGTAACGATTAGTTGTAATTTCTGTAAGTCCTCGTGTAATCATTCTAATTATACGACCGTAACGAGCAGCCTAAAATATGTTTCTGCCTTTTATGCACCAGTCAGTAGTAACCACGCCCCCTAGATCCGGGGAATAGCTGGGACTTTGACTTTCGGTCCAGCCAATCCCGCCCAACGGAAACAAACTGCTGGTAATATCCCCGCCAAATGCCCCCGCAAACCGGGATACATGGGTAAGGCCTATTACCCGCTATTTTCGGAATGAAAACAAAACCACCGCATTCACTCGGCACTGCGGGGCCACCTGAAAGGTAAAAACACGGCCTAGATTTGTTTGATATAAAACTTATAATATCAGAACCCATGGAGGGTAATAGCATTTTATGTTTACCCTCGAAAAGTTAATGTCCGCCTAGGGATCTGCATCCAATTGCATAAAACCAGTTATCTATTCGGTTAGGTCAACATTATCTAACATGTTCGTTGATTGGATAATATTTTTTTTTATTTTTTATTTTAAACCAATCAAATCATTTTAAACTAATTAACGTTATAGTATACTGATATAAGATTTTTTCGGACTTGAGCCAGCAATGGACTGGCCCGATGCCATTTCAATGTGACACACTTAAAACAGATCAAGAACAGAGAAGGCAGCTAGCGAATCCAGACAAAAAGAGGATACGGCTGCAGCCGAAGAGATCCACATATGAAGGAGCTTTTGAATGGTATGAGGGTGCTATATACCAGCCAGGTTATTACCAAAATTGAATATGATAATAGCTCTCCAGTAGTGGTACGTTTATTGTAAAGAATAATATTTCACAAGATTGCAAATGCGTCACACCAGGTGTGTTTGGCACAAAATTAAAGATGCACTTTTACTTAGATGCACTCTTACTACCAAATATAATTAAGCTCAATTAATACACTTGTTTTAACATTTCAAAAATGATTAATAAATGTCAAAAACAAGGGTTCTTATCAAGGGTACCGATTTAAATTTGAATGAAAGGTGCATAAAACATTGTATTTCTATCTTATGAGACGATAGCGGATCGCAGTTAATCTTTTAGCACTCACCAATCATTTAATATTTTTGCGTTTTCAGCTTTTAAATATACGCTTACAAACTTGTTATCAGTAATTAATATTTTCCATAAATGCATTATTTAGTAAGAAGTTAAAGATTTATCACTCAAAATTTATATTTGTTATACATGTGTATGTATTGATTTTGAATAGGAGAGTCACTTTAAAGCCTTGGTTTGGAGAAAGTCACTGGTGTATTGAAAAATAATAAACAAACAATAATAGCAATTTGATATAAGTAATAATGCTCAATTGGGCCTAAATCTGAATTCTGGCCTAAGTGCCGTCTAGTTTTAATGATTTAACAGACTTAAAAATGCATAATATTTATTATGACGCACTTGTTTAAAACCGTTACAAATTCAAGATATTCATTATCATGTTAATAGAATGTTTTAATCACTAAAAGTATAAACATTACAGACAGAGGAATCAGTAAGGAAGTGGACATAGAAGCCATACCTATGCCCCTTCCTTAACCAATGTTCGGACCAGTGGGACACCCATGATTCATCAGTTGTTGTTAGAGATTTGGAAACTTCTGACCTGAGTAATTTCATCTCTTTTCTTGTTAGTCTGTCCGTTACAGTCGGTCTCAGCTGTAACATGCTGAATTGTATGCAAATTTCGATCAAACTTTCAAAGAAATGATTAGTAAGGAAGCTGTGTCACATATAGCTATCAAAAGATCTTGCCTATAAGGTAAAACTATGAGGTTAATTAGTTATCACTCCGACATGCCCGGTACTTCGTCCAGTGGTTGTTTAGTTGTGAAGGAGGGCATTATTTTAAACTTTACCAGGATGTTCGATTAAGATTAAAGAGACTAATTTGGAAACTTAAACTGTTGAAATGTCATGTTATACTTTTGACAATATTTCATACTTTTCTAGTAAAAAAATATTTTATTCCACCCACCACCCGGATGGCGGCCATGGAAATCAGTACCCAGAAACGTATTGGCCGTTATCTTGATCCTCACCCAGAGAGCGGCCATAGATATCACTACCCAGAAACTATTAGACCGTTAGGTGGTTCCTCATCCGGAGAGCGGCCATGGAAATCTGTACCCAGAAACGATTGGACCGCTATCTGGTTCCCCGCCCAGAAAGCGGCCATGGAAATCAGTGCCCAGAAATGATTACACCGTTATGTGGTTCCCCGCCCAGAAAGCGGCCATGGAAATCAGAACCCAGAAATGATTGGACCGTTATGTGGTTCCCCGCCCAGAAAACGGCCATGGAAATCAGAACCCAGAAATGATTGGACCGTTATGTGGTTCCCCGCCCAGAAAACGGCCATGGAAATCAGAACCCAGAAATAATTGGACCGTTATGTGGTTCCCCGCCCAGAAAGCGGCCATGGAAATCAGAACCCAGAAATGATTGCACCGTTATGTGGTTCCCCGCCCAGAAAGCGGCCATGGAAATCAGAACCCAGAAATGATTGGACCGTTATGTGGTTCCCCGCCCAGAAAACGGCCATGGAAATCAGAACCCAGAAATGATTGGACAGTTCTGTGGTTCCCCGACCAGAAAGCGGTCATGGAAATCTGTACCCAGAAATGATTGGACCGTTATGTGGTTCCCCGACCAGAAAGCGGCCATGGAAATCTGTACCCAGAAATGATTGGACCGTTATGTAGTTCCTAAGACGCCTTAATATTGGGAAGAAGAAACGGATGATTATTGTATGGCACAAACATAATGGTCGGAAAGGCATGTCTGTTGATGCTGTTTCTTTCCAGGTTTTCAGGATTCATTGCTTGAATTGATTGACTGGATTGCAAAGTTTTGACTGTTATAATTACATGTAGTTGCTCACAATGGTAAAACTGTTGTTATTCGGTGTTTGACCTGTGCTTTAATTGTTATTGGCATAGAAGGGTTTTTTTTATAAGTATAGTAGTTCCATTCGTAGACATCCCAGCAATACTCGCAGCATTGTTGTGATTAGTTGTTTGTGTGGAAATGTTTCCTGTTTTTATACATTTTAAATTCGACATACGAGTAATTCTTCTGTGTTCAATATTTCCATATATAATGAATTACTTCGGATAGTGAACATCTAATATCTTCCTTTCAGTATGCTTCGATTTCTGACATTTATCAGTTGCAAACCACCAGATGGCCGTTTCAGTAAAGAGTTTAGTCGTTTATAGTCGTTAAAACTAAATAATCATAATGTTATATTTTAATTATTTAACTACACATTTCACTATATTGAACTTTTGCCTCTAAAAGATTGTATAGAAAGTTGAGGAAATAACAAATATATTTCCCATTTGTGACGCTTCTTCAGACTATTTAATTTACGACCAAAATATTTTCTTAAAACGGGCCTCTGTAATGCACCAGTCAATTGTATCCACGCCCCCCCCCCCCCCAGGTCCGTGGGTATGCCGGGGATAGCCGGGGAAATGGGCCGTGTTTTTACCTTTCAGGAGGCCCCGCAGTGCCGGGTGAATGCGGTGGTTTTGTCTTCGCGCAAAATATAACGGGGAATGGGCCTTACCTAAGGTCCCTGGGGTGCGAGGGCATTTGGCGGGGATTTTATAATCTGTTTGTCCCCGCAGGGCGGGGATTTTACCCGGGGTTGGCTGGACCGGAAGTCAAAGTCCCCGCTATTCCCCGACCTGGGCGTGGTTACAATTGACTGGTGCATAACAGTGACTGGTCATAGAACATTGTCTTTACATTGCTTTACTTTAAAAAAAGAGTTTGATAATAGTTAACTTATTGTTTGTGATACAGAATTAATTTTTATGTACATTGTTTGTATGAAATTGTGTCAGTCGATGTGTTTTGTATTGTATATGTAAAAATAAATTGTGTTACTGTGTTTCTTAATTGATTTATGTTGTAAAAAGCACATCAGAAAAGTGATGTAAAAAGGTTGACGAAATGACAATGATGATTACACGGAGTGGTTATCTGCTATCTTGCAACTGAAATTGTCGAAAAAAAATACATGATCAGTCATTTTAATAAACATTTTGTAATCGATTTTCTTGACCCAGCTTGCGAATAGCTCGACATAGATGCTCGTCCGTCACCTGGCCATGGCTTGTCGCGTGCTAGACCAATGTCTGTAGTTGAAAGGTCAAGGTTACACTTATGGGTCATTGCTCACATTCCTAGTGTTTTGGATAGTCCGGATAAGCCACGCATAGGTGAGTTTCAGAATAAATTGGCACAAATGTTCAACATGAGAAGACGGCGTGTTGCATGCCACACCCCTGTCTGTAGGCCTGAGATCAAGGTCACATTCGAGAGTAGGTGAAATGAGTTAATTGGTTTATGACAATGCAACCAGGGATTATACTAGACTCAAGCATTGTAAAATGTTGTAGTGGTTAAGGTCATCCAAGCACAACATAGATGTTTACTTTCAAAATTTTAACATGGTCAAGTTTTATTACTGTCATTTCAAAAACAAGAGGGCCAAGATGACCCTATATCGCTCACCTAATTGGACAAGGTGTTCTAAGTTATTGATCAGACTACATACTTACGCCGCTCGCCCAAACGCTCGCCCGCATAATCACAATAACTCGTCACCGTTTAAGTTGGATTGATTTGCCTTATCACAAAAGAGCACAATGTTACTATGAAGAAGCTCGTGAAGTTTGAAGCTGACATATTCAATGATTTTAAAACAATACTATAGTTATTAAAACACAACAAAAATATAATAAACAAAAAAATGGGGGGGGGGGCGTATACGAATTGTTAAAAGGGTCACCTAAGGAACATTTCTGTGAATATATACTACTCAAAATTTGATAAGGATGCATGCTTATTTAATTTCAAAGCATTAGTTTTATCCCTTCGTAGGCCTCTAGAATGTTCGATGATTTTGATTGTATTGCTACCAGCGCGTGCACGGGCGGCACGGAAAACTGCATACCCACGAAATAAGGCTTTTTGGCATAAATGTAACAACTTAAACATGTGGTCATTTCTTGTTTTTCGCTTCGTGTATTCGATTTTTGCTCGGATCATCTACCACATTGTGTTCAACATGCCAAACAGAAGACGTTTAACTCCTGATGAAATGCATGTAGGCATTGGAATGCTGGAGGCAGGGTTGTCTCAGAGGACTGTGGCAGAACACCTGAATGTGTCACAAAGTGTAGTTTGCATGATGTGGAATCGTTATCAAACGAATGGAAATGCTCAACATCGACATGGTGGTGGTCGTGCAAAGGCTACATCTGACGTTCAGGATCGTTACATTACAGTTTTAGCCAGACGTAACCGCTTTCGTAACGCCACTTCGTTACGTAATGACTTCCAGAACGCCACAAACGTAGGAGTTTCAACGCAAACCATCAGAAATCGTTTGCATAGTGCTGGCTTGATGGCACGACGACCGGCAATTCGCATCCCATTGACCCGATACCACATCCAGGAGCGTTTGGACTGGGCACGTCAACACGTTGGATGGACGTTAAACGAATGGACCACAGTGCTTTTTACAGACGAGTCAAAGTTTTGTATTGACTTTACAGATCGACGTTCCAGAGTGTGGAGGGGACGTAATGAACGTTTTGCTCCTGTTTGTGTCGGCGAACATGACCGTTATGGCAAGGGCTCTGTCATGGTATGGGCCGGAATCAGCATGCACGGGAAAACAGTCTTACACGTAATTGAAAACGGTACGTTGACGGCTGTTCGTTATTGTAACGAGATCCTGGACGTTTATGTTCGACCGTATTCAGGTGCAATCGGTCCTGATTTCATTCTCATGGATGATAATGCGCGCCCACACAGAGCAAACATCACAAACCAATTTCTGAAAAATGCTACCATCGAGAGAAAGGACTGGCCAGCCCGTTCCCCCGACATGAACCCGATCGAGCATGCCTAGAACATGCTTCAGAAAGCTGTTTCTGCTCGTCCGGTCCAGCCAACAACGGTTCATCAGCTCAGAACAGCGCTCCAGGAGGAATGGGCCAGACTCCCTCAGCAACAGCTCCGGAGGCTTATCGGCAACATGCGGAGGCGATGTCAAGCTGTTATTGACACTCGTGGACATCACACACGCTACTAACATTGGTTTAAGAAAAGTTCAAAGGTATTCTGTTGACTTTCCAAATTTGTTGACAACCTGATATACGCCTGCTTTTGACCCCTATCATGTTTAGGAGTCCGTTACGCTTGAACGGAATTGGTTTGGTACTGATATCTTATGACATTTGAAACCTGAAACAATCCCATTTGATAACATTTAGTGTTGATATATCGTTTTCTTGAAATACGTATGTACTTTTATTAAAAAAACATGATCCCTATCAAATTTTGAGTAGTATAGTTTGAAATCGGGCCAATGGTTTCTGAAGAAAAGATTTTTTTAAAATTTCCATATTGACATATACAAAGTATATTGGAAACTACCCCGCCCCTGGCGGCCATTATTGTCACGGATCACATTAGGGTGAAGAAATTTGATATATGGTCGCCTAAGGAACATTGCTGTGAAAATATTATGGTTCAATGGTTTCTCAAGAGAAGATTTGTCCATATAGACATAAAGAGGTAACTAGCCCCGCCCCTGACAACGAAAATATTATGGTTCAATGGTTTCTCAAGAGAAGATTTGTCCATATAGACATAAAGAGGTAACTAGCCCCGCCCCTGACAACCATGTTTTTTTATGAATCAACATGAGGTAAAGGAATTTGACAGAGCGTCACCTTAGAAACACTACTGTCATATAATTTTGAAATCGGGGCAATAGTTTCTGAAGAGAAGATTTTTCAAGTTTTCCATATAGACATAAAGAGTTAAGTAGCACCACCCCATGGCGGCCATGTTTCTTTACGAATCAACATGGGGTGAATGAATTTGATAGATGGTCACCTTAGAAACACTTCTATGAAATTATTTTAAAATCAGGCAAGCGGACTCTGAGGAGAAGATTTCCAAAGGGTCACCTAGAGAGCATATTCGTGAAATTGTTGAAATCAGGCTTGCGGTTTCTGAGTAGAAAAATTTCATATTGTTTTCTTCATGTGTTTTACATAGTTGTTTAGGGGGAGAGGTTGAATGAAGATAAAATTTGATGACGAACGGACGCCGACGATCACGCTTTCGCAATAGCCCACGATGAGCACTTTGTGCTCAGGTGAGCTAAAACGAAATTTAGTATAAAGTAGTGAGATAATTAGTTTTATGTATTGAAATGTGATGTAATATTAATTCGGAGCAATAAATTCTGTGATTTCGTCGTCGTCAGTGTTCCGATTAAGAAGTCTTATTAAATTGTGCAACATCAACATAAATAAAAAAAAAATACATGTAATGCAGTTTCTAATACAAGGGAAGTTTAAAATTAACTTATTGTGGTGTTTGAGTAGTGTGAATAATACAACAGTCATCATTATTGCCATTGCCACCATCATCGTCGAATATACATATATGGCAATAAGCATAATTAATATTGCACCCGTTTATTTGGGCACAACATTGCGAAATGCATGTTAGATAATTGAGAGGGTCACCCCTCCCACACGCATACCGAATACCTTCAATGTTTTACTTAAATCCTGCGTAACAAGTGTGTGTGTGTGTGTGTGTGTGTGTGTGTGTGTGTGTGTGTGTGTGTGTGTGTGTGTGTGTGTGCGTGTGTGCGTTTGCGTGTGTTTCACCATACTTGGACACATTTACATTTGTCATACATTGATTGTAATCGGCGTATGAACATTTTCTGTGTAGAATCGACAAAGATACCATTTTAATCTCAGGCACTGTTAGTATGTTAAAATCATTTAATTATTTCTCAGTTAAAACATATAAATGAAGAGTATATAAGGCAATATAGTGTTTTTAGTAATAAGAAAGTCACGTGATATGCAAATATATTTAAAGTATACTTTTGGTTCAGATGCATGTTTCTATCGCGATAAAAAAATAAAGAAAAGTCTTTTGGATAGACAAACACTGCGACAAAGATACATAACTTAAACATTACCATAAACATGGACTTAACACTTGACACAGTAGCGGTTTATTCGTGTGGCACAAGAGCCATTGTTCCCCTCCCCCCACCCCCAGTTGGCCGGCAAATGAAGTTCAAAATTAAATAGTTGTTGTTTTATAAGCATGTCCGATTTACAGACAGACAGCTTATTAACAATACATATAGACTATCTCCATAAGTATACATATATCTAAATGTATACATTCACAAGGGGACCAGAAATCTCAATATATAAACACGAAAAAAAATCATTGGACATAATTTATTTCAAAATCAAAATACTTGTAAATATAGAGAAATATATATTTATCTATAATACTTAAGTATGCTTTAGCGAAAATACAGTGTGTTTAAAAGTTCCTTTTGTGGGTGAACATATTTTAGTCTATTCAGAATATTAATAGAACACATTTCTTAATTTGAAAGCATTGTAAGACCTTATTTTTCCCAGATCCTATTTTTCACAGCTAGGAAAAATAAGATCTCATTTGTCACACATTTCGAACTTATTTGTCACAGCAAGCTTCAGTAGTGCCAGCAGCTGTAGAACCAGCCACACTAGTACCAGCAGCAGTTGTACCATCAGCTGTAGTGCCAGCTTCAGTAGTGTCAGCAGCTGTAGAACCAGCCACACTAGTACCAGCAGCAGTTGTACCATCAGCTGTAGTGCCAGCTTCAGTAGTGCCAGCAGCTGTAGAACCAACAACACTAGTACCAGCAGCAGTTGTACCATCAGCTGTAGTGCAAGCTTCAGTAGTGCCAGCAGCTGTAGAACCAGCCACACTAGTACCAGCAGCAGTTGTACCATCAGCTGTAGTGCAAGCTTCAGTTGTGCTATAAGCTGTAGAACCAACAACACTAGTACCAGCACCACTTGTACCATCAGCTGTAGTGCCAGCTTCAGTAGTGCTATAAGCTGTAGAACCAACAACACTAGTACCAGCACCAGTTGTACCATCAGCTGTAGTGCAAGCTTCAGTAGTGCCAGCAGCTGTAGAACCAGCCACACTAGTACCAGCAGCAGTTGTACCATCAGCTGTAGTGCAAGCGTCAGTAGTGCCAGCAGCTGTAGAACCAGCCACACTAGTACCAGCAGCAGTTGTACCATCAGCTGTAGTGCAAGCGTCAGTAGTGCCAGCAGCTGTAGAACCAGCCACACTAGTACCAGCACCACTTGTACCATCAGCTGTAGTTGCAGCTTCAGTAGTGCTATAAGCTGTAGAACCAGCAACACTAGTATTAGCACCAGTTGTACCATCAGCTGTATTACTAGCAGCTGTAGAACCATCGTTTGTATAATCAGCAACAACATATACAGTTGAAATCCGTTGGCTCGAAATCGCTTGGCTCGGACTCCCCGTTGGCTCGAACTGAATTTAAAGGACCGATTTATTTAAACTGTAGGTACGCCTTCCCGCTTCCCGTTCGAATTTTCCGCAAACCGCCGTTAGCCAGTACCTCATGAACTGTAATATTAACAGTTCCTCCTACAAACGAAGCATGAAAATGAGCCTTTGTTTGAACAATAAAGGCGCAAAAAGGTTGAAGCAGGTCACCACTGTACCCAAGCAGTAACGGTTTGAAAGTAAAAATAAACGATTCGTAGAAACTGTAAATTGTACTTACTACTAAGGGATTGTGAACGTGGAAATGTATTAGGACTGACTGTTATCTTAATATTTTACGGACATAAGAATGTCCCGAAAATTATATACCTTCGGCATCGAGGACCCGGGTTTGAAAGTAGAGACAGAGACACTTGTCCCCCGACACATTTCTGCCGGTAGGTGGCGACAATATAGAGAAGCTGACTCCGGCTCGAGGGCAATCAATAAATCACTTCCGTTGATGTCAGCCTTAACGAAAGATAACACAAAGTTTTATAAGCGAGGGCGTGGGGTGTGGGGGTGTCCAACGTAATTTAGTTTTTCGGAATTTTAAGTGTGGGGCATGTTTGATGCCGAACAAAAATGGCGGATTCTTTAAGTATTTGGGTGTGTTTGAAGGATATTTTGACCAGTGGTAAATCACTTTTATCGCAATATAAATATGCCTATTTGTACCTTGCAAATTGGGAAAAAAGACGACTTTGGGAAAAATACAAAATAAGGCCAAAATAGCTAATATAATGGCAAATATACATGTTTTGACTTTTTATGCATACATTATGCTGTGAAAGAGTAAGTCTGGTCAAGATTTTGTTTATATTTCAAGAAGTTCATTGCTTTTTTAATCATGAATGCCATCTGCATTTATCAAATTGGGAAAAATATATAAAATTTTGGGGAAAATGGACAGTTTTTCGCATGGGGAAACAACCTTTAGAAGGCAGTAAATTGCACCAAAAAAAATCATTGTGATGGTATTATAAAATATGAACAGTAAGTATAATAATTATAACTGACATTATACTATGAAAAGTAAATTGATTATGATGATAGTATTTAATACTTCTCTTTTCAAAGTCCAGTTTCGAAATAGTTTCTAGAATGTACGTGGTTTCGTTTCGGATGATTTTCTGAAAATCGAGGTCTTCGTGGAAAGGTTTTTGTATGTATGATCTTTAAGTTAAGAATCCAAACATTGCGTGGCATAGGTTTATAAACGGTCAATAACGCATTGGTCAAAACACATTGTCATACATTTAACATATCTCTGCACTTTTTTCGTTCATGTTAGGACATATTTGAGGTTGAGCGCTCACAAACTGGTTTAAATCACTATACCCTACTGTGTACGGAATTAGTTTAACTTTGGTAAAGGCACCCTATTGTATTCCTTCCAAATAATTTTAAGATGCACTCTTACTCCTAAGTAAGATTTACCACAATTAAAAATATTGTTTTAATATTCCAAAAATGATGCATAAATGTCGAAAACAATGGTTCTTACGAAGGATACCGAGTTTAAATATGAAAGAAATAAGCCTGAAACACGGTATTACTACCTTATAAGACTACAGTAGACCGCAGTAAATCTTTAAGCATTCACCAATCATTTAATATTTTTTGCGCTTTCTGTTATTAAATACACGGTTACAATCTGGTAATCAGTAATTAATATTTTCCAAAAATGCATTATTTATTATGTAGTTAAAGGTTTATCAGTCGAAATTGATGTTTGTTATACATGTGTATGTATTAATATTGAATAAGAGTGTCATTTCAAATTATATCAACTTTAAGTGCAAATCACACTCAACAGCGCAACCACTATTCCACAGCGCCATCACTAGTGCAACAGCGTAACCACTGTTCCACAGCGCCACCACTCTCCACAGCGCCACCACTATTCACAGCGCCACAACTATTCCACAGCGCCATCACTATTCACAACGCCACAACTATTCCACAGCGCCACCACTATTCCACAGCGCCATCTCTATTCCACAGCGCCATCACTGTTCCACAGCGCCATCATTATTACACAGCGCCATCTCTATTCCACAGCGCCATCACTGTTCCACAGCGCCATCATTATTACACAGCGCCACCATTATTCCACAGCGCCATCACTATTCCACAGCACCATCACGAGAGCCACAGCGCCACCACTTTTCCACAGCGCCATCACGAGAGCCACAGCGCCACTACTATTCCAAAGCGCAATCACTAGTGCAAGAGCGCCACCACTATTCCACAGCGCCATCACTAGAGCAGCAGCGCAACCACTATTCTGGATCCCAATCAAGAGAGTCACAGCGCCACCACTATTCCACAGCGCCATCACGAGAACCACAGCGCCACAACTATTCCCCAGCGCCATCACTAGAGCAACAGCTCCACCACTTTTCCACAACACCATCACAATTCCATAGCGCCATCACTATTTACAGCGCCAATAGTATTCCACAGCGCCACAACTATTCCACAGCGCCACAACTATTCCACAGTGCCACCACTGTTCCACAGCGCCATCACTTTTTCACAGCGCCATCACTATTCCACAGCGGCACCACTATTCCACAGCGCAATCACTATTCCACAGCGCCATCACTATTACACAGCGCCACCGCTATTCCACAGCACCATCAATATTCCACAGCGCCATCACGAGAGCCACAGCCCCAGCACGAGAGCCACAGCGCCAGCACTATTCCACAGCGTCATCAAGAGAGCCACAGCGCCACCACTATTCCACAGCGCCATTACGAGAGCCACAGCGCTTACACTATTCTACAGCGCCATCACGAGAGCCACAGCGCCACCACTATTCCACAGCGCCATCACTAGAGCAACAGTGCAACCGCTATTCCATAGCGATAATACGAGAGCCACAGCGCCACCACTATTACACAGCGCCATCACGAGAACCACAGCGCCATCACTAGAGCAACAGCGCCATCACGAGAGTCACAGCGCCACCACTTTTCCCCAGCGGTATCACGAGAGCCACAGAACCACCACTATTCACAGCGCCATCACTAAAGCTAACAGCGCCACCACTATTCCAAAGCGCCATCACTAGAGCAACAGCGCAACCACTATTCAACAGCGCCATCACAAGAGCAACGGTGCAACCCCTTTTCCACAGCGCCACCACTATTCATAGCTCCACCACTTTTCCACAGCGCCACCACTATTCATAGCTCCACCACTTTTCCACAGCGCCATCACTAGAGCAACAGCGCAACCACTATTCCACAGCGCCATCACTAGAGCAACAGCGCCACCACTATTCCACAGCGCCATACCTAGAGCAACAGCGCCACCACTATTCCACAGCGCCATCACTACAACAACAGCGCCACCACTATTCCACAGCGCCATCACTAGAGCAACAGCGCTACCACTATTCCACAGCGCCATCACTAGAGCAACACATCCTGTAACCTTATTTTCATTCGGTTGAGACTTTATTAAGTCTTTATTTGTCGACAACTTACCGGTATTCCAAGATTTTACTCTGCACAAATGTGACAAAGTCATTTGAACATAGTTTCAAATAAGTCATGGACAGTTCCGGCTCTAGTACATTGTAGTTTGAAAAACATATGAGTCTATCAATTCCAACATAATTGATACACGTCTTAATATTTTCAACTATATATGTAGCATTCAGGTAAACGCCACCAAAAACTGGATCAAGACTAGAAGGCAATATACAGGCGTCTACATAGACAGCTACGGACTCCACACACTTAGACCAGCCCAATTGCGTTCATACCCCGATAATGACATCAACCCCGTAATCCATTCATTAAATAGCCCATGTCGTCGCCTCTGATCTTCAGGCAGAAACCATAAAAATCGGGTTGAAGTGAATTATTTTCAGTTTTATCAGAGATCCTATCAATCGACCAACTCAAGAAATGTGCCAATTGTTTCATATACACTGATAAAGGGTAGAGTTTGTATTCAATATGTCGGTATCATTCCATTAATATATTATT
The DNA here is from genome assembly GCF_026914265.1 of Mya arenaria. Lineage (NCBI taxonomy): Eukaryota > Metazoa > Mollusca > Bivalvia > Myida > Myidae > Mya > Mya arenaria. Next base: position 5,870,475 of record NC_069123.1, on the reverse strand, counting down.
TTGCAGTATAAATGAAACATACAAACGGCAGTGTGATTAAACACTAGCTATGGTATGAAAAAAACTTGTTTCAAGCGCACAATGTAGGTTGATGCATCCTTCTAATGCATTATCGTGTTTAGCTCAATTGACTTTGATGATCAAAACAAACAAAAAATGCATATAATTAAAGTACAGATGAAATATTATGTTGTGGCGCCTTTTTTCTGGGAAATTAATGGCCATCCATGAACAGGCTAGGAACGCCCAAACAACCATGAGCCAGAGAGTGGAGATAAGGAGCGCCAAAACAGACATGAGCGCGAGAGTGGAGATGGGGGCGTCCAAACAGGCATGAGCCAGGAGTGGAGATGGGGGTGTCCAAACATCCATGAGCCAGAGAGTGGAGATAAGGAGCGCCCAGACAACCATGAGCGCGAGAGTGGAGATGGGGGCGTCCAAACAGGCATGAGCCAGGAGTGGAGATGAGGAGCATCTAAACAGACATGAGCGTGAGAGTGGAGATGAGGAGCGCCCAAACAGACATGAGCCAGAGAGTGGAGATGAGGAGCACCCAAACAGTCATGAGCCAGAGAGTGGAGATGAGGAGCGCCCAAACAGGCATGAGCCAGAGAGTGGAGATGAGGAGCGCCCAAACAGACATGAGCCAGAGAGTGGAGATGAGGAGCGCCCAAACAGACATGAGCCAGAGAGTGGAGATGAGGAGCGCCCAAACAGACATGAGCCAGAGAGTGGAGATGAGGAGCGCCCAAACAGACATGAGCCAGAGAGTGGAGATGAGGAGCGCCCTAACAGTCATGAGCCAGAGAGTGGAGATGAGGAGCGCCCAAACAGTCATGAGCCAGAGAGTGGAGATGAGGAGCGCCCAAACAGTCATGAGCCAGAGAGTGGAGATGAGGAGCGCCCAAACAGGCATGAGCCAGAGAGTGGAGATGAGGAGCGCCCAAACAGACATGAGCCAGAGAGTGGAGATGAGGAGCGCCCAAACAGACATGAGCCAGAGAGTGGAGATGAGGAGCGCCCAAACAGACATGAGCCAGAGAGTGGAGATGAGGAGCGCCCAAACAGACATGAGCCAGAGAGTGGAGATGAGGAGCGCCCAAACAGTCATGAGCCAGAGAGTGGAGATGAGGAGCGCCCAAACAGTCATGAGCGAGAGAGTGGAGATGAGGAGCACCCAAACAGTCATGAGCCAGAGAGTGGAGATGAGGAGCACCCAAACAGTCATGGGCCAGAGAGTGGAGATGAGGAGCGCCCAAACAGTCATGGGCCAGAGAGTGGAGATGTGGAGCGCCCAAACAGCCATGGGCCAGAGAGTGGAGATGAGGAGCGCCCAAACAGTCATGGGCCAGAGAGTGGAGATGAGGAGCGCCCAAACAGCCATGAGCCAGAGAGTGGAGATGAGGAGCGCCCAAACAGACATGAGCCAGAGAGTGGAGATGAGGAGCGCCCAAACAGACATGAGCCAGAGAGTGGAGATGAGGAGCACCCAAACAGTCATGAGCCAGAGAGTGGAGATGAGGAGAACCCAAACAGTCATGGGCCAGAGAGTGGAGATGTGGAGCACCCAAACAGCCATGGGCCAGAGAGTGGAGATGAGGAGCGCCCAAACAGTCATGGGCCAGAGAGTGGAGATGAGGAGCGCCCAAACAGTCATGAGCCAGAGAGTGGAGATGAGGAGCGCCCAAACAGACATGAGCCAGAGAGTGGAGATGAGGAGCGCCCAAACAGACATGAGCCAGAGAGTGGAGATGAGGAGCGCCCAAACAGCCATGAGCCAGAGAGTGGAGATGAGGAGCGCCCAAACAGACATGAGCCAGAGAGTGGAGATGAGGAGCGCCCAAACAGACATGAGCCAGAGAGTGGATGGGGAGCGTCCAAACAGGCATAAGCCATGTGAAAGTGGAGATGATGAGCACCGAAATAGCCATGAGCGATGAGAGGCTCGTTCAATCACAGATAAACTGCGCCAACTGCTCGAGGCGACGTTTAAGAAACGTCATTTCGAAAACTTAACTAATTATAAAATGAATTGAATTAATGGGCGATGTCTAGCACAGGCAGAGTGCGTTATCGGTTCCAGGCCGTGTTTAAGAAACGTGACGCTGGGATACAAAAAAGCATAGAACAACTTAACTAAAGAAGATTTTAATATAAACATTTTTTTCAGAATAAGAATGTTGCTTACCAATGCATCATGCAACCGCATTTATGTGCCATGTCAGGATTTAACGATAGAGGGAGAGTAACTTTTTGAATTGCTACCCTCCCTCAGAACCTAGATTTATTTGGTTTGAAAGTGTTCGCAGCTGGGTTTAAGAAGAAAATGCAATTTCTAGTCCGAAATGTTGAATTTTAGGCGTATAATATTACTTTTCTGCTGTATTGAAATAAAAAGTAGACTTGGACGATTTCAGGGAGAAGAGTGTGCGCCGGACAGACGAAATCGAATACTAAATATACGTATACAGCTTATACATAGCCTTCGTACTGATTTTTGGTCTATTTAAGGTATCCGACTAACAAATATGAGGGTTTTTGATGCCTAATGACCCCTTACTTATAAATTGAAATGGTTGTATGGCAATCGGAACACTTCGGCCATTAACTAACATAATTGACTATCTCGAAGGTTGCCGGTGATGGCCGAGTTGTTACGAGTGGGTTGAGTGGGCGGGAAAAGTAAAATGACCGGTATATTATTTTCAATTCTTTATTCATAAAGACTGTTGAAAGATTCAATTAATGATCATGACTGCTGATTTATTTTGCCCTTAGTTATCATCATTAACTAGTCACGTGTTTAAACTAGAAAATTCATAGCACATAATGGCATCATTCACAGCAATCTTGAATCTAGAATATCAAAAATTAATAAAGTAACTCCATGAACATGATAACATTTTGAAAATGTGTATACCGCTTTAAGAGCCTCGCCTTCGTTTTATTACCAGAGTTTGATAAGGTTATTAGTTTCCTCACACACTTGGACAAACCTGTTTCCAAAATAATGTTTCGACAGTGCTTCATCAGGCGGCGGTTTTGAGGAAAGATTTATCGAGGTGTTTTATAAAACTAAACTCTCAATCAAACTCTGGTTAAAGACCGAAGGCTGGGCTCCGTAACAGGCGTGGATTGCATCATGTTTCATTTGAAATGGTGAATAAATATTAAAGTTATCCTTGTTTAAAGTTGTTGTTTTTTATTATTATAGTGCCTTCCGACGTAGCATTTGTGACGTAATTTATCATATCGTATACACACTCTGTAAATGATTATGATGATGTACAAAACTTCATTTTATTTTTAATTATTATATTGCCTTCCGACGTAGCATTTATGACGTAGTTTATCATCTAGTATACACACACTGTTAATGATAATGATGATGGCTAAAAGTTAATTAACAATATATAAAGAAATATGTGATGTGTGAAATATCAGTCCACATGCTTGAGGGTTCAAATGAATTTCTTATAGTTAAAGGGACTCTTTCAGATTACATGCAGGTAATGTTTGTTGTGACCCAAATGGGTCTAAATTGTGTTATTCCATTAATTACTATGGAAACGATCACAAAAACATGTAGTTACGAAAGTAAACGTTTTTAATTAAAGATGAAAATCATCCACCTGTTACTGCCGCTTTCGGAAGAAACTAAGTATTAACTGTCCTAATTTCATATATGAATAATCAAAAGAACTCCCATTCGAACTTTGGTGACGACTTATTATTGTTACAATCATGTAATTTCTTCACATTACACATATTTAATTTTCCATGCCATGTTAGAGTCCCTTTAATAAACATAACAATACATCAAACGTGTTCAAAATGTTCTGGAGCAAAATGCCATATCTGTCATAAAAGAGTTACGAGTGTTAACAGTGTTCTTGCAACCATCGCTCTACTTCCACAAGCTTGTATCCGACCGGTCCCCGTGCACCTTCATACTCCACCACACCGTCCCTTAGCACGTACAAACGATCGTCTAGCCCGCCATACGCTGTGGTTGCCACGTTCTCCATGGTGTCCACCACAACGGGACACCGGGGGCGGAGTCGCGCTAGCTCCTCTGCCGCCTTCAGGCGGTCCTCGATGCTGCGGTGAACGTTGATGTCATAATTATTCTTAAATCTCCAGCCATCGCTAGCATGGGTCTCTTCGATGTATACAATGATGAAATCTGCACGATCGCGAAATTCTTCGACAAGTTGGTTAAACTTGGAGAGATTCGCGACGAATGGAGGTCAGGTGCAACTGCCGAAATTGATCACAAGAGGTCGCCCTTCCCTCGCAAAGTCTAACAATTTAGTTAACTTTCTGTCAGTAAGCGAGATCACATTAGGGTTCGGAGCTGTATCTCCTCTGTGAGCCTCTTTGCCGATGTCTAGTACTCTACACCTGTACCACTGACGGACGTATCCGATGCAGTAAACACTTCCGGCGTAGTCCGCCTCGCTCCAGCCGATCTCCTCCATAACTGACCCCAACATCTTGGTGTAAAACGTGTCCATCCTGCGGGAGAAGAAGCGCGCCACCACAAGCTTTACCACCTCCCACGGTAGCAACACCAACGTCAGCACCAACCAGCGCCACCACCGAGTTGCCAAGTCCATCCTGATAGCTGCATACACAGGCAGACTGTAGTTAAATTACCTATTCCTCTTTTAAACGAGAACTAAGAATGCGGTTACATATCTTTCCATTTTATAAATGCATCGTTTGATCAGAATATTTAGTCTACCATGAACAAACACCTATTAGCTTAAGTGAAATGCTCCGCACAGTTTATATTTTATGTTCTTTACTTTATCTTATCGTATTGTCCCTGAGGTTGACGCTCGCCCTACAGAAGGTGACTTCAGTAAAATGACCAGACATTTAATTTCAAATCTTTATTTACAAAGGCAGATGAAGATTCCATATTCAGGATCATGACTGCTGATTTATTTTGCCCTTAGTTATCATCATTAACTAGTCACGTGTTTAAACTAGAAAAGTCATAGCACAAAAATGCATCATTCACAGCAATCCTGAATCTAGAACATCAGATATTAATAAAGTAACTCTCATGAACATGATAACATTTTGAAAATGAAACAACGGGCAGTGAATACCGCTTTAAGAGCCTCGCCTTCGATTTATTACCAGAGTTTGATAAGGTTATTAGTTTCCATACACACTTGGACAAACCTGTTTCCAGAATAATGTTTTGACAGCGCTCAGTCAGGCGGTGGTTTGGGGGAAAGGTTTGTCGAGGTGTTTTAAACAGAACTGAACTCTCAATCAAACTCTGGTAAAAGACCGAAGGCGGGGCTCCGTATGAGCCGTAGATTGCACCAGGTTCCATTTGAAATGATTAATAAATATTTAAGTTATCCTTGTTTAAAGTTTTATTTTATTTTTAATTATTATATTGCCTTCCGACGTAGCATTTATGACGTAGTTTATCATCTAGTTAATGATAATGATGATGGCTAAAAGTTAATGAACAATATATAAAGAAATATTTGATGTGTCAAATATCAGTCCACATGCTTGAGGGTTCGAATAAATGTCTTATAGTTAAAGGGACTCTTTCAGATTACATGCAGGTAATGTTTGTTGTAACCCAAATGAGTCCAAATTTAGTTATTCCTGTTTTATATTACTGTGGAAACGATCACAAAACCATGTAGTAATGAAATTAAAAGTTTTTGAATAAAAAAGCTAAACATCATCCACCTGCTACTGCCGCTTTCGGAAGAAACTAAGTATTAGCTGTCCTAATTTCAAATATGAATGATCAAATGAACCCCCATTCGAACTTTCGATAACGACTTATTATTGTTACAATCATGTAATTTCATCACATTACACATATTTATTTTTCCATGCCGTGCTAAAGTCCCTTTAATAAACATAACAATACATCAAACGTGTTCAAAATGTTCTAGAGTAAAAGCCATATCTGTCATAAACGAGTTACGAGTGTTAACAGTGTTCCTGCAACCATCCCTCTACTTCCGCAAGCTTGTATCCGCCCGGTCCCCGTGCACCTTCATACTCCACCATACCATCCCTTACCACGTACAAACGCTCATATAGCCCGCCATACGCTGGGTTTGCCACGTTCTCCATGGTGTCCACCACAACGGGACAGCGGGGACGGAGCCGCGCTAGCTCCTCGGCCGCCTTCATACGGTCATCGATGCTGCGGTGGACGTTGATGTCATAATTATTCTTAAATCTCCAGCCATCGCTTGCATGGGGATCTTCGATGTAAACAATGATAAAATCTGCGCGATCGCGGAATTCTTCGACAAGTTGGTTAAACTTGGAGAGATTCGCGACGAATGGGGGTCAGGTGCAACTGCCGAAATTGAGCACAAGAGGTCGCCCTTCCCTCGCAAAGTCTAACAATTTAGTTAACTTTCTGTCAGTAAGCGAGATCACATTAGGGTTTGGAGCTGTATCTCCTCTGTGAGCCTCTTTGCCGATGTCTAGTACTCGACTCCTGTACCACTGACGGACGTACCCGATGCAGTAAACACTTCCGGCATAGTCCGCCTCGCTCCAGCCGATCTCCTCCATGACTGACCCCAACATCTTGGTGTAAAACGTGTCCATCCCGCGGGAGAAGAAGCGCGCCACCACAAGCTTTACCACCTCCCACGGTAGCAGCACCAACGTCAGCATCATCCAGCGCCACCACCGTGTGGCCATATCAATCCTGATAGCTGCACACACAAGCAGACTGTAGTTAAAGTCCCTATACATCTTTTAACCGATAACTAATAATGCGGTTACATATCTTTCCATTTTATAAATTCATCGTTTGATCAGAATATTAAGTCTACCATGAACAAACATGTGTTTGCGTAAGGGAAATAACCCGCACAGTTTAATTCATATCACCTTTTCTTTATATTGCATTGTGTGAGGTTAACGCTCGCCCTGCAGAAGGTGACCTCAGTAAAATGACCAGACATTTATTTTTAATTATTTATTCACAAAGACATATGAAAGTTTCCATTTAGGATCATGATTGCTGATTTATTTTGCCCTTAGTTATCATCATTAACTAGTCACGTGTTTAAACTAGAAAAGTCATAGCACAAAAATGCATCATTCACAGCAATCCTGAATCTAAATAAAGTTACCCTCATGAACATGACAACAGTTTCCTTCTACTCTAAATCGGTGTGTGTATACCACGTGATACATTACGTCATCAATGCTACGTCGAGAGGTTACCGTTTGCTTAGAATGATGACTAAAAACAAGATAACGGTCTACACCATTTTAAATGAAACAACGGGCAGTGTATACCGCTTTAAGAATCTCGCCTTCGTTTTATTACCAGAGTTTGATAAGGTGATTAGTTTCCATACACACTTGGACAAACCTGTTTCCAGAATAATGTTTTGACAGCGCTCAGTTAGGCGGTGGTTTGGGGGGAAGGTTTGTCGAGGTGTTTTAAATAGAACTGAACTCTCAATCAAACTCTGGTAAAAGACCGAAGGCGGGGCTCCGTATGCGCCGTAGATTGCACCAGGTTCCATTTGAAATGGTTAATAAATATTTAAGTTATTCTTGTTTAAAGTTTTTATTTAAGTAAAATATTGCCATCCGACGTAGCATTTATGACGTAATTTATCATGTGGTATACACATACTGTAAACGAAAGTGATGATGTATAATAGTAAATGAACAATATACATGTATAAAGACACATTTGGTGTTTAAAATATCAGTCCACATATTTTAAGGGTTCAAAGAAAGTTCGTGCAGTTAAAGGGAATGTTAAAGATTGCATGCTCCCAAACTTTGTTGTAACCCAAATGGGTCCAAATTGTGTTAGTCTTTTTAATATATTACTATGGAAACGATCACTAAACCATGTAGTAATGAAAGTAAACGTTTTTGAATAAAAGGTAGATAGTATCCACCTGTTACTGCCGCTTTCGGAAGAATCTAAGTATTAACTGTCCTAATTTCAAATGTGAATGATCAAATGAACCCCCATTCGAACTTTCGATAACGACTTATTATTGTTACAATCATGTAATTTCTTCACATTACACATATTTATTTTTCCATGCCGTGCTAAAGTCCCTTTAATAAACATAACAATACATCAAACGTGTTCAAAATGTTCTGGAGCAAAATGCCATATCTGTCATAAAAGAGTTACGAGTGTTAACAGTGTTCCTGCAACCATCCCTCTACTTCCGCAAGCTTGTATCCGCCCGGTCCCCGTTCACCTTCATACTCCACCATACCATCCCTTACCGCGTACAAACGCTCATATAGCCCGCCATACGCTGTGTTTGCCACGTTCTCCATGGTGTCCACCACAACTGGACAGCGGGGACGGAGCCGCGCTAGCTCCTCGGCCGCCTTCATACGGTCATCGATGCTGCGGTGGACGTTGATGTCATAATTATTCTTAAATCTCCAGCCATCGCTTGCATGGGGATCTTCGATGTAAACAATGATAAAATCTGCGCGATCGCGGAATTCTTCGACAAGTTGGTTAAACTTGGAGAGATTCGCGACGAATGGGGGTCAGGTGCAACTGCCGAAATTGAGCACAAGAGGTCGCCCTTCCCTCGCAAAGTCTAACAATTTAGTTAACTTTCTGTCAGTAAGCGAGATCACATTATGGTTTGGAGCTGTATCTCCTCTGTGAGCCTCTTTGCCGATGTCTAGTACTCGACTCCTGTACCACTGACGGACGTACCCGATGCAGTAAACACTTCCGGCATAGTCCGCCTCGCTCCAGCCGATCTCCTCCATGACTGACCCCAACATCTTGGTGTAAAACGTGTCCATCCCGCGGGAGAAGAAGCGCGCCACCACAAGCTTTACCACCTCCCACGGTAGCAGCACCAACGTCAGCATCATCCAGCGCCACCACCGTGTGGCCATATCAATCCTGATAGCTGCACACACAAGCAGACTGTAGTTAAAGTCCCTATACATCTTTTAACCGATAACTAATAATGCGGTTACATATCTTTCCATTTTATAAATTCATCGTTTGATCAGAATATTAAGTCTACCATGAACAAACATGTGTTTGCGTAAGGGAAATAACCCGCACAGTTTAATTCATATCACCTTTTCTTTATATTGCATTGTGTGAGGTTAACGCTCGCCCTGCAGAAGGTGACCTCAGTAAAATGACCAGACATTTATTTTTAATTATTTATTCACAAAGACATATGAAAGTTTCCATTTAGGATCATGATTGCTGATTTATTTTGCCCTTAGTTATCATCATTAACTAGTCACGTGTTTAAACTAGAAAAGTCATAGCACATAATGGCATCATTCACAGCAATCCTGAATCTAAATAAAGTTACCCTCATGAACATGATAACAGTTTCCTTCTACTCTAAATCGGTGTGTGTATACCACGTGATACATTACATCATCAATGCTACGTCGAGAGGTTACCGTTTGCTTAGAATGATGACTAAAAACAAGATAACGGTCTTCACCATTTTAAATGAAACAACGGGCAGTGTATACCGCTTTAAGAGACCCGCCTTCGTTTTATTACCAGAGTTTGATAAGGTTATTAGTTTCCATACACACTTGGACAAACCTGTTTCCAGAATAATGTTTTGACAGCGCTCAGTCAGGTGGTGGTTTGGGGGAAAGGTTTGTCGAGGTGTTTTAAACAGAACTGAACTCTCAATCAAACTCTGGTAAAAGACCGAAGGCGGGGCTCCGTATGCGCCGTAGATTGCACCAGGTTCCATTTGAAATGGTTAATAAATATTTAAGTTATTCTTGTTTAAAGTTTTTATTTAAGTAAAATATTGCCATCCGACGTAGCATTTATGACGTAATTTATCATGTGGTATACACATACTGTAAACGAAAGTGATGATGTATAATAGTAAATGAACAATATACATGTATAAAGACACATTTGGTGTTTAAAATATCAGTCCACATATTTTAAGGGTTCAAAGAAAGTTCGTGCAGTTAAAGGGAATGTTAAAGATTGCATGCTCCCAAACTTTGTTGTAACCCAAATGGGTCCAAATTGTGTTAATCTTTTTAATATATTACTATGGAAACGATCACTAAACCATGTAGTAATGAAAGTAAACGTTTTTGAATAAAAGATAGATAGTATCCACCTGTTACTGCCGCTTTCGGAAGAAACTAAGTATTAGCTGTCCTAATTTCAAATATGAATGATCAAATGAACCCCCATTCGAACTTTCGATAACGACTTATTATTGTTACAATCATGTAATTTCTTCACATTACACATATTTATTTTTCCATGCCGTGCTTAAGTCCCTTTAATAAACATAACAATACATCAAACGTGTTCAAAATGTTCTGGAGCAAAATGCCATATCTGTCATAAAAGAGTTACGAGTGTTAACAGTGTTCCTGCAACCATCCCTCTACTTCCGCAAGCTTGTATCCGCCCGGTCCCCGTTCACCTTCATACTCCACCATACCATCCCTTACCACGTACAAACGCTCATATAGCCCGCCATACGCTGTGTTTGCCACGTTCTCCATGGTGTCCACCACAACTGGACAGCGGGGACGGAGCCGCGCTAGCTCCTCGGCCGCCTTCATACGGTCATCGATGCTGCGGTGAACGTTGATGTCATAATTATTCTTAAATCTCCAGCCATCGCTTGCATGGGCCTCTTCGATGTAAACAATGATAAAATCTGCACGATCGCGAAATTCTTCGACAAGTTGGTTAAACTTGGAGAGATTCGCGACGAATGGAGGTCAGGTGCAACTGCCGAAATTGATCACAAGAGGTCGCCCTTCCCTCGCAAAGTCTAACAATTTAGTTAACTTTCTGTCAGTAAGCGAGATCACATTAGGGTTTGGAGCTGTATCTCCTCTGTGAGCCTCTTTGCCGATGTCTAGTACTCGACTCCTGTACCACTGACGGACGTACCCGATGCAGTAAACACTTCCGGCATAGTCCGCCTCGCTCCAGCCGATCTCCTTCATGACTGACCCCAACATCTTGGTGTAAAACGTGTCCATCCCGCGGGAGAAGAAGCGCGCCACCACAAGCTTTACCACCTCCCACGGTAGCAACACCAACGTCAGCACCAACCAGCGCCACCACCGTGTGGCCAAGTTCATCCTGAAAGCTGCACACACAAGCACACTCTAGTTAAATTCCCTAATCCTCTTTTAATTAAACGAGAATTAAGAATGCGGTAACATATCGTTCTTCTTTATAAAATCATTGCTTAATCAAATTACTTAGTCCACCAAGGTAATGAACAGACATTTGTTTGCATAACTGAAATGACCTGCACAGTAAATAGTATATGACATTTACTTTATCTTATCGTATTGTCTGAGGTCGCTCGCCCTACAGAACGTGACCTCAGTAAAACGACCAGACATTTAATTTCAAATCTTTATTTACAAAGGCAGATGAATGTTCCATATTCAGAATCATGACTGCTGATTTATTTTGCCATTAGTTGTCATCATTAACTAGTCGCGTGTTTAAACTAGAAAGGTCATAGCACATAATGACATCATTCACAGCAATCCTGAATATAAAATATCATAAATTAATAAAGTTACCCTCATGAACATGATTACATTTTCCTTCCACTCTAAATGATATTGATGATGTATACTTAATTGGTCCAAATTGTGTTATTTTATTTATTATGCCCCCCTTCGAAAAAGAGGGGTATATCGCTTTGCACATGTCGGTCGGTAGGTCGGTCGGTCCGTCGGTAGACCAAAGCTTGTCCGAGTGATCCCTCAACAATTCCAAGACGTATGGTCATCAAACTTGATATGAAGGTTGGGCCTGACCAGTAGATGACCCCTATTGATTTAAGGGCTCATGAGGTCAAAGATCAAGGTCACAGTGACCTTTAATGGTAAAATAATTTTAAAGCTTTTCCGAGTGATAACTCAACAATGCCTACACCTATGGCCATCAAACTTGATATGGAAGTTGGGCCTGACCAGTAGATGACCCCTATTGTTTTGTTGTTGTTTTTTTGTTGTTTTTGTTTGGGGGGCGGGGGTGATCGGGTTTCAGGTCAAGGTCATATTGAACTTTAATGGTAAAAGGTTGTCTGAGTGATAACTCGACAATGCCTGTGCCCATGGCCCTCAAACTTGACTTGGAGTTGCATCTGACCTGTATATGACCCTTTATGATTTTAGGGGTCATCGAGTCAAAGGTCAAGATCACAGTGACCTTAAATGGAAAAAGCTTGTCTGTGTGATAACTTGACAATGCCTGCGACCATGGCCCTCAAACTTGACATTTAGGTTTTCGGTGCCCAGCTGATAATTCCTATGGATTTTGAGGTCATAGAGTCAAAGGCCTTGGCCATAACACACCCTATCCTCACACTTTGAATAGTCATAATCTTAAAGCTGCCTCGACGGCATCCAATGTCAGTGACAAATCAGCTGTCATTTCGGTCCATGCAAATTTCATTCAATTGTCCATATAATCCTGACAAAATATGGCGCTCAGGGGGGGGGGGGGGCATAATGTTTGACAAACAGCTCTTCTTTGTTACTATGGAAATAATCACAACACCACGAAAGTAAACGTTTTTTTTAAGTAAAGATTTAAATCATCCACCTGTTATTGCTTCTTTTTGAAGAAACCAAATATTAACGGTCATATTTTTAAATATGAATGAAATACCATTCGAACTTTCGATAACGACTTAATTATCATTATTCCAAGCGTGCAGTTTCTTCATATAACACACATTAATTTCCAAATGCCTTGCTAGAGTCCCTTTGATATACAGAACACAAAAACGTGTTCAAAACGTTCTGGAGCAAAGTTACTAGCCATACACCAGTTACGAGTGTTAAGAGCGTTCCTGCTACCATTGATCTACTTCCACAAGCTTGTATCCGCCCGGTCCCCGTGTACCTTCATACTCCACCACACAGTCCCTTAGCACGTACAAACTCTCGTTTTGCCCGCCATACGCTGTGTTTGCCACGTTCTCCATGGTGTCCACCTCTACGGGACACCGGGGGCGGAGCCGCGCTAGCTCCACGGCCGCCTTCATACGGTCATTGATGCTGCGGTGATCGTTTATGTCATAATTATTCTTAAATCTCCAGCCATCGCTTGCATGGGCCTCTTCTTTGTAAACAATGATAAAATCTGCGCGAGCGCGAAATTCTTCGACAAGTTGGTTAAACTTGGAGAGATTCAAGATGGGGGTCAGGTGCAACTGCCGAAATTGAGCATAAGGGGTCGTCCTTCCCTTGCAAAGTCTAACAATTTAGTTAACTTTCTGTCAGAAAGCGAGATCACATTAGGGTTCGGAGCTGTATCTCCTCTCTGAGCCTCTTTGCCGATGTCTAGTACTCTACTCCTGTACCAATGACGGACGTATCCGATGCAGTAAACACTTCCGGCGTAGTCCGCCTCGCTCCAGCCGATCTCCTCCATAACTGACCCCCAACATCTTGGTGTAAAACGTGTCCATCCCGCGGGAGAAGAAGCGCGCCACCACAAGCGTTACCACCTCCCACGGTAGCAGCACCAACCAGCGCCACCACCGTGTGGCCCTGTCCATCCTGATTGCTGCACACACAAGCATACTCTAGTTAAATTCCCTATTCCTCTTTTAATTAAACGAGAATTAAGAATGGGGTAACATATCGTTCTTCTTTAGAAAATCATTGCTTAATCAAAATACTTAGTTCACCAAGGTCATGAACAAACATTTGTTTGCTTAAGTGAAATGACCCGCACAGTATATATTATATGACATTTACTTACTCTAATCGTATTGTCTGAGGTTATTGCTCGCCCTACAGAACGTGACCTCAGTAAAATGACCAGACATTTAATTTCAAATCTTTATTCACAAAGGCAGATGAATGATTCCATATTCAGAATCATGGCTGCTGATTTACTTTGCCATTAGTTTTTATCCTTAACTAGTCACGTGTTTAAACTAGAAAAGTAATAGCACATAATGACATCATTCACGTCAATCCTGGATATAAAATAGAAATACCCTCATGAACATGATTACAAAATAGGTGTGACGTATTGCAACCGAACCAAGTCGAAGCGCACCGAGTGGTCAGCCCCCATTTGACTACATGTTTTCTCTCAGGTGAGAAACGTTTTTCTCCCACCTCAGATAAGTAGATCCAATAATTTAACCATGCAAGATATTCTTATCTTGCCCACGGGCGAAGATAAAACGCCCGTATGGAACTCCTTTTTTAATGGTCACTACATTGTAATTACCTACCTTGTTGAAGACTGTCGTCAGTAGCATCAAGGAAATCTTGTCTTATGGTAATATATAGAACGCTAATTAATTATTTCTCGCTTCAAATGTCACCATAAAACAGTTTTCAGGCACCATTCAAGAAATAATGCTTCATTTTCCTTAGAACTATTTAAAAAGACCGATTTGACTGTTAACATTAACTGGATCACTGTGCGCATAGCCATGACAACCACGTGCTATCGCATATCCATACGCAATTATTTTCATTAAGCACAAAAGAGTTCCAGCAAAAAATAAAAGAGTTCCAGCAAAAAATACATTTTTACTTAATTTTGTTTAACTGAGGTGGGAGAAAAAGCATCTACCATAGTCGCTCGTGTAAGATAGGTTCATCCCGACTCTCGCGCAGGGTATTTTGCGGAAACTCGGTAAATCTCGTTTCCGCAAAACACCCTACGCTCGGGTCGGAATGAACCTATCATACACTCTCGGCCATGGAAGATACTTATAGTCTACAACTGCACGTGGAATGCTGTGTTGGATGCGATGGGCTTAAGCCATTCTGAAGCCACTCGCTCTACCACCAAAAAATATATTGAAGTTAGTTTTGTAAGCTACGCTGTATCTATTTTACTTCACTAAGGAGCTTCTTTTCAGCCCCAAGAATTTTTGAACAGCGCCTTCTCAAAACGAAGACTGTGTTCAACCTTTAGACGTTTTAATCCCGAGATTAAATACTTTTCAACCCCTACTTTAAATATTCACTTCACTTTAGTTGTAATGTTATTATAAGTTAAATATTCTTAAGAAATTCAGGCTAGTTGTATTGAGGGATCTATGGTTGTAAAGGTTCCTGTATATAGTATAAAAAGTAGTATAGTGTAGCCTACTACAATACGGTATTGGTTTTAAAAACAGGAAGTAAACAGTGCATGTTGCGAACATTTGGCGAATTTACGTATTATTAAGATATTTTCCATTTAACTACAAAATAATCCATAAATCATTACATTAGATAAATATCGATTCATTTATAATATTTTATACTCGAACATATTTCTGTATCCTGGTCTGTTACAGCATTTTCGAGTGTCATATCATGTCTTAGAATTTCGGACATTTTTTCGGATGGTTGCAAATTAAAATGGGAGAAAAATACGACTTCTGCGCATTGCTGACTAAATATAATAAGGTACTTTATGTTTTTGTCATTTTTTTTCTCTTTTTAATAAGTGTCAAGCACAAGGAACAATTTAATGATTTTTATTTTTTTTAATTTTTTTTCAAATTTAAAAAAATAGAGCAATATGTCCTCTCCCTAGTCCAAAAAATGTGAGTGGATGGATATTTTACATACATTTAAATGGCAAATCCTTCACATACATTTTGTTGATAACAGCATCTGGAAGCATATATTTATTGTGGTATTGACTCAATCTAATCCAATCATTTTTTCCTGTTTTAGGGTTCAAGAAATGGTTATGACTCCTTTGTGAGTCAACTTGCTGATCGAAAGATTGAGGTATAAAAATACAAGTTATCATTTTGTATTTTATTAAGCCTTACATGTTAATATGATAATACACAACATAAACATTATTATTGATGCCTGATATTATTGTAACGTTTCTTCCTTAGCTAGCTCGGACACGCTACCTTAAATTAAACTATAAACCTATTCTCGGACTGCATTGTCCCAAAAATTAAGTATGAAATTAATAATATATACAAGTGATTAACAATGATTGCTTACAAAACCAAATGATTGGAAATAATTATAATGGTTCAAGAATCAATGTTCAATTATCCCAAAACCAAGAACGCACAAACAGAAACACAACACCTATGCTTTAACTTCAAACAGGACCAGCATACAAAATGCTTAAAAAACCAATCACAGTATATCAGCGAAACCTGCAGTCCTAAGTGTATAGCGGGAATCAAACCATTGACCCTGTTCCTTCTGTATCGCAATGATCCAGGCTTACTAAGAGGCCAAAAAGAAACCCCACGGATGTCCGAACCTAGAAACTAGAAGCTGTAGCGCAATGCTTCACTTTAATTCTCCTAGCCTCCAGTAGTTCAGAACCTGCCCTTAACAGTACAAAAATATACTTTAAAGCTTCCCTATATATTAACGTGATGTTCTCCCATCGGCGTCGAGAGACGAACTAACTATTTCTATGCCTTTCGCTTCTTATATACCCTAACATCACGTGACCAAAATGGAATGGTCCATTTTAACAAATCCTATGGGTGAAACCATTATATATAACTAATGTTACAGAGTAGGGGTGTCAAGTTTATCAAACTTACGAAAAAGAAGAAAACAATTAAGAATACAACTTATTCGTATTAATTAATCATTTACTAGCTAAATTTAGACATTTAATACTAAAACCATAACATAAGTATTAAAAACACGAAATCATTATAAAGAAATCATAGCGATAAAGCGAAAATCAAATACTCTATAAAATTCACTAAAACAGAAATGATTATTTTCCGGGCTCCGGACTACATGATTCCATGAACATTACACTATAATGATAAAGATATGATCTTAATTTTGTTTCCAACAAGTACTGTGAAATCATTTATATTCGTTGGCATGAAATTTCATGGTTTGCCGAAAAATTACAATTTCGTGGGTACTTAAATTCGTGGATTTTCACTTTGGAAAAAAATCCGAAACTGCGATCGTCCTAGATCGTCTGCATTATTTCCACGCGCTACACTATGACTGTATATTGAACACATAAAGAATCTTTCAAATTATTGAAGACATGATTGGGGTCAACCTCCCGCTCTTCTCTCAACTAAGGAATAAAATGGTGGCAAGAATTTTGAAACAATATTGTAATACTAGAATTAACTTGCATTTAATTCAACTTTTACTTGCTAATTTGTTTTTCAGGATGGCATACTGCTAAAGTGTTTGACATCTCTACAGCCATGTGTTACTCAACTGGACAAAGAGAATCACCAAGCTCTAGTCTCAGTCCTTCTTGTAAGTTTTTCTTGACTAAATTTTTACTTTTCTGTGTTACCTAAAAAGGTTGAGGTATTGTCATTGCCTCTGTCGTTGTTGTCATTGCCTTGGCTTGTGACACTGTGTAAATTTAACTTTTGTCAGTGACTTGTACATAATAAGAATTGATCATTGACTCTTTGCAAGTTCCCTTTAATGCCCTTTCTATCCTAGCATAAGGAGCATTGACCCTTTAACATTTATCAAATGCATCAATAAAGTGCTATTCATGAATATGTTGATAGGTTTGTTGAATAAAAGGTTTGAACACAAATTGAACACTGACATTGTTAACGACATCTACGGAAATGGTGACGGTGGTGGTGATTATGATGAAAATTCTTATGATGGCGATGATTATAATGAAAAGTTTGATTATTTCAGAGACTCAACTGGTGTAGCAAGCCTCCTGCAGTCATAGAAGTTTACCAGTCTATCATTATAACACTAGTCTCCACGCACACAGACTTCCTTAAGCCATGCTTGAAAATGATCATCAGCGTGTTTGTACCAGGTAGGAACTTGCAACATCTATTTTTTCAATTATTTGTAAAGTTTTGTTTTTGATGGCAAGCATAACGTCATTGGTTAAAAGCTTTAAAAAGATTTATAGAACAACACAGGATCAACCTTACCACACTTTTGTTTTGATTTACTATGTGTAATAATCTAATTTTGAAAAGACCTAAGGTAATTGTATGATAATCACCTAAATTCTTTTTTTTGTAAATTCTATTTTAAGTAAGTAAATTTGGTCAAAAAATGATTTGGTCAGAGATACATCCTTTTCAACAACAGGTAGGAAAGGTAGGCTTAAAATATTAATGTGCCGGCTGTACTTGGAACAGATTGGAGTATCTCCCTATGCTTACAATGTTACATGCATGTCTTTGTGTATACTTCAGATTTGAAGAAGAAGGATGGAAAGGTGGCAGTTAATGAGGAGATGACCCAGTCACACAGTCGGGCATTCATTCAGGCCCACACCCTCCTGCGGGCTATCACCCAAATTGTCCCCATGTAAGTTACCACCCCATGTTTATGCTAGTATAAAAGGTTTAGCTTGCTTGTCGTGACCCAGTCTTACAGTCGGGCGTTCATACAGGCACACACTCTCCTGCGACTATCACCCAAATTGTCCCCATGTAAGTTACCAGCCCATGTTTATGCTAGTATAAAAGGTTTAGCTTGCTTGTCGTGACCCAGTCTTACAGTCAGGCGTTCATACAGGCCCACACACTCCTGCGGCTATCGCCCAAATTTTTCCCATGTAAGTAAATATGTACCCATGTTTATTCTGGTATACAAAGTTTTTATTACATGTTGATGGGGTTAAAAAAATGCACTTGGTTTGGGTAACCCATCTCTACCTTTGAGATGGGCGCCGACCCTATTGTTTTTATAGTCAGTTTAAAAAAAAACTTGGAAATTATATGATGTTTAAGAATTTTAAATCTTAGTTCAGAAGATTTCTTTAACACCATTCTCCAATGAGGGCAATTACGTTCTTATGTAAAGGCTAATAAAAAAATAAAATGCTGTCTGGCAGGCCATCATTAAACCCTTGCCCATGTGAGATCATAGTCAAATTTTATGCTAGTGCTAGTATATATAAGGATTCTGCCTAATGTTCGTAACTGATTCCTCAATGAAATAGCATGCAATCCTATATCCTTGTTTTCTGTCGGAAAAAAAGTACTGGTATTTTTTGTTTCTTTACTGTACTTTATACATGTACCTAAATATATTTTTAATTGTGTAGTTATTTCTTGCTATTTTTTCTCATCAGTTTTAGAAGAAGTGGAAAAGATCATTGCTTTATAATAAATAAATTATATTTCCTTTGTATTTATTGAGATATTTTTATAAAACATTATTACTAGTGAATGTAAGTTAAGGCTGCACTCGCACAGAGTGAGTGTTTGGACAACTTTTTGTCTTGGAACGAGCCAAATGCATGGAAACCAGTGATATAAGATTGCCTACAAAAAATCAAATCACAGATTTTCATATTTATGATGTTTTTTGCATTTTGTCTTTAATTTTCTAATGCAAATATAAAAAATGTGATCTAATCTTTTGTCAGCAGTCTCATATCACTGGTTTTCAGAATGATAATAATGCAAAAATTGGCTTTTTCTACGACAAAAAAATATAAAACAAGTTGTTAAAAATGGTAAATCTGTGAGAGTGCAGCTTTAAGATTTGATTTAACATAATACTGATCTCCACCTCAGGGCGGCTTCACCAGGAGTGTTGGTCCCATTGCTAGGGGAGCTGTCGCCATGGCAGGGTCGTCATGTGTACGAACAAGAGTGTTACGTACGGAACCTCATACAGGCCACATACTATCTTCCGACATTACGACAAAACATCATGGAACACATTATACACAAGATGATCAACTACGATGTATGTGTTGGTTTTGATTTTCGCATATAAATAAGTTAACATAACACATTTGAATGCACATATTTCAACATATATATATATATATATTTAAAAAAAGGGTTTGGCCACAATTTATTAAATCGTTACAAATTGGCCATCCCCGTTTTGTCAGACTAATATCAACAAAAAGAAATGGCATAACAGTTTGTAAATTATCACTGTGATATAAATTGCTACATTTAGATAATTCTGGTGTAAACTCATTGTATTAAAATGAGCTTAGCTCAATTAAGATATCATGTTAATATATGTATAAATGCAAAAGCAAAGGAAAAAGGAAAAAAAAAAACGGAAGAAAAAACATTGTTGCCATGTATATGTTGGTAGAACACCAGAAGGAAACATATTTGCCAATGACTTAAATGGTGTTAAGTTTAGGATTAGTTGCTTTGAATCAAAATTCCAACTTGACTTAATTCATTCCTATTTTTGTTGCTTGTTTGAAAGCATTCTTGTCAGGAATTTTTGATGCAGCAAAACCTGAGTCCCTGACGCGTTTGTCTTGCCAGGGACCCTCTTTACTAACTTAATGTGCATTTATGGGACCCCTAAATTAACTTTCATATTTATGTTCGAAATTTAACTGTTTTATGACTATAAGCGTTTCTAACGGTTTAGGAAAAATTTACTTTTTTTTTTAGCATAAAACAGCAATTTTTCAATGTAAATATGAACATCTGCATTTTGATCTTTTTTCATCAGTCTTAATTCACTGGTTTTTGCAAAAATTGTTTAATTCCAAGACAAATTGATAAAAAGTTGTCTCAAAATGGTCAATTTTGGAGATCAGCTTTAAAAAACGATTTTTAATCAGTTTTCTTTGTTGTTCATCAAATCATTGCAGCCTTAGGGTGTGTGGTTTCTATTCCAACAGATCCAGGCGCCGAGAAGTAAGCTAGTGGAAACCATCTCAGATGATAGTCAGGAGAGTGGGATCTTCAACATGGTAGGGCTCATTTACTTCATATGGTGTGAAAGGGGCTAGACACCAATTGGACTCAAAATTGGCAAACATTTTTTTTTTTCTCAAAACAAGCTTAGAATTGTCAAGGCCAGCTAGTATGAGGGCATGCTGATAATATATCATTTTACATGATTAAAAGAATCTTATTTTGCTCTCTCAGCTAAGTTTACCCGTTTAAAAATAGCACATAATGGTTTCCCAGGTTTTAGTGTGTATATTTAGCATGTAAAAGTCACATGATTAGTACAGATACATATACCAACCCTATTTTTAAATTTACTGGAATTTACTTGGGAGACAAAACCAGTAAATTTGAAAAATACACAAAAATTGAAAAAGGTACATGTGCTGTAAGCGATGTGATACCTAAGTAAATAAGCATTAATGCGCTGTAAACAACGATATCAATTTTATGTACCGGTATGTTTTTTACATTTTTTCTTTTCTTTTTTTCTTGCAAAATTGTATCATCTGGTGTCTAGCCCTTTCATGTGTGAGATATATTTTTAACATACAGAAATGTTTTTTTTTCACGTAAGATATCTTATGAACTCTCCACCATTCCCTTAAAAGTGGGAAACAAGTGGGAAAGAACACTCTTTTATACGTAATAGTATTACATTCAATTTTGAATGGATACACATGTTCAAAATATATTGCTTTTTTGTAGGATGAGACAAGCTCATGCCACGAAGCGGCTGAGAAGCTAGACATTATGATGGTGCTGTTGTATGAATATATCAAGTCTGTCTGCTTTAACAATGGTAAACAATTGTAACTTTATTTCCTTTTATGCAGGTATATGGATAAATGGTCAAACATTGAGCTAGTGAGTTTTACTAAGATTAAACAAAATAGGAGTATATTTTCTTATTTTAGCTCGCCTTTCAAAGAAAAGAAGTCAAGGTATTTTCATAGTCTTGGTGTCATTGCTGTTGATGGAATTGTGCCAGGGCTTCTCAAAGTTTGAAGTCTCAATCGGTCTGGGCTCGTCAATAAATAAAAATATACCCCCCCTAAAAACCAACAACAAAAAAGGCCGTTTCAAAAGACTGTTTCAAAAGTCTGATTTTAAAAATGTCCAAAGAATTCTTTCACACATTATCGTGATATGTTTTCAGTCAATAAATTTTTGTGATGTGGCAACTGGTAAATTGGTAACTCCGGTAGTTGATAAATCGTGAATATAAAATCCTTTATTTTTCATTCGAGATATGATTGTTATTAAATTCCTCATTAAAACAGGTGAGCTGAACTGGGAGTGTACAAAGCGTTTCTATCGGGAGATGTTATACGTGTTTGAGAAGATCATCCTGCCCACCTATGCCTGTTCACACACACAATTTGTCATGTTTTACCTCGCCAGTCTAAAAACAGTAAGTGTTTACCATTTCCTACATGACTAGTTCTAATTTAGTAAGTGTTTACAGTTTTCTTCCGTGCCATTCTACATAGAGTAAGTGTTCACCATTTCCTACAAGGCTAGTCTCAAAACAAGTGTTTACTATTTAATATGTGGCTAGTTTCAAAAAGGTTAGTTTTACAATTGCCTACCTAGGCAGTCTCAAAACAGTAAGTGTTCACCAATTCCTACCTAGGCAGTCTCAAAACAGTAAGTGTTCACCATTTCCTACCTAGGCAGTCTCAAAACAGTAAGTGTTAACCAATTCCTACCTAGGCAGTCTCAAAACAGTAAGAGTTCACCAATTCCTACCCAGGCAGTCTCAAAACAGTAAGTGTTCACCATTTCCTACCCAGGCAGTCTCAAAACAGTAAGTGTTCACCAATTCCTACCTAGGTAGTCTCAAAACAGTAAGAGTTCACCAATTCCTACCTAGGCAGTCTCAAAACAGTAAGTGTTCACCAATTCCTACCTAGGCAGTCTCAAAACAGTAAGTGTTCACCAATTCCTACCTAGGCAGTCTCAAAACAGTAAGTGTTTACCAATTCCTACCTAGGCAGTCTCAAAACAGTAAGAGTTCACCAATTCCTACCTAGGCAGTCTCAAAACAGTAAGTGTTCACCAATTCCTACCTAGGCAGTCTCAAAACAGTAAGTGTTCACCAATTCCTACCTAGGCAGTCTCAAAACAGTAAGTGTTCACCATTTCCTACCTAGGCAGTCTCAAAACAGTAAGTGTTCACCATTTCCTACCTAGGCAGTCTCAAAACAGTAAGTGTTCATCATTTCCTTCCTTGGCAAGTCTCAAAACAGTAAGAGTTTACCAATTCCTACCTAGGCAGTCTCAAAACAGTAAGTGTTCACCAATTCCTACCTAGGCAGTCTCAAAACAGTAAGTGTTCACCAATTCCTACCTAGGCAGTCTCAAAACAGTAAGTGTTCATCATTTTCTTTCTTGGCAAGTCTCAAAACAGTAAGAGTTTACCAATTCCTACCTAGGCAGTCTCAAAACAGTAAGTGTTCACCAATTCCTACCTAGGCAGTCTCAAAACAGTAAGTGTTCACCATTTCCTACCTAGGCAGTCTCAAAACAGTAAGTGTTCATCATTTTCTTTCTTGGCAAGTCTCAAAACAGTAAGAGTTTACCAATTCCTACCTAGGCAGTCTCAAAACAGTAAGTGTTCACCAATTCCTACCTAGGCAGTCTCAAAACAGTAAGTGTTCACCAATTCCTACCTAGGCAGTCTCAAAACAGTAAGTGTTCATCATTTTCTTTCTTGGCAAGTCTCAAAACAGTAAGAGTTTACCAATTCCTACCTAGGCAGTCTCAAAACAGTAAGTGTTCACCAATTCCTACCTAGGCAGTCTCAAAACAGTAAGTGTTCACCATTTCCTACCTAGGCAGTCTCAAAACAGTAAGTGTTCATCGTTTTCTTTCTTGGCAAGTCTCAAAACAGTAAGAGTTTACCAATTCCTACCTAGGCAGTCTCAAAACAGTAAGAGTTCACCAATTCCTACCTAGGCAGTCTCAAAACAGTAAGTGTTCACCAATTCCTACCTAGGCAGTCTCAAAACAGTAAGTGTTCACCAATTCCTACCTAGGCAGTCTCAAAACAGTAAGTGTTCACCAATTCCTACCTAGGCAGTCTCAAAACAGTAAGAGTTCACCAATTCCTACCTAGGCAGTCTCAAAACAGTAAGAGCTACCTAGGCAGTTTCGAAACAGATAGTTTTTACAATTTTCTACCTTGACAGTCTCAAAACAGTAAATGTTAACCATTTCCTTCCTTGGCAAGTCTAAAAACACCATACTCTACCTTGGCAAGTCTCAAAACAGTAAGTGTTAACCATGCTCTACCTTGGCAAGTCTCAAAACAGTAAGTGTTCATCATTTCCTTCCTTGGCAAGTCTCAAAACAGTAAGTGTTCATCATTTCCTTCCTTGGCAAGTCTCAAAACAGTAAGAGTTTACCAATTCCTTCCTTGGCAAGTCTCAAAACAGTAAGTGTTAACCATTTCCTTCCTTGGCAAGTCTCAAAACAGTAAGTGTTAACCATTTCCTTCCTTGGCAAGTCTCAAAACAGTAAGTGTTAACCATTTCCTTCCTTGGCAAGTCTCAAAACAGTAAGTGTTCACCATTTCCTACCTAGGCAGTCTCAAAACAGTAAGTGTTCACGAATTCCTACCTAGGCAGTCTCAAAACAGTAAGTGTTCACCAATTCCTACCTAGGCAGTCTCAAAACAGTAAGTGTTCACCAATTCCTACCTAGGCAGTCTCAAAACAGTAAGTGTTCACCAATTCCTACCTAGGCAGTCTCAAAACAGTAAGTGTTCACCAATTCCTACCTAGGCAGTCTCAAAGCAGTAAGTGTTCACCAATTCCTACCTAGGCAGTCTCAAAACAGTAAGTGTTCACCAATTCCTACCTAGGCAGTCTCAAAACAGTAAGAGATTCTCAACACTAGTGTATTCATTGTGTAACTCTGATTTTGGACGTATCAGTATAACAAGTGTAATGTTTGTTGCATATTTTATTTCCCCAATTACGTTTACTTCTACAGGAGCTGTGCGATGGTTTCCTTGACTACTTATGGAAGCGAGTCCAAAACCCGAATGTTCATTCTGTGTACAGACAGACGGCCGTTACCTACATGGGTTCCCTGCTGGCACGGGCCAAGTTCATCAATATACGGTACATATTAGTGTTGGGAATCAGTTCCAGTTTGACTATTGAAAATCAGTTCCACTCAAGCAACTGATTATCTATGGAACAATCGGTTTTTGACAATACCTTAATTGTAGTTTTATTCTTGTACAATAACTTGTAATCCTTAACAATGCTTATGTTACATGTATGGTTGAAGCTATTAAGTGTTGTTTTTGCTTCCGGCCATATTGCTAACGATAAAATCTGAACACTTCAAAATGTTTAAATTAACTAAAAGTAGAAAACTGGTGGAAATTAACTGAGCACAAAAAATGAGAGTCATGTGAATGTAGCCTATTTCAAGCCCAAACAAACAATTTTTTATTTTAATGGATCATCAGAACATCACAAATATATATATATATATAAAGAAAAGTGGTGAAGGATTTAAAATTCATATATTGATCTTGTTTAATTACTGTGCTTACGGGCTGTTTGGTCAAACTGATTGTTCAACATTTCTTTAAACATAACTCTCTTGGTATTTTCAAAATATCGCTTAATAGCAGTACGAAATAAAGCAAAACAAATATGTAAAATTTCTCAATAAAATATGTAACATTGTGCCAATGAGAGTGACTAATATAATGTTGTTATAACTTGTTTCATAATCATTCTTAAATAAATGCGTTTGAATTAAAGATGTTGAATTTATTTAGCTCGGATCATGTGTGTATGATTTCTTTATTAATATCAAAGTTCGAAAAATGGGTTTTTTGGCATAAAAAATCAATTTTCCAACGTGAATATGTGAAATTGCAATCTGCACCTTTGTCAGCAGTCTTATATCACAGGTTCTCAGACATTTAGAAAAAATTGGATCATTCTTAATCAAAAAATAAAAATAAAAAACTTGGTAAAACGGTCTTCGAGATTGCAGCTTTAAGAGTTGACTTTACCATTTACAAAAAACAAATTGTTTCAAGGACGGTGATGCGTACATTGGAGCTTATGATGACGTGGGCACACAACTATACCCAGACATGCTTGGACAGTGTAATGGCTGACATCAAACACCATGGACCCTTCTACTCTGTGTGCCAGGCAGTCTTCTATGTGTTCGCCTTTAGGCAAAAGGAAATGTTTGAAACAAGAAAAGGTAACAACATTTACACATGTACTTAAATGGTTGTAATCTGAATTGAAAGGTTATGGGTTTTCCAGCATACATGCCCATGCCAGATTCAACAAACAAATCAGTCCATGCAGGGTTCCAAAAAGTTAGAACCTCAATCAACCCCCCCCCCCCCCCCCCCCCCCCCTTCCAAAAACAAATTGGTGTTTTAGAGCCATCATAGCCAATTAGGTTGGTAATTTATACAAAATCAATTTCATGTGAGATTCTTATCGAGTTTCTGCTGCATTTCTTTCGAGGAATGCTGCGATCGTAATTCTTTGGCAAACACAACAAAAAATTAACACAACAGGAAAATCCAGAAATCAGAGATGGCCATAGCAAGTTTTGACTGTATACTCCATATTATGTTGACATATATGGTCATATATATCACCAGGCAAAGTTTCATAATTTTAACCCAAAGTGCACAATTATGTGAAATTTGGTCACAATATGACTGGATTAGATACGGTCATATATCAGTTACCATTCACATGAAATTGTTAAAGTGAGTCTGTTCCCAATATGATGCAAAATGCTAATATCTGAATTAAATATAATGATTACAAAACACATTTAAGGGGCTAGACTCCAGATGGTCTAAAAATCAGCAAATACAGTATTTGCACAAAAACTGCTATTAAAAGATGCATGTGTCA
This sequence comes from Mya arenaria, assembly GCF_026914265.1. Classification (NCBI taxonomy): domain Eukaryota; kingdom Metazoa; phylum Mollusca; class Bivalvia; order Myida; family Myidae; genus Mya; species Mya arenaria. The sequence continues at coordinate 5,843,897 of NC_069123.1, read as the reverse complement.
TAAGCGATGTGTTACGCCAGTTAGTAAGGTTCAATGCGTCGTACAAAATGATGTCATGTTTTTGATAATTTACTTTTTTTCTTGCAATTATCTGGTGTCTAGTCCCTTTAATGCTACAAAAATATGACCAATGGTCAGCTTCTTTATGTTTATGGCATTCAAATATACCGCACCTGAGACAAAAAACGCTATCAAATTATTTCTGTGATGGTTTTGTTGTTAAAAATCACTAGGGAATTTGTCTATAACATGTATGAACAACTATAAAATATGACTAAAGCTAAATTATGTTTCTGAATTCAGGTTTAAAATGGGCAGAAAACCTACAAATACAGCACCTGATTCAGAGTCGTCTTAACCCTCTGAAAGTCTGCCTTCCTCTCATAGTGAAGACATTTGCGTCAATATGCAGGTAAGTTCATACAAGTCATATAGAATGAATGAACATACGTTTCATTTGGTATTTTATAAATGTCTAATTATGGCATTGATTTTGATAAGAAAATTATTAAGCACAAAATTGCACTTTCTGTGTTAAATCACTACTAGAGTATTTAAACTGAGCTTTTTGAGTGACTTCATTTCATTTATTTTGTTGAAAATTGTTAACATTAAAATGATATTTAAATTTCAAGGAAAAATAACTTACTATTTTTTCCAGGTTACTAGTAATATGGAAATCACTTCGTAAAAAATTGTTGAAGCCTCAATTAGAAATAGTTTCCCGACCAATTGAAAAAAAATAGCCGCATATAATATTGTTTTTGGCCTAATATTAATAAAAAAAAAAAATGAGTCGTGAGGTTAAATTGTAAGAACAAAAGTAGGGGTGTAGCTAAAGCCAGTTTGATGTGCAGGCACAAAATTAGAGGGGGGCTGGGGGCCATGAAAGCATAGCGCAAATATTGCGTTTTGGCATGTATCAAGAGGGAAAAATAGGTTTAGAAAATTAAAGACAAATAAAGACTTTAGAGTAGTTTATCCTAATCAATTGATTTCATTTTTACATTTTTCTAAAAAGAAAGGGCAAATTGATGTGCAGGCCCAGGCCTTATGGCTGAAAAGAAAAAACTTTCTTACCCATCCACAACTTAAATGTCGGTAGAGAAACAAACTATTATTAATTGTGGATCTTAGCTCAAAATTAAGCACACAATAGGTTAATTGTTTGGAAGTTTGTTAAAATTCACAGTATTGTTAATGTCATCATTGTTAACTTTTAAATCTTTATTGCTCTGTCATTTCATTGATACATTTATGGTCTGCAAGAGATCTGACAAGATTTTAGACAACTGTTTCAGCCGTACCATATTAATATATAAGTATGTGAGCACATCAAATATTTTTCATGTTGTCAGGTTCAAAGTTCTGAACAATCAGCTCATTGTTAAATTACACCACATTTTGACAATGATTTTGCTTTCTCCAGGCAGCACCAACTAGCGTTCTGTGACCATATCATACAGCAGAATGCCCGCTCTTTTATACCCGTGGTCAGTGACGGAACACAGAAGGTCTTAGAGGCATACTTCCCCTTTGACCCTTATCTCCTTGATAGGTGAGTCGTCTTTGACGATTAAAGATGCACTCTTACTCCCAAATAAAATTTACCACAATTGATACAAATGTTTTGATAAACCAAAAATGGTTATTTAATGTCAACAACAATGTTTTTTATGAAGGATACTGAGTTTAATTTGAAAGAAAGGTGCAGAAAACATGGTTTACCAACCTTATGAGATTACTAAATCACAGTAAATCTCTTAGCATTCACCAATCATTTAATGTTTTTGCTTAATTAGGCAATAACTGCAGAATGCCGGTAACCGACCAGATTACTTGAAATACTTGCAGCAAGTTGTTGAACCGTTTGTTATTAAAAGCTAAAAAAATAAAATCTATACACAGTAGGTAAATTGAGAGTGGCACCTCCCTATATTCAGTTAGGTCATTGGTTAAGTAAGGAGCGCTTTTGAGGAGCACTTTGAAATAGTGCTATGTTGGTCTGGCTTAAACCAGTCATCTGAGATGTTTTGAGTTAATGAAGTCTTCTCTTATTTTAGTCTTGTAAGTTTGGTTGTACATGTATCTTAAATAGCTCCTTCCCTAACCCAACTTTTGAGACAAGCTCATGCCTTAATATTTTCCCATAAGGTTATGAGGTTGATCCCCAACAGGGGTACTTTCTTATGGCCTCTCCAAATGGACGCCAGTAGTGGTTTCTACCCTTTGGAAAAGCACTTAGAGTTATTATATAATTATGTTTTCAACCTGTGTATTTTGGGGGGAAATTCGGCGTCATTTCCCTCATGAAAAAGTTGGGGATTTTCCCTACTTAGGTAAAAAAAATGCCTTTTAAAAAGAAGGGCCTTTTTTTTAAGACCAGCACTGACCTCTTAACATTTAGCAAATTTAGCTAGATAGTGCCCTTCAGTGTAAGTCAATAGGTTTTAAAACAAGTTTAACATTATATGAATCATGTTTTCATTTTTCCCCTTTTTGCCAAAACAATGTTGTTTTTCCTGTCCAAGGTCCCTGCCACCATCCTCTTAAAGGATGCACAGATTGGCACCAAAAAAAGGTTTTTTCTGTAACGAATCTCAGGACAATTATCTATTAGAATGTGTTACGCTTTGATATCATAATTGTAAAAAAAAGTACCAAAATGTAAAAAAAAAATTGTGTCGGAGACCGGGTTCGAACCTGCGTCACCAAAATTGAAGACCAGCGTCTAACTCACTGAGCTATTAAGGCTTATTCTAATCAGGTGACATAATAAAGCTATACACCTTACTCAGTAATATCATGTGATAACACCGACTAGCCAAGGAATGAATTCTACCTGGTAGACATACCCAGTCATCTTTTTTAATGGAAAAATACGAAATAACTGCTAAACTTAAATAACTTGTAAGCTATGTGGTACTTCAGTTAGTAAGTTTCAATGCATTGTACACAACGATGCCAAGTTTATGTCATTTTTCGACAATTTTCTTTCTTTTTTCGCTATCTGTGAACAGCCCCTTTAAGGACGGATAAAAACACTGTCAGCTTTTGTCAAAATCAAGCTAGAAGAAATAAGTATATAATAAACTAAACTTGTTCATTTCTTTACTACAGGTCAAAGCATTACATAGAGGACCAATATAGAACGTATGACCGCTGTGTGGACTTTGAGGATGAGGACTCCGCTGAGGTAAGCAGGGTTTACTGTATGATTGTCAAAGCTTTTTCCAGTTAGTGTTGTGATTATGTCATTGCTTCTGATAAAAGGCTTCCTGTGTTTGATTTCTGGCCTGCAGCCCAACTGAGGTTGCCGATAATCAATTGCAAAGTATCAGCATCGATTTTCGCTATGTCATGGTATTCTCTAAAAATGGAACCTAATGTAGAATAACAGTATGGTATAAATTATTTGGCTAAAAATCAAACCTATCATTGAAATATGACTTGTTAATAAGCAAAACACAGCATAAGATTTGCCATTGATTCCTGTTCATAGTTAAGTGGACTTGTAAACATTTAAATAAAGCCACAAATTTATGAAAATGGCTTGACAATCGATTTTGATTTTGGCCTTATGGTCACCAAGGTAATCAAGTGGGTTTTTTTCTCACAATTTCACCTCAGTACAGGACCACATTCTCAAGTTCTTGTTTCACATCATTTCAAAATCGAGATGTTCAAACTGATTTAAAAGTAATTGTCTCTGAGAGATTTTCTTGGTTATTGCCTTGATGTATGATGTATGCCAAATAAATAGTTTTTGAAATGCATTGAAAAAGATGGATCAATTCTCTGTTCTTGTAAAGGGATCACTCTTAATAAAGCTTTGTTGCATTTGAAGTTTTAAACATTGTTTAAACATTTATAATTTCTAGAAATCAAACTTTTCTTATTTTGTACATATTTTTTTTTCCGCATCAGTGATTGTTCAGAGAGGTACAGATTTAGTTAAGAAACTTTTCAAAATTTAATGCAAACTTTTTTCAATGCACATATGAAAGGCCGAAATGTCAATAAAGAGCTATATAAAGGATTTGTTCAAGTTATATTCCCTGAGGAATAATTACAGTGATGTTACCTTTTTATTTTATTTTTATTTTAAATTTTCAGGAAGAAGATGATGATGAAATGTTCACGGAGGATGTGATGTCATCAAAACATGTTGCCATGGCAACCGCTCCAGGAAGTTATGTTGACAAGTCAAATGTTGATTTAATGAGTTATGGAACATCTCCGGGCTTTATTGATATGACATGAAGTTTAGAAAGATAAAAGTTTTCAGCAATTTAAGCTGCCTTCTAACAGATTGACAGTTTTGACTTTTTAAAAAAAATGAATTGTCTCAGAATCAGCTGATTTTGGCAGCAATGCATTAAATTAAGTTATATAAGATAACCCATAGTAGAACTGATCTCATTTGTAAGAAAAATGTCCAAAATTTCCAATTTTCTTAAAGCGTTAGTAACGCTTTTAGCCATAAAACATCAACTTTTTAACATAAATATTAAAAATTGGCTCATTCCAAGACAAAAATAAAAAAGTCAGTCAAAACGGTCAATCTGTGAGTGCAGCTTTAATCATAAGCATTTATTCATTTTGCATTGAGGTCAATTCTGGAATGGAATAAGATAAATGATTGACTTCTGAATTACTTTATTTTAGGGATGCAAACTGAATATTTGATTATTTAAATACATCTTTTAGAAGTTGTAGTAAATTATTATGATTATTCGCTAAAATAATAGCTGAGGCATTTTAACCAACTTTGTCATAGCCAGTATGCCACAATACATTATGAACAAACATAAACAAAAATCGAATAATTTCAATTCCACTGCCTTCATATTTGTAAACAATGTGAAATTAGATGGATTCCTTATCAAATGGCGTAATAAGCCAATGGAGGGTGTTTTTGTAGGACGAGCAGCCTCGTTCTGGGATAGACCTCTACTAAATATATCAATCTATGGAAAAACTGAACCAACTCAGGAACTAGTGAAATAATAAATAGCACCATATGTGGAGTTTGACTCATCAGTAGAAAAAATGTATCTTTATACACTTTAATATTAAGAACAGAAATATATTTTTTGTGTCATTTGTCTTAAAGCCAGTTGTTGTAAAATATTTTTATAGTACCCGACGATATGTCCCTTACTGACATATGACGTGTGTATAGTGTATTGTCATCACATTCACACCTCTGGTGTTATGGGCAAATCGCTTTAAAACAAGACAAACAACTTTTTATATACACAGCAACAGAGTGATATTCAAAACATTTATAACTATTCTATTTATTCAGTAACAAAAAATCAAATATTCAAAAACCGATTTTGACATTCGAATACCAAACATTTCATCTAATATTTGAATATTCGTTAGCATCCCTACTTTATTTTGATAAATTCATAGCTGTTGTGAACTTGTCAAATGAAGAAATGATTCTTATTATCAAAACCATGATTTAATGATCTTTTCATGGTTTCATGAACATGTTAAAACTGTATTGAAAGACTAAAGGTAAAGAAAATGTCTTTAATTATCTTACTCATATTGAAGTTATGGATGAAATGGATATAGAATAAAATTAGGGGTGATATATTTTGAAAAGAATTTTAATGTGTTGTTATATGTCTTTACATTTGTTTAAATAAATGATACAAATAGTTTTATTGTCATTTTAATATAGTTAGTAATTGACCTTTACACGAAACTTGATAGAAATGTGGCATGCTTAAAGGTTTTAGCTTGACAGTAATGGTAGGGTGCTGCACCCTGTCCTTCAATTGAAAGTAAGAATTAAATGCTTAAGATAATCAAATATTTCTTTTGTTTTGATAACAACTTTATATATGATTATGAAATTTAAAAAAAAAAATACATATTAAGAAGTTGAAACCTAATATTGCTTCAAATAAGCACAATTTTTAACATTTTCTATGAAATTAATAATGATTTAATTATTTTCTGCCCGATACAATGTGACCTTTTGTCCCTCAGCACCCTTTCCCTTTTCTGTAGCCCCCTGTCCTTATTCTGCAGCCCCCTGTCCTTATTCTGCAGCACCCTTTCCTTATTCTGCAGCACCCTGTCCTTATTCTGCAGCACCCTGTCCTTATTCTGCAGCACCCTGTCCTTATTCTGCAGCACCCTGTCCTTATTCTGCAGCACCCTGTCCTTATTCTGCAGCACCGTGTCCTTATTCTGCAGCACCCTGTCCTTATTCTGCAGCACCCTGTCCTTATTCTGCAGCACCCTGTCCTTATTCTGCAGCAACCTGTCCTTATTCTGCAGCACCCTGTCCTTATTCTGCAGCAACCTGTCCTTATTCTGCAGCACCGTGTCCTTATTCTGCAGCAACCTGTCCTTATTCTGCAGCACCCTGTCCTTATTCTGCAGCAACCTGTCCTTATTCTGCAGCACCCTGTCCTTATTCTGCAGCACCCTGTCCTTATTCTGCAGCACCCTGTCCTTATTCTGCAGCACCCTGTCCTTATTCTGCAGCACCCTGTCCTTATTCTGCAGCACCCTGTCCTTATTCTGCAGCACCCTGTCCTTATTCTGTCCTTATTCTGCAGCACCCTGTCCTTATTCTGTCCTTATTCTGCAGCACCCTGTCCTTATTCTGTCCTTATTCTGCAGCAACCTGTCCTTATTCTGTCCTTATTCTGCAGCAACCTGTCCTTATTCTGCAGCACCGTGTCCTTATTCTGCAGCACCCTGTCCTTATTCTGTCCTTATTCTGCAGCAACCTGTCCTTATTCTGCAGCACCCTGTCCTTATTCTGCAGCACCCTGTCCTTATTCTGCAGCACCGTGTCCTTTTCAAAACCTTGCTAAAAAAACCTAATGATATTTTAACACATACTGTCTAATATTAAGTTGGGTAAACCCTATTTTGCTCCTGAGCTATATAGCTAGTGAAAATTTTGACCTACTTAGTTAGGTCAAGGTTGTTGATATTTCCCTAGGCCAAAACAAAATGGTCTTGTTACATCCTTTTCAAAAACAGGTAGGGTAGGTAAGCTTTTTATTTATTTTAGATATTTTATTACCGTAGGCTTTATTTAAGAAAGTAATTGTCATCATTGGAGAACGGTATTAAAACAATCTATAAAGCCTTAATTAAAGGGACTGTACACCAGATTGGTACCAAAAATTTTATTTTTTCTTTAACGAATCTCAGGACAATTATTTAATAAATTGTTTTATTCTTTGATATCATAATTGAAAAAAACAAAAAAAATCGAGTCGGAGACCGGGTTCGAACCGGTGTCGCCAAAATTGCAGTCTAGTGTTGTTTCCACTGTGCTACGAAGGCTTACCCTAAATAGTTGGAATATTTAAGCTATATACCTAACTTGGTAATATCACGTGATAACATCGACTAGTCAATCACGCATAAGGAATGATTTCTACTAGGTAGACATACCTAGTAAAAAGTTTTAATGGAAAAATACGAAAATACTGTGAAAAAATTTTAATTGTAAACTATGTGGTACTTAAGTTAGAAAGTTTCAATGCATTGTACACATCGTTTCCATGTTTATGTCAGTTTTCGACAATTTTCGTTTTTTTCTTGCTATTTCATCATATGGAGTACAGCCCCTTTAAAGTTTAATGCTACATATCAAAACACACTTTTTTTTACCAACTTATTTTTAAAAATGGTAGGGTCGGGGCCTGTTTCATAGGTAGAGTTGCGTAACATGAACCAAATTTATTTTTTATGGCCCTAGTATTTTCTGCAGATAAAACTGAATGTTAATATTGCATGAACCAGTCTGAGTTGTGACGTGTTTGTTAATTCAGTGCATTCTGATACGATTTGATAAGCACAACCTGTCATTAACCATGTTTCAAATATCAGTACTTTTTTACAGATTTAGAATGCCAAAAACAAAATCCTTTCATAATTTTACTTGAAATACTGTCCGAATATGTTAAATTCAAAACAAATTAAAATATATAGCCAAAAATGTAAATATTAGAATTGATTCCCATTTCATGTAGTACAAACTTCTGGCATGCTTAATGGATTTGCAATTTAACAGCCAAGCATTATTATACTATATGAAAAATGAAAATCAATTCTCAGTTACAAAGTGACTCATGTTGATCACTTCTATGTCAGAGGTATGTCAGAGTACATCTTTAAAAAAGCCTTCACACCTTAGATCATGACGGTTGTAGGTAGGTTGTCCTTGACCAGTTTATGTCCCTGGCTGAGGCGCATTAAACTTGTTTTATATAAAACTTTATAAACCTTTTTTTTTTCAAATTTTCAGTCTTTGAAATTAGATTAATTAACACTAGAGGATCCAGGTGGGGAGGAGGGTAAGAGACATTTTTGCCAGGATTATTTTTTTACTTAAAACCTAGAAAAAGAAAAAATGGTATGAAAAAATGAATGTTTATGTAAAGGAGATTGAAGAAAAATATTTGCACTTGATAGCATTTAAGTGAACGATGTACCTGGCTTTTATCATATATGCCATTATCATTAGGGAGCATCAGCTGGTGTTCAAACAGCCTACCTAGTATGAGTTTCCTAGGCCCGAGTGTTAATCAGTTATTGACTTTCACCTTTGACCAACTAACCTCACAATCTTAAGGTCTTGATTGGAAATGGATATTAAGCTCAGTCACAATAAAATTGACCTTTGGAAAACAATCAAACCTCAAAAACAGTCATGTTCATCTACTGGTCATCGCCAATCAAGTTTGAGGTCACTGGGTCCCAACATTCTTCAGTTATTGATCAGAAATGGATTTTCAGCTCAATGTCAACATGACCTTGACCTTGGTCCCAATGACCGCAAAATCAAAAAGGTTCATTTCCTGGTCATGACCATTTTTTTCTCCAAGAGTGAGGTCCCTTGGTCTAAGCGTTTGAAAGCTATTGCGGAGGGACAGATGGTCAGATTCAGGGCATCTAAAAAACGACAATTTTTAAGTCTGGACCGATTTTGTCTTTGCCGGAACCGATTTCAGTAACAGAAATGGCCAAAGTCATTAGGTCTGAAAAATGTTTTTATCAATTTTGGTCCAAAAACAGCCGTCAGTTAAAAAATTGAAATTGTAAATCCCCAAATACTAGGGGACATCCTTGAGGGCGATAACATCTGAGTTTATGGACTTTGTTGTTGTTATGACATCAAAGAGATGTCAAATTTGCAGGGTTTTCTTTGGGGGGGATTCAGATCGTTGGGCTGAAACCAATATAGATTTTAAACTTTTAGAAACCCTGGTCAGATTTCTGTTTGCCGTCTTTCGGCTTTTGGGGGTATCAAAACTATGGGGGATCATTGAGGGATATCTACTCGGTTGCTATTAAAAAAAAACAATAAAATATTTTAAATTTAAACAAGGGTTTCATATTTTAGGATCATAAAAAAACATGTAAGAGTAATTTAATACTTCTAAAAATTGTTAAGCATTTTTTATTACAAAATATAAAGTACATCTTGTATAAAAAAACAAATTTAATGGTTTTATATTTTTTGTAATATATAATATAATATCTTATTTTCTAAAACATCAGAATCATTCTTAACATTTAACCCTGAATAGTACATTCATGTAAAAGATTGATTTTTTAAATCATACTTATTCAAAACTCAGATAATGATTTTAAAACCAGCTATGAATAATACTAGTATTGCACTGACATAAATATATTTATATATAAATAATAACACTACAATTATCTCAGATGTGTACGGTACACGGCTGAAATAAGCACAAGTCCCCAAGCCTTAAAAGAAGCAAAATGGTTTGTGAATACAGTCAAACCCTGTTGGCTTGATTTCCTCGTTGGCGCAAACTGGATATCAAGGACTGATTTCTTTCTACTTAAGGTAAGCATTCCCACTTGGCTCCAATTGTCTCTAAGGGCCGAGGTATCAAGGAGGTTATTGTTTCCAGCCAACCTCATGGCCGTTGACCATCTGTCTTTCCAAAAAGTCAAGGAACTGACTTCCATCTATTTTAGTGAGAAAGTCAGTGTTTCCAGCCGACCGCATAGCAGTCAACCATCTGTGGTTCCAATCCAGGAAGACCTGGAACTGACTTGCATCTATTTCAGTAATGAGGTCAATGTTTCCAGCCGACCTCATGGCCACCGACCATCTGTGGTTCCAGGAAGCCCCGGAACTGACTGCCGTCTGCTGTCCATCGCACTCCGTAACCCTCAAGGACACGAGCCTCCATCACAAATACCTCTTGCTGTGAATAAACAAACAAACTTTAAAAAAGAATGTGTGGATATAGCATTTGTCTGTTTTATTATTCAGAAAAAAAAATACTTTGATCACTTTAATCTGTTTAAAGCTGCCCTCTCACAAATTGATTTTTTACCTTTTTTTGTCTCAGAATCAGCTCATTTTGGCATCATAATGACTAGTGTTGTGCCAATGATCGATTATAATCGACAATTGATCGGAAAGGCCTGCGTCGCCAACAATCGATAGTGAAATTTGAACAATCGAATATAGAAAACAAGGGATGTAACCGCTACCAAATTTTCTTTTTCTGTTTAATGCTAGTTAATGTTGAAATGTTAAGGTGTTTCCATGTTAAGTTATCTAGTCATATTTTTATCAAGAAAGTAAGCCACAACATTACCTTATTACAAATTTTCTTTGTAATTTAACTGCTAAAGGATTTGATCTCAACTTCTCATGTTTGTGCTTTAAAAGTGATTTTTAAAACATGTTACTGTTTACTTCTTACCATGTAAGAATTTAGTTTTCTCAGTTGTCTGAAAGAAAATGTTCTTGTAAAACATATAGAATATTCACTTCTTGTTGTACTTGTTACTGACTGATTATTAAAACGAAATTGATATATTTATTTTTGTTTATTTTACACATGTATACAATACTAAATGTATGACAAAAAATAGTCTGTGGTCTCATGTTCTGTATTAATAGTAACTTGTAAACTCTAAAAGACAGTTGCGTTTTCATTAAATAATGTATTTTATACAAAGAAATGTACAGACAATAGTGTAAGGGAATATTGGTGCTAAACTGGTGCATGTACTGTATCTGTATGCCTTAAATATGATGACCAAAGATAATTAAATAATGATTAAATCGATTAATAATCGATCATTGATTGATTTCATAAACTGATTATCGATAGTATTTTTTCTGTCCGATTCCCAACACTAATAATGACTGAACTGAAGGCACTGATGGCCCTCATATAAGATAATTGAATAGATCTCAATTGTTTGGTAAACTGCCGAAAATTCATTTTTTCTTACTACTATCTGATCTTTTATAGGCAGACTTATGTTACTGGTTTCCAGACATATATGCAAAAATTGGCTCATTCCAAAACAAAACAGTTGTCAAAACAATTAATCTGTGAGAGTGCAGCTTTAAGAGTGCTCAAGTACATGCAGAATCTATGCGATAAATGTCCTTTCATTAAAATGCAGTCTACACCTACAGTTTAACGGCTGGAAATTTTCGATCTTAATTCTTGGGATCTTTATAGAAGTGAGACAAAACAAAAATGAGCCATATCCTACAGGTAGCCAGTGTATGTTGATCCAGGTGGCATTGTCCAGGATCCTGTTCACCACGGTCAGAGCATGATCATTCTTGTCTTGTTCAGCTGAAAATAAATGTTATCTCATTATTTATTGAGACTCAACTATGTTGGGTTCTAAATGCTGCTTTATTTTACGTCACTTGGAACCTTATCATTTTAACACCTTGAAAAATTTATGATAAATGAAATATTACCTACCGGGTATATCAGAATATAAGTATCTGCCATGGCCAAGAGTGTAAGATAGGATCATCCCAACCCAAGCTTAGGGTATTTTGTGGAAAAAAGCTTTACAGAGTTTCCGCAGAACACCCTACTCAAGAATTGGGATGGACCTGTCTAACACAAGCGGCCATGGTTTTTACTCCCATCAAACAAAATATCAGGGCTCTCGCGATGGGGCAATTTGGGCGAAGTGGTCGCCTAAAATTCCCAGACTTCGCCCATTTATATCGTCAAAGCGACATTGACTTCGCCGACAATTTTAGCACATTGTAAATCTGTCAATCAGCGAGTATGTTGCCACTGTCCCATCCATCAAAACATCCCAATTAGCCATTCATAATTGGTAATCTCCTAATATGATAATTGGGCAAAGATAAAAAAGAACCCGTATGTAAAAAAGAAATTCAAACCCATAGGCAAGATAAAGATTTCCAGCTTCAATTTCATATTTGAAATGCTTGACACAGGAAATGCTTGTGCTTACAGCTGTCTTCATAACCAATAGTTATGTGATTGATTCCTTTTACCCTACAGCAGTCTAAACAATCCAATGTCAATGGATTTTTTTCAGTCCTTTATGGGGCCAAAGTTCAGCCCCATTCCCTCTTAAACAAGTACATGTATATAATTTTCCCTTGCCCAGGTAAAAAAATCCCCTTTAATGTTTTTTTTTCAGCACAGACCTCTTTGTAGCAATATAGTGTCATTCATGAATGTAAACAATTTAAAAATTATATGAATTATGTTAGAAATATTGCCATTTTTGCCAAATGAAGCTATTTTCCTCTTATAAAAGGGCCCCGCCATTATTCCCTTAAAGTGGAAAAAACCCTGCATGGACAAGTTCTTACATCCTTTAGAGTTTCCCCACCAGGAGTCCGACTGGTCTCTATGGTGATGCTTGGCCAGTGCCCTTGCACCAACAGTCAGCTGCGCCTTCTCTCTGATAGAAAAAATAATATTTTCATTATATTTCTTAGTTTTATATTATTTTCAATCAAACTTTTTTAGACTGTTTTAAAAAGAATTTTGTCGAACATTTTGCTCCCTGATAGTCAGAAGCATATGAACACTGTATTATGTGGAATTAGAAAACGCCATTTAATCTAGAAATGCGACGTTCAGTTTCAACAAATTTTGCATAACAAAGTCGTGTATTTTACAACCAAAATGTGCAAAACCAAAGGTAATTTGGTGCAATATGTTTAACTATATCAATTATAAAAGTACTTTTTTAGTGCGTACTTTACACAGGAAACAAATAGAACATGTCAACAAAGATACTTTGTTGATACGCTTTGTTGGTGTGTACTAAAAACAACCTAATTTCAACCTTAAATTAAATCTTCAATTGAAATGCTGATATATGGTAATATAAAAGCAAATGATAAGTATTTCCACTTTATCAGATGTAGGGTTAAAATGCAGAAAAGGACTCGTGAGTGGTTCTATAAGCTACAAGCTTTCGTAACAAGCAACCTATAATAAATTAGTTGAACTAAATATCCTTATCAAGTAAACAAAGTTCATAAAATTAATATAAATAATTCCTTACGAGTGTTTAGCAGTGAAGCTGTCCAGGAGTTTTCTCCTGGCTGGGGGCCATAGGTCCTTGGTCCCGACTGTCTTTCTAATTCCTAATAGGTCCAGCAGCCCACGCTTCTCCAGCAACTAACATTTTACAAGAAAACTATACATAATGGATATTTTAAATGTAATGACAATATTACCGTCTCATTATCAAAAACAAGATAATAAAATAAACAAGATAATACAAATTATATTCAGTTTAATACCAAGTTCAATAAACTTTGCCTTTATTGACCAGTAAAACACTTTAATTCAACACTAATCATCATTTTTCAACTCAGTCAAACAAGGGGAATAACTATAATATTGAATAATTCTAAAACCCAGAGTTACTGGCCTTGCATGTGTAGCTTACACCAACATGTACACCATGTTTCATTTGAATACTTGTATCTTAAAGGTTTTCTGTCCAAGATTAAAGTTTTTACACACCACTGTTGATGCAGACAACAATGCTTAAGCTATATGACAATGACAAAAAAACGGTCAACACATTTATTTCACAGGGCGTCTTTGGGTGCTTGTTCCAAGGATAGAATCGAGTCGAGTTGGAATGCGTAACTCTCATAAAAAGCCGCAAGTACAGCTGTTAACATTATCCAAGGATATTCTCCGCTGCATAAAATCATGGTCCGCCTGTGTCATTTGTATCTCCGGCGGACACAGAAGAACAAGAAAAAAGAAGCTTCAAAGATGCCCACAGAGTCACTTATCAATAGTTTAAACAAATACTGATATATTTTACTTTCCTTTCCTTTTGAAGTCCAACACTTTCATGATGGAATAACACGGACAGTTTGCAAGTAATTTCAAAAACAGAATATGTCTCTGACTTTAATTTACATATATGTCTTCGTGCATGTTTTTCCATAAGGCCACATTGGAAAAAATGATGTATGTTATGTTTGTACATGTATTTAATGTGATGCTCCTTAAATAAAGTTAGTATTACTATTATTATAATGTCTATAAAGCACAAACCACAAGAATCTCGCGTAGTCTGAAGATAACCTCATCCTCTGACCACAGTGAATGCAGTGTCTTAAGACCCTCCAATAAAGGGCTGATGGAGTTGATTACTGATGCTCTGAAAAAAAAACAACATTTATCATTCATTCTCAAATGACAGTGGCTTTGCGACCAGATTTGTTAAGATATATCACAGATGTATTAAAACCAGGTTCACTGACCACCTTTCGGTACACTTGTTTAGAAAAGAACTCATCATTATATTGCAATTAAATGTATTTTAGTTATAAACATAAAATGTTATGTGTATAAAAGCAATGGAAACTATAAACTCTTTAAATACAATATACTCACATATCATGCCAGGGCAAGAAACTACTGAAGAGACAAATCTATCTAGCAAGATATAACATTTAAAGATACCGGTAAAAAAAAAACAACATCCCTCAAATAAAAAAAGGGGTTGGGTGCTAAAATAAGGGCCAGTAAGAAAAACAGGAAACAAACAAAAAGTACTTAATGCAATCTAAAATAGACATACCTGTAAGTATAAAAAACATTTCACTTCATCTTTTTCATGTCTACATACCTTGATTCCACATAAGCTTGCTCATCTAGAAGGTCATAGCTTGGGAGATCCAGAACTGGACAGTGTCTAGAAAAGAAGGAATTTGAACAATGAATAAAAAAAAAAAATAAGGATTGTGTAAAAAATGACTGCAATCTGTGAAGCACACAATGACTCTTCGGAAAATTTGAAAAATTGTAGCCAAGCATACATACTGCATGAACACACAAAAAAATAGATTCATTATGTATACATTTTCCCCTTATCATAACTGGTATTTTATTTTTTTCAACTTCAAAGGGTTGAAACATTTTCATGTATATCAAAAAAATATGAAGATTTTAATTCATGTTTTACATATGCATGAAACAGGTGACTCAGCCTGCAAAGGTCTCGAAATGTCGACCGATTCATGCAAAATGAATGCTGATTTGACATTGCAGAAAATCAAGCTCAAATGTAACAATGAACTTAATGTTCCCATAAATATTTTTTGACAAGTGTTGGGAGAAGAGAATACATATTTGTCGATACAAATGAAGGCCACATTTTTCTCTACTAAGTTAGAAGTAAATTGTTCTTTATGAAATTTTCTAGATCAGTTCTTTCAACCGAAGCCTTAAATTCTTGTTATCCATTCTGAACAAGGACTCTGTGCATGGAGTATGTCATCAGCTGCGAGCGCAAATTTTGACCACACTTGTAAGGGCCATACATCTGGAGTTAATACATGTAATTGTGTGGTGTAGCTGTTGATCCAATTCAGTCCAGTATTATGCTAAGAAACATTGTAACCTAGATTGGTAGAAAAGGAATTACAGTCTTAAGTTAGAGATCGGAAATGAAAGTGTGACACTGCGGATAATGACATGGATGCAGCAGAACATTATGATAATAAACATGTATCTCTACATAGTAAGTGCGTGGAAATATGTGACCTCATGTGGGACAATGACATCTGACAACATGATCCCGTATACAGACATATAAAAATATAGCCCTACCCCAACTCCATCCACTCTGTGATCATACAAGCCAGCTGTCTGTACAGTGGATGAGAGGGGTATCCCAGTATCCCCTTGCGCACACGAGAAACATCATCTCTCCCAGCTTCTTCCTCAAGTAGAGTTGTTAGATCGTCAACTGTCAAAAATTTATCTTCTCTAACCTTTTCCTTCTCAAACAACTGAAACAAAGATGAACAAGTAAATTTATATGATGTCAATGATAAAAAATGTGATAAACACACACACATGAATTGTCATAAATTTGTATCAGAACAACAGACAATATTTCCAGGGAAATAACTATGTAGGTAGTAAATGAATTGTGCTTCAAAGGATAAACAAACAACTTGGCATAACTATGCAAATTTTAGTGAGAAAACAGGTTAAACCGCGGTGAACATCTGCTTTCAACAGGTTAAGAGTCATAGAGGAAAGTTGGGTTACACATGGACTGTCATATTTAGATTCCATACATGACAGTCGACAGTGCCACATGAATCCCTTAGGCAAATATGACATTATATATGACAAAGTAACTAAGTAATCTAATTAGGGTGTTTCTATGAATATGTACCAAAGCAATTAACCTTCTAGCTGTGAATTATACTGCTGGAACAATTTACAATTAGAGCAAAAACAAGGCACCATCATAAAAAATATCTACAACAGTAGTAGTATGTGATAATACTGACTTTTTGTTAACAAGTATTATAGATCAATGTCACTGATGCTTTCTTATTTAAGTAATTGTCTGTGTTCTGGGCTGCTTAATTTTTCCATGGCACTGACAGCCATTAAGTCAATGCTTATTTTACCTAGCCAATTACTTAAATTAGGAAGAGCAAGTTAACATTTGCAAGAAAAAATAATGAACATATTCAAGTAGCAATAATTCTAGTCCAAATAATTGTATGTTGACAGATTTTTTTTTACGATTTTTGATATGGCAAATCCTTCACGTACAAATTGTTTTGTACCAAAAGTGGATAGTTGTTTCAATCGGGATTCCGGGTTAAAGCATATTGCGTCCATAAAATATCATAAAAACAAGAAATATTACTAGATAATGTTTTTTTTATGTTAGTTCCTTACACAAAAAATAAATATCTAATGGATAATTATGAGTTTGATGGGTGTTCTTCATTTCATTCTATCAATACATAACGCAAGGCTGCAGTCCACAGTATTACAACAATCGGAGCACTTCGGTCATGGCCGAGTTGTTACGATTGTATTTACGAGGTCTGTCACGAAGCTTGACGGAGGTGGCCGTGTTATCACGATTGGGTCGAGTTGTTCCGCTTGGCATAATTGTTGTCTGTGTCGGTCAAGTTTCGTTTTATTGGAAAGGTGGATCATGTGTTTAATGCTTGTTTTTGTGCAAAATAGCTTTATACTTACATGGTAAAATATGAATATAAACCTTTATTATCCATTTCAAGCACAGAATACTTCACTAAATACAATTTCAATATATTTCAAACCCACCCAGTTTTTGCACAAACCCGTTTAGATGTAAGGGATTGAAAGAATCCCGTATAACACCTCTATTATTTTAGACTACAATAATTCTTTCAAACACAACTGCCTTACAGGTAACTAGCACAGAATTTACCCATAAACATGTCAGATTTAATAATAATATTCTTAAGTTGTTTAGAGTCCAAATCAGATTTTACCTTTTTCATCACAGCCTCTAGATCTACAACATCAGTCATCCTAGTATGATCTTTTGATTCTGGATATTCAGCAGAAACTAATTGCTCAATGTATTTTTTGTACATAGCAACTAGTGAATGAATTTGTTTATATTATTAATACAGTCCATCAAGGTGTTTTAAAAAAACATCAAACAGCTGATGAAATAAACAGAAATTTTGTTTTTGATGTACAACAGTCTGATGAAATCAAAAGAAACCGTACATTCAAGTTTCACTTTGTACTTAAAATAATTGACATTAGTGTTTTCCGCATTATTCCATAATCAACCAATATGACTAACAATATTTATCATCTTTGGAACCCATTCACCAAGTATAAATAATTATTTGTTTTTATTTTTGTTTATTGTTTACAATTTTCGCACTCGATTAAAATTTCAATATTTTCTACATTTAATCGATTAAGTTTTTAATTGTTGCAGCGGTTACTTCCCCTGTAGTAAGACAGAGTTTAATTATCAATTTAATTAGTGCAACGCAGTTCTTCGGATGAACATAGGTGCGGATACTGGACTTATCGAAATACGCCGCGTTTAGTTTACTACCGAAAGACGGAGAAAATTACCGAAATACGCAAGAAAGTCACCGAAAGACGCCTTCTTTACATTTATTTTTAATGCTCTTAAATATTAATATTATATAATTACATTACACAGTAAACATTTAATGTTGGGTCAACGTTGTGCCAACGTTGACCCCAACATCGGATCATTGGATTATGGTTGGATTTGAAAGTTTTTTATATGTCATACCCCAACGTTGGGTCAACATCGGGGTACAACCATAATCCAACCATTTCCCGTCGTAAATCCAACCCTATTACAACCATATATAGGTGTATGATCAAAAGGAATGTGTATAGAAGTCGCACTGTCCGTTCGTCCGCCCATATTTTGTCTCAGCTATAACTTTTTAACCTTATAGTGATGTTAAGTCACCTCTGTAGCCGATTTGTAGTAGTGTGGTAACATACTTGGATTAAAACCTATGGGTTGCAAGTTCAAGTCCTCGCCTCATTACTACAAGTTTTAACCATATTCAGGGAAACACGTTAAATGGGGTTCCTATGTGCCACTTTACACAGGCGCGTACTCTCACCGTGCCTACGCCATTCCATAGGCCAGTAGCTTCGTTCAGTTAACGTACCTAAAACACATCACCATGCGTAAATAAGAAAAATGCTTATTTGATGCATCTAATTGAATTTTAATGTGTTTATTTATGAGCTCACAAATTCCGTATGAACCTGATTTCAACTGAGTAAAAAGCGCTATTGAAAACGTGCTCATTAAAAACAATAACACACACACACACACACATAGTTTAATGTTCTTTTTCGTGAAACATTGCGGCAAACTATAAAAAGAACATTGAATAAATACGTTAAAGGACAATCTTAAGGTATCCTCCCATCTCAAAGATACCTAAGTGTCTCAGTTGGAGGCAAATCTATCGATCTCGCAATACTCCGTGTCTCAGCCAAAGGTCCCATAGCTTGGACACTAAAATATGACCATTCATTCCAATTGGTATTGTTAAAAAACAATATGTGAAATGCTAAGAGTTTTACTTGAAAACATATCATTATACATATAAAAATATATAATATACGATGCCACATGCAAATCACATGATCATATCTAAAAATACTTAAAATATCAAATCGGCAAAGATTGTAAACGATCTTTTCTTAACTCTTTTTTTTTATCTAAACTTAATGCAAGAAAAGTTGAAATTTGATAACAATTATCAAATAAAGACAGAAGAAAAAATTACATATATTTGTTTATATTTTATATCGCTGAACTCCAGCAATAGTCGCTCATGGTGGCAGATATCTATATGCTGCTTGTCAGGGAGAAGATCATGGTGTAGGAGATTGACAACGATTGCCCAAACTGCACAAATTGAGAAATGGTGTTGTTGGTCAACAGCCCATTCCGTTACGATTGGCCGCCACAAATTAAACAATTATATAGATTTGTTTAAAATTCCAAATACACAACAGCAAAGTTGATTACAATTACATCGGTCTTTTGACTAAGCAATAGTATTTCAGACATAGTTACATAAATGAAAGTTGTTGTAATATTAAATAGTTGAGCACTATTTATGAAGAAAAAATATCTACTCAGAATACCCACAACGCAGCAGTGAAAAAATACTAACATCAAACAACCAACTTCAGTAGTGAACTGACGAAACAAAAAACATGTAGATTAATAGAGTTTTTTTTTATTAATCAACGATGACGTTATGCCGGAATTATATACAATGTACATAAATTTCTTACATAGCTTGTCTTCAGATGAGGCTCATGAACATGTGCATTTTATCCTGTTCGTAAGATCTCCCCTTTCTACAACGTAAATAATGTAAAATAAGACATGAATATATATATATATATACATATAAAATAAGACATGAATATATATATATATATATATATATATATATATATATATATATATATATATATATATATATATATATATATATATATATATATATATATATATATATATATATATATTCATGTGTTATTTTACATTATTTACGTTGTTGAAAGGGGAGATCTTACGAACAGGATAAAATGCACATGTTCATGAGCCTCATCTGAAGACAAGCTATGTAACAAATTTATGTACATTGTATATAATTCCGGAAAATACAAATACATGGTAGCCAGCAATTTAACTAAGATAGTGTTTAAAGGCACAATGTCGAGGAAAAAGACACCGAAAAAGAGACACATAATGAAAAAAAATACATACGGATACTAGACGTTTATTAAGCATTCGACGGGGTGTCACTTCGTTTATAAACCCTTTCGGGTGGATTTGTTCCTTCATTAGTTCCAGAAAAAGTTCTAGAGTGTGTGAAGTTGTCTTAGGCTAATATGGTGTCACTGACATGTCAGAAATGCATCTAGGTAATGATTGTTCCCCTGTCTTTCTAGTCTGTAGCAAAGACATGCCTATACAGTACAGTTACCATACTTCAGACACACGTGTATAAGGTGATAACGGACTGTAAAACACAGAGATAAAGTCAGAGAAAGACTCAATAGGCTGGTTGAAGGACCTGACGTGTGGTAATCAATGTTGAAGTTGTTAATCAATTTTGAGAAATGCCAAGACATTAATGTATGCACAAATAAGAGCTAGGTTTCGCAAACAATCATGGCCACATTCAGGCTGTGGACTATAACCCGTACTTTGGCCGAGTAAACTTGGAAAAAAACATTTGGCAAAGACAAATGAAAAAGGGTTCCACGGCGTTTGACTAACACAGGTGACCAAAAAGTCATCAATCGATTCGTACAAGTCCAACAAAAACAACCATGTGTGTCGAAAACATTGAGATAATAACGGGCGTGACTGTGTCACAAATGTGTTGAAAAATCTTGGTTGATACACGACAAGGCTGAATTTCATTTTTCAACGTCCAGCACCCTGCTGTTGATATGGATCCAGGATTCGCTTCTCCAACCGGGAAAAATGGCTGGCCAGATTCAAACAATATACAACTGGATCAACGATCTTCAATAACTCCTTACTTTATATCCCCATACTTTACGGGCTTAGAATAAGCTACAGGTTACCATCACAAGTGCAAACACACTTGAAGCTGTCACACTGAGTTGCACTGATTAATAACAGGCCGGCGACCTCTACCAGACAAGCGTAGATCATTCAGCGACATGTACATTTTTTTGGAAACGATCATTGACCTTCACTTGGAAGAAACAGAAGGAGAAAGAACACACGTGCGCCGACATTCGATTATCCTTAACAATATTCATAATGTCGTCTTCTACTATCTACGTATTGGAACGGTCAGCTAGAAGGGGGTTTACTGATGGAGTATACCAGTTTTCAAGTCAGCAAGTCAGCTGTTGTTTGTATCTATAATTATAGACGCGGGAAGCAAACACGCTTTACAAAAGTATTGTATAGTATGAACTGTGTTTCAGCGATACTTTTTTTCTGTGAAAATACATAGATAGTAATCTACCCGAACTTGAACGCTTTGAACTAATATAAATTCATGTGTTTCTTATCCTCTTCCTTTTGTCCAGCATCATTTTTGGCGATATCCAAAAGTGCACGATAATCTCTCAATATTGATTGTTAACGAGTAGGTGGATGTTTCAGACGTACATGTACCAAGTAAAGTCTTATGTAAAGTTTACCACTGGAATTGATTATAGAGTGTAACAAGCCAAATCAACTGGGAGATACATTATTGATAACAGGACATTTAAATATAATACTCCAGCATTATTTTAATTTGATAAACGATGAATGTACTACACAGTTTTATTTTGAATCACCTTATTTTATGAAACATAAACTTAATTTCATCAAATGACGGGTATTTAGACATAATTTGAAATAGTGCAATATACCGATGTCGGTAAGCGCATTAGCAACCAATATCTTCAAACCTGGTTTATCTGTTAAACGCATTCCATAAACAAGCATGCACAAATTAAATACGATGCCCTACTAAACAAAGCCAATATTTTTAAAAGCCTTCTTGCGCCCATAAATACCCTATTTCAAATAATAACCTTAATTTTATTTTTTAGTTTTGTATTGTGACCGAGGTTAAATATTAAAATATCAGTTTTACCAGTTTATATGAATAGTAAAATTTGGCGCGATTGTGCAATAGGGTTGTGTTTGAATCGCCCACAAGCGACATAGAGGGCGCCAAAGGTCGCTACAAGCCAAACGATTAGAGTAGACGCCAAAGAAAGTAAAGTGAAAATTTGTAAATAAGTCAAGGTATGTCTTCAAAAATATTTTGCCTTTATATTTGTTGATGTTTTTTGTTGATTGCGAATTAGATACATGCCAGCTCAAAGTCTGTTTATTGGCCATATTCTTTATTATTTGTATGTGCCTTGATATCCGCCATTTTCTTCGAAGTAATGTTGTAATGTCCGCCATATTTTCTTTCCTTGTATTGATGTGCGACTGACCTTTTTTAAACAGTGTACAACGTATTTTGTTTATTGATTCTATTTATTAGCTATACTACACATTTGTACACGTTGCATCGACTTAAATGCAATATCATTGTTTCTTTTAAATTGATGATAACATTCCAAGGGAAGGAACTCGTGTACTCAATGTAAGAAAAAAATAATGCCGGGTTTGGGGTGTTATTGCCTTGTATTAAGGGAAATAAGCACTAATGGCAACTTATTTAAAGCCCTAGTACCACAAGAACATATATGACTCCATGGGCCATGAAAGATATGAGAACATGTGATCAAATTACTGTTTTTTAACAGAGGTAGCAACAATCAGTGATTTTTAAAAAAAATCAAATCCAGCTTAAACCTTACTGTTTCAGATAGATATAACCATACTTATAACAAAAATGTATACTTTTAATATGTTATGTCAAAGCACATAGAATTTAACAACTCCAGATTATGCAAAAAATCAACATTCGGAAAGTCACTTTTTTCACTTTTTACAAAAAGCTGACCCAAGTTTTTTATTCCACTCTAGAATGTTTTTCCAGTGCACAATTCACTCCTGACTGCTTCTATAACCATCACTAACCTATCCTGTATCTTGTATTGGACCAAGCAACTTCTTAGTATGCTGCTAAGATGAATCGAAGTGCGCCGCGCCAAGACAGAAATACCTGAAAATAGGCAAAACATACATATAAGACATTAATATGGGGAAAAATGTTTATCACATTATATTTTACATTACTTTTATATAAATACATATTAAACTGACCTATCCCGTATCTTGTATTGGACCAGGCAACTTCTTAGTATGCTGCTAAGATGAATCGAAGTGCGCCGCGCCAAGACAGAAATACCTGAAAATAGGCAAAACATACATATAAGACATTTATATGGGAAAAAATGTTCATCACATTATATTTTACATTAGTTTTATAAAAATACATATTAAACAGGTTAGTTTCTCAATTATGAAATGATAATGCACTGCAAGAATGATATAATGTCAGGTTAGAAGCTATGAAGTTACCCCAAACCGAAATAGCAAGCATTATTAGCTTTAGAACCAAAGAATGGAATGTGATATTTGTCATTTAGTATGTAAAAAACTGCCTTATGTTTTATTAAAAAATAATTAACTTTTCTTAACTAAAACTCGGAAACTAATCTACTGTTCTAGGCAAGCAACATTTGTTAACATTATAAAGCATCTAAACTTAACAACATGCTACATGCTTTTAGTATTAACTTAACAATGAAACATGAATGCTTTTAGTATTAACTTAACAATGAAACATGAATGCTTTTAGTATTAACTTAACAATGAAACATGAATGCTTTTAGTATTAACTTAACAATGAAACATGAGTGCCTTTTAAAAGTATTAACTTAACAATGAAACATGAGTGCCTTTTAATAGTATTAACTTAACAATGAAACATGATTGATGAGGGATGAGATGAGTGTTAAACTGGCACCTGAAAATAATAAATGTTAATGGAAAGTTAACACTCTCCCTCAGACACAGAGGATTTCAACTGGAACATGTGCACTGTTAAATGTGTCTTACATGTAAATAATGTGGATTATGCCAACACCAGTTTCTATGTCAATATCTGAAAAGCTCAAGTAATCTTCATTGAACTTTAAATACTGCTTAAGCTGATCTTTTATAAATAGCACAATTATTCTAAAATCACCTTGTTTGTAATCCTGACATAAGTTATATGCATAAATAGCATCATCACTGTCATATTTAACATTATACCATTCTCCAAAGCTGGGAACCACTGATATCAGTTGTGAATAGGTCTCGGTCACTCATAATAAAACTCAAATCAAAGTTGAACCAGCCCGAGGCGGACACACTCTGTCACGGAGTCAGTGAGTTTCTTCTGAAAATGAATTGAATACAAATGCACTTATTTTTTTTAACAAAACCATTTGTTAACTCAGTTATACACATTATTTTCAGGTTTGACACTGGAACCAATATTTGTGCATGATAAATGAGAAGAAAGCCTTGCCTAAAATTAGTTTTGCTTTTTTTAGATTATATATTTAACATCGATTGCAAAAAAAATGTATGAAAAGTACGAACGATTTTGAGTACAGTACGAAATGGATATCACAAAAATGCATCAATTTATCAGACAAACAAATAAGATTCAATAAATGCATACATGCAATAACTCAATATAACCAACCTGCACCAAACGGCAATATTGTCATCTACCAGATACAAATCGCTGTTGCAATTACTAAGTAATACGCATTAATTTTTGTTTGCAATCGTTCCGGAAACGTCCACATTAGCAAGTGCTCGATTGGCAGGGGAGGTAATTTTATCCATTCTTAACTCCCCTCGCGGTCGCGCACCAATATTGAAAATAACCTAAATTCACATATATTACGGTTAAATACGGTGTAAATGTTACCCATTTTATTTAGAATAATGATCAAACTTCATTTAAACCACAGAAAGATCCGCGTATATGGCCGTTTTCAACAAAATCGCGATTTGTTTAGTTTTCAAACCTTATTCTCCCTACTAAAAATCAGCATTTATATAATATGTAGGTCATATACGCCATATTTGGACTTAATCCCACCCATTTATGCTAATATTTCATTTGGTTAACCTTTCTTTTCTTCCCATTGACGCGTATAAAATATGCTAAATTTCCGGGTCAGGTTTTAGCGAAAACACCGATTGCGCAATAATTGGCTTTGCACATGCGCGGTTGACGCTAACAGAGGCGCTTAAATTAAAGTATACTACTGAACTTGAGCAGTCAAGGCACGTTGTCCTTTATAGTCAAACTTACTTGTGTTTTTATTTCCCAGATATTGAACAGGCAAGATGGCTGCTGAAGAAAGAGACATCGAGGAGACTGAGGAGTTCACGTTGGCTGTGAAATATGTGCTGAAGAGACAGATGAAGGATCTGGTAAGTCTTATTATTTGATCAGGCATTTAGAATAAAAATGATAATTTGTCAGTGTAATGAATGTAATTTAATTGCACTGTAGCAGTCAATGCGAAAACTTTTTCTAGCTCATAGGACATTGGGACAGACAAGGACCAAATTTTTACCTGTCGCAACAACTTTTTACCTGTCGCAACATTTTTAACCTATCGCGACATTTTTTACCCGGTCCGACAACTTCTACCCAATACAATTAACTCTTACAATACTGAATGCATTGCTTATAGCAGTAACAGTGACAGAGACTAATAGACTATTCTAAATTATTTCATTTATTTCATATACACATAATTTCAAAAGATTTTCTTCAACACTTTGATAGTCCGCAATCTTATCCTCTGAGTCTGTTTCCCCAAACATGTCGCTGATTTCATCCTCCAACAGATCTGCCATGGCCTGCCTTCTTTCCAAGATGAAACAAACTTTTTGTCTACAGGGGGTGTTTTCTTTTGCCCTGCAGATGAAATTTGCAATTTACGCCCTGGCTGAGCATCTTTAGAATATTTAAAAAAAAAACATGCTTAATTGTAATCGTAGTTTGAGAAAACACTAAAATATAATTATTTCAGAACTGTCAAAAAGTTTGTCTGAAGAAATTGTCACTTGCGTCTAAAACGTGATTGTTTCTATTAAGATCCTTTTGATTTAATAAATAACACAAGCTAATGACAAAAAATACTTGCTTATTAATACAAATTAAAAACAAACACACTTTAAAATAACTAATAATAGCTCGAAAAATACAACCTTTTATACGATTGACATGACCTCGGTGTTTTTGACAAAGACAAACAGAGCAGAACGCATATGTAATAAAAATAACGTTTGGCTTAGAAAATGTCTGTGAACCAATGAAATACAGCGACGCTCTCGCTTTCATGCTGAGCTAGTCGTATTCGAATGTGAGCGTAATTTAAACAGAGCTAGCTTTATCTCAAACGTAAACATGTGTCAGAGTGAATAAAAATAGGTAAAATGCAAATCTCACTGAAATAAAAGTGGCTTTTTTCATCAGGACTTATCAAATTTCCTGACAATAAATGTCCGGTTTTGATTTCTTTTCACTGGAAATATTTTCGTCAGACATTGTGTCCGACAAAAACAGAAATTTCAGCCGGTCATCCTGAAAATTACCGGGCATGACCGACTGTTCGACGGACATTCGCATTGACTGCTGTAGCAGTGGTCGAAATAAGCAGAAGCCCGCAAGCCCTGCACTGGTAAAATGTCTTCCGGGCTTGCTCAATTCCTGAATTTTATATAACCGGGCTTGTTCATAAATACGATTCCATGCAATAGTATAAGAATTCAGGCTTGTTCATCCAAAAGTCTAATTTTGATGACTGCTGTAGAGTCTACTATATCTTTCTCAGTCTGCCCGACAATAGCAGCTATTTTGTAGGCCCGCGTGTCCGGCAATAATTTGTGGGGCAAAATGATTAAATAAATATGTGTTAATCGTGTATCATGTGAATTTTATTAACTAACCTATGTTTACTTGATCAAACCAATGTAGACTGTATTGCAGGACCTCGTGTCCTGCAATGTGATAATGACTTCGTACAGACTGCTTTCTTTTAAAAATAATTTGGCCTGTTAAACAGAGCTTTTGAAATTTATACCCTAGTTAAAGTAATATAAATATATTATATATTTTTAAATGATTAATTTAAAATCTACGAATAATTATTGTTCCTAAGTCATGATTTTAAATTTTTATTTGGCCTGATTTTTTCTTCAGATCACTCAGATGCGTGAACAGGGCGAGGAGATGGTAGTGATGGCTGTAAACATTCAGGATGGTACTTCCACACATTTTGGAACTCCGCTTGGGGACTGTTTCATTACAGAACAGAAGTCGCTCACCAATAACTTTGTCACCTTCTGTAAATCAAATGGACAAAGTGAGTTGTCAGGATAATTGTTGGACCCTGAATATAAATGTATTTACTGTAGATTAACAATCTTCTAAACACCAAAGAGATATTCTCCAAACCTAAGTGCTGCTGGACCCGATCTATATAATATGTAGGTGAATAAATGCTGTCAATAATATATGCCAAGTTGTTGGCATTTGAAAATTGATCATGTATATTCGGATCAAACCCACTTAGTGTACATGTATCACTAATGTTGACTATGTTTCTTTTTTACAGAAAAGTCTAAAGCGGTGGGAACCCAGTATTCCTCCAAGAAAATTGCTGCTACACCAAAGGGGAGAGCAAAAGCAGCCACCTCAGCCTCAACAGGTATTTCGTGTATTTGAGATCATTGCCAAATAGTACCTTAAAGATGCACTCTTACTCCTAAATAAGATGTTATACAACAGGTTGTTTTTTTTGGCAATATTTATAGCCAGTATTCGGTCATGTTCCCTATGGCAAAAAGTATCTTATTTTCCTAATTTCCTAATCTTATTTACCCAATTTCCCAACAAAAATTCACAATCTGGAGTCAATCAAAAGAAAAAATGAGTTCAATAAAGTGCATTTGTTCATAAATTTGTCTGCCATTTCATTTGAAATGTTGCAAAAAAGCTTAATAAGGTCTTTTTTGGCAAATTACTTCTTGGTAATATCACTATTTGAAAAAAGGGCTCTTAGATGTGAAGCATGTTGAAAGTACCATAAAAGCCAGCCCCTGCGTTATGTAGTGGCTTAGTTAGTCGCATTGTTTTTTTTATGCAAGATATAATCATGGGCTTGTATTTCAGACGCCCCAACATTGAAGATCACTGTTCCCAAGAAAATGAGTGTTGGTATATCGGAGCAGGAACTGGGAGGCCTTGTTGGACGCATTGTGGCTTCTCAGCTTACACAGAACAAAGCTAAAGGTAATGTGCTTGCAGATTCATTTTGAAATAACAGCTGAGCTTACTCTGTGGTTTGTAGTGTCTTGCCTTTATTCAACTTAAAATTCAGCAATATTCTGTAGTTGCAATGACTGTAGAATAAGAATAAGAATATTATTTTTTTCAAAATTCCTTTTTCTGACAAATTCCCCTTGTGGAACAGCCCTAAAGCTTGATTATATAGAGCTGAGTGAAAGCCCTTGTTTAAACTGAATTAAGTCTGTAAAGATACTTTTTTAAATACCAGTATACTTTGATAATTGTTATACAACTGACTATTATCTAAAATATTGAGTGAACTTTTTCTCATACAGTGACTGTAAAATAATTATTTCAATGATACAGGTGATGGTTCCAGTGGTGGTACCAAGTTTGACGCATTGCTGGAGTCTATCAAAAAAGGAAAGGCCCCTGACACACCATCCGGAGTTACAAGGTTAGTTAAAAAATTTACAACGATTGTGAAACAAGTTATTGCAACTTACAATAATCACTCCCATTGGCACGATGTTGTGCAAGAGTCTGGTCTTGTGTTCTTGGGATAACCGGAGATAACCCATTTGGTGATTACAAACCAAACTCACATGCATCCAGGCCATAAATTGAACCCGGGTCACTGCGCTATAAACAGACAACCGCAAACTTCAAAGTGCAACTACATGAAAGTTTTGAATGAACAAGCCTTAATTCTTACACTAGTACTCAGGGTAGTTCAAATTCGGAAGGAAAAAAATTTGATCGCGAGGTTTTTTGGTAATAAATGTTCCTTTATAATACCGCTAAAAATGGCCCTTCTCGCCTATAACATCTCTGTTTGATATATAGAGCATCGCCTTGACTGGTTTAAAATTTTCGATAATCTTAATCATTATCTTACGATTCGGCAGCATTGTGTAAATTTCCTTGAGGAAAACGAGACAGGAATGCCCACAAACCTGCGCAGTCAACATTTTACGCATCTTTGATACCAATGACCTTATTTCGCAATTTTCCAAAATTCTTAAAATAGTAACATAGTGTTGTTGTTTTTAGTGCATTGTATTTATCGATGTTTTTACTTCATGGAAATGAATTTATAGCAAATAAACAAGCACCAGATATGAAAATAAATGACCCTACATTACGAGTACGTAGAATTACGTATCCATGAAGCTATCAATAAAGCGTGGATCTCAGTATCTATGAAGTTATGGATAGATAAGTAAAATTGCGTATCTATGAAGTAGAGGGTAGTAAATATGTAAAAATTTGGAGGGGGGGGGGGCATGCCCACGGGGGATTTAGCTGGCCGCCTACTTTTCTGTTTCAGTCGGTTCAACAAAAACTTATTGACAACCCTGAGTACATGGAACATAAGAAATTGTCAACAATCTCTGCTATTTAAAGTCCAGAATCTATGCAAGTCCAAAAAGCATTTTACCACTGGAGGGCTTGTGCTAATTTTCGACCGCGGTTATTGTATTTCTTACATAGTGGGACATACTTAAGCTGCACTCTCACATATTGGCCGTCATGACGACTTTTTTTATATTTTGTGTTTGAATGAGCCAATTTTTGCATAAATGTCTGGAACCAGTGATATAAGGCTGCTTGATCAAAAGATCACATCACAGTGTTTAATCTTGCATTTAAAAATTGATGTTTTATGGCTGAAACACTTGAAAAAAGAGAGTTTTTCAGCAGAATTCTAAACATTTGTGATCTACTATATTTTGAGTTATCTGATATGACTAAATTGAAGGCATTGATGCCAAATTCAGCTTATTCTGAGACAAGTAATAAAATAAAAGTCAAAACAATCAATCTGTGATAGTGCAGCTTTAAAAAGAAATAGTGACAAGCTTTCATGTCACCAATATTGCTGTGATGAATTGTGGAACTGATTGTCATAAATTGATAATCTTTTGAAGGAGCGGAAGGAAAGTCAGCAACAAATACCTTGAGGGAATCAAGAGTGCCAGAAAGCGAGTCAAGCTAGGTAATGCTCTTGCACCTTTGATGGTTTGATTGTTAAGTTAATATTTATCTATGTAACTTGTACATATTGGACCGATTATTAAGAATTTTGTTAATTTTGGAATCATTACTGCTGTGCAAGTGTTATTGATAAACTTGTGATCTGCAGTAATTCTAACAAGAGCTGGGACAACTGTTTCAGCTGTACTTGTTTTATTTAAATACATATGAGCACATCGTCACATTTTCGTCACATAAAATGTGACAACAATGTTGATTATCACCTTGATAGCTTAAAGTTCTGAACAATCAGCCAGCTGTTAATGTTATTTAGATTTTTGATTTTGGCTGTTCAGTTAATGCCATTTGCTGTTTGTTTTATGAAATCATCATTTTCATGTGAAAGACAAAATACATCATTTGAAATAGGGTTTTAACTAAAAATTATAGAAGGGTGCTGCCCCCTGTCCTTTGTTGGTAGCGCCCTCATGCAGACCAGCATGTGCACACTCCCCCTACCTTCATAGAATTAAATGCTGAAGATAATAAAAACTCTTTTGTTTTGATAGAAACTTAAACTATTATTTTAAATTCATAAAAAACTTGACATATTTGGCAGTAGAAACATACTATTACATCAATTAAGTGTCATTACTACCACTTTTTTGAGAGATTCATAATGCTAAATTCTTCAATGCCAGACATGATGTGCACCTTTTCTCCCTTAGCACCCTGTCCTTTTTCTGCAGCCCCCTGTCCTTTTCAAAACATGGCTAAAAACCTACTTGAAAACTAGTTTACCTTCATTTAAAAATGTCTTCCAATTGTTTACAGAGAAGGAAGACTCTGGGGATGAGGAAATACCAGAAAGTTTTATTCTCAACCAGCTGACTGACTTAGAAGCAGGGGCTATGAAGAAGTAAGTTTTGAGTATTTGTACAGTACCTTTGGTTTAACATTGACTAGTGTTTTAACCTTGTGGAAAGAAATGAAAAGTAAAGTCTGAAATGTGTTTTGGGCATTGTGGCCAAAATTGTGTCGACAATAACAATCCTAATGAAACTTGGTGACACTTTTTGTATGCATAATGTTCTTGATCTCTTGACCTTGGGTGGTTTGTAATGTCTTGGTCAAGTTCAATAGTAGGGTAAGTTGCATCAGCAACTTGAGTTATGCCCCTTTGGTGTTTAAATATGGTATGTTTCTTTCTTTGTGGACCTTAAGTTGATATTACTGAATCATGATGAAACTTGGTGACAGTGTTTGCAGGCATAATATCTCGAGTCAAATTTGGTAGTGCAATATATCGCCTTAGTAACTCAATTGACTTAAGTTAGGTTCCTTTAACAATGTTATATTATAATTGGTTTGACTCCGATGTCTGTTCTAGTGGGCGACACATCCAATCCAAAATCCCCAACACAAACATACACATACCATAATCATAAATAAGATTACGAGTTATTGCACTAGAGTAAAACTGCAATTAAGTTCTTGTCAAAACTTGATTGTACTATATATAATTGATAACTTGAATGGATTGTACTATCTATAATCGATAACTTGAATGGAACAAATTATTGATTGTCAAACTGGAACCAATTCCCAAAACTATAATATAAATAAACTATCATAATGTAAATCTATACATAACCATGTTATTCAGGGTTCAGGTCAAGACTGGCGATGGTAAGAACATAGATGTACAGAAGACCACGCTGGCCCAGGCCGAGCAGATGGAGATCCTGGCCACCTCCATCATCAAACAGCTGGAGAATATCCCCAATGTTGCCCAGAGGAAGCAGGTCAAGGTGTGTACAGAATTCAGAGACTCATTTTGTTTAACTGATGTTCAGTTGACCACTTGTGAATGGTTTAAATGTTTAAAAAAAAATTGAGAATAGTTTTGAAGTACATTGTAACATTTGCTGAGAATGGTTTTTTAACTTATGGGGAAATTTTATGGAAGAATATTTAGACTTCTTTCATTTGAGCTTCGGCTGAAACATTCTGATTTCAAGATTGTAAATAAATTTGGTCAAGTGAACATCAAAGTCCAGCAGTTAGGATGGTCACAGATTGTCATTGAAAAGAAAAGACCAGCAACATAAGCTTTAAATAAAAAGACTTAACATTTGCAGTGTTTTCTACATAAGCTGTCTGTGCAGTCACCGTTTAGCAGAAGCTTGATTGCTGTGTTGTATGATCGTTTGCGGTCTTTGATCTTCCCTAGCTGCTGGGAAAAACCCATTTGCCCATGTATTATATATCTTCATGTTCACTTATACACTTGAATATTTAAAAAAATGAATGGGAGTAGCTAGTTATTGGTCAATGTTTGAAGTGGTGCTGTGGTCGAAATAAGGGCAAGCCATGCTCTGGTAAAACGCTTTCCAGTCTTGCTAAAATTCTCGGTTTTATACAACAGGTTGTTTTTCGTATGTTTAGCACTAGTGTTATAATTTGTCGGGTTTATGATGGCTAAGTGTATGATGTTCCCATTGTAATAATTCCTTTCTCAGGTTGATAAAGTTACCTTACGCTTCTCAATGATAATGTCTAAGTGGTCGAAATTAGCACAAGCCCGCAAGCAACTTATACAGCAGGGCTTGTTTAAAAATGTAATGCCAAGCAGTAGTACATGAATTCAGGCTTTTTCATCCAAAAGACTAATTTTGATGAATGATGTCTTTGAAGATTTGACGCGCTTTTATTTTTTAAGTTTAAACGAAGGCTGACTTGGAAGTAAATGGGTTATTTTGTCAGGTAGGTGTGATTTATATCTTTGACCTGACATGTGTCATGTAGGATTCCAAACATTGAAATACTGTTTTGGTTTCATTTTTAAACAGCTGTATGAAAATTTTACCATCCTGAGAAAGGAATCTTACATGTCATATGTCAATATTCCTGAATTGTTTGAAATGGAAATAGATTTAAAATTGTATTTTATCATTAAGTTTTTAAACTTCTGTGATATTTTGAAATTGTTTGCTGATTATTAAATGAATGGCTTCATTACATTACAGTTGGTATAAAATTTGATTATTTTTTTATTCTAGGTGGTATTGACTAATGAGACTGCAGATTGTCAAGTGAGAGTTGAATTAACTGGTGGAGATGAATCATGCCACAAACCAGCATCTCTTAAAATGGCAACACAAGGCACTACCACCGACGGTCTGGATGACAATGAAAGGTTGGAAATCAACATTCCTACTAAGGGTTCTACTGCTGTTGTTGCTACAAGGAGTTCTACACATCCAAAAGTGAAGACTGAGGAACGTGAAGACTCTGAAACAGAGTATCTGATGGCTGATGAGGATGATGATTTTGGAGATGCAGATACTGACAAGGCTGAAGATGATGTAGCAAGTTCTGTGGCTGATGATGATGTGCCGGGTGCTGTGCCTTACACGTCATCACCGAAGCAGGCTGTAGGCATGCACAGCTCTCCCTCCCCTTCCCCAGCTAGTACATCCACTGTGAAACCAAAAAAGAAGTACGAAAAACCTTTGTATGAGCGAATGCCGATGGAGTGTGAGCATTGCGGACAGTATGTACAGGGTAAGAGTAACCTGAAGTCGCACATACGCAGAGTACACCTTAAAGTTAAGAATCATAAGTGTGCAATATGTGAAAAGGGCTTCTGGTCCAATAATGCTCTGGAGAGTCACATGCTGTCTGTCCACACGCGGCGGTGTGATAGTTGTCAGGAATATGTTGTAGAGTCAGTCCCCTGGAGCACTGGCGTGGATATGAGAATGAAACGGGATGTGATATGCACCTGTGGAGCCATTGTCAGCATCTACAGCACATTTGGTCGTAAAAGGCAGTACATGAGGGATGAGGAGTTGGAGGAAGAGTTAAGACTTAATGACCTTGAAGAACCGAGCACACCTAGACATAAGTCTACCCCTGGCACAAAGTATGCTTGTGGTACGTGCGGTAAACTGTTTTTGAAGAAGTCCAATTGTGAAAGACATTCCAGAGCTCATAGTGACTACAAAGGGGTCATATGCAATATCTGTGGCAATGCATTCACGTACGAGAACTCACTGAAGCACCATATGGAGACGGAGCATGGCATTCTGAAGCATGTCTGTAAAGTGTGTGGCAAGAACTACAGCAATGACACTGCCCTGAAGGTTCATTTGATCAAAACCCACGGTGAAACACTGACCGGGGAGAATCTTGTCATGATTGTGAAGGAGAGGACTGAAGAAGGTGCAGGCAGCTTGAATGAGCAGATGGATGAGATTATGGAAGGTGAGGGAGATGGGGAGGATCTTGAGCAGCTGGCTGGAAGCGCAGGGATGCAGCAAATCCAGCAAGGACAGACCGAGCATATAGTCGTCACCTCCAGGCCCGATGGAAGTACGGAGAGGCACATAATGCTTACCGGGCCGGAGATTAGTTCGGTGTCGGGGGAGATCATGGATGGAGTCTCTGGTCAGATGGTCATGTCTCAGGCTGACTTAAATCGCATTACGAGCGGCCAGATAATTGTCACACAGGGAGAGGGGGGTCAGGTCCATGTCACATCAGAGGATCCATCCTTGGACCAGGACAGTGCTGCGAGAATCGTAGAACAGGCTATACAGGACGGGCATGTGATTGCCCAGGATGGGAACATGTCTATTATCATCAAGCAGATGTCAACTGATACTGGAGAAGTGGAAATGTCCCAGTAGTTTTTGTTGAACTTGAATGTTGATAATGATGATGATGCAGAGAGTTTGAAAAAAGTTGTTAAATAATGAATAAGTTATTATGTAGGTTTTGACATTGCACTGTAATACTTTTAACCTGACGCATTGTTCTCTTCATCTATATGGGATGTAAAATGTATTTACAGTCCGTAAACATCTTGCTTAAAAAAGAATAAGTTTAGGGGGGTTTACGACATTTTTGATATATTTTGAAATGTAATGTTGGTTATTAAGAATAATGATATATAATGAAATTCTGAATTATTAATTTATACTTTCAAACGATTTCATATCTTGCAGTTTTCTGTGTAAAGTTGTGTTTCTTCTGATTAAAATTTGGAAATAAAGTTTGTGTTAATAAAGACCTGTAGCAAATTGCATAAAACCAGTAAATGTTTTGGTTCTATCTCGAGAGGTGAGCGAAAATATTTTGATTGGTCCAATAATAATGACTCTTTTTAATGAGTTCAATAGACAAAAGATAACTTTGTGGTCATATATTAGCTAGTGCAACACTGTTAGATTATCTGGCTCTTGTTTGGACCTCGAATATATATGATATACCGTAAATCGGGGGGTGCATTCTGTATACGGTAATTAACTTTTCGTTGGGATGCTCTGGTATTTAACCAGTATAATTGACTGAAAGTTTTAATTTAGTAAGCTGCCACTATTTTATAATAGGAACAGAATTTAAGCAGCTCATTTGACCTTGATTTAAACAAAGTAATAATTGAAGAACAATTATCAATCAAACACAAACAATCTATGATGATACGTTATGGGATATCAGGCATAAGGAATATTATGAGCCCACAGAAATAAATCTGTGTATTGTTTTAGACCAAATATCTAAGAAAACAAGTATTTTATGATTGGGAAACTAGTGAGGAGATGCTTTTAAATTCACATACTCTTGTTGTTTTTTTTATTTCAACACTAAGCTCAAGAGGAATACCTTGTTACAACTAGTCGGTGAGCTTAATTGTTATTAAACACAAATTCGATTCACTCTTGTGCAATATATTCTTTGAAAAGAGCTGTTAAGAAAGAAGATAGAAAGAGGAATTGAAGAGGAAATGTTGACTGCAACAACCTATCGGCCCTTTTTGTCTATTAAAGGTGCCAGTGGAGGTTTGCATTGATGAAGATGACGTCGAGGATGAAATAAAGATAGATGGAGGCGAGTACCAGGTCTGTGACAACATTGCTGAAGGAGAGGAGAGTATATCAGAAGAGACTGAACCAATGGATGATGCTGTTATGGAATATGATGACTTTGTGGACCCCAGTAGGGAAAATGATGATGGTGATGACGATGATGATTACCATGTTGATGATAATGAAGAATTTGAAGGAAGGAAAAAAAAGACTAATAAACGTGGAAGAAAACCTGCAGCTGGTTCACGTAAGAATGGGAAAGGTCAAAAGAAATCTCTTGTAGAAAAAATACTCCATGAATGTGACCAGTGTGGAATGTTCATCCGAGGGAGAACAAATCTTCGAAGTCATGTTCAACGGGTTCATCTGAAGTTAAAGGCCAACCAGTGTAAGATTTGTCCACAGGCATTTTTCACAAATGCTGCTCTTGATAATCACATGCTTACATTACATACAAGAAAATGTGACAATTGTGAATCTTTTCTGGTTGAATCTGTGCCATGGACAGAGGGGATGGATAAAAGGTCAAAAAGAAACGTTATCTGCCCATGTGGGACTATTGTCTCCATTTTTACAGCATATGGTCGAAGACGAACATTAGACCACGGGGAGGGGGATGGACCAAGAGTGACGGAAGACGGATTGTTTGAATGTCGTACATGTGAGAAAAAGTTCAAGGATAGGAAAAGCTGTAAGAGTCATGAGTTGATCCACATTGGTAAAAGGGACAATACATGTCAGGTGTGTGGGGAGGATTTCATGTTTGAAAGTTCCATGGTGAAACATCTTGAAGATGAACATAGCATTGTCTTACATGAGTGTAAGATTTGCAAGAAACGATACAGCAGTGAAATATCGCTAAAAGTCCATACGATAAAAGTGCATAGCAATATGCTTAATCTGAAGCTTGAATCGAAAGCCCATTCATCTCCAAATAAAACTGATTTAAATGATAAGACTAATGTGAATGAAAACGAAAATGTTGGTGAAGGTAACCAGGTCAGTGACTCTGATGTTGTAAAGGATGTAGGGCATTGCGGGGCTGTTATCTCCCAGGTTCAGGATGGCATTGTGTATGTCACCACCAGGAGTCCTAACATGACTGATGATGATGCACAGAAGTTTGTGCAGCAGGCTATCAATGAGGGACAACTAAAAGTCCCTCCAGGGCCACTGTTGATTGCACTCAATATTGTGGAGAAATAATTCTGTGCCATTTGTGACGTGAAATGTGAACCTGTAAAATTTACATCTTTTTTATTTGGTGATGGAATGTTTTATTCAGCTGTTGTAATTAGTGCATTTAACTTCATTGTGTATTGTCTATTTTGTATACCCTATTCTGAATAAATTGTGACTTACATTGTACAAGTGTTAATGATTGCTTGCTAATTAAACTGACAAATTGAAAGCACAAGTGAATGCAAGGTTTTAACGGTAATTGTGACATTCTTCATCATGCAATGGTTTCTTGAGCTTAAATAATGGCTGGGATGGATTTCTCAGAAATGCATAAGTCTGTTAAAACTTGATTAAGCTAAGCTCACTATTTTTTTTCTTTTATAATTTTTTTTTCTTTTTTGGACATTTTTGACTGTTGATTAAAATTGTCCCGAACAACAGTGTTTTATTTATGAAAATCAGGATAAAGTAAAAAGTAATGTCAAATAAAAAAAAGCTACTTAAATATGTTATGGCTTAAGAAGTTTCAAGGAATCAAATCCAGTTCAGCAACTGAACTTTTATATCTTCTAATGACTGAACAACAGGAAAAAGGTCAAGAGCATTGAGAGGTTAGAGCTACAGGAAAAAGGCCAAGGGAATTGAGAGGTTAGAGCTACAGGAAAAGGCCAAGGGAATTGAGAGGTTAGAGCTACAGGAAAAAGGCCAAGGGAATTGAGAGGTTAGAGCTACAGGAAAAAGGTCAAGGGAATTGAGAAGTTAGAGCTACAGGAAAAAGGTCAAGGACATTGAGAGGTTAGAGCTACTGGAAAAGGGTCAAGGGCGTTGAAAGGTTAGAGCTAGAGGAAAAAGGTCAAAGGCATTGAGAGGTTAGAGCTAGAGGAAAAAGGTCAAGGACATTGAGAAGTTAGAGCTAGAGGAAAAAGGTCAAGGACATTGAGAAGTTAGAGCTAGAGCAAAAAGGTCAAGGGCATTGAGAGGTTAGAGCTAGAGGAAAAAGGTCTAGGGCGTTGAGAGGTTAGAGCTCGAGGAAAAAGGTCAAGGGCATTGAGAGGTTAGAGCTAGAGGAAAAAGGTCTAGGGCGTTGAGAGGTTAGAGCTCGAGGAAAAAAGGTCAAGGGCATTGAGAGGTTAGAGCTAGAGGAAAAAGGTCTAGGGCGTTGAGAGGTTAGAGCTAGAGGAAAAAGGTCAAGGGCATTGAGAGGTTAGAGCTAGAGGAAAAAGGTCTAGGGCGTTGAGAGGTTAGAGCTAGAGGAAAAAGGTCAAGGACATTGAGAGGTTAGAGGTAGTGTTGAGAATCTGTTCTTTTCAAGTAACCGATTATCGAAAATACAATCAGTTTTTGACAATACCTTAAGTTTAGTTGATGTCATGTAAAATAGCTTAAAATCCTAAACTTTGCTTATGGTAGGTGTAGGTTTGAAGTAATTTAGTGTTGTTGTTGCTTTTGGCCATATTGTTTATGATAACAACTGAACACTTCTGAATGTACAATTGAACTCAAAGGAGAACAGTGGCGAAAATTACCTGAACTTAAATAACCATAGAAGAAAAACAACTCGCCAGTTGAAACGATTATGGATTATGACAAAATGAAATGTGTGTTGCCAATTTTAGGTTGAACCAATAAATTTTCAATTATAATCGATCATCGGAACATCACTAGTTAGAGCTAGAAGTAAAATGAAACAAACAGCACCTAGATCCCAAATCAATACAATTATATAAAAAAAAAGAAACAACAGATATTAAGTCAATTAAAATTGTTTTTATTGAACAAAAGCTTCATGGACATTAAGATGCGTTGCCAATAACTTGTTTGATAATTGCTTAGTTGTGCCCCTTTTTTTGATTGAAAAATAAAGACTCCTGCATTTCAGTGCTCAAGCTAGGTCTAAAAAGCAGGGCAATGCACCCTGCTGTCGTTTTCTAGCACATCATTGAAATTAAACTTTTGGATGAACAAGCCCAAATTCTTACACTATTGCTTTGCATAAAATATTTTATTTTTTGTGGGCTTGTATTAATTTCGACTACCGACACACAGCTGCTTTTTTACTACATCCTGTTCAGGACTTCCGTTAAAGCAAGTTTGGAAGTAATTACTGACTTAAAATATGCAAAAATTTCCAAAATAGAGCCCTTGGAAGTTGCTTAACCTGCCACTATCTTGGAGAAAAGGCTACTTGAATTGAAAACATATGTGACTTATTTTAGTTTGAAGTAAAAGATGTCTTTTTTCATTTGCATGGTGCTCTTAGACTGAATATTGATATAAGGCCTAAAAAATACACTTTTTGTTGGGGTCACTCAATCTTTCCTATGAAAAAGGCCTGACCCTACAGTTTTTAGATTCCTTTGGTAAAAATAAATATATATTTTTGGCTCGACTATTCGAAGAATAAGGAGGGCTAAACACTAAACAACTCCCCCCAGCATCGGCGTCCGATTTAAGTTTTAGGGCAAGTTGGGATTTTCACTAATAAGTCCAATACCCTTCATTCAATTGACTTAATACTTCACACAGTTGTTCAGGGCCATTACATAATGAGGTTAGATAACTCCATATTATCCTTTTTTACAAATTATGACCCCTGATTGACTATGGAACGTAGGTTAAAGTTTTAGGGCAGGTTGGGATATTTATTAATTACTTCTATACACTTAGTTCAATTGACTTAATACTTCACACAGTTGTTCAGGACCATCACAAAATGAGGTTAAATAACTCTATAGTATCCTTAATACAAGTTATGGCCCCTGATTGACTTAGGTTAAAGTTTAGGGCAGGTTAAAGTTTTAGGGCAAGTTGGGATTTTCACTAATTAGTCCAATACCCTTCATTCAATTGACTTAATACTTCACACAATTGTTCAGGACCATCACACAATGAGGTTACATAACTCCATAGTATCCTTAATAAAAGTTATGGCCCCTGATTGACTTAGGTTAAAGTTTTAGGGCAAGTTGGGATTTTAATAAAAAAAACTTCTATACCCTTCATTTAATGCACTTAATACTTCGCAGAATTATTGACGACCACCTTACAACAAGGAACATAACTCCATTTTAACCCTTTATACAAATTACGGCCCTTGAACGATTTTTTTTTTTTTAAATATTTTGAAAGGCACATTTTTATATTCTTAACCACATTTTCGTAAAGGGAAAACTAGTTATTTGAATGACTTGCGTCATTGTTCAGACGGGCTGGTGGGAGGGCAGCATCAAAGTCACCTTATGTATCGAATAATTTTAGCTAGGTTTGACATAAGTAGACCAAACTTGGTATATATGAAGAGTTTATGGAGACCTTTTATGGGAATGCGTTTGAGGCCCGTAGGATCAAGGTCAAGGTTACTATTAATAGAAAAAGGGTTGGTATTAAATAACTTAAGTAGGGGTCTACATATTGTGACCAAACTTGGTATATAGGAAGAGTTTATAGAGACCTTTCATGAGATTGTGTTTTGGGCCCCTAGAGTTATGGTCCCTTTCATGAGATTGTGTTTTGGGCCCCTAGAGTTATGGTCTAGGTCAAGATCACTGTTGCTAAAAATAGAAATATGCTTAGTACTGAATAACTCAAGTAAGGGTTGACATAGTGTGACCAATCTTGGTAAATAGGACAAGTTTATGCAGAGCTTTCATGGATTGCCTTTCAGCCCCCTAGGTCAAAGTCACTGTTTCTAAAAATAGATTACTGTTTCAGTTATGGTTGACATACTGTGACCAAACTTGATATGTAGGAAGAGTTTATGGAGGACTTCCATGGGATTGTGTTTGGGGCCCATGGAATCAAGGTCACTGTTACTAAAAATAGAAGAAAGCACTTGAAACTATTTAAATCTCTTCTGCCAATCATTAAAAACCTGGTTTTGTCACATCGGGCTTCTTGTTCACTTTTCAGTTTGATTGTTTGATTGGTTTTGACAGCCACATATTACATCATTATTGTATTGACTTCTAAGTCAAAGCGGCGTAGTCGAGCGCGCTGTCTTACGACAGCTCTTGTTAAGTTCATTCATCACACACAGCACACTAATATGATATACCATCTTGAAAAGGTGCAACTGTGAATGCCAATACAGTTTTGTGATTTAAAATGCAACTTTAAACTCGTTTGAATAAGTGTCATTGTTTTATATTGGGTGGAATAACTTGACCTTGACTTTGGTGCAAAATTGCAATGTGAGCGTGCTTTGTGACAAGCACCTTTCTTTAACCCATTCCTTTATAGATACGTCTTTTTTCTTCTCAAACCATTATGGTACCTTATAATTATGTCTTTCTCCTTATATAACATGGGGATTAGCTAGGGTTAACTGATGTGGCTTATATAACATGGGGATTAGCTAGGGTTAACTGATGTGGCTTATATAACATGGGGATTAGCTAGGGTTAACTGATGTGGCTTATATAACATGGGGATTAGCTAGGGTTAACTGATGTGGCTTATATAACATGGGGATGAGCCAGGGTTAACTGATGTGGCTTATATAACATGGGGATGAGCTAGGGTTAACTGATGTGGCTTATATAACATGGGGATGAGCTAGGGTTAACTGATGTGGCTTATATAACATGGGGATGAGCTAGGGTTAACTGATGTGGCTTATATAACATGGGGATGAGCTAGGGTTAACTGATGTGGCTTATATAACATGGGGATTAGCTAGGGTTAACTGATGTGGCTTATATAACATGGGGATTAGCTAGGGTTAACTGATGTGGCTTATATAACATGGGGATTAGCTAGGGTTAACTGATGTGGCTTATATAACATGGGGATTAGCTAGGGTTAACTGATGTGGCTTATATAACATGGGGATGAGCTAGGGTTAACTGATGTGGCTTATATAACATGGGGATGAGCTAGGGTTAACTGATGTGGCTTATATAACATGGGGATGAGCTAGGGTTAACTGATGTGGCTTTTTCTCTATGAAGGAAAGAGATTATGTTATTTGCAAACTAAAGTAAGGCAGACAAAAAAGTATGTTTGAACATTTTTTTTGAAGATACAGTAGTCAGAATTATCACAAGCCAGCAAGCCGTGCACTGGTAAAATGTCATCCAGGGTTGCTTAAATTTTGATTTTATATAGCAGGGCTATTACAAAGTTTGAAGCAATAGTATAAGAATTTGGGCTTGTTCATCCATAAGTCTAATTTCGATGACTAAAAT
This sequence comes from Mya arenaria, assembly GCF_026914265.1. Taxonomy (NCBI): domain Eukaryota; kingdom Metazoa; phylum Mollusca; class Bivalvia; order Myida; family Myidae; genus Mya; species Mya arenaria. The sequence goes on along the minus strand of NC_069123.1, from coordinate 5,801,211 downwards.
AATGTAGCACTTTTGGAACTAGGGGTAGCTGATGTATGTTTGAACATTTTTTGAAGACAATTAAGCACTGGGAACATCTACATGTATCCAAATGTTAACCAACTGTTTGAAAGTATTGCAAAGAAAATTTAATACTGTATATGGGAGGAGCTAAATTGAACTCCAACAGCAGGACCATTCGCTTGCTATGCAACTCAATTACCGTATGTATTCATATTAATGCACCAGGTGCTAATCAAATTCATTACTAGACTGAAATTTTGCGGTGCTCACTTGGAATTTAACATCCCAGCTGGCATGACTTTTGCAGCAGCATTCTATAAGGTGAGAATGCCTTCTTTAATATTTAAATAGACTAAAATTTGGTGCATTAGTAAGAGTATATATGTAAAAGGATTTTAATTTAATAAGATTTGGTGCGTTAATAAGAATAAATATGTCGCTTGTAAGGATTTTAATTGAATTTAATGTCAACCAGTTGTGAATATGACAGTTTGCTACATGTAACTAACAATGAATGATTGATGTGTTCTTACTTTTGGAACTCAAGGAATAAGACTTGGTGTAATTTTATTTTTCTATCATCTGCAGGTGTCTGTTGAGCTAACTATGGCTGATCTGGCTGATGTGCAAATATCTTATCCTGGAGAGAAACCATTGGATCAGACTATGGATGACTCTGATATGGAATATGAAGATTATGAAGACGAAGAAGGGTACTCTGAAATGTCAATGAAAACTGACCTGGATGAGGATGCGAGTGAAGGTGATGGAGGAGTTGAGACGCCAGGTGCTGGCAAGAGAACCAGGAAAGGAAGAAAGAAAGGTGTAGCTGTGCAGGTGGAGAAAGTCATCTGTACCATCTGCGATAAAGATCTTGTTGGAAAGTGGAGTCTCGAGACTCATATGGGGTTAATGCATAACAACACTCCTTGCAATGTGTGTAAGGCCATATGCAGCGGGAAAGTTGGCCTGCGCAAACACTTGAACAGGATTCATACCATAGAATGTCATGGCTGTAAGGCAATGGTGGTGGAATCGGTACCCTGGAAGGAAGGGATGGAGAAAACAACGACAAGGATTGTGAAATGTCAGGAATGTGATGAGTTGGTATCTATCGTAAATGATGAAGCAGAGGAGTTTTCTGATGCAGAGGATGAGTACATTGAGATGTCTGATGGGGACGAGAGCACGATGACGGACACCAGCTTCATGAGCTCTGGCAAAAAGAGGAGGGGATTCTCGGAGACTCAAATTCTTACCTGCGACTACTGTAACAAGAAGGTCACTGGAAAGTGGTCTCTGCAAAAGCATATTGAGCGCCTGCATCTGAAGATTAGAAAATATGCCTGTGATGTGTGCCCCGAAAAATACTTTGATGTAACTGTCCTGAAGAAACACAAAGCTAAAATACACTCCATTCAATGCACCAAGTGTGGAGAAGAGGTGAATGAAACTGAACCTTGGCAAGAGGGAATAAAGCAGACTGATAAGAGAAGTGTTAAATGCGCCTGTGGAATGAACATGATGCTGCAGAACGAACCACCGAGAGAGCCACCAACCGTAGAAACATTTATTGATGAGGATGGGAATGTCCGCAAGAGGAAAGTTAAACCAACGAAAAGGAGGAGGCTTGAGAAAATTCCGATGAATTGTGAATATTGTGGGAAAACCATCCTGGGCAAATGGGCACTGAGAACGCATATTCAGAACATGCACCTTGGAGCAAAGGGCTATGAATGCTCCATCTGTCAGATGAAGTTTCATTCAAAGGCCAGCCTGAAGACGCATGTCATCCATGTTCACACAAGACAATGCAAGAAATGCCAGACGTATGTTGAAGAGAGCGTTCCATGGCCAGAGGGAACTGAGAGATCAATGGAAAGAATTGAGAGGTGTAAATGTGGAGCTAATGTCGTCTTCTGCACAAACGTGGGCAAGCGAGCCCACATGGGAGGTGTGGACGAAATTCTGATCCCAGATGTGATTGAGGAAGACCAGGGAAGAGATGAGACCACTGACAGCCCGGGATACTCCGTCCACATCATCCGGAACAGGACGCAGGCCGAGTTCCAGTGTAACCAATGCACCAAGTCCTTTTCACACAAGAAAACCCTGCAAAATCATGTGGAAAGGATTCACTCTAAGGTTAAACACTTTGGCTGCAGTATCTGTCCCGATACGTTCTTTGCAAGGAAGGCTCTTGAACTCCATGTTTCATCCATTCATACAAAGAAATGCAATAAATGTGAAAGATACTTGGTTGAAACTGAGGTCTGGGGTGAGGGCACACATAAATGTTTACGACGGGAGATGCTTTGCCCCTGTGGTGAAACTGTTGCATTCCAGACTGCGCGAGGCCTCAAGCAGAAAATTAACGTAGATGATGATGGCGGACCAACGAAAGTTGAAAATGGATATGCCTGCAGACATTGTGGCAAGCTTTTCCAGGGCAAAAACCGCTGTATTCGTCATGAAATGAGTCACTATACTGGAGAGGAGACAGTTTGTTCCCGCTGTAATGCAGATCTAAGGAATACAAATGATCTTAAAAAGCACATGGAAACTGTCCATGGTTACCTGTTTGCATCGTGCGAATTATGCGAAAAAGTCTTTGATTCTGATCCGCTTCTGAAGTTGCATGTTGCTAAGGCCCACACAGGGTTTATAGAAACAGGATCACATGAGCAAGGGACAGGAACAGAAGAGGAGTATTTTGGTGGGGAAGAGGAACTAGAGGAGGGGGAAATTAAAGTTGAGAATATCCAAGGGCTGGTTCAACAAAGTATGGCTGGAGATGCAGAGCTTATACAAGACATGGCAGCCGACCCGGAGGTGGAAAAAGTGATGAGCGGGCTTGGGCCGGGCCAGACGATGATCTCCCAGGTGGAGGGAGGGGTCATCTACGTGGCAACGCGGGACTCTGACCTCACCACTGATGGAGCGAGAGAGTTTGTGCAACAAGCCATAAAGGACGGACATGTGACTGTACCATCTGGGACGATATCCATCATTCTTAACAAATTGTAAATATGGACATGTAATTCAGTTGATATTCATTGCTTAGAGTTCAAACAAGTTGCATGTAGTTGGACTTTTGTTGGAAACATAATCTGTTTGATGTACATGTATTTATATTGTTGTAAATAATGACCATGAAATTCACATTGACATTAACTGTGTAAAAGGATTCTTTCTTTTTTTCCCATGATTATAATTGTTATTGAAATGTTTTTTTTTTTTAAATCTTTGACTTTAAAATTATAATACATTACATGAATTTTATAAGTTACAGTGTGTATCATGATTTTGAAACATGTCAAAAAGATGAATGTAAAAATTGTTTTATTGGTTGACACTTCAAGATATGTAGCATGTACAGTAATAATAAACATTCAATCAGTCAAAAGTTTGATTTTATTAGATGGGACATTAGCCATACTTTGGTTTAAGGGAACATGCCTGCCTTTCATTGTTTGAAGTTCATTGTATAGGTGTATATTTAGTATCGATATCATCAGTAGGTGTAGTCTCCACCCAGCTGGATTCCAACCTACACATTTTCTCTTTTGTACAGGTGAGGCTTGAAGTATCTGACAACAGCGGCGATGATGAAATCGCTGTCAATGTTGAGGAACACACAGAGGAACATTCTGATGATGAACAAGCTGATGAAATCAATAGATCAAGTCTTGCCGACTCCGATGAACCCATGGATGACTCTGATATGGAATACGAGGATTATGACTTTAAAGAACACGATGACATTGACAAGGGTATTACAGAGTCAGATCCTAATTTTGAAGCAAGCTTTTCGGACAAGTTCAAATTGTTGGCTGCTAGAGGTAAAGGAAAGTCAGGGAAAAGAAAATACAATAGAACAGCAGCTGAGTTGACTCCAATGGAATGTGAGCATTGTGGACAATTCCTATCAGGAAAGTGGAATTTACAGGCACATATTAAGCGTGTCCACTTGAAACTTAAGAAAAACGTCTGTCAGATTTGTCACAAGCCATTCCACACGAAATCACACATGGAGTCGCACATGCTTCAGGTCCACACTAGAAAATGTGGCAAGTGTAATATGTATGTTGTGGAGTCCGTACCCTGGCCCGAGGGGGCACACAGGAGAGATAAGCGGGAGGTTGAATGTGAGTGTGGGGAGGTGGTCTCCATATTTACAGCACAGGGGAGACAGAAAGTGGCTCAGGTTGAGGAGATATACACTGAAGGAGATACTAGCTCACCGTCAATGTTTGCCTGTCCGTATTGTTGCAAGATGTTCCGAGATAGAAAGGTGTGTGTTCGACACATGAAGATTCATGCCGAAGTGGCTAAATGCTGCTATGTTTGTTCAAAAAGTTTCATTAGTGATTTTCAACTAGAGACGCACTTGAAACAAAGTCATGATGTTAAAATGCACAGATGTTCCTTCTGTAATAAATTTTACATCACTGAGTCAGCATTGAAAATCCACTGTATAAAAGCTCACAAAAATCAGATTTTGAAAGTTAACGAAAATGATGCAGCATCTAGTCAAAAGCGTGTTCATATCGAAAAAGAACAATTGGGTAATGCAGAGTATGTCATTGAAAAGGTCGATGAAAACGAAGAAACCAATCCTGAAGATGTTCGAATGTCTGAATTGATAATAGCTCAGACTGAAAATGGGCAAATAGTCGTCACAACTGGTGATGAAGATATAACAAATGAGGAAGCTACAGAGTATGTTAAGCAGGCTATAACCCAGGGCTTGGTTGATGTCCCATCTGGTGATTTCTCTGTCATTATTAATAAAAAATAAGTTTTTTTGCTAAAAAAATTATTAAAACTTTATTGTTTGGATTGTATGTTCATGTTGAAAAATCCACTTTTTATTAATATATCAGCTAGTTTAAACACTCTTTTATATTTACTCTGTCAGCTTAAGCTTAAATTACAAAAAAAAGTTTATTTATTAGTATAAACATTATTCATATTAAATGTTTTAGATAACTACACAATTTATTAATGATAGACACATCCTTATTTTTGTTTCATGTTGAAATGTATTTTTATATAGGGCTTGCAAGTTTACTGTAAAAATAAACTAGTATACATGTATATATTTGTTTTTGAGAGATTGTACATTATCGTTATTATTGCAATGTTGCTTTGTTGCTCTTGACTCTTTGTGAAGTCTATATGAATTATTTGCAACTTCATTCTAATTGGTATAACATTATAACTGCAAAATGTTCTGTATATTGTGTTCAGTTTTTTGTGTGAACAGTTTATTATTAAGATGAAAAATATTGTTTGCCTTTAATTGTGAACTGTTACAATGTAATTATCAATAAACTGGCATTGCAGTATATTGTGTTGTGAAGTTAATTTCAGTCAGTAATATACCAGTACAGTCGAACCCCAATGGCTCGAACTCCCAGGGACCAACGAAAATATTTCGAGCCTCGAAAAATTCGAGCCAAGCGGGAGTGTTTACCTTCAATATTAAGAAATCGATCCTTTACATCTAGTTCGAGCCAACGTAGGATTCGAGCGAAACGATTTCGAGCCAACGGGGTACGACTGTACATATAATCAAAAGTCTGTCATCAGTATAAACCGTTTGTCGTTGGTATTATCCGTTTGTCATCAGCATCATCCCAACAAGCAGGCTCGGCTATATTTCATGCAGATCAAAACTTAATGCAGTCCTGCAGTGTAACATACATACCCTGGGAAATAGTACAATGAATTCTAAACATGGATTTTAATCAAATTCCAATTTGAAGGTCAATGTCAAATATAAGTCAAATCTTCTGGCTGAGTATACGGTTTAGCCTTGTACTGTGCAAAACTTGAACACAAGACTTACTATTCCATAGAAATTTGAAATGATTTCAAGGTTGCTAGAAAACGTATTCTAATGTACCGGTCTGTTTTTGAAAAAAAACAACACGGTATTGTCATTGCCTTGCTGTTGTTGGCACTTGGCAATGTCTGACAAACCTGGCCACAAGTCATAAACCATTCTTGACTTAAAGGGTCTAGACACCAGATGGTCCCAAAATCGACAAATACAGTAGTTCCTCAAAACAAGTCTTAAGAGTTATCAATACGAGCTAGTTTGAGGCCGATACTACATCATTGTACACTCTGATGTCAATTTCATGTAAGTTTTTGAACTTTTTTTCTTGCTATTGTATCATCTGGTGTCTAGCCCCTTGAACTGTTAAGATATTCAACTAGGTACACATGTTGGCAGAGACAGTACACACATGTACTCTGGCTTTAATAATTGTTAACTTAGCCTTATATTTGTCTGACTAAAACACTTGATGAGAGTTTGCGACGCCCGTTCAACAAATCCAAAAGCTACAATAAATACATTAAAAGAGACTTGATCAAGTTTGTTTTAGATAACAACCTTTGGTTTGTGAGATGTTTAGACTGACTTAACTGGGGCCGGTATTTATAAAACATCTTAAATAATTTCTGCCGTAAGTTATTTTCCTTTGTTAAGTATCTCACTTGTCATACGATATGGTAACTCAATAATATCTAAAATACTTTATTATACCTCCGACAAACGAAGTTTGAATGGGTTTTATTGGAGTCACCCTGTGGTTCGTCATTTGGTAGGTTCTTTGCAATTTTCCTTGTCCAGAGAATTTGAATATCTAGAAAACTACTACAGTCGAACACCGTTGGCTCGATATCCCATGGACTGGCCAAAAAACTTCGAGCCTCGGGAATATCGAGCCAAGCGGGAATGCTTACAAAGAGTAAAAACAAAATCAGTCTTTTACAATATCCAGCTCAAGCCAATGAGGAAATCGAGGCAAATGATATCGAGCCATCGGGTTTAGACTGTAATAGGAATTTGATTAAACTTTATACGATGCTAGACCATAAAGAGAGGAATTGCAGTGAACAAGAACCATAACTATATTTCAGCTGATTACAGAGTTAGTGCCTTTTGTTACTTTTTCTTGTCGGCAGCATAACTTAAAAACTAGAAGATGGAAATTCTATAAAACTTCATACAATGCTTGAATATAATAAGAGGAAGTGCAGTATGACAGAGCCATAACAGTTGTAGCTAATTTCAGAGTAATTGCCCTTTGTTACCTTTTCTTGTCCGGAGCATGATCTCACAACTACTGGATGGAATTCAATAAAACTTCATACATTGATGGAATGTAAGTGCAGTATGAAAGAATCATAACTACTGTAGCTTATTACAGAATTATAACCCTTTGTTACCTTTTCTTGTCCGGGACATAACTTAAGAACTATTGGATGGAACTTTATTAAACTGCATACAATGGTAAAGCACAATAATACGAAGTGCAGAGTACACGTATTTTAACTCTATTTTAGCTTACTAAAAAGTAATTGCACTTTGTAACTTTTTTCTTTGATTGATTATAATGATGAACAGTCTTTATCTTACCGAGACTTTCACTTAACCTGGAAAATCAAGAAAAACTAAAACCTTTCACTATTAATGTGTAAGTTTAAATGGGTATTTGATATGTATATAGGCGCTTATATGCTGTTTCGCTATAGAGCTTGATTTTTTATAGCCATGCTGAAAGTGCCCGTCTGAGCCAGAAGTCATTGGTTAGATCACCGACAGTTTCAAATAGAAATCAGTGCAGTTAGAAAAATATTATTTATATTGGAGCCTTTAAACTGGGGGATTTGCGGACACGTAGCTATTAATAGAAAACCCTATTTATAAAGCCTTATATTTTTTAACTGTGCGCATCATTAAAGTCAAATAAGTTAATCATAATACAGTCGAACCCCGTTGGCTCGAACTCGCTTGGCTCGAATTCCAGTGCAGTCTGCTACATTTGGCGCCCAACATAAATAATTCAAATTGCAGGATAAGCCTCAATGTCATAACAATTGGACCGTAGTCTCTGAAATGCTATGGCATATTTCTAAAATGCAGGGTAGAAAGTGTAACCAGGTATTCAATTTGTATATGGCGAGACTCTGAACTGTCTAGCTATAGAGCTAGCTTTTATAGCGATGGGGTATAGTGTCTGCCTGCAGAGAGAGCGAGATCGAGAGAGAGACATAGAGAGAGAGGGAGAGAGAGAGAGAGATAATGGGTTTGATCTCTGACAGATTGACATACCAATTTATGCAGTTTATTTCAAAAGGTTATATTACAGGAAATACTTCGAGGCATAAGTTTTTACCCCTCTGAACCAAACTAAAATGCTATTGTCATACTTTTGCGAATAAATTTCATGCTTTAATTATGCTTCAATTCAACTCCGTTCGTATTAAATTCAGTGTTTTTCTGGTTACAGGTGGAGCTAAAAAGAGCAGCGAAACGAGATATTAGCATAGCGTACATGGACGGCTCTGAGAGAACATCTAATAACAAGCGTGCAGAAGGTTCTGGACTCATAGATGATGAAGGGGACAATCTAGAATCTGTGATGGACGATGCACAAACTGAATATGCAGACTATGTTGAAATGAAAGGCTCGGACCTAGCAGAGTTACCGGACGATCAGGAGTTTTCATCTTTGTTTGGGAACTCTACAACTGAGGGTGATAACTTTGGTGCAGATGTTGGTAATTCGGATGACCATCTTGATGCTTCAAGAGATGATGATGATGATGATTATGATGAAGACTCTGCTGACCCAAACTGGGATGATGACAATGATGAGGACAAGGAGGATGGTAAACCCCTTCCAAAAAGAAGAAAAATTGCAAGTCCCAAAAAATCAGGAAAAACAAAAAGAGGAAGGAAGTCGGCTGCAAACGTTGAGGAAATTGAAAATCCAAGATGTGAACTTTGTGACATGAATTTTACAAGGATTGATACTTTAGTTGCACACAACAGGCGTGTTCATGACAAAGAGAGACGAGCTTGGTGTGATGTATGCAATAAAGGATTTTTTACAAAAAGTCACATGGAAATTCATCAGTTGGCTGTTCATACACGACAGTGCTACAAATGTACACAGTACATACAAGAAACTGAGGCTTGGAAACCCGATGTCAACAGACGGATGCTGCGTAAGTTTAAATGTCCATGTGGGGTGGTCCTGAAAATATTCCCGTGCCACGACAAATCTGTTGCTTACGCAGATTTTATGGCAGAAGAGCTACCAGATACAGCTGACGCAGAAGATTTACCGTTAGGGCGTGTCGTGACGGGTTACCTGTCATGTGACCCGTGCGGTAAACTTTTCCAGAACAAACACGAGTATGATCGGCATATCGAGTCGCATAAAAAGGACAGCGAACTTTGTAACGTGTGCAACCGAACATTTAGAAACAAGAACTTATTAAACTTTCATCTCAAAAGAAACCATGGTGTAGTTGACTACCATTGTAAATACTGCGGTGAGACTTCTGATGATAAGAAAACTCTTAAAAAACACTTGATTGAAGTTCATGGCATGACTCAAGAAGAACCATATTCAGGGCGCATTCGTGCTCCAATGACTTGTGATCAATGTGGAATAACCATCAGGGGTAAGAATGCTATGAAGTCGCACATAAATAGGGTGCATTTAAAGAAACTGGACTACAAGTGTAAAATTTGTGGCAAAGCCTTTTGGTGTAATTCCATTCTCGAGGGCCACATGTTAACCGTGCACACAAGAAGATGTGACGATTGCAAGAACTATGTTGTCGAGACGGAGAAGTGGATGGAGGGGATGAACCAAAGAGTGCCGCGAAGAGTTACCTGTACGTGCGGGAAATCCATAGTTGTCGTAACAAAGCATGGGACGAAAAGGAAGTTCGCACGTCAAGGGGATCTTCAAAATGCGGACGGACAGTCGGATGACACGAGATTTATGTGTCGGATCTGCACGGAGATATTCATCACACACGAGGAGTGTGAGCTCCATCAGATGGTGCACATGGAGAAACTGAAATGTGAATATTGTGAAAAGACTTTTACCTCAAAAAGAGGTTTGCGAAGCCATGTGGATAAGGTGCACCCACGAGATAAGGTAACAAAGGCCAGCGAAAAAGGCGGCTTTCCAGTGACTGTAACAATTGTTTCAGACGCTGAAGGTATGTCGGCTGATGCTGTGCCACCTTCTTGGGAGTTCAGTATTGATGACAAGTGATCTTCTGGTAAAATGGAGCAGCTGTTCAAGACAAAAAATCTATGTTCTTTTTCTCAAGTAGCTTGAACATTTTGAGGTTTTAGTTGACGAAGAAGACGTGTGGTTCTGGGCTCAGGACAGGCGAGCAGCCTCCACCCGAGATTGACCGATGTTTGTGGAACAGAACGAACGGGGCGGCAGCCACCGAAACACTCGCGGAACATTCCTGAGTTTAAAGTGTTTTTCTTGTGAAAATTACTTGTTCAGTTTTCAAGTAGTTAGTACATACATTATTTAACTAAAGGCCTAACTTTTACGTGTTGAATAACAGTGATGCATAAAATAACAGAACTTTTTGTAAAAGATTTCGCATAGGCCAAAATTGACTGTGGATATTTGATGTAATCATATATTAATTGCCTGATGATACAACTGCACAATCTATGATAGAGGGCCAGGCCACAAAGAGAAACAAAACAGTGTCATCTGGCCGATTGTTCTGAACTTTGTTATTGTTAACAGCGTGATTAGCGACATTCTTGTTAACTCAAATGCAAAAAAATAATGATGAGCTTATGTTTTTTAAATCTTAACAAGTATGGCTAAAACTTTTGTAACAAATCTTGTTAGATCACAAGGGTATTCATTAAACTTCCATTAAACTTCCAGCAACGTGGTTAACTAAAGTAAGCTCTTATTTAAAATCAATACTTACACATGTATATAAACACACACGAGTTTTGAGTGATACACCTTAAACTACTTACTAAATAATCCATTTATGAAAAATATGCATCACTGATATTAAACAAGATTGTAACCGAGTATTCAATAGCTGAAAACGCAAAAAAATGATTGGTGAGTGCTAAAAGATTTACAGTGATCTACTTTCGTCTTATAAGGTTCAAAAACCGTATTTTCTGCACATTTCTTTCAAAATAAAAACATTATCCTTCATAAAAATATTGTTTTCGACATTTATTCATTCTTTTAGTATATAAAAACTATTGAATTTATTGTTGAAAGTCTTTTTGGGAATAAGATTGCATCTTTTAACAAAGTTCTGAACAATCTGCCCAGTGTTTAAATTCTTATAAAATGGACATGTAATTAAGGATTTGGCCAACAATGTTTTAAACAACAGTTATGGTCTTTTTTCAATCTTTGGATACAGTCTGCCTTTGGAATGATAAAAATAAACGTAAGCAGTGGGATTTTTTGGAACTTTTATTACCCGCCTGTGCCTTGCAAATTTAGAAATAAGTCGACATTGGAAAATTTATACAAACTCTGGCCAAAATAGCTTCTATAATGGCATATATATACATGTGTTTTCTTTTTAATTCATACACTATGCTGTGAAAGAGTTCGTCTTTTCATTGTTTTGTTTATTTTTCAAGAAATCCATTGCTTTTTTATTCATTAACGTAATCTGATCAAATCAAATTGATCAAATTAGGGAAAAAAATTGGGGGGTAAAATGGACATTTTTTTCGCAAGGGGAAACAGCCTTTTAGATGATAGTTCTACTAAAAAGGAGGGACATTCAACTAACTATTCGTGTCATTTCTTCACTACAGTCGAACCCCGTTGGCTCGAACTCCCAGAGACCAGCGAAAATACTTTGAGCCTCGTAAAATTTGAGTCAAGCTGGAATGTTTACCTTTGCATTTAGTTCGACCCAACACTATTCGTGCCTATCGAGTTTAAGCTAACCGGTTTCTACTGTAAATTAAATGTCAATATCCTGATATTTCTTTGTCAAAGTATAAAGAATATGCACAAGTGTGATTTTGCATATTCAACTTAAAGCTGAACGCTCACAGATTGACCATTTTGACAACTTTTTTTGTCTTGGAATGAACCAATTTCGGCGTAAATATCTGAGAACCAGTAGTATACTACTGGTGACATAATAATAGATTGAATATTTTAACATTTACGTTTGAAAATTGAAGTTTTATGGTTAAAAGCTTTAGTAACGCTTCAACAAAAATGAGTTTTTCGGCATTAAACATCAATTTTCGAGATAAATATGAAAAACTGCGATCTGATCTTTTGTCAGCATTCTTATATTACTGGTTCCACACATTAACAAAACGTTGACAAAAGGGCCATCTTGTGAGAGTGCAGCTTTAAGACCTAGTCATCGATGAAAATCATGTTTTCTTTTCAGGTTTTTCAGCTTGTTTGTTTTTCAATGGGCTGTTATGGCCATTCTTCTATTATAATATATATTCTTTATTGCATGCATTATGACATATTTTGAATTAGACAACTTGTGAATCATACAAAAACTTTGTATTGAGACACTCGCTGTAAAAGGTCAAAAGTCATAACAATATCATTATAATATGGTAGAGAGTAAAATAATGGATTTTTTAATCCTTAAACAAATAATATGTTTAATCACCCTATCCCTTTTCTGTTTCTGTCATAGCCGTTCCTTAAAAACATTATAGGAGATTCAAATGAAACTTAGTACACACGTTCCAGGAGACTGTTTGTACATCCGTACCAAGGTCCATAACTCTGGTTTGAATATTTCTGAAGAAACGCCTCTTTTAGACTGCCAAAAAAGATGAGCGTCGCATCCCTTTTATGTACTCTTGTTTTATTATACAGCACATATGTAATATGGTTAACATTGACATGTACTATTATGATTTTGTATGAATTACAGAAATAAAGAAAATAAAATCTCTTGTCATTTTGAAGTTGTGATCCAATGGTAAGCATTATGTCATAGTTTCTGGAAAAATTCCGAGTTGTTATAATAAATTGTGACATTTCTTTACAAATTGATAAATACATCATATATCAGTTTTCACATATTGAAGGTCTGTCTATTCGAAGGGGCATATTAGTATTTTGAGTAGTATATTTTGTTCCATTCAGATTTGCTTTCAGCATTTGTTTATTCTGGAATGCGAACAATCCTGAATGAGAAAAATATTATGATCTAAAACCTTAGGAAATGGGCGCCGACCCTACCTTTTTTAGTCAATGGTAAAAAAGTTGTATATATATATATTTTAAGTGTGTTTTGATATATAGTTCTTATATAAAATAAGAAGTAAAAAGCCTACCTTCCCTTACCTGTTTTCGAAAAGGATGTTACCCTACCAAAACCTTTTTTAGAGGGGGTGGGGCTTATTTTATTAAACTTGTTAGAAAGTCAAAAATAGAACGTTTCTAAAATTAAAAATAAAAACAAATAAAAAAAAAGATTTTATTTTGGATGTGTAAGTTTAGTGAGAAGCACACTTATTGCATTTTATTTAAATTCCAATGTTTTGTCATCATATTTTCGTTTCAATATCTTGAGGTGGTATTCAGCGTTCCTTCATCAGTAAAAATTGCTTGTAATCTTCACTTGAAAAAAAATCCTCAAATTTGGTATGCATATTGGACATGGCGAAAATAAAAATGGTCTATTCCGTGTCCCGCCAATATACCGAGCAAAAATCTATAAGGGTGCTAATAAGACATAGCGTATGTGTTCATATATTAAATAAGTCAGTTGTTATAAATGATAGAGGGATGGATCAAGTTTTTGTACAGTCATACTAGTATATCTTTTTCCGACCAGAATCTTACTAAGACTTGGTAAAATGCTATGAAATTCATGATAGTAAGTGGTTCCAACCGAAGACGTCAGGTGTTACCGTCTTCGGCTCTACCTGGGCAGCCGGGATCCGTCACGTGCATACATATCGCGAGATCCCGCCTCTTCCCTCGTCCCATATTCACCATTAACTCTCCATCCCACCCACCAACCATTTTTTGCCCTACTGGCAAAAGGCCAAATGATCTTATGCGATGGAGTTCGTCTGTAAACAATTGCTTGTGAACACGAAACAGTCTTCAGTTAAGATTGTAATCTTATCAAACTTATACAGTAGTTAGATATCCATGAGAGCTCATGAAATCAGCCATATCCGCCCATGCATTACTGGATTATGGCCCTTGAAATGCTGCAGTATTTTCTAAGGGAGACAACTTTGTACAGAAACTTGTGTATTTGTACCTTGCCCGAAAGCAAAAGTAAGGGGGAAACTTTGTACAGAGAGTTGTGTACTAGTGCAGTACTAACCCTTTGTGAAACATACACGGTACTTTGAATGTGAGGTCAGTATATATTCTATACAAATCATGCCAGTAGAGCATAGACCTTGGTAGGCCTCTTTTTCATTTCCATATCAGAGCTCTGTCCTTTTTGTAAACGTTTTTTTTTTCTGAGCGCTCACCACGATCGACGTCCTCAAGAAACTCATAACAACCGTTAAAGGGGCACAAACTATAGAACGATTTTTTTTTTCAATGAAATGCATTACATGTATTATGATTAACTTATTTGACTTTAATGATGTGCACAGTTAAAAAGTATAAGGCTTTATAAATAGGGTTTTCTATTAATAGCTTCGTGTCCGCAAATCCCCCAGTTTATAGGCGCCATTATCGATAATATTGTTTTTATCTGTACACAGATCACATGCTTTATTATTTTGATCATTTAAGTCAAATGAATAAACTGTTTGTTATTTTAATAATTTGAATTAATGTTTCAAGGACAAGTAAATATATATGTTCGTCACTTTTCAATGTTCTTGTAACAGTGTACATCTTCCTCCTGAGTTGATTCACTACTGTGTCATAGAGTCCGTCCATCTGTAAACACGTGCTGTTGTTGTGCAAGTGATACAGTAACACGTGTACATATTTCTCCCGAGTTGAATTACTCATGGTAAGGTCATTGATTAAGTTAATGCTGTATTTGGAATTAAATATTTGAGTCAGCTGAGGTAGGTGTTTCCACTGCTTTCTAGGACTGTTGCTATAAGTTCAGCTACCAGTTCTCCTGGTATTTTTTTAATTTCCTAATCAGTTTCTTTAGCAGTGTTGTCTGTTTCGTGCATCTAAATAACGTTTTTCCACTTATATTTTCCGATACACGTGGTATGACTACCTATTAAACCTACTAGTATATAGAGTATACATGTACAGATTGTAAATATTTAAATTGATATATAAAATGTTTTCTTTTGTATATCTCTGCATTGATACAAAACAATATGATTCATATGTGTGTTTTTTTTATATATTAAACAAGTTTTTTTGTGTGTTCAATGGCGAAATTGTGCATGTTTTTAATTTATATTTTCATGTTGTGATGTATTTTCGCATTTTTAATTAACTGCATGATTATTTTACTTGCTGATTACATGACATGAAATGACAGTTGGCTGCAAATTTCCTCATAAAAATCCTCCGAAATTATGATGAATATAATAATTATATAAACATATAAAAAAATTCTCCAATCGTCTGTAAGAAGGACACATTTTGGCATCAATCTCAAGACACACACCATGGCAGGGTTCAAGGTTGTCATGGTAATGAAGCCGCTGACCACGAAGAGAGTTCCGCCGCTGCCATGTGATTCTATTCCAAAAGTTCAAAGTTTAGTGTACACTCTGCACATATAATACATGTGATACGAGGTTAACAAGTAATAAACATACAAAAATTAAATCGGTCAAGCTGTGTAAGTACTAACTTAAAAGAAAAAAACACTATTATCTATCTTCTAGAGTAAACTAAGACTTAAATTATATCATAAATATATTTATACAATTTATAGTAAAATTGAGTTAAGTGCTAATTAGCCTGGCCCCAATTTCTCGAAATTTCTTAAGCGTAACAGGCTTAAGTTGCTTATTGCATTTAGCCAAAATACATACTTATAGTGAATTTTGATAAATGAAAAATAGTTTATTGTGATAATCGTAACGATAATTCCTATCTTAAGTATTAAAACATTTAAAGGAGTATATAAACGCAACAAATTGAAAGACAAAAATAGTGGGTTTATAGCTTAATCCTGTTATAAGAGACTTAAGAAGTTTCGAGAAATTGGGGCCAGGTTTATTTCTAAATAATCCAGTATAAACTTAAAAAAACTTCGCTATATTAATAAAGTTCTTTTCATCTGTTTCATTCATCAGTTTTTTATGCATAATTGTGTTATAGTTATCACCTTTAATATATGGTAGCAGTCGTTTTCTTGCATCAACAAAGTTAGTAGATTCTATTTCTTAGTCATGCCAGGCATCATTTGACCCCTTGACATGCACCTTCCCGCCAATGCTGTTTTCAAATAGACAATATAAATCTTTTTAATTTTAGTCCATTATTGTACCAGTTGAACAACGCCCCGACATGAAATGTTAAACACACTTGTGTTTTTATCCTAACAAATCGGCCATCAGCCGAGGTGTTCCGATTGCTGTGATTGGCCAGTCGTACCAACGTATTCCCCTCTCCGACAATTTTGGAAGATAACCGTAAATAGCCGAGCGCGACACGAGTGGTATTATTTCACGCCTATTGTGTTACTCGGATCAATGCCTTCCACTGTATTTTCTACAGGTGTAATGAAATTGAGGTGAGATCTGGTCACCAAATCGTCAGTGCGCATGTTCAAACAGTATCTTGGGAGATTCCGGTTACCTGTTCTTGGTGTGTTTGACTTTGGAAAGTGTATGCGTACATGTATGTATAAAATATGAATCTGTTTCTATATGTTTTTTTGTCAACAAGTAAGCATTCTCATTGTACTTGCTTGTTTATGTTGTGGTTGTAATCTTAGGGTTGGAATCGAACCATCGCCAGTGATCACTAGTTAAATATACAATGTATATATTATGTGTTTCCTGTTCGGATAGAACAATCTTACCCACGAGTAACCCGGTAACGAGACGTTCCGTGTCAATACTGTTGTTGATGTTGTTCTAAGTAAACCCGTTTTTTTCAGACATTGCATATAGTAACCACCCCTGTTCGGATACAATGGTGCCAGTGGAAGTCTTAGACTCCCGTGTCGCCCCCGCCACCGTTTGCCGTCCTCAACACCCCTGTCCGGATACAATGGTGACAGTAGAAGTCTTAGACTCCCGTGACGCCGCAGCCCCTGTTTGCTGTCCTAACTACACCTGTCCGGAAACGATGGTGCCAGTGGTAGGCTTAGACTCCGTTCACAGTGCAAAAGTGGGTGGGGAAGGCTAAAAATTAAAACGTTTTTAAATGTTTTATTTAGTTTTGAGGAACCATCTTTTTGGGGAGTAAAACATACATTTTTTGTGACATGTTTTGGTGTAGTAAGGAGTTGATCAAATTTTATGAATGAAGACTTTATAACATTTTGGATAAAAAACATTCTTTTTTTCGGAAAAGTTTGTCGACATAATAACTTTGTTTTTGTGTAAAAATGCCCCAGACTACCTTATCAATAATGTCTTTGGGTTCTTGACGTCATTGATCTCTTTTCAAGTAAGAAAGATATTTAATGAAATAATGAATCATAGTGGATTAAATTCATAACAAAAATGCAAATTCTTTCTTAAAATAGCTGCAGTCACAACAAGGCCTCAAAACATTGTTAATTGGGTAGTACTGACATTTTTGACTTAAAATTTGCCCACATCCTAAATAAAGTTACACATGTTGCAACGGATATATGAATTATGCCTACTAAATATTGAACCCTTAAACTAAATAAAAAAAAGATTTTTAAACACTTAGTTTTCGTGCTTAAAACTACTTTTGCACGGTTGAATGATTTAGTTGCAAATTAATACTTTCCGTCTCTCAATTCAGATAATCCGATCATTTCAAATCCTGAAATAAGCCATTAATCGTTATAATATTTTTCTTAAAAAATGTTTAAAAAAAATGTTCCTTAAAATATTATGTACGGACATTTAAACAATTTCAGAACTGTCGTGTGATACAGGAGAAGTCGAACATAACCGGATACTCCCGACTATATGCCCTATTGCCCGAAGGTCATGACGGAAACACCCGACTATATGCCCTAATGCCCGAAGGTCATGACGGAAACACCCGACTTTATGCCCTATTGCCCGGAGGTCATGACGGAAACACCCGACTATATGCCCTAATGCCCGAAGGTCATGACGGAAACACCCGACTTTATGCCCTATTGCCCGAAGGTCATGACGGAAACACCCGAGAGAGAACTGCAAAACAGTTAAGTCCTAATATATATTTCATTTCTTTTGAAAACATTTAACTGAAATAGATAAACCGATTATGAAGAACCTTCCGATAAGAAAATATCCATGTATAACAATGTTATAAGTAAGTTTTGTTTAAATTCTTAAGAATAAATGATGTTTTCTATGTTGATTTTTTTTACGTTTGAAAAAAAAACCCTCTCTTTTTTGTTCCTAAAATTGATTTACAATGTACATTGATTTTTTTGTTAATTTTGTGGACAAAGTAAATAAAATAATTAATAAACAAAACTAAATCTTAGCAACAGGAACATACTTAAGTACTTGTATATTTAAAATTGAAGGCAACAATTTATTTTTGAAAGCAAAACCATTATTCGAATAAAAGAAGTAAAAAGAATATTTGTCCTAATTTGCATTGCTTTTTTCAAATGAAACCATTTAATGTAAACTAACATTTTCTGCTGGTGATTTCAATCTTACAGTAAAATTGCAATCTGACCAAAGCAAGATTTCCTTTACCTACTAAGTATAGACAAACCTTAATCACAAAGTACTTTCACTTTTGTTTTCTTTTATAATTTCAACAACTTTTGAAACAGAGCATGATATCTAAGAAATAATCATTAAACTGGTTTATATATATATATATATTACACATAAATTTGGGTGTTGCAGAGCATTGAATTGTTAATGAATTATTATAAGTATATGTATGCAATAATGTAATCTTTATTTAATACATGGCCAATATAATTGTGTATGCACACGAGGTAGTCCTTTTCCCAAAATAGTGCATCTTGGTGATCAGCAGGATTTGAAAAGAAATACTTTACAACTTAGATGCTGCCATTTCTGCCTTTATTTTTAAGGAAAAAAGTGTTCCTTTTCTCAATCCTGAAGTCGGCACTGCCCCGGGAAAATGTCTAAGCACCAGACGTCACAAACCTCTCGACCGCTTGATAGTCACATGGGCATCAGCGAAGCGGCTAGAACAAAGCGACCATAGCTTGATTGTAAGTGATTTGACCACTTTTTATAACATATATTGTGTAAATGATGGTGAAGCTGCTGCTGCTGCTGATGATGATGCTGCTGCTGTTTGTGGTGATGGTGGTGGTGGTGGTTGTGATGACAATGATAAGGATTTTGACGAGTAGGAAACGTAGGAGGAGTACAGTTATTTCAAACGATATGAAGTTTAAAATAGAAATAATTTGTGATTTAAAATCATTTCAATACCAAATACAGTATAAGTAGTTGGCTGCGTTTATTGTAGCGCCTGTGAAGCATGGCAGACGACACATCCCTCCGTCGTCGGCTTCACACTTTCGTTTTCGATCATTAACTTTTGAACGACTTGGTATCTAGTCCTCATACTTGGTATGTATAAGAACGTGGTCTTTTTGTGTTTCTTTATTAGATTAACAATGAACACAGTCTGAAATACATGAATGAGACATACTCAGATATTTACCAAATAATATGTTGTCCCTATAATTAACATTGGAAACGATACTAAACAATAATTGGTACAGTACATTAATGAATACAATAAGTAACATAATGAACTTAGTATCGATGATAACTTACAATAATAATATGCCAGAAACATGTTAGAGCTGGTGTTTCATCAAATGACTCCTTTTGAATTACAAATGGTCAATTTACATCAAAGGGGAGTAACTCTGGCATGTCTAAGTATCAGTCTTAATATAAAGGGAAGTTACTATGCAAATACTAGTGTCAATAAACAATAATCATGTATCCCCCTTCGAGTCTTTTGTAATATAATGACATAAAGGCTGTTGTGAAAAAAAAAAAATGTAGCTATGAATAACAATGACTAGAGAATTGACTAGGCAGAAAACTGAATTAAAAATATCAGCTAAACAATGCAAACAGATATAATTACGAAGTTTGAATCAAACTGCGGTCTATCAGACTCACAAGAAGTGTTTTATGATAAGACATCTACATATCAAAGTCATTATGCCACGCAGGCTTTTTTGTTGGGCGATTGGATTTTCGCAGAGGTGTGGTATGTACAGACTGGCTCGTTGATGGGTTATCTCGTTGTGTGGTAGATGTGAGTGGAGGTACAAGAGGGACTGGTGCGTCGTTAGTTGGCTCCACTGGCTCGCCGACTGTGGTAGTAGGTATATGTGGATCTGTATGTTGACGACTATTGATTCTGTGGATAAGAGGGGTGGTCGTCATAGGGTTTGATGACTTCCAATGCGATGCATCCGTTGTCGCAGGCAGTGATGTTGAACTTGTTGTATTCCCTTGAATCTGTTCATGACCAGGGTCCAATGAGGGATTTATTGGCTGATTCGCCGGCCCGGTTGTGGGCTGTGTGGGGTATTGTCGACACATCGCTAGGTCTCTATCAATTGTCAGTCTAGACGGTGTAGGATTAACTGGGACAAAACGTCGCAGAAACTTCCTGTTACGGAGTGTGACCCGTCCTGATCCATCGATGCGGACCACGTACTGATCGAACTGGCGGACTTCAATGACTGTTCCAGTCTTATCCCATTTCAGGGGATGTTGGCCTATTTGATTCTGAATACGGACATGGTCTCCCGTAGCTAATGGTGGTAAACGTTTCGTATGTTGTGATAATCTCTCTTTTTCTTTCATGTGGCGCTTCCTAAGTGCGTCTTCCCGTAAAGTTAAGGTGTCGTGCCAAGTAGCATGAGGTTGATATCGACCAGGTGGGATGGGAATGAAGTCGCGAATAGGGCGACCAAAAACGCACATGGATGGAGAGTGTTTGGTGTCTCTATCTGGTGTGTTCCTGTATTGCAGAATCGCCCGTTGGAAAGAGTCTGTATCAAGACCCCCATCTGGTTTTGTGTTGTCCATTATGAGGCGTTTCACAGTTTTGACCCCAACTTCTGCACGACAGTTGCTATGAGGAAAAGCAACTGATGAGAGACGGTGGTGGACACCCCAATTCTTTAGAAACGTGCGGGTGGCGGTGGATGTAAATTCAGGTCCCCCGTCAGAGGCTAATTCATCAGGGATGCCAAATGTGACAAAGGTACGCCGAAGGCATTCTATCAAACCATCAGCCCCGCAATGAGCTCGCTCAACTATTGGCCAGTTTGAGTATCTATCGACTACCAATAAGTAGTTACAGCCCTTATAGTGGAAGTAATCGGCGCACACGCACTGGAATGGGTAATCTGGGTCTGTCAATGGTGTTGGTGGCGCGCTAGGGTTAGATGGGGCTATACGGTTGCAATGCTGACAGGTTGCTCGTTGATTACTGATGGCTGGTGTAATTCCCGGCCAGAAGACTGAGGATTCTGCTCTAGCCGTCATCGCTGTAACACCTTGGTGCGCAGAATGCAACGAGTCCAAAACCTCCTGTCTAAGAGATGGTGGAATGACCACTCGATCTTTGTAGAGAATCACTCCGTCTGCCGTGTGCAAGTGATCTCGAAAAGGAAAAAACTCTCTTAGTGTCGCTGGGATCTCCTGGCGATTGTCCGGCACACCAGACTCGATAATACCCAGTTAAGTGTGCAGATCTGGGTCACTTGAAGTGGCAACGCGAACGCGATCCCAAGTAACTGATTGAATGGCATTCAAAGAAGAAACTGCTGCAATCTTCACGGTGTCGTCAATCAGCAAATCTGTGTCCGAGGTACGAAGTCCATTCATCAGCGAAGGGTTGTGAGTGATAATAGGCAAAAGAGACTGTACTGAAGCTATATCATCTGCGAGTTCCATTTTTTCTGGGTCGCCAGTCGGGTGTCGAGATAAACAGTCAGTTGCCCGATGTTTGACACCAGGGATATGGACTATTCGGAACTTATAGCGCAGCGTCTTTTCTTTCAGGTTACGTAGACGTGGGTTAGAGATGTCCTCAAGAGATCTATCACCAAGCACCTTCAGCAACGGCTTGTGGTCAACAGCAACGATCAATTGATTGCACCCTAAAACGAAATACCTTGCCTTATCTAAAGCATCTGCCACAGCTAGGGCCTCACCTTCGATTGGGGCATATCTGGATTCTGCGCTATGTGTAAAACGGCTTCCGACAAGGGTAATCTTCCAACCATCATTGCAGCAAAATGGTTTGGAAATGGGACAGGGACAGTGTTTCTGGAGCAGAAAGAAACCTATGCCATCTTTTGACCAATCTGTTGCCAAGCACGTTGGTTTGTTAGGATCAAATATTCGAACACCCATTTCGATCTCACCGGCAATGACGCGTTTGGAGACTTCAAACAAGTCTTGTAGTTCTTCTGTCCAGCGGAATGGCACATTTGACTTCAACAGTTGTCGGAATGGTATCATCTTGTCGGCCATACTGAATGCATACGCAACTTGATTGACAAGCCCAAACCACGAACGTATGTCAGTTATATTCTTCGGTGTTGGAAAGTCGAGGATTGCTCGAAGGAACTTCTTGCATGGACGGACGTTGTCTTGTGTTAACTCAAACCCTGCAAATTCTACTGTGTCCTCAGCAAAGGCAAACTTCGTGGGGTTTAGGGTAATGCCGTTCTTGCCACATAAGTCCAACCAACGAACTGCCTGAAAGAAACTTTCTTCTATGGAATCAGACCATAGCAACACGTCATCTACGCATTTCGTCTTGTTAGGGAAGTCTGAGACAAGTTCATCGTACCTTCGTGTGTATCCGTCACCGGATGCAATGTACCCCTGGGGTGCTGTTTTATACCTGTATCGTCCCCATGGAGTGATAAATGTCGTCAGGTGACGGTCTTCTTCGCGTATTGGTACACTGTGGTAACCGTTCCAAGCATCAAACACTGTTTTCTTTTTGCCATGTGGGACAGAACGGGCTTGGTAAAATGGTGATTGGGTATGATGGGTTTCACGTGTTGCGTTAGCATTGAGGGCTTGGAAGTCGACTGTCCTGCGAGGCTCACCGTTTTTCTTTGCGCATATGACCATCCTATGACACCATGTCACGGGTTCACCGATTGGGACTGGCTCTATGACGCCTAAACGGACATCTTGGTCTAAACCGGCCTTCACGCCAGTGAATAGGGACAGGTATGGGTGTATGATGGGCAATGGGTTCCGCAGTGTCGTCTACCATGAGTTTCATCGGGGGTGTGTCCATCAAAGGCAGTGGTTGATGCTCACATGTGTTGAAAGTAATAGCACTGTAGTGGTCTAGGAGGAAGGTTTTTAAACGCTGTAAATTTTCAGATGTGCCAGGGAATGGCATCCTTGTGGGAGGGGGAGGGGGCATTTGGCGTTTGGGACAGTCACATGGATGCGTTGCCAATGGTGATGGGTGGGGATTCACCGTGACAGCATTTACTGCGTATGCACCAACCGCAGGGAAGGCATCGGGAATAATACCAAGTGCTGAGCAGGCTTCTCTGCTGAGGAACAACCTGTCAGTGGTATCACATACGTAAGTCATCTGTCGGGTCTCTATCGGTATGCCTGTATCGTTAGTGGCACGCAAGCGGAGTATCGTAGCACCGATGATCTTGATTCCAACATTTGTTGCTGTATGCATGTTCATGGTCACTGGGATGAGGTCTGATTCGCGCAGGCCTAGCTTGTTGAGGACTTTCAAACCAGTTAGGCAACTCTGGCATCCTGTATCTGCCATGGCAGGTATAGTAGCTGAAATAAAGCATTTGTTTTTCAAGTCAAAACCAAGGGCAGAGTAATCATCATGAGAAACTGTAGCAACAACATTAACAAATGCTTGAGAGGCTGATCGTTTTTTAACCCATGTTTCTGAAAGTTTATCATATACATGGTGGTTAATGCGTAATGCACGCTCAACACCAGACTCACTTAACGTGCAAGAATCGTCAAAGGCATTAACAAAAGTATCATTAACAGTACATAAAGCATCAAATACAGCTGAATTCTTTGAGAATGTGTTAATGTTTCTGTTAAGTTTAGGCTTATCTTTACTACGACAAACACTTTCAATATGATGATTGCGATTACACAAGTCGCATATGTGTCCATATGCTGGGCACTCATTTCGTCGAACACTAGATGTGGAGCTTTTTCCGTGACCTCTGGTACCACAATATGTGCATGTTTCTGTTTTGTCCTTGGGCGTCGGCTGATTTACGTGCTTGAGCTTTCGATAAGAGCTGCTTGCAGCTGCCACTGCATTGGAGTCCAAAAGTTTCGAAGCTGAGCGCTTTCCCGCCTCTTTTGCTTCTACGAACTTAAACACGTCCTCCAGATTCATCTCCTGGTTACTGTCGCCCAGGAGGTCTAGCTGTATGTCTGGGTCGGCAAGTCCTTTTGTGAGTACATCGCGAAGAATGGCGTCAGTGTAATTGACGTCTGAAGCACAGTTGGCACATTTCACATAAAACTTGCAAACACCTGCTTGACCACGTATACGCGCACCGAAACTTCTCACGGTTTCATCACGATCTTGTTTCATGTTATGTAGATTAACTCTTGCAACCATTGTATTCTCCTCGCGAACGGCTAGTGCCTTGATGGCTGTGAGCACCTGATCTGCAGTAAGTTCTGTAAGGGTGTTACCATTTGTACGTGTCAAGTCCTTTCTGAGAGGTTCATCACAACATTCTAATAACTGAACCACTTTGGTGCGACCTTCGAGTTTGGTAGCAGCGACATAATCTGTCCAACGCGATAAGAAATAAGCCCAGTCCTCACTGGTACCAGCTAACGCAATTGTTGGTCGCTTGACCCTCTCAATTTTGGCGGATGGGCCTGGGGCGTGGACCATGGAATGAGCCGTAATAAGTGCAGCCACGATTGCTACCTCAACGTCCTCCGTCACGTACTCGCATCCTGGTATTGGGCAGTGTGCGACTGGCATTGTGTTACTGTGTTCATATAAAAACGTGGTCTTTTTGTGTTTCTTTATTAGATTAACAATGAACACAGTCTGAAATACATGAATGAGACATACTCAGATATTTACCAAATAATATGTTGTCCCTATAATTAACATTGGAAACGATACTAAACAATAATTGGTACAGTACATTAATGAATACAATAAGTAACATAATGAACTTAGTATCGATGATAACTTACAATAATAATATGCCAGAAACATGTTAGAGCTGGTGTTTCATCAAATGACTCCTTTTAAATTACAAATGGTCAATTTACATCAAAGGGGAGTAACTCTGGCATGTCTAAGTATCAGTCTTAATATAAAGGGAAGTTACTATGCAAATACTAGTGTCAATAAACAATAATCATGTAGTATGGACATTGGACATTGTATTCTCGTTTAATTCTACTTAAGTGCTGCAATTTTACCAACAAAAACAGTTGATTTAGTAACAATTTAATTCTTTATTTCATAAGGATTACGCACTCTCCTTTGCCTCGCCGATCCCTTGACGTTATAAGTCTGTTCAGGCACCCGGGATGCTGACGTCACATCCGTGGTACCATCTGACATCCGGCGCGCAACTCATACAGCTTCCGTTATGGAACCGAGCTTTCCTAGTCATTCATTTTATGTGAGTGACTTGAGAACTTTGGTGAGGTAAGTGACTATGCTGTTGATGTTGTTGTTATCCCCGCCGAATCGAAGGTTTCGGGAGGGGAATATTATTTTGGCGTTGTCCGTCCGTCCGTCATTCCGTCCGTCCTTCCGTCCGTCCTGTACCATATCTCGGTAGGCATTGATCAGAAAATGTTCAAACTTTGTCAGATTGTTCCCCTTGATGAAATATGGACCGCTTGTAAAAGTGGGGCACAAGGGGGCCAAAAACTAGGTCACTAGGTCAAAACTTAGATAAAAAAACTGATACATATTAGAGGCATTATGTATGATCTAATATTTATGAAACTTGATCAGAAAGTTTTCCTTGATGAACTCTTGGACATGTTTTAAACTTGGTCACATGTGATAAAAATAGGTCACTTGGTCAAATCTTTCAAAAATATTGTCCGAAACTATTTCATGGTGGTAATTGGTCAGATTATATTCAAACATGGTCATAATGTTCTCTTGGGTAAAATTTCGACTGCGTTTTAAAAGTTGATCATATGGGTCAAAAACAAGGTCAATAGGTCAAATCTTAGAGAAAATATTGGGAACACACTAGAGGCAATCTAATACTCATGAAACTTAATCAGACTGTTTTCCTTGATTGTTGTTGAATAGTTCGAAACTGGGTCACATGGGGTCAGAAACCAGGTCAGTAGGTGAAATCTTAGAAAATGTGTGTCCCATACTAAACATTGGTATTGAATAGTCAGTTTTGTTCAAATTTTGTCAGAATGTTTGCCTTAATTTGGGGTCAAAAATGAGGTCACTGGGTCAAATCTTAAAAAAACCTTGTGGACACTAGAGGCTGTATTTTTTCGCAATATATCTGGACCAATCTTCATGAAACTTGATCAGAATGTTTGCTTTGATAAAATCTTAGATTAGTTTGGAACTGGGTAACATGGAGTCATAAACTAGTATTCTTGGTCAATTCTAAATGCTACATTATATACAATATTTTGTTTTATTTCAAACAGTTGCAATCAAACTCAAACTCATGTATAATTATTTCACAAACAATTGATTTCCATTCCTTGACTTAGCTCAATCAGGCGGGCGATATCAGTTCAACGAATTTGCTTGTTGTTACTGTCGCTAATGTTGATGATGACTATCATAAATTCAATCGTCTTGATCTAATCTTTATGAAACTTGCTCAGAAAACTTGTCTGAATGTTGTCTACAATGGAAATAAATATTGATATTCTTAGGTTTAAAACTAGCTCACTAGGTCAAATATTAGATAAACAAATTCCGTCATAAATTGAATAGTTTTCATCCCATTGTTATAAAACTTGGTTTAAATAATTGTCTGCATGTTATCTTAAAGAATTTTGATTATTGGTCACCTGAATGTTGTCTTGAAAAGGTATGAGTATCACTCAACTCAGGTTAAAATTTAGGTCACAAGGTTAAATCTTAGAAAAACAGTAAAAAAAAACTATCAAAAATTTAATAGTTTTTTTAAATGGTTGTAAAACTTGGTCAGAATACTTGTATGCATGTTGTCTTGACAAATTATGATTATTGGTCACCTCGGGTCAAATAGTCAGTAGGCCAAATCTTAGAAAAGAAATCCCTTAATGAATTCATCAATCTTGATCAAATTGTTATGAAACTTGGTTAAATTAATTGTCTGCACCTTGTCTTGAACACTCAGGTAAAAAACTAGGTCACTATGTCAAATCTTAGAGATAAAAATCCTCGTCATAAATTCAATAGTTTGCATCCATATGCTTTGAAACTTCGAATACTTATTTTCATGTTGTCTTGAAAAGTTATGAATATGGGTCACCTTAGGTCCAAAACTAGGCCAATAAAAACAGTCATGAAAAATAAAATAGTTCCTGTCCAATTATTATGAAACTTGGTCAGAATATTTGTCTGCATGTTGTTATCAACACCTATAAAAATGGGTCACCTCCGGTCAAAAACTAGGTCACTTTGTCAAATCTAGGGAGAAAAAATCCCATAAAATAAATTCAATTGTTTCTATCCAATTGTTACGAAACTTAGTCAGAACATTTGAATGCATGTTGTTTTTAACAATTATAAATATGGGTCACTTCAGGTCAAAAAAAATATCACTAGGTCACTTCATATGTGAAGAGAAAAATCCCCGTCAAAATAAATTCAATAGTTTTTTATCCTATATTTATGAAACTTAATCAGAATACTTGTCTGCAGGTTGTCTCCAACACTTCTAAATATGGATCACCTCAGCTAAAAAACTAGGTAATTATATCAAATCTTAAAAATCCCGTCATAATAAATTCAATAAATCCTATCCAATTGTTATGAAACTTGGTCAGAATATTTGCCTGCATGTTGTCTTCAACAATTATGAAAATGGGTCACCTCAGCTCAAAAACTAGGTCACTTAGTCAAATCCTGGAAGAAGAAAAAATCCCGTCATCATTAATTCAATAGTTTCTATCTAATTGTTATGACACTTGGTCAGAACATTTGCCTGCAGGTTGTCTTGAACAGTTATGAATATGGGTCAACTCATGTCAAAGTAGGTCACTATTATACTTATTAGAAAAAAAAACTCCCCGCCATTTAGTCAATAATTTTTATCCAATTGTTATGAAACTTGGGCAGAATACGTGTCGCATGCTGTCCTGAAGTATATCACATCCTAATAGGTGTCTGCATGTCATAAAGTTGTCAACAACTTAATTCACTTGCTATTATATAAACATTTAAACTAAAACCCCAATGACAGTAAAACACAATTACTGCCCACTAACCATACACTCTGGGTTTTTTGTCTGTAATATATCTCTAAAATCCTGTAAGGTGTTGATTTCAACACAGAAATATATAACATGTTCTTGATAGATATTTAAAATAATTGTTAATTAATGCCTTCTCACTATGATAGGGACATTCAAGGAGCATAAATCATCCTCAGTGATACTTTATATAACAATTATTAATAACATACATATTATGATAGCTCTAGTTACCTTATTCAATTTCTCTTCAGGTTCTTGCAAACATCTCTCCTCGCGTGACGCGAACCTTTGTTGCTGACGTCACAGCTGTAAGGACATGGACTCCTGATAAGCCCTTCCGTTCCTACAGCTTCGGATGTGAAATCTTGGCGTCAAATTGCATTATGTAAATGATTGTTCGTGATGATGATGATGATGATGATGATGATGATGATGATGATGATGATGATGATGATGATGATGATGATGATGATGTAAATGATTGTGTAAATGATTGTGTGTGATGATGATGATGATGATGATGATGATGATGATGATGATGATGATGATGATGATGATGATGATGATGATGATGTAAATGATTGTTTGTGATGATGATGTTGATGATGATGATGATGATGATGATGATGATGATGATGATGATGATGATGATGATGATTTATGAAATAGTTTTGGAATTGGTTGAAATAAACATAAAACATAACAGCGGATTCAAGGGGTTTACTAAACTTTTCTTTTTAAATGTATATTACCAAATAAAAAGTATTTAATATTTGGCAATATTGCATACAAATTTTCAACTTTAATTTGATATCTGTTTTGTTTATTCAAATGTTCACTACGAATAAATATTAAATGTATTTGTTCACATTCAAAAACGATTTCAATATGATGTATAAATGCATCAATTTTTAAAGTAATACACTATCGAGATGTGGTGTCTTTTGAGAGGTAGGCGCCTGATTCTTTTAGGATGACACACTAATATTCGGTGACATGAACAAACTTTGAATAGAAAACATTTAAAATAAGTGGATGAACGGCGAATACATTTTTTTATTTGTGAAGTATGCAAAGTATGCATTAAAATGCATAAGAATGATTTTTAATTATTTTTAAAAGATATATAGTTTAGAGAAATAAATGTTTAAAAAATGTTTCAAGTTATTAATATTGACGACATTTTATTACCTATAGTTGAACAATATTCTATGACGTTTTTCATGTGTGTCACGTGACCTCAAAATTGTGATGACGTAGGCAAAAGATGTGTACTATTTCACGCATATTCTGGTGAGGTCATTTTCATGTGTACCACGTGATCTCGAACAAGTGACGTAGGCAAAAGTTGTGTTCTATTTTACGCATATTCTGGTGACGTCATTTTCATGTGTACCACGTGACTTCAAAATTGTGATGACATAGGCAAAAGATGTGTACTATTTCACGCATATTCTGATGACGTCATTTTCATGTGTACCACGTGACCTCGAATTGTAGTGACGAAGGCAAAATTTGTGTTCTATTTCCCGCATATTCTGATGACGTAATTTTCATGTGTACGGCGCGACCTCAAATTGTGGTGACGTAGGCAAAATTTGTGTACTATTTCCCGCATATTCTGATGACGCAATTTTCATGTGTACCACGTGACCTCAAATTGTGGTGACGTAGGCAAAATTTGTGTACTATTTTCCGCTTATTCTGATGACGTCATTTTCATGTGTACCACGTGACCTCAAATCATGATGACGTAGGCAAAAGATGTGTACTATTTTCCGCATATTCTGATGACGTCATTTTCATGTGTACCACGTGACCTCAAATTGTGATGACGTAGGCAAAAGATGTGTACTTTTTTCCGCATATTCTGATGACGTCATTTTCATGTATACCACGTGACCTCAAATCGTGATGACGTAGGCAAAAGATGTGTACTATTGAACGCATATTCTGATGACGTCATTTTCATGTGTACCACGTGACCTCAAATTGTGATGACGTAGGCAAAAGATGTGTACTATTTTCCGCATATTCTGATGACGTCATTTTCATGTTTACCACGTGACCTCAAATTGAGATTACGTAGGCAAAAGATGTGTACTATTTCACGCATATTCTGATGACGTCGTTTTCATGTGTACCACATGACCTCAAATTGTGATGACGTAGGCAAAAGTTGTGTACTTTTGTACGCATTTTCTGATGACGTCATTTTCATTTGTACCACGTAACCTCAAATCGTGATGACGTAGCCAAAGTTTTGTACTATTGTACGCACATTCTGATGACGTTCAATTCCATGTGTACCACGTGACCTAAAATTGTAGTGACGTAGGCATAAAGTGTGTTAAAAGTAACAAAAAGTTTGACATTGGTACACTACGTGACCTCAAATTGAGCTGACGTCGGCATAAGTTGTGTTCAATTTAACGCATGTTCTGATTACTTTATTTAAATGTGTACCACGTGACCTTATATTGTGGTGACGTAACATCTGTAAAAAGTATCACAAATTCTGATGTATTTTCATGCGTACCATGTGACCTCAAATCAGGGGACGTTTGTATTATTTGTGAATTATTTATCACAACTGCTAATGATGAAACGGATTTGGAGGACTTATTTTTTGCGTGTACGATGTGAATTTAAATTAAAATGACGTATGCATTGGTTGTGTATAATTAAACAAACATACTGATGACGTTGTTTGCGTGTAACGTGACCTCAAATGATGGTAACATAGTACTGTGTGTACCATTTTGATGACGAATCTTCAGTATAAATGAATTAAACAATTGCTTGTTCATGTAATAGATAAAACCCATACATATAACACAACATTTAATATACATGTATGTAGATATATATTATCATCATTTCAGCAATTTCATACCAAAACAGATGTATTAAACATTTCAAAACATGTTAAACATGTTTTAAAATTTGCGATGTATCAAATAGCGCAAATCCAAACGAAAAAAAAGAGTACTATAGTGTACTATACAATGATTTTTAGAGATTATAAAATCATTATACAGAAGATTGTATATTTTAAACATGTATAATTCGGACTTCTTTTCAACCAAAAGATGTTTTTTGTCAGTGGATTGCTGAATAGAAGGGTTAAAGAACAAGACTTACATGCATGACACAGCATCTCAAAAACGTACAAGTTTAAAAAATTACGTCAAATCCTCAAGAATATAAATTTAGAAGACGTTGTTTTCACGCTGTTTTACACATTTAAGTTGCCAAAACATTTGATTGTTTTAATCTTAGCATATTTTTGTTTTATGGTTAAGACAATAATTTTGAATTTTGATACATCGCAATATTTTTAAACAAAAGCTGTCGTAAGACAGCGCGCTCGACTACGCCGCTTTGACTTAGAAGCGAATACAACAACGATTTAATATGTGCCTGTCAAGCCACTAAAAAATCAAATTAAAAAGTGAAAAAGAATCGCGATGTGACAAAACCGGGTTTTTAATGATTGGCAGAAGAGATTCAGTTTCAACTGCTTTCTTCTATTTTTATTAACAGTGACCTTGATCCTAAGGGCCCCAACCACAATCCCATGGAACTCCTCCATAAACTCTTCCTACATATCAAGTTTGGTCACAGTATGTCAACCATAACTAAAGTTATTCAGTACCGAACAGTTATCTATTTTCAGTACAGTGACCTTGACACTAGGGGGCCAAAAGGCAATCCAATGAAAGCTCCGCATAAACTTGTCCTATATACCAAGTTTGGTCACACTATGTCAACCCTTACTCGAGTTAATCAGTACTAACCATATTTCTATTTTTAGCAACAGTGACCATAACTCTCGGGGCCAAAAACACAATCTCAGGAAAGGTCTCTATAAACAATTCCTATATACCAAATTTGGTCACAATATGTAGACCTTTACTTAAGTTAATCAATACCAATCATTTTTCTATCAAACACATTCCCATGAAAGGTCTCCATAAACTTTCCGTATATACAAAGTTTTGTCACTTTATGTCAAATCTAGCCAAAAAATATTCGATACATAAGGTGACTTTGACGTTGCCCTCCCACCAGCCCGCCCAAACAATGATGGAGGTAAGTCTAGTAACTTGTTTTCCCTTTATGAAAACGTCATTAATTGTGCGAGGTATTGACTGCATTGACTGAAGGGTATAGAAGTGTTGTTTTTTTATTAAAATCCCTACTTGCCCTATAACTTTAACCTGCCCTAAATCTTTGACCTAATTTTCTAAGTCAATCAGGGGCCATTACTTGTATTAAGGATAATATGGAGTTATGTAACCTCATTGTGTGATGGTCCTCAACAACGGCATGAAATATTAAGTCTATTGAATGAAGGGTATAGAAGCTATTAATAAATATCCCAATCTGCCCTTAAACTTTAACCTAAGTTCCATAGTCAATCAGGGGCCATACTTTGTATAAATGATACTATGGAGTTATCTAACCTCATTACTTAATGGCCCTGAACAACTGTGGGAAGTATTAAGTGAATAGAATGAAGGGTACCGAAGTTATAAGTGAAAATCCCAACTTTCTCAAAAACTTTAACCTGCCCTAAAACTTTAACCCAAGTTCCTATATCAATCAGGGGCCATAACTTGTATTAAGGATAATATGGAGTAATGTTATCTCATCGTGTGATGGTCCTGAACAAGTGTGTGAAGTATTAAGTCAATTGAATGAAGGGTTAAGAAGTTATTAATAAATATCCCAACCTGCCCTAAAACTTTGACCTAATTTTCTTAGTCAATCTGGAGTCATTACTTGTATTAAGGATAATATGGAGGTATGTAACCTCATTGTGTGATGGTCCTGAACAACTGTGTGAAATATTAAGTCTATTGAATGAAGGGTATAGAAGTTATTAATAAATATCCCAACCTGCACTTAAACTTTAACCTAAGTTCCATAGTCAATCATGGGCCATAAATTTAATAATTGATAATATGGAGTTATCTAACCTCATTATGTGATGGCACTGAACAACTGTGTGAAGTATTAAGTAAATTGAATAAAGAGTATTGAAGTTATAAGTGAGAATCCCAACTTGCCCTAAAACTTTAACCGGACGCCGACACCGACGCTGGAGCGAGTAGTAGAGCCCTCCTTATTCTTCAAATAGTCGAGCTAAAAGGGATTTCATTGTGTGAGCATGTTAAGAATTCCTCCAAAAAGTCATTTAATGTATTCAAGTATAAAACACAGAAAAATAAGCTTTTATCCTACTTAAAGCATGCCATTAATGCAGTTTCAAATAGCGTTACAATATAAAACAGTCCAATCTAGCGTTGTTCTACAGTGCAGGTAGATTTCTGAAGTTTAGTTTTATCTGGCGTTATTCTGTAGCGAAGTTTCAACTGTCATTACTCTTAAGCATCTGGCGTTATTCTGTTGAGAAGTTTCTTCTGGCGTTATTCTGTAGCGGCGCTGGCCATCTGAAAGAAAATTGTTGAATTGATGACGTGGAAATATTTGAAATATATAAGATTTGACCAAGTGACCTAAATTTTGACCCGGGTTGACTCATATTAAAAATATGCAAGATATAATGTAGACAAGCATTCTGACCATGTTTTATCAAGATTTGATAAAAAATGTTGAATTTATTACCGTGAAATATTTCTTCTAAAGATTTGACCTAGTGACCTAGTTTTTGACCCGAGATGACCCGTATTCATATATATTCAAGATAACATGCCGACAAATAGTCTGACCAAGTCTGATAACCATTGGATACAAACTCTTGATTTTATTACATAAAATGAAAACTTTAACGCAGAATTGTTAACGCCCGAAGCCCGCACACCCGCCCGCCAGGTTTTCGCCATTCTATAACCCGTTATATTTCGTTGAAAATCCGGCTAAAAATAATATTCATATATGTTTATATTAACAAGTGCTGTCTTGGCGTCCGACTACACGCCGCTTTGTCTAAGAAATGAATACAATAATGATGTAGTATGTGACTGTCAAAAGCATTAAAAAGTGAGATTAAAAAGTAATTACAGAACGCCGCAATTTGACGAAACCAGGTTTTAAATGCTTGACAGATCTTCAGCCTTAGCTGTGAGATCCAGTTTCAAATGTTTTTTTTTCTTTCTTTTCTAGTTAAAGTAACCTTGACCCTAGGGGCACCAAACGGAATGTTTCGCTAGAAAAACAATATAGGAACGATACTGTTATGAAATTATTTAAAGCAGCCAGCGTGATGAAATTTGCCCATACTGTTACATTATGTTTACCTTATTATAAAAAACCCACTTTGCAAACGTATTTTTGTAATATTCCGGTCAAAAGCGTTCATATTTTGTGAAAAAAGATACCTAATTTGTTATTGACCTTGGGGATGCCAAACTAATGCACTGCATTTCCTATATCTTTCATTTCATTCATATATTCCCACACACAATTAACTACGTTGTTATGAATTATTGTATTGACAAACGTGTTAAGGACGGGCGGACGCACAGACGGACACGGACAAAGCGGACTGTATGCTCATCATCATCATCATCGTCATCATAATAGGTCAGGCATGAATACGTATGACAAACAAACACTCACATGCTTCTGTGTCGCTCTGTTCCCACTTCGGTATTTGTCGGGGTTGAATGAATAATGCCACGTGGTACAAGAGCTGTGACAGCAGCATCCGGTGGTCTGAACATGTCTGGGATGACACGGGGAGGAGGAGGAGATAGGGAGGGTGCAGGAACCTGAAGAAATAATCAGTCTTCAATTATTGCTTAATCCAATGTTTCAAGCCACACGTGCCTTACTATTCCTTAATGAGTAACGGTATTGACTGCATTCATCTTAACCTGTGTAAAACAATATAGAAAATAAAATACAATACGAATCCACATATATATTTAATATCTATCGAAATGACAATTTTACTCATATCATTTAGCAATCTTACACTACATATCTGTCATCATCATCATCATCATCATCATCATCATCATCATCATCATCATCATCATCATCATCATCATCATCAAAATTATTCATTATTCAATCTGTGTATATTATAAAAATATATTACCTCTGTACCCAAAGCATAAGCTTGTCGCATTGTTCTTGTTAATATGGTGACATTCAGCTGACCCTCCATCCGGCAAGATTGTTGTGACGTCATGAACTAGGAATTTGTCGCCACAAGCGCTGATGCCGTTTTGGGCTGATATCGCTTTCCGGCTCCATTTCTGAAAACCATAGCGTAATTTGCAGCATACAAACTGTAAAACTTTCTATACGAAACGAATGTAATTCTATTTATAACTGTTTTATTTATATATGTTTACACTACCATTTAATTTCAATAGTATCTAACCAAGTAGTTTATGAGTTATACCAGAGATACACGTGATAAGAACGGACGGACGGACAAAGCGGGACAACATGCTCTCCCTTTAAGTAAGGCATACAAATAATAAAATCGTATGGACATAAAGTGTCATGATTTGCAACACATTCAAAACCACCATCATCATCATCATCATCATCATCATCATCATCATCATCATCATCATCATCATCATCGTTACATAATCTATGTATATAACAGAGCTACAACATCTCTGTCCAATCCAGCCCCTTGTCGCTCTGTTCGTGTGGCTATAGTAATATTCATGTTACCCTCGTTTCGGCAAGATTGTTGTGACGTCATTAACCAGAAGTTTATCATAAGCACCGAGGCATTTCCTGGTCAGTGTCGACTTTCGGTGTCAGGATATGAAGAGTTTCTGGAAAAAAGGCGTTATTTGCAGAATACATGTTGTAAAACATTCTCTTTTTTATGCAAGGCTCGTCATCAATGTGTATTGTGTGTGAGTTTATACTAACATGTACCAAATAATGATTGGAAAATGACATATAACAGAACTATCTAACAAAAATGACATTTTTTGCAACTCCCATATTTCATGACTTATATTAGACACTATTTGTCTTATATCTGAGTTTCTGACTATGTCCTACGTAAAAAATAATCGATATTAAATGTTTCAACCCAAAACAAATATGGTCAGTATATTTTGTAAAGAAGGTTTGCCTATCGACTTGTCCGTATATTTTTAGAAGTCTAATGCCCCAATTGAGTGCCAACAAAATGGCAACTAACATAAAGATCAATATAACATTCTATGCTAACCGAGTTCGGCTAAATAATCTAGCGGAAGATGCTGGGACCTACCATATTCATTGTAAAATTGCAAAAATCAGCAGCAAATACTTGGTTGATTTTAATGTTATTCAGCATACCTCAAATAATTTTTTATAATCCAGTTTTTATTGGTTCAGTTTGTTTTGTTAATAACAATTTATTAATCCAATATATTAATATGATATCCATGTTGTCCACAAAATATAATAAAATGAAAACAACCTTCAAAATTATATAAATTATTTTTATTTCAGTCATTAAAAACAAACGGTGCGACTTACAAATGAAATTTCATTTATAATATTTTGAAAAGCATACAAATTGATAACGGAATATTTAACAATTAATTTTTAACTTCTTATATTGTCATTAAAATAAATGTCTAAACAAGTAAGAACTCACATAAACCGCATTCATAAGCATTTTTATAACAGAAAAAAACATAGTATAATAGGATAGCTTATCTTGTGTGCAATTCATGTTCGGGTATTTCCGTGGTGACGGTCGTTCAAATCGTAAACACATTCGGGCATTTTCGTCATCATTCGACTTCTCACGTTCCCATTCTTGACATAAAACGGTTCTGAAATCAAAATCGTAACAATAGAAGTTCCTAACATTGCAAAGAAATTAACACTCGGCCCAAAAAGTTCAAACTATATTAAAGCCTTTTCCTTTTAAAAACGTATCGGTTATAGTTCATGTGATATTACAGGGGCGGTCCAGTATTAGACGTTAGAGGGGGCGTAACTTAGGGGCGTACCTTTTGACTTACTCCCCTCCCTCAATCGCGAAATTTATTTGGTTAAAAGTGTTGGCAGGGGTGTTTGGGGATTTGTTTTCAACACCCCCCACACCCCACACACACCCTAGACCCGCAAGTGCAATTTATTTTGTAATGCATCAACCACAACCAGCTTTTATGACGTCACGGTTTATTGTGGCACGGAATATTTGGTTTTACGCGATACATACAGACAGATAGAGCATGTTTGCTTGAACAAAACAAAGTTTGAGATGATGGAACTAAATCATTCAGTAAAAGATGACCGGAGTCTACAAGGGAAACACAGCAAGTTTCCACTATTGTATTTAGCACATGGTTTAACGACATACATGTATGAGTCCGTCGAACTATTTGCCGGTATTCCGGCTATTACTGGTTCAAGCTCTTCGCCGATATTCCGGCGGTAGAGGGTCCGAGCACCACAAGGGGCACACTTTTTTTCTCACAGGTTTACGTTTAACAACTCAATGTTCAACACATCGCAAATATGCACCTTATTCCATGCGAACCGAACAAGGGGCCGGGACGTCTGTGACACGCGAGTCTCAAGCTATCTGCCATAACTGGTCTCATGAGTCTGTTCTCCCCATGTCTCCACACTTCCAATTCATCTGGATGTTTTGAAAGATTATTGGAAATACCTTTGATTGGAATATCAGTGTTCAAATATTATGATCCTTACCTTAAACCTTTCTAATTTTACTTCGTTACTGCATAGGGCATAAATGCATCACAACCATACAAAATTGCATATTTGCAGATAAAACAAAACAGAACATGTGCTACTTAGGCTTTGATGTCCGCATAGCGGTGCTGAAGCCATACTCAATACAAAATACATGAACAAAACGAGTTGATTTATGGCTTTTCAAAGATCAGCAACACTTAGAAATAAAAGCTATTATTTTCATTAAACAGGCCAACAAGTTAAGACGTAATACATACCAGCATGTATAATTTCCAAAATCAAAAACTTATTCGGTTTCTTTAAACATATACACAAAATGGCCGAGACCTCCGAAGATACCGTTAGCACATGCGCAGTGAAGATTTGGTGACCAATTATCGTGCATTCAAACACTTTCATAATACATATAGGAAAAATACCTGCAAGGCATGCGACATCACACTAACCGTGTATAACTAACTATACACCAATCATTTACCAATACATGTCCTGTCGGGGCGTCGTTACAATACATGCAAGGCATGCGACATCATATTGACAGTGTATAACAATGCACCAATGTCCTGTCGGGGCGTTGTTCCAATAATTGAAGTGCCACTATTTTTTTAATCTTTTTAATGAAGGATTGAAAACATTCTTTTGTAAATATTCACTGTTTCAATATGAAATAAAAACTTGTACTTCAGTTATTTATAATTATAAATGTGTACATTGATGTCTTCTTATCTTGCTGATTCTTTTAAACCCTTTTACGAAATTTTTAAATGAATCGTAGTTTTATCCTCAAGCACAACTCATTTAATATTTATCTACAGTTATAATACGATCGCATCAGTTGCTCCCCTCTCATGCTTTCTGCCTATGTCCGGCTGTTCCGATGAAGTAGTCCTATTAAGTAAGTTAATGTTCTATTTTATTTCGTTACAGCGATATGATTATTTCTATGACGAAAGATGTTCTTTAGTATGTTTCGGCCGAAAGATTCTCTTAAATGGTCGTCCACTGTTAATTTCTACAGCAGTTGGGATGAACATGCAGCAATATGCGCTCCAATGCTAGAACATATAGTTCTGTCTAGAAGATTATATAAGACATAAATTAAGACTCATGCAGTACGTTATCCGTCTGTCTGGAACTTTTAAAGCTGCACTCTCACAGATTTACCGTTTTTACATTTTTTTTGTCTATGAAAGAGCAAATGTTTGCGTAAATATCCGCAAACCAATGATAAAAGATTGCTGACAAAAGATCAGATCGCAGAATTGCATTTTCCGTTCGAAAATCAATGTTTTATGGCTTAAAGGGTTAGTAACGGTTTAATAAATCTGCAATCTGAGTTTTTGTCAGCAGTCTTATATCACTGGTTTCCATGGATTTTCGCAAAAATTGGCTCGTTCCAAGACAAAAAATAAAAAAGTTTTCAAAACGGTAAATCTGTGAGAGTGCAGCTTTAAGGTCAAGCCTGTGAACTGGAATTTCTTAAAAAAAAACAGCATCATAATGGAATGTGATAGTATCGAACATGGGTCAGGTACATTAGAAAAAAAGTGTTAAAATGGGTGTCTTGTGGTTAAGACTAACCACATTACATGTAATTGTCGTGTCCGTCAGAGCTCTAGTTACCGTATAACATGTCATTGTCGTGTCCGTCGTTACTCTCGCCACCGTATAACATGTCATTGTCGTGTCCGTCGTTACTCCCGCCACCGTATAACATGTCATTGTCGTGTCCGTCAGAGCTCTAGTTACCGTATAACATGTCATTGTCGTGTCCGTCGGTGCTCCCGCCACCGTATAACATGCCATTGTCGTGTCCGTCGTTACTCCCGCCACCGTATAACATGTCGTTGTCGTGTCCGTCAGAGCTCCCGTTACCGTATAACATGTCATTGTCGTGTCCGTCGTTACTCCCGCCACCGTATAACATGTCATTGTCGTGTCCGTCGTTACTCCCGCCACCGTATAACATGTCATTGTCGTGTCCGTCGTTACTCCCGCCACCGTATAACATGTCATTGTCGTGTCCGTCAGAGCTCCCGTTACAGTATAGCATGTCATTGTCGTGTCCGTCGTTACTCCCGTCACCGTATAGCATGTCATTGTCGTGTCCGTCGTTACTCCCGCCACCGTATAACATGTCATTGTCGTGTCCGTCGTTACTCCCGCCACCGTATAGCATGTCATTGTCGTGTCCGTCGTTACTCCCGCCATCGTATAACATGTCATTGTCGTGTCCGTCGTTACTCCCGTCACCGTATAACATGTCATTGTCGTGTCCGTCTTTACTCCCGTCACCGTATAACATGTCATTGTCGTGTCCGTCGTTACTCCCGCCATCGTATAACATGTCATTGTCGTGTCCGTCGTTACTCCCGTCACCGTATAACATGTCATTGTCGTGTCCGTCGTTACTCCCGCCACCGTATAACATGTCATTGTCGTGTCCGTCGTTACTCCCGTCACCGTATAACATGTCATTGTCGTGTCCGTCGTTACTCCCGCCACCATATAGCATGTCATTGTCGTGTCCGTCGTTACTCCCGCCACCGTATAACATGCCATTGTCGTGTCCGTCGTTACTCCCGCCACCGTATAACATGCCATTGTCGTGTCCGTCGTTACTCCCGCCACCGTATAACATGCCATTGTCGTGTCCGGCAGTGCTCCCGTCACAGTATAGCATGTCATTGTCGTGTCCGTCGTTACTCCCGTCACCGTATAGCATGTCATTGTCGTGTCCGTCGTTACTCCCGCCAACGTATAACATGTCATTGTCGTGTCCGTCGTTACTCCTGCCACCGTATAGCATGTCATTGTCGTGTCCGTCGGTGCTCCCGTCACCGTATAACATGTCATTGTCGTGTCCGTCGTTACTCCCGTCACCGTATAACATGTCATTGTCGTGTCCGTCGGTGCTCCCGTCCCCGTATAACATGTCATTGTCGTGTCCGTCGTTACTCCCGTCACCGTACAACATGTCATTGTCGTGTCCGTCGTTACTCCCGCCACCGTATAACATGACATTGTCGTGTCCGTCGTCACTTCCGCCACCGTATAACATGCCATTGTCGTGTCCGTCGTTACTCCCGCCACCGTATAACATGCCATTGTCGTGTCCGGCAGTGCTCCCGTCACAGTATAGCATGTCATTGTCGTGTCCGTCGTTACTCCCGTCACCGTATAGCATGTCATTGTCGTGTCCGTCGTTACTCCCGCCACCGTATAACATGTCATTGTCGTGTCCGTCGTTACTCCCGCCACCGTATAGCATGTCATTGTCGTGTCCGTCGGTGCTCCCGTCACCGTATAGCATGTCATTGTCGTGTCCGTCGTTACTCCCGTCACCGTATAACATGTCATTGTCGTGTCCGTCGGTGCTCCCGTCACCGTATAGCATGTCATTGTCGTGTCCGTCGTTACTCCCGCCACCGTATAACATGTCATTGTCGTGTCCGTCGTTACTCCCGCCACCGTATAACATGTCATTGTCGTGTCCGTCGTTACTCCCGTCACCGTATAGCATGTCATTGTCGTGTCCGTCGTTACTCCCGTCACCGTATAGCATGTCATTGTCGTGTCCGTCGTTACTCCCGCCACCGTATAGCATGTAATTGTCGTGTCCGTCGGTGCTCCCGTCACCGTATAACATGTCATTGTCGTGTCCGTCGGTGCTCCCGTCACCGTATAGCATGTCATTGTCGTGTCCGTCGGTGCTCCCGTCACCGTATAGCATGTCATTGTCGTGTCCGGCAGTGCTCCCGTCACCGTATAACATGTCATTGTCGTGTCCGGCAGTGCTCCCGTCACCGTATAACATGTCATTGTCGTGTCCGGCAGTGCTCCCGTCACCGTATAACATGTCATTGTCGTGTCCGGCAGTGCTCCCGTCACCGTAAAACATGTCACTGTCGTGTCCGGCAGTGCTCCCGTCACCGTTTAACATGTCATTGTCGTGTCCGTCGGTGCTCCCGTCACCGTATAACATGCCATTGTCGTGTCCGTCAGTGCTCCCGTCACCGTATAACATGCCA
The DNA here is from genome assembly GCF_026914265.1 of Mya arenaria. NCBI lineage: Eukaryota > Metazoa > Mollusca > Bivalvia > Myida > Myidae > Mya > Mya arenaria. Next base: position 5,759,139 of record NC_069123.1, on the reverse strand, counting down.
TTGTCGTGTCCGTCGGTGCTCCCGTCACCGTATAACATGTTATTGTCGTGTCCGGCGTGCTCCCGACACAGTAAAGCATGTCATTGTCGTGTCCGTCGGTGCTCCCGTCACCGTATAACATGTCACTTTCGTGTTCGTCAGTGATCACGTCACCGTATATTATGTCATTGTCGTGTCCGTCAGTGCTCCCGTCACCGTATAACATGTCATTGCCGTGTCCGTCAGTGCTCCCGTCACCGTATAACATGTCATTGTCGTGTCCGTCAGTGCTCCCGTAACCGTTTAACATGTCATTGTCGTGTCCGACCGTGCTCCCGTCACCGTATAACATGTCATTGTCGTGTCCGTCAGTACTCCCGTCACCGTATAACATGTCATTGTCGTGTCCGACCGTGCTCCCGTCACCGTATAACATGTCATTGTCGTGTCCGTCAGTGCTTCCGTCACCGTATAACATGTCATTGTCGTGTCTGACCGTGCTCCCGTCACCGTATAACATGTCATTGTCGTGTCCGTCGTTACTCCCGCCACCGTATAACATGTCATTGTCGTGTCCGTCAGTGCTCCCGTCACCGTATAACATGTCATTGTCGTGTCCGTCAGCGCTCCTGTCACCGTATAGCATGTCATTGTCGTGTCCGTCGTTACTCCCGTCACCGTAAAACATGTCATTGTCGTGTCCGTCGTTAATCCCGTCACCGTATAACATGTCATTGTCGTGTCCGTCGTTACTCCCGCCACCGTATAGCATGTCATTGTCGTGTCCGTCGTTACTCCCGCCACCGTATAGCATGTCATTGTCGTGTCCGTCGTTACTCCCGCCACCGTATAACATGTCATTGTCGTGTCCGTCGTTACTCCCGCCACCGTATAGCATGTCATTGTCGTGTCCGTCGGTGCTCCCGTCACCGTATAACATGTCATTGTCGTGTCCGTCGTTACTCCCGTAACCTTATAACATGTCATTGTCGTGTCCGTCGGTGCTCCCGTCACCGTATAACATGTCATTGTCGTGTCCGTCGTTATACCCGTCACCTTATAACATGTCATTGTCGTGTCCGTCGTTACTCCCGCCACCGTATAACATGTCATTGTCGTGTCCGTCGTTACTCCCGTCACCGTATAGCATGTCATTGTCGTGTCCGTCGTTACTCCCGTGATCGTATAGCATGTCATTGTCGTGTCCGTCGTTACTCCCGCCACCGTATAGCATGTCATTGTCGTGTCCGTCGGTGCTCCCGTCACCGTATAACATGTCATTGTCGTGTCCGTCGGTGCTCCCGTTTCCGTATAGCATGTCATTGTCGTGTCCGTCGGTGCTCCCGTCACCGTATAGCATGTCATTGTCGTGTCCGGCAGTGCTCCCGTCACCGTATAGCATGTCATTGTCGTGTCCGGCAGTGCTCCCGTCACCGTATAACATGTCATTGTCGTGTCCGGCAGTGCTCCCGTCACCGTATAACATGTCATTGTCGTGTCCGGCAGTGCTCCCGTCACCGTATAACATGTCACTGTCGTGTCCGTCGGTGCTCCCGTCACCGTATAACATGTCACTGTCGTGTCCGGCAGTGCTCCCGTCACCGTTTAACATGTCACTGTCGTGTCCGTCGGTGCTCCCGTCACCATATAACATGCCATTGTCGTGTCCGGCAGTGCTCCCGTCACCGTATAACATGCCATTGTCGTGTCCGGCGGTGCTCCCGTCACCGTATTAAATGTCATTGTCGTGTCCGGCGTGCTCCCGTCACAGTATAACATGTCATTGTCGTGTCCGTCGTTACTCCCGTCACCGTATAACATGTCACTGTCGTGTCCGTCAGTGATCACGTCACCGTATATTATGTCATTGTCGTGTCCGTCAGTGCTCCCGTCACCGTATAACATGTCATTGTCGTGTCCGTCAGTGCTCCCGTCACCGTCTTACATGTCATTGTCGTGTCCGACCGTGCTCCCGTCACCGTATAACATGTCATTGCCGTGTCCGTCAGTGCTCCCGTCACCGTATAACATGTCATTGTCGTGTCCGTCAGTGCTCCCGTAACCGTTTAACATGTCATTGTCGTGTCCGACCGTGCTCCCGTCACCGTATAACATGTCATTGTCGTGTCCGTCAGTACTCCCGTCACCGTATAACATGTCATTGTCGTGTCCGACCGTGCTCCCGTCACCGTATAACATGTCATTGTCGTGTCCGTCAGTGCTTCCGTCACCGTATAACATGTCATTGTCGTGTCCGACCGTGCTCCCGTCACCGTATAACATGTCATTGTCGTGTCCGTCAGTGCTCCCGTCACCGTATAACATGTCATTGTCGTGTCCGCCCGCGCTCCCGTCACCGTATAGCATGTCATTGTCGTGTCCGTCGTTACTCCCGCCACCGTATAACATGTCATTGTCGTGTCCATCGTTACTCCCGCCACCGTATAACATGCCATTGTCGTGTCCGGCAGGGCTCCCGTCACAGTATAGCATGTCATTGTCGTGTCCGTCGTTACTCCCGCCACCGTATAACATGTCATTGTCGTGTCCGTCGGTGCTCCCGTCACCGTATAGCATGTCATTGTCGTGTCCGTCGTTACTCCCGCCACCGTATAACATGTCATTGTCGTGTCCGTCGTTACTCCCGCCACCGTATAACATGTCATTGTCGTGTCCGTCGTTACTCCCGCCACCGTATAGCATGTCATTGTCGTGTCCGTCGTTACTCCCGCCACCGTATAACATGCCATTGTCGTGTCCGTCGTTACTCCCGCCACCGTATAACATGCCATTGTCGTGTCCGTCGTTACTCCCGCCACCGTATAACATGCCATTGTCGTGTCCGGCAGTGCTCTCGTCACAGTATAGCATGTCATTGTCGTGTCCGTCGTTACTCCCGTCACCGTATAGCATGTCATTGTCGTGTCCGTCGTTACTCCCGCCACTTTATAACATGTCATTGTCGTGTCCGTCGTTACTCCCGCCACCGTATAGCATGTCATTGTCGTGTCCGTCGGTGCTCCCGTCACCGTATAACATGTCATTGTCGTGTCCATCGTTACTCCCGTCACCGTATAACATGTCATTGTCGTGTCCGTCAGTGCTCCCGTCACCGTATAACATGTCATTGTCGTGTCCGTCGTTACTCCCGTCACCGTATAACATGTCATTGTCAAGTCCGTCGTTACTCCCGCCACCGTATAACATGTCATTGTCGTGTCCGTCGTTACTCCCGGCACCGTATAGCATGTCATTGTCGTGTCCGTCGTTACTCCCGTCACCGTATAGCATGTCATTGTCGTGTCCGTCGTTACTCCCGCCACCGTATAGCATGTCATTGTCGTGTCCGTCAGTGCTCCCGTCACCGTATAACATGTCATTGTCGTGTCCGTTGGTGCTCCCGTCACCGTATAGCATGTCATTGTCGTGTCCGTCGGTGCTCCCGTCACCGTATAGCATGTCATTGTCGTGTCCGGCAGTGCTCCCGTCACCGTATAGCATGTCATTGTCGTGTCCGTCAGTGCTCCCGTCACCGTATAACATGTCATTGTCGTGTCCGTCAGTGCTCCCGTCACCGTATAACATGTCATTGTCGTGTCCGTCAGTGCTCCCGTCACCGTATAACATGTCACTGTCGTGTCCGGCAGTGCTCCCGTCAACGTTTAACATGTCACTGTCGTGTCCGTCGGTGCTTCCGTCACCGTATAACATGCCATTGTCGTGTCCGGCAGTGCTCCCGTCACCGTATAACATGCCATTGTCGTGTCCGTCGGTGCTCCCGTCACCGTATAACATGTCATTGTCGTGTCCGGCGTGCTCCCGTCACAGTATAACATGTCATTGTCGTGTCCGTCGGTGCTCCCGTCACCGTATAACATGTCACTGTCGTGTCCGTCAGTGATCACGTCACCGTATAACATGTCATTGTCGTGTCCGTCAGTGCTCCCGTCACCGTATAACATGTCATTGTCGTGTCCGTCAGTGCTCCAGTAACCGTTTAACATGTCATTGTCGTGTCCGACCGTGCTCCCGTCACCGTATAACATGTCATTGTCGTGTCCGTCGTTACTCCCGCCACCGTATAACATGTCATTGTCGTGTCCGTCAGTGCTCCCGTCACCGTATAACATGTCATTGTCGTGTCCGTCAGCGCTCCCGTCACCGTATAGCATGTCATTGTCGTGTCCGTCGTTACTCCCGCCACCGTATAACATGTCATTGTCGTGTCCGTCGTTACTCCCGCCACCGTATAACATGCCATTGTCGTGTCCGGCAGTGCTCCCGTCACAGAATAGCATGTCATTGTCGTGTCCGTCGTTACTCCCGCCACCGTATAACATGTCATTGTCGTGTCCGTCGGTGCTCCCGTCACCGTATAGCATGTCATTGTCGTGTCCGTCGTTACTCCCGCCACCGTATAACATGTCATTGTCGTGTCCGTCGTTACTCCCGTCACCGTATAACATGTCATTGTCGTGTCCGTCGTTACTCCCGCCACCGTATAGCATGTCATTGTCGTGTCCGTCAGTGCTCCCTTTACCGTACATCATGTCATTGTCGTGTCCGTCGTTACTCCCGTCACCGTATAACATGTCATTGTCGTGTCCGTCGTTACTCCCGTCACCGTATAACATGTCATTGTCGTGTCCGTCGTTACTCCCGTCACCGTATAACATGTCATTGTCGTGTCTGTCGTTACTCCCGTCACCGTATAACATGTCATTGTCGTGTCCGTCGTTACTCCCGTCACCGTATAGCATGTCATTGTCGTGTCCGTCGTTACTCCTGTCACCGTATAACATGTCATTGTCGTGTCCGTCGTTACTCCCGCCACCGTATAACATGTCATTGTCGTGTCCGTCAGTGCTCCCGCCACCGTATAACATGTCATTGTCGTGTCCGTCGTTACTCCCGTCACCGTATAACATGTCATTGTCGTGTCCGTCAGTGCTCCCGTCACCGTATAGCATGTCATTGTCGTGTCCATCGTTACTCCCGCCACCGTATAACATGTCATTGTCGTGTCCGTCGGTGCTCCCGTCACCGTATAACATGTCATTGTCGTGTCCGTCGTTACTCCCGCCACCGTATAACATGTCATTGTCGTGTCCGGCAGTGCTCCCGTCACCGTATAACATGTCATTGTCGTGTCCGTTGTTACTCCTGCCACCGTATAGCATGTCATTGTCGTGTCCGTCGTTACTCCCGCCACCGTATAGCATGTCATTGTCGTGTCCGTCAGTGCTTCCCGTCACCGTATAACATGTCATTGTCGAGTCCGAAAGTGGTCCCGTCACCGTATAACATGTCATTGTAGTGTCCGTCGTTACTCCCGCCACCGTATAGCATGTCATTGTCGTGTCCGTCGTTAATCCCGCCACCGTATAACATGTCATTGTCGTGTCCGTCGGTGCTTCCCGTCACCGTATAACATGTCATTGTCGAGTCCGGCAGTGGTCCCGTCACCGTATAACACGTCATTGTCGTGTCCGTCGTTACTCCCGCCACCGTATAACATGTCATTGTCGTGTCCGTCGTTACTCCCGCCACCGTATAACATGTCATTGTCGTGTCCGTCGTTACTCCCGCCACCGTATAACATGTCATTGTCGTGTCCGTCAGTGCTCCCGCCACCGTATAGCATGTCATTGTCGTGTCCGTCGTTACTCCCGCCACCGTATAACATGCCATTGTCGTGTCCGTCAGTGCTTCCGTCACCGTATAACATGTCATTGTCGAGTCAGTCAGTGCTCCCGTCACCGTATAACATGTCATTGTCGTGTCCGTGGTTACTCCCGTCACCGTATAACATGTCATTGTCGTGTCCGACCGTGCTCCCGTCACCGTATAACATGTCATTGTCGTGTCCGTCAGTGCTTCCGTCACTGTATAACATGTCATTGTCGTGTCCGACCGTGCTCCCGTCACCGTATAACATGTCATTGTCGTGTCCGTCGTTATTCCCGCCACCGTATAACATGTCATTGTCGTGTCCGTCAGTGCTCCCGTCACCGTATAACATGTCATTGTCGTGTCCGTCGTTACTCCCGTCACCGTATAACATGTCATTGTCGTGTCCGACCGTGCTCCCGTCACCGTATAACATGTCATTGTCGTGTCCGTCAGTGCTTCCGTCACCGTATAACATGTCATTGTCGTGTCCGACCGTGCTCCCGTCACCGTATAACATGTCATTGTCGTGTTCGTCGTTATTCCCGTCACCGTATAACATGTCATTGTCGTGTCCGTCAGTGCTCCCGTCACCGTATAACATGTCATTGTCGTGTCCGTCAGCGCTCCCGTCACCGTATAGCATGTCATTGTCGTGTCCGTCGTTACTCCCGCCACCGTATAACATGTCATTGTCGTGTCCATCGTTACTCCCGCCACCGTATAACATGCCATTGTCGTGTCCGGCAGTGCTCCCGTCACAGTATAGCATGTCATTGTCGTGTCCGTCGTTACTCCCGTCACCGTATAACATGTCATTGTCGTGTCCGTCGTTACTCCCGTCACCGTATAACATGTCATTGTCGTGTCCGTCGTTACTCTCGCCATCGTATAGCATGTCATTGTCGTGTCCGTCGTTACTCCCGCCACCGTATAACATGTCATTGTCTTGTCCGTCAGTGCTCCCGTCACCGTATAGCATGTCATTGTCGTGTCCGTCGTTACTCCCGCCACCGTATAACATGTCATTGTCGTGTCCGTCGTTACTCCCGCCACCGTATAACATGTCATTGTCGTGTCCGACCGTGCTCCCGTCACCGTATAACATGTCATTGTCGTGTCCGTCGGTGCTCCCGTCACCGTATAGCACGTCATTGTCGTGTCCGGCATTGCTCCCGTCACCGTATAACACGTCATTGTCATGTCCGGCAGTGCTCCCGTCACCGTATAACACGTCATTGTCGTGTCCGGCAGTGCTCCCGTCACCGTATAACATGTCACTGTCGTGTCCGGCAGTGCTCCCGTCACCGTATAACATGTCATTGTCGTGTCCGTCGTTACTCCCGCCACCGTATAACATGCCATTGTCGTGTCCGTCGTTACTCCCGCCACCGTATAACATGCCATTGTCGTGTCCGGCAGTGCTCCCGTCACAGTATAGCATGTCATTGTCGTGTCCGTCGTTACTCCCGTCACTGTATAGCATGTCATTGTCGTGTCCGTCGTTACTCCCGCCACCGTATAACATGTCATTGTCGTGTCCGTCGTTACTCCCGCCACCGTATAGCATGTCATTGTCGTGTCCGTCGGTGCTCCCGTCACCGTATAACATGTCATTGTCGTGTCCGTCGTTACTCCCGTCACCGTATAACATGTCATTGTCGTGTCCGTCAGTGCTCCCGTCACCGTATAACATGTCATTGTCGTGTCCGTCGTTACTCCCGTCACCGTATAACATGTCATTGTCGTGTCCGTCGTTACTCCCGCCACCGTATAACATGTCATTGTCGTGTCCGTCGTTACTCCCGTCACCGTATAGCATGTCATTGTCGTGTCCGTCGTTACTCCCGTCACCGTATAGCATGTCATTGTCGTGTCCGTCGTTACTCCCGCCACCGTATAGCATGTCATTGTCGTGTCCGTCAGTGCTCCCGTCACCGTATAACATGTCATTGTCGTGTCCGTTGGTGCTCCCGTCACCGTATAGCATGTCATTGTCGTGTCCGTCGGTGCTCCCGTCACCGTATAGCATGTCATTGTCGTGTCCGGCAGTGCTCCCGTCACCGTATAGCATGTCATTGTCGTGTCCGGCAGTGCTCCCGTCACCGTATAACATGTCATTGTCGTGTCCGGCAGTGCTCGCGTCACCGTATAACATGTCATTGTCGTGTCCGGCAGTGCTCCCGTCACCGTATAACATGTCATTGTCGTGTCCGGCAGTGATCACGTCACCGTATAACATGTCATTGTCGTGTCCGTCAGTGATCCCGTCACCGTATAACATGTCATTGTCGTGTCCGTCAGTGCTCCTGTCACCGTATTACATGTCATTGTCGTGTCCGACCGTGCTCCCGTCACCGTATAACATGTCATTGCCGTGTCCGTCAGTGCTCCCGTCACCGTATAACATGTCATTGTCGTGTCCGGCAGTGCTCCAGTAACCGTTTAACATGTCATTGTCGTGTCCGACCGTGCTCCCGTCACCGTATAACATGTCATTGTCGTGGCCGTCAGTACTACCGTCACCGTATAACATGTCATTGTCGTGTCCGACCGTGCTCCCGTCACCGTATAACATGTCATTGTCGTGTCCGTCAGTGCTTCCGTCACCGTATAACATGTCATTGTCGTGTCCGACCGTGCTCCCGTCACCGTATAACATGTCATTGTCGTGTCCGTCGTTACTCCCGCCACCGTATAACATGTCATTGTCGTGTCCGTCAGTGCTCCCGTCACCGTATAACATGTCATTGTCGTGTCCGTCAGCGCTCCCGTCACCGTATAGCATGTCATTGTCGTGTCCGTCGTTACTCCCGCCACCGTATAACAAGTCATTGTCGTGTCCATCGTTACTCCCGCCACCGTATAACATGCCATTGTCGTGTCCGGCAGTGCTCCCGTCACAGAATAGCATGTCATTGTCGTGTCCGTCGTTACTCCCGCAACCGTATAACATGTCACTGTCGTGTCAGTCGGTGCTCCCGTCACCGTATAGCATGTCATTGTCGTGTCCGTCGTTACTCCCGCCACCTTATAACATGTCATTGTCGTGTCCGTCGTTACTCCCGTCACCGTATAACATGTCATTGTCGTGTCCGTCGTTACTCCCGCCACCGTATAGCATGTCATTGTCGTGTCCGTCAGTGCTCCCGTCACCGTATATCATGTCATTGTCGTGTCCGTCGTTACTCCCGTCACCGTATAACATGTCATTGTCGTGTCCGTCGTTACTCCCGTCACCGTATAACATGTCATTGTCGTGTCCGTCGTTACTCCCGTCACCGTATAACATGTCATTGTCGTGTCTGTCGTTACTCCCGTCACCGTATAACATGTCATTGTCGTGTCCGTCGTTACTCCCGTCACCGTATAGCATGTCATTGTCGTGTCCGTCGTTACTCCTGTCACCGTATAACATGTCATTGTCGTGTCCGTCGTTACTCCCGCCACCGTATAACATGTCATTGTCGTGTCCGTCAGTGCTCCCGTCACCGTATAACATGTCATTGTCGTGTCCGTCGTTACTCCCGTCACCGTATAACATGTCATTGTCGTGTCCGTCAGTGCTCCCGTCACCGTATAGCATGTCATTGTCGTGTCCGTCGTTACTCCCGCCACCGTATAACATGTCATTGTCGTGTCCGTCAGTGCTCCCGTCACCGTATAACATGTCATTGTCGTGTCCGTCGTTACTACCGCCGCCGTATAACATGTCATTGTCGTGTCCGGCAGTGCTCCCGTCACCGTATAACATGTCATTGTCGTGTCCGTCGTTACTCCCGCCACCGTATAGCATGTCATTGTCGTGTCCGTCGTTACTCCCGCCACCGTATAGCATGTCATTGTCGTGTCCGTCAGTGCTTCCCGTCACCGTATAACATGTCATTGTCGAGTCCGGCAGTGGTCCTGTCACCGTATAACATGTCATTGTAGTGTCCGTCGTTACTCCCGCCACCGTATAGCATGTCATTGTCGTGTCCGTCGTTACTCCCGCCACCGTATAACATGTCATTGTCGTGTCCGTCGGTGCTTCCCGTCACCGTATAACATGTCATTGTCGAGTCCGGCAGTGGTCCCGTCACCGTATAACACGTCATTGTCGTGTCCGTCGTTACTCCCGCCACCGTATAACATGTCATTGTCGTGTCCGTCGTTACTCCCGCTACCGTATAACATGTCATTGTCGTGTCCGTCGTTACTCCCGCCACCGTATAACATGTCATTGTCGTGTCCGGCAGTGCTCCCGTCACCGTATAACATGTAATTGTCGTGTCCGTCGTTACTCCCGCCACCGTATAGCATTTCATTGTCGTGTCCGTCGTTACTCCCGCCACCGTATAACATGCCATTGTCGTGTCCGTCAGTGCTTCCGTCACCGTATAACATGTCATTGTCGTGTCAGTCAGTGCTCCCGTCACCGTATAACATGTCATTGTCGTGTCCGTCGTTACTCCCGTCACCGTATAACATGTCATTGTCGTGTCCGACCGTGCTCCCGTCACCGTAGAACATGTCATTGTCGTGTCCGTCGTTACTGCCGCCACCGTATAACATGTCATTGTCGTGTCCGTCAGTGCTCCCGTCACCGTATAACATGTCATTGTCGTGTCCGTCGTTACTCCCGTCACCGTATAACATGTCATTGTCGTGTCCGTCGTTACTCCCGTCACCGTATAACATGTCATTGTCGTGTCCGTCGTTACTCCCGCCACCGTATAGCATGTCATTGTCGTGTCCGTCGTTACTCCCGCCACCGTATAACATGTCATTGTCGTGTCCGTCAGTGCTCCCGTCACCGTATAGCATGTCATTGTCGTGTCCGTCGTTACATCCGCCACCGTATAACATGTCATTGTCGTGTCCGGCAGTGCTCCCGTCACCGTATAACATGTCATTGTCGTGTCCGTCGTTACTCCCGCCACCGTATAACATGTCATTGTCGTGTCCGACCGTGCTCCCGTCACCGTATAGCATGTCATTGTCGTGTCCGTCGGTGCTCCCGTCACCGTATAGCACGTCATTGTCGTGTCCGGCAGTGCTCCCGTCACCGTATAACACGTCATTGTCATGTCCGGCAGTGCTCCCGTCACCGTATAACACGTCATTGTCGTGTCCGGCAGTGCTCCCGTCACCGTATAACATGTCATTGTCGTGTCCGACAGTGCTCCCGTCACCGTATAACTTTCATTGTCGTGTCCGTCAGTGCTCCCGTCACCGTATAACATGTCATTGTCGTGTCCGTCAGTGCTCCCGTCACCGTATAACATGTCATTGTCGTGTCCGTCGGTGCTCCCGTCACCGTATAACATGTCATTGTCGTGTCCGTCGGTGCTCCCGTCACCGTATAACATGTCATTGTCGTGTCCGTCGTTACTCCCGCCACCGTATATCATGTCATTGTCGTGTCCGTCGGTGCTCCCGTCACCGTATAGCATGTCATTGTCGTGTCCGTCAGTGCTTCCGTCACCGTATAACATGTCATTGTCGTGTCCGTCGGTGCTCCCGTCACCGTATAACATGTCATTGTCGTGTCCGTCAGTGCTCCCGTCACCGTATAACATGTCATTGTCGTGTCCGTCGGTGCCGACGTCACCGTATAACATGTCATTTGTCGTGCGTCAGAGCTTCCGTCACTGTATAACAAGTCATTGTCGTGTCCGTCGGTGCTTTCCGTCACTAAAAACATGTCATTGTCAAGTCCGTCAGTGCCGACGTCACCGTATAACATGTCATTGTCGTGTCCGACCGTGCTCCCGTCACCGTATAACATGTCATTGTCGTGTCCGTCGGTGCTTCACGTCACCGTATAACATGTCATTGTCGAGTCCGGCAGTGGTCCCGTCACCATATAACATGTCATTGTCGTGTCCGTCAGTTCTCCCGTCACCGTATAACATGTCATTGTCGTGTCCGGCAGTGCTCCCGTCACCGTATAACATGTCATTGTCGTGTCCGTCGTTACTCCCGCCACCGTATAACATGTCATTGTCGTGTCCGTCAGTGCTCCCGTCACCGTATAACATGTCATTGTCGTGTCCGTCAGTGCTCCCGTCACCGTATAACATGTCATTGTCGTGTCCGTCGGTGCCGACGTCACCGTAAAACATGCCATTTGTCGTGCGTCAGAGCTTCCGTCACTGTATAACAAGTCATTGTCGTGTCCGTCGGTGCTTTCCGTCACTAAAAACATGTCATTGTCAAGTCTGTCAGTGCCGACGTCACCGTATAACATGTCATTGTCGTGTCCGACCGTGCTGCCGTCACCGTATAACATGTCATTGTCGTGTCCGTCGGTGCTTCCCGTCACCGTATAACATGTCATTGTCGAGTCCGGCAGTGGTCCCGTCACCGTATAACATGTCATTGTCGTGTCCGTCGTTACTCCCGCCACCATATAACATGTCATTGTCGTGTCCGTCGGTGCTCCCGTCACCGTATAACATGTCATTGTCGAGTCCGTGCGTGCTCCCGTCACCGTATAGCATGTCATTGTCGTGTCCGTCGGTGCTCCCGTCACCGTATAACATGTCAGTGTCGTGTCCGTCGGTGCTCCCGTCACCGTAAAACATGTCATTGTCGTGCCCGTCGGTGCTCCCGTTACCGTATAACATGTCATTGTCGTGTCCGTTAGTGCTCCCGTCACCGTATTACATGTCATTGTCGTGTCCGCCGGTGCCGACGTCACCGTAAAACATGCCAATTGTCGTGCATCAGAGCTTCCGTCACTGTATAACAAGTCATTGTCGTGTCCGTCGGTGCTTTCCGTCACTAAAAACATGTCATTGTCGAGTCCGTCAGTGCCGACGTCACCGTATAACATGTCATTGTCGTGTCCGACCGTGCTCCCGTCACCGTATAACATGTCATTGTCGTGTCCGTCGGTGCTTTCCGTCACCGTATAACATGTCATTGTCGAGTCCGGCAGTGGTCCCGTCACCGTATAACATGTCATTGTCGTGTCCGTCAGTGCTCCTGTCACCGTCTAACATGTCATTGTCGTGTCCGTCAGTTATGACGTCACCGTATAGCACGTCATTGTCGTGTCCGTCAGTGGTCCCGTCAGCGTATAGCATTTATTGTCATGTCCGTCTGTGCTCCCGTCACCGTATAACATGTCATTGTCGTGTCCGTCAGTGCTTCCGTCAGCGTATAACATGTCACCGGTGTGTTCGTCAGTGCTCCAGTCAGCGTTTAACATGTCACCGGCGTGTCCGTCAGTACGCCCGTTATCGTATAACACGTCACTGTCGTGTCCGTCAGTGCTTCCGTCACCGTATAACATGTCATTGTCATGTTCGTCAGTGCTCCCGTCAGCGTCCAACATGTCACCGGCATGTTCGTCAGTTCTCCCGTCAGCGTTTAGCATGTCATTGTCGTGTCCGTCAGTGCTTCCGTCAGCGTATAACATGTAACCGGTGTGTTCGTCAGTGCTCCAGTCAGCGTTTAACATGTCGCCGGCGTGTCCATCAGTACTCCCGTCACAGTATAACATGCCATTGTCGTGTCAGTCAGTGATCCCGTCACCGTATAACATGTCATTGTCATGTTAGTTGGTGCTCCCATCACAGTTTAACATGCCATTGGCGGACCCTTCACCATATAACATGTCATTGTTAGGTCTGTCAGCGCTCCAGTCACAGCATGGAAGGTCTCATCAACATATATAACATGTCATTTTCGGGATTGTTGGCATTTAAGATATCTTTGAAGAAAACCCACATTGAGCTATAAATTTATCCCACTTTGAAGAAACCCACCTTGAGTTATGACATTATCCCGTTTTGAAGGAACCCACCTTCAGCTATGTCATTATCCCACTTTGAAGGAAACCCATCTTGAGCTATGTCTTTATCCCATTTTGAAAAACCCACCTTGAGCTATGCCATTATTCCACTTTGTAGGAAACCCACTCTTAGCTGTGCAATTATCCAGGTTTGAAGGAAACCCACCTTCAGCTATGACATTATTTCAATTTGTAGGAAACCTACTCTTAGCTATGATATTATCCTAGTTTGAATGAAACCCACCCTTTGCTATGCCATTACCCACTTTGAAAACCCATCTTGAGCTATGCCATTATTCCTCTTCGTAGGAAACCCACTCTTAGCTATGCCATTATTCCTCTTCGTAGGAAACCCACTCTTAGCTATGCCATTATTCCTCTTCGTAGGAAACCCACTCTTAGCTATGCCATTATTCCTCTTCGTAGGAAACCCACTCTTAGCTATGCCATTATCCCACTTTGTAGGAAACCCACCTTGAGCTATGCCATTATCCCACTTTGAAGGAAACCCACTCTTAGCTATGCCATTATACCACTTTGTAGGAAACCCACTCTTAGCTATGCTATTACCCCACTTTGTAGGAAACCCACCATTATCTATGCCCTTAGCCCACTTTGAAGGAGACCCACTCTTAGCTATGCCATTATCCCACTTTGTAGGAAACCCACTCTTAGCTATGCCATTATCCCACTTTGTAGGAAACCCACTCTTAGCTATGCCATTATCCCACTTTGTATGAAACCCATCATTATCTATGCCATTATCCCAATTTGAAGGAAACCCATATTAGCTATGCCATTACACTTTGAAGGAACACTTACCATTAGCTTTGCCATAATCCCACTTTGAAGGAACCCACCTTCAGCTATGTCATTATCCCACTTTGAAGGAAACCCACCATTAGCTATGCCATTACACTTTGAAGGAACAATTACCTTTAGCTGTGCCAGTATCCCACTTTGATGAGCTGTTCCATTATCCTGCTGTGTTGAGGGTTTCTTCTGTATCATTAAATGACACCCTCATTTAGCTGTGCCTTTTAACGCCTTTAAGGTTTTAACCATATCATTTAATGACACCCACTTAAAGCTGTGCCATCGCCCACCTTGTTGAAGTTTATTTTGACAAATATTCCTTATGTACCGAACACATTTGTTCAGCCCAGACACAGAGCACCGGATGGATGTCAAGTGAGATCATTGCATAAAAATAAATTAAGGGCCTAATATAGCCAAGTTGACATGAATGAAGCTCATACCATTGGTACTTTTGTTCCTACTAGTAGGTATGGGTGGTTGTGACTTTGTTTTCAAAAGTCTGGTTACCTAGTTGTTGGTACTTTTGTCATCACTAGACTCATTTGTCCTGTAAAACATAAGTGAAACACAACGGTCAACGAAATGTTTAAGGAAGTAGGCCCAATGTTTTTTTTATTGAAAATAAGTCAATAGTCAAAACTTACATTCAAATACATGTCAACCCAAACTTAAGATATTTAGTTTCAACTGAAACACATGAAAGGTCTCCATTAACTCTTCCTATGTACAATGTTTGGACAAAATATGTCAACCCTTACTAAAGTTATTCAGTTTCAGCCCTTCTTTAATTTTAGTAACATTGACTTTTACCTCGACCCTAGGGGCCCAAAACTTTATCAAATGGAAGGTGCCCATTAACTCCTAAATACAAAGTTTGGTTACCATATTCATACCCCAAATAAAGTTATTCAGTTTCAACTGTTCTTCTATTTTTAGTTTCAAGGGCTTTGACCTTGACCCTAGGAGCCCCAAACGCAATCCCATGAAATGTCTCCATAAACTCATCCTACATTTGTACATACCAAGAATGGTCACAATATGTCAACCCCAAAGAAAGATATTCAGTTTCAACTGTTCTTCTATTTTTATTAACACTTATGTACACCTTGACCCTAGGAGCCCCAAACATGAGCAATGAAATGTCTTCATAAACTCCTCCTATGTACAAATTTTGGTCACAATATGTCAACCCTAATTAAAGTTAGTTGGTTTCATAGGTGAGTTTGACAACGCCTGCCCAGGTTTCACTTCATGAAAACCTGGTTAAAATATAGGTTACACTGCGTCATTTAATGACACTGACCTTAAGCTGTGCCATTACCCTTCTCTGTTGAAGGGATTTTTCGTAACATTTTATTTATGACACCCTCCTTTAGTTGTGCTTTGTTAAAGTTTATTTCCATATCAACCATGGAGACTGCAGCAACACACTGTGCCACCTGTCTTGCAAATATCTTAGAACTATTTCTCATGAAAGTAAACTATTATTAGAAAGGATCGTCCCCCACCCCCTCAATTTCAGATTCATTTAATGACACTCACCTTTCATTGTGCCATTGTCCTGCTTGATTAAAGGTTTTTCCGTATCCTCCCTCTACACTGCAGCAACTTTATCAGAGTCTTCTTTTTTCCTCATCCAAATTTCTTCTTTTTGCATTCCCAAACTGGTAAGAAATATTCAATTCTATTCAATAAGTGCGTCTTTAGAAAGAATTCCAACATTCCATTTTGTTGTTTTTTTTCTTGTGAATACATACATTCTACAAGTGTATTTGTTCAAAACAACAAACATATCCATAGTGTGAAGACAACTTGTTGGCTTAAAGGGACCCTGTCATGCTTTGGCACCAATTTTTTCCCTCGGTAATGCATCTAAAAACTTATACTTCAACTATTTTACTTTTTGATACCGAAATTGCAGAAAAAATTACACTCAGAGTATGAAAAAATGTTCTGGTTTTAGAGGGGAGCGTAACCCACGTCTGTACAGTCAAGGAAAAACCTGGAAACTGACAACAAAACCTCACGCCCACAAGTACTCATACACAAACACAAGGATAACTTAACCGTTAAGCCTTTGGTTGAAAGTGTAAATAATGCTGTTTAAAATTGAGGACTTTAAAGACATAAACCAACATTTGTTGAAGGGTTCCTGCCGTCCATATAATCTTAGTTTAACACTCCTAATAATTTGCCACACTTAGATTTGACTTTTCCTCATGCAAAAAAATGCATTTTACAAAAACATGAGCGATTCCCTTAACTTGAACATAGCCGATTGAGATATTTCCACTACGCCCCAAATTTTACAGTGGCCGTTCAAAGTAATATACTGAATAGCAGATGCAACAAGGGATTAATTTTTCACCTTCTTATGGCTTTTTCTCAAGCTTGAACATATGTTATTCTTCTTCATCCTGCATTTTCTTCAATTTCAACAAGTCCTCTGTGTTCTTTCACTGCTCCAGAAGTTTCTGTTGTCAGGCTGTAAAGTTCCTTCTTGAAATTGATTTTCTCACAAGGCCACACTCACCATATTTGCATTGTTTGATACGTTTTGGCTAAAAATTGGGTGAAATGAAAATAGAACCAAACTTTTTCCATTTAGTTTAAAAACAGGCACGGCAAAACTACCTTTTACCAGTATAAAATGAATATTTAAATGAAGATCCCAAACAATTATCACATTATTTTCCGTCTAAAAAGAATGATTAATTTGAAATACTCGATCACTTTTATAAAATTGTCAGAGGCACAATTACATTTTTCTGTCATTGTTACACACAGGAAGCTGGTTCCAAATGAAAACTTGTATAATCAGGACTATTTTCATGCCATTTGTAAATCGCTTTTATATTTCATACTCAGTTTTAAACACAAACTCACCTTTGGAAGTAGTAGACCATTTTCATGTGACTTGGACAACAGAATGATTTTGAATGACTTCTCCTCTCTCTTAACCTCAGTATCATGGTATCATCTACACTGAAGTCATCTGGAAATACAGGAGTTTTTGTACAAACCGACCCTAGCTGCTTTCATGATAATAAAACATACTGGTAATACAAAAAACTGTTACATTTTAAATATTCTTTTACCACCTCAGAAAACACAAATGCAAGAAATTGCTGTTATACTTTTTTGTAATTGTACCATTCTGTGAAGTTTGATTGACATGGGATTGAAAGTGAAAAACTTTTACAGTATTCTTTCACCAATTTTGGAATAGAGCCAGGGACTTTTGGAGTGGCAAACAAGAGCCAAGTGATGCAAAACATGCCAGTACTATATTTAGGACACCATATTTTGGTCATCATTTGTTGTTATGTATGTTAATGGCTGGTTATCAAACCTGACCTAAAAATTCTTCCTTTAACATTCTGACTAAATTTGGTGATGTTAGGACAAAGATGTCTGAAGTTATTGATCGGACAAAAAGACTGATTTAATATAATTTCTGTAATAAACGGGCGATTACTTTCAAATATGTTCAGCTATATGGCTGGTTATCAAACTTGTAATATATTATGCAAATTTGACGACTATCAGCTTAAAGGCTTATCAAGTTATAAACATAGTTAAGATATTGGATGCCGACCACTCAGCAAAAGCTTATACACACCTTGGCAATTTCATCAGGTCCCCTGCGAGGAATTCTAGAATTATTCTAGAACAGATTCTAGAAGATAGTTCTAGAATAGTAACTGAACTCTAATGGCAGTTCTAGAACTAAATGTTCAAGAACTTTCTCTAGAACTTCTTGAACCAAATTCTAGAACTTATGAAAATTTGTTCTAGAACCCAGTTCTAGAATATAGAACCCAGTTCTAGAATAGTAATTGAACTCTTAATAGATGAGTTCATGAACTTGTTCTAGAAGTTCTGGAGAAAGTTCTTGAATATCTAAGAGGCCATTTGTTGTTCAAGAACTAGTTCTAGAACTAGTTCTTGAACATTTGTCCTCAAGCACTCCAAGTTCTAGAACTGTTCTGGAACTGTTCTATTAGTTCTTGAAGAACTCCCAAGTTCTAGAACAGTTCCAGAACAACAAATTGCCTGAAATACCCCAGTAAAAATGTCAGTGGAATACCAGCTGTATGCTGGTGGTATACCAATGGTATTTCAGTGGTATACCAGCGGTAAACTTTTAGTGGAATACCACTAGAATCTGTGACATTAATTAGAAACAATATCCATATTACATGTTACAACATATTTACTTCCAGGCTTAATCAACAGCATTACAGAACAAAATCTTAAAGAACAAAAACATTTGAAATTAAAAAAAACTAAGTAATGCAATTGAACACATATTAATTTATAAAACTAATTCATTAAATTTTAATAATGGTTTAAGAAGTTATAATGAAACAAGACTAATCATTAGAAAATATGACAGTTCTATGGTTTTGTCAGGGAGTCGTCCATTTATAACACTTCCACTTTTTATAACACATAACACTGTTGTGAGTATATACACATTGCAAAATGATTACATCATTGTAGATGATGATGGTTCTTCTTTAGGGTTGATGTGTAAGTTTGTAATTTATATCATTACAGCAACTTGCAAGAAATTTTTTAGCATCTAGTTAGTGTAAACAAGTCCTTCACTATACAGGAACGGTTTTTACTTCTGCATTAGTTAAGATAGAGTAACTCTTATTTTTGAACAGTTTCCAAAATTGCATCTGTATCAATGTTGATGCCCACAGCAACTAACATGGAGTTGGTAGATGATTTGATTCTATACTGTGCACAGTGCAGTAATATGTATCGCCCATGTACTCCTTTTCTTTCTCAAATGGCAGTTGTCTTCCTCTATTTTAAGTCCGTTTTCCCTGAAAAATATATGACATTGAATTTAGCTTTTAATAATAAGAAGCAAGTTTAAAATAAAGTCTTCTTTCTTTAAATAAGGCCAATTGTAAATTATTTGAACTCAATATTATAGAATTGATGAGATTTTAAGTTGTTCACATTGAAGTTTTACTTTGCAGTTGAAACAAAATTCACTAGTATTAATTGTAGGTATAGGGCGATTTACATAAGCCTCAAAGTAAAAGTAAACTATCTACTGTCAAGTCATATGACAGTTAACAGGCATTGTTCTCGTAGTAGAATGGCTATGTTTGAGAGAAATGGGTCCTCCCAGAAAAAACCCATAAATGTACGACTTTGTATTTACAGCTACACTCACTTCTGTCAAATATATATTTGGTTCCATTAAAATCCACTATGACGCTTTCATGACAAGAAAAAACTTCATAAATTTTAAAATTATCTTAACTCAAATCCATACCAATAACTCTGGTGTCATAAACAAGTGAACACCTGCAGAAATTGTACAGGACATGTTGGTGGGTTCGGGGTCTGTACGGTGTCCTAGTGATCAGGGGTCAGGCGTACCTGAAACAGGGAAAATTAACATCCTCACTTGAACGGTCTGGTTGTGTATTACTCGTCTCCATTGAGTCTAAAATGGACAAATATTTCAGTGAATATCATAAACAATTATGAGTAACACATGGTTTCTTTACCCAATCACCCAAGAACATTAAATGAATGCAGTCACAAATCATGAAGTCTAAACTGTCACATATTTTCGCGACTTCTTTAAATTGTCTCTTTTCCGATCAAATGAAAGTATTACACAAGTAAAACCATTTCAAAGCGATGAAACGAAATTGCATTAAGTGCTTATGATTTTTTTTGTAAAAAATAAATAAATATTTAATTATAAGAATTTAAATTAATTAAAAGAAAATTCAAACTGACGATTGACATTCTCTTTCCAGAAATTACAGTCACTTTATATTGTCATTGAATAATTTTGTACATTAAGTAAGGAGTCAAAACCAATTAAGTTCAACAATAGTCTACAAGTGATAGGTAAAAACTCACCAGTTTGCCATCGTGGTCAAATAAACGACACAAAAATTGAAAGCTTCATCCATTATCGTCTGCAGAAGTGTACTTCCGGTTCAATTCAAAATGGCGGCTTATTGTTGTTATTCAGTTGTTTGTACACATTTTGTCAGTGATTAAGACAACTAATGGATTTTGAATTGCTCTAGAGGATAGAAATCACATATATTAATGATCTTACCAGCTATCAGCCAATGTGTTACATTTTCACGCTGTCTAATAGTGGAGATTAAAAACTACTGTTTGGTACATTGACGTCATGGCAAACCAAAGACTCCAGACATTTGCTTAAACAAAACGTAAGTCCATTGTGAAGTTTAAAAGTCATATTAAACGACTATAAATGCCTATCAGTTATATATGTACAGCAAGGTCACTAAAACAGAAGTTGTATGAGAAAACTATTTCTTAACCGATTCAAAAAATATTTTAGAACCAGTTGTTTGCGTTTATGAAAAAATCTTCTGTAAACGAAGTTGATAAACAAGAAAGGTAAAAACATCCCCTCTCAATCCCTGGTGTACCGGGGTGGGGGAGGGGGGGACGTGGTTACAATTGTCTGACTGGTACATTAACAACTAGAAAAGCTATGTTTA
Organism: Mya arenaria; assembly: GCF_026914265.1. Taxonomy (NCBI): domain Eukaryota; kingdom Metazoa; phylum Mollusca; class Bivalvia; order Myida; family Myidae; genus Mya; species Mya arenaria. The sequence continues at coordinate 5,738,364 of NC_069123.1, read as the reverse complement.
AATGTAATCTTGGAACCTTAAAATGCATATTTCCCACAAGCTTCAAATGGGCCAGCCGCCCTTTGCCTACTAACAGAGTACAAAAGGGCCTGTCCCCCATCGACCCACAGAATAGCATGTATGAATAATGTAACCAGAATCCAAACTAACCCTTATATCTTATCTTACATTTAGCACAACCTGATTTAATTTCATTTATTATTTTAATATTAATCCAGTCCACTGGGTGACTGGCTCTGCTTGGGTTTCAGGACTCCTTCTAGCTTAGACATTCTCTCTTCTAGATTGCAGTATTAATGTGCCTCAGAGATCTATAGTCATCTTCTAACCTGTTCAGTCTCTCGCTTAAAAAAAAGAAATACAAAATCACTTAACTGTTAACGTTACAAAATAAATAATTTGTTTTTTCTTTGAGTTACAGTTCTTGAAGAAGATTGAATAACTTTTTAGTTCTAGAACTGATGTTCTAGAACATGAAAGGTTCTTGAACAAGATTGAAGAACTTTGAGTTCTTGAACCCGAGTTCTAGAACCATTTGTGTACTAGAACGCCAGTTCAAGAACTAAAAACAGTAATTCTAGAACAGTTCTTAAGGTTCTAGAACAGTTCTTGAACGTTCAAGAACTTGATGCTAGTTCTAGAACTTTTCTCGCAGGGGACTGCTTTGAACACTGTGCCATGGGCTCATTTGCGATAGTCTTCAATCTCTTTGGAATTGATTCTGCCTTGGCTTGGATTTCCTTCATAAATTGCTGGTCATGAGTCTGTTGCTTTGCCTGCAAAATTAGAAGAATGATTATTTAAAGTGATCAGATAATTTTCCATAACTGATTTTCCAATTAAATAACCTTTTCAATGGATAAAGTAGGTGTACTTATAGCTGATAATTGCCAATACTGAAAAAATAGCTAGGGTTGTGTAAAGGTATGAATGATTCATTCCGAAAGCAAGTTAAAGGGGCTCAGACCGCTATTGATTTGTTTTCATTTCAATTTACACGTATTTCCTTCTGTTTTTGATGCAAGTGTCAAAGCAAAAAACAATCTTCACAACTGTACAATAGTCTGAAGTTATAAGCTCGCAATGCTGATTTCCAAATAAAATAATAAGATTTAATTTGTGTACACCATATTTTAACAAAACTTCAGCAAATACATATATTTGTTTCGAAGGTAACAGGTATGTTTTGTATAATAAAATTGAATTAATATCTTATGATTGAATTGTTTCTTTACTTTAAACTGCTGCCTTGACATAAATGTAGACAACTTATCCAAGTTTTATATAATTGGCTGCAGCTAGTTACATGTATCTTCACAAAACTTGTAGTGGTAAGTGGTCTTGTATATTTTCACAAAACTTGTTGTGGTAGTTGGTCTTGTATATTTTCACAAAACTTTTGTTGTAGTTGGTCGTGTATATTTTTCACAGAACTTGTAGTGGTAATTGGTCTTGTATATTTTCCACAAAACTTGTTGTGGTACTTGGTCGTGTATACTTTTCACAAAACTTGTAGTGGTAATTGGTCTTGTATATTTTTCACAAAACTTGCAGTGATAGTTGGTCTTGTATATTTTTCACAAAACTTGAAGTGGTAGTTGGTCTTGTTTATTTTTCACAAACTTGTTGTCGTTATTGGTCTTCTATATTTTCAAAACAAATTCTCAGCCAGCAATTCGAACCTTAGAGATGCAACAGTCAGAGTAGTCTAGTGGTATTGGTTTAGTCGTCCATCCCAAGAAGAAGTGGATTCAATCCCAATCAGAGTGAGAGTGGTCTAGTAGTAAAAGTTTCCGCCTCTCACTCAAGAGGTTGTCGGTGCGATATCCACCAGGTTGTGTGTTGTCTAGTGGTAAAGGCGTCCAACTTTCACCCTATAGGTTGTGAGTTCGATCTCCACCAGTTCCAGTGTAGTCTAGCAATGCTCCAATCAGGATTTGAAAAGGACAGGGTACTAGGTTAGAAAGGGCATTTTTGATGCGCATTAAATATGCTGTAATGGGGCACTTGCATGGCATATTGTTCAATTCATATTCTGTAGGTGTTCTAACTACTTTCAATAAAAAATAGTTGGTTTTGAATACATTAGCTGTTATCTTAAGTGTCAAAATTATGAATATTTATTATTTTTATACTTATTTCTGAAAATTGACTCTATTAAACAAAAGGGCATAGCACGGTGTAGGAAAAAAGGCAGCAAGGTCCTGGAAAAGGGCAGCGGGAGTGCCCCACCTTGCTATTAAGGCCTAGCTGGAGCACTGTCTAGCGGTTAAGGTGTCCATCTCTCATCCCAAAAGGTTGTGGGTTCGATCTCCACTACGTATAGTGTAGTCTAGTGGTAAGGTGTCCACCTCTCACCGAAAAGGTTGTCGGTTCAAACCCCTCGGAGTTGAGTGCAGTCTAGTTGTATAGGTGTCTGCTCCTCACTTAAGAGGTTTTGGATTTCATCCGTGAAATGGTATGGGTTGTCTAGTTGTATAAGTGTCTGCTCCTCACTTAAAAGGTTATGGATTTCATCCGTGCAATGGTATGGGTTGTCTAGTTGTATAAGTGTCTGCACCTCACTTAAGAGGTTTTGGATTTCATCCGTGCAATGGTATGGGTTGTCTAGTTGTATAAGTGTCTGCTCCTCACTTAAGAGGTTTTGGATTTCATCCGTGCAATGGTATGGGTTGTCTAGTTGTATAAGTGTCTGCTCCTCACTTAAGAGGTTTTGGATTTCATCCGGGCAATGGTATGGGTTGTCTAGTTGTATAAGTGTCTGCTCATCACTTAAGAGGTTTTGGATTTCATCCGTGCAATGGTATGGGTTGTCTAGTTGTATAAGTGTCTGCTCCTCACTTAAGAGGTTTTGGGTTTCATCTCTGCAACGGTATGTGTTGTCTAGTGGCGTAGGTGTATGCCTCTAACGAATCAGGTTTTGTGTTTGATCCGTACCAGTGTGAGAGTGGTCTAGTGGTAAAGTTGTCCACTTCTCACACCAGAGTATGTGTGTAGGATACCCACCAGAGTGAAAGTGGTCTAGTGGTAAAGTTGTCCATTTCTCACCCCAGAGTATGTGTGTAGGATACCCACCAGAGTGACAGTGGTCTGGTGATAAAGTTGTCCACTTCTCACCCCAGAGTATGTGTGTAGGATACCCACCAGTGTGAGAGTGGTCTAGTGATAAAGTTGTCCACTTCTCACCCCAGAGTATGTGTGTAGGATACCCACCAGAGTGACAGTGGTCTAGTGATAAAGTTGTCCACTTCTCACCCCAGAGTATGTGTGTAGGATACCCACCAGTGTGAGAGTGGTCTAGTGATAAAGTTGTCCTCTTCTCACCCCAGAGTATGTGTGTAGGATACCCACCAGAGTGACAGTGGTCTAGTGATAAAGTTGTCCACTTCTCACCCCAGAGTATGTGTGTAGGATACCCACCAGTGTGAGAGTGGTCTAGTGATAAAGCTGTCCACTTCTCACCCCAGAGTATGTGTGTAGGATACCCACCAGTGTGAGAGTGGTCTAGTGATAAAGTTGTCCACTTCTCACCCCAGAGTATGTGTGTAGGATACCCACCAGTGTGAGAGTGGTCTAGTGATAAAGTTGTCCACTTCTCACACCAGAGTATGTGTGTAGTATACCCACCAGTGTGAGAGTGGTCTAGTGATAAAGTTGTCCACTTCTCACCCCAGAGTATGTGTGTAGGATACCCACCAGTGTGGCAGTGGTCTAGTGATCAAGTTGTCCACTTCTCACCCAAGAGTATGTGTGTAGGATACCCACCAGAGTAAGAGTGGTTTAGTGGTATAAGTTTATCACCAAAGAGTTAATTAAATCCTGACCAAGGGTACATTTTTATGGAAAAAAGACTGATTTCTACCAAGGAAAATTAAAGATTCAAACTGTTATCTAGACACATGCCTGGTGTTGAGTGTGGATCTCGTCCCCTTTCATAAACTGCATGTTTAATGATCTCATCTGTCGACTTGTCGAAACTCTCCTCCTCAGCAAACAGCTAGTCTAGGTCCTTCATATGTGTCGATGAGGCTGAAATTACATGGCTTATTTAACTTTCAGATATATATAAAATATTTAACCCTGTCACTGCCAAAACCCTCTCAACCACAAGCAGTGAGTGTAGATCCTCGGATGTCTCAGAGAGTCTATAAAAATCAATTTTATGTAAGGTCACCTAAAAAACCCATAACGTATAATATCGCTTACCTAATTGGACAAACTGTAGTTCTGAATTAATTGATCAGACAACATATTGGACGCCTCCCGCCAATACGCCACAGGTTAAACTATAAAACGTCCCATTTTTTAACAGGCAGAACATATGAACTTGTTTAAAATGTTACAAAGGGCCATAACTCTTACAATATTTAAATGGAATACATGTAGTTATATAACTTGTCACAAAAAAACACATTGTTACTGTTTTGGAAAAAAGGTTTTTCAAAATTTTCCATATAGACTAATGGTGAAAAGGTGACCCGCTCCCCCGCATCCATGTTTTTTTAATGAATCAACATCATGAACATGGGATGAATGAATTTGATACAGAGTCACCTAAGTAGCATTTCAGTGAAATTATGTTGAAATCAAACCAGCGTTTTCTGAGAAGAAGATTTTCAAAGTTTTTTCTTTGGCAGCCAAACTCACTTTTATTGGAGGAACTTGGAAGAGGACCACCAAAGGAACATTCCTGTGAAGTTAGGTTGAAATTATCCCAGTGGTTTAGGAGGAGAAGTTGACTGAAGGAAAATGTTGAAGACAGATGACAGATGACTGACGACGTACAACGACAGATAGCTATCACAATAGCTTACACGAGCTATTAAGAAAACTAACAATGCTGACAATATACATGGGCATCTCACGTAGCTAAAACTCATACATTCAATCCAATGATGCTCAGAAAAAGCCAAGGCAAGTATAGCCAGACAGACAGACAAAGCGGTGACTATAGCTTCACAAATGTTCTTCATGGACTGTTATATTAAAGCATATGTATTAATGATTATTACAAATCAAAATGATACCCTCCCAAGTCCAGAGAGCTGCTAAGCCTTCAAACACCACCACAATGTCACCAACTGGTTGTTGGACACCACGCGCTGGTCACAAACCTAGAGATGCCACCAGTCTTACCTGTTAACAGAGATCAAGAACAAAAATACAAATTCTGTGAAACAAGCAATTATTTATCAATTACTAAAAAGGTATGCAAAATGAATACGCTGGGCAAACTCCATAACTATTCAGCCAAAGATATTGGCATGGCTGTGAATTGTCTCATGACTGTGTAGAAAGTTTTATTTGAATGCAACGTTATTTTTAGCTATGGCCAACTGATTAAAATCAAAAGACATGCAATGCCAGCGATGACCATACCAGGCTGTGACAGGCTTGACTTTTCCTCAAAACTCATAACATCCAAGAGCAAAACGTAGACGTAAAACGCGGCCCATTTCCACGGCTAGCCCCGATATCCCCTGGACCTGGGGGGCCGTGTTTACAATTGAAATGTGCATTACTTTCCCCCATCATTATTTAAAAGCCTGAGAATGTTTTTGAACTTATGTCAATTGATGGGGGATGGGGAAGGGGGGCGTGTGGCCATATGTGGTGTGGCATACCAACGCACCCTGTCCATGCGGTCTTAAGTTAAAACCGTTCTGATAATATTATCTCCCTTAATCAGCAGCAGCTTGGCTTATGCTGAGGGCGGTGGTAATTGACATAAACAAACAATTGAAACTTTAAAAGTTCAAGCAAGTTAAAAGCTCAAGCTGCATGTACGCTCTCAATAAGGTCTGGGCAGACCAACGGCTGCACCAACAACGCGAAATCCTACCTATTATGGCAATATTGACAGGAATATTCGTAACGGGTAGTCAATTGATTTGGCACGAAACCTAATAAACTTTTTATAACAAGGGGGAGTAACTATTGTGTAATTATTATGTTCTTATAGAGCTGATTTAGAGGTTAAATTATACTAAATCTTTAAAAGTGTTTTAGCAATCCTGTACGCAGTGCTCTCCCATTATAGTTTTTTTATAAAGTTTTAAAAGTAATTTTGATCTAAATTATTTATAATTAGTTTATGTATATAAAAAGGCTGTTATACCTGATTTTTGAAAGAAAATCTGATGGAAACGCGTGTCCATGCAAAAACCATGATTTGCTGTCACTGTAAACGTTATATCGGGGGAGTTTGGGGATCATCTTCTAGTAGGAATTGTTAGCGTTATAACATTGGTGAACCAGACCCCCCCCACCCAACCCCCACCCACCCCCACCCCCTTGATATATTTGCTAGTGGATTGAGCTGGAGCTTACGCGTTTGTCCATGTTCCACCTATTACAATTCGGCCGCGTATTCCACTCTTCTGCGGCGTCTCATCTGGGCATAACTTAGAGGCGAACATTGAGGCGTATGTTCCATCCACAGGAACTCTCAAAGTAGCCTTAAAGAAACATATTTTGAAGTGTTCAGGGGTCCTCCCCTAAGAATATCTTGGATAATTTTAGTCTAAAATGGTGCATTTATGCATTCCCTTTCTACCAAATTGACATGAAAAGTTCACTTCGACAATTTAACAAGAAGATGTATTTCTGCCTTTCGAAATTTATTAATTTATGTTATTTCATCGACGTTATTTTCTAGTATATCCATGTGCGATGATTAATTTAATATGCTCGAAGTACAATGCATTGTCAAGCACAAAAATTATTTCAGGTGTTACAATTCAAAACATATGAATGGTTTGCAGCAACAAATTAACTGTTTCTGAAACTGGTCCAACTGACGTTCATTTAAATGCTATCATATCTTATCATATCCTGACCACGTCCATCGATACGAGCAGCTCACCATTTCCAGCGACGTACAGCCCCGACCGGTAACACTTACCAAGCGGGATAGATAAGCGGGTTTCCAACTGTAGCAAATCGGGTACCTTTTATTCCACGTAAATGGGTCAGTAATAATACGTCAGACTCAGTGTCTTGGAAGTCTCTTTGGATGTAAGCAAAATAAATTATCCAAACGATTAGTATGGCTTTGGACGCATACTTCAAATCCTTTAATTACATCATGGCATTTGATAAACATTCAATTTGATAATTATTTTTTCACCGAGAAAGTCTACGTTATAGTTCAAATGGCTTGAAGTAAAATCTTAATGAAAAAGAATGAGCGGAGTGAGCGCTATCTAACTTATTTAGAAACCCCCCACATTGGTTTACAATATGTCAGCATAAAATCTGACAAAAGAAGTGTGTATCGGATAAGTGAGCAGTAGGCGGACCTTTAAACACCCGCGAAAGTTTAATTTGTTAATGATTAAGCCTAGCACTTAATGATTGTCTATCTGCAATTTTATTGGCTGAAAATTTTGTTTGTATTTGATTTTTTGGTAACTATTTATAAACGTTGAGGGTTTTGTAATTTACCGTCAAAGGGAGGTAACTCAGTTTAAAATACATCATTTAACTAAATACGTTGTCGCTCTTCGTAGTATCTGAGAGTATACCTTTGACAGTAGCAAAACCCAACGTGTTTGTCATGTTTGTATATATATATGGTTACAAATGGTATACATTTATAAAAAAAGAGGTTATTTTTAACAGAAAAAGTACAATTATTTAAATCAGGCAACGTTCAAGATACAAGATATAAGACGCTTTTTTTAAGTCGGGTATATGATAAAACAGAAATAAAAAAAACAACTCAATGAGCTATCTTCCGACATGATTCCGACATTATTTTCCTTCCAAAGATCTTCACGATAAAAGACGTAACAACCGCCTAACTTTTAAAAATGTGTGAAAGATCTTAAGACAGAATAAAACATAAACAATTAAGAAAGGCGATTTGCAGTAAGCAAATATTAACGTAAGAATAACAGATATAGAGAGAAAACGAAACGCGCGATATGGGTTCGAATTCACTCCCAAACACCCACTTCCCAAAATGTTAACAATTCGATTTATATCATTTACAGACTTACTAGGGATTCTCTCCCCTTCCGCCAAGAAATACCAAAATTTATTTATATATATTATATTTATACCAATATCGGGGTAAAATCATACAAATAGATTTAACTTGGGGGTTGCAAGTTTATATCTCGTTTAAGTTAGAAGCACGAGTTTTCGTTACTGGAACTTGTTGCCCAATAGTATGTTACGGATGTTGGTGCTCGTACCAACTAGGGAAACGAAACTCAAATTGATTTTTGATTGGGAAACAATAACAAATGGGAAAATTGGATACTTATTCACAAGGGGAAACAGCCTTTAGAAGACAGTAAATTGCACCCAAAAAAGTCAGTGCCAATATACATCTCAATACACTTTCATAACAAAGACTTAAAACAATTCATGAAAAATAAAATAAATAAAATAATAAATTATACTCATAAAATAATAAAGTGTACTCTTACCTGTAAGATAACCAGAAAGCTTTCTGCGCCCGAGAGTGGATCATTTTATACTTAACCACGTGTGGGTGTTAATTACTATCGGAGCGCAGATCTTACAGGGTAGTCGTAACCTTCTTTCGACCTTAACAAAAATCAGTGTGTGTATACCACGTGATACATTGCGTCATAAATGCTACGTCGGAAGGCAATTATTTGCTTCGAATGAAGACTTTACCCAAAGATAACTTTTTCTTCAGCATTTTAAGTGAAACATAGCGCAGTCTAAGCCGCTTACGGAGCCCAACCTTCGGTCTTTTACCAGTGTTTGATTGAGAGTTTAGTTTTTTAAAACACTTCGACAAACCTTTTCACAATACGGCCGTCTGACGGAGCACTGTCAAAACATTATTTTGGAAACAGGTTTGTCGAAGTGTTTGATGAAACTAATCACCTTATCAAACTTCGGTAATAAAACGAAGGCGGGGCTCTTTAAGCGGCATAGACTGCCCTTTGTTTTATTTAAAATGGTGTAGTAAAAGAAAAGTTATCTTTGATTTAAGTATTTATTTTAAGCAAAATGTTGCCTTCCGAAGTAGCATATATGACGTAATTTATCACGTGGTATACACACAATGAAAAATGGTTGGACGATGGATGAAAGTTGCTGAGTCAGGATAAAAGATTTTGTCCTAGAACTTGTCTTATGGGCAGAGATTATTAACCTTGTACTAGATACTACTATTTATTGAATACGTTGTGTGTTATGAATATATTTACGGCATTATTTATGAATAGATCGGGGAATAGAATACGATGTTGCATTCTAAGATATTCTGGTACTGCAGAATCCTAACTTTTCAGCAGTCTTACGAATTTGTTTCTTAGCTAAGATCTTAGAGAGCTGTTCATGAAGAGTGTTGAATACTTATGTTATTATATTGGTTCTTTCGTTGTAGTTGCTATTTCCTGAATAATAATAAGTTTTTCATCAAATAATATTTGAACTTGAATAAGATTTTGAAATATATGATCTTTGTAATTGAATTTTATTTGATCTATTTTGATTTAAAAATAAATATTTTATTTATTTATTCATATTTTTGTTCAATTTTCTAATTGAATCAAAATTTCAATTTCAAATTATTTTATTTAAATCCTTGTTGTTTTGTTGTTGTATATATATTTCTTTTTTAATTTTATTTTAATTTAATTTAATTGAATTTAATGTTTATTTTATTGAATTTATTAAAAGGAATATTTTGAAAATTAGTTATATTTTTTTGAAAATTAACTTGATATTAGGTATCTCAAATAATAATGGTTCATGAAAAAATGATGAATAGCATCAAGTCGGCCCGATATAAATAGAAGAAAAAGCATGCCACGTAGATCACAAAAAAACTTGTTATTTACCTTATTGATAACATGTTTAGTATACATATGTTCAAGAGACATTTTTGTTGATAAAATTCAAACAATCTGTTTATTTTTGTGAACACACTTTAAATACTGTTATGAGTAAATTAAACGGGGATTAACAGGACTATAGTTTATTAGGTAACAATCTGGAATTTATTATTTTAAATGATATTTACAAACCAAACAATTAACAGAAAGCGTAATATTTTTATTTTTTTAAACTCCCTTTGTCGCTGCTCGCCAAGGGAGATTACTGCGTAAGAGATTGAGAAACATAGGAAAATGTGACAATACCATGTAAACCTTCTTCTATTTCGGAGGAAAAGTGGGTATTAAAATCAATATTTTCTAAAACAAAACAATATTCAGGGCCGTTATAACTTAATACTTTGTTATTATCAATTAAAGCATGCATTTTAAAAAAACAGCAACAACAAATACGCAGTACATTTTATCGTGCAACATGGAAAATATCAAAAGCATTTTACTGCAAATTTTGAACTGGTCCCTAAATGTGACAAAACATGAGTATAATGTGTTTAAGGCTGAACCGCTTTTACAGTATTGTTTATTAGTTATTGTCTTTTAGTGTTTAAGATAAATGGATAGTTTTATCGATATCTGGGACCAATCCTCCTGATAATTTCAAGATGCACTCTTACTTCCGAATAGGCATCGTACCAGAATTAATACATTTTTTTGATAAACCGTAAAGGATGAATCAATATCGAAAACATTGGTTATTATGAAGGATATCGAGTTTTATTTGAAAGAAATATGCAGAAAACACGATATTTTTGCCTAATGAGTCGATAGTATATCACAGTAAATCTTTTAACACTCACCAATCATTTGATATTTTTGTGTTTTCAGCTATAAAATACACGGTCACAATCTTGTTATCAGTAATCAATATTTTCCATAAATTATTAAGTGAGTAGTTTACCACTCTAAATTTATATTTGTTATACATGTGTATGTATTGATTTTAAATAAGAGTGTCACTTTAAAATGTTACGCCGTTGTCCCAATCGGAACACCTCGGCCATTTTCGAGGTATTTCCCCAGGCTTGCCGGAGATGGCCGAGTTGTTATGATTGGTCGTTGGTTATTCGACGAATTACATTGTGTATGTCCCTTCAAGAGTTCATTAGTAAATTGCCAAAATGAGAATATCTCTTTTTTTCTCAGATAATGAAGCCGTTCATAAATGAGGTAATGTTCGAGTATGCAACACACACAATATATCCTAATCGATATTCCAGTTCATCACGTTCCGTATAGCCAACACAAAGCATCCACATCATCAAACATTTAGCTCGCACAACATTGGTAAAGAAAGTCCACATGCAAGGTCATTCCATGAGGATGAAGTTGTTGGGACCATACCAACACATTGTTCAATGCAAGGGTAGCAGTTGTAAGGTTCGTTCAGCGCCCACTCTTGGAACGTCAAAGCTGTTTGGGTTTTATCCCAAACCCAAACGCCATGAGATTGCTCTACAAGGCCAATGTAAACTATTCCGGAACCTGTAAATATGTGAAAGTTTCTAACTTTTGATGTAGCTTATCGGATTGCGTGTTTGAATGACGTCAGTGATGCATGACCAAAATATTGAAGTCATATATTGAATTCAACCCAAGGTATCGTCCTATTATTGATATACTGAACAATGTTAATGTGTATACTTAATTCGGAACATGAACATTTGTCAGGCTATAGACTGGACATATTATACCATAGTGTTATACTTATTTCTTTAAGCTCGATTGTTAAGTAAGCTGGTAGCTAATAGACTTACCCTCGAGACAATATCATGACTCAATTGTGTGAACTTTAGGGTAAGCTATTTTGATGCATCGCATTATAAAAATACCAAAATTTACAAAAATACAAAATACATAAAATACACAGTTTACAAAATAGACTATTTACACTGTTTCTACAATAAAAGCACTGGTTAAGATTTTAGATTGTTGGAATATAAAAAAAATAATTATCACGAGATCCTATTGCCTACTGTTGTAAGGATACGAAATGCACATTTTCTTTTGTGTGTGTTATATATTCGGATAAAAATCCTATTATTCATATGACAAAGTATGTTATTAACCTACCGGCAATAGTCAACTGCTGCTTTAGATAGTCGCTTTCTGTCTTTGTTTGAATCATAACTGGGTAACCTCCAACGGCTTTGCAGAGAACCTGAATTTATTTTACAAGAAATCATTTGCGCAAATAGATTTCAGTCTATATTAAGTATTTTTGTAGTAAAAAGTTTAATATATTCATCACTATAACATCATTATGATGATTTTTAGTTGCTGTTTAGAACTACAAGAACGTGAAACTTTTTTCTGGTATTTAAAGCTTCACTCTCACAGATTGAACGTTTTGATAACTTGTTTTATTTTTTTGTTTTGGAACGAACCAATTTTGCGAAAATCAATGGAAACCTGTCAAATTAGATTGCTGACAAAAAATTAGTTCGCATAGTTTTATATTTCAGTTCAAAAATTGTTTTTTTTATGCATTTTACTAACGCTAGGCCATAAAACATTAATTTTCGAATGAAAATCTACGATCTGATTTTTTTGTCAGCAATCTTATATTATTGGTTTGCAGATATTTACACAAACATTCGCTCTTTCCAGGACAAAAAATAAAAAAGTTGTAAAAGTGGTATATCTGTGAGAGTGCAGCTTTAAGGATATGTATTTGATTGCCAAAATGACTAAAGAAACGAACAAATAAAGCAAACTCTAAAAAATAAATAAATTGATTCTGACCTTATTGCTATACAAAGTGTATTTAATAAACAAATGTTTCATTGAATTAAAAGTATCATACCTTTCCATTCGTATAGTCTGACGCTATATTTGTGATCCAATAGCAGCTATCCTCGAGCGGCGACCAATATTTGCATGAACTGGCATTACCTGTTCAAGTCAGAAATAGTACAATCAATAGGCTCTTCTGATTAAAGATGCACTCTTACTTACAAATAATATTTACCACAATTTTTAACATTGTTTAATATACCAAAAAAAGATGAATAAATGTCGAAAACAATGGTTCTTATGAAGAATATCAAAATTAATTTGAAAGAAATGAGCACAAAACACGGTATTCTACCTTATGAGACAATAGTAGACCACAGTTAACTTTTAGCATTCACCAATCATTTAATATTTTTGCGTTTTCACCAAGTTAATGCACGGTTACAATCTTGTTATCAGTTATGACTGTTTTCCATAGATGCATCTATTAGTAAGTAGTTAAAGGTTTATCAGTCCAAATTGATGTTTTTATACATGTGTATGTATTGATTTTGAATAAGAGTGTCAATTTAAAGGATTTGCAACAAAATGTCATAAGATCACAATTTTTAATTGAATAATGCGCGAGTGTCAAAATTGAAATTAAAAATTGATTTTATAAATCTTAACAACCCCATAGTAGTATCTTCATTCAAACGTTTAATTTTAAAACATATCTCATAACAATCAAGAATAAAGGATATGAAAAATCAAAATTAAACGGTCTTTGATAAAATGGGGCCATTGTCTGAAAGATTATATTACACATCTTGATAAGTTCTATTGCACGATATTTAAAATACGTTGCACCATTTACGTTGACATTTAAATGTAGGAAAATGCCAACTCCAATTTGCATACTATAGTATAGATCGAACAGTTTCGGGTTTAATCACGTATGGAATTTATCTTTGAAAACAGGCTTGTCCCAGTACCGTCCATTTTTAATACCAAAAATGCGTTAGGAATAATTACCATTTTTCATTTGATAGAAGGTAAATCCAACGGTATCTGGAAGTGTAACAGGAGCAACAGACGCCAACATAGCCATATAGGCTTTGCGGCAACCCCTACACTCCAATCCATTCTTTGAGAAAAAGAATGAACGACACAATGGATTACCATCGCACAAAGCCGCACATTTAATTGAACCGCGCACTTCGTTTTTAGCAAATAGAATATCTTCAACGGCACACGAGTGATTGTCAAGAAGCGGCTTTCTGGCAAAATAAGAGTTTTGCATAGAGTTCGCGCGTGTACAATATCGCGCTACTAACATGATAACAAATACAGGTGTGAACATCATTTTCACGTATTGAAAGTCCCACGAATAAATGAGGTTTGCCAGAAAAGGGGCAATATAATACTTCCGAAATCGATATTTGAAACGATGGTTACATTGACTTTCAATCTGAGGCAGTACAACAAAAGAAATATAAATGCTAAAGGTAGATGATGTGTTTGCATTTACTTCATTGTGTAATGAAAAGCAAATAAGTAGCTAATGGATATCATTTTCCCAATAATTTATATTCATTCAGTAGGAGAACCGTAAGAGTAAATAAATAATGATTCTTATGTCATTCTTTCCTCAAACAAAATATTGAAAGGTAGGTTAATGGGTCTTATAGGAGTTAATGATGATGATGATGATGATGATGATGATGTTACCACTCCCGTTACCAATGTAACTATTCCCGTTGATGTTGTTACACCTCCCGTTAACGTTTTTAATCCTTCCGTTGATGTTAGTGATCATGTTCGTTAATGTTACTCTCCCCACCGCTCTTCCAACCACTGTCTGAATTATCATTGTTTCATTTCAAATATGTTCTAAGCTTAAGTTATAATGGTAAAAACTAACCGCAAAATATTCTATAAAACATCCAGTTAATAATGTATCTTAAATTTCTACCGCCTGTTTTCGGCCATTATCGATCTGTATTTGCGTATATTTTTCGCTTGAACACATCATTGACAACACCGGTCAACATTCATGACAAGTTTGATTTCGCTTTTAAATCTTGTTAAATACTACAATCAAGGGACGATAAACAAATCCTAGTGTATTTCTTCCCGCATTTATTAAAAATGACATGTTATTTAAATAAAAACTGAGGAGATGCAACTAAATCAGGCTCTAAAGTAGACCCTAGCTTCACTGCTTTGACCCTATGGCGGATGAACGGCTCGATTCTGTTTCATTTCTTAAAAAATGAAGAAGTCTGAACGGTTGGATATTTTTATTGGGCTCCAGTAGGACAATTCAATATAAATCGGCGGATGTTAATGGGCTATTCTAGTTCTAACCAGATTTACAATCGGCGTACTATATCCCACACCAGGCAACACTTTAAGGTATGTCGGACTTTCCGAAACAAACATTTATTTTTTTACGCCTAACCGGAGCATTCAGCTTGGTTAAATCTTGCAAGACAATGCTATAAGATGCGCACTTTAAACAACTATGGTAGTTCTAACAAGGGTTACATTTTGTACACTATGCCCCAGAACCTAGCAAGACTAATAATCTACAGGGACCAACGCCAATGGATAGGCCAGTGTCGGCGTATAATAATCATATCCCCGCACACATGATACGAAGCTTCCATTCCCATAATCAAAATGTGCTTAAAGCGCGTCAGCTAGCAACGAAATTGACCACGGTGTCAATCTGTCAATTCGTAATTGCACTTGACCCTTCGCGTGATGCATTTACGGACACTTTATTTTAAGGTAAATAGCTGAAAAATGAGGTTGCACATAGAACTTTACGAGAAAGAAAAAATAGTCAAAAACATAACGTGTTCAAGCATGGTCGGGGCTCAACCTCAGGGTAGGTCGTACATTTGAAAGGATAAAATACTATTTAATTACTAACCGGAACAGTTAGTTTGGTTAAATATTGCAAATACAGGACTAAGTGTTCGCAATAGCTCCATTTACAAACATGATAGGCCATATTCATATATCGAGTTATATTTACAGAGTAACATGGGTCCTCTTTGAAAGTTCGCCTAGCGTATAGCCTTTCGATTTTTCATTTCAACAAGCGGATGTCAGTCTTATGGCACTCGGATCCGGGTAAAAACGATCCAAGCGAACTAAAGTGGTTTATTTAACTAGAAATACGTTAGTCGATTACATGTTTGATAATTTGATAAGTCTCAACTGAAATCAGAAAGCAAAACATGTTCATACTGAAGGATAAGCCCATGCTTTCAGTTAATGAAAAATCACAACGGTTTAAGCAACATTGACACTTTTTCTGCCACTCATTGGTAATAAACGCGGATCGTATGTTTTGCTAATAGATATCTTATCCTTCGATTTAGTTTCATCAGGCCCCAATATCACGAAAATACTCAATTCAAATCTCAATCTTAGTCTCAACTCTTTTTATCAAACTGCATCATCATATGATTCACAATTGTAAATGTTTTACCCTTATTGAAATCGCATTCTCTCATTCATTATGTTGATGTAAAACAAAAATGGTCAATTTTATATAGAAAAAAAAATGTGAGCAAAAATTCTACTTAAGTCCAATTTATTATTTTTGAGTTTTACTCAATTACATTTTGTGCTGTAGAAATATATATTTTTTAGAATATTGAGCAATCATGTTACTCAACCTAATGCATGTGAGAATGTGCTTTTAAAAATAGTAAAATATTAGTCATTTTTAATACTGTGATAGTGTAATGTGGAAAAATGAGTTGAGATTGAGATTGAGATTTGACTTAAGTATTTTCGTGATATTTGGGCCAGATTGTATTGTTCTTATTTTCATGACATTCAAACTTTACAAATACATTAAACAAATCACAAAACAAGGGCAAATGGGTTAGACTATAACAACATTAGTAATTACATTACTTCCCATGCGTCAATGTGACGTCAATGCCGTATGTATTTAACATAAAATGTAAATAGAAACGTTTGTGGTTAAGAACGTTGATAAAAAGAAGCGATTGGTTTCTTGTACATATATATTCGGACTTCAGCAAAAAAGAATACTGCTTTCATCATTATTTTTGTATTCCAAAGAATAGTTTATTTGTACTTGAAATATGCGAATACTTTGTATAACAGGCATTTATTATGGCATCCTGTTCATTGGAAAAGTAGTGTCCTTCATCTTCTGTTCATTGTCCACAATCGCACTAAGAATTATCAGATTCTTTATATGAAAAGGGTTATTCAGATTTCCGATTCTTGTATGGTTTATACAAGACAATCTGTCGCCGGCAAATTATAATTTCGGAACAAGTGAGCCTTTGTTCTGATCTTTTAAACGCAACTTAAATCGTTAAGCGTGGAAATATCACTAGCATGGTAACGCAATCATGTGTTCTTTGTCAAATTATTTGTGAAATTTATTCGCACGATTGGAATCTAACCGACTTTAATGAATAGTCTATGGGTTTAGGGCTTTCCTCCGTGCCTAAGAGGGCGGGGAAGGTAAAGATTTAAACGTTTCAAAAGTTTATGTTTAATTTGGTTTTGAGAAACGATCTTGTGTAGCTGAACATTCATACGTAATGTCATATTTTGGGGTAATAAGGAGTTAATTTGTCTTCAGATTTTTGAATAAAAAAACATTTACATTCGTTCGAAAAAGTTTGTTTTTGTGACAAAACTGCCAAAATAACCTGATCACCAATGTTTTGAGAGTTCTTAATGCTATCTTTTCAAATATAAAAGTTATTAAACAAAAATATATGAAGTTCATTTCCTGGTTACAAAAATGTTTGTTTTTAAAATAACCGCAATCAACACAAAACAAAAGAAATTGTTGATTGAGTAGTACTGATAATTTTTACTCATTAACAAAATAAATTTTACATTTCCGGGAAAACGTAAATGATTTTAGATTGGGAATCTGATAAATTCCTCTTGCGTAAACATGCTCAAGTCATAATTACAGCTTCACAAGTTGCAACGGATATATGTATTATGCTTGCTAAATATTGAACCTCAAAACTAAATAAATTGATTTTTTTAAGATTTGAAATTTTGGCACTTTAAACGACGTTTGCATTGTAGCCGGCCCTTAACCCGGTTACAATGCTAGCTGTTCTTTGTATTCTGTAATGATATTATTGTTTTTCAACTTTGTCATCGGTGTGGCCACTTGTCAATACTGTCTAGGGTTCGTTCGGCTGGAATCACTCAAATTATCTTCTAGGTTAATAAATATATATATAAAAAAAACGATAGAGAACAAAAAACGCGCAACCTAACAATCCTTGATAAGCATACCTAGTGTTTTTTATATATAGTATGTATGCACTGTGCTGTTTGTAGAGTTTTGTGCCGTTCTTCCAAGTTTCTTGTTAGTGAGTTTTTGTTTTTGTGTTCTTTGTCTTTAGCGTTTTCCCAGTGACATTAAACCGGGTTTATGTTTGAACTTTTTGCTACTGAGCTTGTTTCTGTAGTTTTTCACATAAATATTTAAATGGTGCAATTTACATAAAAAAGGTAACTGTTCCTTATACGACACCAGATGTGAAATGACGAGAGTGGATTTGTCCCAGCTCTTGTGGAAACTTTATTTGTAACAACTGTAAATGATATCATGAAGATGATAATTTTAAATTACGGATATCAGTATGGAAATCCAAACTCTGACCATTCATGATGACAGCAGATAATTCCGAGGGATTCTAAAACTAGACCTGTCCATTAGTGGTTATTTGGCTATTTATCCTCAAATTCCTGCTGGTTTTGGAATCTATCCGTTTGTAGGGCTCTGTAAATTTGTGAGTCCGACATATTAAATCAATGTTCACAAATTTAGGATTTAGTGCTAAGGTTTACATGGAATGTAAGCCAACCCTCGTCCGTAGTTCATCAGTTGAAAAAAGGACATACTTTGACAGTTATTTAAGCCATAATTATGTCCCTTGCTGTACAACTACATTTAGACATTGGCAAAATGTCTACCAAATTCAATTTATTTAAATATATGTGGACAGTTTCTGTAATGACCAGGGATAGTATAATTCCAAGGCTAAGACAATACAATAAGGCAAAACTGTTCTTCTTTAAAAATCGAACGAGCTAATCAAGGACTGACCAGATACTTTAAATGCACAGTTTAATAACCAAGCTCTATCGAATACAGTTAACTTCGATAAAAATCGGCTATTTTCAACGAAATGTTTAATTTGATTATACGATGACTTCAGTCTTGTTTTATCATTTAGATATTTTGGATAATCGTTAGGGTAAAACTATCGAACGCGTGCAAAATTGCAATAGTTTCAAATATGTGACATGTTGCAAAGTGCCAAATTGTTTTGCATTCAGTAACAAGGAACGCACCCCATAAAGATTTTTTTACATAAATCGTAACACAAATACACAATCAAATGTAACTCAGAATAAGTATCTCATGCCCAGGAATTTAGCCGCCCCTTGGAAAACTTTGGCCGCAAAAATCAAAACGGTATTTTAAATGTTTTCGGATATCCTTGGGTATCGAGTTAAATTGGAACTATGAATCATTTATCAGTTTGTTTAACATCGATTCAAACAGTATGATGTTCGGGTGTCGTAGGAGTCTTAAACATTTGAAATCTCCTAAACTCTGGCCAATGAATTTAAAAAAAATCAAAGAGTAAGAATATAAAAGAAGATATTGAATAATCTATGTTTGAATATCTTTTCCGGTTATTGAATTATTATCAAGGATAACGTGTTTGTACCTCGACGATAACGCAACCATGATACTTTTCCTCGAAAATGAGAGATTTACTGCTCAGATGTGCTGAAAATTTAACAAATTGTGATTGAATTTATATTTCTAATAAAATACATAAAAGTCTAATAATCAGAAAAGTTACATTTACTGTACTATAAGAAGTACCGAATCATCGAATGGTCGATTTTGATTACGCAATCATTGCAGTTAGTTTAGTCGTACAGATGTGCGCAAGCTCATCAAGCTGATAGTACATCGCTTCCGCAATTATTTCATGCAGGTCCAGGATATGAGAGGGAAGCCGACCAGCATCGAAAGACCCCTTGTCTCTCAGGTAATCCAAGATAACACGGAAGTGGGTGGGGTCTCGATCAATGAACGAGGGAGTGGCCATCAGAACACTGTTGGCTGGTACTCTTTGAATAGTTGCAAGTGACGTTTGAAAGACTGAACCGCCGACATTTAAGGACACAATCTGTTGCTCACCTAAATGGAATGAGCGCAACTCATAATGTGCATCATGATATTTTATCAGTCATCACAATAAGGATTCATTTACTATTATTTTATAAATGTAATGTCTTGTATTTGATAATTAATTTGGTTCTTATTTGAAATCATGTGAAAATTGGCCCGCGAAAATCTTCACATCCAGGTCTTATTTTAAAACTTATCAAGGTAAACAAACTATGTCTGAATTAAAATGATGTCGGTGGTTTTCAAAGGTGGTCATAGTAATATTTTTGCAGGGAAAGATGTTTTGATCCGCGTAAGTGCATCGTATAATTACCGTTTCCAGGAACTGGCAAGGGAGATGTTGTAATCGGAGTTGTATTTATGGGGAAAGTACTCGATACAGCAACATTCTGAAATTGTCAAATTGATATTTATGTTCACAATATCCCTTTATTCCCTTTGTTTTAAGTTATTATAATACTCTCTTAAGTCGTTTCCTCAGAGCAAGAAGCTCTACTTATCTTTACTCGGCTAACCTGTATGAATTAAATGCACAATTTACACTAATGCATTTTCAAAACTTAAATACAGAACGTTTTAGATGAAACATATTGATTTTTAAATAAAAATCATATTTTATGCTTAATGTATTGTCCAAAGGCAAACTAGGACAACTAATGTTAGTATCGTTTATTATTACCTGTGTATGTCCACCATTACACAAGTACGTTCCACCAGGCGTTATCGTTATGTTCAGAAGAGCAGAAGATTCAAACTGCAGTGGTGGAGGACCAGTCGCAGTAATCTGAGTAAGCGAAAGTTCAACAGTTTATATACATATGTTTATTCCACGAATAATTTCGTTATCATGTATAATCGTGTAATTATGAAATGAAAAATCCTAAGGAAATGTATTAAGTAGTCTAGTTGTGTTGTCGTTATTGGTGTGTTTTAAATTGCATTACTATCTAAAGCATTAATTTATCATCTTGATTTAAATCAACGTAAACCGTTGAAGAGAGACTTAAAAAAGCATTTTGTAATGTGTACTTTAACTGCTAGTAGGCCCTTTTACTTACTGTTAATATCGATCATCATGATCATGTATTCTATATGCTAATATGTGTGTATTGAATTTATTATTTATCAAAATATAAACTGGTTAAACCAAAGTTCTGGTAATGGTTTATAGTGAATGATACGCATTCGAAATCAAATTGGATTAACATTATGTAACTCAAATGAAAATCTTCATGACGATTAAGAAATAAACGTTATTAGTGACTTTAAGATTATATTTCATATTATTTAAAATTTCTTCCGAACATCGAAAGACGGCACCACTAACTGGCTATATATTACTAAGTAGTGCGTGAAATTTTACGTTTATGTTTTACCCATAACACTATCTGTTTGGTTTTTGAGAAGCGTAGATCCGACATATTTGCATGATTTGACATTCGTATCCAAATTGATCCTTCACCGAAAATGGTTGTTTGATCGACATAGAAGTCTTGGCATGGATATCCGGTGTCAGCGTAGGTCAGTGTTATGTTCATCATCGCATTATCTCCCTGGTTATTGAACAAATAAAGTGCTAAGTTATGTGATCAACAGCCTTATTAACATCTATAAAAACAGCATTGGTATTGACTGAAAGCATTGGTATTTACTGAAAGCATTGAATTGTGCTGTGTTAGGTGTTTGTGTTATGTCTTTGGCGTTTACCCTGTGCAAAAAAACGGGGATTATGTTTAAACATTTGACTACTGAGCTTGTTTCTGTATTTTTCATGGTTTCTCGTGACAAAAAGGGATTGCAAATGTGGTAAGAATATAACTGCACGTATCAACAAAAACACAGATTAAATGTTTTTTTAATTGATGGCAAGTTTACTCTCTAAGCTTTGTAGTAACAAATATATGAAATCAGAGAACATTAAATGATACCAAAAAATGGACTTCCGTTGTCTGTATTTGTGCAATATTCTCAATTCCATATATGCCAATGAGTGTACCTCATCATTGTCTTTCACAATAATTTCGTTGGCAACTGTTATTGCTGATCCGGGTGACGAATTGTCGGGTATATATGCAGTATAAAACTTCTGAGAGAATATTGGAGCATTGTCGTTGATGTCCAATACTTTAATAATGACATCAGTTGTTATCGATGTGTTTCCGTATTGTGTAATGGATGTACTTCCGTTCTCTGTGGCCTAGAAATTGTACATTCAACGTGTTAGAAAAACCATCATATATTTTCAATTAATTATCAACAACAACGAACATTTTGCTGTATATCAATGAAAATCTATATTTGGGAAATAAACTTCTCTTACAAGTCAAGCATTACGTTATTGATGCATATAAGCGATTTGACGCATTGTGTCGAGACGCAATAAAGTTAAAGGCTGTTTATAAACATGAGAGTTTAAACATATGAAATCCGGTATGGTAATATCAAGAATGATCAGCCAATTTAAGATGTTAGTTTTAATAGAAATTGTCATGTAAATGTTGCAAACCAAACAAATGTCTGACACTGAGCTTCAATTGCTATATAAAAAGAAGATTCAAGTGGATCATACCAATACAGTGAAACGGCAAAACCCCGAGTTGTTTTTTATAATTCCAGAATCTCTATCGATGAACGAAGAGGTTGCAAACATTCCCGTATCATGGTCGATTGTGAACATATTGCCGCAGATGTCGCCTACCAAAACAATTAATTACCGAGATCAAACACTTATATACAGTTTGGTTTAGAGAAAGAAAAATATCTAAAAGGTAAAGAATCGATACAACAACGTCAAAAGCATACATGTATAATATATCGAGTACAATATGCAATACAATGATGAAAAACAAAAGTAACATGTTTACACACTACCCCAAGAACAAATACAACACGGGCTGTCCGAATCCCGTACTGTTTTGAAATCAAACACACACCAACTATAAAACTCATCACAAACCGATAATAATTCAATTGATTCCGAACAATATTACAGTGAAACATACCTGTATTATTCAACATTGTATAGATAATGTTGTTTGGGCTTCCTGTATCGCCATCAACTGCATTTACTCTTAGAACGTACGTGCCCTGGAAAGCGAATAAAATAAACATAAAAAAGCAAAGTTTTTGTCATGTCGTCGCCATTTGCTAGCATATTAATTTAATCTGCGTGGTACCGTTTTTATAACATTGTGAGTGTCGCAAAAGATAAAATATACTTCATATTTAGATATCAAAATGATGCTGCTATTGTTTATTTCCATATCTCTCTCTGATGGATTAACGCTAAGTCATTTAATGAATTGATTTGACGAACGCGACGTTATTCAACTCATGTCATACGACGTAACAGTTATTGTTTTTTTTCTTTTTTTCACGAACATACATTGTTGATTACATTTCTTCAACAATGTGAAGTTCTTGCTTTTCCCCAAAAGTCATTTGTTGTTGTTGTTGATATGAAATGTTGCTCATAGACAATAACGATGCCAAATACGAGAAAACGCATTGAACTGCGCCGTATATGTGTCAAAATGTTTAAATATGCTGGCCTAAAATGCCAAACAAAAGTAACAAAAGTAGCAAGCGTTACGGAAAGAATTGAATACATGTAGTATGAATTCATGTTAAACGTACCCTCGGCACTTCTTCCTGTACCTCGGCATGGTATGGCCCGCCTGTAAAAAACGGCGCCGTGTCTTGAACGTCGCGTACTGATATGATTAGGTCTGTCGTAGTTGTTAATGGGGGTGAACCTCCATCCTGAAAAATGTTTATAGATATAAACGTTTATTGCATGAAAAAGATAGATGTCGCAATAATGTTAAATTTTGGGCAAAAGAGTGAATTGTGGTTGAAAGTAATAATAATCAAGATGAAGTTTGATTACAATAAATTATTATATTCAATTATCTATGTATGACTATATTTACAAACATCAGTTTAAAAATAGATAGACACGGGATGATTAAATTAATTTTCCAAATGTAACAATGGACGGAATGGAAAAGTGCCTAACATTGTAAAATTGCAACATACCATTGCGGTGATGGTGAATTGGTAAAAGTTATTGGTTTCATAGTCAAGTGGTTTCTGAAGATGGACCATCCCAGAGACGATATCAATCGAAAACGCGTCCAAGTACTCGCTCGCAGTATGTTGGGACTTCATAGAATGATACCACAATTAATACACACTATAACATTAACAAAAACGCAAAAAAACACGGATGAGCAAATATGAACAAATTACAATTTAATGGGTCAATGACAATATCTAATGGCAAGACTACATTGCCAGTTATAAGACATCTTTATGATATCTCTCAATAACTTAACAGACTGACTGCCGTTTTATTATTAAAAAAAGATGTATTTATAAATACTTACATTCGCGTAGTAGTTTGTAAAGATAAAACTGGACGTTCGTTTATTCATTTCAGTATTGCGGTCTGATTGGATTATCGCTACGACATTTAGCCAAGGTTATACTTCCGATTATTGTTTTCAAGATTATGATGTCGATAACCCATTTTTACAATTCACACTCAGCTGCAGATCCTTTTACTAATATGTATTAGTGATGAATAATAATGTATTAAAAATGTAAATATAAGGACTGATTGCGTTAATTGTGGTTCGTTTGTTCATAATGTATTACATCAAGAGGCCAGGCAAGCACATTTTCCAAGAAATCATGGATTACATTCATTGAGGTATAATTGTATTGATGAGTACAATAATGCTTTATTTGAGTTCAAAATTAAGAAAGCTTACATTTGTCTTTGGCTGAAATTGAGGAAATAAAATAACTTAAATTATATTTATCTTTAAAGCAAGGAACAAAAATTCACATGACATAAATGCCCCAAGCTAACTTGTTTAACATTTTGTTTGTGACTTGCATGAGACTGTCAAATATTACAATTAACATTCTGGAATTAAATGGGGACTTTGAACATTAAGTAAAGTTTCCTTTAAACACTTATAGGAATATATAGGAACTATTAACATTTCTTTGTACCAGTATCTGTAATAAGTTAATATGTTTGCTCTGCGACACAACGACTCGTCGGAAGTGAGTGGGATGCTTCAGCTATATCATTCTACATATTCGATGTTTGACATTCACTATCAAAATACACACAATGTAGTTATTTCCCTTTGTTGTAGAATACTCACTGACATCACGCATGCTACGTTATGATCACATGAATTCATTTAAAGAACGTTTTATCAATTGAAATAAAAGGAAATCAATTTGAATACAACGTTGACTTCTATAACTTGAATTAAATATTGCATTTATACGAGTTAAAACAAATAATTTTCCAGCTATATTATTAATTATAGCTGAACTCCTGCTATTTTGGTACGTGTACGTCAAGCGTAACATACAGACCACTTTTATGTTAATATTTACTAGAATATTTAATCCTTAAATACAAAGTGGATAAGTGGTTTCATTTACCTGCATAAAATATGAAATTCTCCCATTTCTGTTGCTATCGAAATCAGTTGCGTTAATTTTGTAGAATGTTGAAGTGTTGTATGGTTTCTGTAACATACAACATATAAAACCATAAATGAAATCATACCATTTCTGTTGCTATCGTAATCAGTTGCATTGTTTGTTTAGAAAGTTGAATGTCAAAAAAAATAAAATAGTCAATTAAGGATTATTGCTCTTAGATTAATGAACACCGCAGTGTTCATTCTATGATGAGGATTGTTCTAAGTTTTTTTTGTTTTTTTTTTTTCACTCAAATGGTGCTCTATGAACTCAACATTAATTCTGGCCTTGAAAATGTTAGTATACATATTTTGAAAGATATATGTTTTCTAGATACGTCTTCTTTACAATTTTGGAAAATAGGTATGTCCCTTTAGTTTTCATTGCGTCATTTATGGAATGTCTAAGCTGTCTGCTACATTCGATTTTCATTACATGTACATAACCTTCATTATACACAGGTATAACTTATGGATATGCAATTAAAATGTATTATGTGAAGTACTTGTCGAAGTCAGGTATAACCCTAGGGTCACGATTGGAACAAACATCATAGAGGACCAATATATGACGACTACGTACAAAACTTTAAGGGTCAGTGCCTAGCGGTTTCAGAAAGCAAATTCGTCATAGATTTCCCTACATAAGTGTGTCAGAAACGTGTGACCCTAGGGTGGGGCTAGTTTTGACAGTTTTTTGAAAGTTTGAAAGTGAAGTTTCAACTAAATTGGACAGGCGGTAATTTGAAGCAGTTGTTGTCGATGGTGGACGATGGGAAAAGCTCCCCCTGAGCAATTCCGCTTAGGTGAGCAAAAACGTTAAACCCGTCTATAATGAAGTCTCTGTGCATATAATGAACATCTCATGTTTAGGCTGAGGCAAATGAAAAGAATAAATAAAACAAAACAGTAAATCAAAATAGAAATCAAGGAACGGTTTTACCAGGAAGTTTGAACACATATCAACTCGTTGCGGCATCCATTTGAACTGTTTCGTTTGTAATTTTTTATTTAAGATGACGGTATGACTAGTCAGCATATAAATATTTAATATTATCAAACACTGATAATCACGAATAGTTATAGAGAAGAAAATGATACATATTTACCTCATAGATGTACCAAGTATATGGCTTGTTGAGAAATACAGGTGCATTGTCATTAACGTCGGTAAGATACAGCGTTGTAATACGGGTGACTATCTGTTACAAAAAAAATCGGTGTAATAATATTTTCGCCATGTAAAAACACACTTTAAAACTGAATTTGACACGATCTGTTCAAACAAATTAAATTTAAAATAAACGCAGATAATTTTAGGGTAAAATAATGAATCTATTTAAAACAATATGGCAATGATTTCGGATATACATAATTTACGCCTTTCCACACACAAGAAAACAAAATATGTTTTAAAAAATGCGTACTTTTAAACTACATGTACACATAAGCATGTCATAGGCAAACCCTTCCTAAGATGTCTTATTTGAATCCTTGTTAGTTCTAGGTATGATGCTTCAGCTATATCATTCTACATATTCGATGTTTGACATTCACTACCAAAATACACACAATGTAGTTATTTCCCTTTGTTGTAGAATACTCACTGACATCACGCATGCTACGTTATGATCACATGAATTCATTTAAAGAAAGTTGTATCAATTGAAAGAAAATCGCTTTGAATACAACGTTGACTTCTGGAATTTGAATAAAATGTTGCATTTATACGAGTTTAAAACAAATAATCTTCCAGCTATATCATTAATTCTAGTTGTACTCCAGCTATTTTGGTACGTGTACGTCAAGGGGAGATTGATAACTTCACTTTTTAGTTCTAGTTATAATATGTGATCAAAAGCGGTGCCCGACATAATCAATGACATACTCAATGGTAACTATGTCAGATGTTATCAGATTTTATAAAAAGACAGATGAAATATATACTTAATAGTACTCATATGCAACCAATGAACCGACGGGCAAGGAAAACATA
This sequence comes from Mya arenaria, assembly GCF_026914265.1. Lineage (NCBI taxonomy): Eukaryota > Metazoa > Mollusca > Bivalvia > Myida > Myidae > Mya > Mya arenaria. Next base: position 5,711,016 of record NC_069123.1, on the reverse strand, counting down.
TTGGAAACACGAACTGAACTATTCATTTAGAGGATCGAAACAAATTTCTACAGTTGACAAATATAGGAGAGTTACGAAACACTTGTATACATCTACGGGTAGGTATACGTTTGGGCTAAGTTTATTCCACTGAGTCATTCAGTTATGTGTACATTGTACATTTTTAGAATGATACGTAGGATGGCAAGAGGAAAATGATATATGCAAGAATCAGTGAGCCACAATGTTGACAGTGAACTCTCGCAAACTTTGTTAACGCCCTTGAATCTCAACTGCAACTCGTACACGTACATGTAGGTAGGAGTACAAGTTCACGTATACGAATTGTGTCGCAGCCATTTTATCAATTATTCTTTCCCCGAGGTAACAGATAGAAATGTTTTGTAAGTCCTCGGTTACAAGTTAAATCCATTACAAATAATGGAGAAGACTGAAATAAATTATATGAGCTTTCAGTATTGGGTTTATGTTCGCTGACAAAATTATTTCTGAAAGGTTCACGATATAGCTATACTGTGTAAAAAATGACCGTCCGTGGCGATATTGTGACTGGTAAATACTGTCTAATTAAGGAAACTAATCGGTGTATCATTTCTGATGACAATATGTGTAAAGTGGCTCCACTTTCCTTTGACACTGGTTAGTATCGGCATGAAATACAATTTTGCGAACATTTTGAAAGTTCCCCTTGAATTAATAGTTTAATTCAAAACATGTCATGTTAATATGCTAATATGGTATGATTACGACATTCGACCAATTGACGACGACGAACAACAGGTTATCATGATATATACCATGGGGCAGACTGTGATAAGAGGAGCTAAACATACAATACATTGAAAGAAAGTATATTTGACCGTATTTCCATCCGCGTCTGATAGGCTGAACCTCAGTCCAATAGAGCTTTGTCCTCCAGTGGCCTAAAACGTAAACACATAGTAGTAAAATATATCAAAATAATAACATTCCCGTCGTTTTGCATCGAGACACAGAAATATAAATACCAAAGTCTTGACAATGTTAAAAGTGATACTGAGAAAAGTAACTTATGTCAGAAATCAAATTCATTTTAATAATTAATTCATATGTGCGCCGTATTAAATATATATTTTTAAATATACGATCGAAAACAACTCTTACAATGACACTATAAAATACATAAATGTATATTTCTATGTTAAAGATTGCAAGAAACGTGATTGTTTGGACTATTTTTAATATTTTGTCTCAGTACCTCATTTACTAATTTTTCCGTTTATATAACTCTGAAATATTAAAAAGGCAGTGCTTATGCGGAAAATCAATAGATTGAAAAATGATAATCAACAACAATAAATGACATACTATGTCCTTATCCAAGGGAATGCTGTTTCTGACAGTAACAGTCCATGGTGACGGGCCACCGGATACATGCACTGTCACAAACCGTCTGGTTGTGTCATCAGCGGGCTCTACCGAGATGCTTGCACCATCGTCGGTCACATTGAACGTAAACAAGGCCGTGTCTGAAAAGTGATTAGTGTTGGTAAGTGTTGTTTGTACATGATGCAATATTATAACAAAGTAGCCCTTACATAGAACGACATCATAATTCATTCAAATACATTGTTGTGACAAAATATCAATTCTCAAAAACCGTCTATATTATTATCTAGCATTCCCATGGATAAGAACATAGTATGCCTTTGATCAGGTGATAAGTGGAATCTGAGAAGATTTGTTGATATATTAAGTAAATAGTATATATTGCAGTTAACTAATAAGATATTACGTCTTTACAACTGAGTCTGAGATTAATAGTTTTATGATTAAATGATTAAGATACATAATGTACAATTAAAAATGTATGCATTGCTCGTTTTCAAAATATTAAGGATACCAGAAACAAAAGAAGTGTATTACTTATCTGGACTGTTTCGTCGACTGTCACATAAGATTGTGCACTATAGCTAGGGGGAGGGCCGGACGAAGCAATATCTAAAAATGAACAGAAGCACTTGATTTAAAAGTATACGAAAATAACGTTCAATGTTTGAAAAATGCTCCAGTTGTTTGTTGTTTTGGAACGCGTGCTTCCATTTAGGTTATAAATACTAGATTTATAAACATGTTGAACTTCAAAACAATATTCGTGAAACACAGCTACTGAACACACTATTATAAAATATTGAAGTATTAGTGTATCAATGATCTTAAGGTTCAGCTTCGTTCTTCAAAGATTCATACTTGTTATAATATAACTAGCTTCAACACTGGCCACCATCGATAAAATAGATATGTTTGAACAAGCATGGAAATGATTGTCAATGGATCATGGATAGTTTTATAGTCTCTAAAAGCAGATAGTAAAATTTGAATTTATTTCCAACATTTCAAATAACATAAATTTTTAGTAAATGTTAAAATAGAACATAAAGCTATATTAGTACTTTGTTCGCTTTTTAAATGTCCTAAAATGGCTAGTACATTGAAATATAAATTAATATCTTAAAACAATTTTATAAATGAATATTTCTGCAAAAATGTGAAATAAACGTACCACAGACGGTCAGAAATACAGTAAATCCAAATACGATTTTTTGTATGATGTTCATTGTGTCCTTTTGTTGGCACAACTAACAACTACACACGCTATGTGAAGTTCAGTTGATCTTAAATCAAAAGCGAATTTTCTTATCATTAAGTAAGACATTTTGGCTAACCCCTTCTGCTGAATGTTCCATATTTCTGATAACAGTCTGTACTCTATAGTGATGAATAGTTATACATCTGCAATACTATTAATTGCTTCAAATCGACTAATTATAGTTTCTTTAAAGATATTTGACAAGTTTTAAGGCCGTAAGGCAATTAAATTAGACGTACACTCTATATAATGCTCAAGTTTCCGCGATTTTCCCGTGCTTGAGAAATTGGTGTATTGGGGTTGCTTGGTAGCTCAGTCGTGGCGTTTTAAAGTGTTATTAGTTGATTTACATATTACATTTATTTTACTGGAAGTAAACACATTTTACCATCACAGATTGACATTGATATGTAAACCCTTCTTTTATGTCGGATCCGTTTCAAAAAATAAAGATTTTACATGACCTTTTAAAACTTATGTTCTTATGTACGTGTAAAGTCGTGAAGGCATTGTATAGACATGAACTGTAAGTGTGATGTTTTCATTGTGATGGAGCAACGCTCTTTGGCGATATGATGATCTGCGTCATACCGGTCTTACAATTGTTTGTATGACAAATAGTAAATAAACAAAGTGGTAGGTGCAAGTTATCAAGACTAGTTTAGACACAGTATATATATTAAATACAATCTATGTAAGTAAAATGCCATCTTTTAAACAACAATTGCGGTTGTTAGCACAAAACGCTATGAAGCGAGCGTTATTTTCCTTTAAAATATTGAATGAACTAGTTCCGAGTTAAATAAATACACATTTTAGACTAACAGCATACTGAATGCATCAGAGAGATCTTTTTGGATTCATGTCTTTAGAATTGGTGGTACCAGGAATATACAGTAATAATAGGCATGCATAGTAATCAAAGGTTTGTCGAAGGACAGTACTAATTTTAACTCCCAAAATTGTAACTATTTTGATGATTTTTAGTTATTTGTTTATATTGTAAGTTGTTTTTTAATAACATGCCTTATACAGTAATACACTTTCAGCACAGTGTGTAGTACTTAAGTCATTGAAACGGGAGCACGGCACATGGCTCCAAATACTCTATCGTCAAGGAAGGGCCACAACTCAAGCTTAACAATAATTAAAGCGTTATGGACTTCACAAACATGTGCGTCATTTCACTGGCTACGTTATGATGTACGTATGTGATTATCTTCGCAGTGCCTTTTGCGAGTTATGGTAAAAGAAACCGCGTTTCCAAAGGAAAACCGACAACTATTTAATCCAAGGACAATATAACGACTTTTAATTCGAAAAATACAATTTTGACTTGTAAATGAAATACATGGCATCATCGATCTTTATTTTAATCGCTTGTTCATAACAATGTGAAAGTCATATTTCTAAATTAAATTGAAATTGTTTTACAATATACAAATCAGTCATAAAAACTAAATCAATGTAATTTTCACAGATAATATTAAATTGATTTCTTCATACCATTTAGTTGTATTTTAGAATTCAGTTGGCTTTACTTTATAATGTGAGAATATATATATATATATATATATATATATATATATATATATATATATATATATATATATATATATATATACATATATGTCATGTGACAAGTGCATCCGATTAAGCTTTGTTGCTCGGATAGTCATTATTAGAGCCAAAATGATGTTTATAGGTTTACCCCCCCCCCCTCCTCACACACACACTGGTAGCTAATTGGTCAGTTCACATTGCAGGTATGTGAAGTTATTTATGGTAATGACCAACATGTGTACAAGTTTAAGGATAGAAGGTTAAGCTATATACCAGTTCTAAATGATGTTATAGGATTTACGATACGATAATTTTATTGGGTAAATCCTATAATACAATGTTCATAGCATATAAACATACAACGTACAATAAATGGAGAAAGAACATACATAGTTTTCTGGAGCAATTGCATTTTTCTGATATAACACACTATAGTTGTAAAAGGGTGGTTATACGTAATTAAAAAAATTGTAAGTAAGTTTTAGTTAGGACAACAACAATAGAAACATAAATTCGAAATGTGTATATTTGTTTTATTTGAACTATTTTAAAATAAACATGTACTTAATAATATATTAATTGCAGGAAAACTGCTTGTTCGTATAAATGGACATTGTGAACAATGAACGCAATGCTATGGGTTTACCTAAGTGCATATGACTGGTATTCAAATACAGATTTAGACTCACAGAGATATTGAATAAAAACAAACAATCTCATACACCTTTTCGTTGTCTAAAATAAATAACTATTTAGTTTTATTATTACGTTAGGACAGTTCGATTCACAATAATACATGCGAAACTTCTTTTGTTAAGTGACTTTATCGTTCTGAACAATTGTTAAACTTTCTTTTAAATAAGGACATTATTTAACCTGAGCCTACTCCAAAGTAGTATTTTCATGTAAACAGGAAAATTATATACATTGCGTACTGTTTTGCTTTAAATTTATATATCCTGTTTTAATGCACAAAAAAAATGTAAACGTTTTAACAATAACAATAGAAATAAATAAGTCACCTTAAATAAATTTTCTTCTGAACAGTATCAAACTAAATATGGAGCAGAATTGTTTCTTTTAGAGTAAGATCGCAGTACATTTCACAGAGTGAGCAATAAAAGCTATAATTCACGAGTGAGATATTTACTCTTGGTATTCACGAGGTGAAAACATGATATTTTTCAAGCTTACGCGGAAACATATTTTTCCTGTTTATTTAATGCCGAAAAAGAGTGTAAAATGACAGCTATTTGTAGTTTTTCAGAGGAACGCGCACAATTCTTAAATGTTGTCGTTGAACTTATGTCATAGTCATATGCGCGCTGAAGTAAGATTTGATATTTATGCGAAAAGCTACAGAAACTGAAAACGACTTAAAAGCAGTGAAATCTCATTTTTATTGCACTTCTAAATCTCTATAAATCATCATTTATATTATATAAAAGGATATTGAGAGCTAGTATGTTGTGATATCAATGATTGGATTAACAGTGGGTCGCAACAAAGCCTTTTTTTATAATACATGCATAGTATCAATGTTCAACATATATTGAATAACTTTAATTTCAGGACTAAAACAACAAAACTGAAATAACTTGGATCGGCATGGTAACGTACTTAAAAGTACTTACAGCTTACAGTCACGGTTATATTGGCTGGATGACGGATTTCTTGCAGTACACACGTATACACCGGCCTCCTCCCTCTCTAACTGTTCTATGTTTAGTTCGGATGAAGAACTGATTATTTTCCCTGTTTTCATCCACGTCATGGTACATTGTGGGAAACAAGATGCTGAGCAGGTAATGACGTTCATCATATCTCTCTCTGTGAGAGTGTATGTTGTTTTTGAAGGTGATATGATAACTGTGTCTGGGCCATCTGTAACAAAAAAGTAGATATACCTCGCAAGCAAAAACTGCATTCGAAGTTTAAAAAATAGATAAAAATGGTCATGGAAAGCAATGAAAAAAGCAGCACTGCCCAGCTTTTCTCTTATCAAGATTTAATGACATATTTAATGATCACGGAATATCCAACAGTAAACTGTGAACGTAGTTGCTCCAACACAGCTTAAAGAATCTTCAGACTTTTACGTGCTTATTTCAGTTTATCAAAATATTTAACATTTTAAAACAAACTGTACAAATGTCATCTTTAAGACCTATTCAAACACCGCATTTACACCTACTTACATATAACTGAAACATTAAACGTCTTTGTCAATGAATCGCCTGTGATTATGTGCGTTGCCGTACACATGTATATGCCTTTTAGGAATTTATATATCGGTAAGTATTTTTTTATTGTTAACTTACATATGACTGAAACGTTTAACGTTTTTGTCAACGAATGGCCCGGAACCATGTGCGTTGCAGAGCATATGTACATTCCACTTTCGGACGGGAGAATTAAGCCAATGTCAAGAGTATCATTGTAACTTGTAAAGGTGCTATCCGATCCGTTTTGCTTTTTCCAAGTAAAAGTACACGCTTCATTACAATCCGCTATGCATATAACTGGATAAAAGTGTCGCCGTTGGTTAAAATCAAAGAAGATCCACTTGGAAAAAATCGGATGTTTTCTGGGCCGTCTGAATTAACAATGCAATTCAAATAACATTAAGTGTTAAACTGCTTGAAAGAATAACATTGTACGTTGAGATAAATTTACAAGATAAGAAATATCTTTTCTGTTTAAATCTGTTAAAATATGTGTATGTATTCCAATAGTGATGTTATATTAAAATAAAGATATGCAAATGTACATACAAAATACGTTCAAAGTCATATCGGATGCCTGTGCGGTTCTGCCTCCGACCTCCGTAGCAGTGCAACGAATCACGCTTTGGCGATCATTCCTTGACATATTAGATATCGTCAATTCCTTGTTGACAGATGAATCAAAGGAAAACCTTTCACCACTTGCAAGTGACGATCCATCTATTGCCCAGTTATACTGGATGTACAATGAATGATTGCTTGGAAGTGTAATTGATGTACTCGTGCAAGAAATTCGTAAAGGTGTGCCCTCGTAAAACGATCCGTTAGTAGTTATAGACGGAGTTATCGGCGAACCTATTGAAAATATGACTAGTATTATCACTCTTAAAACCAGGACAATGCATGCAAATATTACTTAAACAAGTAACATGTTGAAATAAAAAAAACAACACAGTCCAACTTTCTAGGCTAGAACTTAAAATAGTTTTCACAAACTAAGTCCAAAATTTGAACACTAAAGTTTCATTTAGATGTAAAAGTAATTGGTCATATTGGTCAATTGACATAATTGAACAATTGCGAAAGTCACGTCTGTTTTGGTATGTAATTAGTTTTGATGCGTGTATGTAACGTCTTTCAAAAACTAATTTAATCCATACTGAAGTCAAATGGAGATAAAAATAAAATATAATAAAGATAAGTTTTATACAACTCACCAAGAATATATACTGTGTAGCACCTGAGCGGGTCTTTTTGTCCACCCTTTCGCAAATAATATATGCCCCAATCATGCACAGTCACACTATCTAGCATAATGTCAAGAATCCCACTTGCAGCGCTAGCCGTTGAAGCAAACGAGCAGTTCAGTAAAAGTGGCCTGCCAAACACTTGTCCTTTTTCATATTGCAAACTAAGTAACGTGCTTCCATCATATCTTGTCAATCGGTAATTTTCAAAAATCATTTCAGGATCAAGGGATATACTGATATTAAGGATTGGCATTCCGCCAAGTTCAGTTTAAACCCGCTCATTAGTAAGACAACACGTAACGAGCTCTGCAAGTGGAACGGATCAATACCATATGTGTAAAAAGACATGTGTAAAATAAAGAGTACTGTATATAGTTTGCAACAAAATGTTTTTCTTAATTTATATCATTTATTATAATTATTTTTATCTCGATTACGAATACAGGTGAAAGCTGATGTAAATCACTCTCGGGATCGTTCCTTTGTGGAAACCAGTACGATCTTCTGTTTAAGATGCCATGGTTAAGTATCCCTGGTGGTAATCGAAACTACAACCTCTTCGGTGATAGGTTGGCAGCTATAGTATTGATATGTGTGCTGGAAAAACGCATGCTATTTGGCGTTGAATTTTAATAAGTGAAACGTAAATAACTTTCTGTAATGACAATGTATACCCCGAACGGTGCAAACGCAGAGAGAGTCGGCACATTTTTAAAACCTTATTATTTGTCACAATATAAGTTAAACTGATAAAATAGTTATGATATTTTGTTGTACAAAAATGATATTTCTATAAAGCTGATGTTTTATAAAACAATTACCAAAATAATCCAGATTCAAAATTAAGAACACAAATCTGTAAAATACTACTTTATCCATCACTATATAATGTCCTTTAGCTTGAATCGTTTCTATCTTTTGTTAATTTAATTAATTTCCTTTTTCTTGATATATGCATTGTGGGCAGTTTCAGTTTTAAACGGACATGTAAATATAAACACGGCATTTCTACAACGCCCGACCAGATCATTTATTTTGTTCCTCATTGAAACAAATGCAGATTTATTTGTGGTTTAAATACGTAAGACACATGTTATTGAGTCATTTAGTATTTTATTTTTAACGTCGTTTAGGGATATGGCCTCCACAAACGTATTACACACCGTACTATTTCTCTACCAAGGCCGGAAAATATTAAATCTGGACAAGGGTCATGTTGGGGTATTTCTTTTAATCAAGTCACTATTTGAAGTTATTACAGGTATGTTAAAGCGACATAGGTGTTTTTTTTTTAAATAAAGACTATGCACTATATATAAATATGAAATCTGGTGTATACATTTTCTTCGTGTTTACACCCCCTAGCATGTCCGTGTATTTCCAGAGACATGCTTATTTTTACCTTTAGAATCCGGTGTAGGAAAATACGATGGTCTTGGTTTACTCGCTGTTTTTGGATATATTTTGTGAAATGTGAATGAATGATTGAATAAAAGGCTTTTACAAACCAAAGAAAGAAATGATGGCGACGATGTATTTCCAGTTAGGCACTTTTACGGAAATAAATTGTAAGATATATTTTTATCTAGTAAATTGTAAACAGCTGATGTTGAAATGATGCATTTGTCGGCAAGTATTCATATTTTTCTCATAATTATTCTGTTTTATTAATTCCTTGTACCTTCATTATAATACCAAATGATATAGAATTTTGAGCCATACTATCTTAATTAGGTATCTGTAAATATGCCATTCTATTAAAAAATGACGATATGAACATCATAATTTCATAAACTAAGCATCCTTATGAGCTGTTATAACACTGCCATGCCACTATCTCTTTAAACAACGACGTAAATTGTATTTGCTGGCTATGCATGTTGTTACATTTAAAGCTTAATGAAGGTACGTTACACAAATAACGTCAATCGTGTAATTAAGTTGTTAGGCTACTTAAGTTTTCGATGTTAAAGACAACAACGCGACGATGGCCGTTTACCTACGGACCTAAGAAATGAATATGGTCGTGTACAGGTACATGACCAACCTCTTAGCAAATCTTAAAACCGTAGTCCCAAGTATACTTTGTAATTAAACAGGCAATATTATCGTGTTCAAGACAACATACGTTGATCTACAGACCCGAATTAAATAGGGGTCTACCAAATTTGAATATTGTACACCGAATCATATTCAAATTATCAATCGGACAAGCCGTTTGTGAGCAAGGTCACCACGATCGTGACCATTGACAATCATTCTTAAAATCAAGAAACGGTCAAGTGCAGATCACGGCCAATCTCCCCTCGAAGAAAACTCTTTAGATATCATTTGGAAAAGTTTTTGTGCTCAAGACAACAATGAGACGGTGACCACTGACTTGTCCTTAAAATAAAAAAGGGTTACATCTACAGGTCATGCCAAACCTTCTCAAAAATCTGAAATTCATGGGCCTATGCATACTCTTGTTAATAATAATCAATTTTACCAAACAAAATCTGTAAGAGATATTCACGACCTTGACCTTTCACATACTCACCTTAAAGTCGCTATAGTCATTTGCCGATCTTGAAAAACATCCCTTTAAAGTTCCTTAGGCTAAAGCGGACATGATTTGGACTACCAATGGACTGACGGACCGATATGTGCAAACATTTTTTTTTCCAATTCTTCGAGGGAGGGGGAGGGGCAATTTACTTCAAGAGTCTAAATTTAATCACCTGGGTGAATAAAATGAAATAAATAGATTTGATTAATATAAAGGATGCATATTTTCCCAATTATAAGTTCCTTTGTTCAAATCATTTAATTGTGGGAAAAATAAACTCATACCAGTCATACTTAAGTGATACGGGAACCCACATTTTAGTTTCAGCAATACAATTTGGCCACTTTTTTTCCAATGAACTTCAACTGAAAATAAATTTCATTAACAGTAAAACACTAATGAATTTGTGTTATCGGTTATATCCGAAATATCACAGGTAACTGTTGTATCTGAAATACATGGCACATAAGAAATATCTGATATGAACCTCAACATAATTTCGTAAACCTTACATACAAATAAAATCCATTTGTCACGTCTTTATAGACAATACTTTCCAATAAGCACAAACGGGATACTTTGATGATTACGTTTGATTGTAATTGAATAGAAAATAGCATTGCCAGCCTACACTTGAAAAATACTGCAACACTACTTTGCTCGGTGTTTTAACACTCATGTAAATATATTTTCAAAAATATGTAGCAATGACGAAAACTACTGAACACCGTTTGGACACGCTCGGATGAACTTGTCCGCCATTTACGCACAAAAGGTGATTTTTGAAATTTCATTATCCAACGGGGACTTTTGAAAGAAAGTGGTCTTACATGTAAAAACATTTATTTGACAAGGACCCGTCCGTGCTACGCAAAGTTCTTAGTGTATTCATTTCGATTTTCTCATTACTATCAAAAACAGTTTCAATGATGTCTTAAATGTATAATTATTACATTGTACCCTCTTATTACTGGCATTTCGTTTAAAAAAGAATCATTTCATGTTTATCTGTTTATCAAACTATTTTCAGTTTATTGTTAATTTTGCGATGCAAATAAATGCCAACTAGTTGGATACATAAATTAAAAACAATCTGAAAAATTAACTTGCTATGATAATAAGTAGCCTGATTTTAACAGGGCCGCACCGCGGTGTTTATTTTATGAATACATTTATATAACAAATAAAAATACTTGTCTTCAGAAATAGTCCATCATGGCCGACCAAGGAGATGTTCAAACAACAAAGCGATACGTTAGAGTAAAACAGAATGCTGGGATAACTTTTACCATGTATTTATGTGTAATTGTTATTTTCATTCTTTACATATTCTATTCAAATATATCAATGGTGGCATTCCCCCCTTAAACAAAAAGGATAGGTAGGTATGTGAGTCTTATAGGAGTTAATGAGGATAACGATGACTGATGACTGATGATGACTAACACATGAGTGATGATGATGATGATGATGATGATGATGATGATGATGATGATGATGATGATGATGATGATGATGATGATGATGATGATGATGATGATGATGATGATGATGATGACGACGACAACGACGAATACGACGACGACGATTATGTTTAATTTCAAAATACGTTCTAAGCTTAAATTATAGAAGTAAAAACTAACCGCAAAATGTTCTATAAAACATCCAGTAAATAATGTATATTAAATTTCTACCGCATGTTTTCGGCCATTATCGATCTGTATTTGCGTATGTTTTCCGTGTGCATACATCATTGACAAGACCGGTCAACGTTGATTCACGACAAGTTTGATTTCGCGCCAAGATTGAGCACGCTTTTAAATCTTGTTAAGTTTGAGTACAATCAAGGGACGATAAATAAATCCTAGTAGACTTCTTCTCTCATTTATAAAAAATGACATCTTTTTAAAATAAAAACTGAGAGATGCAACTAAATCAGGCTCTAAAGTATACCCTAGTTTCACTGCTTTGACCCTATGGCGATGTTTTTAACCGGAGTCCAGTAGGACAATTCAATATACATCGGCGGATGTAAATGAGCTATTCTAGTTCTAACCAGATTTACATTCGGCGCACTATGCCCCACACCGGGCTAAAGTTTAGAGTATGTCGGACATTCTTAAACAAACATTTAATGTTTAAGCCTACCCAGAACAGTCAGCCTGGTTTAATCTTGCAAGACAATGCTATAAGATGCGCACGTTAAGCAACTATGGTAGTTCTAACAAGGGTTACATTTTGTACGCTATGCACAAGAACCTAGCAAGACTAATACTCTACAGGGACCGACGCCCATGGGTAGGCCAGTGTCGGCGTAAAATAATCATATCCCCCACACCTGATACGACGCTTCCTTTCCCATAATCAAAATGTGCTTAAAGCCCGTCAATCTGTCAATTCGTAATTACACTTGACCATTAGCGTGATGCATTTACGGACACTTTTAAGGATCATGTTTTCGAAATGTTATTGACTTTTCTTACACTTGAATTTAAGGTAAATAGCTGAAAAAAAAACAAGATTCCACATAGAACTTTACGAGGAAAAAATCGAATAAACATAACTTGCAGAAGTATGGTCGAAGCTCAACTTAAGTGTAGATCGGAAATTCTGAAAGAAAAGATATTGTTTACCGCTAACCGGAACTGTCAGTTTGGTTAAATACTGCAAATACAACACAACTATGTGTTCGCAATAGCTCCATTAGCAAACTTGACAGGCCATATATCGCGTTATATTTACACAGTTACATTGATTCTCGTTGAAAGTCCACCTAGCTTATAGCCTTTCGATTTTTCATTTCAACAAGCGGGTGCCACTCGGATGTCACTCGGATCCGGGTAAAAGCGATCAAAGCGGACTAAAGTGTTTTATTCAACTAGAAATACGTAAGTCGGTGACATGTTTGCTAATTTGATACTGAAATGAGAAAAGCAAAATCTGTAGATACTGATGGATAACCCCATGTTTTCAGTTAATGATTAGTCACAACGGTTTAAACCAACTTTGACACTATTTCTGCCACTTCTTGGAAGTAAACGCGCATCCCATGTTTCGCTAATATATATCTTACTCTTCGATTTAGTTTCATCAGATTGTATTGTTCTTATTTTCATGACATTCAAACTTTACAAATACATTAAACAAATCACAAAACAAGCGCAAATGGGTTAGACTACAACAACATTAGTAATTACATTACTTCCCATGCGTCAATGTGACGTCAATGCCATATGTATTTAACATAAAATGTTAATAGAAACGTTTGTGGTTAAGAACGTTGATAAAAAGAAGCGATTGGTTACTTGTATATATCTTCGGACTTCAGCAAAAAGCATACTGTTTTCATCATTACTTTTTTGTATCCAAAATAAGAGTTTGTTGTACTGAAATGATGAACTATGCAAGTACTTTGTATATCAGACATTTATTATGGTATTCTGTTCATTGAAAATGTAGTGTCGTTCATCTTCTGTTTATTGTCCACAATCGCAATCAGGATTATCAGATTCTTTATATTAAAACTGGTTATTGAGGTTTCCGATTCTTGTATGGTTTATGTTTGTCTCCCACAAATTAATATTTCGGAACAAGAGAGCCTTTGTACTTATCTTTTAAACGCCACTTGAATTCGTTAAGCGTGAAAATGTTAGGAGCATGATAACACAATTTTAACACAACTTGTTCTTTGTTCAATTAATTGTGGAATATGTTCGCACGATTGGAATCCAACCGGCTTTAATGAATAGTCTATGAATTGAAAACTCATCGGGTTTTGGGCTCAAAAGAGGGCGGGGAAGGTTAACATTTAATCGTTTCAAAAAAATATTTTTAATTTGGTTTTGAGGAACGATCTTGCGAAGTTGAACATACATGTTTGGTGACATGTTTTGGGGTAATACGGATATAAACAAATTTTACAACGGAATATTTTATTAGATTTTTGAATAAAAAATCATTCACATTTTTCGGAAAAGTATGCTTTTGTGACAAATTGCCCAAACTACGTATCACTAATGTTTTGAGAGATCTTGATTATATATCTTTTCAAATAACAAAGTTTTTCAAAAATAAAATAAAATAGTGGAAGCAGTCCATTCATGTTAACCAAATGCAAATATTTTGTTTTTAAAATAGCTGCAATCCCACAGAGCATCATGACATTGTTGCTCGGGTGGTTCCGATAATTTTGATTCATAAACGAATTTATTTTGTATTAAGATATTTTTTTTGGAAAACGAAAATGCTTCTTGATTGGAATTCTTATAAAATCTTCTTTCGTAAAAAAAACACCTTTACAACTTAACAAGTTACAAGCAACAGATACATGCATAATGCTTTCTAAATATTGAACCTCAAAACGTTTTTAAATATTTTAATTTTTGGTCCTTTAAACGACGTTTGCATTGTGGCCGGCCCTTTACTGGGTTAAAACTCTAGCTGTTGAATGTCTTCAGTAATGGTATTATTGCTTTTTCTTTTTCGTCATCAGTGTGACCAATACTGTCATTCGACTTGCATCACTCAAATTAATTTCCAGGTTGATAAATATATAATAAACGACAGAGAAATAAAAATCGCAAATAGTTGTCGACTTTAAATGACGCCACTTACAAAGATAAGGGATTTTTTTTTACTATTCCTTATTATATGACACCGGATCTGAATTGACGTGAGTGGGGGTTTCTCAGTTCTTCTTTTTCAATCGTTATTTGCAACAACTGTAAATGGTATCACGAAGTTGCTAAATTTAATTTACGGATATGAGTATAAAACAAACCTATCTCTGACCATTCATGATTACAGCAAATAAATACGTGGGATTCTATATTTAAACCTACCCGTAAGTGGTTATTGGGTTATTTATCGACGAATGCCCGTTTTGGAATCAAAACGTTTGTAGGGCTCTGTCAATTTGAAGATTCAGTGTTAAGGTTAACATGGAACTTATCCCTACCCTCGTCCGTAGTTTATTAGTTGAAAAAGGACATAATTTGGCATTTATTAAAGCTAAAATTATGCCCCTTACTGTATAGCTATGTTTAATCAATGGCAAAAGGTTTACCAAATTTAATTAATTTATATATATTGTTTTCTTATGACGAGGAAAAGAGTAGTTTCTGACGTAAAAAACGCCAATGCTGAGACAGTACAATTCCTTAGGCGACTTGTGTTCCTTGAAAAGCAAACGAGCTTTACATGGCCTGACCAGATACTGTTGCACAATTAAATAACCCAGCTCCATCAAATGCAGTTATTAACTCCGGTAAAAACTAGGTTTTTTTTCAACGAAATGTATATTTTGATTGTACGACGACTAGAATCTTGTTTTATCATTCAGAGATTTTGAATAATCGTTATGGCACACCCCTTAACGATTTGGTTCATGTATCGTAACACAAATCAAATGGTCAAAATAAGTATCTTATGCCCAGGAATTAAGCCGCCCCTTGGACAACTTTGGCCACATCAATTAAAACAGTATTTTAAATGTTTTCTGATGTGCATGGGAATCGAGTTAATTTGGAGCTATAAATCATTTACCGTTTTGTTAAACATCGACTCAAATTGTGTGATGTCTGGATTTTGCGGGAGTTTTTAAACACTTAAAGAAAGTCTGCTTAACTCTAGGAGATTCTTATCATTGAATTTGTCATTAATCTGAAGAACAGTTTTTCCGATATCGAATGTTCGAGATATAATTTGTAAACTGAAAGAGCAGCAGAAAAGGGAGTTTAATATTTTTAAACCTTTTACAAAATGGTGTAAGGACATCACAGACAACTTTGAATAAGCTATGTTTGAATATCTTTAACAGTTTTTGAATTATTATCCAGGATAACGTGTTTGTACGTCGACGATAACGCAACCACGAAACTTTTACTCGAAAATGAGAGATGCCAAACTATGTCCAAATATATTGCTCAGATGTACGAAAGAAGTTTCTGCTGAAAATTAAGCAAATAGTGATTAAATTAAAATTTCAAATAAAAGTGTAATTGTCTGAACAGTTACATTCACTGTACTATAAGATGTACCAAATCATCGAATGGTCGATTTTAGTTACGCGATCATTGCAGTAAGTTTAGTCGTACAGATTTGCGCAAGCTCATCAAGCTGATAGTACAACGCTTCCGCAATTATTTCATGCAGATCAAGAATGTGAGAAGGAAGCCGACCAGCATCGAAAGACCCCTCGTCTCTCAGGTAATCCAAGATAACACGGAAGTGGGTGGGGTCTCGATCGATGAACAAGGGATTGGCCATCAGAACACTGTTGACTGGAGCTCTTTGAAGAGTTGCAAGTGACGTTTGAAAAACTGAACCGCCAACATTTACGGACACAATCTGCACAGCTAAATGGAAAAAGCAAAACTCATCATGTTAACCATGGTATGATATCAGTCATCTGAATAAGTATTTATTTTCATTTATAATTATGTTATCAATGCTATGTGTTATCATATAATTCTTATTTAAGATGATGTCAATAGTGTCAGCGAAAATCTTCGCACCCAGAACTTACTTTAAAGTTATCAAGATAAACAAACTATGTCTTAATCAATATGGCAAATTGAAGCATCGTATCGTCTACTTATTCCTCTGTCTGAGGTTTTCAAAGGTGGTCAATGTAATATTTTTGTAGGGAAAGATGTTTAATCCGCGTAAGTTTATCGTATAATTACCGTTCCCCGGAACTGATAAGGATGATGTTGGAATCTGAGTTGTAATTATGGGGAAAGTGCTCGTTTCAGAAACATTCTGAAATTGTAAAATTTATACTCATATTACTTTATTTCCTTTATTGGAAGTATATACAGTACTCTCTTTTAGTCGTTTCGTCAGACCGATGAGCACTTCTTATCATTACTCTGCAAACCTGTTAGAATGTACTTCACATTTCACACTAATCCATTTACATAATTTAAATACGAAACGTTTTAGGAAAACAAAACATATATAATTTTAAACAAATCATAGTCATATACAACTTATGGTTAATGTATTGTCCAAAGGCAAACTTGGACAAAGAATGCTTGTTTCAAATTTAGCTTGTGATGGAAATGAACCAGATATATCGGAGTGTTCGACGAATGGGAACAAATGGTCAGCGATTCATGATCGTTGTACTGCAAGAAATGATGTTGCTGTGCAATGCAGTAAGTTTCCTTCTGTTTGCTCTTATGTTACAATGCTATTCTATTCCGAAATGTGCCCTTCAAATAACTTCACCTGAAATGCTCGTCTCAAACCGTAAAATTCCTGCAGTTCGCACGTATATCATTGCAACTTCCAGAGCAGTGAAGAGTTCAAAGTAAACAACGATGATGTTAAGAACATTATTTACTTTAACAAAGTCTTAATAATCAGTTTAATATAATATTTGCCATGACCATTCCCCGAAATATATCGGTAAATTGTGTGTTGATATTTAATTTGATCGTCTTTAATTTTTCTTCATATTTTGTTGAAGGTTAGCAATGATCTTGGTTTTGTTCCTTGCGTTGTGAAGCAGAAACAAGTTGATCGTAAATTTCTGACCCCCCGAACTCGTCACAGTAATTGACATTGTATTATCGCACACAGATAATGTACCAAACGAAAAATAACAATTTCCTAAAAAAATACTTGGCATTATGGCTGTGCTTGACAGATGGACCTACGTTAAGAAAATGGTATATTTGGTTTCATGATAATATATGCTGATCAAAGGCACTTCAACAAAATATCAAAATATAATTTCAAACTATATTATGTATACTTCAGTTACTAATATTTATGATATCAGATACGCCAACACGTGTGAGGGATGGCAAAACCGCATACTCGGGTGTTGCTGAAGTAGATTTTAATGGCGCATGGAGACAGATTTGTAAAGACAACTTTACTGTAGACGATGCGATAACATTTTGCAATATAGCTGATATCGGACACAACCACACTGAGCAAGAGTTTGTTCTTTTATATCATGTATATCGATTTAGACGAAAATATAATAACTAAATATCTAAAACCAAGAGTAAGTTAAATAAATGCATTTTACATCTTAAAATAGTCTGGCCATGTAACAGATATATCGGGTATTTTTTGCAGAAACGTTTCAATACTTGAGGCCTCATTGTATGGTTTTCACCAAAGTGTTAAACAGCCTGTAGGATCATTTCAATGCAACGGTGATGAAGGCGATTTATTTGAATGTGGATCTGGCCAGTGGACAAAGTCGGAAATTAATTGCACCAGCGGTTTAACTGCTATAAACTGTAGTATGTGCATTTCCTTTTCACAAACCTGCAGTTTTTAATCAGATACAAAGAAGTATTGTTTTACTATATAATGATATAAATGTGTGAGATTCCGCGTGCTTTCTCATATCTTTTTTACACTGTAAAGTAATCACAGTGCAAAGTTGATAACTTTAAATGATGGTGGTTCAAATAAGCATTGAATCTTGTTAAGACCAACGAAAACCAATATGTTTGTTTCTATTAAGCAGTGTCAAGGACTGTCATAATAAGTTCTGATTATACCAATATTAATGAAAAGTTTCAAGGAGCGACTTCACGTGTGAGATTGGTAAATCAAGATGGACACATAATTGACAAGGCATCCATTCGTGCAATGGTTTCCTCTACAGGACGAATCGAGGTGTTTTACATGGGAAAATGGGGAACAATATGTGACGATTTGTTTGATAATCAGGACGCTCAAGTTCTGTGCTCAATGATGGGATATTCTATAGGGTAGGTTATGAAATTTATCTCTCAAGGGTCTTAAAAGTGTCAATGTATACATTAAGGGCCGAATTCAGAACAACCACTCTCACTTACACTCCAACCACATTCCCGTAAGGGACACTCAGTGATTACTTGTGTGAAGTCACTTGAGGGAAATAAGGGGAGTGACACTCAAATGATCTGTTCATATTCACACGCCTCGCTAACACTCCACTTCATCAAATGGCCAATACAGTACATAAACATGTATGTTTTCATGATCATATCGGCGTATCTGTTTGACTATGGTGGTGTTATACATTGTAAACATATGTTTATTTGAGATTTGAGTACCTTATTGTTAGATATGGCGACAAACAAATGACAATAATTATTAATTTGAAACTGAATTTAACATTTTAAATAATTGGTTAATAAAAAATAGATATTTTGGATTGTAAATAACTGTTGCAAAATGCGTTAAAATGGTGTTTTTTTGTTTGTTTGTTTTTTTAATTTTTAGCCGTTTTCTATTGAAACACGTTAGTTGAATATGTATTCGTATACAATTGCTTTTGTAGTCTTCATAAAGCGGTCTTAACTTTTGACAATAAAAGATGAAAGTTGAAAAATGTAATTGGATATTATAAGCGAATAAATGATGATGACGATAATAATAATATTAATAATAATAATAATAATAATAATAATACTAATAATAATAATAATAATAATAATAATAATAATAATAATCCAACTGACAGTATGCTGAAAAAATCATATCAATTCTCTGATCACGCCCTGAAATGAATATGTTGCGCATAACCATGTACATGAAGTTAGATTCCAAGGGGTCTGAACTTGTTTCCTATTTCGAAGCATTTTATGTGCGTACTTTTCTACAACAAAAATAAATGTTTTTATTCACAAATCAGCACCCCCCCCCCCCATTTTATTAGGCTGCTGGATTGAGGTTTTGGGAATTTTAGGCCACTAGGCCGCCATGCCGCTAGCTTCACGTCGCTAAGCCGCTTGACTGCTTGATCGACTTTTGAAAAAAATGTTAATCGCTCCAGAGTGATGAATATTGCATACAAACAATTATTTGAGCATTGCTTTAGAAGAAATCTCATAAAAATGCTTTGAAATAGAAAACAATTTAATGCCGCTATATTAATGTATGAATAAGAAACATTCATTTGATTTATCATTGTTTTCAAATCAAACGCATTAACAATTACTTTGAAATAGTAAACAAACTTAGGCCGCTAGGCCACCAACTCCCAAGGCTGTTAGGCCACAAGACCACGAGGTCGCTAAATTCACGCCGCAAGGCCGCTAGGCTGCTAACTTCACGCCGCTAGATTGCTAACTTCAAGTACATTAAGCTGCCCTTTCTTTCAGCCATCAACCCAACTCAACTCAACTCAACTCAACTCAACTCAACTATACTTTATTGTAAATAAAGGCCTCCGGCCCAGAATACATCATAACATTGTAAATAGTATATAATTTAAATAGTGCCCCCTTTCTATATCGATTATCTATCGGTTTTCAATAGCAATCATTATTTTTGAAACATAGTATGCTACTTGCTTTAAAGTGTATGCATCTTGGGAACTCATTAAGTTAATAAATGCTGACTGACATGTCTGACCATTGAACCAATTAAAAAGGTAATTTGTTCTTATTTCCCTGTATTGAGGACACTCAAAAAAGGCATGATACTCATTTTCAATGATCTGTACGTTCAGACGTGTGAGACAATAAAAACAGATGCGATCATTACGCTGAACATTATAATGTCTGCCTAATTCTATATTTAGTTTATGGTTAGAGCATCTAAATCGCGCTAGTGATCGCCTTATCTGAAATGGTATGTCAATGAATAAGTACTTTTCAGGATTCAATAGCGATTTAAAGCATTTATAAGTATCGCAGCGCGAAGAGCTATCGATATCGTTGTGCCAACTTTGCGCCATACAGTCTGTAACGCGCTGTTTGAATGAATATAAAAACATGGTCATGTCCCCGACATCTTGTGCAACCCAAACATACCCAAACCCAAACCTAAACAGCAAGTCTTTAATACAAGTTGCCCATGTTCGTCTTCCAATGTCGTCTAGGGATTTCAACATTAAATAACAGTTCACTGGAAATCGATGAATTGTAACCATCACGGTTACTGGGCGTTCAAGATCAGCATGAAAGAAAACAAATATGTGATCGGCGCATCGTTTTGAAAAATTGAAAGTCCACTTCAATGGATTATTCCGGTCCATTAAATATGGTCTAGGAATAAGGATGTCACTTATTTGTTCCAAATATCTGATATATTTACTTGCATGTGTATTTATTACTCACACTCATTTAATTCGTATTCACAACCAATCCTCGAGGGTGGTTTAATGGCCTAGCCGAGCACTCACAAATGTCCCACTCACGTAAACACTTGAGTCTCGCTCACACCTGTGAATACGAATATAGCTTTCACTCGAAAATATCTCGACCGTTATGTGATTACAGAGGATTAACTCAATGAGTGTGAGTGAGAGTGGTTGTTCTGAATTCGGCCTGAAGTGTTGTTCGAATTATAATCCGCCAATGTTTCATATATACGATGATGATACCGCAACCGATTGCAAATGTTATCGTTGCTTTTGGCGGACATGAAGATCAATACCTTCAATTTTATTAACACGTTTTTGAATGTGGTATTTTAGGAGGGTAAAAAAGTCTTCTGATAATAACTATTTTGGAGATGGGAACACAGTTATTGATGATTTGGAATGTGCTGGTGTGGAAACAGATATTTCACAGTGCAAATCAAGAGAGTGGGGAACACATAACTGCATCCGACAAGAAAGCGTTTTTATCGACCGTGGTAAATATAGCATATGAGCGTTACTTATATATTGGTGAAGTTGTGAATAATAAGCTTCAATTTGTCTTTGATTTATATTTCATTCATCATACAACATATAATACTTGAAGCAGAACCAGAACTGAACATTTCAACATTAGATCAGCAACTTCTTACCTAATTAACATATCCAATGGGATGCGATTCCCAAAATATGATACATCTAACAAGCACAACACCAGTATTGTCTTAAACTAGTAAAGTAATTATGTTTAATCAGTATAGATGTACGCTTTTGAAGGAAAGTGTGAAAACTTATTATTATACCATCCATATATTTTACCGCCTGCGTAATTATTCTCAAATTACTATGAACAAAGTAGTTCACTTATACATATTCCTTGTTTCTTTGCAATACACTGTATCATCTTTTCAGACTTTCAAGAAAATGTGGATCCTTGTGAGAAAAGATATCATGATCGACTTCCAAACCTAGAACAGCGAACAGTAAACTATAAAACGAATTTAGTTCCAATTAATGACCTCAAGCTACCCGCAGGATGGTACTACGTTGGTAATGTCACGATGCCAACTGAAAAACCTCAACTAAATAGATGTGGAACAAACATACCTATTTATGCATCAGGTGATTGTTTGACCTTATTAACTTCCGGTGTAAACATAATTACAATTTTCTTCGAAAAAGGCAAATGATACATGACATATGAATGTACCACTTCAGTCCTGTAGTAAAAACTGTACGATTATCATTATAATAACTAATTAAAGTTGCGTTACTTCCGTTGCTCATCTTAAAACATGTTGATTTCAAATGCACCAATAAGCCACCGTGTTTAATGGCACAAGAGTACATACACGACGAGAAATTATGAAGATTGCTTTCCTGCACAACGGAAATATAACCATTGCATTGACTTAAATTTGTACTAGTTCATCATCGACGTTTATTTTATTTCACTGTAGAACACATTTTGTCGATGAACTATGGTAACCAAAGTATAAAGGCTGTAGAATGGGGGAACGCAACAGTAACATACGAGATACAAGTCAAGAATTGTAACAACAACTTTTTTGTATATCATCTTCCTCCAACAAGTACATCAAACAGCGGATATTGCTTTGGTAAAATATATTTCTGTTAAACGAACACTATCAATATAAAATTTTCTTAAAAAAAGTTAAAAAAATACTAGGTTACTTCTACATATAATGAACTTGAGGTTCTTGTTAAAAAAATAGTGAAGAAACAATATAAAAGTTTACTTAGAAAACATTATCATACACCTATATATTATCATTACTAAAATTACACTTTGTATTGCAGGCATTGAAAGCATAAGTAAGTTATAAATAGAGAACGAATTTTATTGTTAACGAGTTCATCGGTTCTTTAAAATGAAAACTATTAATTGTATTACTTATGGAAATCCTATATAAACAGTTGCATGTTTTAATTAATTTGTTAATTAATGTGTTATTAACTATGTTTAAGTTTATAACTTAAGAACTTGTCATGGACACGCCCCTGACCGAACATTAGGAAAAAAATCGGCCTCGACGGAAAAAAGACAAGCAATTGACCAAACGCTACCAGAATTGGAATGTGCCTTATTTTGGATGTTCAGCATCCGGCCCTCCTCATCCACATATTTTCAAACCCGATTCTCTGGTCGTGCACGCACTCATACCGATTACACGTATTTTCAGATCCACCGCCATCTTTCGTTGCTACCAGCGTTTAAACTAGCCTCATGCACAACAACACATCAGTATGGTTCAAGTGCAAATTCGAAACCGATAAGCCGGATAAACTGTTTTATCACGTCTTTTGGATCGTTGGTGAGGACACCACGATAGTAAAAGGCTTCTGCAGTGCTGCTGATAACATGACAGCTTGCTTATTAACAGAAGGCGATCTTAGAAACGATAGCATCGGAATGGGTGATACAGTATGTCTGTTATTAGTTTATTGTCAGTTAATAGCTTTAAGAGGTGTGTATGTAATACATAATTGGTTGATCATTTTACAATGTGATGATATGAAATATGTTAAAAGAACTGATCAAATACTGTATAGGGATGAAGTGAAGTGTATAATAAATACATACTTTGATGATATCGTTGCGATTGTACTTGTATAGACATTTAAGGCAATAAAAATTTCATGTTACTATAGAAAAGAATAAGAAAATAAAAAATGGTTAACTGAAACCCTGTTAAAATGAACAGGGCAAAGCAAAAAAAGAAACCATTTCGCCGTTCAATGCTATTGTTCATCCTTAGGTATAGAAATAGTTCTTTCATTTGCAATATTCAAAAATACAAAGTTGAAAATGATCTAATTCAATCCATTTCAGATTCGCTGTTCAGTAAGAGCATACTATGAAAGTGACGGACAATCGGGACAAATGTCTGAACTGTCGGAACCGTTTTTCATCGGAATTAATGTCTTGACTCCTTCAATAACCCTGAGACACGGCGAAAAAAACAAGTAGAGAAATGCAGCTTACAGTTCCAATAATATGTGATGCTTTTTATTCCCAGCATGGTCTACCTTGTAGTGTAAGCCTTCAGTACTTTGTGCCCGAACATGACTCCTGCAGAGCACAAGCCGTAACGGATGGCTGCACAAAATATCTAAATAATAACCACTTCCCACAAAAATTTGGCGTAAACGTAAGCACTGCAGCAAATGAACAATATGGTGTAGCTGGACAATTCAGCATTTTCTTCCAGATTCCGAAAAACACACATGGACATTTGCTCTTCTGGAAAACGTAAAAACTAGCTCCAATACAGGTAACTTTTCTTGTGCATTGAAAATACTCTCTTAAATCACATTATATAAGTTATGCATATATTTGTCGTGTTTTCAAGGTAAAAGTTCTTCCAGAATCCGATACAAAATGGCGCGGAAAGTTGTGCACTGCAAGGAATGATCCGCATATGTATACCTTTGATCAAAGGTAATAATTCTACGAAAATGTCTACGAAAGTTACGTTAAGGAAATGTTTGGTTATGTTTGTTTATATACGTGTTGTGTGATATTGTGTTCATACTGGGATCAAATTGAGTTACTCGTTCTTTTTTGAAGTAAGAATGCCGATTCAGTCCATTTTAAAAGGAAATTTATAGTCTATAATTGATCAATCTATATCATAATGTTTTCTGTATGATATGTTTGTATTGTAAAATAAATAGAACTCTGATTGTAATCTATGAAATAAATATTACTATGATCGTAATCTATGCAAGCCAAAAATACAATTTAAACTAAATTACCTGTAGGTCGTTTGAACACCATGCAGATCCTGGTGATTATGTACTTTACAAACACAAGTTATATGACAACGTGGAGGTATGTTGAATAAACTGTAAAAAAAACATGACAGAACATGTTAAAATATGTTAACAATCACATAATTTATTTTAAGATTTATTTGCCGTACGGAACGGCAGTCCGTGCACGTATTGACAACGCCCCTTTTATGGGGGATGAAGGAGGAAGAGTTCTTGATCTGACTGTGATGCCTTCTCTTCACGATCGTGATGGAAACAGCACCGGTCTGTGTGGAACGCTTAATGATTGCCAAGACGACGACATGGAAAATAAAACTGAGGGTGCATTTATAGGAAGATGGAAAGTGAATGTTACCCTATCGCTATTCAGAAGCGATGTTCATCAACGGACTTTTAATTCGTGGGTAACACCTTCGTGTGTTTGTAAAAATAATGGAAGAACTGAACTGTCTTGTGAGAAAAGTTTATCAACTTGCACGAGAGGCTCATTAGCGGGATTCCATAGTTGCGATGATGTACTTAACAGGCGATCAGTTCGGTCTTTGACTAACCGGCCTAGATTTCCTATTGTAAGGATACCAACAAGCAACCCATCGCTCGTTCGTACAAAGGTATTTCAAATTGTGGACAATACAGTTTCGACAAGTTTAATAGCATAGCTAGTTGCATACATTGGTCATGCATATTGTAATAAATTTGTACCTTTTATAAAATTTACTTCATGCAAATTGTGTGAATTGATTCATTTCTCTGTATCATATTTTCAAAGAGGGAAGCTGATAGAGCCCAACAATGGACACGCTTAGACGCAGAAAGTCATTGTCGAGCCAATCTCCAAGATAGCAAAGCGTTTGAACTGTGTAAGAAGGTTCCAGCAACGCACACGAATATCTCCGTTGAAAATTGTATTCTTGACATAATGGTTTGTGTAACTTTCTTAAACAATTTAGCTACAGTAGTAGAGATCTAGATTAAAATAACTCTGTAGAAAGTAAACGGTTTGGAATTATACTAGTAAAATACGTCATACACTAAATATTTGTTTTTGAGACAGTTTTGTTTTGCCAACATACGTATATTTTTTAATATTTCGCTATTTATTACATTCGAAACATGATTGAGCCGCAAGCAATATAAATCATCGCAAAAATTAGACAGTCGTAAATTTTAGGAAATATTTAGTAGTGCAATTAACTGAAGGTTAGGATTTGCATTATTGTCTGTTTATTTATAACCAAGGCGAATCATGTTACAAATATACAAAAATGATCAAGTATACTCATTATCTTTCAAATGGTGACTGGATTGGTGCAAATAGTACTAGAAGGAACTATCTAGCGGCTGCAGTCGTAATCAATGTTATTAAGATTTCAGTAAAAAGAAACGATATAATTGGAAACTGTTTGCATACAGCTAAGTCTAAGAAATGCATGCGATTGGTAAATTTGACGTTATGAGTAGTTGAGAAAATATAATTATAAAATAGGTTACAACTGATGCAAATGCTGAACTATATGAGGTTAGCATTAAGCATCCTTAATACATAGTTTCTGTCCCAAGACTTATATTTGTTGCTAATCTCAAAGGCGCACAATACTGGCTGATTTTCAAATACTATTTTAAGGCACGATCATGCTAAACTTATTCAAATTTAATGATAAAAAGAAAATGTTTTTTTGCTGTTATCATTAACGTCGAATGAGATAAGCCATAGTAATGCATTTAAATTAGTAAAATATGGGCATTAACCTTGAGTGTGCGCTTTAAATTTACTTAGGAGAAAACCCAAACCCATAATATAACATAATATAACATATCGGATATCAATCTTTAAATTTAAAGACCTTTCACAGTGAAAAAAATGGTGCGGACGGCCAAACATTAACATGTTTCAAAAAGTTGTGCTTTCTTTTGATTTGTGGACAATGGTTATAGAGAGATTAACATACATCCTTTGCAAAATGATTTGTTTTGTTTAAAAAAAAATATTTGTGGACACTATAAACACGTTTTGGGTCAATATGACCCAGACTACACACACTCAACAATGTTTTGTAGATTCTTGCTGATAGATTTCCAAATAAGACAGATATTAAATAAAATAGTGAAAACTAGTGAGTAAAGTGTATTTAAAAAATAGAGGCTATCACCACAACGCAATAGACATTGTTGATATATTTTGATATAAAAACATTCTATTTTTTAGTTTCACTAACATTGAATAATGCCAAAACCTGATTAAACATTCTTCGTGAAGTTTGCCAAATTCTTTATAACACATACACATGTTGCAATGGATTTTGGCTGTACGCTTGCAAGATATTGAACCTCAAATTTAAATAAAAAATGAATCTTTGATACATTCGATCTTTTAGTCCTCCAAACCAACTTTTGTATTGTGGAAAGCCCTTAATCAAACTTTCCCAATAGCTTATGAACAGCTCTTCATGGACATGGATATCACGTCAGTCAATGCAGGACACTTGTCGGACGCAAATTCATCGTAACAAAACGGTTATAGATGTCCTTATTAAAGAAACGGAACTTGCTCAAAACACGTCTGTGCCAACAGCAACACCAGGCCAAAATACATCCACGCCACACACAGCAGTTATCTCACTTGCTGAATTTCAAGCCTTGAAATATATGGAAAAAACTATTCAAGCAATCCAAGACCTTTGCGCCAACAACTGTTCTGGAAAAGGAATTTGTAAAAATGGCAAACTATTCAATTAGGTAGTATAATTAATTTGAAATTGTCGTTTAAATACTGATGTGTTGCTTTCATTTAGGCTTTGAAAGTGCATGTATATTCGTTAAACAACAGGTTAAATGCAAAAAACATACTTGATTACATAGGCAAAGGTTTGCGCTTCCATTATGTGATCTATTTGATAGTTTCAAATTGTAATCGTATATGCATAAACTCGTTTTATTTGTCATTTTTTACATGATAAAGGCACTTGCATTTGTGACAAGGGGTTTGGTGCAGTAGATTGTTCTCTGGACACCCGAAAATCGCCAAGTGTTGCCGGGGTGTTGGATGAAGGTCGTTGTGATGAAAATAAAACGGATTGCACGCATGCTTTTGTTTTTGGTGGCGTATTTGCGGGATCCAATCTTACATGCAAACTGCAACACTTCAATGTACGTTCATATTTTTTAAATTATGATAACGTTGTTTTACATCGCCGAATAAAGATATTTTGACATGCATTGAAAGAGTGGTTATCGACTTTTGTTATGATACAATGCTTTATGTTTCACAACAAATATTCACGTTTTTTTATTAATGTCTTACAGATTGATATAAACGGAACTCGACACCAAGGGATAAACAGCCATGAAGTCCGAGGTGATACAGAAACGTTGAATGAAGCAATTTGCCCGTTGGTGAATGCCAGACGTCGACGCGCCGTCAACTCCGTCTACTTTGTCCAAGGCTACACTCTCTCAATTAGCAATGATGGTCTACATTTCAGCAATGATACCGCCGACGTGTTCATTTACAATTCTCACTGCCAAGAATACCATTATAATGATGCAAATTCTACCAAATCTGAAATAAGATCTACACAGAGCTACACCTTCACACTCAAGGTATGATTTGTTAATTTTTATGTACTAACACGCATCGTTTCAGGCATTTGCATGGTTATACTAAGTTTCACCATCAGTTGAGATTTCTTTACTTCATCGTAAAGCTTATTGCTGAATATAACTTGGCCAATCGGTTAAATATATGGCTATTTTACACAGTGAAAAACATGAATAACAATAGTTCTGCTTGCTATCAATCGAAAACGATATTTAACTTACATTTAATTTGCAAATATGTGACCCTCATTGATTGTTTTGTCCAACACTGTATGCATTCACGCTTGTACTTCAGAGTGAAATCACAGTATTTTAAGAGTCTGACCCACATATAAATGAGCATACTTCTAATCGATCTAAACTATGTTATGAATTCAAAACACAACAAGTGACACAAACAGTAAAAAGAGTGTTGACCAATTTGTAAACAAACTTATTTATCAAATTTCTAGACAACAAGGTATGCATATGATATCTTGAATTCATTTTACATAAACTTTGACTTGGTTAAGCAGAATTTTTTAATTGATTTCTACAACCCCCTGTTTTAGTTCATCGTCCAAAAAAAGGGACAGGAAGTTGATGTTCGTCACAATTTCTTAATGCAAGCACAGTTAAAGAAATACATGAAACCGCCTACCTCTTGTAATAACTGTAGTACATTTTCAAGTCTGAAGTCAATGTTGAAATACATTGAAAACTTTTTGGAACTGCCAGCCTATTGTGTCGAATACAAAGAATGTTTTGTGAATTTTCACAGGATTTGAAGAAATCAATTGTTCTCCGCACACTTGTAGTGCAATTATTATTATAATTATTCCACAGGACGGTTATTGCTATATTGAGGGACAATGCATGTTTAACGGATTAATGCATATGAGTGACCCCCTTAATTGTGATCCGTCGATGAGCAAAACTGACTGGACACCTGTTACAAAAACGTCTACATTGATAACGATGCCGAAAGGTTTGTTGATATTAAGTTATCCAGCGCGGTTGAGAAGACTGCTTATAGCTGATCACTATGATAACTTTGTGGGTAGAAAATAATACTAGTACCGATATGAGAAACTGGGAGAACGCTCCCTCGAAGAACACACGCACACAACCTCTTGGGAGAAACGCTGAAGCGCTGACATCTTTTTTCTTAAGAAAGCACAACAAGTTTATTCAACAGTATTTAAATATCTCAGTAGAGCTGAAAAGTTTCTAAAATAACTTAATAATTGAAAAAAATGCATCTAAGCTTATTACAGTGTACTTAATATCATACGAAGAAATTGTAAAAACCCTTTAGCACTTCTTGTCACATTATTCATTTTCATACTACAACAATTCTCTAAATAGTTATTAATCTAGTCGTGGAGTTGTTAAAATGAATAGAAATATCCGTATGCATTATTTTTAACGAAACGTGTTATAGCCAGCACTGCCATTGTTTGTAACAACTTATTGTTACGCAAATTGGCTCGTTTGTCTTCTAACATATCACTTACTGATGGGTTTACTTATGTGCTTGAATCTACTTTTAAGGATGTGTATTGATTAACTTGATCCTACTAAAGTACTCATAAACAGTACTGACTTAACGAATTTAAGCATCAGTTACCTAATTATGTCAATTCGGGTAATGCGAACTTAAGTCTTAATAAAAGCTTTTGATTTTTGGTAAATGTCGACGGTCACTTAATTATTCAATATTAATAAACATATGTTGAATTGCAGTGTCCCCGTGCAAGAACTCGTTCGACATGTGCAAAATTCACCCCAACACGTTCTACCAGGAAGACAGAGATACTTTTCACTGTGCTTGCCGAAGATACTACGAACAGTTGGGAAATGGGACGTGTAAAGGTAATTGAAATATTTGTATTAATTATGAACTAAATTCATAATTAACTAGTTGTGGTTCGAATGAATGTATGTAATATGAAATAAATGTTCATGAACTTCTAGTAGCAGTGTGACTGTTGTACGTTTTATGAAATGTTCATGAATTACTTGTAGCAGTGTGACTTAGTACAATAGTCTTAAATCGCTAATTGCTTAAAGTATTGCTCATCCCTATTTTTATGGGGATGTATTAAAGAAGACTCGTAAAATTTATATGCTTTTAGCAGGGCAGGTAGTTAGGCAGATATACTCAATAAATAACTTGGATTTTATCTAAACCGTGTATATAAAGGCAATACTTTGAAGAGTACTTGCCTTCTAGTTTTTGAAGATGAATTCCTGAAACAAAATATAGGGTTGAATATAGCATCCTTACATAACTAAGCTACCAGTCTTTTGATTTGATGTTTTTTTTTGCAAATTCATATTATCTTTAAAACCATTTTATGAAAATTTTGCAATTCATGTTATCTTTAAAGCGACATTGGCTGGCTCGGAATGTTTTGGCATGTGACGTCATTTTCTTCAACTATTTGACATAGGTAATCATTTGAAAGAAAAAATAGCTAATATATGTCGCTTATATTTTTAATATTGTTTTCTTTATTTGTACCCAGTTTTAGTACAATGCTGCTTTTTATGAAACTCTATGATCACACAGTTTTAAACATTTTATTTTATAAGACAGACTGTGTGTGATGCTCATAGTTTTAAACAATGACTGCATCGTATCTTTGAACAGTTTTTGCATTAGGTGCTCTAAATTAAGTTAATGCATATTTGAAAAGATTTACCTTTACGTTGTTTTTCTTTATTCAGGATGTTGGGATAAGAGTGAGGATTGTGCATGTAAACTGGTTTAAACCACCGGGGAAATTAACATTTTACTGACCGTTCTAAGGCTGTACCTTACAATGCTTAATAAACATACCTAGTTTTTTCTATATTGTATATATGCACTGTGTTGTTTGTGGAGTTTTGTGCTGCTGTTCCATGTTTCTTGTTTGCAATTTTTTGTTATGTGTTCTATGGCGTTTACCCTGTGCCATTAAACGGGGTTTATGTTTAACATTTTGGCTACTGTTCTGAAGTTTTACACATAAGTAGTGTTGTACCAGATACGAAGTTTTCAATATTATGTTAATGAAATATGTGTAGTTATGTGACTGGTTGTACGGTTTATGACTTAAAACACTTGTCACTATAAGTTTTGAAAAGTTGTTTTGTGCTACATGTATGAACTAAATTCATTAAGAACTTCACCGCTGAGTAGTGTTATCGGAATCGAGAATGCTAAAATGTAGCAATAGGATATTCGTCAATATCCTTCTATTGTTAGATTCTACAATGATATCCTTACAAATGAAATTACATAAAAGATGGGAATAAAAACAAATACATGTCCAAGTTTTGATAATGTACACATTTACTTGCTACTTAACGGATTTGATTTTGCTTAAAACGCGTAAACTATTGGTGAGTGATAACTCGTAAATTTCACTCTGCCTTTAAAACAGCCAATCCTCAATTTATTTTAAGTTCACTTATAATGTTTAGTTCAGCTCGCTGAAAAAATGTATTTTAATGATACATTTTGCAGTTTCTATTGCAGTTTCCAATCATTCTAGATATTTCAAAGATGTATTTTAACACACTTTACAGAAACAAACGAACCGAGTGTCAACGATACATTTGCAGAAATATTCAAAAACAGTAAGTGAATGAAAATATCTGTGACATATGTATAAGTGGCTCGTTTTTCTGCAATTGTTAAAGGTAAACTCTGTCATATTGCTTATTGATGAAAAGGATCAAAACATTCTAAAGGTATTTAGAACAATATTATATAAAACCATTCCGTGAACATTATTTCTGATTCTATTATAATGCTTTTAATTTTATTTTGATCGGTTTTCAAAACGAATCCGACACTATATTATCATAATGATACATGTATAATTGGCATTTCTTACAACCATGTGGTACATGATGAAACAAGAAGCACAAGTGTTATTTATGAATATTATGTATGTATGAAATATAGTTATACCAATAAAACAATAACTATATACACGCACTATACAACGTTTTATTATAACATACTATCATTTTCAGGCACCGATGCCAAGGAGGAAGTGGATATTTTTAGAGTCGAGATTATCTTTAACTACAACGTTCCAGAGCATGATCATCTTGAAATAGCACGCACCTACGACACTTACAAAACAGAGTTGAAGGACAAGGTAAGACGTTTAAAGATACGACAACTGTCTTTAAAATATCATGATCAATTTCCACTACTTCAAACGGCTATTTCATGCTTATACGTTTTACATGTTGAACACATATCTATATTTTAAAATATCTTAAAAAATTCTAAGCTTATACTCCTATGCTTACTTTAATTTATTTAATGTGATGATGACTTTCATTTCGCAATGAATTCTATTAAATGATGTACATTCCCGAACACTAAAATAGTTGAAAGATCTAGAACACGTTAAATTGCTGGATCTAGAGTATCAAGTTAAACATGTTTCAATAACAATAAGCTCTAGAGATTCATGTTTTTAATCTTGTTTTAAACAGAAGGTCTCGAAATAATCTAAAACTTGGTGTTCTGAAAGCGATTTAACGTATCTTGAACGTTGAAGAATCGGGTTCTAGAAAACAGCAAGAACGTTAAATGGCTGGTTCTAGAACATCAAGTTCTAAAATCTTAAGACAAATGTGCAATTTCTAGAACCCGTTTCTTGAATTGTTTTTGTAGTTCAATAAATATTTTCGAAAGACACACTATAAAATGATGAAATCAGATCAACCGTCCCGAATGGCAACAGGGTTGAGCTTGGACTAGACCTTTCGACTTTTTAAATAAAATGTATCACTTCTATAGCTAGGTTTCATATATGGGATGACCTTTTCATTGTAAGTAAACAAAAAAAGACTTACAAAAAGAAACATTATTATCAAATGATAAAAGCAATAATAAATGACGATATTGAATAACCCTGTAAGGAAACATGTCATTCTTATTAAAGTTAAAAAGAAATCTCAAATTCACCCCGTCGAATGTACTAGCGGACTCAGGGGGGGGGGGGGGTATACATGTAATAAAATACGCCCAAAATGCACCAATTTTTGACTTTAAATTGTTAAAATTGTCGTAGACGAGTTACCCCTAAACCTCCCTGCAGAGATTTTAAACCATTCGAAATTCGGTTCTGAGGGAGGGGCGAATGTCAAAAGGTTTTTCAAAACAATTACGCCCCCTCTAACGTTAAATGACCCCTTTTTGGACAGGATACAAAGTTCTTTACAAAAACAAAAGGATCAGGATTGTGATAGTGACCAAACACTAAGCATTCTCAATCAGTAAAGCTATTTTGAAAATTGTTATCCATTTTCTTTTCATTTTGTCAACATTTCAGTACAAAGTGGCCAAACAATTTTGCCATTGAGATCCTGTGATCTTCAACCAATAATAGAAATGCTATTGCAGTGTGATATGATATGCACCTACCCATGGCATTTCAATCGATGGGGAAGATGTATTAGGTTGCTTGTTATTCTGAATTAAACTGAGAAGAAAATGGCAAATTTACTACAAGGGGTGGTAACTGAGGTATTAATATGGGGGAACATATTGAGTTAAATTAAACAAACTTTGCTATGTATAACTTTATTAAATATCATGAAAACATATTTCAATACTTGATCATTAAGTTAATTTCAGCATCTGTTTAATAATTTAAACATAAATATATTGTAATTGGTTAGTTATTGTATATTATAAGGACTTCCTTTTAAAGCTGTACTCTCACAGATTTACCATTTTTACAACTTTTTTTATTTTTTGTCTTGAAAAGGGCAAATTTTTGTGTAAATATCTGCAAACCAGTGATATAAGACTGTTGACAAATGATAAGATCGCAGATTTGCATATTTCCGTTCGAAAAGTAATGTTTTATGGCTTACGGTTTAAGAAAGATGCATAAACCATCAATTTACGGAATTAAATATAAAGATCTGCAATCTTATGTTTTGTCAGCAGTGTTATATAAATGGTTTCATGGATTTTCGCAAAAAATGGCTCGTTGGAAGACATAAAATAAAAAAGTTGTCAAAATGGTTAATCTGTGAGAGTACAGCTTTGAAATAATCAGCATTTAGTAGTAGTAGTTATCTCAAAGAATATCCTGTTTCTATTTTACTGATATAGCTTCGTTTTATAACTTAATCATTCAGGAAACATCTGTTACATATCCATCAGACTAATTTGATTAATAATTAAAGGTAGCTGAACATGGTGCCAACTTTCTGAAGGAAAGATTCTCTTTGCAATTATTTATAGTCCAGTGTAAAAAAAAATATTGTGTTGAAAAACAGTTCATTTAAGATTCATCAAATAAGATTTATGAACCATTGATTAATTTCTTCAAAGGACTTGTTAATGAACAGCGATTGACAGTCAACGCGCGTCGACATTTTGTCTGTGAATGGGATGATTTTGGAAGGGGTGTCTCTGGCCTTTAAGGACATTTAGCAAAATTCGAATTTGATGCACTTAAACGGGCTTAAAGGGTTATATATTTTGGAGATTGAAGACAGATTTCAGCGTTTGTAAGTCCGTCAACACTATTTCTCATAACTGTTCCATGATCGTCACATTGACGGGCTTGACATCAAATTAAATCAATAATTAGATCTTGCCAAACATCATGAATCTAGGAAATGTACTCTGACTATGTTTTTTCAAACGTCCGTTTAAGGTATATAAGTGCCCTTGAATCACAGTCTTAGAACTACACAATAAATTTAAACAAAAGTCAATACTATTTTTAGGTCTTGAAGTTGAAGACATTTTCTTCTCTTGAACCCTTTTTCGAGGACTACTCTTTTACTGGTCCAAATAATTGTACGTGGACTTATTTTTTACGACTTTTTATCTGGCAAATCTTTCACGTACAAATTGTTTTGACTCCATTTTCTGCCAGTTGTTCCGATTGGGATTAAAGGATATTATGCATATAAAAGATCATAACACAAGCAAAATAACCATTAAATGTTATTTCATATATGTTCCTTGCACAAAAAGCAAATATTCAACGAACGATTGGGAGTTTGAGTTTTTTTTTTAATCCTTACGGTCAAAACATAACGGTTTATACATGAAACGAACAGCAGTTTTGTTTGCAGTTCACATATGCAAAACTGTTGCCTTGTTGATCGAATTTAATTAAGAGGTAAAGCCTGTTTTTAGTAGAGTAAATGGTTATTGCGTGCAAAATAGTTTTGCAATTGCATGTTCTTGAACTCAGATCCAGGAATATTAAAGATCTTTAACTCTGGAGAACTGGAATGTTAGCTCTTTAACAGTTCTTCATGTGCTAATATCTCGCAAAAAATAGCTTTGCTTCATATTTCTTAATGCCTGTTTTCACAAGCTTTTATCATTCATGCATAATTGGGATAACTGATGTTTTCGATATCTTTTAAAGCTGACGGACTACTACAGAGGAGTCTTAGGACGAGGCCTAATGGATGTCTACATGTTGGATATAACGTAGGTTTCTTGTAAGGATGACGACGAATATTTATCTAAAATTCGCGTATTTGACGATTTCTTCTTTCGATTTTATTGTTAGTTCAAAGTCATTCATAATTATATATTTAATTGCGTTTTATCGAAATGACATTTTATGATGATACTTTTTTTTCTTTAACCATACAATAAACAAAATAAGAAACGACGCGTTGTTGCGCGTGACTCATCCGGTATATGGTATGCCGGAAGAAGTTTTCAGCACAGATAAATCAGTCGGAAATGCCTATCCAGTGAACAAAAAACCTTTAGTTTATTTTACAAATAAAATATTGAAATGTACATGTCCTGAAGTTTCTATGGCGTTACGAGTTAGGCTGCTTTTGTAGGACAGGAAGCCTTCATGTGGACCATGCGATTAAAAGCTCAACATATGGATTCGTTCGAAATGCGCTTGCTCATGCCTTTGTTCAATTACGATCACTTGCGGTATTTAAGGAATCTGCCGAGGTACATGGCATCAAAATGGAAGGGGAATATGGTAGGTTGACAATTACATTTTATAGGTTGTCAGGTTAGCGCAGTGGTTATAGCACTCGGTTCTCACCAAGGCGACCCGGGTTCGATTCCCCTGCCTGGGCGCATGAGAGTTCGGTTAGTGTTCACCAAGCCGGACTAGTGCGTTTTCTCCGGGTACTCCGGTTTTCCCCAAAAATCACAAGATCACACTCTCGCGCAACATCATTCCAACGAGAATGACTTAGAATGAGCTATCATAGCTTTTCTTCAAATCGTTGTAAAATATGTTATGTTTGAACTAACTTCATTTTATACCCAATATGTTATAATTTATGCAATATGATAGACACACCCGTTTGGTGTATGTCAATGCTGTTTTAATCAAAATAAAATTGCAGACTATAACATGTTAGCAAGTTAAATATTAAAAATAATTATAATTCATTTCTGTTTTCCGCCTCCCCCCTACCTTATAACACATTCTCACCATAAAAGTATCATTTATCACACGTTTATTAACTTATGTCTAACTTAAATTTCTTTACATATATATGAGAAAAAAATCCTCCTTTTTCACATCAGTTGTAGGAGAAGAGACAGAAGTTTACAAGCGCATAATTCTTTGCAACATGTTCACAAAACTTCATCCCTGCGAGGGTGGATTTCATTGCGAAATTGTTGATGAAGAACCAATTTGTAGGTAAGGTCAAAATTAACAAATAAATATTCCATAGATGTTTACGAATTTCAGAAATAATCTAAAGATTAAAATAACTATACAAAATAACATCTCAGCTGCGATTACAATAATAATTAATTATGTTTGAACCTGTTTCAACTGTTTGGCAATTGTGTTTAATTCGAAATGTTTCAGACCCACAGAAATGTCCACAAATGAAACGGGAGATGAAATTTTGCAAGGTAAGATAGCAACATGTCCATTCCTAGTATTATGAGAAAGTGGTTATGTATGTTCATGTTAAACATGCTATTTTATAAATGGCACAATGTTATGAAGTACAGTTAATTATAAAATCGAATATACCAACAGTTGTGAAAAATACACGTCAATATGTTCCAAAACTGAATGTAATAAATGATTTATTATTATTCATTGTTAATTTATAAATGAAAACGTCTGAAATACGAAGCCAAGCAGAATGGATTCTCATAAAAAAAGTTTTGTTTTAGGAACGTCACAGACTGTTTTAATTGTCGCTGTGTCGGTTGGAATGTTCCTTGTTCTTGTTATCGCCGCATTGGTATTAATTGTGTGCAAACACAAATCTAAGGACAACAATGCATCTGAAACTGAACAGCACGATCGTTTAAACAACACCTACAATGGCATACCAATGCAGAATTTAAATAACGTTGAATACAACATTAAAATTCCGAGAGCTCAGCTAACTAATTCGGAGATATCAGGACATACAAGAATGTCAGAATCCAGGTAAGATATAAAAGTAGTGATGGCACATGAACCAGACTTATTTAATTTGTATACGAAGGCTTGTATACTATCAAAAACACGGGAAGTGCGTGACGAAACTGTTTTGTTCCATGACAACTTTCAATAACTAACGTGCGGTATAATTGAAAAGCCTGGTAATTTATCCGCACGGTTTAGCGCCGCCTTATTAATATTGTTCAGGTAAAGAAAACACCCTAAAATGGTAAAAATATTATCTTAGCATAACTTATTTCGAACATTGAAATGATCCATTTATGACACTTATTGGCTGTATGAATTTTTAAAATTTAAATTGTTTGAAAATTACAACACGTTTTACATAAATGACCGAGTAAAAATAATATATATTTGATCGTTGTCGCAATGGAATGCAGTTAACATAAGAAGAAGAACCATGCTATTAAATATTGAAATTGAATCATTGTTACAGTATGGAACTTTACAAGGAAAGCCAGAGACGAAATGAAAGAGGTCGCTCTAGCAAAGCTTACCAGACGTAGCTTATTATCGACCACGGAGACAAAATCGAAAGAGGATCTCCTAGTGAAGTGTTACATGTTTGTAATTCACTTATATCCAAATTGTCTGATGTATGTGTATTAAGGAAATTCAAACATCAATACGTTTAACAATGAGAATAATCCGTATGTGACTAATAACACAATATACGCTAATATTAAGTATAAAATATTGATATTAATATTGGTATTGATATGTACTTAACAATTGTGAATTTATTTTATTTAAAAAAATGATTATTGATTGTTTGCATACTCTTTACGGAAATGAGAAGATACAATGTTGATCCCTTATTTCATACACGTAATGCCTAATATTCGTCGTATAATATAGATATCCATTTAATAAAACGCTATTGTTAAATGATTTCAATGATAATAAATGTACGTATGATTATCTTTATTTTTGCGCTGAAACAATGCTTACAGTAATATTTGTTTTATTTATTTAATAATAATAAGTAGGCTATGATGGCACATGCTTTAAACTGTCAACAAATAAATATCAATAGACAATAGCCCATAGCACATTTGTCTTGCATTTTAAAGTATTGTAAGAAATTATTTATGCTGCACACAAACACAATAAGCATGGCATTATTTCTGTTCTATCTAGTGCAAATGTATGTTACTGCAACAGGCTATAAAACAAACTTTGGAATTAATTAAAGTCACAATCGGCAATATATCAGTGTTAGATTGTGAGGTAGAAATGAAACCAATTAGCCACTTAGTGGTACGCTTTCTATATAAAAACGTCAAAGTTATAGGTCAAACTACACCACGTAGG
The DNA here is from genome assembly GCF_026914265.1 of Mya arenaria. Lineage (NCBI taxonomy): Eukaryota > Metazoa > Mollusca > Bivalvia > Myida > Myidae > Mya > Mya arenaria. The sequence goes on along the minus strand of NC_069123.1, from coordinate 5,671,566 downwards.
AAATGCCTACTTATTGTTACATGCCTTATTTCTTTCAATTGACACATGCCAGTTTATCAAAGCATGGTTATATCATCTCAGACCATTGGCTATCTTTCATATTAGGTTTTGAATGTGAGTGGTTTGTGATTTCAAAAAAGGGCTGAACATGCTGGATCTACTTGATCTACTTCATTGTTTACATTTTTACCGCATTGCTACGTACACCGGATATTATCAATTTACCGAAAACACAGTGGTTACGTTCATCCATTTTTTTTCTTTGGGGAATCTAACAATTTTCCAACGTTGTTTAATGTTAAGTACATAAATGGAAATATATGTAAGCGGCTGCATACCAATTGACATTATAGGGCGTAATGGTTTTTAGATAAATATTCAGAATATTTGTATACTAAAAAAACAACAACATACTTTACTACTCGTATATCTCGTGCAAAGTTTGCTACCTAGTTTGAAATTTCATTTTTATACTCTAGAGATCGTGGTTTTTCAAAGGGTTCTGACAACGATTATATACCTGAATACTTAATGAAATTAGGTTAAATAACTATATGAATATCAATACATTTTTACCACTGATGGACTTAGACAGTTTGTTTAAAGTGTTTGGCAAGTAAGGACTCATGTTGTCATTTCTAAACAATTATTCATGCAATTTACATTTTACTTTACCTTAGCCATCGTTCAGGGCCATCAGACAATTAAGTTGAATAACTGTATTTGATCTGTATTACTAGTAATTGCCCCTAAATGACTAAGTTTTTAAGCAAGTTTGGACTATTGGTCATATCAAGATCGTTCATTTATTATTCACCTTAATGGTAAGCCATCAGGCTATTACAGTAGACGTATACTCTATATGATTCTCAACACTACTTGTGTCCTTTGTTTTGACATGCACATGTTTTATCAATCAATTATGATTACCAGTTGTTTATATCGCAGAAAAATTGGCGTATGGTAGACCTAGCTGTCGTAAGACAACTCTTGTTTTTCTAGCGAGGTCTAACTACACGCCTATTAACTGATGAATACGTTTTTGTGTCCCATTTTCGCTTGTCCGGGGTATATCTCCTAAACTATTAGTGGTATTAACTTGAAATTTCATATGTACATAAATCCAATTGAGGGCAAGTGCAGTACACAAGAACTGTTCCTCTTGCTTGCATATTTTTAGAGTTATTGCCCTTTGTTATTTTTCATGCTTAAAGTTTTGTCCGGGGCATATCTTGTAGAATATAAGAGTTATCAACTTGAAACTTCATATGTAGATAGATCTCATGGAGGGCAAGTGCAGTGCACAATAACAGTAACTCTTGCTTTCTTAGTTTTAAAGTTATTGCCCTTTGTTAATTTTCATGCTTAAAGTTTTGTCCGGGGCATATCTTGAAGAATATAAGAGGTATCAACTTGAAACTTCATAGCTAGATAGATCTCATTGAGGGCAAGTGCAGTGCACAAGAACCTTTACTCTTGCTGCCATATTTTTAGAGTTATTGCCCTTTGTTAATTTTCATGGTTAGGTTTTATTCCGTGGCATATCTCGTAAACTATAGGAGGTATCAACCTGAAACTTATTCCGTAGGTATATCTGATTGAGGGAAAGTGCAGTGCACAAAAACCGTAACTCTTGCATCTATATGTTTAGAGTTATTGCCCTTTGTTAATTTTCAAGCTTAAATTTTGTCCGGGGCATTTCTCGAAAACTATAAGAGTTATCAACTTGAAACTTTATAGATAGATAGATCTAATTGAAGGGGATCGCAGTGCACAAACACTGTATCTTTTGCTTCCATATTAGAGATATTGCCCTTTGTTAATTTTCATGTTTAACTTTACCTTGCACACTTTCTTAGCTCACCAGAGCACGAAGTGCTCAAGGTGAGCTATTGTGATCGGTCTTTGTCCGTCGTCCGTCCGTCAACAATTGCTTAAAGAACATCTCCTCTGAAACTACCTGGCCAAATTCAATGAAACTTGACAGGAAGCTTCCTTGGGTGTCCCTCTACAAAAATACAACAAGGGGTTACGATTGATTAACAACAACAACAACTAAATGGCCGACTTCCTGTTTTGCTTTAAAAAAATCTTCTCTGAAACTATCAGTCCAAATTCAATGAAACTTTACAGGAAGCTTCCTTGGGTGACCCTCTACAAAAGTACAACAAAGGGTCATGATTGATAAAAAACAACAGCAACAACAACAAAGTGGCTGACTTCCTGTTTTGCTTAAAAAAAACCAATCTCCTCTGAAACTACCACTCTAAATTCAATGAAACTTTACAGGAAGCTTCCGTGGGTGACCCGCTACAAAAATACAACAAGGGGTCACGATTAATCAACAACAACAACAAAATGGCCAACTTCCTGTTTTGCTTTAAAAAAACATCTCATTGCATGACCCTTTACAAATATAAAACAAGGCAGCGTCATCAGTAAAGATATGTTTAAATTGCAACTTTTTAATTAATGCTTTATCACATAGTTGTGGCCCTTTGCTAAGGTGAGCGTTTTAGGGCCATCATGGCCCTCTTGTTATTATTTCCCTTTGATTGGTTTCATTTGGGCATTTTTTGTCCGCGGAGTTAACGTTGTTACCTTCAGTTCAAATGCCACCTACACTTGAAAGTTAAATGGCAACATCATTGTCTATAAATGAATAAAATGCCAATCTAACAGCTATAATGTCGACAGTAAATAATTCGTCAGGCGACACATCCGACTCGCGGAGTTCTAGTCTATTCATATGTATACCCGCAAAACACCCTTTTATATAGACGGTAATAAACAATAAACAAAAAGTTACCTCTACTTTCAACCGATTTGAAGCACAATTCATAAACGTCTCGAAGCTTGAAGCACAATATCTCTCACTAAATATGTTTTGTTTCATTATGAAACTCCCACTTTGCAGTCAATAGGAAAACATAATGTCTACAATGCCAATGTCATACCATACATTTCGTAGGAAAACAAAACGCTCTTAACTTGTTTGAAATTAAGCCTCTTGTTTATATACAATGCCATTGTGTCGCGCCCATCATGCATACATTGAGCCACAGACACATAGCAACTACTAGCTCGTTTACATGTACTTTCTCCCTGGTTTTAGAACGTGTATGGCATTGAATGAAACTAAGATTTAAATAATGATATAGCAATAACTGAGAATTCAATACAACTAGAGGACATTTGTTACTCTTTTACGTTCAAGTTGCCCTATTGTACCGTGCCCGGAAACAATGTTCTTAACTATATAATGTACCTCCATTATGTTGCACGTTTGCCCGGCTAGCTCAGTTGGTAAAGTTAAAGCAAACTCGGTGCGATTATGAGTACATTTTAATATGTAATTTAAATACTACATGCTGGATAACTGCCTGAATGCATTTAACGTTGTTGTTGTTTTAATGAATATTAATATTAAACCAAATTTAATTAAATTATAATTTAAGACTTCAATGAGTTCTCGGTGGGCAGTATTAGTTAACTCACTACCATTTGCTTAATTTTAACGATTTAACGATATAAAATTTTGTGATTAGTTCCATCGAGTTAAATATTATTGATATTAACAATTTACGATTAACGATTTTGAATTTAGTTCAACGAGTTTCATTCGTTCGATTCTCTCCAAAGAATTTCAATAATGAGGCAATGTTCTCAATGAGTTATCGACAAACATATTTTATATAAATTTAAAGGAGATTATCAGAAAAGTTTGGCTGATTCGTTCCTTTCTCTCGAACCAGTTTTAATAAAAACGACTTTGTTGTTCATATGATAATAGGAAGTATATGGCAAGACTTCACGACAATATGCATGACAGCACTGTGTTTAGTACTATATTTACAAACACGGGAGCAAGGAACACGGCTACAAACGCTCCTTCACTTCAGTGTTGTTTTATCGATCAATAAAAGGTAAGAACTCAAACACCTATTGCTAGCATGCGCGGTACGCCAATAGTTACATATATCCGTAATGTTTTCAGGAACATTCTGAACAACGTTGTACAGTTCGCAAGTTATGATTTGAAAACGATGTAAGATGTAAGAGCGAAGATCGAAAACAATTAAATCCAAAGTTATGAGCCTTGCTACTCATGGATTGAATTCTTAATTAAAGTAACTCTATTCACTTTTTTGTATAATTAGTACGCCTTAATATTAATTTTCATTCTAGATTAATATGTATATTGTACTTAAGAGAGAGTTTCAAAGAAAAACCATTTTATTGGACCGTTTCCAGGGATATTAAGCCAATATCTATACTAGTAAAATCTTAAGACGAAAACTATAAATTAAACAGAATCAGGCGTCCACATATAAAGATTAGAACGGTATAATGTCTGCTTTCTCGACAAACCCTTCAGTGATTGCGAGTGATTAGATAAGTACATTATGTAGTCTTGGAGTGATATAAGATTATAATTACTTAAAATATCCAAGATGGCTACTTTAATCAAAATAGGCTAATGTCATGGCACCATGCTAATTGAAAATCGCTCTGACATGACAATAATCATGACATTGCTTAAAGGGAAGCAATCAACAAAGGAGCAAGACAAACATAAGGTCAACAGTTGCCTCCCTGAAATAATCCAAATAGTATCGTTTCTACAGAATATATAGTCAATAGTTCTTGTATGCTCGAAGTAACAGTCTACTTAAAAAAAACAAAAAAAAACAAACACATACAATATTTTTGATGAATACAATATCCAATAATTTTGTGTAAATACAGTGTTTGTTTTAATAACAGTAAGTGTATTATTTTAATGTATAACTGTAATAAAACGGTTCTTGATCACCCTGACTTCCGGCGAAATTCACAAAAAATGAACTACACCAAATTCACATTTTTATTGGTCATTATAAAATTAATCTAAAAATCCTATTCCCGTGGAGAACCCACGTGACTAATTTGGTAAAGTGCACGGCAACAAATGGCAAAAAGTCTCGATTCAGGTAAGGTTTTTAAAGATAACTTTCTTAATATTTGGAGAATTTTTGTGAAACAAAGACCATAAACCCTGCATTTAAGAGCTCTATCCATGTAAATAAAGAACTTTCTCTAATATCCTAAAGTTTTCCTAAAAATCTTGACCAACTGATTTCTCAGAGTTGAAATATAAGGCAAAGTACACGGCTTTTGACAAATCTATCGCTTTACTTCATGTAAGCCGTAAATAATTCATACAAAAAGCTCATTTTAAGCAAAGTTGATGAATTTTAAAGTTTTCAGCGTGTATTGTTGAACTTCTTATAGTTATTTCAAAGGCGAAAATGAACTAAAACCAAATTGATAAAGTACACGGACATTTTAGGTTTGATAAAGTACACGGTCGTTTACAACCTTCAGTGTATATACTCATTATTTCACTGAATGGTGCTAAACCGAGTTATTATAAATATATTTATTATTTCTATTCTTTAAATTCATTATTGAACATTGCTCCATGTTTGAAAAGACGCATTATAATGGAGTGGCAATGGAAGAATGAACGCGTTTTAACAGTTAGACCGACGGAGTCGCCTAAATGATGGGCTCATTTTCATGAATCATGGAAACATGTGTTATCACACTAAAATTCAGTCCCGTATTTTAACAATATATTCGCAATTGACATATAAAGGGCTTGAAGTTTTTGTAAAGGGTGTTCCACTTCTTTTTGGTATCGTATATGTAAAACATGTTTGTATTCATTATACATGGTAAACAGTAACACATAACTGCTTAATAACTCTTCATTTTGTCAATTTTGAGAAAGAAAAGTGTTCTTGTACTTTTAATGTCCTCGATTGCTAGCTGATTTGAAAGACTTATAATTATGTGATATTTGTTTTATTTCAGAATATGACGACTCCGACTTTATGCAAAGAATGCGGAATGGCATTTAAAAAAACAAACACATATAGTAGACCACGATAGAAGGCATTCTGGTCAATTGCCATCGTTTTTGCGGGAAATTGTTTATACAGACACAGGTTAGTTTTTAGCTTTATTTTTTTTCGCAGAGAAATAAGAATATACTAACAGTTATACTTTTATTATGACTCCCCTCGTGCCGTCGTCTGACTGTGTTTTCAACGTGGACAGGGTTTTATTAGTTTTATGGTGCTGATTACGTACACGATCAAACACTTACTGCGTGAAAGTAATATAGTGTTTTTTTATAAATTATATTCAAGTACTGACATTGCCAGCATTAATCGCTAACTTGTGACAGAACATGTCTTTTTTATAGGTGCAGCAATCACGGCGAGACAAAATTGAACGTTTGCAAATATTGTGGCAAAACTGCTCTTGCAAGACTTGAAGATATACGAAAGACGCGAAAGCGGCCAATTGAAGCTAACCTGTGATGTGTGTGGGTTCAAATTGGGTGACACGACCAATCTCAGTGACCAGATTTCTACTAGACACAGGGGAATGACACGTCACAAATGTCTACAGTGTCGCTCAGCATTCAAGTTCAAATCTGGACTCAGCAGGCACGTTAAGGCGAAACACACAAGTGCATTCCGGAATGTTGCCGAGTTAAAATAACGTTTTGATGAGTTTAACATTTTATTAAGATAAATAGCAAAACGTACTGTTACCAAATGGTGCTCTTTCAAAATGTTCTTTTGTCTTACAGTACTGAAAAAAAGGCTGTGTAAAATTAGTATGAAAACGGATTGAGCATAAAACATTTTCACAAGGTTTAGAGATGCATTGTTGTCATTTTCCCATTGATGTCCTATAAACTCTTAACTGCATGTATCTTATATAATTCAGCAAGCTTTGAAACACAATTATTTTGTTATCACATTTAAGCCTTTAGTCTAGAACATTCTAATGTTCCATGCTCAGCTTTAATCTAGATGTTCAAGTCTTAGTCCTAGCCTGTAAGTTGGTAATATAGTGTGCTCTCATTCCTCCTTGCTGTTTTCCATCTAACTCCGAGCCTCCATCTTTACAATGAGTTCCTGTATTGTTCGAACGAGCGCAGTTTTACTGATGTAGATCAGATAATATTTGTTCAGACTGAACCAAATAAAAGATTCAGCGTTACCTGAAAGGTATGAAAAATATGCTTTAAATGTGGAAATATATATAAACTAATTGTGATGTGCCTATTTTATTGTTTTATATCACATCAAAATAGGAACATTCATGAAATTTATTATCACCACAAACGGGCCGCTAACTATAAAGATGTTTTATTCGCCGTCATTTCAGATTATAATTTATAAGTAACACTATCTGAATTTTGAAGAAATGTATGTAGGATTCTGTATTGATCTGCATAGTTAATTGTAATCGAACTTATAATGGCAGACTTTCTCTTAAATTATGCCATAGACTATCTTTTAACTCTCATTAAATATGATTGCTAAATATTTAGTTATTTAGGTGTGCGTTATAATGCAAAATTTATTGATACAACTTAAATAAAAACTAAACACTATACATTTTGACTTCACGAATAGAAAATGCTTATATAACGATTAGTTTGTAAATCGCACTCTTCTTTCAAACATAAATTAAAATGACCGTGTACTTTATCTTCTTAAAATGTCCGTGTACTTTATCAATTTGGTTTCAGTTCATTTTTACCTTTGAAATAACTAGAAGGTAAACAATACACGCCTAAAACTATAAAATACATAAACTTTGCTTAAAATAAGATGTTTGTATGAATTATTTACGGCTTACATGAAGTAAACCGATAGATTTGTCAAAAGCCGTGTACTTTGCCTTAGATTTCAACTCTGAGAAATCAGTTGGTCAAGATTTTCAGGAAAAAACTTTAGGATATTAGAGAAAGTTCTTTATTACCGTGGATAGAGCTCTTAAATGCGGGGTTTATGGTCTTTATTTCACAAAAATTCTCCAAATATTAAGAAAGTTATCTTTAAAAACCTTACCTGAATCGAGACTTGTTGACATTTGTTGCCTTGCACTTTACCAAATAAGTCACGTGGGTTCTCCACCGTGCTATTGTTCATTGCAAAATTAGTCAAAATAAAAAAAAAGAAGTTTCGGGAACGTGGTCTTTAGATCTTTGACTGTCAATAAGTTGAAAAAATCCCTGCGAACTATTTTTCCAGAAAAGTAAGGCAGGTCATCTGTTAAGGGTAACACAAGGACTAAAACCCTGTAACATAATGATTACCATTGTTTGGGGTTGAAGCAAAGATTTTCTTAAAAATCTTGATAAAAATAAGAAAGAGAAGAATGTAACATAATGATATGATTCACGTTATTTTTATGATATAATTAGCTTTTATCAAATGGATATTTTCTTCATACTGAATGTTTAGTAATTATTGTAGGGCATATTTGATTGTCAATGAATGCGGAAGTGGTTGACAGCCGACTTTTAACAAATGCACTTTGGGTTGTTAAGCTGTCACATTTGCCTCATATTCATAGTATTAAAGTTGGATCATTTCCTATGTGAAGCAGAGAGGGCCGGGGTCCTTTTTGGACTGGAGTTAGGTTTTGTGATGAGACTAGAACGTTACATTGTATTTCGAACTGTATAATTATATTTAGAAAGTACGTTTTAGAATAAAGAATGAACATTGGAACAAATATTGTTGTCTAACAAGTTTAAGTGGACACTTAGAGAGTTCTCAGTAGTGCTACGCTACAACCCTAAACAGAAAAATCATTTTATTCGGAATTCGTTGTTTATTTAATTCGGTTCTGTTTTGTTTTGTTTCCTTGCCTTGTGACCTACCGAACTTAAACGCCATTTCGGGATGTAAAAGAAATAGAGGGATACCGCTGACAAAATGATGACCATATAGATAAAGACGGCAAATGCTTACTAAAAGTTTTGTGAAATGAAAATAGTATGAAGAGATATTTCACTCTTTTTTAATCTCATATAATAGTTTGTTTAAAGTTTGTTTGTTTTTTTAATTGTTTTAATAATAGTTTTATTGAAATTAATATTCTTATTTTTTTTATAAATGCGTTTAGTTGCCAGCCAACTAGCTTACTACCAAGAAGGGCAATCATTTTAGTTTTTTAACGAATGTTCTCAAGAACTCAGATTATGTTGGTCATATATATTGACCCTCTACAAAAAATGTAATAATTCAGAGCATGACGTTTCGTTACCCCACCCTTCTGTATTGAAACATAACACGTGTTTAGTAAACCATTGCAGTACTCTGAAATACTGTGATGGTTATGATATTAGCTTCACAACAGTGCACTGACTCAGAAATAACCGAACAACAATTAAACCACAAACAATATATATAACATATTGAACATTCAAACAATTCGGACACTAATCATACCTCTAGTTTACCACGGCAAGAATCAATTTTAAGATACTTTTTGTTATTTATGGCGATATGCCGTAATAGCCTGGATTGAATCGGCGATTTCAGTAATCTTAGTAGAGGGGAAAACTACGGACTTGGAACCTATGTATTCAATTTTCCTGAACGAAAATATTTGCAGATTATTAGAAAAGTTTGGCTGATTTTGTTCATAGAATAATATAATAATTGCAATAAGTAATTAACATTTCTTTATTTTATTAGTACTTTGCCCATGAGGTCTTGAAGCCGAACAAGTGGGTTTCCACCGGGTACACACGTTCCCCTTACAGCACAAGACCACGTTGTCGCGTTACATCGTGCCAACGACGATGATAACTATAAGGTTGTAATAGCTTGTTTTACAATCGTTGTAAAATAAATAATTTTAAACTTAGCAATGACTAAAGGTAAAGTTCTGGTTCATGCGTATTATACTTGAACTAAGCGCGATCTGCTTGTTTCAACTTTCATGGAAATTCTACCATTTTCTTTAGTTTTCTCTGGTTTAATGTAGGATGTAGTATTCCCTATTATAACTCTACGGGGAAAATTAGCTCTCTCGAGAGTAAAGTCATTCGGATGACGAGTCGGTTTCGGTGGACGGTGGTCAGATTCGGATTGTAAAGTGACCTACATGTTGTAAGAGTACGAGGCGTTGGAGCAGAAGGAGACGCATCTGCGGAAGCAGCGTGAGAAGGACGAGTTGCGGCGGAAATTGGTTGAGAAGCAAAGGCCAGTGAAGGAACTAAACAGAGTAAAGACTTCGTATCTTCAACATATCGGATCTCTGTTTCGGAACAACCAAATGATAGAATAACTATGCAATCTTTAAGACAAATGTCGGACCATGTTGGAAGACTGTTAAAAAGCTTGGGTCATCAATGTCACAAACAGAGTCTGACGACAGATATCCGGATAGTTCTTGTAGTAAAGATAGTGTAAGTTTTAAGACAAAATTTAAAGGCAAATCATCTCAGAAACACAAACATTCAAATAAATCTAGAGTTAAGGCAAAGTCGGCCGATACAGTTAAATCTACATAACAGTACCCCCATTCACAGCTCAGATATAAGTTTATTACACAGAACATTGGTGTTTGAAGACACAACTTTCAGTTTATTTTTGGCAGGCAAAATGGAAATCATCTCCGATTTTTCAGTTTCTACAGTAGATAAAAAATGGTCGATTCAATTCGTTAAAAAGAATCATGTATTTGAGTTCACAATTTTCGCTTCAAAATTTGAAGTCGGTTTATGCTACTGTGTAGAGAGATAGAATTAGGGTAAAATGAGGGGATTTCATCACTTAGAAGCATGTATTTTGAACAAGCTAAATCCCTTAAGAGCTCAGCCCGGTCGGTTATTTAACCCACGCCTCGATCCAATTCTCAGATAAAACAAGTTCTGGTGACAATACGTTTGTTTGTTTTTGCACATTTTATTGATAGAACAATCTGTTTGTTTGGTTAATGACAAGAAAAAGCAGAACACCCAGAATAGTATTCTACTCGTAGTCTGGGACAAGATGACGATGGATTCAGCTTCCTAAATTTCAACAAGATGGTAGTTTGATAAATGTAGTTTTGCTCAAGATTTGGTTAAGTCCCTTAAAATAATAATATACAGGGGTGAAAAATGAATATAATATTGGTGATAATTTAGTTAAACAAGATTTGAAGAAGGTATGCATTTTCTTTATTGTGTAGTCATTTAAATTCTTGTAAAGTGTGTAGAATAATGAAATCGTTAGAGTTTGCAAGGGAATGGTCGGATTTAGTAAGAATTCATGAATTGGTCAAACAATCTGAGCAATTTAACTTGGAGGGTTGTCGTATTCAAATCAATAATACTATACTAACACATATATATGTAAAATCGAAAGCAGTGCTTTAATACACTGTCTTATAATTTTGATAACCATTTCAACCTATTGTCTTATTTCATTTACCCACAATATATGCAATACAAGGGGAATATTGAGTAAAGGTTACGAATTTGCTTTTAAAGATTCTATCTCCACTCGATTATATATTTAAAAAAATACTAACCCCTCCAATAAACATATACCGTCAAAAGTTTATGTAATTATATATAATCAAACACATCATAGATGTTCTTCTAATCTAACACAGATACTAAATACAAATGCATCATGAATATTTCAACCTTTGCATACAAATCAATCAAAGTATGATTCAAATTTTAATAAATATAGTTATGTCTTGTTCAACTTTTTGCATTCCTTTGATTATTCAGCGTTCAATATAGAGCAACTATGGAAGTGGCCGAGTATCCGGTTGTTCATAGCCTTCATTGTCATTTACAGGTCTTGCAGCCGTATTTTCATTATTTGCCCCATAAAAGTAAGGGTACGTTGGTCCTGCACGTTGGATACTGAAAACTCCATCTGCATTATATCTTTCGTAGCCATGATCACCATTATGATGCATTGACAATGATTCATAGCCTGGTCGATCGTTAAATCCAAGATCGCCATAACGTCGATATTCATCCCCAATCGCATCATGTTGCAAAGTATAATATCCATCGCCAGGCTCGTTGTAGACATTAACTACATTTTCAGGCTGCATTAACACTTGGTCTATGTTAGTGTCTATATCAGTAATCTGCGCATATTCGTCCTCTACGAAATCAAGATCTTTCGGCAAGTCGGCTGCAGCCTCGACACGCTTTTTCAGCCTGAAATTGAACGTTCCCATTCAAAAAGATTTGTTAAAACAGTACGACGCACATCACAATAGGTAGTTAATTCCTCGTATTTATTATTATTCTGTGAATGCCTATATTTCATATATGTTCAATAAAATTTGAGACTCTTACCTTGAATATCAGATATTAACATAACAAAGGAAACCTTATGTGTACACTCTTTGAATAAAGATAACAAATTGTAATGTTAAAATCTATGCAGATGTTTCAATTGGGAAACACTTACCTTTTGTTTTTACGTTTCTTGTTGCAGAAAAAAAAGGTTATGCCAATGGTTACGATGACAGCAACTGAGATGCATATAATCACATAAAGCCACGTCTTACTTTCGGCTTTTATGTTCAGTTTTACCGTTGAAATCTGACTTCTTGTTGTTGCTGCAAATATTGATGAGAAATATCATAAATGTCACATCAGTTAAAACAATTGAATCTTTTTGACAAATGATGTAGGTTCAAATTTATTGATTATATTTTATTCATTTCAGATTTCCGTTTGAAAGGATTTACGCACCTCTTGCATCGGACCACGAGTAAACCGATCGATCCGGACGACAAACCTCCCAAACCTCAGATCCGATGACGTCGTGTTTAATACATCGTCCGTCAATGAAGCAAAATCCACTCTAATTAAACAAATCGCAAACAGGGTATTAATATTCAATTGCTTACAATTATTGCTTGTCTTGAAGCTTAATAGATATATGATATTTTTGTTCTGCAGTAAATTTCATACATACAAATTAATAGTTTCGTTCAAACAAATACAATTGTAAGATTATTCCATCTCCTACCTTAATCGCAACAAGATGACCGGTTGAATCATTGTACACGAGTTGACACCTTGAATCGTACACTACCATTTCAACGCTTTGAGCATGATGTAAACCGTCGTTACTGACAGACACATTGTAGACGCTAAAGAGTGGAACTCTGGTGTTTCGAATAACCGATCGTTTGCGTCGTTGGTGGGAATGCAAAGGGCAAATAACTTCAATAATAGATTGCGTTATTCCCGGCACAACGAAGGACTCTGTCGCCTTTGTATTATCCTCAAATAACTTGAAAAAAATGTTTTAGTGAGATAGCTAGAAATTGCACCTGTATAGATATGGTGATAATAAATATGAAATGATGTTGAAATTATTCAACAGTATACGATAAAGTCGATATCTATGTGGAATCAAGCGGGAATATCTTCATACAAGAATATGTATACGTATAGGGGAAAACCTGTCTGACTACAAATCAATTGCAAACTTAATACACATATAACTCGCAATTACTGTAGCAATTGCATGTGTAAAACATTGTGTAGGTGATATATGCGTACATCAAGGAAATAATAACGTTTCAAAATAAATATTTGTTTATATATAAACATCAAAGTACATTATTACAAAATGCATTCTGTTAAAAGCAAAGAAATCTTGACATGCGAGCAATTAACGATACAACTGACACTATAAAGATAAAAATATACCCTTAATTCAGTCACGTGACATTTAATAGTACTTCCGGCAAATATGCCACCTTGTATAAACATCTGTTCACAAGTTGTAACAGCCGAATCACAAAGGTTGCCTTGTATAATACTCGCAATTCTAGGAGGCTCATGGATATTCAAAGAGCAATCGTCGGTTCCGAACCCTTCCTTGCATTGACATGAACCTACATATAAGATTAGTTGGGTATTACTACAACACCACAATAAGAAGAATAGCATAATTAGCAATAGGTAAACATATGGCAAACCTGTGTCTGCATTGTATAACTGTAAGATCTGATTGGAACAGAATTGCATAAGTAACTTGGTTGGCATGTCCATAATGTTTGATATGATAACTGTAAAAATAATCACCGCTAAAATACTAACCGTTGACACAATCTCCATGTAGCGAACACGAATTAGGACACGCAACTTCTTCAATTTCATTTACTATTTGTGTAATTTTGAAGCTTTCATAAAAAGCACTGTGTGGTATTGTATTTTCGGACATATGACTTTGTGATTGAGTAGTTGAAGAATTTGGAGATATCGTTCTAGACGAGTTGGCACCAGGGCGGTTAGTCTTGGAAGTACTAACGAACACTGAAGTAGGACGCGTTGGGTCAGGGGTTTGGTGATCCATTTCCTGTTCCCGCAGTTTTGTACCCCGACGCGCTTCACTGAGGCAACTATCTTGCATTGACTGTTTTGAAATAACGGTCCAGTGCGCACTGTTTGTTATCTGAAACACACAGAAATATTATTAAAATATAACATACCATCAGTCATTTAATTGATTTCGTTAACGAAGTTTCGTAAGCGAGTCTTATATGAATGACAATAACTCTCTTGAATAACGAAGAGTAAAAACTGGAATTTGTACCAAAATGTCTTGAACGCAAGTCTCCATTGACCGGATTGTATCTGTGTTTGGAACTTTCGAGCAAAGTTGAAACACGCGCGTTTGGTTTATGTGCTTCCTACAAAAGTCTCGTGCAGATGATTCATTCCATGTTGTACTGGGGGTGATTGTTGTTGGCTTTAGAATATACAGAGACAATACGATTGAACATGACCATGAGCTTAAACTGAAAACAGTTATTATATTTTGAACCGAACACGATATTTTTACGCATTAAAATACATAACTAAAAAGGAATACATTTGTTATCTAGTTGTCTACAATCGGTTTATATAAATAGACTTTTGAACATTGTATATAATAATCCAAATACCGTATAAGTTGGCATTGCTGTTGAATGTCCAAAGGTAAGGGTGGTGGTCGTCACCTTTAAGATAAAAACTGCAGAGTGAATGTCATAATTCTTAGAAAAATAAAAGGATCATCCACCAAATTATGTTGCAATTAGGTTGTGTTTCGTCGTTTAATAAAAATAAAAAAATGTGGTAGAAAAAACAACAAATAATTCGTTGGAAAAGATCATAATTTAAACTATTCTACAAATTTGAAAGATTTCGTATTTTTCACTTTTTTAATTTATCATGATATTCTAGATGTAGTGGAAAACTATGTTACTTATACTTTATCAATACGAAATCAGTACCTGTTTTGGGATGGATGACAATGTCCTTAAAGTTATTTCAGGTACATTTTCGTTGACGTGTGACACCAGGGTGATGTTCTTTTCGAGTTTACACGTGTCAAATCCCACGCGTCTACCAGGTGTACAGGCACCATCAGAAGCCAACTTGCATGTAAGATTATTGCTCGTATCACCATCAAAAGGATTACACGTGCATACTGGGTGAAGCCACGGATCGTGTTCACGAACGACATTTTTGAACAAGCTTTCTGATGGACTAACACTGAAATGGTAAGATATGTCGAAATGATGTCAAACATATTATTATCAGTTTTCAATTAAATTGACATTATATGCAACAAACGTTGACAGAATAACGTTTAAAGATGGTATTTATTACCAAGTTTGTTCAAAACATCGAAAAGACGACACATTTCTATTTATTATATTGTAATCACTTGTTTGAATATTTTATTGAAATTAAATGCGTGTTACCTTCACTACAAATTTTACATAAAACGCTGGAACGAAATGAGTTCATATATAAATTAAATGGATGATAGTAAAGTTTACTTTACCGCCAATGATTAATAAACTCAATTCTGCCGTTCACTGTGTTTCCAACGCGATCATGAAAATCGTTTGTGGAATTATTATCAAGCGATCCACACAATCCCATGCTTCGGCCGTCTTGGTCGTAGTCCGATGGGAACACAGATATAGAAACGATCATTGTTCCAACTGAGTTTGCATAAGGAACTCGATCGAGTCGGGCTTGAACGAAAGTGCCATGTGGAAGGTATATCTAATACGATTAAATCATAGGATTATTTAATAACAACAGCTTCTTTTAAATGGTTTTGAATTAAGAAACAAGATCTGTCACAGTATGGGACGAATGCCCCCGAATGTGACATTGACCTACGAACAAGGTCAGTACATGAAAAGTTGATCTTGCCTTTACATGTCAAATACATATGGCAAGTTATTTTAAATTGCCTCTGAACATAAAAAAATACCACCCATACTTGACAACCTACACTGTTATGTCCTTATATTCAGAATTCCCTTGTGAATAAACACTTAGTGTATCTTTCACCTTAGAGGTAGGGACATGGGTCTTGCACGCGACGAGTCGTCTTGGTATGTGGAACACATGTGGCAAGTTATTTTCAAATCTGTCCATACAAGAGAAAGTTACAGCCCGGACACAACAGCCTATACTCTATGTCCTTATATGCAGCACTCCATTGTGAATAAACACTAAGTGTGACCTGGACCTTTGAGGTAGGGACACGAGTCTTGCAGGCGACACGTCGTCTTGGTATGTGGAACACATGTGGCAAGTTATTTTAAAATCTGTCCATACAAGGGAAAGTTACAGCCCGGACACGACAACCTATACTCTATGTCCTTATATGCAGCACTCCATTGTGAATAAACACTACGCGTGACCTTGACCTTTGAGGTAGGGACACGGGTCTTGCACGCAACACGTCGTCTTGGTATGTGGAACACATGTGGCAAGTTATTTTAAAATCTGTCCATACAAGGGAAAGTTACAGCTCGGACACGACAACCTATACTCTATGTCCTTATATGCAGCACTCCATTGTGAATAAACACTAAGTGTGACCTTGACCTTTGAGGCAGGGACCCGGGTCTTGCACGCGACACGTCGTCTTGGTATGTGGAACACATGTGGCAAGTTATTTTAAAATCTGTCCATACAAGGGAAAGTTACAGAGCCGGACGGACGGACGGATGGTGCGATTTTAATATGCCCACCTTCGGGGGCATAAAAATGTTTTTAAAATCAAGAATCATAATTATACGAAATTTGAGCTACACGTTAATAATATAACAACGGTCCTCTGAATGAAAATAAAAAACATACTTAGCAAGTATAAGAAAGGAATAATTTGACTTGGAAAAACTAAATAAAAGGTATGACCTTATAACTGGTATCTGTTTCTTTTTTGGCAACTAACACGTTGTCATCACATTGCGTGTAGCCAATTTGAAGACGGTTTTCACATGTGCTTATAATGTAAACGTCTCTTCCAGCTTTGACGGCAATACCGCAGTTACACATTGCTCCCGCATTGCATCTCTCCAATTTATGATGTATCTGTAATAATTGAGAGCACGTTTCATAAAAATAATTGCCTTTGTCCATTCAAAAACTGCAATTGTTTAAACGAGTGCTCATCAAACAATGATACTTACCCATCACTGTGTGCGTAATGTTTTAATAGAAATTACGTTTTTCTAGTTGTGTTTTTCATGAAATCTTTGTAAAAAATATACGCAGTGCAATTCATGTATTAATACGAGCTATAGGGAACGAAATGAAAAGCCTGTGAATTTTTGCGTTAGAGTATAACGTCATAAATAATCTTTGAAAAGATATAAAAGAAAACCTCAGCTGGCAGCTGCTGATGACGATACAAAACATATTCATCCGCTGTAGTCTCGTGGTGTTCGTATTGCCTAAAATTAAAAAGCGTTCTTTCACGTTAGTATCTAACACATAATACGAAATAGAATACCTTAAACATAGCATACATGGACAGAGATATGCTCCATTACACGTTTAACATTTTATAACATATACTGTTACTTAGGTTTATTTTCGTTTAACAGGTGTTTGCTTTTAGTGCCACTATGAGTAGTACAATCATTTTATGGTACCTTCTGTCAAATGTGAACATGTGTGGGTCGTTAAGGGCATCACATCGTTTTCCCTGCCAGTAAGAATTACTTATTGGAAGCACTTCTACCTACAGATTGACATAAAATACTATATTATATATATATAGGTTTTATCATAGCTGTATTAATCATAACCTTTAAACATTCACAGATCTAGCTAGTTTATCAGAATTTAGTATTGAATTTGGTGAATACATATTAACTTTACAGAGAGTGATCATGTTTTAACACATTTAAAGGCAGTTTAATCATAATAAAATACATAAATATAAAGTATTCCAAAATCTACAAAGGGCGACACTGTTTACTCACACCACCTCCATTTATTTTAAGGCACATCAAATAAGAGCGACAACGGAACTCAAAATACCAATCGGGCTCGACATCTAATTTGAGACAGAACTTTGTGTTTAAAAGTTAAATGCTTATATCTAAAATACTTCTATGTTGGGAATGTGATCCGCACATCCTAAGGACAATACTAAGAAAGCATAGAAAGCATATGCTAGCCTTAGTACCCGATCCGACTTGAAACAAACCGACTCGAAGAAAAATATTTTTACCCGAATCGACCCGTTTAAAAATATTCAACCGTTGCAACTCGATATTAAAACATAATCCAAAAATGAAACTGACCTAGGGAAAAACTGTCTCGTGGTAATGACAATCTAAAGCTCAAAGCATTTACTGTCATACCTTTATAGGAGGCAAAACATAATTATTCCATATGTATGTGCCCAAGGAGTGTCGTGATCGCATCATAATGCTATAATTATTCGGTTTGGGCCAGACATACTGGCCATCCTGCGATGACTGTATTGAGAAATTGTGTATTTGTCCAACTTGAGTACCGCTTAAAATAACTGTGCAATCTCGTGTCGATAAACCTACAGAGTATATATTTCACATGGACATTCACAAAAGGCTATAGGAGCGAAGGTAACTGTTTATGCAAACCAAGTTGATAATTAACATTTTTACAAAGAAGTTAACGAAAACAGTTACTTGTTTGAAAAATACATATAAGAAATTATAATTTGCTTTCCTATAGCGTTAAATTAGTATAGCGGACAGTGCATTTGTAATTAGTATCTTTATTAAAGGTAAGTATGTAAAACATTATACCTGTGCACTGTTTGTGAACGGGAATGGTAATATCAAACACAACATGACAATGTCCTGATATTTGTAGACAACCAATTGGTATCGTTGGAACTAACTGGACTTTTGTAGTTTCATTTCTGTTCATCTTTAAAACTGGTGTGAGAATCTTGAATTTAATTAATACATGCCAGGTTTAATCTTTATAAAGATTTACAAGGTATTAACGCAATTTTAAGACTTAATTTCATATAAAATAGTATTCAAGAGAAAATATTTGCTTCTCAACTATTATTGTGTAAAGCTTTAATACAAAATACGTACTTGCACTCCTGCAAAGAATCTGTCAGAGGGGACTGCTTCAATACTTTGACTTTCAAGATTGCAAGATAACTGTTGATATAAATTAAATGTATGTGTTTGTAAATGTAAAAAGTCTACTAATTGTTATCATGCTACCAGAGGTAATTTTCATTTCAAAGTGCCGATGTTATTCAGAACTAATTGGTCGTCTTCTTTTTGTTACAGTGACCTTGACCTTGACCGGTCAAAAACTAATTCAATGAAAGGTCTCCATAAACTCGTCCTATGTTCCAATTTTGGTCACATTATGTCAACCCTTATTTAAGTTATTCAATACCAACCATTTTTCTATTAATATTAACTTTGACCTTGACCTTGATCCTAAGGGCATCAAACCCAATCATATGAAAGGTCTCCAAAAACTCGGTCTATATACCAAGTTTGGTCACTATATGTCATTCGTAGCTTTAATTATGCAATACATAAGGTAACTATGACGCTGCCCTCCAACCAGCCCGCCCGAACAATGACGCAAGTCGTTATAATAACTAGTTTTCACTTTGTTAAAACCTAGTTAAGAATATAAAAAATGTTTTTGTCAAAAGAAATAAATAGAAAAATTAAAAACAAATCAATCAAGGGCCATAATTTGTGTTTAGGGTTTAAATGGAGTTATTTAACCTTATTGTACGATGATCGAATATCATTGTGCGAAGTATTAAGTCAACTGAATGAAGGGTTTAGAAGTTTTTTTTATCAAAATCCCAATTTGCCCTAAAATTTTAACCTGCCTTAAAACTTCAACCTAAGTTCCTTAGTAAATCAGGGGCCATAACTAAGGGTTTATAATAGATCAGATCTATCGTTTGCTTATCCTCCGAACTTAATTGCGAGTATGTAAGTTCATTGGCAAAAAGTATTGTGCAGTAATATCACAGGTCCGAAAGCCCCCTTTATTAGCCGGGTTTTCATCTTCAAGAATTTTTTTAAATAGTTACAGATTGAAAACTTACTTGAAAAGGAAGTTGCACATCTAGTTCTCGCAGAGTATTCTCGGTTAAAATATTGTCTGTCAGAGTTACATGAGTAGCTTCTACATTTCCTCTTTTAATTGTCCACACAACGTGCAAGTGCTCAACTTGTACCGATGTTTTATTGCACAAAAACATAACAAATGTCTGCTCTCCTGCGGGTGTGGGTTTACGACCTTCGATAGCTCTTACGGTAGGAGCTATAAAGATTCAATGGCGAACTTACCAGCCATTATATGAATTCATATTACAATATTGTTATCAACAAATACAGGGTTTACCAAATTATAAACGATTTCTTGAGATTAATATGGAATTATAACGACCCTTATTGGAGTCAATAGAGGAAATAGAGGTAAATAACTTCTCGCAAAATAGATTCTTACCAGAATGGAAACGTTTTTCGGCTATAATGTACTCGTTGTCCGCTATCCGATGCAACACACGGAAATCATAAAGAATTTCCTTCTTAACATTTGTTTCAATGTATGTAAATGGATTGGTATTGATTCGTACTTTTGTATGTAGCTGATTTTCAATCAAAATTTGTAGGTATGTTGGTAGTGAAACCAGGTCGTAGTTGAGTGAAATAGTAAATGTGATATTTGCGGACAATTCGCTTGATAGAAAGAAAAGCGATATATGTTCATCTGGGGATGCTGAAAACAAATAAATTTGCATATACTGTAAATCGTTAATTAACAATTAGCAATCGATTACTGGTTCCAAATTCCATGTCCGTTTGAAAGTATTAATTTGAGCCTATTGAACACAAATTATTTTATTGTATACTAAAGTCAATGTAAAGTTATTTTAACTTACGAGTAATAAACGTTTCGTTCTTGATCACATGTTGCTGAGAGTTAGATACATTGACAATTACTTTTATGTAGTACACATGTAATGGCTGTAGGTCCGTAAGGTTTAAAACCGAGTAATTCTGTTGCAAAGGAAATGTCATATTCAGTTGGGAACCATATGTTATAAGAACACTGGTAGCGACATGGCGAGGATCATATGTCAGGTTCACTTGCACAACAGCAGACGTTTGTGTTATATTAATCGTAGGAATAAGTATAGCTGCGTGGAAGGTTTTGTTCGATGGAAATATATCAGGCAATTTTGTTGTCAATAATTGTGTTGAAGGAAGGGAATTCGTTATTGATATGGACGCTGTCGAAGCAAATGTTGATGTAACCGTAGTAGACATATCTGTCGACGTTTGTGCATGTGTTATTACATCTGTTGTATGTTGCGTTTCTAAAATAGACAAAACGAATAAGAGGAAGGGAATAGACAATTGTATCTTTTGGGCGAATATATGAAAGTATGCAATTGCACGTAACAGATACATAGATATATCTAGTGAATAAATGATGTACGAACTGTTACAAAGGTAGTATGTATTAGTCCAGTACTAATATATAAAATAATGAGCAGATCTTATCAGCGTATTCAATTTCTCTAAACTTTGCTTAGTTAAAAAACATTCTAAAAGTGTTTACCTTCAGGTGACCAGGGTGGATTGATACCTGCAAAGAAATGTTTACAACGAATGATGACGGCCACATTTGCGTTTTAAAAGATAATTTAGCAGAAACCCTGTGGTTTCCATTTGGTGATTGTGTCATATAAATTTCTGGTAAATCATATTCATATGCTGACAGATAATCTTTGACAGGTCTTCGCTTACATACTATCATGATATTTTGAAGCACAGGCTAATATTATTACGCAAACCATTTATCCATTTCGCTTGCACACAGTTTTGGTTAGTGTTCAAAATGTGGTACATGTTTGTCTTTATGTTTGGTAATTTAGCAGAAACCCTGTGGTTTCTTTTAGGTAATATTATCATAGTATTGTCTGCTTATTCATCTTGATATGCTGATAAATAATCTATATCAGGTCCGCGCTGTTCACCTCACGAAACAAGAGAAATCACCCAGCACATCAATAACCTATTTTGATTGCACACATTTTAATTAGTGTTCAAAATATGTAACATGTTTGTCTTGCAATGCTTAGATTTAGTTGTAATACGTATAAAACTAAATGGGCAAGCCCAGTAGCCAGACAATGAGCTTGTTTAAAGGCACAGTCTGTGGCCAAACGTGCACTAAATGAGACACACAGAATGTACAGTACAACACCAACATACTATATACACACCACACATGCTTTAACAAGTAAATTTGTTGAATTGATATTCCCGCCGGATTAGGCAAAGAAGATGGCATGAAAATCATGTGTTGGTGAAATATTCCAATCAAAACATGCGCAACGGCTGTAAAGTGATGTGGACTCTTAAAAACATTGGGTATGAGATATGACTGTGTATGCAACTGTTTGAAATAAAAGAATATATAAAGAAACACTTAGTCTCGACATATTTACCTAGATTTTGACCAGTTTCAAACTAATAACAGATATTATCAAGGCCGGATTGGAGCAGAAATATTGCAAGAATAAAGCCTAGAGTGTTAATTGCATCTTTTTGAAATAAAAAAAGGAAAGTGTAGCATTTCGATTTGACCTAGTAACCTAGATTTTTATCCAACACTACTAGTCCGGGTTCCAAGTCCTCATTTTTGAGAAAAAAGTGTCCGGCATGTTATACAAATTATTTTATATGTCGTGTTAGGAGAATGTCTATTGTTTATGAAAAGTGCCTTTGGCCACATGGCGGCTCTTGCGAATTCGCTAAATTCAAGATGGCGTTCAAAATGGCCGCCAAAATTTGTAATATGAGAAATAATCAAATAATAGGTTGATAAGATATTTTGAAAGTAACTATTAAAACCAAATCACTTTTAAATATATACATACACTCACTACTGTTCAGATTCAGAAGTTCTGTTCAGAAGTTTATTTACATTTTTATATTTTAAAGGTCAAGGTCATTTTAGATGTCAAAATGTAAATTTTGAGAAAAATACACTATCGGACTGGCTTCTTTCTTTTATTATTTAAAAATGATAATGTGTATCAAGCTTATATATATACCAAAATGAACTGCTATGTATGTTCTTTCAATATTTTATTTTGAATGCACCCTATATGCTGTTTCCATGGAGATATTCAAAATGGCGTACAAACAGTCACTATTCAGAATAAGCAAAAAATGATAAAAACAGATGGCTATTATAAATTGCTAATTCGGTAAAAATGTAATATTTGAATATATGGAGAAACATTCTCGTGGATATGACTCCTCTCATTATGTTCTTCAAATTGACATACAGCCTTAACTACTTCAAGGTCAAGGTCATTTTTTTTCAAGGTCAAATAATTAATGTACCTGAAAAAATGAATTTTTTTACTGCAATATTGTTGATTTGTTTTTAAATTTATGTGTAGTTTGTGTCAAAAAGAGGCCGCAGAACTGCAATTTGTATCGTCCTTCATTTTAAACATATTACTTACGTAAAGGTTTTAGATTTTGTTGAATAGGTGCAGATTTAATACTATTACAGAGTGCCAAAAGTGTTGATATTGCTGTAAGAGTCTTAATAATAAGGCAATTTGTGCAAGTGTTACACTCTAAGTCTTAGTCAATAGTATATCTAAATGCATGGAATGCATCTATTTCATAATGTGTGTCATGTTACCATGCGTGAATGATCTCTTCAATGTCAAGGTCAAGTTCATTTCAAGGTCAAAATACAAATACGCAATTTTTTTGTATCTTTAAGATATTAAGTCTATTGTCTATTTCCTTCTCTTTTTAAAGTTTAATATTGCAAGTTCATTTACAACGTGTGATAGCAGAACTAAATATCATGTATATATATATATATATATATATATCAATATAAGGTCAGTTTTCAGAGAACAGTGTCAGAGTTTCTAAAAACATGTTGGTGCCATAGCAGTACACGTTGCATAATGAAAGTGCAGAAATTGGCGTTTTCATTAAGTTTTCCAGTTAATTTTTTGACTATATACCTATGTCTTAAATCTAAATACAAGCAGTGTTTCTATTTCATAATATGCTTAAAATTACAAATAATGGTTATTATAAGGTCATAACACAAAATTGTACCTTGTTTGAGTGTTTCTTTGTTTTCGTCTATAAAATAACTCCGAAATCTGAACGGTAACCAGTAGGCGGATCCTAACATAGAGTAACTTGAGTCAAGTAAATTAAATAAGCAATTCACTTATATACATGATATTTAATGACATTTTTCCTTGACAACAAATTGGTCACCATCTACACTAATTATTGAAATATATATAAGGTTGATGATACACTAATACATACCTTACTCTTAGAGATTGCCAATTTATATACTAGTTTTATCGTTTTTAAGATATTTCAAGTTCAGTATGGTTAAAAAATATTGCGAAATTAAGTATTTCTACTTCATTTTATTTAATTTATACTAATGTGTAAAGAGAAAGCAGTTCTTAATTGAAAGGTGGTCGAATGTTTTTAATAAAAATGTGGAATGAAGGGAAACTAGTCAAATACGAAAAAAAAAACTTTTAGGATATACAAGTTAATTTAAAACGAAGAACAAACTTCGGATTTCATTGGACAAATATATCATATCATATAAATATGAATCTCCTGTTATGTGTCTTGCTTGGGTTTGTTTTGCTCTAAATATACTCTATCGTTCCGAAAATGTTGTCTTAAGGGCATTGTGTATGCTTACTTAAAGCTTCACATGGGTTTGTTTGGATCTAAATGGGCTCTATGGTTTCCAAAATGTGGTCTATTTGACACTGAGTAGGCTTATTTAGTGCTGCACATGAGTTTGTTTGGCTCTAAACAGGCTTTATATTTGCCAAACTGTAGTCTAATGCGTACTTTATATGCTAATTTACAGCTGCACATTGGTTTGTTTTGAACTTAACGGGCTTAATATTTTCCAAAATGTGGTCTAATGGGCACTGTGTATGCTTATTTAAAGCTTCACATGAGTTTGTTTGGATCTAAACGGGCTTAATGGTTGCCAAATGTGTTCTATTTGACACTTAGTAGGCTTAATTAGAGCTACACATGGGCATGTTTGGCTCTAAATAAGCATTATTGTAGTCACAGTTGACTTGATAGATAATTGAACCTACTTAATTATAGACCTATCGAGTTTTAACCTATTGATATGCTTGACTGTACACTGGTACTGGTACTGTTTCGGCTCGTATAGAACCTACATGGTCTTGAATACGGCAACTTTATGGATCATTTGACACTCGATTGGCTTCATACGGTCTATATTTGGCAGATATCAGAAATGAAAAAAAGTTTATTGGACACAAAGTGGACTTGCGAACAGCCATAGTGTGATGATGGTCTGGAAGATTGGGTTAGGTTACAGCCCAAAAGCGGTTGAATGACCACTGGCTTGGCTTTCGTAGAGCCCGTATGTGTTTATTTGATAATGAAAGCGTTTGTCTGTTACCATAATAGTGATTTTTGACCTCTTGACGAACCCTTCTGTAGTAAGAAAGGCACAAAATGGGCTTTATTGCAATCATTCGGAGGGCTGTTGGGGACCTTTTGTGTCATGTGGATTCTTTTTTTTTGGCGCTTAGAAGGGCACAAAATGAGCCATAATGGGGTGTCGGGCATTCAGTAGGCTTATTTATAAACATTTTATGGCCTGCTTAGCAGGTATTATACCTAGAACGAACTGATTTTGGATTATGATATCAATACATTAAGTTGGCAAAACATTGGATATACTTGAAAAGGCTGGATGTGCTTACATGGGACTCATAAAAATATATGTCATGTAGCATGTTTAAATTGGCTCAAGAAGGGACATTTTCTGGTTGACTTGACTTTTAATATGGGAAATATATTAACTATATGGTTAAAACTGCTTGGTGATTTTGGTAATGTATAGACGTTTTTAGATCAAATTTAACCAAAATATAAATAAATTAAATAATAATAACGTCGATATTGAACATATTTGCATTTTGACATTCAAATGACATTCAAATGAGTTTGACTTTGATTTTGAAAAGCTTAATTTTGTAATTCAATGTGAACTACTTTATAAAATAGTTAACATCTATTCGTATGCATATATGTTTAAAAATGAAACAGTTACAATGTACTAATAATAAAATCTCTTGGAATCAACAAATTGTTGTAACTGCCTTGGGTAACATGTACAAGGACGACACCTAGTTGTCTCCATATCATCTTTAAAACATTTCACTTAAAAGTAACTGAACAGAGATCAAAATAGAGAAAACTATCAATTACTTTTCTGCAAACACGAATTAATTAACAAAATATAAAAAAATAAAAAGGCGAAAATAACAATATTCTCAACTGTTTGTGTTTCAATATATTTTGACCTTGAACTGACCTTGACCTTGAAGCAATCAGATAAGTATGTCAACATGAAGCACAGTATGAAATTGATACATGCCATGAATTAAGATATACATATTAATTGACTGTTACACTAGCACAACTTGCCATAAGACTCGTTCAGCAATAACAATCTTGCGATCACCTTTGGCACACTCTAACGGTATGATCCTTAGCGGTGGCGGTTTCAAAAAATAAAAAAGCTATACCCTAAACAATTGTTTTAAATGAGGGAACATATAATTTACAATTCTGTCTACGCCTTTAGACACATACTAAATGTAAATTGAAATGAAAATGGAAAAAAAGTATATAGAAATATACATATTTTGAGTTATTTTGCATATCTTGACCTTGAAATTACCATGACCTTGAAATGGCTGAAAAAAGCTTAAACTTGACATGGGAGAGGTCAGATGGATATGTCAACATAAAGCATACAATTTTATAGATACAAGCCATGCAATAAGACTTTCAGAGTAACACTAGCACAGTTTGCTATAAGACTCATACAGCAATAGCAATCTTGCGACCACCTTTGGCATGCTATTATAGTATGAACCTTTGGCGTTTTCAAAAAATATAGAAGCTATATTCTAAAATATTGTTTTAAATGAAGGAACATACAATTTACAATTCTGCCAGCAAAATGACCTTGACAATGACCTTGACTTATTTAAGGTTGTATGTCAATTTGAAGTACATTATGAGAAAAGTAATATCCATGTGAATATTTTTTCTTATTTATTTAATGAAAATAGCTATATTCGAACATAGTATTTTTACTGAAATGGCAATTAATGGCGGCCATCTTGGGCGCCATCTTGGATATTTCCTTTTCGCAAGAGCCGCCAAGTGGCCAAACGCACTTTTCATAATCTACAGACTTTAACCTACAATTTGATACCAAATTATTTTGTATAGCAGAGGGGTGCAGTTATTTCCTTATTTTTCACATTTTTCTGCCTTGGAACCCAGACTATACCCAGCTTCTA
This sequence comes from Mya arenaria, assembly GCF_026914265.1. Lineage (NCBI taxonomy): Eukaryota > Metazoa > Mollusca > Bivalvia > Myida > Myidae > Mya > Mya arenaria. The sequence goes on along the minus strand of NC_069123.1, from coordinate 5,643,985 downwards.
ACTATTAAATATATTTGATCAATGCCAGATTGGACTAGATATATTGCAAAAAATATATCGCCTCTATTGTGTTTCGAAGGGTTTTCCAAGATTAACTTAGTTGATCTGATGTAACATAGTTTCAAATTGATGATTTTATGGAATAATTTTCAAAGAAAATGGAGCTGACATATTTACTCTGGTTCACAGGTTTTCTATTAAAATTGACTTTATAAACCATTATATAATACATCTATATTACATAAAGTGGAACGTTCTGACCACAGTTCGAATAAAGTTTGACCAATCATTACCAATATTTGGTATCGAACATGATTTTGAATGATATGACATAGTGACCTAGTTTCAGACCTCATGGAACCAAGTTTTAAACTAGGCATTGATTGTATTAAAGAAAACATTCTGATTCAGTTTCATATATAAAGAACCAGACATGTTTCCGCTACATTAATCCTAACATTTTTTCAGTTTGACCTATTTAACGTATTTTTGACACCAGATGACCTAGTTTAAAACTAACACCTAGAGTTGATCAAGGAAAAGTCTGATAAAGAATCATAAATATATGATTTAGTGACCTAGTTGTTGACACCACATTATATATTTCTTCAAGTCCATTTAAGAGTTGATCAAGGAAAACATTCCGACAAAATTGACCAAATATAATGTATCTAGTGTGTTTTAAAGATTTCCTAAAATTTAAACTAGTGACCTAGTTTTTAATCCAATGTGAACCAGATTTTGCAAGCGGTCGAAATGTTATGAAGGTTGACTTTTTTACCAAGTTTGAACATAATCTGACCAATACGTAGTACGATATGGTTCCATACGAAAACAACAATGTGACAAACGAAATGACGGACGGATGGACAACGCCTAAACAATGCCCACCGAAACTCTTTGATTCGGCGTGGAATAACAAATGTAGGAGTTACTGCCTTGGAATGGCCATTTCAATACGAGTTCACAGGGGTATAAACTAGTTTTTGAGTACTCAACCTCACACTTGATTATTATGTAATAGTTCGATGACTTAAAGTACATTCTTAATGATTATGTGGAGTGAGCGCCGCGAACGAGCCTTTCTTATTCACTTAGAAATTACTTCAGGTCATCTAACTTACGCAGTATTCAACCTCATTTGCTTATCCATTGACAATACAAAATCTGACTATCGAATGAGTGGCAGTAGGCGGACCTTTAAACACCCGCGAAAGGTGAATGTTTTAATGATTATGGTTAGTACTTAATGTTTGTCTATCTGCAATATCATTGACATATAATCTAGGTTGTATTCTAATAGTATGTAAATTGTAAATTGGTAAATACCGAAACAGAAACCTGAGCCATCTTCTTTTGTTGGTGGCAACCTGTAGACAAAATATTCTCCACAGTTCTTCACGTCTATATGTAAGACATTTTCACAAGGGTTTGCGTATTTCAAACAAGCGTTTCGACGAACAATTCCGACGTCGACAGATGGAAGCAAACCTGAAAATAATTTGTTTAGTTTAATAGAGAATTGCATTATTATACTCTCATTTGTACAATTGGCAATTATTGGATAACTATCAATAAAAAAATGTATATAAATATTTGCTTGAAAACCGCAATCTTCTAAAATATATTGGATCGAATAACAACGATGAGATGAGCTTTATGTTTGACGTAAATGTTGCTTAATTTATTAACATATTTCTTCTTGCTTCATTGTAACAAAAGCTGACCACACCCGAGTCCATTTCCGGGTCGGTACTAATGATCATTTTCAACAGCAATGCGAAATGTCCCCTAATGGGGAACGATTAAAGGTTAGCCCTGTGGAGTGCAGCAAGCTGTTTGTACGGGCAAATGAGACGTTTATATGTATACAGCCATAGAAAGTCTGTGTTCATAAATGTACCATTTAACCAAATGGGAAGATTTGTTCCACATCTGCAAAGGTTGTCTGGGGGCGTAGTAAGCATTGGGTCAGGTCCGGCATAATACCATGTGTATGCAAGTCTGAAATCGCTAACATGTGATCCCCCACAGTCGCTGTTCTTTTCGAACCTTTGACCAATGTGGGTGATGTTTTGGTGGTAATCTGGTAAACAAGGATCTTGTTGTCCATTGGCAGATTTCAATGTTAATAGTATAACTGCAATATACACGAGTACATAAAATTATTTTGAATGTTTTGTCTTGAACAATTACTGTTCGTTCAAATAAACAGATTATGTCATCATTAGTTTTATAATAATTTTGCATTGTACAAATTTCGTAAACGAACCAAATAAAACGTATATTTATGTGCAAAATTTTAGTTAACTTGGGCCCTCCATGGACACTTCATTTCATGTCATAATCGACTCAAATATAATGGTATTAGTTAGCTTAGCTACTTAGTCGCTATCGAACTCAGTGAAGTTAATATTAACTAAACTGAACCTTATAATAAATTAAAACGTAACAATTCAACTTACCCAGTGTAAAAGCTATCCCAAAGTTATCCATTTTAGAATGTCAATGCTATTATAACGGAGACATTCTCATTTTTAAACTAGGAAGTTAGCTTAATTTCTTGTTGAAGGTTATCAATGATTTTATCCTACGGTTTTAATTGGTCATTGATATATCACCAGTTGCGATTAAATCGTCCATTGTAGATATAAAACATAGATAATAAATGCAACTTTTATAACTTAACCATCTCTCTCGAAATGTAAATATGTTGCTTTTAAGGACGCTAATAACTAATATCTTTACGTTAACAATAGTGCTGAAAGTGCAATTATATGGTAAGTTTACGTTTATTACTTTTCCTAAATTATTCATTTTTTTATAGTATGCAATGTGTTCTGAGTTTGTATGATCTAGCGGTTTAAAGTAACTGTGTCAAACGAATATGTTTCTGTTAAGCTTAGGAAAGAACAAACTGTTAAATAAAGGTGGAAATATCGTTCTGTATAAATCTGGCATTGATATGTAAACAAATGCAGACTACACAAAATCGTTAAATGCTTTCAGACCATTTTTAATAGATTTATTATCATGAACAAAAACAAAACAATAAACCACGGAAACAACTAAATATATCATGAAATATCACAATCTTATTTTTAAACACAAGTATCATTAACTACATGTAAACAGTGAAAACACGCACATTAGAACAGTTGACCAATCTTATCAAGGCGACCCGTGTTCAATACCCGACCTCGACACAAGTGAGTTTGGGTTGTGGTCAGAAAGCAGGACAAGTTGGTTTCTTCCGGATACGCCGGATTCACCCACAAAACAAGAACACATTCTTGATTAACTTCGTGTTAACAAAAATGATAATGCTGAAAAAATGTATTTCACAATCGTTGTAAATTAAATAAATTTCAACAATTTTAAATTAAAAAACAATGTTGCGGCACTGAAAACCAAAATCAACTACTTTTAAACTAAACTTCTTAGATGAAAGGATGCTCGGGGCGACTAGTTAATCGCATTTGAGAAGTGACGTTTTATTAATGACAACTGATTTCTTCACGCAGACGCAGCTACAAACATTCGCCTTGTCGGTGGCAAAACACCATTCTCAGGCCGATTAGAGGTCAAAAATGGGAGTGAGTGGGGAACTGTCTGTGACGATCATTTCAAGGAGGAAAATGCATTAGTCGTTTGTCGAATGCTTGGATTCAATAATCCAGTGTAAGTTAATCATGCGTAGGTTTTACATGCTTGTTCATATCAGATAATATAACGATTTTAACGATGCTCCACAATGTTTAATAACCATGACCTAATAGAGGTCAGTGTTATACTGGTATAGTTTATAGATACTCAAAGGAAAAATGCTTTACAAAACAATTACAAATTTGGGTAGGGGAATATAAATGACGACGTGGTATTTATAATAAAATAGTTATTTTAATTGCAGTCATGCCTCCTTCTCAACAAACGGTGACAAATCCGACGAAAGCCGTATTTTACTTGATGAAGTAAACTGTACCGGCCAAGAGACCGACATTTCCGAGTGCACACATAATGGGTGGGGCATTACAGATTGTACGCATTCGGAAGATATTGGAATCGACTGCCGTATGTATAAATATATTTATGTCAAAATCTTTCCGAATGAGGCTTGTTGCGTTACGTCAGAAGGTACCACATTGATGATTTTTATCTCTACGACGACGTGTCCTTTTACGACATTAACGGCCAGAATCCTTTTGCAGCAAGAAAGGGTTTGATGCAGAGTACCTATATGAAAAAGCAGCTGTAATTTGTTTCATTGAATGTATGATATTGAAATTGAATCTTTTACGAGGCGTCTGATCATAAACCTGTTAAACGTCATCGCAATAATGCATCCTTAATCATTTCCAATAACGTAACTGCAGGAACACCAATCAAACTCTCTGCAACATTACATTCGGGATTGGTTGAGATACAAAAAAACGGAACATGGCAACATCTATGTGGCGACAGTTTTAACGTTTCCACTGCTCAAGTCATCTGCAAATCGCTTGGATTTAGTGCCAAGTAAGTGAATAACAGTTTAAGCAACTTAAAAAATTGGTCTAATTATTTATCGGTACACAAATGTATGTATTGAACGATAAACAAAATATAGTGTTTGATTCAAAATAATCATTCAATACCAAAACGTGTTTTGTATTGATCATATCATCGTTTATGATCAATCTTTTAGCTACTGAGCTTGCTTCTTTAGTTTTATATTACGTAAATTAAGAACAGCCCAAGTAACAAGTCATTTTCTGTTTAGTATATTTAAAAAGAAGTATTTGAACCTAATTCATACAAACTAACTAAAGAAAAATGCTATCGATTTTAATTTGGTTTTTGTCAAACAAATTGCTGTTAATCGATTGTCGCATCTCAAAAGCATCAAAATCATGTAAACCTTGGGCTTCCCAGGGATCTCCCTTATTGTATTAATATTTAAACAAGGGCTGAATCAGATACAGCACGCTCGACTATTCCGCCCGGTCTAAGTTTATGAATTGCAAAGTTTTGGTAAAGCATGCATGTATCAGATAACGTGTAAAAATGTATCTATATTTTTAGCTGAATAGTAAACGACGTTTTATTACAGTGTATGCAAAATAGAGTTACTATGGAGTTTTTTTTAATTATAAGTTAAATGTACAATTGATAATTTAAACCTCTTGTATGAAGTTTCAATCCAAACAATGGTGTAATAGTTGATTGGTTAAACATATAACCCCCTAGGATAAAATATGTAGTTGCGCTTGTCTTTTTAAATATGATTCATGGTTTCGTTTCGAGACACGATCAGTTAATTTATCATGATAACAACCGTTAACTTTGTAACTTGATTGCTAAACAATCGGTTGAATTTGATAACTGACATGTCCTATTTATTTATTTAACATGCGATTTGATCACACTTAGATTTACTTATTAAAGCAACCACACTTAAGTCAACTTAACGGAATATTCAGATGATTATCCAACACCTATATAAAATATCCTCCTACATTTTTTGGAAACATAATCGAAACGACTCAAGCGTTTTTTTTAATCTCTCGCAGTTAGAACCATTTTGTTATCACCCTTTGCTTGCTTGCAGAATTTAATAAGTCCAAACTTACTAATCCTCACCACAAATGGCCATGTATGCACATTAGAAACAGTTTGTAGTAGTTATTGGAATCCAGTAACACCTTTTTTATCATATGTACAAAAACGGGACGACTTGAAACATATGTCATTTGATTTTGTTTGCATACACACGGTTATCGAATCGCCTTTCGGTACAGTTATGATCAGAGCAGAGCAGAATAGAATAGAACAGAACATGTATTTTGAACATAAGAATGTACATTTTATCATTTTTTACAATGACAAATATATGACATGGCAAAATCAGTTGTATGCAAGGGTACAATGGACATATCAAACATATGAACGTACATAAAACAAATGTGATAGTGAAACTATTTAGCATTATCATGCTTATCATTATAACGTTAATTAAAAGAATGTTAGCAATACAGGGCTAATTTCCTTAAACGTACTGAATGTTCAGAGTGTAGGTATTCAAAAATTGGCACATAATATAATTTTTTAAGATTAAGGATTTTGATATCAATATAAATATCAATATTAACACGTTGCTTTCGCAATACATTTGTACCTGTCGTTAAACAGTGGCGCAGAACTAAATCACAAAGGACTCAACGCAACAAACATCTCAGATATTACTTACGAATGCAATGGAGATGAAATGGACTTGAGCCTGTGTACTTCCAAAACGAAAGACTGTTCATCTAATGTTGCGGCTGCGATTAATTGTCGTAAGTTACATCGTTTTAAAAACCATGAAACCATGAACACATTACATCTCCTCACATCTCCACACTACATGTTGTTCATGAAATTTAGTTGAACATGTGTTCCTTGCAAGAGCTATGCTTTGTATCATTTCAACATGCGATAATGATGCGTTTTCCGTTTTTTTTTGAAATAGTTCTTGGTTTGTTTTGTGTAAATGTTCATTTTAAGTTTCAAAATATCTACTAATGGTAAACAATTATTATGACGCAAATAACTGGGATAATATAATTGCTGAACAAAAAATATGAATAAATAAACATGATATGATTTGAAGAAATTGTTGTTGACAATTGTTCACTAGGGACCCCTATCCGGCTTGTTAATGGAACAAGTGCGCAGTCAGGCCGAGTCGAAGTGGAGTATGGTGGTGGATGGGGAACGATTTGCGACGACCACTTTGATGACCAAGATGCCAAAGTTGTTTGCAGAATGCTTGGATTTAGTGATAAGTAAATTCTTTGGCTTCTGCCGCTTACTGCATCCTTTACATATGAGCTTTTGGTCCAGTTATAACGTGGTCTCCTGTTATTACAACACGTTAGTATTTCCTTTACTGACCATAATGTTTCACAAGATTAAACTTGATGATTGCTGATATAACTTATTTTGTAAAGGTTGTTTTCAATTCACCTACTATTTCTCGGACAAATGAAGTATGTTATTTTTTATTATATTACGAGTAGTTACCGCTTATGTTATGTTGTGTTTGCTTTCGTTTTGTGATTCCAATATATCTTCGAGATATACAAATCTAATGAATTAAACAGAAGGTCAAGATCGCTTAGCGGTGCCTACTACGGTGAGGGTCAGGGAAATATCTTCATTGATGAGCTACGTTGTCAAGGGACAGAACAGGACATTTTGGAATGCAAGTCTAACGAATGGCTTTCCCCTACTAATTGTCAGCATAACGAAGATGCCGCTGTTGAATGTTGTAAGTTACATTTTTGATCGCTTTAAATGTGAACCTTCATGCCCCGATACATTATGTAAGAATTAAATCAAGACAAATAGTTACATCCCTGTGCACACTATTTTCTTAGTGCGTATATTAAATTCCGATGCAGTAACAGCTTGAAAGTCAATATTACCACGTCAAATGCCTGCGTCTATGATATGAAAACAAACCGAAGTTGACATTTTTATCTTCCTTCATTTGACGTCACTTTGCAAAAATATTTTTGCTGTTATGTTTCATAACGACAATCAAAGTTTAGAGTAATATTACTTCACTTTTTGTACAATCCTTGCACTTGTGGCACGTACAATGTTTGTGTCAAATATATAAGCATAAAAACAATACATAACCAAAATAAATATAAATTAAAGGTGAGGAAAACAATCTTCATGTACTCAAAACGTCTTATTGGCATTTACTTGCATTTTTAAGTAACTGAGGTACGACTACAAGGCAGTCCTCAGAAGTTTGTAGGGCGACTGGAAATTTTGAAAGGCGCAGAATGGAAAGGTGTCTGCTCAAATGGATTTAACAACAACACAGCAACTGTTGTCTGCAAATCCCTGGGATTCGAACGCGGGTATAGTGTTAGGATTATTTATCAAAAATCTGCAAAAATTACAATAATTAACTGTCTTCTCCCATCGAAAGTCTAAAAATAAATAAATAGAGATTTGCTTCAAATATTTGATTTGCACATTCATTTTAAATGGATTTTTATTTACTTATTTCTAGGCCAGCTTAAGGCAAATATAAGTCACTATCGAGTCCATTTCCTTGGTAAGCCAATGATTTTGGCATCAAAAAGCGGATTTATAACATATGGGGTGTATATCCACATCTTCTTTAATAAAAAATACAAATATGAACCACTTTCCATTCTTGTATATTTTGCAGAAACATTACTATTTACATGGACGGTCGTTATGGTAGCAGCTTGAATGGACAAACTTCAAACGAATATCAGTGCCAAGGCAACGAAACTGACCTATCCAACTGCCAACAAAAATCTGTTTCAACACCATGTTCTCCGGAAGTTGGGATGAATTGCTGTAAATTTTAAAAACGGTTTTAAAATTGTCTGATATAAGGGAAAACTTCATAATATTTTGGTCTCCACTCAAATATCGAAACACTTATGAGTTTATATACTATAAAAGTTACAATCTCATTTGAATTAATAGTAAACACAATTAGTCAAAAAAATATCTGTACTCTACCTGTTTACCCAGGTATATATTATGTAGAGAACGGGATTATACGAATTGAAAAAAACACTGATAAGAGTACCTCAATCGTTTTAATATTTTTCACTTTCGGTTTCATTACCTTGTAAATCAGTACCTTATCGTGTGACGACGCTGTTTTCCGAGAACGCTTGTTAGGTTTTGACGATTCTCCGTAAACCATTACAGTCGTTAATGACCTCCCCGGTAAAACAGTTTCGGAGATATTTTTTTAGTTTACATGGCGCTTATTATTTTACAAAACAAATACGATCAAGTCGATATAAAGTTAGTAATTAACACTGATAAATTGTGGTGGCATAAAACTGCCGTGTTAACACTTATCTATAAATATTTGTACAACTGGTTATCTACATATGATTTGCGAATTTCACATAGTAAGTGGTAACATGAATCTTATTATGTTAACCAGTTATTATTTTACTTATCAAGTGGAAATCGCAATTCATAACTAGTTTATCTGTTAGCGCCTGAATCCGGAATGCTATAAAAGCTAATTGGTAACAAACTTTATTACGTGAACCAGTTAGTATGTAAATTATTCAGTTGAATTCGCAAATCATAACTAATTTAATCTGTTAGCACCTCAATCTGGAATGCATTTAAAGCTCAGTGTTTACACAAATCTTGTTACGTTAACCAGTCAGTATGTTACTTATCAAGTGAAATTCGCAAACCATAACAAGATACCCTGTTAGCGCCCGAATCTGGAATGCTATCATAGCTAAGTGTTAACAAGAATCTTATTACGTTAACTAGTGAGTATGCTGCTTATTAAGCGGAATTCGCAAACTATAACAAGCTAACCTGTTAGTGTTATACAGATGAAAGGTAATATGTTGCAGTTCTGAGCTCTTTAATTCCTAATCAGATTCTTGCTTTAAAGAAAAAGTAAAAACGTGTTATACAAGTATTTTATTGCTAGATGTATCCAAGAAATTCTCAATCATACTTCACAGCTGGATCTTCAATTTGTTTTATATTTTAGTTGCAAAATCTCCAATGAGACTTCATGGAGGACCTACAGTTATGTCTGGATTTGTCGAGGTGTACATCAATGGCAAATGGACTGGAATAAGTCTACATGGTTTCACTTTGAACGATACTAAAGTACTTTGCAGGAGTCTTGGATATCCAGCAAAGTATGTGTTTAACCTGAATTTAAATATATTTTCAATACGTTACTATAACAAAATGGCTGAAATTTAAAAAAAAAACCCCGATCCATTTAACGTTTAGTTATGTTCTTTTATTGGAAACAAAACACTGTATTACTAACGTAAAACTTGTATGAGGCGGTTAACAGATGATTAGATCTCAAGCAACAGGGCAATGTTGATTTCATGCTAGTTACGCTAGTTGTCGTTTCTCTTGCAGTTATCCTTCTTTCCGCCAAGCTGATTTATACTATTCATTTACAAGCTACGACAGATGCCTTGGTGGCTTAGGGTGTACAGGATTTGAACAAGATATAACTGAATGTATTCCACAAAACGGACAATGGTTCAATGGAAGTTGCGTAAAAAGAGAATTCGTTGGGATAAATTGTGGTATGACTTTAATAAGAACGGCTGAGATCTATAGCGTCGTTTACCATTGGTAAATTACGTTGCGCCTTTATAATATATTTCTCATGCACAATGTGCATTTAGGGTTATAATACTACCAATACATGTTTTTGGCGTTTTTAACCGAAATATTCAAATTAGTTTATAACTTCGACTTTATATTACTATTCCTAAACCCAAACCAGTCGGAAATTTACCAACTCACTTCATACAGAAATTAGTGATGTTATTCACCTTTTGTATGTTTTATAAGATGCGTTTGTCTTTTAGGTACTGATATGCAGTTTCGTTTGACAAACGGGCCATCAGTGAAAGCGGGCCAAGTTGAGGTTATGTATAAAGGAAGTTGGATAGGATTTTGTACAAACCAACAAATTGGTGTTTTTGAAGCGAATATGATATGTGAAAAATTAGGATATAATCAAAGGTACACACTACATCATGTTAACTCTTACAGTAATTTTCAATGACGACACTATAGACAATCGAGTTTCTATAAATGCTTTGCTTTTTAATTATCGCGCATACGTATCAATTTAAGCAAATACATTTTTAAAACTTATAACGTTTTGTTTTCGTTAGCGGATATCTTATTACCTCAAAATACAAAAGTGGCGCAGCCATAACTGGCCTACACTGTACAGGAAACGAACAGCACATATCGGATTGTACAGCCAACACATGGGGAACACTATCGCATTGCGATCGACTTACGATTGCTTGCAGTGAGTAATTATTTTACAGTTTATCAATATTGATCTTAATGTGGTTATTTTCTATCTAACTTAAAGAGTGTACCGAAAGCTGTATTGCATTGTATTGACACTGAGCAATTATCTTAGGCTGCAACTTTTAACGTCACACTAATGATGACATAATGGAAGATCATTATTGAAATGACACACATCATTTACGCACCAATACTCTTACTAGCTTATAATTTTAGTTGTTATCCTAACACGAAATCTTATGGACCCCATATAAAGAAATGTTTGATGATTCATGTTCGATCTAAACAATCGGGTCGTTTAAAAATGAAATAGTAACTATCATAAATATTCAAGAAAGTAATAAGTAAATGACAACCCTTATAGAGAAAAAAAAGTTTGGAAGTTATTAAAACACATTGAACATTATTGTGGGAATTTTGTAGTAATGATTTTATTTTTGTAAAAATTATGTCTGAAGGCCCGAAATCGCGCACTTGGGCTCCTTAATGTTTGCACAGGCCACCTTGATAACGGCTAAGGGTACATTGCCAAGTTATAATAAGCATATGAACATGTTTAAATAATAATCAATCACACCTAGTGTACTCATTTAAATATACAATGATAGTGGGAACGCACAAATGTTGTAAATGGTGTTGATCGTTCTAATTCATGATAAAGTGTGTTCGGCCTTTATTAGCAAACTAATTGTAATTGTTTGATTAAACACTTTCGGTTATCATACTACACATATATTAACATATATTATATATTATCCATATAACAGCAACTCTATTGTTGTATTTTAGACAGTACAGTTCGTCTGGTGAATGGGACGAGTGAGCGTTCCGGACGAGTTGAGATTCTTCACCAGGGCCGATGGGGAACCATTTGCGCAGATCACTTTGATATCCATGTAGCTGATGTTGTCTGCAGAAAGGCTGGGATACGACTCTGGTAAAATTACTGTTTGTTGCTCTGTTATAACCGAAATAGCACAACATACATTGGTATGAGGAAAACCTTGGACATCCAAATGATATTACTGTCAATAAAAGGAAGGTAGGAGCACAACCACTATTTTTTTGGACAACATCTTGAATCCTGAAGTCAACACAAAATGTGAGTTGAATCTTGTTTATAATCATAACATGATTTATTTATGCTCGTTAAGGAACGCATCGGTATTAACTGGGTCACCCTTTGGAAGAGGAAACTTGCCCACCGTCCTTAATAGCACTTCTTGTAATGGAGACGAGTGGGACCTGTCAACTTGTATATCATCACCATGGCAAGATACAATGTGCAACGGCACTGATGTAGCTACTGTTCATTGCAAGGTTCTAAGTGAGTTTCGATATGCAACTTGCGTTTACATAAAGTTTAAACATATTATTTAAGCACATAATGGCTACAATTGTGTTATCCAAGGTACAAAATAAGTAGTTTTGTTTATTTAAAGATACCAATGATGGCTCCTATAGCTTAAAAATGTACGTATATCAATAAATAATAGGGATGCAAAGGAATGTCAATCTTGATATTCGAATATTCAATTGCCAAAATATCTCTTTAAGAAGTTTAATTATTATTCGCTAAAGTAACAGTCGGGGCGATTTTTATCCTTTCTTGTAGCAGCAATCCACAATCGACGGACCATGATTTTCCAAATTAGTCTCTAAAATTCCCCATTTTTTAGTAAACTTAAAGCATAGAATTTTGGACAAACAAAACGATTTTTTTTTCAATTCCACTGCTGTCATATTTGTAAATATGGCGAAATTTTATTTTAAGACAAGCAGATTTGTTCTGAAATGGACCGTTAATAAACATAACTATTGAAAACCAAACCAACTCGGGAACTAGTAACGAAATGAAATAAAAACAAACGTGTTTTTGACTCATCTATTGTGCAACAATACAGGACATATGTATCATATATATCCTAAAACGCTTTTTTATACAATTACATTTCTAAGCACTAACGATATATCGACACACGGAAAACAGTTTATAACACGTAGTTCATATCATAACGGCGATTTGAGCAGTATAGCACAGCTTATTTGGCAGTCAAGAAATCACTTTCGTGTGAAGACCGATTCCTTAAATCCTTAATTGGCATGGTCATTTAAATTTACTGAAAAATAATTGAAACTTTTTTAATGTCACATGTCTTATAGCCAGTTATTGTAAAATTACAAGGAATGTTTTTAGGACCCAACGATATGTTCCTTATTGACATATGGTAGTGTGTATAGTATATTGTCATCACATTCACGCCTCTGGCATAGGGGGCTGGGGGCATTCACTGTAAAAACAAGACAAGCGAACTCTAAACACAACAACACGGTTGTAGGCAGAACGTTTATTATTTTATCTATTCAACAAAAGACCATCGAATATTCGAATATCGATTTTGCTATTCGAATACTAAACGTTCGATCGAACATTCGAATATTCAAATATTCGTTTGCATCCCAAATATAAAATAATAGTTGCAGGTGATGTTTATGTTTTGATGCGTGCGCGGTCTGTTTGTGGTGATTATACGTTCGTATCTCTAGATTGTCTCATTGTCGTTTACACCCATGCCTTGTGCCTCAAAACAGGATTTATTTTATGATTTTTGACTACCGGGCTTGTCCCTCTAGTTTTCATTTGCATGCGGGACGCCATTTACATATCATTTGGAATATATTTTGATCAATATACATGTGCAATGTATGTTTAATGCTTTTATTTGCACATTCCAGAAATGAAAGCAAGACTATTCCAAATGTTTTAAAAATGTGTACGGAATTAAATATCATTTTTGAATGGATATTATTTTCTTTGGAAGCGCAAGGTAAACCCAATGCATGCCAATATCAGTCTATACAATAACGGTTAGTGCAACACTATTCTAAAACATTTATACATGACGTATTATGTTTTTTTTAGATTCACCTATTCGTTTAGTTGGAGGTATAACGGAATATGACGGTGAGGTCGAAATCAAATATAAAAATATATGGAGTCGAATCGGTTCAATTTCCGGTCAACAGAATGTCGATTTGATTTGCGCGCTTCTCGGATATAATTTCTCAAGGTAAATTAAGTTAAACGTTAACAGATAATCAGAAAATTCAAACAATTACTCAAATATCACATTGTGAGTTTTTTGTTGAACAAAGGTGCAAATTCAGCTAAGAACCTTTGGTACAAAAATCAAATGCTAGTTTACGTAAGAGAATAATATAATCTGATAATACGCCATATTTATTTTAGCGCTGCTACATCTACCAGAAATAACTATGGAGCCACAATTCTTTTTGAAAATCTTCATTGTCTAGGCAATGAAACGGATATATCCCTCTGCTCATCATCTGATTGGCAAACCCACCATTCGTATTCGCATTATGCAAGCGTCAATTGCTGTAAGTTATATTTACTGTTTAGTATTATCATGTGCATCGAACATCTCGTTACTTCAAACTAGAAACATGAAGTACATTTAAAAGACCCACTTAAAAAGGTACTGGTATACTATACCAGAATGCAAATCCATTAAACAATTTATAAAAAAATGTATTTTTGACATACAATAGACGGTATAGCAATTATATATACATGCTGAAGAAACCGTACTGAGGCAAAACTGCTTGCCACTAAATTACTATTATTTGTTAAATGGCACAAAATAGGACAGGCAAATCCGCAAGACAAATAAAGGAGAGATGCAGTAAAAGTATTACAAAAACATATCAATGTCAGTAGGATCCTGTTTTTAAACGCATTGTTTCTGAGTGCAACGCCGACGTTTCATTCTTTGAGCCGTTACGCATTGTCCAAACTTTAAGTATTGGTATTTGAAAAGGCTGACAGCATTATTTCTTTGTCTTTGGCAATGAAAACGAAACAGCCGAGAAGTATTGTTAAATTATTACAATTGTAGCAGTTTCACTTTGACTATCATATTTGTGAAGGATTGTAATGCAATCAATTCCATACATATAACTAAATATAAAAAAAATAATGGACAAACTCCTTTAAATCTAGGATATTCCTATAGTTTGCTTGGTTTTGAAAATGAAAGGTATATTGGTATCTATTTTATATTACTAAAATGTCTTAATGGAAGAGTTAATTTGAAACTCAAGGAATGCCCGATCTTTTGAGCGCCGAATAAGCATGAACGTTTCGGAACGTACAGCATAAACAAGTCGGCGGTGCGCACATAAACAATGCTTGGCATAAGGCACCGCGAAGATAGTTGTATGAACATATTCCATTCAAGTGTCGCCCATTCACATATATGGCGGTTTGGCACCTCATTTGGGCTATGTTGCAATTGAGAGAGAAGGATCAATCAGTTATCTTTGCGATGATACCGTAAATGTGAAAAACAAGGCTGTTCTATGCAATATGCTTGGATTTTCCTATGAAAGGTATGCCGGGTTTTATTGTTTCGGCATGTTTCAAGCTCTATATGTAGCAGAGTCGTATACTCATTTTTTACAAACACACATTAAGTAATTGTATGAAGCTAAAACTATTTTTGTATATATTATTTTGAAGTTTTATTTACTTAACTAGATATTATTGTCTCGTTTGTGTGTAGCTTGCTATTATAACGCCTTAAGCAACTGTAAAATTTACTCATGATCGTCGTACTAGCAATATATTAAGCAGTCCTTGTTATAAATGCAAAATAAATTTACAAGCTTAGCATTTTAACCCCAAGTGAACTGTTGTTTCACTGACCGTTCAAAAGCGGTAACCCAAACATTTAGTAATATATATACATACTGCAATGTGTATAAAATCAACAGGATCGTCTTCAGTGCTTGATCTTGTACCCTCCATTGTTTTATTAAATAAAAACGTGATACAGGCAATAAATATTCTAATATTTATTATGCTTAACTTTTTCAGTGCTACGGTTTTACTACATTCAATCCACTATATGCCTTCATTTTCGATACCTGTTTATGTTGACAACATAACATGCAGTGGCTCTGAAAAAGATTACGAAATGTGCACATCGTTAGATTGGTTAAACTCAGCCAGACATTGCGCACAAGGAGATATAGCATATCTTGAATGCAGTATGCATACAAGTTTGGATTTCCCCTAAAACATATCTTTATCGAACCATGCGTGTGTTGTGATATGCTACTGATTCATGATAAAATCACATCATACTAAATCAATTATATTCCCTATTGTATTTAATATTATTTATAATTATATTTGCATTTTGTGCAACCGCCGTTATGATATATAGATATTCTAATTTGATGCAAGATTTCATATAGTCACAAACATATATATACTGTGACACACACACACACACACACACATACATTAATAAGTATTAATTTGCAGATACACCAATTAAACTATTAGGAGGTTTAAATAGATATCCGGGAATTGTCCAAGTGTACAATGACAGTAAATGGAAGTATATTTGCTTCGAAGATGAACACTTTGCCAATTTAAGAAATGCACAAGTCGTTTGTTATATGAAGGGACTCGGCACCAGGTGAGATACCTTTGATATGAATGTTCCGTTTTATTATATTTCTTTTCAAATACTGTTTAAGAGTTCGATTTATGAAAAAGAAGTTTTTGGCTAGAAATGTTTTGTGAACTCTAAGGATAATCGTACGGTTCTGATTTAGTGCCATAAGAGTTTGGAATTCAACATTGAAAGGTCGCAAGGAACCCATGTCTGTTCACTGCAATGGAAACGAAAAAGATATCATTTTTTGCCCACGAAGTAACAATACTTGTCAACAAGTACTGTCCTTGGAATGTGGTTTGTAGGATTTACATATCACGCTTTTCTTTTTAATTAATGAAATCTCAATAGTCAACACTAAACCAACTCTCTTTGTTCAATAACAACATATGTTTCTTTCATTATTTTTCTAAATTAGCAATCTACTGGGTCATTTAAAACTGCAATATTCAAAAGACCTTAACATTTTTTTGAAAACACATTACGGTGATAAAGATGCGGTAATTATACAATGCATTGATTTATTATTATTTTAGCAACACCCATTAAGCTGGTAAATGGTAGAACGAAGTACATGGGACAGGTAGAGGTAGATTTTGGTCGAACAACAGACTATATTTACGGATTCGAGGGACCAGAGACCATCGCAACAATATGTCGTATCTTAAACATGAGTTTCACAAGGTACCTGTTTAACTTAGCCTCGAACTCGAACCCATCTTCATCAATACCATTAAATGTTGAATGAGTGTGCTGTTTTTGTTAAGTAAGCATATACTGTTTCCAGTTAAAACTAATCTTTAAAAAGTTTGGAAAAGACTGTTGGTTCAACAATTCTTATATCACACTGGTTTTATACATTACTAACTTACTCTGCTTACTTGACCAATGCAAAATCAAACATTGACATGTGTTAATTTATGTTTTCAGTGTAAGAAATCTTGAGGCATCAGACAACGTCTATTTCTTGAAGAATGAGCCAAGCACATCAATATATTCGAGAGTTCATACTTTGAAATGCAATGGAAATGAAACTGATATCATTGATTGTGTAAACAGTACCATGTTTAACACCCGGTCATATAGAACGAACTATGGAATAAATTGTCGTAAGATATTATTAATGTCCTGGTTTAACAGAGGTCATCCCCTCCACCTCGGGACAACAGTATTGACTGTTACACAAATGCCTTTGCAACAACTGTTTTATTACCTGATTATATATTTGGTTTAAACATGAAAAAGACAAATACTTTTGTAAAGCGAATATATTGAAGTTTCACAAATTGGTTTTTAATAACAAAACCAATACTGGAAATTCACGAGTTTAAACGATATGCAGTTTTTTTAGAATCTCGGTAAAACCCATGACGTAGCCTCACGCGCGGGTAACAGTTTATACTGTTTACCAGTCAACAGTTCAAAACATTGTAATGTTGATTACTATTTGTAAAACAGTCGAAAATAGTGAATAACATTTATATAGGGCATCGGGTAATAATTTACTTTATTGGTGGTGAGTTCGTTATTTTCCACAACCATGCTGTGTATTTTATTATGTAGTAAAGGCTAGTCTCTCATTTTTGATCGGAAATTTCCATTATCATCGTATTTGTTATTAAATACCTATACATGTGGAAAAAGCATTCATCTTTGTGATCATATATAAGTAATTAATGTTTACATATATATATATATATATATATATATATATATATATATATATATATATATATATATATATATATATATATATATATATATATATCAGTAAACCCCTTTCACTTTGGTCTAATAATGTTACTAGAAAACGAATATTTATGTTTATGCTAAGTTATTTGAATATAATGTATACAGTTTTGAATCTTGAAGCTAAATCTCGTTATCCTGGACAATATTTCACTTTTAGAGACCCCATCGCGATTAGCAGGTGGTAAAAACCACAGCAACGGAATTCTTGAGATGAAAATAAATCACACGTGGCACAAGGTGTGCTCTGATGGCTTCAAAGATACGGACGCATCAGTGATTTGTCGGATGTCTGGTCATCAGCATTCAAGGTTAGAACGTGTTTTAGCAGTATTTATTAAAACTCACTTTGACGAGTACTAGCTGCCTGAACGCGTTTGATTTTACAATGTCAACTGTAAAATACCATTTCAAAACTCTTTCAACAGTTATTTCATTACTGTTTAAAGTAAAATAGTTTTCAACAATGTTTTGCAATGTAATATTATCATGATCTCACCCCTCTCTACAGCAATGCAAAAGTCATCAGTCTAAATAGCAGTGGGGATTTCCTGCTCGGAAACTGGAATTGCACTGGAAATGAACTGGATGTTTCGCTATGTTCCGGTTATAGCGAAGTTTTATCAACATGCAGATCTACCCAAGCTGTTGTAATTGACTGCAGTAAGTACAATGATCATTATGTGCTTAGTTTAATCATTCTGTAATATATATCTTTTAGTTTACATGCTATACCAAATGAAGCAATGCAGCATTCAAATATGAAAAAAAACAACAGAATATCATGTGATTAAGCTGTACATCACGAAGTAATATCTGATTATCCAGAATGACAAGACTATGGATAACTCAATTGAGGACACCTCTTTTAGATGTCTAAATAATGTCTGTTCGGAGAAACAAAACAAGATGTCAACTTGGTGTTCAGTGATTAACTTCAACAAACCAACTTACTTGTTGTTTATATTTGAGGTATAAGAGTAAGGCTGGTTGATGGCCCTTATCCGACTAAAGGTCGTGTCGAAGTTTTCAACCAAGGCAAATGGGGTCCTGTGTGTAGAAGTGGAATAAATTCATATGAAGGAGATGTGATATGCCGATCAGCAGGGTTTATATACAGGTATGTATGCTGTTTTCACCGATAAGGTAAGTAGTTGTAAGGGACCGTTCTGTATTGGTCCATTTGCAAAGTCTTCCCCTTAAGGACAATCTTCCTAATTTTACCACACGAGTTAAAAGCATGACAAAATGTCCAGAAAGGGCTGCGACCAGGACTCGTTGCTGAAATATATGAAAATGTGTGTCAATTACAAACCATATGTCTGTCATTAATTACTTTTTATATTGTCATATACAAATTACATGGACATTTCTGTCAGCTAGGCAATATTATGAAATGAATCAATTTATATGACCATATTGTTCAAGCATAAAATGCATCTAGTGGTTGTAGGTCTTTTTCCGGTATGTTATTGACATTCAATTACTGTAACAATATTTGTTTTAAACTAGATACTCTATGTGTAAAAACTATATCTACGTTGTCTTTTGTTATTGTGTATTTCGTTTGGGGTCAGTTTAACATAATGCTTGTGTTTTTAAGCAATACCCTATTTACAAGTATGTTTTACTACTTGTTTTGTATCAATAATGCATGTATTAATGTTTATAATCAGCAACGGCGAAGTCAATGTTCACGGACGGTACAGCAACGAGACATTTCAAAACTTCACTGTGACAAATTTGGACTGCACAGGACAAGAAGAAGGAATTACCGAATGTAAATCGGACGAATGGATGACAGGACACTGTCCACCGAACGGAGCACTGGAAGTTAATTGTAGTAAGATAAAAATGATAAGCTTATAAGGACAAACACTAACTATTTTTATTAGTTTTAAATAAATAATGCATATCGAGAACTTAATAACTTTTGTTGAATATTTTGTTCGCAAGCATGTGCTTACTTAAAGTTCAATTGTTTATCAGTTACATTATGATACACTGAGACATGTCTTCGAAATACTTATACAGTCGAAATTCGTTGGCTCGATATCTCATGGCTCGATATCCTCGTTGGCTCGAACCAGATTAAAAGGACCGATTTGTTTTTACTCTTTGTTCATATAAATTTTGATCGGATGGTCGATATCTTGAGGGTCGATATTTCTCCAGGCTCGAAGTCGTTTTCGCGGTCCCAAACAAGAATTTCACACCTTGATTTGTTTGCTTGGCTTCATTTAGCACAAGGCGCTAATCGATTAAAATTGCTTGACTGATATTATAATTATTATCGAATTTAAATGGTTTAACAGTTTGAATAAACATGCCATCACTTTAAGTTCTGTCTCTAATTGTTATCCATCCCTAAATTACTATGCATTTTGATATAACTTATATAAGCTATGTATGTGTTACCCACTGTTTACACTTGCTTTTTTTCGCATCAATGTATTTTCAATATAAATAAAATGATATTTTCGAAAAAGTCATTTTACGAAATTTAGGGTGCGTAATAATAAACGAGGTAAATAAGACTTAATGTAACAAATGGAAAAATAACATTCTGTAAGCATTCCCGCTTGGCTCGATATTCTCGAGGCTCGAAGTACTTTGGCCGGTCCCTAGAATATCGAGCCTTAGAGTTTCGACTGTATATGACAAACATTTTAGAGTTATATGTATATGATATGTACTGCATTAATAATAATCTATCATTATAAATACCTGACTGAACTTTTTTTTTTTAAGAATCAAGAATATCTCTTTCTGGCGGTGTAAACAATTTTTTCGGAAGAGCTGACCTTCAATATTTAGATCGCTTTTATACAAGATATGGTACAGTTTGTGGCGATTTTTTCACGTCGACCGACGCGGATATCATTTGTAACCTGTTAGGAGCACCGACCCACGGGTATGTCATTTGATATGTTTAAATACACAACGTAAAGCATTATTAATACACGTGAAATAATATTACACTGTGTTAGTATTTTGTTTTATTTCGGCCATGATAGTGGCATAATAGAATCATTGTGCCGATCATTTAGATGATAGTTTAATAAATTTTCAGTTTGAGTCTATTTTTCTAGAATGTTTGCTCGTATAAGTTAATATTGTTGTTAACGTACCATCAACAATTAACAGGAATGCTTTAATTTACAATGGAAACAAATTTGGGACACATGGAAACCTTGTTGTACAGAATATGTCCTGTATAGGAGATGAATATGATATTCAGGATTGTCCGTCAGCACCTTGGACTGAGACACACAATAGTTGCAATGTCTCTAATAGAGCCGTTGTTATAAATTGTCGTAAGTTTCTCTTGGTAACAATCTAAATCTGGCCGAAGTGTCTACTAGAAGGATACATTTCTATTTTGCATATATTTCAATTATCATTTATGTTTTTTTAATGCCTTGGAATCAAGATATGATTTTGAAAAGTGTCGGCGGTTTAAACGTTTGCATCTTTTTGCTGGATTTTTGCAATGTGTTGAGTAGCTTTAATTTTGAAGGAATGCATGGCTTGCGATATGTAATGAACATTTTCCATGTTTTAGATTTTCTTTCCTCTTGCAAGTACCTGTAATATGTGAGTATCATGTGGGTGTATGATTCATTAAATATAATCTGTATGACAGGACCACACACACCTTTGAGGCTCCGAAATTCTAGTAACAACGCATCGTCCGGTATTGTGGAAGCTTTCTTTGACGGATCCTGGTTGACAATATGTAATAACGGATTTGACGACAAGGCTGCAGCAGTTGTCTGTAGAGGCTTAGGATATAAAGCCGGGTATCTAGAGTATATTATATGTCATTGAGACAGTTTCAGGTAATTAAAAAAATATATTTTATTACCGATTTTTGGTATTTCATTGCCAAATTTCGGTTGTAATGGACACACTGACAGGAAAAACGTAAGTCGTGCTAGGAGTGAATGTAACACAACAACAACCACAGCAACAACAACAATCTTCACAATCAACATCATCATCATCATCATCATCATCATCATCATCATCATCTCAACTATACAAAATTCTTCTATAAAACAAGAACATTAGTCGTGCAACTGTATACAAAAAGCTTTTTACTATAACTTTATATATGTAACTGAAGATGACAAAATGGTGAACAAATGAAAAGAAAACACTATTGTAATGCTATTCAACAAGAATGACGACGTAGGCGATGCTGCTGCTGCTGCCGCTGCTGCTGAAGATTATGATGTCTTAATATCTACCAAATACGTTCCATTGCATGCTCCTGAACTTGTCATATATGTACTCTTCCAGCATAGACATTCTGCCAAATTTTCGATAATCACTACCATAACTCGTCGCTTTCAAATAACGGCGAAATATAAGTACTATGCACAATTTTAATTATAACCATGAGGAAATTTAAACATGCCATTCGAAGCGTAGTTCGTATTAATCAGTTTCAAAGAGATTGCTTTTGTTTAATTTTCTACTTTCAAATTAAAAAGCTTTGCAATTATATCCGCTATTTGAAAACTTTTATTTGGAAAACTATTTCGTTCTTACAATTATATCCATTTGTTTGCTATAAACTTAATATTTTATTCCCTTAAAAACTATTGCATTAGTATATGCTTCGACGAATTTCTAATTGGCCACCATATAAAATTTGATATTTTATGATATATTTAATCAATAAATGTAAAGTTTGGTAATGTGTGTATCGTACACTCAAATATATCGATAACAGACAGAAAACACGTATTTTTAGGTGCGAAAATAGCCTATGTGTCGATCCTCATGTACGGCATGGTAGTTGTCGTATTTGGGAGGGATGTATTCTTCGTTGATTGTCTTTTATAAAAAATGTATATGGGGAGAATGAGCATTGCTGAACGCGCTTAATCCGGCGGAATGATTCATGACGCCCCCTCCCCCCCCCCCCCATCAAACAGGTATGTTACATGTCGTTATAAAAATTGCAATATATTTTATTATCTGTTACTGAGTACAATATATTGACAGAACATGTTTTAAGCTATCAGTACATTGATGATTCTTATTTACGTGAACGCGGCTGTAAACAATAATAACGGTCAACCATACGATACCTGTGTGTTATTGGACTGACCAATTATACAATGAAATGCATTATATCTCATTAGCGTTCATCTTTAATTCAACTATAAATGGATTTTATTATTTTTCAGGTTGCTCAGCTTTCCAATAGATGACATTTCAGTATTGAGACTCTGGGAGAAATTCTTACAAAGCGGAAGAGTTGCAGATCTCCGACGACGCTTCAAAAGCAAAATGACGACACCACTACAGGACATACAAATTGTCAATGACAACCTTCAGGATCGTTTTACAACGGCATAATCGACGGCACGTTAAACAGTTGGCAGACATTACCGCGCAATCCAAACAGACAGTGCGCAATCGCCTGAGGGCCGTCGGCTTGCGGGTTCCGATTCTTACGACAAGACACAGGCAGGCAAGATAATTGTTTACCAGCAGACATTTGCGAGTAACAAGTACGGACTTGGCCAATTTGTTATTTGTTTACAATGCACGCATCACTATACTTGAGAATGACAAACGTACTTGAGTATATCGCCGTCGGGGAACACGGAACAATGGAAACTGTCTGGTAGACTGGAATAATTTCGGGGCTGGTCCATCATGCTGTGGCCTGGAGTTTCCATGCACACGAACACTCCAAAATTTTACTTATTCAAGGAAACATTAATGCGATCAGGTTTCAAAATGACGTCAATCGGCCGGTTGTTCCTCCTCATATCCGTGCCAATCGCGGTATGATGTTTGCACCTGTAGGAATCCGCACAATGTTACGCGGCCTGAAGCACACGAGAAATGATTGCAGCAAACAACGTGCGAACACTGTAATGACCTGCTCACGCGTGTTACCCATCAGATGTGGGCTCTTATTCCATACCAGTATCTTCACAGATGCATTATATCAATTAGGATAAGATGCCTTGCTGTTATTGCCGCAGCAGGAGGACATTCTAAGTATTGAAACGAAATCAAATACGACGTGGTTTGATCTTGCAGCTTTTGTTTTAAGGGTGTCTATGTAAACTCAATGAAGTTTTGTTTTACCTATAAGGAATACATTGTATTAAACTGACATTTGGTTATTTGTATTTTTCTCTGAACGCTTTTAATAAAATAAGATAAAAAAAATAGGTGGCCAATTAAAAATTCGTCGAAGTGTATTTAATTATTTGATGGTCGTCCAATGAAATATGCAACAGGGTCAAATCAGATAGCTAAATTCTTATCTTATTGAGGCATATCCGGTAAAACGAAACGATGTTTTTCTTACTACTATGATAAATATTAACGTTGCACTCTCACATATTGAAAGTTTTTGCAATTTAAAAAAAAATGTCCGAGAATCAGCTTATTTTGGCAGTTTACATCACAGATATCCACACAAAAACACTATAAAATAGCTCCTTCGAAGACAAAAACGTTGTCGAAACGGTCTGTGAGAAGGCAGCTTTCAAACAAAAGTTTGATAAATTATATTGTTATAAAATGTTATTTTTAGGAAAATGATGAACTTATTATTTTACTATTCCAGTGAATCTGAAGCATCTCAAACCTATGATGGTAGTATCAACATTTATCACATAACCTGCAAAGGAACAGAAAACGATATATCTGAATGCCAGTACTCTGGATATCAATGGACACGCTATCGGTGTGGTTATTACAGCGCCGCAGTCAAATGCAGCAGTAAGTAAAATTCTATAGAATACTTTTAGCTAAGTTTTAGGTCACCTACATAAAATATTTACATGGTATGAACATGAAGACGCACTCACTTGACAGTTCCACATTATAACCTGTTATGTTTCTTTATTTCCTTTAACAGACACACGTGTACAATTACGAAACGGTATAAATAGATACAAAGGACGTGTCGAATTTCAGTACAACGGAATAAAAGGAACGATTTGTAGTGAACACTTCGATGATAAAGACGCTTTGGTGGTTTGTCGTGCTGCCAATATTCCTGGAAACCAGTATGTCGAATTACGTTTTACATACACATTTTTATTTCTTATTAATATATTCGTTCTTGTTGAAAAGTGCACACTAGTGTAATAAAGTAGTCAACATCCATTTTTAACATATCAATGTGATGTGTTTACAAACTTGGCTAAGATAAACCTGCAGACACAACTCGCAATATATTTAAACATTTAAAAACAATCAAATGTTTTTTTATCATTTTAAAGAAAAAAATGTAAAATCTAACATTTGTAGAAATGCGACAATATACAAGAGCTCTAAGTACGGTAGTGGTTCTTCATTATTATCGATTGCCGGCGAATTGAACTGCACTGGGACAGAATATGAATTAGACGAATGTGCGGCCTTTTCTTTGAATGCCAATTACCCGTGCAGCACTCACAGATACGACGTTGGAGTTAATTGCAGTACGAACAATTACAGCATAAAAGTCCAACATTTTATTCAATACCTCGGACGTTATCTAAATACAATTGCTAATCAGAAGTATGAAAACATGAACTTTTACGAACAAACGCGTTAAATAGATAATTTAAATACAGTTTGTATATGTGTTTCATTTTTCTAACTGTAAAATGAGCGGAATAACTGTTATATTCATATTTTGTAAACTGTATAATTTATAATGTTTAATCAGGTTTGATAAAGTTAATCAATACAGTTAAAGTCAATGCATGCTCTATAAGGCGATAAGTTTAAATGAAAGACCTCTGTTTTACATGCAGATTGACTAAGCTTGATGATATGTATTAGGACCTTCAGGGCATTTATATTGCAACTAATGAAGATTGTTGTTGTATATGTATGACTACGAAATGTTAGATAAATACAAATGTTGAACATAACATAAACTCCTCTCCTTTTAACGACATTGTGGTGATATTAACTGACAAATATGTGTGCTGTTGAATTGCAACTCTGATATTGTGCGGAATAGGAATGAAGGTATTTTAAACAACACTTCAGCATACTTGAGCTTTAGTTTTGAATTATTGGTCATTGAAATTAGCCAGACTGATATAGTACTGTCCGAATACCTTTAACCTTTTTTCTAGATGTAAAGGTTGCATAAAATATAACATTTTACGGCAATAGACACAATAACATAATATTTAGAAACATTGAGCCCCAAAATCAAATAAGTAGAAACCTTCTCCAAATTAATGACTTGCACCTTATTTGTGTTCAAACTTATGATTCGTTAACACGGGTTGCAAAGAATATCGATCATAAGGACAGAAAAGAACACACACTTTTACCCACATGCTAGCATCTTGTTGATTTATCTTCAGGACCTCACACACCGATAAGATTAACGAATGGAACGAAATATTCAGGACGGGTAGAAATCGAATATGAGGGGAAATGGGGAACTATTTGTGACCGAGACTTTGACGAGAATGATGCCAAAGTCATTTGCAGAATGTTAGGATATAACACACGGTTAGTCTAATAATGTTTTTTTTTTATACTTTTGATACAACATCGGCGACAATGCTTACAATTGTCTTTGGTCCTCCGGGATTTTGTAGTATATAAATTTTGCTTAGTGATTCTTGGAAATAGAATACCGCTCAAGCCGATGCTGGAAAAGAGCATTAACGATGTCGCACTTTTTGCCAATGAATGGTTTTATGAAAACCGATGCTTGTCTTTATCTTTCGAATGCTCACTATTCTGGATATATTTGTTTCCACTATGACGAAAGAAACAGTGCATGAAAATGAAAAAAAAATATGTTGTTACCTCTTTACCATTTCAGAAGCGTTGAGGTAAAACAAAATGCGTATTATGGAATAGGAGATGGACACATTATTATTTCAAATTTAGCTTGTGATGGAAATGAACCAGATATATCGGAGTGTTTGACAGCTGGCTACAAATGGTCAGCGGTTCATGGTTATTGTACTGCGAAAAATGACGCTGCTGTTCAATGCAGTAAGTGTTCTACTGTTTGCTACTATTTTAGAATGGGCCTATTGTAAACTTTGCTAAAGTTAAAAACACGCTATTAACAATGTGCTGTAGAGATGAAATAGTTGTCTCAAACTGTAACAATACGTCAGTTCACAAATATATCCTTGAAACTTTCAGAGCTGTAAAGAATTTAATGTAAACAACGATTATGTTTATAATATTGTTAACTTTAGCACAGTTCTTAACAATTGGCCCAATCTTAAATTTGCCAAGACCGTTTCAAGGCGGTACCCCGAAATTTAGCGATTCATTATATGTTGCTATTTAGTTTGTTTTATTTAGTCTTCATGTTTGCTCACTTCTTGTTGATTATGTGCCTGTCTTGAAAGTACGGTTCTGGTTCCTAACTCTGCACCGTAGTTTGCATTGTTATATCGTACGTCGTTAATTTACTTTACGCCAAACGCAATGGAACAATACCCTATTAGTTTTAAGTCCCATTATTATTAGCGATGTAACCTATTTTTTATATGTATATCCAAATGACTTTTTTAAACCTTTTTTACATTTTAAATCCCCCAAAAATGCATGTGTGGAAATTACAATATGCCACAAAACGGATGGTAATATTAGTTAAATCTCAATTTAGCGCGCACAGCGCATTACGAAAATTAAATATCACATGACTTTCTGCATAGTACCTAAAATTCTATGGTTTTTTTTAAAACTAATGATTTTCAGTTTAACTATTTTAACATTTTCTCGGTTATGCATCAGAATCACTTATTTTATCCTTGTTTTACTCTATGATATAGAATTTAAAAAAAAAAATACAGTTAAAGTAAAAAAGTATGTTGGTTTTAGATGGGTGCGAACCCACGTCAGAAAAGTCAAGACAAATAATACTAGTTCTTCAATACCTGAACCACTACACCACCAGGACTTTCATAACGGCATGATATATTATGATATGTTAACCATACATTGTAAATATCACGTGAAAATTTCAATCAACCAATAACGACCAAGCGTTTTACGCTTAAATGGAGATTGTGGTCTTCATATACGATATCTGAGCAAAAATCAACATTTGCTGAAGGTTTCTTATCTTTGGTATCTTAGTTTAAACTCTCTTTATGATTTGCAACTCTTTATTTCGTAATAAACAACAAAGTGCATTTTATGAACCGATCTGCGATATTTCACTAAACAACATTGTTAATTTTTCCTTCGAAAATACTTGCATCACATTTATTTAAGAAACAGGAACGTAATTTCTGTCTGTGAAATTTCATATAAAAAAGTTCAGTATTTCTTTAGTTATTTCCAGTCTATTCCTACAACTGCCCAGGTACTGTTTGCAAAATGCTATGCTCCGCCCAGTATCTTCCTCATTAGCCTTTAAGGAATTAGTGATTAAGTTTGGAGTTTCGTTTGTATTTCCCATACATTTCTTTTTACTAAAGCAGCGCAAAAATCCTCGGGAATTTATCAGACTCTATCATAGTTATATACTTATTTATTTTTTCTCTCTTATTAAATTAACCATTAGGCTTTAGCTAAACATATGCAAACAAAGAATCCACTTCATAGACGGACCTACCTTTAGAATGCCATAATTTAAAAACATGATAAAATATGCTTGATCAAGAACGTTCCGGCACATGACAATTTTCAAACGATGTTATGAAAACTTTAGTTACTATTATTGATGAAATTAGATACTCCAACACGTGTAAGGGATGGCAACACCGCATACTCGGGCATAGCTGAAGTATATATTGATGGCTCGTGGAGACATATTTGTAAGGACAATTTTACTGTAGACGATGCGATAACAGTTTGCAATTTAGCTGGTCTCCGACACAACTACACTGAGTAAGATTTCTTTCTTACATTTCTGTATATCGATACTGAGCGCAAGGAGCAAGTGAAATAAATGTACATGCGTTTCACATCGTAAAAAAGTTTGGGCATGAAACATATATTTCTGGTATTTTTTGCAGAAACGTATTAATACTTGACGCATCTGTCTATGGTGTTCACCAAAGGTCGAATCAGTCTGTAGGATCATTCCAATGCAAAGGTGATGAAGGCGATTTATTTGAATGTGGATCCGGCCAGTGGACAAATTCAGGAATGCACTGCACGAGCCGTCAAAATGTTGCTATAAATTGTAGTATGTGAAATTACTTTACACTAACATGCAGTTGATCATATTTTATACACACATGTAATGTATTACTGTAGAATGATTTTAGTTCATGAGATGCCGCTTGTTTTCGTACTAACATTTGTTTCCATGTTATCACAATGCCAAGTTGATAAATGTAAATAAAAGCACCCTTGGGGTTCAAATGAGCATTGTCACTTGCGGGGAGTTCGAAAGGGCACAAAGCAAATGATGTCCAATAAGCTTGTGCATGGAATGGGCGAAACTTAAAAATACCATAAAGCAATACACAAATTGTAATGATGATAAAGGCTTTCATTTAGCCGTTTCCAGGGCTGTGATATTAAGTGTAAATTTTGATAATGTTACCATAAAATATAATAGGAGCGACTTCACTTGTGAGATTGGTAAGTGAAGATGGACAAACTACTTACAAGGCAGACATTCAGGGAAAGGCTTCATCTACAGGACGAGTCGAAGTGTTTTACATGGGAAAATGGGGAACAATATGTGACGATTTGTTTGATAATCAGGACTCCCAAGTGTTGTGCGCAATGATGGGATATTCTATAGGGTAGGTAATTAAATTACCCTTTTAAGGATATAAAAACTATCAATGTATACATTTAGTGCTGTTCAAATTACAATTAGAAAATATTGCATAGATACGTTCATGATACCGCAACCTGTGTGCCATGGACGGACATAAGCACCACTTACCTTCAATCCCATTAACACTTATTTGCCTCTTGTAATTTTAGGAGGGTAAACAAGTCCTCTTATAATAACTTTTATGGAGACGGGAACACAGTTATTGATGATTTGGAATGTGCTGGTGTGGAAACAGATATTTCACAGTGCAAATCAAGAGAGTGGGGAACACATAACTGCATACGACAAGAAAACGTTTTTATCGACTGTGGTAAATATAGCATATGCGCGTTACCTATGTATTGGCGAAGTTATTAATAATAAGATTCAATTTGTCTTCGGTTTATATTTCATTCATGAATGTATGTTTAGCGAATATGTCATTATACAACATGTTATACATTCCTTCAAGAAAACAGGTTGAAGTAGAACCAGAATTGAACATTTCAACATTACATTAACAACTTCTTATCTCATTTACATATCCAATGGGATGCGATTCCCAAAATATAATTTATTAAACAAACACAACCACAGTATTGTCTTAAACTAGTAAAATCTTCATGTTTAATCAGTAAACATGTCCGCTTTTGAAGGTAGTAAACTCCAGCGTAATTATTCTCAAATTGCTTTGAACTAATTAGTTTACTTATACTTATTACTAGTTTCTTTTCAATACACTGTATCATCTTTTCAGACTTTCAAGAAAACGTGGATCCTTGTGAGAAAAGATATCATGTTCGACTTCCAAACCTAGAACAACGAACAGTATACTATAAAACGAATTCAGATCCAATTAATGACATTAAGCTACCCGCCGGATGGTACTACGTTGGTAATGTCACGATGCCATCGAAACCTCGACTGAATAGCTGTGGAACGCATATACCTATTTATACGTCAGGTAATTGTTTGACTTGACTAACTTTCGGAGATACCAAAAGGGAAACTGACTCACATGTGATTGGTTTGTATCACTTCAGTCCTGTAAAACAGACTGTACTATTATAATTACAATAATCGAAGTTGCCTCACTTCCGTTACTCATCTTAAAGCATATTTATTAGAATTGCACCAATAAGCCACCGTGTTTAATGGCACAAGGGTATATACACGACGAGAAACTATGAATATATTTTCCTGCACAACGAAAATAAAATATAATTGTTGCTTTGAATTAAAGTTGTACTAGTTCATCATCGACGTTTATTATATTTCACTGTAGAAAACATTTCGTCGATGAACAATGGTATTCAAAGTATAAAGGCTGTAGAATTGGGGCACGAAACAGTTACATACGACATACAAGTCAAGAACTGTAACAACAACTTTTTTGTGTATCATCTTCCTCCTACAAGTACACCAAACAGCGGATATTGCTTTGGTAAAATATTTTTTTGTAAAGCGAAAACTATCAATATTCAGTTTATTATAAAACATACTAAGTAACTTCTTAATTAAAAGAACTTGATATTCTTGTTATAACTAGCGTATAAACAATAAACAAGTTTACTTTGTTAGAATCAAACAAATAACAATACACTCATATAGTATCATTACTAAAACAATACACTTAATATTGCAGGCATTGGAAGCATAAGTAAGTAATAAATAGTAGCGACTTTTATTTTTAACGAGTTCTTTAAAATCAAATATATTCATTGTTATACTAATGGAAATAACAGTAGTATTTAAACTGTTGCATTTTGCTATTTATTTTTAAATGGATGTTATATTTTAACTATTTTTAAGTTTGTAACTTAAAAACTTACAAAAGCCATGGACGCGCCCCTGACTGAACAGTAGGCAAACTTTCGACCTCGACGGAGAAAGATAAACAATTGACCAAACGCTACCCAAATTGAAAAGTGCCTTGTTTAAGATGTTCATCATCCGGCCCTCCTCACCCACATAATTCAAACCCTTAATCCCTGGGCGTACACGCACTCATATTGATCACACGTACATTTAGATCCACCGCCATCTTTCGTTGCCACCAGCGTTCAAACTATCCTCGTACACAACAACACATCACTATGGTTCAAGTGCAAATTCGAAACCGATAAGCCGGATAAACTGTTTTATCGTGTCTTCTGGATCGTTGGTGAGGACACCACGCTAGTCAAAGGCTTCTGTAGTGCTGCTGATAACATGGCAGCTTGCTTATTAACAGACGGCGATCTTCAAAACAATAGCATCGGAATGGGCGATACGGTATGTCTATAGTTCGTGTGTAGTCAGTTTATAAATTTAAGCGGTGTGTGTGTTTTAAATATTGCTTGATCATTTTACTATTTGATGCTATCAAATAAATTATAAGAATTAATAAAATACTGCATATGGATGAAGTAAAGTAAGCGAAGTGTACATACTCTGATGTTATCGTTGCGATTGTACTTGTTTAGACCTTTGACACAAAAAATAACTCCTGTTTATATAAAATGGAATACGAAAAAGAAGAAAATGTAAACTGAAACCCTGTTAAAATGAACAGGGCCAATGAAAAAGAAACCGATTCGCCGTATATAGTAGCTTAATGTTATTGTACATCTTAAGGAATAGAAATAAATCTTTCATTTGCAATCTTTAAAAAAACATAAAGTTTAAAAAAAAATCAATCCATTTCAGATTCGCTGTTCAGTAAGAGCATACTATGAAAGCGACGGACAACCGGGACAAATGTCTGAACAGTCGGAACCGTTTTTCATCGGAATTAAAGTCTTGACTCCTTCAATAACACTGAGACACGGCGAGACGAAACCAATAGAAATGCAGCTTACAGTTCCAATAATATGTGAAGCTTTATATTCCCAGGTTGGACCTTGTAGAGTAAGCCTTCAGTACTTTGTGCCAGAACATGACTCCTGCGGAGCACAAGTCGTAACGGATGGCTGCACAACAATTCTAAATAAAGACAACTTTCCACATGCATTTGCAGTAAACATAAGCACTGCAGCAAATGGACAATATGGCGTAGCTGGACAATACAGTGTGTTGCTCCGGATTCCGCCAAGAACACATGGATATTGGCTTTTCTGGAAAACCTATAAACTAGCTCCAATACAGGTAATGTTTTTCGTATAGAAATGTCTGAAGTTGCATTATAAAAAGCAAACATTATATATGTTACTAAATCTTCTTATCTTAAAAATATGTTTAAACGTTAAAAGCAATGAAACCAATTCATATCTTACGTTGCCCGGTTGAATGACTTGAAACATTTGGTCATTGTGTTAATTCAAGGTCAAAGTTCTTCCAGAATCCGATACAAAATGGCGCGGAAAGGTGTGCACTGCAAGGAATGATCCGCACATGTATACCTTTGATCAAAGGTAATACTTCTAGTAGAACGTCTACGTATGTAGCGTTAATGAAATGTTTGGTAATGTTTGTTTATGAAATGCAGACTATGAGTATGTCGTTTCAATACGTGCTGTGTCATATTGTGATAATACTGTGATCAAATTGAGTAACCCGTTGTTGTTTATGTAGTTGGAATGCCGATTAAGTTCATTCAAAAGGAAATTGATAGTCTATAAGTGATCAATCTATATATTATTCTTTTTCTGTGTTATATGTTTGTATTGTAAAATAAATAATACTATGATTGTAGTTTATAAAAAAACTACATTTAAACAAAATTGGTTTCAGTTCGTTTGAACACCATGCAGATCCTGGAGATTATGTACTTTACAAACACAAGTTATATGACAACGTGGAAGTATGTGAAATAAGCTGTAAAAGCATGTTAAAACACAATACATGAAAACACAATGATAGCTTGTAAATATTATATGAAATTGTTTCAGTATATTAACGAAATAAAAAAAATGATATCGTTATTGTGAACAAATTATTATGATACTGTTGAAAAATAAAAACTATCTTAGTTGGAACATGTCAAGGTAGGTCATAAGATTTCAGTTTAAAGTGCATTGAAAAGTATTAAAACATTTTTCGGTTTCAAACTATTCGGCTTCCAAAAGAAAAGGAAACTGGTCAATGGATAATTATATTTGAGTGAACAAGAAGTATAATGAGTAAAAACCAATAGTTTGCAATTGCTGTCTATAAGTTTGGACAATATCAATATATTTAACTTCTTTATTTGAAAGACTTAAAGATAAACGTTAATTTAAAGCCGATTTACAATGTATAATGTATTGCTTTAATTTTACCATTTTACAGATTCAACACAGAATCGGCCATTGTACAAATGAAGCAAACAAGGCAAAGTGCAACTGTGGAGTAGGAGTTCGGGCTGGCCGCGATGTGTACATCATTAATGTTTGCAATAATTATATCGACATCGGCTATAAAATGTGCTTCGACAAGGCACTATCGGTGAAGAAAGACAATGACTTTACATACACGGTAAGTTAAATTGCATATGCTTGAAAGTCACTGTGTTTCGTCATTTAGGTATTGGCTTTTGAACTTCAAAATACTCCGACGCAATTTGTCTTTTGCATAATTGACGCACACGTACCGATGGTGCCAACAATCATAATCATTATGTCTCAAAGTACAAAAATGTACACATTTTATTTTAAGATTTATTTGCCGTACGGCACGGCAGTTCGTGCACGTATTGACAACGCCCCTTTTATGGGGGATGAAGGAGGAAGAGTTCTTGATCTGACTGTGATGCCTTCTCTTCACAATCGAGATGGAAACAGCACTGGTCTGTGTGGAACGCTTAATGGTTGCCAAGACGACGACATGGAAAATAAAACTGAGAGTGCATTTATAGAAAGATGGAAATTAAATGATACCCTTTCGCTATTCAGCAGCGATGTTCATGAACGGACTTTTAATTCGTGGGTAACACCGTCATGTGTTTGTAAAACTAATGGAGAAACTGAACTGTCTTGTGAGAAAAGTTTGTCAACTTGCACTAAAGGCTCAATAGCGGGATTTCATAGTTGCGATGATGTACTTAACAGGCGATCAGTTCGGTCTTTGACTAACCGGCCTAGGCTTCCTATTGTAAGGATACCAACAAGCAACCCATCGCTCGTTCGGAAAAAGGTATTTCAAATTGTGGACAACAAAGTAACGACAATTTAAATATCAAAGCTAATAGCGTACATTAAGTAAATATTGTAATAACTGTGTACCTTTTATAAATTCACTTCATGCAATTTATTTCAAATGATTCAATAATCTGTTGTATACTTTTTAAAGCGGGAAGCCCAGCAATGGACACCCTCAGACGCACAAAGGCACTGTCAAGCCAATATCCAAAATAGCAAAGCATTTGAACTGTGTGAGAAGGTTCCAGCGACGCACACAAATATCTCCGTCGAAAATTGTATACTTGACATAATGGTATGTGTAACCTCTAACACATTTGAGCTAGAGTAGTAGAGATAAAGAATAAAACTGTATAAAAATGAACGGTTTGGAATTATACTAGTTAAATGCTAGTCATTCTCTTAAGATTTATGTAAGATACCATTTTGTTCTGACATGTTGGCGAAGTTTCAACTTCACGCTGTCACTTTTCAAATATACATTAAAATTTATAATTCGCTAGATATCAGATATGATTGAATCGCAAGCAATATAAAACATCGCAAAATTAGACATTCGTAAATTTGGGGAAATATTCAGTACTAAATTTAACTAAAGGATAATATTTACATTATTTTTGCCTGTTTTTCATAACCAATGCATACCATGATAGAAATATACACAAACGATTAAAAATACTTATTATCTTTCAAATTGTGACTGAGTGGTGGCAAATAGTAGTAGGAATTATTTAGAAGCTGCAGTCGTAATACATGTTATTAAGATTTCAGTAAAAAGAGACGATATTATTCGAAACGTTTTTGCATACAACTAGGTCTAAAAAATGAATGTCATTGGTAAATAGCCGTTATGAATAGTTAAGAAAATATAACTATAAACTATTTACAACTTATGCAAATGCTGATTTATATGAGGTTAGCATTAAGCATCCTTTTTCCGAAGCCTTACACTCGTCGCTAGCCTTAAAGGTGCACTATTCCGACTGATGTCTAAAAATAATTATGCATTATCATGCTAAACGTATGTGAACTAAATGACCAAAAGGAAAAAAGCATAAACGTTTGGTTAAACTAAAAAAAATACGATATTTTGGCGTGTTTAGCTTTGGAAAAAAGGCATCAACCTTGAATGTGCACCTTTTATTTACCTAGGAGAAAACTAAAAGCAATAATTTATCGTATCAGTTTTATTTAAATTTATAGAATCCGCAGTGCAAAAGATGGTGGGGATTGCCCAAAATTAAAAGTATCAAAACATTTTAAGTTATGATCTATTTCTATTTGTGCATAATGGCTATCGAGAGAAAAACATACATCCTTCGCAAAATGATTTGGGGTTTTTTCCCAAAAAATATTTGTAGACACTATAAACATGGTTTGGGTCAACATGACCAAGACTTAACACAATCTTTGTAGTTTCTTTCTGAAAAATTTCCGAATAAGACAGATATTTAATAGAATTGTGAAAACTAGTGAGAAAAATGTCTTTTTTGAAAAATAAATAGACGCTATTACAACAAAACAGAATATGTTGAAATATATGATATAAAAACACATTAATTTGTATTTTCACAAACATTGCAAAGAAGCTATTTTAGCCAAAGTCTGATAAAGTCGTCATCGTAAAGTTTGCCTAATCTAATCACATACACATGCTGCAACGGATTTTGGTTGTACGCTAACTTAAAACTGAACCTTTTAAATAAAATACAAAATGAACCTTTAATACATTTGATCTTTTAGTCCTCGAAACTAACTTTTGTATTGTGGAACGTCCTTAATCAAACCTTTCCTATAGCTTATGAACAGCACATCGTGGACATCGATTTCACGTCAGTCAATGCAGGACACTTGTCAGACGCAAATACATCGCAACAAAACGGTTATAGAAGTCCTTATTAAAGAAACGGTAATTGCTCAAAATACTTCTGTGTCAACCGCAACACCAGGCCAAAATATATCCACGCCACACACGCCAGTTTTTTCACTTGCTGAACTTCAAGCCTTGAAAGATATGGAAAAAACTATAAAAGAAATCCAAGTTCTTTGCGCCAACAACTGTTCTGGAAAAGGAATTTGTAAAAATGGTAAACTATTTAATTAGGTAGTATAATTAATTTGAAATTGTTGTGATATGATTCTCTCATTTATTCATTGAAAAAACATGTATATTCGTTAAACAACAGGTTAATTGCAATAAAACAAACTTGATATAAAAGGCAAATTTTTGCGCTTCCATAATGTGATTTATCTGAAAGTTTCAAAATATAATCGTTTATACATAAATTCGTTTTATTTGGCGTTTTACGTTATAAAGGCATTTGCATTTGCGACAACGGGTATGGTGCAGTTGATTGTTCTCTGGACACCATTAAACCGCCAATTATTAAAGGGGTGTTGGATGAAGGTCATTGTGATGAAAATAAAACGGACTGCACGCATGCCTTTGTTTTTGGTGGCGTATTCGCGGGATCCAATCTTACATGCAAACTGCAATACTTTAATGTAAGTTTAATGAATGGTATATTTTTACCCCTTTTTTTTAATTATGATAACATTCTTTTCCTCGCCGAATAAAGAAATTTTGGCATGCATTGAAAGAGTGGTTATCGACTTTTGTCATGATAAAATGCTTAATGTTTCACAACAAATAATCACGTTGTTTTATGAATGTCATACAGATTGATATAAACGGAACTCGCCACGAAGACACATACAGCCACGAAGTCCGGGGTGATACAGAAACGTTGAGTGAAGCAATTTGTCCGTTGGTAAATGCAAGACGTCGACGCGACGTCAACTCCGATCATTTCGTACAAGGATACACAATCTCATTGAGCAATGATGGCCTACATTTCAGCAATGATACCGCCGACGTCTATATTTACAATTCTCACTGCCAAGTTTACACTTATGATAATACAAATTCGACAAAATCTGAAATAAGTTTCACCTTCACTCTTAAGGTAAGATTAAACTAATAGGTATATGCAGTTATATGTAACACAGCATCATATCAGACATAATCAATGATATTACCAGTTTCACCATTCGTGGATAATTGTTTGCCTCTGCGTAAAGCCACCGTGAAAAATACATATTCACTCGTGAAATTATAATGATATTTTAACATTATTAACACTAGTCTGCTTGTAAGTTGTACAAGACAATAAATTACTTGCAGTTAAGTTTGAATAATATTGCAATATTTAAACATATTTACAACATTGACTTCTCTACCGAGCACTGTTTTTATTACACAGTGAAAACACAACACATTTTCCATTACATCCATTAGTATTTGAGCATAGTGGTATACGATCGAAACCTTGTTATGAAACTAAACAACACAAACTATCATAGGAAGACAAAAGGTGATGACCAAAAACTCAAACATCAACTTGTTAACAAACATGTTGATCACAACTGTACAAAACAAACCCATTAAGATTTAAAAAGCCCTTATTCCAACAGTGTTGTCTCATTTAGCATTACGCAAAGTATAAAGCAAAGATTCTTTACAATATTTCTGGCTTTAACTCCTAACAAACCCGTTGTTATTATATGTGTCAATGCCTGTAAAAAGGGGTTCAAAGGTGCAAAAATGACATTTGCTTTTTTTGGTAGTTATTTATAAAGTACATCATTAGAAACAATTTGGCGAAAATTTGAGGTCAAAATCTTAAGTACTTTTGTTGTTATGACGATTTAAAGAAGCACAGGAGTCGATCAATTTATCGATGAAAGTGTCAAACAGTGGCATATATTTTTAGATAAAGAAATGAAACAACACATGCTTTTTATGTCTTTATATAATTTGTAGCTATATATCTTACACAAAATAACATATTATTGAACTGGTGACAAAATTCTTGTAAAATTATGATTGAAGTTTAAAATGGCAATCAAAATGTTACCATGACAACCACAATACGATGCAATTCAATATTAAACGTAAATCACACACGCCGCTCTTAAAAAGTACACAAATAACCTAAGCATTGGCAGACACTTATATTTATAAATATTACAAATATATTTAAAAAAAATATTCAAAATGTTTAAGACTTTTGTTGCTATGGTGATTTAAGTCCAAGGGGGGTCAGTGTAAATCAATTCTATTATCGAAATATGAAGACAATGTACATCCATTAATAGGTATTTTCATGTATCTATGCATTTTGTAGCTATGCTTATTATACACATTATAATTTCACTAATGGACAATCCTGTAATAAAAAAACAAGAAATGTAACAAATATACACAGAAACATTGCCATGGCAACAAAAATACAAAGTAGTGTATTTATTGTCTCTGTACATGTGTTTGAATCATAATTTCTTAAAATATAAGTTTACATAATGCAATATTGTATTTAGATATATAAAACATATTACTACACTAAGAAACAAGTTGTAACCATGGCAACCACAAGTATCAATTTTCAATACATTACATGTACAAATCAATTCTAGAAGAAAACTTAATGACAATAAAAATTGATGATATTAGCATAAAAAAAATATCACTGCATCATTTGTTAATTGTCAATGTTACTGTAATTTGATGAAAAAAGGATATTAGGGTTCTAGCAAGAGTTATGGAAGATTTCTGCACCCTGTTCTTTTTTTGGAAGCACCCGTCATGAAGAGTAAGATTGGCAACCTCCTGCCTTCATAGAATTAAAAGCTTAAGACAGTCAAATATTGATTTTGTTTTGATAACAACTTTATATTCACAAGATTATAAATACACACAGGCTTTAAATATTTGGCACTTGAAACCTAATAGTACTTCAATTAAACATTATACAATATTCCTAACATTTTCTGTAATAAACATTCAAAATGTTAAAATTCTTCACAGATAAATGAAGGGTGTCCTATTGAAACATGGAAACCTGTCTCTTTTCTGTAGCTCCCTGTCTTTCTTTAACCTGGCTAAACCCCTAAGAGGTTTGTTTATATAGTTACAGTAAATATCAGCTTCTAATTCCTGCAGATATCTTATACTGAGAAATAATGTTATTACTAATTTCTGAATGACAAACACTAGTCCAAACAAACAGCTCTAAAAAGTTAATTAACAGGTTGTACAGTTTGTTCAATGCTTTGGTTGAGACTGTCTAGGGCACACGGTCTTTTTCAATGTCTAATCTGCTGTATTCTCTGATCTTGTTTTGTTAATACCACTGCCATTCAAGATCCATCCCCTTGATGAAGAATTCGGAAAGGAGTTCTGGGTACACAACTGCTCTGGTTTTCATCAGGTAAACTAAACCATCACCGATGCAGCAAACCTGCACCGCACAAAGCCAGGCCTGTTTGCTGAAAGTATGGATTGATAGAAATTATGTTTAGATCAGTCATATTTTGACATCACAAAAACACACAAAAAAAAACAGTCTTATATAAAGATCAAGATATCATGCCAGTGTTTTGACAATGTCAGGATTTACTTGGCTAGTTTAAACAGCTTTTATTTTTGTTTAACATTGTTGAAAATTTGAAATGTAATATGGAAATAACATACTTATGAAAGTTAACATATACATTCTTCCTCTGGCAACAGGTATGCAAGGATGTATTTTATCAATTTCAACAGTTATTGAGTTATGGTCAAGGTTATTTTGTTTACATGTAACTGACACCAATTAAAAGGCTAACGCTGAGGCGAATACTCTTAAAAATCTAGGGCTCAATTCTGTTAGGTAAGTATTTTCAAAATTAAAGTGCTCTACTTTAGGGTTTAATGTGAACATTTTATTAACTACCTGCTAAGACCAAAGTGCCAATTTCGGCTTTTTATCTCCAAGCCATGGTACTTGAAGAAGTGATCATCATGCTCACAACAGTGTCTGCTCCCTTTCAATTCAGTCTCATCGAAGAAATAAACTGCTTGTTGTCCTGCAACATTTGATACACATCTTTATTTTATACATGCTATTTTGTTTATCTAAAATATTGCATGATTTCAAAAAAAAATATGGAAACCAGATAATTATTCGGTATTACACAATATGTCTTCTGATTACGTATAACAAGGTTGTCATGTGTGCAACCAAAAATCTTCTCCTTGCTTGGAAAAGCTGTCAATTAACAACCGTTTATTAATTTGTGAACTTAAGTTATAAATAACTAAAATGTACCAGAGTGCTCTGCACATACTCCAAACTACGATGACACCGCATTTCCATCAAGTTTTTAACAATATTGGACCAATAGGTTAGGCATGATTGGGGAAGAAGACTGGCAGGCAACTGTAATGGAGGGGGCCGGGCAGGTAACATGGATACTGTCCTGAAATAAGATAGCAATATGATGTTATGTAGTGCACTGTGATCTCTTGTCAATTCATTATTGTTGTTATCAAAACTCATAAACAGATTTCAATTATCTACAATGTTATCGTGGACAGGTTGAGTTTTTCTAGTAAATGAAGGTCATTCATAAGTTACACAAATCCTTATTAAAATGTCATCAGTGTCGTTGACATGTCCATCGGGAACACTTTACTCCCATGACTACAAAAACATATGACTCGGTATGATGAGGAGTTTATATAATTATACCAGTTCATTCATTATTATGGACAATGTGGTATGGAAATTAAATAAAACCGCCAGTTCAAGCCATTTGTTTACTTCCGGGTTTATGACAATTGACGAATATTTTCGCCTTTTTCTATATCATTTTAACATTATAAAATTTAATATTAAATGTATACAACTGCAATGATATTTACCTGTCAAAACTCGACAGAATCATCTTCGAAAAGCAGCAAATGAAGACAAAAAACGTAAATGTTTGAAAATTTCTTGTTTGTCAATTACCAACCGGAAATTACGTATATGCATAAGGGAGATAACCTTGTTGTTATTATACTCGTCGCTATCGGTAACATCGTTGTCGGAGTATATGTATATTTTATGGATGCAATTTAAAAAATTGTGGTACGTTAAAATTTAGAAATCTAACAAAGAAATGGTGACTTATACCAATTAAAGTCAGTGAAATAAATCAACAAAACTTTAAACACGTTTTTCTCGAAATTGAAATTGCCGACTTTGTACCCCTTTCTACAGGCGTCGTCACATATAAGTTCATGTGCAATTAAACAAGTGATGTCAATAAATGCTCGCCTCAATTTCTTTGAGCAAACTTAATTGAATCCATCTGAGAACTCTTCTACCTCTCAGATAGTCAGATCATATTTTATTTTCGAGTGTCATAGAAAAATACTTTTTTTCCGGAGTGGCGAAGCCACGAGTGATATTGTGTGTGGCCTTGCTTTTATCACGTATAAATAAATTACAATCTTATACTAAAATCAACAAAGTTTCTTCAAAGTTTCTTTGATACTTAATTCCGGAGATTTATTGCTACTTTATTATTTTTGTTTCTATATACCCACTCTTTTGAATATCCTTTTGTTACTCGTGGGAAGTCCCCCACCCGCAGTTTTGATCACAGATGACGTAGATAGTCGTCTCAATGCCTGCTTGTGAAGAAATAGTTATCCAAGAGATCTTATAAAGTTTATTATGATCTCGTGTTTCAGCGCAGACATATGATAAACATTCATCAATAAACTTTAATTAACACATATATGCTTCTTATTATAACAGTTAATGCACGTAATATTTTCAAATTGAAAATAGAATGAATACATTGACCAAGTTACACAGGTCGCCATTAACTGAATTAATATTTGAATTGTCGAAAGGATAAACACAACAAATGTTGATAAACATTGGATTAAAAACAGAATTAGAGTTTGTTTCATGAAAAATTGTTTCATAAATCATTGATATTAGCAAGAGGATGAAGATCACGCTTCGTTGTTGACATATGACTTGACGTGTGGTGGGGTATTTTAGTGTATCAGTTATTTGTTGTCTGAATTTTCATTTAAGTCCGT
Organism: Mya arenaria; assembly: GCF_026914265.1. Classification (NCBI taxonomy): domain Eukaryota; kingdom Metazoa; phylum Mollusca; class Bivalvia; order Myida; family Myidae; genus Mya; species Mya arenaria. Next base: position 5,601,136 of record NC_069123.1, on the reverse strand, counting down.
ATTACAAAGTCAAACAGATTGAAAATATGTTAAAAAAATGATATTATATTATTTAATGTTCGAACCTTTTTGTTCTTATAAAGTAGTTCTTAAATTCTTAAATATGATATTTTTCACTTCTTAGTTTGTAGTAAAAGTATCAACTCGATATTTTTACTGCTGTTATTTCACTGATGAAACTCCAGTATTTGTATTATTATTCCACAGGACGGTTATTGCTATATTAAGGGACAATGCATGTTTAACGGATCAATGCATATGAGTGACTCCCTTAAATGTGATCCGTCCATGAGCAAAACTGGTTGGACACCTGTAACAACAACGACCCGGACATCGACAGCTTCATCGACCATACACACGTCCACATTAACAACGATACCAAAAGGTTTGTTGATACTAATTTATTTCACCCTTATAGCTGATCACTATGATTAACTTTGTGGGTAGAAAATACTACTAGAACAGATGTGAGGAACCTCGAAGAACACACTCACACAACCTCTTGGGAGAAAAACAGACGCGCTGACATCTTTTTCTTCTAAATACATTAAGTTTATTCAACAGTATTTCAATATCTCAGTAGAGCTGTAAAGTTATTAAGATGACTTAATGATTGAAAAAAAAAACATATGAGTTTGCCTCTGAGCTTGTGACAGTGTACTTAATACCATACAAAAAAATTGTAATAGTATTTTAGCACTTTTTGTCATATTGTTCACTTTCATACCACTACAATTCTCTAAATCTTTATTAAGCTAGTCGTGCAGTTTTTCAAATGAAAAGTTGAAATATCCGTTTAAACTTAAAGAGATGCATTAATTTTTTAACAAGAACGTGTTATAGACAGCACTGCCATTGTAACGAAATATTGTTACGCGAATTGGCTTGTTCGTCTTGTAACATACTTATCACTTGCTGATGGGTTTATTCATGTGCTTGTATCTCCCTATAAAGATGTTACTAGAGTACTCAGAAACAGTACTCACGAAACAAATTGATGCATCAGTCAACTAAACCATGTCAATTGAGGTAATGCGAAGTTAAGTCTAAATTGAAGCTTTTGATGTTTGATGAATGTCGACGGTCACTTAATCATTTAATATTAATGAACATATGTTGAATTGCAGAGTCCCCGTGCAAGAACTCGTCCGACATGTGCAAAAACCACCCCAACACGTTCTGCCAGGAAGACAGAGATACCTATCAATGTGTTTGCCAAAGATACTACGAACAGTTGGATAATGGGACGTGTAAAGGTAATTGAACTATTTGTATTAATTATGAACTAAATTAAAAAATATATAGTTGTAGTTCGAATTATTTCATGTATAATGAAATAAATGCACAAATTGTAGTCGTAACATACTACACTGTGTGTGACTGGTTGTGTTCATAAACGTCTAGTATCATGACTTATTGTATGTTCATGAAGTATGTTTATGAATTACTAGTAGCAGTGTAACTTGTTGTATCACATACGAAGTTTGCAACATTATGTTCATGGACTAGTTATGTGACTGGTTGTACGGTTTATGATTTAAATTACTTGTCACTATTTGTTTTTGAATATTTTTGTGTGCTACATGTATGAACTAAATTCATTAAGTACTTTACCGCTGGGTAGTTTTATCGGAATCGAGAATGTTAAGATAGTACAATACGATATTCGTCTATATCCTTCTATTGTTAGATTCTACAATTATATCTTTACAAATGAATATACATAAAAGAAGGGAATGAAAACACAAATATGTCCAAGTTTTGAAAATGTACACATTTACTGGCAACTAAACGGATTTGATTTGATTCGTTTTGTTTACAACGCGTAAACTATTGTTGATGATAACTCGTCGATTTCACTCTGCCTTTAAAACAGTCAAATCCTCAATTTAGTTCACCTAAAATGTTTATTTCAGCTCACTGAAAAATTGTATTTTAATGATGCATTTTGCAGTTGCTAATGCAGTTTCCAACCATTCTAGAAATTTGAAAGATATATTTTAACACACTATTACAGAAACAGGCGAACCACGAGTCAACGATAGATTTGCGGAAATAGTCAAAAACAGTAAGTGAATGAAAATGTCTGTGACATCTGTAACAATGGGCACTAAACATGCATTCTGCAATTGTTAAAGGTAAACTCTTTCGTATTGCTTACTGGGGAAAATAACCGCAACTTTCTACAGATATTAATAACTATATTTTATAATAATTATTCGTTGAACATCAATTCTCATTCACATTTATAATGCCTAAAAGTCTATTTTGGATGTTGTTGTTTTTTTAAAACGAATCCGAGACTATATCATCATCTTCATGTATACTTGGCCTTACCTACAACCATGCGGTAGGTGATGAAACTGAATGCTCAAGTGTTATTTTTGAATATTACTAATCTACTTAAAATACATCAACACAACAAAAACTATATACACGTATAAAACAACTATTATTAGAACATACTATGTGTTTTAGGCAACGATGCCAAGGAGGAAGTGGATATTTTTAGAGTCGAGATTATCCTTAACTACAACGTTCCAGAGCATGATTATCTTGAAATAGCAGGCACTTATGAGACTTACAAAACAGAGTTAAAGGACAAGGTAAACATTTTAAAGATACGACAACTTTCATTTAAAAAAATCATGATCAATTTCCACTATTTCAAATGGCTATTCCATGCTTACGCGTTTTACATGTTGGACACATATCTATATTTTAAAATATCCTTAACTATTCTATGTTAATACTCGTATGCCTAATATATTTATTTTTTTAATGTGATGATGTCTTTAATTTTTTTGCGATTTATTATTGAATTCTGTAAAGCCCCGGACGCTTAAAGAATTGAGGGATCCAGAATAGTGCAAAGACGTTATATTGCTGGATCTAGAACATCAGGCTCAAAGATGTTTTAATAACTATAAGATCTAGATATTCAAGTTCTTAAATTTGTGTTTGACATAAGTTCTTGAAATAATTTAGAACTTGATGTTCTGAAAGCGGTCATTTAACATTCTTGCACTGTTCTAGAAACTAAATAAAGAAACAATATTAAGCTGTTGAAGAATCGGGTTCTAGAAAAGTGCAAGAACAATAAATGGCTGGTTCTAGAACATCAAGTTCCAGAATTTTAAGACCTATGTTTAATTTCTCGAACCCAATTCTTGAACTATTATTGTAGTTTAAGAAATAAATTCTACAGACAAAACTTCAAATGAGGAAAATAGACATTAACGTCAACTGGCCCGAATGGCAACAGTTGGGCTTGAACTAGATGATGAAATTTAAAAAAATGTATTACTTCTACAGCTAGGTTTATATTAGGGATGACTGTATTAATATACGTACAACATAAAAGACTTACAAACAACAACACTATTATTAAATAATATAGCAATAATGAATGACGCTATTGAAAACCCTGCAAAAAACATATTATTCTTACAAAAGTATAAAAGAAATTTACTTTTGATGTTAATAACGGAGAAAACAATTAATAGAAAATGCTCAAAAATCACAATTTTCGAACTATAATTGTTAAAATTGTCGTCTGGGAGTCCCACTACCCCCCCCCCCCCCCCAATCCCCCGCAATGATATCAAACCATCTCTGGAATGACCCCATTTATGACAGGATACAAAGTTCTTTACAAATGCAAACGGATCAGGTTTGTGACAGTGACCAAACACTAAATAGTTTTAATCATTATAGCAAGTTTGAGCGTTTTTGTCAATTTTGTTAACATTTTGCTACACAAAAGCTTAACTTGTATTGACATTGTTGAGATCCTGTGGTACTGTGAATCAAAAATAAAATAATTTGCAGAACAGTATTGAATGAAGCCGTCGCATTAATGATTATATATTTCCTATTGAAGTATGATTGTATATAATAAGGACTTACTTTTAAAATAATTAGCAGTCAGAAGTAGTATTTATCTCATACGGGTCCTGTCTCTATTTTACTGATATATCTTTGCTTTATAGCTTAATCATTCAGGAAATATATCTGTTACATATCCATCAGACTAATTTAATTGATAATTAAAGGGAACTGAACTTTTCTCAAACATGGTGCCAACTATTTGAAGAAATAATATTATGTTCTTCTTGCAAGTTTATATAGTCCAGTGTAAACAAATCTGTATATTGTTGAAAAACAATTTCTTTGACGATACTTGAACAATACATTAATTTCTTTAATGCGCATATTAATGAACAGCGATTGACAGTCAATACGCCTCGAGTTGACATGAAATTTGGCTGTGGTGATCTCGGAAGGGGTGTCTCCGCCCAACGAGGACATTTTGCAAAACTCGCACTTGATATAAAGGGATTGCAGACAGATTTCAGCGTTAGTTAGTTTGTCCGATTTTGGGTTGATCAGGCAGTAACTTAACCATGCATTTGGGATTTGAAAATTGGTCAGATTTGTTTTACTTGTTTGTCATCACTGGCATGCATAGCCATCAAAAATATTTGTTCCATGATCGTCAGATTGACGGGCTTGACATTGTTAATCAAATCAATAATAATATCGTTGCAAAAACATGAATTTATGTTAAGTAGTCCTCTGAAACTGTTTTCAAAATTTCCATTTAAGGTATATAAGTGCCCTTGATTCACAGTTCTTGAACTACACAGGCTATTTCAACAAATGTCTAGAATATATGTAGGTCTTGAAGTTGAAGACATTTTCTTCTCTTGAATCCTAATTCGAGGACTACTCCATTATTTGTCCAAATAATTGTACGTGGACGTATTTGTTTACGATTTTATCTGGCAAATTTTTCACGTACAAATTGTTTTGACTCCATTTCTGGACAGTTGTTCCGATTGGGATTCTGGGTTACAGGATAAAATGTCTATAAAAGATAGAAAAGAACAAGCAAAACTACCATTTAAATGTTACTTCATATCTGTTTCTTGCACAAAAAGCAAACATTCAATGATCGGTTGTGATTTTAAGGTGTTGTTTGTTTCAATCCTTTCTGTCAAAACATAAAGTTTAGTACATGAAACAGACAACAGTTTTGTATGCAGTTCACATATGCAAAACTGCTTTAACCATTTATGCATAATTGGGATAACTGATAATTTCGCATCTTTTAAAGCTGACGGACTACTACAGAGGAGCCTTAGGACGAGGCCTAAAGGATGTCTACATTTTGGATATAACGTAGGTTTCCTATAAGGCTAACGTCGAATATTTATCTTAAGTATTTGACGATTTCTTCCTTCGATTTTATTGTTAGTTCAAAGTCATTCATACCTATATATTTAATTGCGTTTTATCGAAATGACATATAATGATAATTTTCTTAAACCATACAAGAAAAGATAGCGACGCGTTGTTGTGCGGGACTCATCCGGAATGTGGTGAGACAAATAGTTTTCACCCACGGATAAATCAATCGAAAATGCCTATCCAGTGGAAAAACTTTTTACAAGTAAAATATCAATATTTACATATCCTGAGGTTTCTATGGCGTTACGAGTTAGGCTGCTTTTGTAGGACAGGGAGCCTTCATGTGGACCATGCGATTAAAAGCTCAACAGATGGATTCGTTCGAAATGCGCTTGCTCATGCACTTGTTCAATTACATGGTCATTCGCTTGCGGTATTTAAGGAAACTGCCGAGGTACATGGCATCAAAATGGAAGGGGAATTTGGTAGGTTGACAATAACATCATATATCCAATATGCTATAATTGAATATATGCAATATAATAGACGCATCCGTTTGGTGTAGTCAATGCGGTTTAAATCAAAATAGTATTTTGATCTTAACACGTGAGCCAGTTGAAAACAAGAGATGTTAGTCAAACATTATGCCTCCCCCCCCCCCTGAGCTCCATGTTGTCAGGATTATATGGACAATTGAATGAAATATGCATGAACCGAAATGACACCTGATTTGTCACCGACATTGGATGCCGTTGAGGCAGTTTTAAGATTATGACCATTCAACATTTGAGGATAGAGTGTGTTATGACCATGACCTTTGACTCTATGACCTCAAAATCCATAGGAGTCATCAGCTGGTCACCAAAAATCAAAAGGCAAAATTGAGGGACATGGGTGCAGGCATTGACAAGAAATCACACAGACAAGCTTTTTTCGTTCAAGGTCACTGTAACCTTGACCTTTGACCCGATGACCCCTAAAACATAAGGGGTCATCTACAGGTGACACAACACCAAGTCAAGTTTGAGGGCCATGGGTGCAGGCATTGTCGAATTATCATTTGAAACAATTTCGCATTCAAGGTCACTGTGAACTTGACCTTTGACCCAATGACTTCTAAAATCAGTAAGTGTCATCTCCTGGTCAGGCCCAACTTCCATGTCAAGTTTGATGATCATAGGTTCAGGCATTGTTTAGATATTACTGGGAGAAGAATGGTTAACTTTTTGTGTTAAAGGTTACTGTGACCATGACCTTGGCCCAATGACCCCCAAAGTCATGAGGGTCATCTACTGGTCAGGCCCTACCTTCATGTCAAGTTTGATGAAAATAGGTCCAGGAATTGTCAAGTTTGCTTTCAAGGTTATTGTGACCTTGACTCCTAAAATCAATAGGGGTCATCTACTGGTCAGGCCCAACCTCCAAGTCAAGTTTGAGGGCCATAGGTGCAGGCATTGTTGAGTTATCACATGGACAACTTTTACAATTCAATGTCACTGTGACCTTGACCTTTGGCCCGATGACCCCCAAATACAATACGGGTCATCTACTGGTCAGGCCCAACCTCCAATTCAATTATGAGGGCCATGGGTGCAGGCATTGTCGAGTTATCACTCGGACAACTTTTTACCATTCCAGGTCACTGTGACCTTGACCTTCGACCCGATGAGCCCCAAAAACAATAGGCGTCAGCTACTGGTCAGGCCCAACCTCCAATTCAATTATGAGGCCCATGGGTGCAGGCATTGTCGAGTTATCACTTGGACAACTTTTTACCATTCAAGATCACTGTGACCTTGACCTTCGACCCGATGAGCCCCAAAAACAACTGGCGTCAGCTACTGGTCAGGCCCAACCTCCAAGTTAAGTTTGAGGGCCATAGGTGCAGGCATTGTTGAGTTATCACTCGGACAACCTTTTACCATTCAAGGTCACTCTGACCTTGACCTTTGGCCCGATGACCCCAAAAAACAATTGGGGTCATCTACTGGTCAGGCCCAACCTTCATGTCAAGTTTGATGACCATACGTCCAGGAATTGTTGAGTTATCACTCGGACAAGCTTTGGTCTACCGACGGACCGACCGACCGACCGACCGACATACCGACATGCCCGTGCAAAGCAATATACCCCTCTTCTTCGAAGGGGAGCATAATAAAAAATATTTTACAATTCATTTCAGTTTTACGTCCCCCACCCACTAACACAGTTTCATAATAATAGTAGCATTTGTCACACGTTGATGAACTTATGTCGAACCTTAGTTTCTTTGCATATTACTGGGAAAAATAAATTTCCTCTTTTTTTACATCAGTTGTTGGAGAAGAGACAGAAGTTTACAAGCGCACAATTCTTTGCAACATGTTCACTAAACTTCATCCTTGCGAGGATGGTTTTCATTGCGAAATTGTGGGTGAAGAACCAGTTTGTAGGTGAGGTCAAGATAAACAAAAGAATATTCAATAGATGTCTACGATTTTCATAAAAATCTAAATATTGAAATAATAATACACAATATCGTCGCAGCTGTAATTAAAATTAAATGAAATTAATTATTTATGGAGCTATTTCAACTGTTAGGCAATTGTGTTTATTTGTAATGTTTCAGACCCACAGAAATGTCCGTAATTGAATCGAAAGATACTATTTTGCAAGGTAAATAGCAACACGTCCCTTCCTAGCATCAAAGAAAAGTGCTTAGATGTATATTCATATGTTAAACATGTTATTTTATAATTGGCATAATGTTATGTTGTACAGTTAATTATGAAAACGAATATATCAACAGATGTGAACGATACATGTCCACATGTTCAAATGATTAATGTAATAAATCATATATTTTTATTTATTGTTATTTTATAAATAGAAATGTCTGAAATACGAATCAAAGCAGAAATGGATTCTCATAAAAAAGGTTTGTTTCAGGAACCTCCCAGACTGTTTTTATTGTCGCTGTGTCGATTGGAGCGTTTCTTGTTCTTGTTATCGCCGCATTGGTATTAATTGTGTGTAAACACAAAGCTAAGGACAACTTTGCATCTGAAACTGAACAGCACGATCGTTTAAACAACACCTACAATGACATACCGATGCAGAATTTAAATAACTTTGGAGACAACATTAAAATTCCGAGAGCTCAGCTCACTAATTCGGAGTTATCAGGACGTACAAGAACGTCAGAATCCAGGTAAGATAAAAAAGAAGTTATTGCATACACAACCAGACTTATTGAAATTGTTTACGAAGGCTTCAGCGCGGGTGTGTACTATCAAACACGCGGGAAGTGCGTGACGCAACTGTTTTGTTCCATGTTGTCATAGACAACGTTCAATAACTAACGTGCGGTATTATTGAAAAGCCTGGTAATTTATCCGCACGGTTTAGCTCCGCCTTATTTTTATCGTTCACTTAAAGAAAACACCCTAAAAATGGTAAAATTAGTATTTAAGCAAAAATTATTTTAATCGTTGAAATGACTCATTTATGACACTTATTGGCTGTATGAAATTTTATTCATGAATGAGCATTGTAATTTGATAGCCACATACGTTTTACGTAAATGAAAATATTAATGATCCTTTTCGCAATTGAATGCAAATAACGTTAGAAGAAGAACTGTGTTATTTAATATTGAAATTGAATCATTGTTTCAGTATGGAATTGCATAAGGGAAACCAGAGAAGGAATGAAATGGGTCGCTCTAACAAAGCCTACCAGACGTAGCTTATAGTCGACCACGAACGAACTTCTGTTTTCGGAGAAAAATTCAAAAGAAAACCTTTCTAGTAAAGAGTGTTTGTAATTCATTTATATCCGGATTGCCTATGTATGTATGCATTAAGGAAAATCAAATACCATATGTTTAAAGTTGAGAATAACCCGCATGTGAATAATAAAACAATGTACGTTGAAATGGAAATTATACGTAAAGAACATACACGACAACCTGAAGGTTTATAATTAAACTGAGATGGTACGTTGTTATTTGCAAATTTCATACAAGTAATTCATATTATTCGTCGTATATTATCGATATCAATTTAATAAAAACTTTATTGTAAAATGATTTCAATGAAAATAAATGTATGTATGATTATTTTTGCGTTGAATAAATGTTAACAATAAAATTTCTATGTATTTCAAAATTTATCAGCAGACTGACGGAACATGCTTTAAACTGGCAATAAACTAATATCAATATGTTTATCCCATTGTGCAATTGTCCATTTGTCTTGCATTTTAAAGTATTGTAAGAAATATGATTTATGCTACACATAGACACAATATGCATTGAATTATTCCTGTTCAGACAAGTGCAAATGTATGTTACTGAGACTGGCTAAAAACATATTAAAGTCACAATCGTCTTGCGGAAATATACCTATATACATACATATATCAGTGTTTGATTGTGAGGTAAAATTGATATCAATAAGCCACTTGGTGGTATGTTTTTTTTTATAAATACGTCAAAGATATACGGCAAATTACATCAATCTGGAAGTGTTTACTCTTTGTAACATGCCATATTTCTTTTAATTGGCACATGACAGTTTATCAAAACATTGTTATACCATCTTAGACCACTGGCTACGTTCCATATTTACGGGTTTTGAAGATGAATGGTTTGTGATTTCATAAAGAGGCTGAACATGCTTGATCTACTTGATCTTCTTCTTATCTTTTACATTTTTTTCACCGCATTGTTTGTCCTCGTACACCGGATATTGTCATTTAACCGAATACACAGTGGTTACGTTTAACCAATTTTATTTTTCTAAAGGGAATTTTCCAACGTTGTTTCATGTTGAGTACACAAGTGAAGCTTTCTCCGCATATATGGTGTTAGAGATCATGAAGCACTCGAAATCTGTGTTGCATGCAAATTGGTTAATATATAGGAAATTTCTTAAGTGGTCTGTAACCAATACACTCGTAATATGATGTGTATCAGGATAATACTTAGTGCTTGACATAATACTTTTTCCATTGGGATGGCACTATTTTTTTCAAATTTGTATTTATTTTCTAACATGACATAACATGAATCTTCAATTTGTGCAGCCAAAAGAAAGAAGAAATCATCACTGCATGACTCATGAGAGTGCATTATAATCTGAAAATGTGCGAACAAAATCCAACCTGTTACATATTTTCGAAACTTCTAGTCTAACCGTTTTCCGACGAAATTAATGTCTAGCACAGTCAAACTTCATTTCTAAATGTTTAAAGCAATATCAACTGATGTTATCGACAAACTTTGTATAAAACTAGAGATTGCTTTTTTGAAAAAGCGCTTGTCTCAAAATCAATAGGGGTCATCTACTAGTCATGAACAACTAGCATACCAAGTATGAAGTTCCAGAACTCAAAGGATCTTTAGTTATTGAGCGGAAACCGTTTCTTCACCTCGAGGTCACGGCGACTTTGACCTTAAACCAAATGATCTCAAAATCAATAGGTGTCATCTACTAGTCATGACCAACTAGCATAACAAGTATGAAGTTCCTCGGTCGAAGCGTTCTTTAGTTATTGAGCGGAAACAAAGTGTGACGTACGGACTGACGGGCTGATTGACTGACTGACGGACAGGGCAAAAATAATATGTCTCCCTATGAATGGTGGAAACATAAAAACACAATTAGAGCAGGATGGCAGACGAAGAGGTCAACGTTCTTTACAGACCTAAACATGGATGAAATCTGTGACAGTGACCAAACACTTTTCTGTTTTAATACGGTATTAGCTGTTTGTGACCAGCTCTTTGTCCGAAATGGTTTTTGTGCGTATTTCGTTCCAAAATGATTTTCCAATATTATTTACAGTCTAGCAACTTTTTGATGACAGTGAGCATCCTGTGGTTTTACAGAAAAAAAAATGTGACAGATTTGTAGAACAGTGGTGAATTAAGCAATTTAATTAATCATAATATATTTCCTATTATAGTGCGACATAAATTGTATTTACCCATGCCACTGGAATCATTGAAATACGTGGAAAAATGGTGCTTGTTATTTAGTACTGATTTTTGATGCAAATGGCAAATTTACTTTAAGGGGAGGTAACTCAGCTATTCTTATGAGGAACCGTATATAAAAACTCTTAGACAATTTATCCATTTAACTTAATTAAGCTTCCTTTTCTTTGTCTGTTAAATATTATGAAAACATATTTCTACTCTTTATAATTAAGTTAAGTTTATTATATGTTCAATATTTTTAAATAAAAAAAACATATTGGTATTCATAGTATATTATACGGCGTCCCGTTTTAATGAAATCAGCATTCAGTAGTATTTATGTAAGCCTCCTGTTTCTATTTTTCTTTTATATATTATTTTTTCATAATTCAATCATCCAGGTAGCAAGGGTGTTACGCATCCACCGCAATTATATATTCAAGAAAAGAGATCATGATAATACGGACACGATACATATTCCATTGTAAAATTCATTGTAAATAGCTGAAGTTCAATGAACATTGAGGTTTCAAGTTCAATAACTTACGTTCATGAGCTTGTTTGTAAATATTTAAGATACAGGCAATTACTAATGGCATAAGGATCAATAACTTGTTTTGGTATATTGTTGTTGAACAGTTCATTACAAATGTATAGAGTTGGGTTTGTAGCATGTCCATGGTCTCACTTAGTGATCATTGGTCAGATATTCGTTTGACTTATTTGTCATCACTGCATAGCCATCAACAATAGTTCCCCTATCTGTTCCGTGATTGCGATATGTTCGTGGTCGAAATTGTTGATAAGTTGTGACCTTAATTTATGAATATTAGATCTTTGTTAAATCATGAGTCTCAGTTCTTCAGTCCTAAGACTCAAACTTTGCACTATATTCACAGTTCTTGAACTTTTAAAAGATCGTTAAACACATTTCAAGAATATTTTAAGTTCTTAAAGTTATTTCCATTTATCGAAAAATGATTCGAGAACTACTCGCGCTAATAACAATATACTAATGAAATTGAATACTTTTTTTATTATTGAAATTAAACAACATTCATTTTCCACAATCATCACATTACTTTTTTTCTGCTTGCAAGGATACACCGAATTCAATAATGTCTGAAGACTAACTTACAAAAATGAATGTACTGTCAATTACCACGCAAAAACCTGGCTCCGTCATACATTGAGCGTTTAATGTATTTCTTCAATAGATCATATAATTCTCCCATATAAAAACAAAATTATAACAGTCGATTATAAGCGACAATTATGTAGTATATTACAACTCCATGTTATACCAACCCATGCTTCAGAGTTGGTCTACTTGTAGGTAGTATGTATTTAAGTATTCTGTTGAAATAATGTATGTATCGAGCGTATCTAATAGGCAAGTAAATTTGTAAGAATAGTAATATACAATATATTCTATACTGTGTAGTTTTATTTTGCTTTTATGTTGAGCAAATAAAACGAACAAACGAGATGCGATTTTTTTTATTAAAAGCTAAAAAGGTTGAGGAAAGAAAGACCTTGCATTACAACTAATACACTTACACACAAAATTACAAAACATATCAGAAACATTTTACAATGATCACATTATATGAACACACTTCTAAGAAATTAAAGATCATATATAGAAATTATAGACGCATTCATAGTTAGCAAAGCAGTTCAAATATATAGTATCTAGAACTAAGGTCCATAAACAAAACGGGTTTTTCAAAGTCCAAGTCTTGTCCTAGTTACGAAATCCTTCGATGTAGTAAGATCCATGTCTTGTCTTAGTTACGTAATCCTTCGTTGTAGTAAGTTCCACGATCGTCCACAGGGAGATACTCGTACCTATCACCGTCGGTTGCATGATTTGATCTGAAATATAGTATTGTAAATTACTACAATGTTACGATTTGTGATCCTTTGAGTGTAATTGTTGTATTTAGATCTATTTCTAGACCAGCTAAAACTTTATTGGAAATTTGAATTTTACACACATTATCATCTTGATTAAAATCATAATTTGCCTCATTTGAACGCATATTATTTGACTTATGCATTGAAAACCACTCCATGTTTCGTAATAGTTCTAACAGATGTTCATAAATTATTAGATATTTTAAATAACTATACGTAGTTGTGAACGTTACCCAATTATATACCTATTGTACGCGGTCCCGTTGTAAGTATGCGTACTATCCTTAATGCCTTTCTCAAAGGCAAGCTGGGAACCAGACAACATCGGTCGCGGGATTTTACAGGATTCATGTTCTTGCCTCAGTGTTTGCAGTGCAATATCATGCACGTCCCTGTACACATTGTCCTTGTGTTTTGGCTCCAAACTTCCGATAGGTTGGTTGTGTCTTTTCTTATTCTGCCGTTTGCATACCACGACAACCAACACCAAAATAACGAATAGAAGCAGTACACCGGCGGAAGTTGATATAATCAAAACAATAAAAGAGGTTCCTAAAAACACAACAAAAAACAAATAATGTTTTGCATGTCGAGAGTTCAGCTTAGTTTATGTTATAATAAAATGTGCGCTGACGATGAGAAAATATTACAATTGTACAGCATACAAATACCTTTTAAAAGGTCGTCTGAAGACGAATCCACTCTTCTGAAATACAATAACGTTTTATATTATTTTTTATAATTATAAAGGTGTACTGTTATATATATCTATATTTTTATTTTTAATAAAAAGCGTTATGAAACGATCAACCGTCTGATGAATGTAACTTTAAAGTTTAAAAACAAGATCTAGCTAACATCCAACTAATAACGTCGACTTGGCATATAAACGTTCAAATTGTCAAATTGCTGTTTACCTGCAAGTCGTTGCGCCATCTATAACTTCACATGCAAAGTCTGGTTGACAAGGTTTGATAGCAGTATATGCAGTGCACAAAATCAAGTCACTTATAACGTTGTTTTCGTGTGTCACATCGACTTAAGAAAAAAGGGTTTACACACTTGAGTCTTTAGTAATTTTACAGTGCGGTGGTATTTTGATGTCATCGTCAATATCAATTTTATTACACTTCTCATTTGAATCATAGACTAAAATTTGAGGTACATATCATACAATGTAGTTGGTTAAATGAAACTACAAGATGGAACTAAAGAGAAAATGCCCAATAACAAAACCTTTCTTACAAAGAGTGGTATCAAAAGGGTGTTATCTATAATCACGTAACATTTGTACATCATTTTTTGACTTTGACAATTTTACGTGACATTACAACCTTTGTACACGAGATGTTTAAAAGAACATGCACTGATTCGTAGCATTCCTGATGGCTGAAAAACCTGGTTAATTGAGAATATATGTCACAATACACACCAAATTAATATGCAGATACAATTAATTGAAACACAAACATATTAAAATGGTCTACGCATTCTAATTAAATTTTCCCAACACTGAAATAAGAGATAGGCTATAAATTGGGAAACTCAGTTTAATTAAATTCTATGTATATATGCGTATACACAGTCAGTTAAACTAATAATAGACAATAAACTTCGGGAATTCCAGAACAATAATACACTGAAAACTACTGGGACAAGCCGCGCAGTATTCAAACATTTAAATATAAACCCTGCTAAGGGGAACAAGGTAGAGGTCAAAACGACTCTGACCGAGAGACACAAACCTACAATCACCACTAAAACGTACAAATCCCACAAACAGACCAAACATGCATTCAAATAGCCTATCCGATAAATGACCGGATAACCGCCTGAATGAATATCCATCGAGATAATCACAAGCTATACATATATATCGTGCATATGATGATATTGCTTCCAGATCATGTGTTTGTTTCAAAACTCCACACGTTATGGGAATGTCATATTACGCAAATCGTTTTGGGCTGAATACTTTATTACTAAGTTGTTTGATTTTTTTATATTTTTTTTTGGGGGGGGGGGGGGCTGACGAGGATTGTCACACACATATATTATCTTTTGCGACATATTGCTTAACAGAAAAATGGTATGGCTATAGAAAACCATCCTGATATTTTTAGCCAAATACTTATTTTTAGATAAAAATGTGAAGGAAAAATGCCACGATGCCATGTTTGTCTAATAGTCATGTGCAACTACCTAGAAAAAAAACAATATAAACAATGAATAGTAACTGCAATACTTTTAAAAGGCGATAGCAAAAACTAGAAAAGAATATTTCAACAGCAGTGCTCCCTTATATTGTATTATGGTTACAACTGGTATATTTAAATAAAGTTTATAATATAAAGATGTTCATTGAACGGCCCCAAAAAAGTGGTTTTAGAAGCTTATAGCGTAAAGCTAACAGTGTGATTTAGGTTCAAAGTACCAAGACCGTATTGCAACTCAATAACTTAAAGCCAAAAATACAATGAACTAACTTAGCAGTCCGTTACAAATAGCCTTCTGCACATTCATATTTAGGCCTTACTAACTCACTCACTACAGTTTGAATTTTAAACACATACGCACCATAACATATTAATCAGGCAGATGTTTTTTAAGCAAAACTAACCCTAGATAGAAGGCACATTTTGTATGAAAAGTCAATAATATATGATCAAGCAACCAATATTTTACGAGATAAAGATCAAATTTAAGTAAAATAGGTCATTCGTACTGCCGTTTGATTCATGAGAATGTAGTTTTCACTCTGAAAACCTTCAGTATAATGTACTTGATATATATCTCCAAGAAGACGCGTTATAACATAATAAATTGGATTTTAACACCGCACTATTTTGTTTTCTGATGTCCTTTAATTTTTATTAATAATATTTGTTATGGCGTCACGTCAGCGGAGTGGAATATGGCCGTATTGCACAAGGTGTATTTTGCGATATATATAGTTTTGTAGATATGCGTATATAACTAAAACAAATATTGTAGGAGCACAACACTAGAAGCATTTAAATACATATATTATTAATTCAGGGCCTTTCATCATGCAAAAGTGGGCAGGGAAGGCCAAAAATTAAAATGTTTGAATACTTCATGTTTAACTTCGTTTTGAGAAAGATTGTTTTTAAAAGCAGAACAAATATCATCTGCAACATTTTGGGGGGTATTAGGGGGTTAAGTAAACTGTACGAAATGAGATATTTTGTTTAAGAAAAGTCTCAGAAATATAAATGTATATATTCAAAAAAATAATGCAAAATAGTGGATTTTTTTTCTTGTTATAAATATGCAAATATCTTTCTCAAAATACACAACAATGCCTCAATACATTTTTGAGTAGGTAGTCCTGACTATTTTGACCCAAAATATAGTCATTTCCGTAAAAAAGTCAATGCTATTTTATTGAAAATCTGATAGAATCTTATTTCATAAAAGTTGATCAACTTCTCTTGTTACACTTACACGTGTTGCAACGAATGTATGTATTGAAACTTAACGCTAAATTTATGTTTCGGTTCTTCAAATTTTCATTTGCAATGTGGAAGGCCCTTAAACCTTAGCTAAAAAGGGAAAGCATTGCTGTTACTGTCAATAAAACGGTATAAACAAACGAGAATTACCATCGTTTTCTCCAACACCAACTCTCAAGACAGTTGCTTTTTGACCAAATACTTCAAAACTGGAAGATTGGCTGAGTTTGACCAAAGCAAGGGATAATGTCCTTTGCACGAAATCATCTTTTGTTGACACTATGACAAATTCGATGATTAAACTTCCTTCTCTAAAATAATATTATAAAGAACATTTTAACAGTAGTTATATTGTTAAAAAATGAAATATCTGGTCATCTGTAATAGCTTACAAAGAAAACGGGCATTGCTTTACAATCGGGTGTTGTCTCTTGCAACAGGTGTTCGTTCTATTTTTTAATATCTTAACGATTGTGTTATTTTAGTTATAGGCTAGATTAGAATGTTAATACTACGAATTCGACGAGACCACGGCTATGTCATTACTTTGAAAAATAAACGAGCTAAATTGCTCAAATTGCATAACAATTGATAGCTCAAGTACCACTGACTCAAACACTGTAGGTTGAACATGATTATTGTCCATATGTCTGTAAAGGACTTTATAAAAGTTGTATAGTTTGCACTGATTGCTTCAATTATGGACTGTTTTAATACTATACACGGACACCAAACAAACACAACATAGATAGAGAAATGTTGAAATGTGTTAATTATAAGTATTTAGTTTTCTTGCAATCTATAAATTTATCCTTGTCCATAAAAATATAAACATGCATCCTATGTTTCAAAATTTCAGCTTACCTGAGTGATACAATGATTACTCGTTTGAGTCCAGCTCCAACTTCCAGTCGGAACTCATCCTCTAACTGATAAAATTGATATTTAAAATTGTTTTTGCTATCACATTTATACACCTTTAGTTTAGAATACGTTTGAGTATATTTGGTAACGAGAGGACAGTAACCATATATTTCACATTTCTTGTTGACTGTGAGTGAATAATGAAACAACTTTTGAATTATTTTTAAATTCTTTATCCAGAATGCAATTTTAAATCATACAAATGTTGCTACGAGAAATTATGCTATAATGATTAAGTGGGAGGAGAACTGTATACTATAAAACATAGAAAACATCACAAACTAATGTATCAAGCCAATGTCTTGATGCCTTTTAAGCTAGCACTTTTAGGCACTCGACACACTACCATGTATAACGTTTTGTATTAATATATAAGTCGAACTTACCCTTTCCGTTAGTTCTTGCAAATACATCTTGTAAGTCGTCGATGCATTAAGGTTCTCTCCGGGCCGTAATGTGTAGTCTAACCTAATGCTCGCTTTGTGTTTATCAAACTTTTCAGAAACTGAAAATACCATTTTAAAGTTCCTATTTGTAGTATATAACAAAAATACTATGAGGCAAATTTGCAAAATTGAAACAATACGTGATAGATCATAACACATTTGTTCAAGCATCCCGGTTTCAATAAGAGCAATTAAGAAAGTATCAGTAAAAATGAACTGTGTATGTCTGAGTAGTTCAAGAGCTAATGTTTTCGGTATTCACTTTAAATTCATTATATTCAACGTTAGGTAATGATGAATCGTTTATCACTTTGTATATAAATATCATTTTTTCATCATGAAGTATATAGTTAAAATATAACAAGGGCAGTAATGTCAGGTGCGTCCAGGTTTCCTGGTTCATTGTTTGGGGGTGAAATTGCCCTGGATTTTGTGAGTAAAAACATTGCTTTTTATATTTTTCAAAGACATTTTTTAAACATCATTGTGCACCGAATGAAGAGCAAATGATATTTTTACGATGTCGCATGTTGTAGATGAAATTACTTTCTATATTTACTTATCTCTTGAAATCAATGGGCGTTCTTACTTGGGCTACCGACTTACTCAATGCGGTTTATTCTTCAAAACTACTATTTTATACCGTTCTTTTTCGTACAAATCTCATCCGATACCTTGTTTTGGTCAATTTAATGTATTGATATTGTTTTTTCCAGTGTAGATTGTCAGTTTTGGAAATAAATTTCCACATTTAGGAAAATGCTTACTGTTTCATTCTGTACATTTTTAGAACCCAGGTTCATTCATAATATGGCACACTAATATAACGATTAAAAGGTGTCGATTACTTTTACAACTCCATGAATATGAACGATATAGTAAGTCGAGACACGGTGAAGTCTTTAATTGAAAACGTGTTTACTTAAGTTGTGAAAAACTGCATTTAATTTCAATGAACCCGAAAACCTTGACGCACCTGACATTACTGCCCTTGCATTAGCAAAATCGGAAATTATAATAAAAGTACCGTTTGCTATAATTTCCGTGATGGGTGGCTCATTGGAAGCTGCAATATAAAGTAATTCGGTATATTACGCTGCGTTAAAGGTCACTCGTTACATTGTGAGCTTCTATTAATCTTTAACAGTTATCGTATAAGGGGTGTTTAATTAAATAACTGACAGTTATGACATGAGCATAAGTAAACAAACAGACAAACATTTTTTTTATGATCTATGACTCCAATTTATTTTCTTACCTACACAGGTCCCGTTGTCGTGTGTTTTATAACCCCTGACACACTCACATTCAGAAGATCCATTTTTCATTTCGCAAACTGTGTTAGCAATATTCGCACATTGATTCGGTTCGTTACAATCTGTAGATAAATAAATATTATTGATATATTGGCTATGGATATTCAAAATAGTACAAGCTATAGCTATAATTATAAAATTAACCACATTGTGAAATTCCACATTAACATAAAGTTAAAACTAAGGTTAATAGTGCTTATAGAAGACTAGCTGATTTGCATGTTTATGGGTTTTTGGGTGATGGCGAGCGTTTGCATTTCCAAGACTGTGGTTAGGATACATACGACATAACCTGTGCGTTTTGATATTTTTAAGGTACATTTTCTTGAATGCTTTAATCCCTGATTGCATACCAATATAGAAGCGCTTCTAAATTCCTGATTGTATGTTATAACTTGCCTCGTGGAGAAGAAAGGTTGTGTGTGGTTTCAGTCCACATTGTTGTACTTGTATTTGGGTCACATTGTAGCGGTAGGCTCGAATGCATCGTTCCGTTAACGTAGCATTGTCCATTAATATAACAGTACCCTTGCTGCGATGAAAACATACTTATTTGTATTAAATAGCAAGGTAAATGGTTTTTTTTCTAATCTTAAAGCTCAATTTAAATGAGAAATATACACAGTCATTACCTGTCTTAATAACATTCTCTATTTCAAATTATTAAAATGTTCATACTAATATACTAGCTTGATTTATTTAGGCTATGAAATATATCTACCTCCTTGTACGTATTTAAAGTACGTGTTTGTTTCTTTTATCGTAGAAAATAAGATTATAGGTGAACGATATTATCTAACATTAACAAGTCAGTGTTAGTCCATGGAAAACTGTTGTTTATTGTATGTCTTTTAACTGAACACTTGTTCAGGACTATACTTTGTATTCAAAAGCTTAATAAAATGTCTTCTGTATTTAAGTAGAAACAAAATGTGCTAGATAAATACCTTTAATTCAAACTTAAAATCAACGTCCGAATCATTGTCGCGAGTGTACGTCTGGCACTGTGAGTTATACATGTAAAATGTCCTGGAGTCGTTGCTAAAATATTGCCCGTCGTTGCTAACGGACACTCTGATTCCCTCAACAAACTTATTCATAACATCGATGGATGATATTCTTCCGACAGGACAAATAGTTTCTGCAATACTTTCTGCTTCCCCTGGGGCAGTAACAGAGCCATATGCATGCTCTGTACCATTTATGTCCAACTGTTGAAAATAAATAGCTGAATTAAATTTAGTACATTTTCATTATATATAATAAAGCTGAAATAATACTGATGAAATATTTGTTTATGAGTAGTGTACAGGTAATAGTAATGGAAAAAGTAGTGATAGTGGTAGAAATAGTAGTGGTGGAAGAAGCAGAGGTAGTTGTATTATTAGCAGGTAGGTAGGGAGGTAGGTAGGTAGGTAGGTACGACGAAGTAGTAGTAGTAGTAGTAGTAGTAGTAGTAGTAGTAGTAGTAGTAGTAGTAGTAGTAGTAGTAGTAGTAGTAGAAGCTGCTGTTACTTACACTAAATTTATCCATTTTGCAAGTGATATTGGTTCCTGCAAATATTCCGCCAAAAACATACACGTTAGTGCAAACGTATACATCTTCATCGCAGAGTCCTTCTTCAAGCAACCCACTTAACTGCGGTGGGGTATTTAGATCGATAGAGCAGTCGCTACCTCCGAAACCGTCTTCACAATGACACGCGCCTGTATATAAGAATTACTTGTGTCAGTTAAGATGGAATTTCCACCTACCAATTTGAGTAAGTTCAACTCCTTTATTTCGAACCGAATACTGTCTTACAAAAACTATTTGGAGAGTTCATGAACCCAAAAATGCCAACTTTTATACAGTACTCCGTTCAAAAAGATAAGATTCAACCTAATTTCGTTTCGTATCCATGTTTATCGTGAACGTTGTTGATTGTTTTTTTCCCTTTCATAATTAGTTCTTCAAGTTGTTAATATATAGGTGTTTAGTATACGATAATATTTCATTGTTAATTTCAAATTTTATCAACAATGAATTTGAGTCAAAATAACAGCATTATTTACTTAATATAGTCGGTATAAAGAAACAGATATTGCCAAAACTATTACCCAGGTAGCAAGTGCCTTTTCCAGAGCAATCATTTAAGCACTGGAGCTTAATATCCCCTACAAGTGTCTGTACTTCTTTTAATGCATTCAATTCTGCTTGTAAATGGGCATTGTTGGCACTGTTTGTTGAATTCTGAAGTTCGTCCTGCTTTGTCTTGATAATTTCTTCGACCACACTTTCGTTCCTGCTTACAGCCGTTTTACAGGTTTCTTGCATGGATTGTCTCGCAATTGAAGCCCATTCAGTGTTGTTCATTAACTAAATTGTATTTGATTTGATACCATAACAATATATATAAATATTCAATCAAAGCTATAACTGAGCTATGGCTAAACTTAACACAGTTCTTACTTGATGCTAATGGTCAAATGCTTGTATTCGTTGAATAAGTTTTTTCTTTGATATCATTTTAGGTTAAAGCAAACGATTTCAATCAAAGAAAATTAAAATTATAAAATAATACGTTAAAATGATGCATACCATAACATCTTTGATACAGTTATCCATTGAAATATTTGTGAGCGTAGAAGGGAGTTTTTCACATTGTTCGAACGTACTAGAATTTCTAAAATTTCCATTGCAAACAATCCTTGCCTGATTTTCATTGTATGTTTGCGCTGCTGCTCTCTGAATACCAAGGTAAATAAATGTTAATTAATGCAAAATACAGTCAACAAACAAGAAAGAAAAACAGTTCGAAAAATATTCGAAATAAAAAAGTATTCATTAAAACTAACTGCATGTGAGCATTGTGCAATAAACAATAGGTTGACCTAAGTTTAGCGTAGTTCATATCACTAAATAAATCAGGATACTTGTCCTTTTACTAAATTTACCTTGGTTCGCCTATAGACGGGTATTTTCACGAGAGGAATCTTAGGACGTCTACCAAGAGATCGAACTGATCGATGATTCGTTATTTCACTACAAGTATGGTATCCAGTCGTTCTACCGTTTGAACATCCGCTCGTGCTCTTTTCACAGGAGTAAGCATTGGCACCTCCATTTTTCTTACAAACACAAAGTGGAAACTCCCAAGGTGGCAGTTCTCTATGATATACATCAGTTGTAAACAAAGACCGATCCTGAGGAACTTTCCACTCATTTATGAATTGTGTTTCATTGTCAAAGTCATCAACACTGTTGTCATTAAGGGAACCACACAGTCCTGTACTATTTCCTTCTCTGTCTTGCACCGAAGGAAGTATAGAAATATCAAGCACCCTTCCTCCCTCTTCACCCATAAAAGGGGCGTTGTCAATTCGGGCTCGAACAGCAGTTCCGTATGGCATATAAATCTAAATTACATTATATTTACTCTTTTATTATAACGCTGTGATAGAAAATAATATATTTTATGCTTTCTGATGGGTAAACGATACAGATACTAATCAGTGAAATAAAATAATCATTGTCAATGTTTCAAATAGTGAACATATCAACATGGTAGTTTTCACTGTTTTGACAGCCTTCCTAATCAAAGGTCAGTGCGCACAGCCCAGGATCAACACTTCAACGACGTCATTCCCAAACTGAGGCATATAATAAAAACAAAACTTGCTTATGTGTCAGATCGTAATTTATCCTGTCTCTTGCATACAAATTTACCCAATAAAAGGGTGTCTAATAAATTTCGTTTTATTAGGTCAGCTGATCTCTCGATTTTAATCTACGGTCACATGACCAGTTCTATGCGCTTTTTAATAAATAAATAGAGGACATTTGTATTATTTGTGTAGCATATATGCAACAAAAACAATGTTACATAAAAATAACATCCAATAGTGTTGTATAACCCGCTTTCTTTACTATCATTTAACATTGAATTTATAAGTAAACGGCGTCATTTTGAGGTCGCATTAAGAAACAATTGTAGAATGTATATCGACACAACTTTACGAACAATAATGTCTAAATGCGTTAATTTGACGTACAACGTATTATAAATCAACACTTTTAAAAATATTTTGTGCGTTTCTAAGTGAATCGTCAATGTTATTTCACCACGACTATTCTGTATACACACTGTCCTTTTTAATTAAAATATGACATGGTTGAGTGATAACCTTGCAAAGTGCCATAATGAAGCCGGTAAGCCAAAACGGCGATAAAAATATCAACATATGCGTAATTTAAAACAGAGTATATTTTGCATTTTCTTTGCCATGTTAAATGTAATGAACACATATAAAATAGAAATAACTTATAATCAAATATCTTGTTAAAGTGAAGTGATACAAAACAAATATGTGACAGGATAGATAAAATACAGGTTAGTGATGTTGATGGTAAGATTATCAAGCGCGGCTGCGGAATTTATCTTCGCCTTGTAGGATTAACTTTTCCCATCCACGACATTAAGCTACTATTCTATCTAAGTTTTATCTAGTGTACACCTAAGCAAATCTTTCACTCGTGACAAGGAGACTCGTGAAGCAAAGTTTTTGGTGAAATATATTGTAATCTTACACGAAAACCAACAAAAATTGTTTTACACAGTTATAAATAATGCGCTTTGAGACAACATATAATTAATATAATTATGATGATCAAGTGTACGTTATCGAATCAAAATGGAACATACGGTATATGTGAAATCGTTTTCCTTTTTCACTGTAAGTGATTTGTCCCAACATTGTCTGTATCCAATATCAATGTATCCGTTGCAAACGTTGATTACGTATACGTCTCGACCCGCTCTTACAGCAAGACCGCAGTTGCATTTGGCGGGATTGTTTGAATTGGTGCAGTAGGCTATTTTATGCTGAATCTAGAATGAAATATTTATATGCTGATATTCTTGATTTGATATTTTTTGTGAGATAGTTTGTGCGTTTAACACAGAGTCCCATTTAAACACAAATATTTAAACACGAGCAGTCACAGAGACAGCGCGCTCGACTATTACGCCGCTTTAATGTTTAAGGATTGCAATGTTTTGGTGAAACGTGCAAGGATCACTGTACAACTAGATAACATGCTTATTTGAAGTTTTAATGCAATACATCAAGTAGTTGCTGAGTAATTGACTTATATGTGCTTACATGCACAACCTTAACCAGAATTTCTAATTCGATTAATCAATGGGCAAAGCCTCTTGGTTAATCAAGGGAGGTTCAGAACAGTTGTATAAAGTCCTAATGCAATACAGCAAGTAATTACTGAGATATTAACATATGTTTGCTTACATGCAAAACCAGAAATTCTAAGTCGAATAAAAAAGGACAATAATTTGCATTGTATGCAAGATAGAGTTATGTAACTTGGTTAGATATTCGATGCAATACATGATGTATTTGCTTAGATATTGACTTAAATTTGGTAACATGCAAAACCTTAACCAGACTTTTCAAGTCGAATATTAAAAGCAATAATATGCATTGCATGCAAAAAAGATTTATCTAAATTGGTAATCTAAAAAAGGTTGGATAGTTGAAAACCGTTGTATAAAGTCTCAATGCAACACATCAAGTTGTTGCTATGATATTATCCTATTTGTGTTTACATGCAAACCCTTAACCACAATTTATAAGTCGAATAGTAAAGGCCTATAATTTGCATTACAATCAAAATAGTGTTATCTTACTTCTATTAATTAAGTTGGTTTGATAGCTGGGGACACATATCTTAAGTTTCAATACAATACAGGAGAAATTTGCTGAGATAATGACTTAAAGATGCTTACATGCAAAACCTACCTGTGACGCCGACGCATGCGCCGAAGATAATGTAAGTAGTTTAGACCTCCTAATTATTCGAAAATTCGAGCTAAAGTGGTTAGTTTTTTTAATTAAATTGAATTATTATCTACATTTTCTTATACATTCAATGACTGGATTGGTCATTTTATATTAATAAAAGTCAAGTATACGGTAGTTATTATTATGTACTTGTAAGTTTGATATTAAAGAATTGAAATACCTCTGCTTCTTTGAACATCAGGTGAGAGTAGAGAGTGTAGTCACCTTCGTCGGCATGATGTTCATATGCCCTAAGATAGGATGTGCAAGTTTTAGCAATTAAAATGAAAACACCTCGCAAAACAAGTACTGGATCGAGCGAAGTAAACGCAACATAAAAGCACCAACGCTTAGCTGTTATTAAATGTCAAAAAAGCTGCCTAACTGTATTTAATAGAAGTCAGAGCAATGGGCTGTGGTACACATGTGTGCATTTATTGTCTATGTCAACATGTGCACCAAGTTTTATCTGAGTACCGAATTCGCTATAACGAATTCGGCTTTTAAACTTAACACTTAAAAGTTTTCTATATCCGGTAGTTAATATTGTGCTCAGACATTTACATCAAAACAATTAAAGGCTACAAACTTATTTGTATGAAGTTGATATTGTAAAATATCATTAAATAGGATATGACTTTTATCACTTATAAGAAATCGAACATGACTGTATGGGAATATTGTACATAATGTTTGAGTTTACATTGTTTGCTAGGATTGAAGTTATTAATGAAAACATACAATTAGACAAAAAGCAACACTTTCCATCTTAATACAAACTTGATACAAAACCAAGCTTTAAATTACTTAAAATGTTTAATGTGTATACAATATCCAGCGCTAAAATTACCTTCCATCAAACGTGTACATATGCGGATCGTTTCTAGCAGAGCAGACTTTTCCCCGCCAGTTTCGATCCGTTTCAGGTAGAACATCCACCTGTCATATATATGTTTACATGAGTACAGTTGTCGGGTATGTTGCTTTAACAAAATGTAAATAATTAAGATTGAGCAATAAGAGGAACAAGCAAACAGCGTGGGGGTATTTATACTAACTTATTAACCAGGAATAACGTTTGAAGTATTACGTGTTTAGATGTTTACGTTGTAAAAACGTTTCTTTAATTCGTTAATTCGTTAATTTGCGTGTTAAGAAAGCATTAGCCCGGTACCTTGATTGATGGTAATTTGTAGGTTTTCCACAGAAATATTATCCCGTTAGCCCGAAAAGCTTGCAAATGGAGAGTGAACTTTCCTGCAACACCGTAATTTCCATTTTCTGCCGCGCTAACATTCACATGATGTCTAGAGCGAGCCACATTGCTGGACACCAATAATCGGCAGCCATTGGGAAAACTAGCTTCCGCATCTACAATTTTCCATTGTAAAAAAACATTATCGATTATCGATCGTCTTTTTGGGGCCAGCAAGTGGAACGTTCGCACGTGAATTCAATTGTCATTTTAAAATATAAGGGTGGATAAAGAAATCATGGGATACAGTATTACCAGCTACATCAATTTATTGAAAAACAGTACACTTATAAATTCTAAACGGGAGACAAAAGCGTACACAATTTAGGAAATATGTCAAGTGTGTAGTTCGATAGAGCAACATGTTTTGATCGGCTTCGACATTGATCAAAGCAAGCGCAAACAAACGGAAAATTGTATTGCCTTATCGGTTGTGCACTGTATACTGTGCCACTCATCCGATACTCATCCAATACACACTATCTGTGTCAGTTTTTGCGTTGACAATGTGTCAGCTTATGAGGTTGTATTCTACGTCATTTAAATAACCGAGAGTAATATCTTAATGATAAAAAGGTTCGTTTGCTACGCTCACTCTGCACTTTCTTTATCATTAAAGTTTAACTTTATGACGATGATGTCATCTAACTATTACATAGCTGTGTAATTTTCATGCACGCCTTAACAGTGTAACTGTTCGCTAAGAATAAAAGTGAAAATAAAATAAATTGCCAACACAATGTTGTTGTTTTTTTCCGACTTCTTACTTTCAGGACATATTTTAGAGTTAGTTTACTCATCGTCGTCAAGCCTCAATATGATAGGAATATAACTGGAACGTAGGTAAACATATATTTATATAGGGTTAATACACCTTTTTGAGGTCGTTACCATCTGCAAAGGCCCACAAAATAGTTTAAAGCCCGAGTGCGTAGCTATAATAACAGTTAGTTCAAAATGATCTCCATAACAAGTTTCTTTGACATCACGAGCGATGTCATTGAAAAGGTTTTACATTGCAAGGGCCGAATCATAACTCGACAGTTGCATTTTTGTTTCGACGCCATTTTTTTAGTGTTCAGGCAATTGAAAAGGTTTTTTTTAGTTTACTAGTTAACTTGGATTATGTACACACAAAACCTGTCAGTAATAATATTTGTTTACAGCTATGTTTACATGCTGAAATATGTTTTTGTGCATCGTTGACCCACTTTTGGTCTGAAACCAGGTCGCTCAGCGTCTATTGTTATGATGCGGGCCCTGATAGCACAAATGTAAAACAAAAAGCCGGTCATTTACGTGAATTTACTGGACAATGCACGTTTTCTACCGATTACGCCCGGGTTTATACGTTTTAACATACCACGATATCGGACCGAAAGCACACTTGTCATGCAATAATGTATGATTTTACATTTGAAACGGTCAGCAAAAACAGAACGTTTCCCTAGAGATGAAACCGCTTTAAACGCACAAGCTTACACGATATATCGAAGGACTTATAAAATATGCATCAAATACAACATTGCAGAGCGTTACCTGGGCAAGTTCCATAGTCCGGAGTGAAATAGTCGATTGTGATTCTGCAGAGTTCCGGCGGCAGAAGGTCACAAACTATTGGTATTGAAAGTTCAAATTCAATAGCTTTAGTTTCTCCACGTCGTAAAGTTAACGACGGCGTGAACAATGTAATCCCGACGAAGTATGGGCTGGAAAACTGTGAAAGTTGTCCTGGCTGTCCTCCAGGTTCACTGAATGCCCTCACAGCACACGAAATCTATACGAAATAACAACTTAAAGAAAATCATTTTCATTTTCACAAATATAGAAAAATGTGTTTTAATTAATCCTGACGAATGTTAAATGTTAATGATAATAATGACATTGATCACTGAAATTCCATTCACACCAGATTTATTCAAGTTAATTGAATAAACATAGTTTTATATACGTAATAAAAATGATTTACAATGATCTTAAAATGCAAATGATTTATTTTTCTACAGCAAAGATGTTAACAAATCATTAAAATACTCCACTTTGTGGTACAGTTAATCAACGTTAATATAGATATAAATTCTAGATATTTACGTTTGCTCCCATTCCAACGTTCAGTGAGTACAAATCGTCATGCATGAGAAAACATGGACGAAGATCTCCTTTTGAACAATACTCTTTTATGAGATGGTGTTCCGAGTTTTCATTTATTGTCCACTGAACTTGGTAAAAAAAATCGTTTTCTTCATCGGGATCAAATTTACATTGAAACCACAAGGCATTTTCTGAATACTGTAAAATAGTCCCAACAGTACTCGCAACAAAAGCAGGTGGCGGAACTGGTTAAAAGAAAACAATAGGTATTTAGTTTTAGCCTAATTCGTTTCTTCTAATGTTTCAAAACAAATTTACTTTACAAGTTTACAAGAAAGGCTTGTGAAACTAAAAAAGAATCTTCTCAAAATTCCAAACTTACCTTCAGATCCAATTCCTGAAATTTATTTAACCATTTTTGTTAATTTAAAAATAAAATTATATACATCAATATTTATTAGGGATGGCAACGTGTACCCGAGTACTCGAGTACTCGATCGAACGTCCGAGTACTCGAGTATCAAATCACTACTCGAGTACTCGGATTTTTTTTTGAAAAATCTATAAAAATCACCAAATACACGATTTAGTTGCCAAAATGACAATTTACGGTCCCTCTAATCCCCGCTGTGTATACAATTGACATCAATCAATTAGTTGACAGTTGTTGTGATAGTTGCAAACTGTCAACAAAGGACCCCTATTTCAAATTAGCACTAATGTCAATTAGCGAAGTTTTGATAGCGTCACTTTCACCTACACAATTCTATTGTATACCAATTAGTTTAAACATTATATGTTTTACAACGAATGTGAAGAAAGCTATGATAGCTTGTACTGAGTCACTCTCGTTGGCACTATGT
This sequence comes from Mya arenaria, assembly GCF_026914265.1. Taxonomy (NCBI): domain Eukaryota; kingdom Metazoa; phylum Mollusca; class Bivalvia; order Myida; family Myidae; genus Mya; species Mya arenaria. Next base: position 5,571,849 of record NC_069123.1, on the reverse strand, counting down.
TGCGCGAGAGTGTTGCCTTGTGTTGTATCGACCGTTACAAGAATTGATTTTTTAATAGGCGTATTTTAATTATTTTGCAATGGTTATCATATGATTGGTTGATATTTTGAATCAAGAATTATGAATATTTATGAGGTAAACAACAATTACACAGTACGAAAAATTGTCATTTTAAAAAAAAATATTTGTAGAGTAAACAACCAAAAAACTGAACTTCGTATTGAATTTCGTTCACTTTTTTTTATGTTTGCTATTAATTTTTGTTCATTAAAATTCTGATTGTTGTTCATTTCTGCAGTGCATACTTGTATAAAATGAAACGAATAAAACAAATTAAAAGCCTGAAACAACATTTTTTTTCTTTTTATATAATTTGTTTTGTTAAAATACGTAATGAAAGTTTACTTTAAAGGTGAAAATGACCAATAATACGACCAACGCACAATATACGCCATTTACGATATATGTATACACAATCTTGTCCTCGCGAACACATGTTCAATTTGTCCGAGTAATCGAGTATCGAGTATTAATTTTACTACTCGTTGCCATCCCTAATATTTATCAATAGTTTTATATTTCAAAATTTATACTGAAATAACATAAGTATGTTAAAGTCTTACTGACGTTCAAATTAACGCGTTCAAATTGAACATCACCTAATATTTTGTGGAACGAGCTTTTATTACAACAATTAATAATATGATTTCAATTAACATCAAAATTAATGCTATAAAATGACATACCAAAGCAATAGGCACTCTTTGGAATATTGGTTGGCTGTAGTTTGTACACAAAGAACTCATTATTACATTGCTTAACATCTACTTTAAAACTGACATCAGAATGGCCGATGACTCGAAGAGTCGCGTTCTCTGTTCCATTGTAAACAGGTGCATCTGAAAAGATGTGTCAATCTTGAACAGATAACAAACATAAGTCAAACTATGTTCTAGGTTATGTTAAGTCTCATTGGTATTGCTTTTAAAGGAGATTATTTAATATCTGTAGACTGTTATTTCCTGACGGAGATGTGTTTGCTCACCGTCCTCAAATTGTTACTACGACGTTATACAACGAACTTTCAAAATAATGTATATTTGCAATTCACTTTCATTTTGCCGTACCGATCAGACCAAATGTATTGTGTCTACTGAATATTCTTGACACTTTTATTCCTGAAATAGTGTCACATAACCGATGCAAGTGTTTTGTTTAATCAAAATTGGTTACTTTCTATTTGCTCCATACATAACATTATAATGTAAAAACACAGGGAACTGAAATGGCAAATTATCAAATGTCGAAAGTTGTGCAATAGGGTATGCCCAGAATTGCTTGTTGTATTTTAAGGTTGGATATAGAAATGGACCGGCATTAAATAACATTTACTGGTTTAGTGCCTTCCTGAACAATCACTACAAATTACACAAGCTGATGATAAACTGTATGGGAACTTCGATGTCATTTCAAAAGCACAATGTACTATTAAATAACATTATGAAATGAACAATAACATGTATAAATAGTTAAACATAATTTAGTGCATACTTGTTGAGTATATAGGGAGATGGGTTCCACATCGATTGAACGGTGGCTCTTCATTCAGCATGGTATTATTACCAACGAAATACCAGCCGGGGGACAATTTACTGTCATCAATTGGTTTGTCGGTTGCTTTGAAATTAAGTACTCGCATCTCAAGATTTGGCAATCGTTTATATACTTCCTTTGAGCATGGGTCTATGTCGATCGAGAAATCTTTGAAAAGTAAATAGAAAATAGCATGACACTTTACCTATCCATTGTATGAAAACAATCATTTATCAAAAAATATACGACGTATGCAGTATTAAGAACTCAAATCAATTTATATGAATTATTATATTATGTTTTTGTTTATATGAAATACTATATGTTTTATTAGTAATAATATATGAAGACAAATGATTAAATTTAGTAATAAGATATTCACCACATTTTATGTACACATCTTCATCGTGGTTACAGTCGTGTTTGGACCATTGGCTTGCAGGACATTCAGACACATCGTTTTCAGAACCAATGCATTCTAGTTCATCGATTAGGATATCACCTGGTTTATAATCTTCCATGATGTCGGGACTTCGATCCACCAATCTACATAACAGGCACAGTCCATTCAATATTCAATGTTATAAAAAATATGCATAATGTAGCCAGTACACTATAACTAGAATTCAGCGAATCGGAAATGTCAAGACAAACATTTTGTTAATTATCGTTCTACTTGTTATTTTTTTATAACTGAACAATGATAAAGACAAACTTATAGACACTTGTATTCATGTGCGTATGTTTATGTCTCTGGCGAAATGTATACACTGTTTCATTTAAATATTTAGAACAGTATTTTACTAATGGCTTAGGTTTAAGTTATTTTGCTCTCCAATGACGACATCGACACCAAGCCTTTGAAAAAACTGCGATAACTCACCCATAATCATAGTCTACAATAATCACAACAACGCCAAATAGTCAACGAGCGACAAATGAACATTTCCATACAGTCCCACTCACCCATAATCAAATCCCATCATGCTGCATAGCACAAGCGCATCGTTGTCACCAAACTTATCGTCACATATCGTACCCCAATGAGGCTGGTACGTTCCATCTTGGTATTTTCGGTACTGTATCTCTACTAGCCCTCTAACTGAAGGCATGTCAGGGGCGGTTCGTTTTAATGCTATTGGGGTTTCAGCTCCTGTGGATGAGAATATTTTTGCAGTTGCAACATTATTTAGAATTAAAGCAACACCCGATAAATTAGTCATGATCAACCATATCCTATGTTCAACATTCGTGATAAACATCTATGATAATATATCGTTTAAAAAATAGATTAAAAAGGTTAAACACAACGAGTTTCTATCAGGCGTTCAACATGAACACTTGTAAGATTAAGTATAGCAACGAAGAACTACTCAACGTATTGGAGCCAAACCTGCTGGCCTTGCTGTGCATGTGTGTATTATCACTGACAACATGATAGACGCTTTTTGAGTTATGGCCAAAATTAAGTTTAATGTTTTGTAATGAAACAATGCCAATGACAGCGACACTAAAGAAATTACAATACTATTGTTAATATCAGACTTAAACAATCTTTTTTGTTGTTGACAATACTGGCATTCATTGTGTTTTTAATGAGCAAGTCATTTCTAAGTAAAGTCCTATGAAATCCGTTTGTTATATGTGTGATTATATTGTACTTATAAGCCCAGATCAATAAAACTAAAATGAATACTTACTGCAGTTTACGGCCACGTTGATGCCACTAGGGCAATCGAAATTATCTTCGACCCATTCACCATTACCACAGAAAAACAAATCATCTTCATCGCCAGAGCAGTTGAACCCTCCTATTATAGGTGGTGTATATGAATGCGAAAACCCGAACTTAGAGGCATCATATACTTCCACTTCCCTGAAAATAATCCGATTAAGACATGAGAAAATGTAATATGGTTTACAGGCATTTGTATTTGTCAGCAGTTAAGAGATCGCTTAATTAGATATGTTCACAAGTAATCTCACATGACGTTTTGTAAAAAGTTGTCATGGATATTCAGTTCACATTAAAGGGACTGTACACCAGATTGGCACCAAAATTGTTTTTTCTGTAACGAATCTCAGGACAATTATTTATAAAAGTGTTTTACTCATGTTTGATATCAAAATTGTATAAAAAAATAAATAAAAAGTCAGAGACCGGGTTTGAACCGGTGTCACCAAAATTGCAGTCAAGTGTTGTATCCACTGTGCTAAGAAGCTCACTCTAAATGGTTTGAATATTTAAGCTTTATACCTAACTTGGTAATATCACGTGATAACATCGACCAGCCAATCATGCATAAGAAATGAATTCTACTAGGTAGACATACCGAGTAATCTTTTTATTGGAAAAATACGAAAAAACTGCGACCAATAAATTAATTGTAAACTATGTGGTACTTCAGTTAGTAAGTATCAATGCTTTGTACACATCGATACCAAGTTTATGTCATTTTTCAACAATTTTCTTTTTTCGCTATCTTATCATACGGAGTACAGACCCTTTTAACCTTATAAACGATTTGGAATAACAGTAATTTTATTTCCTGTTTACAAACCCAGTATAATTATCTCGTAGGCCAGCGATATTGCAAATTGTTGTTGCATCATCCTTTGTGAAATTATCTTTACAAACTCCTCTCCAAGAACCTCGGATATAAACCTCAACAACACCCAAATACAACGTCCATGCGTTGTTAACACGAACTGGTGTGTCTGAAAATCAGAGGTTAAAAATTAATTATGTAGTTCTTATTCATAGAATTAATGTAATATTCAAAAATTGCAACATATATCTATAATACTAAATGTGTAACTTACTACACTGTACAGCCAAATTGTTTACAGCAGAGCAATGTGGGTGAATCTGAGACCATGTATAGCCGGCATTGCATTCGGAAATATCTTGTTCATGACCCAGGCAGTAGAGGTTAGAAACAATAGCTCTGCTATTTCCTGTTCCGTAATATGCATTGCCGTGATAGCTAGCGCTCCTACAAAAAGCAATATTCAAGGGGTTACGCAGAAAACATGCGAACACGAAAATGTGACAAAAAGACGCACGGACATCTGCGCTAAAGCAGTATGTTTCTGGCATAACATGGGAGAGAGACGTTATAATATAACAATTTTTATTTGAAATATTCTCGAACCCACATACTTCTCCACTTAATATTTTGTTACTAAACTACGTATAGCACTGCATATGTCAACTTAAAATATAATATTGTAATTGTTTGGTGCGACCAAACTTGTTTTTTGTGTATTTGTTAATAAAGCCCACACTAGTATCGCATCCATCTGCGCGTAGAGCATACACTCAACAAAGGTTCAAACCAGACCATATAAGATGGCTTTTTTAACTGATTACATGCTTTTCAGAAATTATAAAAAAGATATATAATATCGACGACACAATCACAAAACAAAATCGACCAAAATTAAAAAAAATCGTAAGAAGGTAAATACTTTTTATAATAAACCATATATAAAACGAACTAATACCAACACACAAGTTAATTGTACCCATTGAAGTTCCATCTAAGTATAAGGTCTAGCTTGAAGTTAAATAAAATACATCATTAAAATAAGGATAGCAAATATTAGATAACGGTAGTATACTGAAACGTCAGAATTTATGTCATGTCCTATGAGCATTGTTACACATTTGAAACAGCTCCCAAAGAGCATATGACAAGTGTTATATTTTAAGATATATAGAGGCTATTTGTTGAATTCAGTGTAAGATGGATTTTAATTTCATGAGTGGTCAGAGAAAAAATATTTTCACAAGTGCAGCCGAAGGGTGTTTTGTTGTTGAGACAGCGAAGAAGTTTCATATCCATTAATGTTGAATGTTACGTTTCCGTTAAATTTTGGTTTTACGAAAACCCAAGAGGAAATGTCGAGGATGTGCCAGAAAATGCTTTTGAAAACGATGGAGGGAAGACGTCGGAAGTTTTCTCGACAAGATGTCGGAAATCATCATTGTTTTTTAATCTGCTATAATTGTTCAGGTTTTTATGGCCAATGATTTGAACTATTTGATAAGGCGGTACTCCTTTATCGTTCAGTTTTTGAGCAATCCTTTATCGAGCATTATTTAAAAAAAACCTGAATTGATGAATCGATGAAGGTTATTAGTCAAATTCAAAATGCTTGTGCAAACATGTACGCGGTTAGAGTTTGTAGGTAGAAATGATGTACACCTCTATTTCTAGCATATGTGGCCAAGTGAATGTTCAACCGATACCTACCAAGCAGTATGATCAATGAAACAGTTCATACATAAAATATAGTCTAACATCAAATGGTAAGTTTATTTTTTTATAGTTATATTCAATCGCAAAAAAAAATGTTTTATTAAAAACATTGCATAATTTGAGATTGACAATTCTATACGATTTGGCCAATATGTATATTACTGCACTACAGACGACAACAGACATGTATACTCTACTTTTTACATACAGGTACTTTTCAAGTCAATGGAAGCGAATCTTGTAAATGATGGAAAAAGTAGTCACGAGTTGTCTGCAGAATAAAATGATAAAATGTTATCAATTCACTTGAGCCAGAGTGAAATGATCAAGATATCATTTAACAGTCTTTTTTCAATCTTTCCCCGATATGCATGAAATAATGTGAAGGATTTGGAATTGCACTCAAATCGAACTTATATGTTCATCTAGAATTTTAATTGAATATTAAGAATTGGGAAAGTATTTTTTAATGAATGCTGTTTTAATATGTGTAACAATTTTTGTACCGTAGAGGTACATTTTTAATAATGTTGCCAAGCAATCTCTCAATACCTATTTACAAGCATTTAGCGCTGAGTAGCGTACCTTAATTATGTATTCATGTTAATTTTTGTCTATGTCAAAAAATATCATCAGTGTTGTCAAAATGCTCTAATTCTTTAATGCAGGCAATTGCATATTATGTTTAGCCAGTTTTCTACTTTAATTTTTTTTGCATCCACGTACGTTTTGCGTTTGTTTAAATGAAAATCAGTCAAATGATTCAACAATTTTATATTATTCAAAGCTATCACAAATTTTCTCCGATAATCTTATATATTTTGCGATACTATTAGTAAACTTACTCAGTGTTATAACCCAGCATTCTGCATATGACCTTTGCATCATTTGCATCAAAGGACATGTCACAAATCGGCCCCCATTCTCCTTCATATTCGATTTCTACCCGTCCTGAATAGTTTGTCGCTTTTGTTCCATTCACCAAACGTATTGGTGTTTTCGGGCCTGAACGGCATCAAAAATAGATATCGTACAAAAATACAAACAAGAATAATTTTTCAAATTTGTATAACCAGGTGTGTTTGATACACTACGTCACTTATTCACCAGCATGTATGGACCTGGTATTTAATTAAATCAAAGAATAAACATCAAAATTCCTATACGTACGGCAATTGATTCCAACGTCATAGAGATGGTTATTGCATGGCGGTTGTGAAGAATTCTCAAACCAAGGAAATGACTCGCATTCATCCAAATCATCTTCAGTCCCGGTACAATTTAAATCTTCCACAATCAACGATCCGGAGCCTTGGCCATACTTTAAGCGCTCATATATTGTTGCAGTTCTGTGTTCATGCATACTCGATTATACATTTTCATGAAATCAGACTGATTTTAAGTATTCATATAATTGCATTGAAATGTCTACTCGATTGTAAAGATTTTGGATCAAAAAAGCATTTGTAATAATTTCTGAATAGTATATCGACAATATAAGTATTGTGTTGTGCCAAAATTCCCCAGACTTCATAATCAACATAATCTTATAGGTTCCTGAAAATATCTTTTCAAATCAGAAAAGATTTTCAATGAATTAATGCAAAAATTGGATTCAATTCATTTCCTGCGAGCTAAAATATTCTTTCGTACACTTACTCCAAATTACTGTTGCATGTGTTGCAGCGGATATTTGTATGATGCTTGCTAAAATAAAGCCTTAAAACTAAATAAAAAATGTTTTGTTTTTGAAACATTTTTTGCTTTGGACCTTCAAACGACTTTAGCACTGTGAAAGCCCGTTTAAGAGAACGTTGTTTTTTTACCAATGCCTCATACATTAAGATCTATTTTGGCTTATCTTAACTTACTGATTTCCAGGAACATGCGCCAATCGGCATATAACTTGAGCTTCGTATTTGTCGAAATGTTTGTGGCAGACAGTTCCCCATACTCCGTAATACTGAAATTCAACTCGTCCTTGATATCTGTTAATGCCGCTTTGTAGACGTACGCGGTTATCTACAATACAAGCCGGCATAGCTATAACAGGGCAAACAACAGTGTTACGGCGACTTTATTACTTAAGATTCGTTATTATACGGATTGATAATTAAATGTAAATGTTCTATCATTTCTAAACGGCCCTTTTCGACGCCATGGATTTCTTTGTTCTGTGATTTAACGTTCATATCGAATGAAAAGAATAAGTGGCATCGCGCATTTCAACAGGTAATTCAAAAGGTTATTTCATGTTAATTATACAAGCTTTTATTTATACATAAATACATCAGTTTGTTATAACATTTTATAAATACATAGTGAACGTAATTTGATATATCACTCGATGACCAGTGACATGTGATTTTTATTAAATTTTGGAAAGCTGTAATCAGAACAATCCTGAGTGTTTTATCACCAGCGAAACACAGAACCTGTACTGAGAAATATATCTTTAAAAGGCTGTTCAAAATACATTATCAGGTTAAAGTGTTTCATTGGTGAGTAAGGACAATAAAAACATGCACAGTAATTTATTAAACTTGTCATCGTATGGTATTAATAACATGTTTAATAACCTATTCAGTATGGTTTAAACACTAAAACCAATAGGACGACTACATTGTCAACACTAAATGAAACTACAAAAGCAACCATAGGTATTTTAATCAACGAAACTTACTGCTGCATTGTACACCAGCCCTTCTATTACTGCCACTGGAACAAGTGGAGGAACCCCACAAATAGGGATTACCACATTCTGTAATATCTGATTCTATTCCCGTGCACCGAAGAGTGTTAATGAAGCCACTGCCATAATAACTCAATGGTTCTCTGAAAAGGATAAAGCGATTAACGTACATTATTATATATAGAAATTTCAGAATCTAAAACAATTGTGTTGCATATAACAATGAACTTTAAATTTATTACCCGACTTTGAAGTTTAAACGCCTGCAAATGACTGCAGCCTCTTTATATCCAAAGTAACTTTTGCAGAATGTTCTCCAACTCCCATCATAAAATGCTTCTACAGCACCTGTTGAATTGCTGGACCCAGACAAGCGAATGGGTGTAAACGGTCCTATAAAACAATTAACATAAGGTTCTATGTACATTAAAAGTACACACGTGTAAAGTAAAAGTTGTGTGTTTCCAATAATTATTGGTATGATTTTACATCATAAATCCAAAACAGTCAAACTGTTTCACAAAAAAACACACATTATATGCCTTTTAGTTTTTTTTGATAAGAGTCGTGATTGAAATAGGCAAATACATGTTTCCCTGAAATTCATTTCGCGAATTTTGTTCGAACACAACTAATTCCTGGTAAGTAACAGTCCGTATGCGTTTAATATAGGCAATTTAAACCTTAAATAGTTAAAATGGTTTAATCCCCCCTCTGACGTACAACCCTTGGTCTTAAGGGCTCGCCATATCGTTAACTTCGTGTGATATGTGTTGAAAATATACTTACTACAGTTAATTGAAACTGATACATTTGAAGAGTTGCAAGTCTGTTCTCCAGAAAACCACGGTGAAGACTTGCATTCCTGAATGTCTTCTTCGTTTCCATTGCATTCTAGGTTTTCAATTACATAGCCTCTTTCAGTGTTAAACTTGTTATTGGCGAAAACAAGAGCGCTCCTTAAATTCGAAGACAGCCATATACACGTTAATGTCTTGTTTATTAAACAGTTCTTTTCTTAATATTCGATTTCTTTTCATAAAATCGATCAATAGCAAACGTATAACGCTATATTATTATGAAGAGGTGTATGCTTGAGATACCAATGATAGCAAGCCTCAGTTCTGTATGTTTTGTTGCCCGTTACACTAAGTGACAGTATTAAGTATTCATGTCTATAACTAGTATATACCCGTTAGTTGGTGCTCCAACAAAGCCGCATATAGCATCTGCATCATTAGAATCAAAATCGTCCGCACATACGCTGCCATAGCTATTTCTATAAATGTCCCGAAATATGAGACGGACACGTCCAAAATATTTATTTACACCGCTAACTAATTCGACGGTAGTCTCTGAAAAAAAGTATTCTAACGTAACCGATACCTGTAATACCGATACCTGTAATCAAAACCTGCATTATTATTCGTGTGTCTTATTATAAGAACGCTTAGATGTTATCATGTGGTTTTAAGGAAACTTCCTCAACATTTCAATTGTCGATAAATTACTTACTGCATTCAATTTCAAGAGGGTAGATATATCCACATGACCCAAGTGTCCATTCATTTGACTTACATTCCGTAAGTTCATCTTCATATCCAGTGCAGACCAGATTTGTTATGGTATGATTGTCGAAAGTTTTATTAGTGTATGTGTTAACATTCTTTATGGTTCCATTCCTGAGAAAGTAGAACAAACGTTTAAATTTAATTTCAAATACAAAATTATTGCATTGAGTACCTGTGGCGTAAACCTCAGTATAACATTCCTGAATATTTATCAAACAATCATAGGATGCTAAAGTTACGTGTTGGGCTCTTGCAAATTGTTATATGCGGATAAAATAATAGCGTACGTATATCTATAGCCTGCAGAGCGACATATGACGTGAGCCTCATTGGATGACACACTTCCTCTACATATCGGTCCCCAATGACCACCGTAGAACACCTCTACTCGCCCTTTGGTTGGAGAAGGTCCGTCAACAATACGCACCAATGCTCCTGTGAACATTTCACCAAAGGATTTATTTCTATTTACAGGATATTAATATATGTTTTATAGTTGTGGGATGATATCAATACACCATGAAGTAATTTATATCTCATTGATAATGCCGAAATGAATAGTTGCTTTGATGGACAAAAACACAGAACTTTTATGACATGGTTAGATGCAACCTTAGCAAACATGATATCTGTATCAATTCATACATGTTATGAGATTTTACTGCTCGGTAAATTTAACGATAGCGCATACATCATTTTGCTATTAATCGTTTAAGTTTAAACGTAAATGTGCTACAGGAGTAAAGTTAGTTCCAAGCAATTTACTATGATCTCGAAGTGAATGATTCTTTTTAAGAAATATATATTACAAATTTGTTCAGGGAGTATCTTTAAGTATTTATCTGTTCAATATATTTATTGTTGCAGTAGAAATATCACTGATGGAAGTAGTAGTGATAGATGTTCGTATTTGGTAGATGACATACTGCAGTCAACTTCTATAATCTTCCGAGAGGAACATGTGCCGACCGATTCGCTGTAATAAGCACATTCAGATACGTCAACTTCATCTCCATTGCACTTCCAGTTGCCAAGGATTGATGAGTCGTTGCTTTCTTTAGTGGAAAATGTAGCGTTCCTACCAAAATAATATTTGTTACAAAAATATATGAATTCGAAATAAACGAAAAGTGCATTGTATGATCAATTTATAACTATGAATAGAACAACCAACAAATTAATACACACGAAAGAAAAGCTGGATAATGAACAGTTCTATAAATAGCATTGATGTATAAATGTATAATTAAGAACAAAGATAAACAAATTAGGAACAACAAGACACACTTATCATTAAACAAACTTTTAGTTTAAATACAAAACTCTGTATTATTGCCCATTGCATAACATGCCTTCAGGGTAACTAACGAATATGTGGCGACGACAAAAGGCACAGATTACACACCTAGCATGATAATGACCAGACATGCGGCATATCACAATTGCGTCATTTTCTTCGAATCCATCCGAACATACTTGATACCATGTGTGGTTGATTTTGGTTTGCAGTGTTCCCTGGATATGGTTAATACCATCAACAAATCGAATCGGCGTCTCTGGCATTGAAAACAATCCGGACATAGATAAATGAATCATTTTACAGGCATTCGTAACAATCATGTCTTCTGTGGACATCATAAACGATTAAGAGAATAAGTTGGTAATTATGACCATGTTTGTTTGTATCCACAAAGTTCGGCTCGGTTTGCCATTGTCGTTTCTCATTAGAAATGAAAACGTATTGATAGACTCCATGTTTAAGTAGGACATGTTATATAACTTACGGCAATTAATTCCGTAGTTTGTATATCGGTACGTTGTGTCCTCTGTTGTGCTATTGACACATTCAACAATGTCGCTTTCATTTCCTGCACATTTTAGCTGATAAATTCGACCAAGCTGCCTGTGATTAGTTTGATCCCGCAAAGTGGAATTGGTTGTTGGTACGACTATATTTCTTTCACTTGCAATAGTAAAGAAAGCAACATTTATATCTTCTTTAAACCTTAATATGTGTACAAACTTCCTCTCAATTCCTATGAATTAGAATCAGATCTTTAAAACATAAGAAAAAACATATGAGAATAAAGAGTTCGTTGAAATTGTTTTATCTTTAATACGGTTCGCCAATATGACTTCAATTTATCTAATTTGAAAAAAAAATATGTTCTTACCTTGTAAAACTCATGTTCAACATCTTGCACACAGCCATTATGGTTCTTGCCGCATCTACGCTGTAGACGTAGTCTTGTGATCGGCCAATATCTACCCAAATGTGCCCCATGTAACTTGTTCGGCCGTTCCTTAGCTCCATGAACGTGGCTAGAATCAACAAGTTAAACGAATCAACACAGTACCAATAATTGACAGATTGGTTGTAATACAAAATGGCTTTTCTTTTTCTTTTATAATGACTGCTTCCGTCATATTCGATCCACAAGAAGTTAAGCCATGAAATTGCACACCGACATTCCTTGGTCCATAACTAAATACAAACACCAAATAGCAATGTTAATAAATATACGCTTTTATTTGATCATATCAAAAGCTTTTTAAACATAAACCCATTTTTAAAAACAAAGCGTTATTTCGAGCTTCAGCATAGACTTATTACCGTAGGTTTATTTTTTTTAAAAGTCAAAATATCTTCACCAAAAATTAAAGTGCTATTAAAATGAATAATATATAGTATGCAGTTTCTTAACTCATAAACAATTATTATGATGAGATAGGAATATTGAAATAAGAAAGAGTTTCACATAATTAACAAGAGCTGTCACAGAGACAGCGCGTTCGACTATTCCGCCGCTTTTCAATGTAAGGATTGAAAAGTTTTGGCGAAACTTGCATGGATCACTGTTAGATTAGATTTCAATGCAATACATGGTGTGATGAGATATTAACATAAATGTGGTTCCATGCAAAATTTTAACGAGAATTTCTAAGTCTTATAATAAAGGGCCATTATTTGCAAAATACAGTTATCTAACTTGGTTATTCAATTAAGTTGGGTGGTTGAATACCATTGTATAAAGTCTCAATGCAATACATCAAATAGTCGCTGAGATATTATCCTATGTGTGCGAACATGTAAGACCTTAACCAGAATTTCTATGTCGCATAATAAAGGGGCAAAACTTATATATTATAAAAGATAGAATTATCTTACTTAATTAAATAAGAATAATAAATAGATGGGAGCCTGTGTGTAAAGTTTCAAAGCAAAACATGATGTATTCGCTGAGGTATTGACTTAAAAGTGGTTACATGCAAATCCTTAACCAGAATTTTTATGTCGAATAAAAAAGGGGCCATTTTTTTAATTTAATGCAAACTGGAGTAATCAAACTTGGTTAATTAAGTAGGTTGGACGGTTGAGTACCATTGTATAAAGTCTCAATGCAATTCCTCAAGTAGTTGCTGCGATATTACTCTATGTGTGCTTACATGCAAAACCTGAACCAGAATTTCTAAGTCAAATAATAAAGGCCCATAATTTGCATTTAATTCAAAAAAATGTTATCTGGCAATATATATCTAATGTTTCAATGCAATACATGATATATTTGCTGAGATATTGACTTAAATGTGGTTACATGCAAAACCTTAACCAGAATTTCTAAGTCGAATAATAAAGGGCAAATATTTTGCATTAAATGCAAACTAGAGTTATCTAACTTGGTTAATTACGTAGGTTGGATGGTTGACTACCATGGTATAAAGTCTCAATGCAATACCTCAAATAGTTGCTGAGATATTAACCTATGTGTGCTTACACGCAGCACCGTAACCAGAATTTCTAAGTCGAATAATAAAGGGCAATTATTTGCATTAAATACAAACTAGAGTTATTTAACTTGGTTAATTTAGTAGGTTGGATGGTTGAGTATCATTGTTTCAAGTAACAATGCAATACCTCAAGTAGTTGCAGAGATATTAACCTATGTGTGCTTCCACGCAAAACCTTAACCAGAATTTCTAAGTCGAATAAGAAAGGCCTATTATTTGCACTCTATTCAAAAAATTGTTATCTAACTTCATTAATTTAGTATGTAAGATAGTTGGGAATTCATATATCCAAAGTTTCAATGCAATAACTGATGTATTTACTGAGATAATGACTTAAAGGTGCTTACATGCAAAACCCTAACCAAGGTGTGACGCCGACGCCGACGCCAGGGTGAGTAGTATAGCTCTCCTTATTCTTCGAATAGTCGAGCTAAAATGTGTATTGATACTAACGGCAGGATATAGCAAGCACTTCCGAGCAGGTCGAGTTGCTCACGGTGCAAGCAGATACATCGTTTTCCCTTCCATTACAGTTCACACCTATCGTTGATTGGTCTTCATCTAACGTCGTATTCCAAACTTTAGCAGACCTTAAAAAGTCAATAGTAGAACTCTTAATGTTTGAAACAGACTTTATAAATAATCCTCAGTGGCAGTTTACTTAAACGTGATAGGAATATAATGAAATAGTATACCTGCTACTTAATCCCATCATAAAACACAGTACATTCGCATTGTTAATATTATAAGTGTGACTCTCGCTGTGGCAAATTCTGTTCCATGCACCATTCTTGTGTACTTCGACTGTACCCGTATAGCTGTTAATCTGTTCGACGAGTTGTACTGGAGTATCTAAAAGTATTCATTTTAATAACTTGTATGCTCAAAATAAGCATTTGATCACCGTAATAATATATATATATTTTATATTTGACATTGATAATGAAACGATAGACTCTTTTTGAAAACATCAATAGTCTAAAAATAAATATAAAAAACGTAAAAGACTGGAAAACTGCTACGTTATTATATTTATAAATGAAATCATTAATAGTACTTAAGTATGCATAACTGTAGCTTTTTTAAAGTATTTTAATTTCCATACTGCATCGGACAAAGGCATATTTTCCACTCGCACAGGAGCTCATCGACTGCAATTCCGCTGACTTGCACAATTGGTAATCTTTTTCATCGCCGTCGCATGTAATGTTTTTGACATAAACAGGAGTTGAAAAGGATGGCTTGAAAACATCTATGCCCGAGATCACGTGTTGCCTGTATCCGAAGTAGAAATCAATGTTTATCAGATGTAAAGAAACCTAAACTATTCAAAGGGCTTAATACTACAATACCTTCCTTTGAGGTAAGATACTTCCATATTAGGTGTCAAACTGATGTTATCATATATTTGTGTCTATATTGGAAGTAAGCTTCAAAAAGATGCTTAGCTATACCAAATATATTAATTTCCCGTAAGTTATCGAACGGACATCGTTTGTTTGCAATTTCGCAGTTGGATAGAGGCCATTACCCAGTCAAATATCGGTAATTTGTTACAAACGTCAAACATTACCTGTATTCCACGGTGTTAAGCATACGTACCAACAATTATTCTAATCAGCCACCCCTTTAACGATTAACTTGTCCAGAAATCGTAGATTTGGCATTTTTTTATTAAAAAGGGGACATAATTTTGTCAAACGAATTTACCTGTATTTCATGGCGTTAACTTAAATTCGCCAACCCTTTCATGTGTTATTTTGATGAGACCCTTTTTGCAAAAAAAAGTTAAAATTGTAAAAAGGCTAAAACTCTGTCAAAATAAGTCATTCGTAAACAAGATTGAACAGGACCTGTATGTTTTCATATGCAACCAGAAAATCTTTAAATACATCAACCCTTTTCTAGGAACCGTATATAGGACAAATTCAAAGATGGTACGTCATAGCCATAGTAGAATTTGACCTATTCTTTAATGGGTTAGACACATACACTAAATATATATCGTAGACCCTTTCCATGAGCTATCGTCCGGACACCATGAAGGCAAACCAACTAACCGACAGGCTGAACGGTATGTACCCCTAAAACCTTTTTTGCGAGAATATTCTTAAATTAATTTTGACGCAAAGAAGAAAATAAACGTCGGATAACTTACTGTGCATATGAGAAAGAAAGCATGTTACACATAACAACTTCGTTTTCAGGTGTAAGATCTTCAGCACAAAGGTAACCATCTTTTCGATTGTTTCTTAGTTTAACATATCCCATGTACGATGTAAGACCACCTTTCAACTCAATTGGGGATACTGCAATAAAGAAAGTAGTAACTTTTCACCTATATAGTCACTTTCTTTTTAATATCAACATACATTATGATGCTACGCTAAACACAATCGTTGAAAGTCACCTTTATTATACTGCAAGCAGTATGCTATGCATATGCTTATAAGATAATATATTGTACGGAAATGCAGTGAACTCATTTAATTTCCTTACTTGACTGAAAGCAGTACTTTTTCAGTGGCTCGTGTAACTCAATGTTTAAACACACCGTCTAAGTAATGCACTTTAAAGTCACCAATAATGTGCAATCTGTACATTTGAAATGGGATTATTCTTGGGTAATTGGGTATATTTTTTTATTCGCGTATGCAAAGGCCTGCAAAAATGAAAGCTATAAGGGCCATGTAGTCCCCAGTAGAAAATAATCCCCTTATTAAGAGTGATATAATTTAACTTATGGTCATAAATTGTCGAAAAATTGAAACGCCACTGATAATCCTTTTAACGAACCGTGTTTGGACGAAATTGAGGCACTTTGAAAAAAAATATGTTTTTTTTTTAAACTAAAGATTATTTCATTCGTAAGTATTATGGCCGAAGGTCCCAAATGGCGCGGTGCGGCTCATGTAAAAAATTTCCGTCATAGTGAAAGGTAATCAAAGATAAATTAAGAGGTTATATATTCGGTTAAATTTAAACATTCTTATTGGTTATGTTAAGCAATTGTGTAAGTATTGTATTTCCAGTCTTCGTAGTATTTGTTTTATATAAATTATTCTAGAGACCATTTTCATAATGTGTTATTTTGATGATTTCACGTAGATGTCAGAGTAACATAAGTAGGCACTTTGTTTAGAACTGCAGCTAAAACAGTTGTCTAATACAGCAGATCACCAGTGTATTCATTTAACTTCGAAAGCAGTACCGATTTGAAAGGTGATAATGACGTTAACAAAGTTGTTCTCTTTAACGAAATTCTAAACAATCGGTCAAATGTATGTAATATTCTTGATGATTGAAATTAGGTAATTCAAGAATTTAGTTGTGATCACCTCAAAAAATGTTTACTTAGTGGTTACTGAAATATGGTAATGATATAAGTTTGAAAGCAAATAACTGTTTAGTCCTTAATAGTCGGCATTGACTAAAGCTGACCAAGTCTTTGCTTTATTATTGGGTAATCGACATTTTAAGATATATGTAATAATAGTGTTTAAAATACAACGGTGGGTATTAATGCCTAGAGCAACTTCTTAGATCTTATGGGGTAAAAAAAACTTTAAACATCTTTTAAAAAGTATCATTTTAGAAAATAAGGTAATAGTACGGTCTACCACAAAATCAGTTACTTAAAATCGTTCGTGTATTTATGAACACGAGGCTGTTGAATTTCACTGGGAAGGAAGTGTAGTCTAAAACATCTCGACTGAAAATTACCATGTGGAAAATAACTAGAAAACAGATATATAAGGTAAAGTATCAATGCAGATGTATCATATTACTTACAGCAGTTTACTACAGCCGAAGACCATCCGCTAGTTCTGTGGTTGCCCCAGTCAGAAGATGAACAAAGTGAAATGGCTGCCTCATTGCCGTTACAGTATAGATTGTCCAGCAGATAGGACGTTGTTGAAGAGTAATTCTTCGATGAAGGCAATGCGTCACTGTAATAATACTTTGGATAATGGGTTCCGAATTAGAGCAATTGATTTACTGTTTACTTATTCCTTCTGCCTGTAGCAGCGTCATTGGAAGTTGACACGGCATTTAAAAAAAGTATATGCAATCATGTATATACATAAGCACTAGCGCCCAATAGCGTTCAATAAAGGATTCGGCAAGTTGGTACGCCTAACAAGTAAACTATTGAAATATGTTAGTGAACAAGTATGAGTCAAGTATGAGATTCACTTTTTACGCTAATTATTCCAATGTGCACGCGTATTGAAAAGTTACCTCGAAAAATTGTATCGGAGGAGTGAGCATATAAGGTCGGCATTTGTTTTGCTGGAAAACGAACCGATTTTACTCCATGAATTCTGATGATATATCTGAACTTCACCGTCAAAATCAGTTTTGCCTCCAACAAGACGGATGGGTGAGTCTGAAAACATGACATTTATTAGCACTATACTCAATTTATGCACTTCTTTTAAGTACACATGTGTTTCAGGAAAATGACAAATCGAGTGATTAATGATACATGTCCAAAACAATTTAAACCTCTATAAAGATTGCTTATCTGCTGGGGTAAACCCGTTAGAAAGGTAACAAATTGGTGGAGTAATATTGTTTTTTAACGAATATCACCCCTCCCATTTGGAAGGATTCATGACATTGTGGTAAAAGGACTCGTTGCAAGACGTCATAAAATCTGACATAAAAAGGGAAAATACTGCTTATATAAATGATAAATAAATCTAAAACTAGGACAATAACTGTCGCAAAATATGCCGCTCGATTAAATACCCGAAGTCTGACGAAAAGTGGTTGTTAAGCCAGTCAGAGAGCAGGCATTGTAAAAATATATTTTGACAATTCAGGGCCAAAACTAATTTACGGAGTGACTGAGGTTACATGATTGGTTATCGACCTTTACCGAGATAATTTGCCCATACACATTCGGACTACATTTGGTGACGAAACTTATGAAGTTATTGGTATTAGATGACACTGGATTGCACGCACTTTTATACGCCAGGTTATATCAAAAGCGTATAAAAAATGGAATAACAATTATAACAAAAATACGTTAAAAAAAAAGAATTTTTGGCCGAAAATAGTTAAAAAGCTATTGAACACTTACTGACTTCATGCTTCCATTTACAGACTTATGTTCAAATAACCGAAATATGTTCATGTTTTTCATGAGTTAGATAAAATAACTCATTTTGAACAATATTGGACGAAAACTAAAGGAAATTGTTGCCTACATAAATTCTGCCAACATTCCTGATAATACAGACACATTTTATCAACGCATATCTTACATAAAACTCCACATTGCACCGTAGCCACTTCCGTGCCGTTGCACATAGTTTCTTGCCAAGGTGATGTTGTACAAGCTGACAAATCCCACTCTCCTCCCGTGCAAGAAGTGCTATTGATAATGGTGGACAAATTCCCCGTCCCAAATGGTGAGTCAGGCAAAACAGATGCGTTCCTGAAATAGTTTGATATAGTGATATGGTCCAGGTATAAACGTTTTTCCCCACGATATGCTTACGATGTTAATGTAAAGTATGTTTTTGTAGGTTTCAATTGTTTTATTTACAATTCGATCATATTAAAATGAAAACTTAGATCAATAATTACAGTGTTCACAAATGAAAGTACATCTACGAGTATACACAAAACGTTTTAAGTATGATTTTCAACTTAGACACAAAACCATTGAGTCACCATAAACGTATTCCGGCTTTCCGGCACACAACATCGGCATCATCATTGTCGAAATCATTCGCACATATAGTTCCCCATTGCCCCTGGTGACGGACTTCAACTCGTCCGGAACGTTCACTTGTCCCGTTCACCAAACGAACACTACTGTCTGTTGGATTAGAAATACAATACATGGAAATATATTTATATTACTTTTGGCTCGGTTTGATAAAATATATTTTGTTTATATGTAAACCTTAACAATAGCTAAAATTATTATTTAAATAAGTGGTCTTACTTGTGTTGGTCTTCTAAAAGTTCCATTCAGTAGAAAATAATAGATAAATGGAAAACTAATTTGTTCAGTTTAAGTAAACAACCGTACGTAGATTTCATTCAAATCAGCCGATCATATTTAAGTAAACTAATAAGACGTAAGAATACGAAAAGATAACAGTACTGCAAGAGATTTGAATATGTGCGCAAGAAACGTTCTGCCCCCAAATATTGGATTTGCAGTCGGAGAAGTCTTCCTCAGTTTTATCACATCTAAGGTTAGAAATAACTGGTGCTGTTTTGGAGGAGCTCTGTGACAATACGTATCCACTAAAGAAAAAATAATGCCATTAATTAAAGTGATATTTCCGGTACGAATAAATTCATATCTCGTATTGCATAAATTAAAAAAGTCCAGAATGATTCACAAAATCTGACCCCTAGATACATGTGTATTGTAGTCAGCCACAAAATAAAAGAAATGTAACTTATTGTTTTACAGATTATACTATACAGAGTAAACAAGAGCTGTCACAGAGACAGCGCGCTTGACTATTCCGCCGCTTTTCAGTGTAAGGATTGAAAAGTTTTGGCGAAACATGCATGGATCACTGTTAGATTAGATTTTAATGCAATGGGAGCCTGTGTGTTAAGGTTTCAATGCAATACATGATGTATTTGCTGATGGATGGACTTAAAAGTGGTAACATGCAAAACCTTAACCAGAATTTCTATGTTGAATAAAAAGGGGGCCATTATTTGAATTTAATGCAAACTAGAGTTATCTTACTTGGTTATTTAAGTAGATTGGATGGTTGACTACCATTTTATAAAGTTTCAATGCAATTCATTCAGTAGTTGCTGAGATATTAACCTATGAGTGCTTACATGCAAAATTTTAACCAGAATTTTTGAGTCGAATAATAAACGGCAATTATTTGCATTAAATGCAAACTAGAGTTATCTAACTTGTTCAATTAAGTAGGTTGGATGGTCGAGTACCATTGTTTCAAGTCTCAATGCAATACCTCAAGTAGTTGCTGAAATATTAACCTATGTGTGCTTACACGCAAAACCTTAACCAGAATTTCTAAGTCAAATAATAAAGGCCTATTATTTGCATTAAATGCAAAGTAGAGTTATTAAACTTGGTTAATTGAGTAGGTCGGATGGTCGAGTACCATTGTATCAAGTCTCAATGCTATACCTCAAGTAGTTGCTGAGATATTAACCTATGTGTGCTTGCACGCAAAACCTTAACCAGAATTTCTAAGTCAAATAATAAAGGCCTATTTTTGGCATTAAATGCAAAGTAGAGTTATCAAACTTGGTTAATTAAGTAGGTTGCATGGTTGAGTACCATTGTATAAGTCTCAATGCAATACCTCAAGTAGTTGCTGAGATATTAACCTATGTATGCTTGCACGAAAAACCTTAACCAAGGGGTGACGCCGACGCCGCTTAGGTGAGTAGTATAGCTCTCCTTATTCTTTGAATAGTCGAGCTAAAAATAATGAAATATGTTACGTGCCTTTGGGTAAAACCGATTTTATTGCAAATCATGTTTGCTTCAAACGTTGTAAAATAGTTATTCGTGCATATTCCAAGCCACGTGCCATTATACAGAGCCTCTAATCGTCCAGACTTGATAGAATGGCCATCAGTCAAGCGATATATTGTGTTCCTCCCTGTATAATAATGAATGCATTTATGTTTAGAAACTTAACATAATTGGCATGCTCGTGTCCATATACAATTGATACAAAGTAATTGACACGGAGATGTATTCGATCTGTTGAAATGCTTTTGCATTAAGATTACTTCGTATTTCTGATTACTTGAATTTACTTGTTATTGTATATCTCATCTAGTCTAGAATCGTCAAACATTATAAATTCAATCTACATAAGTTCGCATAGGCTATTTCTATAACTAAAATACGACAATCGAAAAAGAATCTTTACATATTTTGTTTTTGGAGTAGTCAGTGTTTAGCATCATGTCAAAATGTATTAACAAAAAGGACAGCAAATATAATTGAAGGACAATTGAACCTTCAAACCATGTCACTGCAAGGAAACCACTATCATTATTTGCATTCAAAGAAAACAACGACGTTAAATTTCTCACTTTCAACATATTTACTTTTACACCCGTTTCTGCTTGGAGTGGTTCCCTTACGGTAAAGATTATTATACCATATGTAACAATTGGAAAAAATATTCATGAAATGCGAATATGTGTTTATTTAAGTTGGAGCGAAACAAACACACACACACATATTGAAAGCAAATTTAAAATTGGTGTGATTTTTTTCAAAATTAGCTAAAACAGTTTTAAATATAATGTGTTTCAATTATGATTAAGTGTGTATTTTGCCATAGGGACCTATAGAACCATCACTGGCACTTATTTACATATTGGGTTTATAAGAGTTTAAGTGACACTGTATTTTTTCTAGTAATACAAATGAGCAATTCATAATACAATTAGGCATACCGCAGTTGATTCCGATGTAATCATAGTCAGAATTGCAACTTCCTTTATACCACTTTCCACTGGTTGGAATACACTCCGTAATGTCTGTTTCGTTACCATGGCAACCGAGACTACCGAAACATCTTCCGGGCTTTACAAATGCATAACGATTATAGGCGTAACGGAATGATGGGTTTCTATAAAAAAAGTATTTATAATTTGAAGGTAAATAAGAAATAAACAAATTCTTGCAGCAATTCAATAATTTAATAATTCGACAGTATGTTATTTTCTCGACAATAATCATAATGATGAAATCATAATAAAACAGTTTGCCTTTATTCCAATACAAATAAAAGCCAATCAAACTTGCTCAGTAGGGAATCCAAGACTTGTGCAGAGAACCATAGCATCCTCTTTTCTAAAAGAGTCTTCTCTGATGCCATACCACTGGCCATATAAGTATACTTCAACATAGCCAGACATGAAAGTTGGTCCTCCTTTTACAAGAACTGGAGATCTTGAAACTGCAAACAACAATTCAATGATAAACAAACTCTTTTGAAAGAGATGTACTTCTTTAAGAAAGTGTAATTTACTGCTCATCAGTTCGCTAGTGGATTTGGCAGAAAACAAGTGAATATATATCAAGAACTAATTTCAAGCTGCATCTATATTTTTAGACTATGACATACAGCAATTTACTCCAACGTCAGAGGTGCAGGAATCGGCAACATCGGTATATTTGCAGTTTGCGATGTCGGTTTCATTTCCAACGCATTGATAACCAAATTGTTTTCGTGTTCCATTCCCATATCGGCCGTCGTTGTATACTGAGATATTTCTGTTTAAAATAAAGAAATAGAATCAAAGTCCGCATGAAGTTTAGATTCTGTGCGTTTGGAAATACATTGAAAACACACTTGAAACTACAATGAAACGCTTAGTAGTCAAACATTTAAACGAAAACCCTGTTCAGAGGCATAACAATTATTTTTCATGATAGTGGTATTCGTGTCTTAAAATGTTTGTGTTAGACGATTCGACGTTGAGTAAATTGATTCGTTACGTACAGGGCAATACTTAAATATTTTTCATTGATGGACATTGTTATCATTACAAATAAATTGTGTTCATGATTATATTCTTTCAAACTCAAGTTACCCTCTTTCAAATCCAAGAGTGTTGCAAAACACTAAAGCAGTATGATTATCGACACTGTCAGAGCACAACGTTTCCCAACTAGTCTTATTAAGTATTTCAAGTCGACCCACAAAGTTGGCAGGACCATCCTGAAGACGAAGTTCTGAGACTGAAAATGGAAAGGTATACCAGCTTTTCTCGTCAGACTTTAAACTTATTCTTATAAGACTATATCAATTGAACTACTCGTTTTATGTTTCGGTCAACCTTTTTCTAATTGTTCGCAGAAAACTTATTCATCACACTACCATGGATGACTTGAGAGTTTCCAATATATTACAATCTGGACTAATATATAAAAAAAACTCTCGAAAAGATGAGCTGAATTTTGAAGACATATTTAAATGATAAAATAGTGTATATGGTTTCAGGCAAAATTAATAATCATTATTAGCAATTATCAAATTTAGTGTTAATACTCACCTTATAAACCTACTTATAACTCAAATAATTTGTTTGTTATGTGCATACTATAGTGCTTCGAGAGAAGCATGAATATTGCTACATATATATGTGTATATTCAATAATTTGAACTTATTTAAACCTATAGCCAAAGGTTTTGCACAATGACGACACCTAGGCTATTTCGATACCTCGATAGTTGTCCGACAAACAAACGAGTTAAACTATTGAAACTGCTAAGGGAGAGCAGTCGTCAATGTTATTTGAAAACACTGTGGTTATAGATTGGAATAGAATATCCGATTTGTCCGTTAGCTTACACAACGGTGTGAATGGTAGAGCGTTCGATTCGGTTGCGGAAGGTGTGTGTGTGTGTGGAAGGGGGGGAGTCAAACACCGTCCACGTTAAACCCAGGAAAGTTGTATCCCGATTATCGGTGCTTTACACCGAGCACGTTAAAGAACCAAGAGGTATCACACCCAGATCTCTTGTATATCAACATCAATATCACTCTACTTTCCAGTACACCAGTACTTTTATGTATATGCGTATTTAAAACAAGTTTACTAGATGACCTAATTTACGTCGCCGATTTCAATGTAAAAAGACTTACAACATTCTACGGCAGCATCCTCGTTGTGATTGCAGTTCGTTGGTGACAACCAATCGCTTGATTTGCATTCAGAAATATCTTCTTCGATTCCAACGCAACGCAGCTCGTCAACGATGATATCACCTTGACCTTCGCCGTAATAGGCACCAATGTGCGCTTTGGCGTTTCTGTATTATAAGTAAAACATTTAGTATACAATTTGATATGTAGTTATTTCAGTAAATATGATTGTAGTTATGATTACTCAATATCAGAATGTTTAACAATTTAACCCATACTATATCAACATTTTCTAAAAATCAAATTGTTAAGATACCTAAAATGGAGTTGTCTTTATATGTTTATTTCAATTGTTTAATACTTATAGAAACAAAACAATAAAATTACAGACTTCCCGCTAAATCCAAGCATGTTGCATATCACGTTGGCCTCCAAATCATCAAAGTTGTCGTCACATATCGTTCCCCATTGTCCTCTGTATTTAAGTTCTACTCTGCCGGACTGTGGACCGGTTCCGTTGACAAGGCGAATAGGCGTTTCTGAAATTCAATATTATGGAATATGCGAGTATGATAATATTTATATAAGAACATATAAAAACACTCCTTTTATAAACATTATGTCTCTGTGTCTGAGTTTGTTTTGACGTCAATCTCACTTACTCTGTAAGTCTCTAAGTCCTTGATAAGTATGATAATTACGCTAGTTGGCACGATGCTATGCTATGGTATGTTCTTCTTTACAAGGAAACCACCTGTCCGAAACCAATTTTTCTTATCGAAATGGAACAGAATTGGTGAAAAGTCACCTAGCAGTAAAAGTATTCTTATCTTTCATTTGCTTATAGTTTGTGAACATTATCTTACTGCAATTGATGCCAGCAGAGATGCTAGATGAACAGTTAGTTTCGACCATATTACACATGCTCAAGTCTTGTTCCTCGCCTTTACACACGTACGATGTTGTCGAAACCAAGGACTGTGAGGAACTCGAAGTATATAATTCTGCACCACTAAAGAATATCGAAAGTACATAAACATAAAATTCCTCAAGCAAACATTTATTTCATCAACTTATACCATGTATTGGTTTATCATTTATATTAACCTAACCAAGTATTAATTACTTAATGAACATGGTATATTGCAGTTTGTTTACATAGATAACACATATCTGCCTGAAGGGGACACTAGATATTTTATCATATAGTTATGTCATGAATATAAAGTTTTTACTTCTTAACATATATAAAATACTGCTCCCACCTGGCACTGAAGCCAAGCATTGAGCAGACCACCTTGGCCTCAGTCGTTCTGAATGTGTCCTTACAAAGTGAGTTCCATTCTCCATCTATTTGTAATTCTACTCGACCTTTGTGCGCATTTCCACCAAACAGGCGAGTGGGTGTTTCTACAATGCATAATATTTCTGAAATTATTTTCATTCGATATTTTGATATCATCACAACTTTTAAATTCGTTTTTGTGGTAAAATTCTACAAAACTCTCAAAAGGCTGCTGCTAACGCTCGTCTATTTTCTTACTTGTCAAATAGGCATAACTTATATCGAATATATCTATATATATATATTATGTTAATGGAAAACAACACACTTATGAAAAGTTCTTGATTTGTATCCAATGGTAACATCGTTGTACCACTCCAATGGTGGCGACAAGACAAAAGTTGAATCTCAGGGTACAACGGTATTTCATTTTTATAAACAAGCTACAGGCTTATAAAAATAATTGTAAATAGCAAGCCAGAAATATCCGTTCACAAATCTTACGGCAATCAACTGCTATGTCCTCGTCATGGTTGCAGTCACTTTTTCCCCATTCGCTGTGTTGGCAGTCGGCAATGTCGGTTTCGTTACCAAAGCACTTGATGTCATCAAGCCATATCGTTCCCGTCCCAGGGCCGTACACCGATGGCGGAATAAACCTCGCATGACTTAAACAATAAAGTTAAAGGTAACTTGAAATAGGAATTCAAACACATATTTAAGAGATGATAAAAATAATTAAAAATGACCTTATAAATCATACAAGAGCGTTTAAGTGATCTGTAGCAATAAGTTAACGTGTAGGAAAATTCTGTCGGACCCACACGACTATCAAGTTCCCAAATCGTTCGTACCCTAAAACGTTCAGTGAACTTAGTTTAACATATTAAACTATTTCTCCATCAAGTATTCCATTTAAATGATAGTTTTCGAAATAAGCGTTATACCTGTTTCGAAAATAAAATTTAATCCGAAAGAGCTCTAAACGATACTTTGTCGTAAGATCGTTGATTGATTGAAAACATATAAACATTAATACCTGACGTCAGTAAATCCCATCATTTTGCAGACGACCTTGGCGCTTGCGTTGTCGAATCCATCATCACAGACCGTTCCCCATTCGCCATTGTATTTGATCTCGAGGCGACCGGTGTTAGGTGTCCTTCCACCGAATAAACGAACATCCGTCGTAGCTTCCACTACGGATTCATGGATTTATATATTAAAATAAACTGAAGATATATTAAGATTTAATTATTTGTATGGTGTATGGTTTTCAACGTATGTATATTTTCATTTTTCGGTGACGTCGCGATTCGAAACATGATGTAATCGACACAAATGTTTCATATTCAAAAAGATTTTATAGGAATTATTTTATGTATTTTGTGATTACATGGTTCTATAACCTAAAAAGACGCATAAAACATATGATGTCGACCAACAACTAAGGTCATTGACATTGCCTGACCTGATTAAACAGAACATGACCTTTTTGAAGTACTATCCTAAAATGCAAACTATAAGAATAGGAAAAAATGTAAACATTATCATTAACACGACCGTTTGGTTTTTACAGATTCATGTTATGATGCCTGCAATCGAACTGTTCTGTTGTTGTTGTTTTTTTCTTAAAACAACTATCAGTTGAAAACATGCATGTGTTGTAAATAATAAAACACTCTTGAAGCATTAACTTCTTTCTGATTTGTAATGATGCATATCATTCGTACAAAATGTTTTACACGAAGAAAAACAACATAAAAAATAACTTACCTGTTATATTTCCAAGGCAAATTATTTGACACATCAATTCAATGTCGATAACAACGTATTGTAAATTATATCATTAAATGTTCTTTATTTATCGGGCCTCGATAAAGCCCTTAAAACATTTCAGTTTAGATATTCTATTCCTTGTGTATGCTTTTTAAAGTCATTCATAATTTTCATACCTCCGTTAATCACCGTCAGCCAAAACGCAAAGCCAATTACTGAAGTTAGCAAACCCATATCCCATATGTTTCCATTGCTAGCTTCCAGACAGATGTCCAAAAATCTGAACGACGCCCTTTTATTGTGTTTCCATTTGTCCAATCAAATCTGCGAAGAACAAACTAACTGATAGCGGCAAGCGGGACAAGTCTACGGTTTTGCGATATATCAGAATCATAAACAGTTTTCAAAATTCCCCTCCTTCAAAATAGAGCCATTGCGTCGTTTCGTTACGTGATAACCTAACAACTTTAACTTTGTTTTAGGAGTTATCTCTAGTGTTATTTCGATTAAGATATGGTATCAATAACAATTCTTGATCTTATGATTACGTTGTTCTAAAAACAGATATGATTTTGCAATTTAAAAAAAGATATTGTTTTGAGACCCAATTAATTGTATACTAGATAGATTTTATGATTGTGAAGCGAGTGTTTCTGAAACGGTTTGGTCCTCTATATTCTTTGCAGGATCGACTGTTTATATTCACCAGCGACACACTCATAAGAAAACGAACTTGTAATTTTCGACGCAAAGACGCATTTGCCAATTATTTCCACTATAAACTAACACACATATGCACGACCCAATTACTCAGACCATTTACAAAGACAAAATTAATACAAAGATAAAACTATAGGCCACCGTAACCGTTTTTTAAAAAGACATCGGACATCTACACAACGCATATATGGACATTGCATTTGTATAAATTATCAACAAAAACAGTCACCTTACAAAAAAATAACCATACAGATTGCGCAAATCAACATTGATGGAATCATACATACATAATTCTTTAAATTTGTATTTGGGTAACATTTGGTTGTACGTTGATTGTACGATGCAACCGGACGTTCCGTGAGCGTCAGCACCAGAGAGGGCAGCAGTCTTAATAAGTTGTCGCAGTTTGTTTAGCGGACACTGCTCTGTCACACGGTTGCCCCTATTAACGTCCCATTGAAAGACACTAGACAGTTACAGTCTTCACTAGGTAGGACCTGGAAGGACCTGCTGCAACAATAAAATGCCTAGTAAAAACTCAGGGATCCGCAACATATTCAAACGTGGTAAAACATACAACTTAAGAGCTTCGCCGGTCCTTGAGTACCCATCTTTATACTCTTTTTCATAACAGATGTCGTATTGTTTTATAAACAGCACATGCAATGAGTGTTAGTCTGACCTATAATCATATATAATAGCTTATCAGTTCTGCAGTTTTGATCATATTGAACTGTCAGTTTTAGACTTGCTTAATTGCTTCCTGAATCTTTTCAAAAACTCCCTTTTAGATAAGTACGTGAATATCGCATTAATGAATACAACCTATATCAACAATTTTAAGTCGGGGATTATTTTCATGTTGAAAAGTGATTGAAGACAGACACCCATATGTGATGGGTAAATTATTATGTCATGTAAAATATATTGGACTATAAGAGAAAATGAAGTATATATCTATGATATATGGAAAAGTCAGTATTAATCACTTTAATTTATGAGTATGAGTATACGTATGAAAATTAAAATCTGCCATCCTAGCCTTTTGTGCCCTTAAACATTAGTTCTAAATATCTGTTCGAGATCTTCGATACGTACTATAACGAAATATATTAAGTTGTGTGGATAATAGAGGGATAACAAAGTTCTACGTCTACACATAAACATGAAGTCCCTCCTCCGACAAGAAGTCTTAAAAACCCGTTTGCTAACTCACACTTAATACGTAAATCTATATGTTCAGTTACTTTCTGACAATCGCATCTCCTTGTGATTTGTTGTTTTGTCGTCATAACGGTTGATAAAATGTTGAATAAATATGCGTTGAATATAAATGGCTGCGAAAGTTCTTTAATGAAAGTGATGACAAACATTTTAGATATTCAGTTTTCTTTAGACGTTGACCTTTAACCTACTGACTTTAACAAGAGGGCAAATATGACCGTATATAAAAGATTCCACTAAGGAACATTTCTGTGCAAAACAATTGAAATCGATTCTCAATTGCAAAGTTGTTTATATCTCTATGAACCGCTATAGCGTGAAAGAATTTGATATATGACTACCAAAGGAACATTTCTGTTCAATCGTTTTGAAATCGGGCAATGGTTTTTGAAGAGACGATTTTTAAAGTGTGACAAATATACATATAGTGGTCTCTAGCCCAACCCCTGGAGGCCATATTTTTTATGAATCGACACTAGGTGAAGAAATTTGATAGAGGGTCACCGATAAAATATTTCCGTTTCTATTTTAAAGTTTGCATATAAAACGTATGTTGAAAAGTAGTGCTGCCCCTTGGTGGCCATGTCTTTTACGAAACAACATGGGGTGAAGAAACTTGATAGAGGGTCACTATAAGAGCATTTCTGTGAAATGATGTTGAAATCAGGCAAACGGTTTCTGAAAAGAAGATTATCAAAGTCTTTCGGTTGCCACTGCAACCAGAGTTCTGCATTGAATAACTGTCATTAACATAATCTGGAAGAGGACTACCAAAGGACATTCCTTTGAAGTTTGGTTGAAAATGTCCCAGTAATTTAGGAGAAAAAATGTTTGAAGAAAGATGCTAACGACGGACGCCCGGACGACGGAAGAAGAACAATCACCCTATCACAATAGCTCACGCTCACACAATCGAGGGCATATTGAACGAGGACAAGCTACAACTGAAGTTTCAAGATCTTAGGTGAAATCGTACTCGGGTAATTGGGCGGGAATAATTATGTTGGTTATTACCTTGCCCTTTGAGTTACTAACCGAAAAACAATAGAGTCAAGGGCAACCATCTACTGATATTTTATGGACCTATTTCAACTGATTTATCGTGCAGACACAACAAGGTATACCGACAGTCTGACGAACCGACTGATCTCTCATTCGAAATAAATGCGTGCGAGACATTGAGCCGGTTGTTCAAAACTTTATTCAAGTTAACAACGTGATTTACAACATCGCTCTTAGCTTTTAAAGGTGAATTATTTGTTGCTGTGCTCACATATTTAAATATAAACAAGTACAGCGTTAACAGTTATCTCACATATTTTAAGAAATGAAACAGACCATTAGTAAATATATTCCAATTGAAGAGCAGCAGTGTTTGAAAATTGACAACGATGTGGTTTACAACGTTGTTAACTTTAACAAAGTTCAGAACAATCGGCCCATTGACTGTAAATACTGGAACATTATATTGTTAACGGAAGCGTGATTTTGTTTTTAAAATGCAGCCAAACAATGTCTCAATAAAACAGATAAAATATGGTGTATGGACACAGGATAAGTATCTATACAGATCTCATTGAACAATAAAAGTCACATATTCAATCGTTTAATATACTTATGCATATATAAATTGCAATCTTCAGTTGAAATAAAACAAATTGTCAATAGCTTCAATATATCACCCTGACCAGCACACTCGAACTAATCGTTTATCAACGCCAAGTGTCTACAGAGTGTCTTTGATGTTGAAGTAATATCTTGTCATGAATAATGATTAATTAGGCTGAATTTTATTAGATGACATTGGATTTAAACATGATTTGCAGCATTCACATTTGTAAATATCCCTTATCTGAACCGTTTTCGCTCGAGTATGATTTGCAGGGCGTCGTGATATATATTACTATGTACAAGAAGGTTTACATTATGTAACTCCGAGGAAATTTACAATTCGACCCGAGATTTGTGAAAAGATCAATGAATGATAAGCAAAGCTCTTTAACGACATTCATGTGAACTATAGTTCATATGCAAACACCATTTATCCCAAAATGTGAAATTCGTACAATATGAATAAGTTTTTCGATAGCCATTCTAATAAAAAATGTATCTCAATGCTCGCCCCCCCCCCCTACCCCTAGACCCGAGATTTGTGAAAAGATCAATGAATGATAAGCAAAGCTCTTTAACGACATTCATGTGAACTATAGTGCATATGCAAACACCCAGCTGTCGGGTACATGTTTCAGATTATCCCAAAATGTGAAATTCGTACAATATGGATAAGTTTTTCAATAGCCAATCTAATAATAAATCTATCTCAATGCTCGTCTCCCTTTTTTTTTTTTTGGGGGGGGGGGGTCCGTTTTAAAAAAGGAACTCTAGTCGTATCTTATTTTATATCTTTATAAACGTCTGAAACGGAAAATCATCTAAGTTTAATTCACATACATATTTAGCAAGATAATGAACCTATGACAATATGATAATTTCAATTTCCGACTGAATCTATCTTATTAAAACGTTCCTTTACCCTTAGCAATGTCGCAAAAACAAATGAACGATGATGTCTGTATTATAACAATATCGTTTTAAAAACAAACGTACATTACATCTTCTAGCATTGAATCGTTGACATAAGTAGATAACAGGTTGTCCCCGTTTGCCCGTTAATGTTACTACGCATCTAAGTCAAATCTTAAAATGTTTACAAAATTTAAAGAGTCACAGTATAGGTTTATGCAAAAAAATATTTGAATTTAATGATAAAAGAATCATGTGATTTGTGTAGTGTGGGTATTTGGAGCTTTGAGTCTGGTTAAAATGGTGGCGTTCTGGTACGCCCCATACTGTCTGTTGACCCAAAATGAGCGTATAATCGTTTAATTATTCTTTTTTACTTTTGTGGCGTACAATTTAACGGCTTTTTAATGGTTGTATATGGAAAGGTTATATTTACATCAAAGCAACACTGTTCTGATAATAAACTGATGGAGTATTACCGAAATTTTAAAACAAAACTTCAATACCTTCAAAACGTCTCAAAAACGCTACCTACTCGTCCTAGATTAGATAGTGACGTTGCAATTGACCTCCGTGGAACTGGACTGTTAGGAGAAAGCACAACTGCACTCACATTTGAATTGACCAGTCACTAACTTCGGTATATACGTTTGCACAAACTAGTTTGTTAGCGGGCAAACCATTACCATTGCTTCCGTCGGAATTGACCAAATCGTGGAATACCGACAAGTGGAACCATACCTTACACCAACCCAAATCGTTATTTGTATATATTTAAATTAGTTTTTTTTAATTGCCCGGTATATTATTGCTGTGTATAAAATGTTTGTTCCCATGGTACCGAATTCATATTGTACATTTGTACCATATTTGAGAGGGATTTTTGGATTTCGTCTATACATTAACTCCCATGCGCGACCGGTCATAAGGAGACGAATTCTTAACCGTACTATAACTTCAGTGAGGATAAATAACAACGCTATTTAGTTGTTCACACGCTAGTAATTGAACTATGTATCTGACAAATTGATTGAAATTTTCCACCACTCGCGCTGAAGTGTTCGTGAATAACTCGGGGTCAGGTGTAGAACTATAGCATACTATTTGATATAATTCAATATAATCTAAATGGAAAAGCCAAGCAATCAAAACTTACTGAGATCTTGTTGAAAGACGTAAGGACCAGTTTATTTTATGTCAAATCCAAACAGATAATAAACAAGAGGCATCACAATAATTACACCATAAATATTGAAACAGTCCTTATCAGGTTATCTTGACAAGTAATTAATTGTACTTTATAGGCGTATTGCTGAAAGGAAGAAGTACTTTATTTATTGATGATTACTCAGGTTGAAGGACACCCAATATAAACCTTTTTTTAAATGTAAGCGTATTGTGTTTTTTTTCTTTGATATAGTTTCAAATACTGCTTATTGGGCATGTTATCTACTGCTTTACTAAATCTTTCACAGCATGCTAAATTCTGAAATACAGGAGGACATTCAAATGCATTAAAATGTGCATGCCTTCATGAAATCAGCACATAGGAAACTATAGTGGTTGAATCGACCTTAAGTGAACTTTAGTTCAGTTTTTATAACCTAGGATTTTTTTAAAATATATTTTAGACTGTTTGAGATTAAGTGTAATATACATAGAAAGGTCTTGAAGATAATGAATTGGTGAGCTCCTTTAACTAAATTTATTTGAACAACAATGGTGACCAATCACTACAAGTAATATAGGTATTATAAAATTTGATTTCTGATGTATAAAAACTAGGGATTGAAGCGAATATCCGAGTATCCGGATATCCGGATATCACGCAAGTATTCGGATACCAAAATGGGTATTCGAATATTCGTTAAGAATTAAAATTTCAATGAAATAGCTTAGCAGAGACATAGCAATTGTTATAAAACTTTTCAGATGAAATATTTCAGGTGATCAACGGTGTCTGTATCGAAGCGGGTATGTGTCACAAATCGTCTGCAAATTGGGTGTTTGCACAAGGCGTGATATTGTGTCCTTGTGCAGCACTCTGAAAAGTTCTATGACCTTGTTTACAATGACAAGTAGATGTTCTTAAATGACACTAATTGGCGGATTGATCATTAATCCGTAGGAATTGTTAGTCAAATCACAAGATAAGGGTCGTGCAATCAAAGCTATTAATGACCAATCGTATTTTTGATGAATATGCATGAAGAAATTATTGCTATCTATACAATAAATACAAAAACAATATTGTTTATCTTTTCACTTTTCAATCAAATTTCCATCATTTTGCATCATGTAATTTATTTTTCATACGATATGTAAACATGTTTAGTTTATTGATAAATAAAAAAAGTACACGCATGTAAATAAAGAAAAATCAGATCGTCTTTTTCTCTTCTTATCTTTTCCGCAATTATATCCTTCATTACAAAACACCGCAGAAATTGTAGGTATTGCATTAAATCAAACACTGTAATGAAATAAAATTACAATCGACTATCAAATAATCAAAGCGTCATTTAACATGAAACCTGCTGATAAATAACAAACTCGAAAGCACGTGGCAGTAAACAAGCAACCACCTCGGCCGAAGTGACTATCAAATTTGCGAGGTGTTTATGTGGTATTTATCATGAGTTTTATGACGTAAAATGAGTTGTTTAGCTTTGATTATAACATTATAAATTATTAAGACTGAGAAAGAATGAATGAAAATTGCCATATGACAAACTATAAATTAAGCGGACAATTATGTCAAATAACAGAAGGTGGGTGACATATAAAAGGAAATTTACTTATTATGAAAACAATTTGATACGAGTAACCGGATATTATTCGAATACTTGATACGAATATCCGGATACCGACTTGGTATCCGGTTTCCATCCCTAAATTAAAAACCCATATTGAAACGAAAGAGCGGTGAAAAAGTAGTATCATTATATAGGCGTTTACATTAAAACCTCCTTTGTGTTTATCGGATCTGCCAATGCATTGCCTTTTACTTAAGAATGAATCGAGAGCTACCCTTTAAATTTATCAACATAAATCACCTATACGAAAAACAAATACATTTAAATTGTTCACATGTTTGTCGATTTGTTTGAAGGGTCGTTACAAAATTGAGTTGGAAGACTAGGTTTCACTGCCTACATTTAAAAAAACAAGATTAAGAAAGATTACGTTTGGATAAAAACGCTTGCTCTTAATTTAAACACGAGCTGACGTACGACAGCGCGCTCGACTGCTGCTTTGTCTGAGAAATAAATTCACAAATGATGGAAATCAAATGAAAAGGTAAACAAGAAATGCCACAATGCGACGAAACAAGGTTTTCAATAATTGTCAGACTTCGTTGTGAGATTCAGTTTCAACTCTTTTCTATTTAAGTATTAGTGACCTTGCTCTTGATTCGAGGGCTCCAAAATGCAATCACATGGAAGTCTTCCATCAACTATTCCTACATTATATCAAATTTGGTCATAATATGGCAAACCTATTAAAAATTATTCGATACCATATGGCCTAACTAATGTTTTTCAGTAACAACCGTTTTTCTTTTTTTGTAACAGTGAACTTGACAATATGGGCCCCAAATACCATCCCATGAAAGGTCTCAATAAACTCTTCTTATATTCCAAGTTTGATCACTATGTGTCAAACCTAACTAAAACTATTCGATACCATAGGTCAGTTTGACGCTGCCCTCCTGTCGACCCGCCCGAAAAAACGACAAACGTCATTCTCATGACCATGTTTCACTTTGTGAAAACCAGGATATATATACAATTGTGCCTGTAATGAGCAATAAAAAATATACTTAAAAAACATAAAAATGTCAATCAAGGGCCAAAAATTGAGTTAAGGCTTAATACGGAGCTATGCTACTTAATTGCGTGGTGGCTACAAGTATGAAGTATATTGAATGAACAGTATTTGAGCAAAAGGTGCCTTAAAACTTTAACAAAACTTTTAGAGTCGATCAAGAGCCATAATCTGTATTTTTGATAATATGGTGTTATGTAACCTCATTGTGTGATGGTCATCATTAACTATGTGAAGTATGAAGTCAATTAAATTAAGAGTACAGAAGTAATTTTCGAACATCTTAACTTGCCCTAAGACTTTTATTGCGCAGAATGTGCAATAAAACTTTAACATAAGTTCCTAAGTCAAACAGGGGCTATACTTCGTATCAAGGATGAAATGGTGATGTGTAACCTTATTGTAAGAGGTCGTCAATATTTGTGTGTAGTCAATTGAATGAAGGATATAGAAGTTTTTAGTAAAAATCCCAACTTGCCCTAAATTTCTGACACAATGTGCCCTAAAGCTTTAACCGTAGTTCCTAAGTCAATCAGGGTCTATTAAATGAATTAAGGATAATATGGAGTTATGTTACCTCATTGTGTAATGGTCCTCAACAACTGTGTGCAGTATTAAGTGAACTAAATGAAGGGTGTTGGAGTGATTAGTGACAATACCAATCTGCCTTAAAACTTTTAACAGTGTCGACGCAAACACCGACGCAGACGCCGGGACGAGTAGTATAACCTGCTTATTCTTCGAAAAGTCAAGCTTAAATGAGAACAATTATGTAAATTTGCTAAATGTTAACATTTCAAATTAAAAATTGTAGGCAGTATTTAAATAAGCAATGTAAAATACAAAAATGGAAATCCCATTTACGGCTTTACAGGGTTGCTTCTATGCGGCACCGAACAAACATATGAAATATATGGTATAAAACTCAATATCGAGATAAGTTAAAATGCAATTTTCTTTGGACAATGAATTAAATATAATCGACTTCGTATAAAATGTAATCAACAGTATAAGAGCTCATACGTTCAGAAGACATCAATATGAGCAAAGTATAATCCATTTCGTATTTAAAGTAACACTCTTATTTAAAATCAGTACATACACATGTATAACAAACATCAGTTCTGACTGATAAACCTTTAACTACTAAATAATGCATTTATGGAAAAAAATAATTATTGATAACAAGATTGTAACCGGGTATATTATATCAGAAAGCGCATAAATTTTAAATGATTGGTGAATGGTAAAAGATCGACTGAGGTCTACTATAGTCTACTATAGTCTCATAAGGTAGACATAACGTGCCTTATGCTCATTTCTTTCAAATTAAACTCGGAATCGTTCATAACAACCATTGTTTTCAAGATTTCTTCATCCTTTTTGGAATACCAAAACAATAATATCAATTATGATTAATCTTATTTGGGAGTAAGAGTGCATCTTTAATGCATAAATAAGGTATATTTTAAAATTGAATTGAGTGTTCATCTTAGTACAATAAGTTAAGGTTAAGATACAGTACCAAATATATTCATAAACAGCATTCACAATAATGGTAAACATTTGATAATCCTACTTAGTGTTAGGAATATTGTCTTGGAAATGCTATTTGAAATATTCAAATATATCGTGTAAATATATCCTTCTTACATCCCGATCTTGTCATAATAAATACGACAATTCGTATAATAACTTTAACGACGTTATTCATGTTAAAGGAGCATTTGAAACGTTGCAATTCTGATGCTAAGTAGGAAATCCGGGATTCGCATTTCTTACTTATCGCTTGAATTATATATGGCTAATATAGAAATATTAATGTACTTAATTTAATATATAATATATAACGTTTCATGAGAACACGTTCCCTGGTGGTAATACACCGAAGGAATAAGCCGTGTTGTTTTCCCGGTTGGCTCGAGATTGTACACGTAGAAGTTCCCGAAGTTCTGCACCTCGATTTGAAAAATTAGGTCACATGACCCGGAAATTTCAACGAAAAGACACACAGGTTACAAGTATGTGGTTAACTGCAATGCTAGGATTAATGACAAGGCCGATTCGTTCCAGGCGATTACGCACATTATGCCATAATGAAGCCATAATTGGACGAGGGAAGACTTTTCTAACTCAAGGAAGGCGGTTACGCACCTAGATATCAATCTTATGTGCATGGAATATTTTCCACATACCTTCTAAAATTGTTACTGCGAATTGACTAATTGGCTGCCATTCGGGTGTTTGGGGGGAATACCTGTTTTATTTAGTCTTTAAAGTATTTCTGACAACATGGCCCTCTCTTGGTTTAATATGTAATATTTCTATTTACGTCATCCTTGCTAATTTCAAAAGCATATTATAATGTTTCAACTGTTTACCCTTATTTGAAATAGGATAAAAGTATTCATACTTCAACCTAGTCAGCCGCGTCTTTGATGTCTTACATTGAAAGTTGTCTTGTGTTATGTTGAGGCGCCTTTGTTTATGAACTGTTTAGAGAAAACATTTGAAATATTGCATTGTATATGGCATTCCATTGGCTTAAACAGCATCTGAACAAACAACGAAACAGGATAATTATCGTGTGTCTAAAACTTTTACGAACTACTGCATATCTCTATTTTAAATACCAGAGAAATAGGGTTTACTTCAAACAACACAATTGCGATATACTACAAGAAATTGTTCAAACACGTTGACACTGGAAATACACATATTCAAATTGAGGCAACAGTTTCGAAGGACTACATGATATCTAAAGCTTGAGTGTTATATATTATGCACTATGCAACGGCCATACAGTTCAGCACCATTTAAGTCTGGTGCTACAAGCGAACAACTGGCTTTCGGTCATTTCACCAATGTAATGGAATGAGTTTGAGATACGAAAACGACTCAAAATTATACATCTTTAGTTTCTTATAAGTCAAGCACAGTTTAGAATTGACGGAAGTTGATGTTTATGTTATACATGTTATACATGACGTGTTAAACTAGTATCTATTGCCCTTTTGTCAACAGGATGCATCCCTATGGAAAGAGATTGATTTTCTCAAATCCAAGACAGACAATTGTGAAGCTCAAATGAAGCGCAACAACTTAAAATTCAATGGTATACAAGGTAAAATCAATGAACCATGGAATGTAACAGAAAATAAGGTGCGCTCATTCATCAAAAATGACTTAAATTTGCCACATCTCGAAAATGTTGACATAGAGCGGGCACATCGTATGAAATCGAATGCTAGTGCCGATAAATGCACTATTATTATTAAATTTACAAAGTTCAAGAATAAAGATGAAATTCTGAATAAAGCAAAGCGTTATTTACGTAACACGTCATATATTGTTCACGAGGATTTTACTGAGAGGACAAGGGCCATCCGCAGAGAATTAGGCAAACGGTTAATATCCGAGCGTGAACAAGGCAATTATGCCTCAATGAACTATGACAAGTTGGTAATCGAGGACACTATTTACGGTTACAATGATCGAGATCAATTTATTTATGAAATCGGACCAGCACGCGGTAAGCCGGGAACCAAATGGCGCCAAAGACGAGCACGTGATCGCGAGGAGCGGGACGACAATAGACGAGCTCAACGGGACGAAATCCATTGGACGATGATGACACTCCGACTGAAACCGAGGACACTCCGAGGATCGACTAGGGAAGCGGCCGAGGCGTGAATACATGTGACCTTGTTTATAAACTTGATATTGCCACGTGGAATGTAGCTGGTCTACGCAAATACTACAATTATCAAGAGATTAAACGTTATATGCAACAGTTTGATATATTCGGCGTAGTGGAAACCTGGGGAATTTGATTCATTTTGATAATCACATAAACATTTCGGATATATCAGAAAGAAACCTGTAAATGCAATTAGACATAGCGGCGGTGTAAAGTGTTTTTGTAAAATGTGAATTTATTCAATCAGGATTTTAAGCCGCATATGTCAAGATTATGTAAATTGTGTTGTACTTTACATTAAGTCCTCTTTGAATGATTTTGCACATGACATTATACTTTATGTAGCATATGTATCCCCAGAATGCTCTACTATATGCCAATATGACAATAACGGCATTCTTCTGATAGAGAATAATATTTCAATGATTAAGAATACATTTAACAATTGTCTGGCTGGTGATTTTAATGCTCGAACCAAAAATCTTTTAGATTATATACCAAATGACAATCTAAATTATGTATATAATGCAGAGGAAGACTATAACTCGGATAACTTTAGTATGCATAGAC
This sequence comes from Mya arenaria, assembly GCF_026914265.1. NCBI lineage: Eukaryota > Metazoa > Mollusca > Bivalvia > Myida > Myidae > Mya > Mya arenaria. The sequence goes on along the minus strand of NC_069123.1, from coordinate 5,531,669 downwards.
ACAATAAGGATTCTGAACGATACAATGCCTTTGGTAAAGCATTAACTGAATTATGTTGCACTTTGGATGTACATATTATAAATGGTAGACTACATAACGACATAGAGGGGAATATCACATGTTGTGCTAATGGGGGTCGAAGTGTAGTAGATTGCCATATAGCTTCATCAGAGTTGTTTCATTACATAAGCTACTTTAATGTTGATGATAGCTCTGATCACTTTCCTATTGTAACTTAACCCTCTATTCCTAGGCAGAACAATAACGGTACTAATAATAAACAAGGGGACCGCGACCCTAATAAACAAACGTTTGTCAACAGGAATGACAGTTGAATACATTAAAACAATTCACATTTGATGGATCTGTGGACTAGTATCTAAGCGAATGTGGTGGCTTATCCCGCGTAGTCCCAGCGATTATGCACCTGCACTTTACTGATTACAAGTGTACCAGGTAATGCACATATCCTTACCGTTCATCCAAATGAGCCTGGTGCCACAGGCGCACAACTGGTCAGGCGGTGATGACAACATGGGGCCCGGTCCCGCGTAGTACAACCGTTTGGGTAATCGAAATTCACTGGTGGCATGCTGGCTACAATCCGTGTTCTGTGCGTACCGCAGATCGAGTTTGGGGATGTTACTGTGGTTGATGGTAATACAGGGGTCGTCCGCTAAGAGTGCTGTAATAGTTGTTGCTGTTTGAACAAGATACATATATACCATTTGAAAAGCTACAATAACTATACGAATATGTTTTTTATTGGGAACAACATTTCAAATAATACATGAAATTTAAAAAACAACAACATACAAACAAGAGTTCCACAAGTGCAGACAATACCGATCATCAGTTTTACTTTATAGGCCAAAAGGCAATCGTTAGGAGATACCTTAGATAGACTTGTTGGAAATTTTATGCATGAACGTATTGTCAGTGGGAAAATATTATATGTAGCAACTTTAATATGTATATCTTTAACGGTTTTCAATTCATGGCAATCTGAAATTTGTTGCACACCAACGACGGCAAGAACAAAGCTATGACTGACAGTATTTCGTTGTGTTTTATTTTCTTTAAGAATTACGCGAAGCATTAGTAAATAAATAAAAAATTAGTACAATACATTGAACCCCGTACGTTGTTCTGTAATCCTGGTTGAGTACACGGCGAAGCAATAGGCGTTGCTATCGTCGCGGGTAGGCGGAATTGTGTATGCATACAAATCCCCAGTTATTCACCTCGATACGCCTCGCGAGGTACAATTCAGTTTGAGGCACACTGGAACCACAGTCGCAAAGCCGGTCTGGCGGCGACGTTAGGATTGAATCATGGCTAGTGTCGTACCAGGCTTAGAGCATCCGGGATTTCTTCGTATTTTAGTCTGCTGGAAATTTATGAACGCTAGTTGTGTTGTAGCAAAAGACGATACTCGTCTATGTTTGGTATTCGAACGTGGAATATAAAGGGAATAGAAACGATGGCAGTTATTATTTAACTTTTGATTGATCACAATTCATTCGTCAATAAATAATAGCACATGGTTAAATAATCCAATCGATTACTTTGACCACCACTGGCAAACAGCCGTCGATAAGTTACCAGACGAAACAAGGATCCCATTCATGTAATGCATGTCATTGTTTGATTTTTTTCTTTAATATCGCATAATACTTACTCACAATCGACTTAAATATTACTACTTCGACTTTACCCATTTAATACCCACGTTATTATATAATTTGTATTTTGAGTTCTAACTAATGTCCGTCACTAACCATGTACTGTCTCCAATGCGTTTGGAGAAAAACTTCTTATAATTATCTTCAATTCTGATCAATTTCTTTTGACTGTGCATATGTTTTTGTTCTAATATGTAATGTATGTTTACGTTGATGAATAATATATGTTTACACTAAAAAGAAAAAAAAGCAAATATCATATAGCAATCGGCACTTAGCAAACCCTATTTTCGTACTTTGTAATTGACTTGTTAATTGGTATTTATTAGTGTGTGTGTGTGTGTGTGTGTGTGTGTGTGTGTTTACGATATACCATCATTCCGTCCATCCGCAATATGTCTGCCTGTTTGCCAATCTATCCGACTGTTTTAAAATTGATGTACAATGAATGATCTCAATACTCATACTTCATACTCAAGTAAGCCAAAATTACCACTTAAAATGTTTTTTAAATATGATGTTCTAGAACCGGTCAGTTAGGGTTCTGCACTTTTCTAGAACCCAATTCTTCACCTGTTTTTGTAGTTTTAAAATGTATTCTACAGGCTACAGGTAAAATGATGACTGTTTTCTCAAACTGTTTTTCAAAAGAATCACACACACATTGAGGCTGTTACAATGTGTTGTCAGCTAGACGTATTTAAAACAACACTTAAAATAAAAATGTGTCGGTACTGTTGCTTCATTCCACTAACAAATGCCTAATATCACATCAACTAGGGATTCATTTTCTATAGTTATTTTTTGAAATGACTCAATATGATTCTACATTTTTTTTCAGTCAGTCCACCATGTATCATGATACTGCAGAATAGTTTAGAATATGGAGTTATTTACAAGACCAAACTGTCACATATTTTCGCGTTTTCTTAAATAATCTTATTCCGACGAAATTTAAGCCTAACTAATAACACTCGTATCTTGATGATCCAGCAATATTAAATAACGAATATCAAATTACTTTGTAAACCAAAATATTTTTATAAAGTATACAAAAAACTTAATATGGCAAGAAAGCAAAGAACTTAACTATACAAAAAACGGACTCTATGTACAGTATCTGTTGACTGTGACCAAAAACAAGTATTCAATATTAAAGCTATTCAGAATTCTTGACCAGCTTTTTGTCCGTAATGGTTTGTTTTTCATAAGCATTTTGTTCCAGAATGATTTCAAATATGATATTAATGTATTAATGTTCTAACCTAATTATTACAAATGGAAATAAGTAAAATTTATATAAGTCTGACCGAGAGATAATGTGATTTTCATACCTGAAAAAATGCAACATATTTGAAGAACAGTGGTGAATTAAGCCATCTTATTAATGATAACATATATCCTTTTGAAATAAGATATATCTTTCACTTACCCATGACACTAGAATCAATGAAAAAGATGAATAAAAGTGTTTGTTATTCTGTAGATGCAAATGTCAAATTTACCAAAAGGGGAGGTAACTCAAATATTCTTACGAGGGGAATCATTCATTTAAACTCTTACACAATTTAACCGTCCAAGTAAGTATTCTGTTCTGTCCAACTTTATTTAATTACATGGTTATACTTGTTAGGTTTTGTAATTTTAATATTCTATTTTTAATTACTTACTTGAAACATACACTAAAGTCATCACCATTCTGTTGCATAGTAATTATATTTAGCGAAATTATAACGTTTCCTAGTTTTATTATCCCCGCCGAACCGAAGGTTTCAGAAGAGGGATATTGTGTTGGCGTTGTCCGTCCGTCCCTTTGTCAACCAATCCCTTTGATTTTCCCAGTCGTTCGTCCGTCTGTCCGTTTTTTTTCTTTCCTGAACTATATTTTCGAAGCCGTTGGGCAAATAATGTTCAAACTCGGTCAGGTTGTTTCTCTTGAAGAAAACTCGACCGCTTGTAAAAGTGGTTCACTTTGTGTCAAATACTAGGTCAATAAGTGAAATCTTAGATAAAGATTCGGAACCCAATAGAGTCACTAAAGTTGATCAAATATTCAACTATATCAGAATGCTTTCCATGATAAACTCTTGGATTATTTTGAATCAAGGTAATGAAGTGACAAAAACTTGTTCACTAGGTCAAATTTTAGGAGTATTTTTCTGGACAATATCATCTGAACCTTTTATGACCTAGGTTACAATATCAAATGTCAAATGATTTTTAACCAGCAGGAACCATTTGATAGTTATGATTTGTCAGATAATGTTCAAACTTGAATAAATTGTTTTCTTTAATAAAATCTAACAACATTTGAAAGTGTCACACGGGTTCAAAAAAACTATATCACTTTTTCAAATCTTAGGGACCATTCTGTCGGGTAATATGCCTGGTCCAATATTTCTGAAACTTAATCAAATTGTTTTCCTTGATCAATGATTAGTTTAACACTAGTTCACTTGAGGTCAGAAACAAGGCCACTAGGTCAAATCTTTCAAATCATACCTGGAACCAAATATTGGTATTAAATGGTCAGACTTGGTTCAGACTGTGTTCAGAATGTTTCCCTTAATGTAATCTTTATGACGTAAAGTGGGTAACATGGGTCAAAATCTAGGTCATTATGTCTAAAAAAACATGTGAACAAACAGAGGCAATATATCCGTTGGAATCTTCATGAGTTTTATTTAGAATTTGCCTCGATGAAATCTTGGCTTGATTTAAAACTAAGTCACTTTGGTCAAAAGCTGTGTCACTAGGATTAATCTTAGAAAAGTTTTGGGGACACTCTAGAGGCTATATGTTTGTAACATTTCTTGCCTGTCTTTATAAAAACTTAATAAGAATGGTAAAATATTTTATTAGTTTGAAAATGGGTGCCGTGGGGTCGAAATCAAAATGCTACACAATATACAATATTGTTGCATTTCAAAAGTTGCGAACAAACTCATATACTATATCAAATGTTTATAACAGTCCATCACTCTGTAACCATATTGCATGTTTCGATTAGAAAATTTTACCAACACGTGATTTCAATGTCATCTATTTATTAATGCCAAGTATCCTCAAGACTGACTTTTGTCATTATCTACGTAATCTGAAAAGGAAACTGAACTTACCTCAAACATTGTGCAAAATTATGGAAGAAAACAGTTCATAATACTCATACAATAAATTTGGTTCCAGTCATATGATTTTGCAATATATGCTGGGTGCCAATTGCCTGGGTAGAGTAAGAGGAAAACAAAACTAATCAAGGCCAGGGAAAAGACAAGGATTATTACTGGTTGCACATATTATAAGATAGAACAGGTGTATCAAAAAACGGAATTATTATTTAAATGAACAGAAACATTATCGAAATCCTTTTTTTATTAGATCGTTGGAAAAATTCCTTTTTTAATGTTTAATTTAAAGTTAATTGTGATATATGTAAATTATTTATCAATTATTTGTTCGTTACAAATGATTAAACATGACTCTTAGGTTGTTAAGACCTTGGATATTTCATTTATATTATTGAACAACTTCGAGACTTTGTTTTCGCTTGATCAGTTTTCATTCGATAATCACTCCAGTTTTTGAAACAATGTTCGCAAAATATTCGAGTTCTTGAACCAAGAACTTGGGACATAGTTCAAGAACAGTTCGGCCATTTCTTAAACATAATTATTTCTTAAACTTTTTTCGCACGAACCAGACGCAAATGTACGTATATATTAATATTTAAGTTTATATGTATCACAAACTACTTTGTAAAAACCGTATGTAGCCAGATGATGTAATAATTCAATTCCGTAGCTCTAATACGATGCAATTGTTTATGTTTTATGTAATTTCGTTTTGTTTGTATGTTATAAGTAATTTAATGTTATGCAAAGACAACGCCAAAAGGATGCGCAATAGTTTATTGACAGCTAATAAAGTTGGAGCAAGAAACGCGTACACATAAATGAATAAATCTACTGTCAACATATACAATAAGTACTAAAATGTACATATCAAACATCAAATCATAGACATGTACTTGCTTAAGAAATTGAAGAATGAATATTAAACGTTGAGTGAGTAAAGCACTTTAACTAAATACTATAAAAATCCAAGGTTTATAAACAACAAGCGTTTAAAAAAATTCAAAATCAGTTAACCATGATCACATTATATGAACAAACTTCTAAGAAATTAAAGATCATATATAAAAAGTTATAGACACACTCATAGTTAGCAAAGCAGTTCAAATATATAGTATCTAGAACTAAGGTCCATAAACAAAACGGGTATTTCAAAATCCATGTCTTGTCTTAGTTACGAAATCCTTCGTTGTAGTAAGATCCACGATTGTCCACAGGGAGGTACTCGTACCTATCACCGTCGGCTGCATGTCTCGATCTGAAATATGGTATTGTAAATTACTACAATATTTCGAGCTTTGCACGTTTGTTGTTGTATTTTGTCATATTAGTGTTCAGATTTAACTCTAAACCAGTTTGAACCTTATTCGAAATATTGATTTTACACATCATATCATCTTGATTTATCTAAATTTTGCCTTCATTTGAACGCATATTATTTTACTTAAAGCACTAAAAACCACTCCATATATCTTGATAGTTCTAAAAGATGTTCATAAACCCATTGATATTTTTGAATTATTATACGTAGTTGTAAATTTTCCCCATCATTTACCTATTGTACACGGTCCCCTCGTAAGTATGCGTGCTATCTTTAATGCCTTTCTCAAAAGCAAGCTGGGAACCAGACAACTTCGGTCGCGGGATTTTACAGGTTTCACGTTCTTGCCTCAGTTTTTGCAGCGCAATGTCATGCATGTCTCTGTAGACATTGTCCTTGTGTTTTGGCTCTAAACTTCCGACAGGTTGGGTGTGTCTTTTCTTATTCTGCCGTTTGCATACCACGACCACCAACACCAAAATCACAAATATCAGCAGAACGCCGGCGGAAGTTGACACAATCAAAACAATCAAAGATGTTCCTGAAAATATGTATAGTGTTTTACTTTGTTATATCTGCCAAGTTTTCAGCTAAATGCATCTTTTATTGAAATGTTAATCGAGTGGTAAGGAAAATGACTAGCAGAACAAATACCCTTCAAAAGTTCGTCTGATGAGGACTCCAAATTGCTGAAATACAAAACAGAATCATAAGCACACGTAAATATTAGTATTTTTTAGAATATGTTAATAAACTCAACATGATATACCATATTATAAAAATGCAGATCTTGGGTTTTACGTATTCAGATACTAGTATTGGCAGACAATTGCTCGCGTTCGAATCCGGCTAGGGGTTTAGTACAAGCAGGCTTAGATGGTCGGCTTAATGTAATAGGTTTGCATACATTATTGTATTCACGTTTAGAATAAAATAAATATTATATTATTGCAACAAATTATACTCTTCTTGTTTTATATGTATATAACACAAGTTATGGATATGTTGACATTCAAAGCAATACTAATAAAATTAGAATATATATTGCTTTAGTTTTAAAGGAGGTCCAATAGCATAACATAACTTAAAACATTGGCAACCGCTAACTTATCATCTATATTAAAAAAAACCGGAAGACATACAAGTGTTCCTAACCATACCAACACTAAACTAGAGCTGTCACAGGAGTGACAAATACCCCCAAATGCCGCCTGGACACAGGAAAAGCAAACCATTCATTTGAAAAGAGGACATAACTCCAAGGTTACTGCACACTGCATCTTCTTTTATCATGCATGTATTGTTTTATTTAAATCTGTTGAGTAATTTAGAAGTTACACTGCTGACAAGAAAAACTAGCCTTTCATGAGTTATCGTCCGGAAACCGTTTTTCTATTTTTAGTAACAGTGACCTTGACCTTGGCCCCACCAGCCCCAATATCGAACTTGACCTGTATCTTCTAATGTTACACCTGCGTACCAAAATTTGTTCAAATCTGTCTAGCTTTTCATGAGTTATCGTCCGGAAACCGTTTTTCTATTTTTAGTAACAGTGACCATGACCCCACCAGCCCCAATATCGAACTTGACCTGTATCTTCTGATGTTACACCTGTGTACCAAAAATTGTTCAAATCTGTCAAGCCTTTCATGATTTATCGTCCGGATACTGTTTTTCTATTTTTAGTAACAGTGACCATGACCTTGGCCCCACCAGCCCCAATATCGAACTTGACCTATATCTTCTGATGTTACACCTGTGTACTAAACTGTATCTTCTGATGTTACACCTGTGTACTAAAAATTGTTCAAATCTACCTAGCCTTTCATGAGTTATCGTCCGGAAACCGTTTATCTATTTTTAGTAACAGTGACCTTGACCTTGGCCCCACTAGCCCCAATATCGAACTTGACCTGTATCTTCTGATGTTACACCTGTGTACCAAAAATTGTTCAAATCTGTCTAGCCTTTCATGATTTATCGTCCGGAAACCGTTTTTCTATTTTTAGTAGCAGTGACCTTGACCTTGGCTCCACCAGCCCCAATATCGAACTTGACCTGTATCTTCTGATGTTTCACCAGTGTACCAAAAATTGTTCAAATCTGTCAAGCCTTTCATGAGTTATCGTCCGGAAACCGTTTTTCTATTTTTTGTAACAGTGACCTTGACCTTGGCCCCACCAGCCCCAATATCGAACTTGACCTATATCTTCTGATGTTACACCTGTGTACCAAACTGTATCTTCTGATGTTACACCTGTGTACTAAAAATCGTTCAAAACTGTCTAGCCTTTCATGAGTTATCGTCCGGAAACCGTTTTTCTATTTTTAGTAACAGTGACCTTGACCTTAGCCCCACCAGCCCCAATATCGAACTTGACCTGTATCTTCTGATGTTACACCTGTGTACCAAAAATTGTTCAAATCTGTCTAGCCTTTCATGATTTATCGTCCGGAAACCGTTTTTCTATTTTTAGTAACAGTGGCCTTGACCTTGGCCCCACCAGCCCCAATATCGAACTTGACCTGTATCTTCTGATGTTTCACCAGTGTACCAGAAATTGTTCAAATCTGTCAAGCCTTTCATGAGTTATCGTCCGGAAACCGTTTTTCTATTTTTTGTAACAGTGACCTTGACCTTGGCCCCACCAGCCCCAATATCGAAATTGACCTGTATCTTCTGATGTTACACCTGTGTACCAAAAAATTTTCAAATCTGTCAAGCCTTTCATGAGTTATCGTCCGGAAACCATGAAAACCGACAGACCGACCGACCGACCGACAGACAGACCGACCGACAAGCTCACTCCTATATACCCCCTCAAAATTCGTTTGTGGGGGTATAATTAAGTAAAAGTATATTATTCCATTGCAATTTACCTGCATATTGGTGCACCATCCACGACCTTACATTCAAATTCACGTTGGCAATGCTTGAGAGCGGTAAATGCAGAGCACAAAATCAATTCATTTAGTACGCTGTTTTCATTTGACACATCGACTGAAATTATTGTTTTTTGTTTATTAATTTAAATTAACATTGAATCACAATTGCCTAAAATATATGCTAATAACAGCATGAATGGTAGTGACAGAATAAAGTTAATATAACTGCCTGATTTTGGACATAGAAGTAGACCAAAAATTAACTGTAAAGTAACAGTAGTATGTGTACTACATCAGTTATAAGAAAGTGTAGTTGTATGGTCCAATAGTAGGTAAACTAGGTTACCGATGTTGCTATGAAGATATAGATATAAACGTTGAACGTGTACTAAAGATAATTATTCTTTCAAGATAATGATACTCTTAGTTTAACTGTACTGTTACAAATATTTAGTGAGCATCCACCGAAGCTTGTAAGCATGTTTGTTAAATCAACTTTATTGTCAATGCCCTTACAAGTTTGAAGAAAATGGTATTACCATCTTGGTCTCCAACACCAACTCTCAAAACGTTTGCCGTTGAACCAAAAATCTCAAAACTTGCGGTTTGGCTCAGTTCGACTAAAGCAAAAGATAAAGCCTTTTCTACGAAATCGTCTTTTGATGTCACCAGGACAAACTCCATGATTAGACTCCCTTCACTAAAACAGACATTTCAAAACAATTCTTACAGTATTTGTATTTGTTAAAGTTGGAAAAATAAAACAGCATATAGTTGCTTAGAAAATGCTGCCTTATAGTAGCATTATACACTTTAAAATATTGTGTGAAATTAATGAAACAGAACAAAAAACAAATAGTAGCTAGCAACAGGCCTGGTATATCCATGATATAACAAAACGTTCTTAAAGGTGATCTTATTTAAGGTCGAAAAGTCTAACGAAATCGATTTGTGTATCTTCCATTGCTAAATTAATGTTTCTGAGTTATTTTTAACATAATAATTAAATGTACTTTTAATTTCGTTCTTAGAGGTGAAGGAACAAATACTATCGTCTTACCTCAGCGAAACAATTACTACCTTTTCGAGACCAATACCAATTTTCTGTCGAAACCGAGCCTCAAGCTGTTATAATAATGTACTTTATTTTACGATTATCAACATTTTTTGTTAATCACAATTGTTCTAATGTTTAAGACATATATTCTACAACGATATTTTGATAAATGTTTTTTGCAGGAGTCCTTTATTTAGCTGTGATATAATTAATCAACTTGAAATATTTAAAGTAAGTACTATTTATCCGTGTTCTTAATACCTTTAACAACATTTTCCTTAAAAAATATATAATAAAATGAAATATATAGTAAGACAAGGTAAGTGATGCAGTATTGGAAATGTGTGGCATTCCATTTTAACCATGAATTTTATTTAACTACAATGAAACTACAGGAACAACCCCATTAGTCGAACATTCAAAATTAAACCATTAAAGAGTGACAAGGCAAGGGCCCAAACGAAATTAACGTTACATAAGTAAAATTTACCTTTACTGTCAATTCGTCCAAATACGCATTGTACGTTTTCGCGGAATTAAGATTCTCCCCGGATTGTAATTTGTAGTCTAACCTTATGCTCGCTCTGTGTTTATTAAACTTTTCAGGAACTGAAAATCAAGCAATACGTTTTAAATATGCAGTTATATATATATACTAACAAATTATTGTAACCAAGTCAATGTACCCAAATTATCATAAAAAAATCGTTCATTACAAATTGTCCAAGTAACCCGGTCTTTTTTTTGAAATTAACGGTAAGATGAACTGTGTATGCCTAAGCCGTAAGATGTTCATAAGCTAATGTTTTAGTTATATATTGTATATAATAATGAATCACTTTTAGAATGTGTGTGCATATATTCATAATACATATAAACTGTAATGCAAGTACCTTTTGCAAGAATTTCCGCGACGGATGGTTCATTGGAAGCTGCAATAAAGGCATTTGTTAATAGGTAACAATGTGTTAAGAAACAAGCGTTACATTGTGAGTTTTTGTTTTTAATATTATTATACGTCCAATTATAATATCTTTAACAATAAGCATAAATGTATAAGGGTGCTATAAATTGATAATCATTATAAGTTATCATATATACATATTAGATAAAACAAAAAAAGTATATGACATTTCGGGTTCTGATTTTTTTCCTTACCGACGCAGGTTCCATTTATTGTTTCAAAACCCCTGACACACTCACAATAGGAAGATTCATTATTCATTGTGCAAACAGTGTTATTAGTATCCGCACATTGATCTGGGTCGTTACAATCTGCAAATAAATTCATGCATTGATATGGAATATTTCCAATTGCAATTTCAATAATACAAACTAAACTACACATGATATAAACCATATTGTTGAAATCATATACATTGAGTATCATTCTTTCCCAAATAATTGTCTATAGCTGTTTAAAACAATATTTGGTATAATATTTCTAATCGAAATGGCTAGGATATTGGCTACCCTTAACTTGATGTCCTTGACTAATACCATTTCTACCGCCATGCTGTTTTCATTAATGATACTATTACAGCTATGTGTGTGTGTGTGTGTGTGTGTGTGTGTGTGTGTATGTATGTATGTATGAGTGTACACTTGTGGGTTCATTGGCGTTAGCACTGATATACATAACATTCTTGCATGATCTGAGCTGCATACCCACATATAAGATTTTAAGTTCCTTAATATATTATCACATGCCTTGTACGTGGGCGATTGTTGGAGGAGAAACAGTGGAAATGGTCCAGTCTGTTGTACTGAGAGTGGGGTCACATCTTAGCTGTAGGCTCGAATGCATCGTTCCGTTATAGTAGCATTGACCCGCGATGTAACAGTACCCTTGCTGTGGTGACAGAGAGTAAACTAAGTAAGGCATAATGTTCCCAGTTATTTACTTCTCATTTGTATCATCAAGGTATGATTGTACACAGCTTTGTAAAGTAAAGAAAGTGGATATGAACTAAGTATTAAACATATTTCGAAATATTCCTTTCAGCTGTTTGATATACATGTACTGAAATTTGAGCTACAAGTGTTAAATCTTATGAATGAAAGTGGGTCTTTTTCAGTATTTGATTGTTTCTTAGATCAATTACGAACTGTTTTAGCTTACAGTGTAAAGGGAAACAATGGTTTGATATGTAAGTTCGTGATATGTACACTTTACCTTCAACTCAAACGTAAATTCAACCTCCGTCCCATTTTCTCTATTATAAGCTTGGCACTTGGAGTTATAGATGTAAAACATCTTAGAGTCATTGCTAAAAGTTTCGCCGTTATTACTAACGGAAACTCTCAGTCCTTGAATAAACTTATTAGGTCTTTTGTCAGCTGATCTAGCTCTTCTATTGATCCCGACAGGACAAACTGTTTCAATGATACTTTCTGTTTGCCCTGGAACGATCGTCGAATCATCGTCATGATCTGTTCCATTTATGTCGACCTGGCGAAGAAAGAAAACTTATCAGATATGATGCTGTCAAATTATTGTTATTATTATAATTAATATTATTGTTGTTATTATCATCATTATTATTATTATTATTATTATTGATATTATAATTATTATTATTATTTGCAGAAAAATTGGGAACCTTTTCATTGTTAACAGATAAATATTATGTAATTATATTTGATGTAGTTGTTACAATGTTGCTGTGCGTTTTTGCCGCTACTACAACTAACAATGAATCTATCCATCTTGCATGTAATATTGTTTCCAGAAAAAAGTCCGCCAAAAACAAATATGTTGGTACAGTCGTGTGTATCTTCGTCGCAAAGGCCTTCATCAAGTAACCCTTTTAACAGCGGGGCTATATTAAGATCCAGAGAGCAGTCGCTACCTCCGAAACCATCGTTACATTGGCATGCACCTGCAATGTAAATGTAGAAACAGTTGTTTTAATTAATATTTTATTACGTACAATAATTAGTGTTTTTGTATTATTTTGATTCATAATAAGCGGTTTGTCACCTTCAATGAAGCATTTAACTTTAGTGTAGAAATCAAATTTATTGATCGACACAAAATAGGCCTCAAGCGTGCTGTGTTGATTTGGAGTAAAACTACCAGTCTTATTTGCTTTTAAACGCTACTTTTATAATTCATATCTCATCAAAGGCTTACCAATGTGACAGTTTCCGTTGCCGGAACAATCGTTTAAACACTGCAGCTTAACGGTCTCGACATGTTGTTGTACTTCTTTTAATGCATTCAATTCTGCTTGTAAATGGGCATTGTTGACACTGTTTGTTTCATTCTGTAGTTCGTCCTCCTTTGTCTTTATTATTTCTTCCACCACACTTTCGTTCCTGCTTACAGCCGTTTTACAGGTTTCTTGCATGGATTGTCTTGCAATGGAAGCCCATTCAGTGTTGTTCATTATCTGAATTACATTTAAGTTTGTAAACGTAAATGAAATCATTTATGAATCCTAAATGACTGTAATAACTCTGTAACAACACGATATACATTGTCCATTTAACACATGGTAAACACGCTCGTGTTCATTTTAAACGTATTAACTTTGGTATTATTTAAAGTCACTTTTTCGAACTTCAATAGATGAAATTACTATATAATATAGGAATACATTATACATACCAAAACATCTTTAATACAGTTATGCATTGAAATATTTGTATGTGTTGATGGGAGATTTTCACATCGTCCGAAAGTACTAGAGTTCCTAAAATTTCCCTGGCATGCATTCCTTGCCTGGTTGTATGAGTACGTTTGAGCAGTTGCTCGCTAAATATCAGGAAAGAATTATAAATTAAATCCATGTTTAATACAAGGCATAAACTAAAACAAGCAGTTTGTGTTTTGTGTTTTGTGTACATAGTTCTATCAACCATGTTTTTACGATTTTTATTTACTCTCATGTTTCAAAAAATGTGGCAGTTCATACATATCACAGATGAATCTGTAAAATAGTAGGGAAGACAAGCTTAGCGAAATTCATAATCATAAAGACTGACAAAAACAGGATACTTGTTGCAAAACGATAAGCAGAGCATTCGATTTACCTTTCCTCGACTATGGATAGGTATCTTCACAATAGGAATCCTAGGACGTCTATGAAGAGATCGAACTGATCGCTGATTCATTATTTCACCACAGCTATGGTACCCAGTCGTTCTACCGTTTGAACATCCACTCGTGCTCTTTTCACAAGAGTAAGCATTTGCACCACCATTTTTCTTACAAACGCAAAGTGGAAATTCCCAAGGTGGCAGTTCTCTATGATATACATCGGTTGTAAACAAAGACCGATCTTGAGGGACTTTCCACTTATTTATGAATTCCGTTTCATTGTCAAAGTCATCAACACTGTTGTCATTAAGGGAACCACACAGTCCTGTACTATTTCCTTGCCTGTCTTGCAGTGAGGGGAGGACTGAAATATCCAAAACCCTTCCTCCCTCTTCGCCCATAAAAGGAGCGTTGTCGATTCTGGCTCGAACAGCTGTACCGTATGGCATAAAAATCTGAAAGACCCCAAGTTTGCCTTACTTTAATATCGATAAGACAATACAGAACAATCCTACAACGAAACTTGAGCAGCTTCATGTTTGTAAACAATAAAAGCAATATTTTTGTGAACTAGCCTTAAAAAAAGCTTATCGAGATCCGTTTTGCATTTATGTTGAAGACAATCCTATCATACCGTGTATGTGAAATCGTTTTCCTTTTTCACTGTAAGTGCTTTGTCCCAGCATTGTTTGTAGCCAATATCAATGTATCCATTGCAAACGTTGATCACGTATACGTCACGGCCCGCTCTTACCGCAAGACCGCAGTTGCACTTGGCAGGATTGTTTGAACTGGTGCAGTAGGCTATTTTGTGTTGAATCTACAAATACAATTATACAAAATATCTTTAAAAAGGGGAATGTTCAATGTAAAAGCAATATCCCTATGTAACAGGATGATTTTAATGAACTTAGTAATGATATTATGTACACTAATGTGCTTGTTGGATACAGAGTCCTTGCTTTACAACGACTTCCTATCAAATTGCTTCATTACTTTAAAAAATACGACTATTATTTTGTATTGTTATTCCTTAAGTCTGTCAACTTTACTACTTATCAAATTTTTCACTTTCAATCACCGTTTGACATGAACAATGTTTTGATATATTATGATGTACAAGCAAGTTAAATCTGATAAGCGAATTTCAATACCTCTGCTTCCTTGAAGATCATGTGCGAGTAAAGTGTATAGTCACCTTCGTCGGCATGATGTTCATATGCCCTAGGTTAAGCAAGTTAATTATAAAAAAATAATCAAACATTCCAAATAGCTATTGACATATTTCACGTGAAAGTAAATCGTTAACGTATTCGAGTTCTTATTTTAAAAATATATATGTGATTTATAACTCTCGTAAATCTGCTTCGAGGAATTGACCTTTCATCGTTGTTGATGTGGTGAAATTATTTATAACTCTGCGAAAGATGATATGATAAGGTCAAAATAAATAATGAATTGAACACCAAGCTTGCAAATAGTTAATGTTAAACATTAAAACTTACCTCCCATCAAACGTGTACATATGAGGATCGTTTCTAGCAGAACAGATCTTTCCACGCCAGTTTCGATCAGTCTCAGGTAGAACATCAACCTATTTCCAAAGCCATCTATATCATTAGTCTTGAAAACAGTGGTCTAAATGTGTATTTTTGCAAATGGTAATCATTAAACTCAAGCAATAACAGGTATTAGATACAGCATAAGGCATGGGAACTTTTCATAGTCAACAATTTAAAACCCCGAACATATTATATAAAAATCTTAGCGCGTATCTGATCAAATGAGAATTCATTCTTGAAAAGTGTTAATGCCTATGGTACGTTTATATTCGAGGATACAATAACCTTTCTTTTATTCCAGCCAAATACCTTGATTGAAGGTAACTTGTAAGTTTTCCAGAGAAATATTAATCCTTTCGCTCGAAGAGCCTGCAAATGAAGTGTGAACTTTCCAGCAACACCGTAATTTCCTGTCTCTGCTGCACTGACATTTACATGATGTCTTGAATTTGTCACATTGCTGTTCACCGTCAATCGGCAGCCGTCCGGAAAACTAGCTTCAGCATCTACAATAACATAATGAAACTTATATAACAATATTTATTAGAAAAGCTACAGAAACAAGCTCAGTAGCAAAATGTTTAAACATACACCCGATTTAATGGCACTGGGCAAACGCCAAAGAAATGGAACATAAAAACAAAAATTCACAAACAAGACACATTGAAGAACAGATGCCAAAAGGTACACAAAGACTCTATTTTAAAGACTTAGCAAACACATATCAAGAGACACACAACGTACGAAACAGAAACAACACAGACAGATCACACAAGCATCAATCATCTTTTTTTGATAACCAGTATTCTATTTCCAACCTCAACAGCTTACATGTGTGATATAACCTTCTAATGAATATCTAATTATCGTTTGAACAATAGATAATTGGGTTACCCATTTAAGACGTTCATGTTAAACAGACCATCATTGAAGGATCATGGCCGTTTTCAAGCGCTCACTGTGACATTAACCATAGCAACATACTTTAAAGCATTACCTGGACAGGTACCATAGTCCGGAGTGAAATAGTCGAGTGTGAGTTTACATGGTAAACCCGGCGGAAGGTCACACACAACCGGTATTGAAAGTTCAAATTCAATGGCCTTCGTCTCTCCTCGACGCAACGTTAACGAGGAAGTCAACACTGTAATTCCGACAAAGTATGGGCGGGAAAACTGTGAAAGCTGGCCTGGCTGTCCTCCAGGCTCGTTGAATGCTCTTATAGCACAAGAAATCTTCAGGAAATGAAAACGTTTCGGTAACATACATATCGGAATTTCATCAAAATAATATATTTGGTGTTCTAAATTAAATTGGTAACCTACAAGTGAAACATTTTAAGGTTATGGCACGACTATTACCCCAGACAGAGCAATACACTGGCCGTTTGTATACAATTTTTCAAAACAAGTGTAAGTATATCCCACTGGACGGCCTTATAGATGTAATGAATCTCTTACATTAGCTCCCATTCCGACGTTCGATTCCATCAAATCGATATGCGTGAGAAAGCATGGGCTTAAATCTTCTTTTGAACAGTACTGTTTTGTCAAATGTTTTTCTGAGCTTTCAATCATCGTCCATTGCACTTGGTAGAAGAGGTCATTCTCCTCGTCGGGATCAAATTTGCACTGAAACCACAATTCCCTTTCTGCATACTGCAGAATCGTCCCAACTGTACTGGCAACAAATGCAGGCGGTGGAACTGTATGAAAATAGTGTCACATTGATAACGTTTGTTTAGGTTTACCAATTAAATGTTACACAACCAACTAAACTTATTATCCACCTTAAAATTCAAGTAATCTTACGATGCGGCGTATGCCTTCTGAATACGGATAATAAACTTTAAATACAAATGTTACATAAAAAGAAGTTAACATTAACGATTGAAAAAAATGTAGAGAATACATCGGTCATTTGCAAAATTTAAACATAAATATTAAGAATGCTATTATACAAATGTGAAATCTGGTATCTATTCGATGGAGCTCGGGGTCGTAAATTGGTTACCTTAGAAATCACAGTATTAATGCCAAGGATGGACTTTAATTGAAAAAATGACATTTTTAGTTCAAAATATTTACATACCTTCAGATCCAATACCTGAAAATAAGCATGGTAAAGAACTCTAATCAAATATCTTTTAGTGACAATAAGTGTTTAGTGATAACCAAAGACATGCATTTCAATCAATTTATTTATAGCTATAGAGACAAGCCTAGTAGAAAATATCTACTGCGATCCAAGATTACACAGATAAAACGTCAAACAAGAAAACAACAACAACAATTAACTATGTCTTTCCTAACACCACCATCTTTTACCATAGTACAGAAAATTGAATAGGGTTTAAACAAGTCTCATAGCGCTTACTCACGCTTACATAAATACATCGAAACATTATTGCGTGGCCGGTATCTCGGCAAGTCTAATTACCGTCTTACTCGAGTAACCTAGTTTTATTTGTTTCTATCCGGACCGGTAACACATGAAATATAGTATTAATTTGCATTGATTGTCTATCACGTTGAATCTGTTTGCATAAGATTCGTGTTGCTTAATCATAATAATACATTTTGGATTACTGAAACGGACATATATTACATACCGAAGCAATAGGCACTTTGTGGAACTGGCGTTGGCTCTAGTTTGTATACGAACCCAAACGCGCATTGCTGTACTTTGACACCGAAATCTGCATTCGGAAATCCATTGACTATAGCTTTAACTACCCCCTTAAATATTGGATCACCTGAAAACCATAATGACAATTGCATATGATACGAATACAAATATCATCATATATATGCCGTATTTTGCGATTGTCCTATAAATGCAAAATTGAAACACATCAATTCTAATTCCATTTATTAATCCAGTCCAATGGAATAAGATCTCATACCTTGTGTAAAGATGGGGAAATGGGTTCCACATCGATTGAACGGTGGCTCTTCATTCAGCAGGGTATTATTACCAACGGAATACCAGCCGGGAGACAATTTACTGTCATCAATTGGTTTTGCAGTTGCTTTGAAGTTCAGTACTCTCATCTCAAGGCTTGGCAATCGTTTGTAGACGTCCTTTGAGCACGGGTCTATGTAGCTTGAGTTAACTTTGGAAAGTAAAATTAATATGTTATGAAATATCGCCTACAACGATCGTCAGCACATATAAAGGCACATTTAAACAAAATGTCAATTTTATTCGAAATAGCTTTCATTAGTCAAAGACGAAAATGAAAATTAATAGTAACCCGCGAAGAATCGTACAAACAGTATGTTCTTGTACAGTAGTTTGCTTGGTTAACAATCAAGATAGCAGATTAGTCGAAATTTGAATAATTGAAGTAATCACCACATTTGATGTACACATCCTCATCATGGTTACAGTCGTGTGTAGACCATTCCCTTGCTTGACATTCGGATACATCGTTTTCAGAACCAATGCATTCTAGTTCATCGATTAGGATATCACCTGGTTTGTAATCTTCCATGATGTCGGGATTTCGATCTAATGTTCTAGATAACAATCATTCAAGGTTAAGAATTCAATGTTTTAGACATATATACTTAATTGCCCATACACAAATACTAGATCCGCGAAACAGATGTGTATCCTGTTAGTTATAAAAGTCCAACATGGTATTGACCTTTTATCTACTGTGATTCCAAACTCTATATGGATCACCTACTGACCATAGCGACTGTCTGTATCGAGAGCATTCAAAGGCGATACAATACATGTTGCCGATAATCGTCTTTAAGTATAAAATAAATATTCAAAGCAAGTAAATATATCTGAAAATAGGATACGGTCGGAAACATTTCAGACAAGTATTGAGAAAAAGACCGATTTGGACCTAGTGCAAACGCTCGTCTACTGTCGTTTTTCATATATCGACAGTTATTTATATTATGGGCTTTGATATTGATTTGCGTAAGTATTGACAACATTTGCTCCACGTTTCATTTGTATAGTATGAATAGTGTTTTACATAATATGAACAAGTTTAGAGATTTCTTGCCCGTCGACTTCGACATCGACACAAAGACTTTGACGAGACATTTTGGTACTAAGCAAAACAGATAAGCTAAACATTGATTACAGTTCAACTCACCCATAATCATACCCCATCATGCTGCACAATACAAGCGCATCGTTGTCACCAAAATTATCGTCGCATATCGTCCCCCAATGAGGCTGATACTTTCCATCTTGGTATTGTCGGTACTGTATTTCTACTAACCCATGGTCTCCTTTAATAAGATCATGCTTGGCATGCTCGTCTCGCTTTAATGATATTGGGGTATCAGCTCCTGTAATTGATTATATTCGGGTAGTAGCAACATAGTGCAGATAGCGCATGATAATCAATATAAACATCGTTTTAAACAATATAGTTGACACAACATGAGTTTATACAGGCATGTCGTACTTTTAGACGAACAACGGGGCATTACTTGTCATGTTTAGACCCAAACCTTTTAGCAATCTTTGACATGTGCATACTGGTACTGACAGAATGTGTAAGCGGCTTTTGATTTTTTTATGAAAACGGATGAAAATAACACTGCTATTTTTGTAGGATGGGCTGAAACAATCATTGTTATGTTAACAATACCGTAAGTCATATATACATGATATTGCGTTTTTGCCCCAATAAGCTAAAATGAATACTTACTACAGTTTACGGCCACGTTTATGCCACTAGGGCAATCAAAATTCTCTTCGACCCAATCACCATTACCACACAAAAACAAGTCATCTTCATCACCAGTGCAGGTGAACCCTCCTAATGATGTATATGAGTGCGAGAAACCAAATCGAGAGGCATCATAGAATGTGGCGCTCCTGAATAATTATTGTGTACGCATCAACTAATATATATGTATGATTTATGTACAGTAATTCACATATATTACATGTAGTAATGTTGGAGGTTTGATAAGAACGCTAAATTAAGCTTTTCGTTTTGTTTACTCATCTTCAGGAAAAGAAATTGGTCCTGTGAAAGAAAATGATGCGCATTCCTGTTATTTACTCCCAAATAAGATGCACGTCAATTAATAAAATTGTTTTAATATACCAAAAAAGATGATTAACATCAAAGACAGTGGTTGTTACGAAGAAAACTGTGTTAAATTTGAAAGAAAGGGGGAAAAAATGAGACGATAGTTGATCACTGTCATTTAATATTTCTACGTTTTCAGCTATTAAATACAAGGTCTTGTTATCAGTTATTAATATGTTTTATAAATGCATTATTTAGTAAGGAGTTAAAGGTTTATCATTCAAAATATATATTTGTAAAACATACGTATGTTTTGATTTTAAATGAGAGTGTCACGTTAAATCTAAGTAAATGTTTTGGAAAGAAACGACTAATGGTAACTAATAACAAACCCAGTATAGTTATGTCGTAGACCAGCAATGTTGCAGATCGTTTCTGCATCGTCTTCTGTGAAATTATCAAAACACACTCTTCTCCATGAACCTCTGATATAAACTTCAACCACACCCAAATACAACGTCCATGCATTGTTTACTCGAACTGGTGTATCTTAAAATCAAATAATAAAAAGATAAGTAAGTTGTTTATATGTATACAAAAAACAACACAAAAACGTATATATCAAATACTCCGAGAAGACTCGATGAGAACACTAAAACTATCAAACGTTAAACTTACTACACTGTACAGCAACATTGTTAACTGCCGAGCAGTATCCGTGGATTGCAGACCATGTGTCTGCGCCACATTCAGATATATCTTGTTCATGACCCTGGCAGTTGAGATTAGAAATAATAGCCCCTGTATTTCCAGTTCCGTAAAACGCATTGCCGTGATAGATAGCGCTCCTTAAAAAAGCCATATTTGAATACATGAGACATTTTGGTGACAACATGCGTAAATGTAAAATGAAAACCTAGATGGTATTCATTAAATATCAACATTAACACAATAAATTAAGCTTGATAAGTTTACGTGAATTTAAAAGCAAACCAAAGAATCTTAAATACATCTTGGTTACTCTGTGTAATATAGTTTTGAGCGTCACAAGTCCAGAACTGCCAATTATTGCTTATTTAAGAATCATAACTAAGTTTTACTTGGTGCGGCGGGAAACGAAACCCCAGGTGCACAATTTCATCGCCCAATTGTGAATCCCCTTAAGTTTCGCCACTCTAGTTAATATAGTTTGGGAATTTTGAGTGGCATAAGTTCGCATAATATTTACGGACGGAATCACGGACGCACGCACTCACAGACAAGGTCAAATATATATGTCCCAACCCCAATTTTGTGGGGGCATTACAAAAATACATTGACACTGTACATGAAACGTTCAATAGCAGTTATATTGTTGTTCTCTTTTGAATAAGGTAAAGTCCAAAAAGATGGCACAATTCAATGCCGCCAAGCGTCGATGTTTCCATTTGTGTATGAATATTATTATTCAACTATATAATAATTAAAGTAACTTTCTTTATTTTTTACTAAGATTTTGTCTTAAGAGTAATAAATGGCTTATCAACTTTCTGTCCAAAGATGCAGTTTCTCTAAAAATAATTAAAAAAGCATGTTCGCATAAGATGATATTGAAAATCAGTAAATGTTTTGATTTCTTCAAACGTTTAGGGTTAAAGAAATGGTATGGCTTCACCTGTTTGTATTTTCATAGCTTTTTTTTAAAGAAATGTTTATGAAAAATACAAAAAAAATGTTGTTCCTTACTTATTTCGACCGTCATCTTTTTCGATTAGAATCTTCGGATGTATAAGCTTGATTTTCGGAAATTTTGGTTCAGATTTGTTTTATATTTTTACTGCAATATACGCATATAAATGTGTTAAATCGCTTCAACATTTAACAAACATCCCAATATTATCTCGTGTGAACTGTTTTATTATTACTAGTTAAAACACTTACCAAACACTTAAAAAGGTCAAAACAATTGATAGAATCCCATGAATTTGCATCTTAATTAATATTATGAACACCTTGTATGGGGATACAAGAAAAGTAAGTCTACTTATTTCTTGAATGGACGTCGTATGAACAATAATTTTCAGAATCCTTGTGTTGTGTAAAACATATCAGAGAACCGTTTACGCTTGTTATCTTACTTGTTTTGCCAAGGACAATTTCTTCAAAAAACAAGTTCGAGTAAGGTCACGACTTCTTTCTATAAAGGTGGTCATGAACTCGTTGGGAAAATACGCGCGATTCAAGTATAAAACCTTTAAGTATGTGCGTTGTAAACATTGCTTGTAGCCAACTTACTCGGTGTTCAAACCTAGCATTCTGCAGATGACCTTTGCATTATGTGCATCAAACGACCTGTCACAAATCGGCCCCCACTTTCCATCATATTCTATTTCTACCCGTCCTGAATATTTTGTCGCATTTGTTCCATTTACCAAACGAATTGGTGTGTTCGGGCCTGAAAAAAAACAACAACGATATATGTAAATAAATAAAAACAAGATTTTTTTCGCTATTTCGATCCCGTGTATTTCGTGTTTACATTAATATTCTCAAAACAAATGTAGGCAAACACATCAAAACTGATTTTAAAAACTGTTAATACTTTTAATCTTGCTCAATCATCGAATAACCAATACGTACGGCAGTTGACGCCAACGTCATAATAATGTGAATTGCATGACGGTGAGGCAGAGCCTTCTGACCAAGGATATGACCCGCATTCGTCCAAGTTATCTTCAGTCCCGGTACAATTCAAATCTTCGACGACCAACGATCCGGAGCCATAGCCATATTTAGAGCGGTCATGTATTGTTGCAGTTCTGTGCAGGGAAAGCCCAATATAATATTATAAACATGACGGCGATGACGTCCGGCATTCAGAAAAAATTGCCTGTATTAACATGTTATACGCTAATGTAAATTTTTCTTAAAGACATATGTTCTACCAATGTTCCACAAAGCATTTTTGTGTGAAATTATAAAACTTCATGAATACTTTTATGGAAAATACAGGGAAAATCCCAGATCCAAAACGTAAGAAAGACCTTTTTAAGAGGTACATGATGAAACATGACAGGCACGTGAAACACATAGCGCCACAAAACAACTTTAATTGGTGTTATCTGCAAAAGAGCCGTTTACTAGCGGTTAAAAATACTTAACCTGACACTTGTGCAAATACAATACATGTCTTGAAACCTTCCAACCTCAGCGAGCTATGCTGGACACATGGCTTTGCGTGACTATATTATTCCAATGGTTTCATAGTTTGCAACTGTTCGTCGGGTGCATGAAATTACTTGAAATTAGTTGATATGTCACATAATTTGTTTAATGTGATGTGTGGCGGCTTTGGAACATCATCAGATCCTTCGTCCACAGCGCAATATCTCTTCTTTCTGTTTTTTCGCGATAATTATCTTATTTACAGTTTAAAAATGAAATACCAACGTTTATGCGTGAGATTGTCTCAATTTTTACCTTGATGGATAAGTAATGGTACAAGTGTGAGGTTTCAAAAGAGTAATTTAAATCTCAAGTAAACTCCAGTTTCGAGTCGGTAATGCCAACATTTATAACTAAAGCTATTTTGGGCATTTGCAGTCTTCAAACATTGAAATGTGACATTATAAGTATCTCCCATGGCCGAGAGTGTAAGATAGGTTCATTTCGATCCGAGCGTAGGGTGTTTTGCGGAAAGGAGGTTTACACGAGCGGCTATGGTAGATGCTTTTTCTCCCACCTCAGTTAAACAAATTTAAGTAAAAATGTATTTTTTGCTGGAACTCTTTAGTGCTTAGTGAAAATAATTGCGTATGGATATGCGATAGCACGTGGTTGTCATGGATATGCGCGCAGTGATCCATTTGATGTTAATAGTTAAATCGGTCTTTTTAAATAGTTCTAAGGAAAATGAAGCATTATTTCTTGAATGGTGCGTGAAAACTGTTTTATGGTGACATTTGAAGCGAGAAATAATTAAAAAGCGTTCTAAATATTACCATAAGACAAGATTTCCTTGATGCTACTGACGACAGTCATCAACAAGGGAGGTAATTACAATGTGGTAACCATTAAAAAGGAGTTCCATACGGGCATTTTATCTTCGCCCGTGGGCAAGATAAGAATATCTAGCATGCTTAAATTATTCGATCTACTTATCTGAGGTGGGAGAAAGTGTTTTCTCCCGTTTAGTTTAGGCCTTAAGTGTGTGTCTTCGCCAAGTCTTTGCTTCACCCTATAGGTGGCAATATAAACGGTAAACGGTAAAAATATAACTATTTCACAAACTGTTTTATTCTCCATGTCTGCCTGACATTGCTATCTATGCTTTTTCCTGTAGTTTTCATTATATAATTACATGCACTTAAGACAGTTTTAACTTACTGATTTTCAGGAACATACGCCAATCGGCATATAACTTGTGCGTCATATTTGTCGAAATATTTGCTGCAGACTGTTCCCCAGACTCCGTTATACTGAAATTCAACTCGTCCCTGATATTTGTTAATGCCGTCTCGAAGTCGTACGCGGTTGTCTTAAAAAACAAATATTACATATAAAATAAATTATGAATGTTAATTTAGCCAAAAATATTCGTATGTACCAATACAGCTAACTGTACCACTGTCATTGATTACAATTTAAGAAAACTACAAATAATTTTTAAAGATAATTTGAAATACATTGTATAAAGCTTGTTTATTTCGATATGGCATCTTCCGTACAGAAAAATTGTATGCACATTTTGGAAATGATTTCTTTCACAAAACAAGAGCTGTCACATTGACAGCGCACTTGACTAGTGCACCGCTATAAACTCAAACTTAAACGTCTATTAATAATGTGCCATATTTTGCATTATATGCAATATAATGATCTGATTTCATTAGATAGTAGGTTGGATAGATTGAGGTCATATAATAAAGATTCAATGCAATACATGAAGTAGTTGCTGTGATTTTGACTTATGCACGCTGATATACAAAACCTTAATTTCAAAGTAAAAATAAAGCAATCAGTCAACTTCAAACATTAGGAAAGTGCTGATATATTGAATTGTATGTGTTTACTTGCACAATCTTAACCATAATTTCTAAGTCGAAAACTAAAGGGTCATTATACACATGATATGCTAGATACAGTTATCTTACTCAATATATTACGTAGTTTTGATGATTGGAAAAACTTGTCTAAAGTTGTATTGCAATACATGAAGTATTTACTGAGGGTTTTACTTGTGCTTACATGCAAAACCTTAATCAGAATTTTACCATGTCAGTTCTATTATTATATTATGTACCGAAATAACAAATAAATGTCAAGCATTATACCCCACTGAGCGCCATGTTTTAATGAATATTTAGATGATTGAATAAAATATACATTTACTGAAATGCCAGCTAATTTGACCTGATAACCTAAAAATTAATAAGGGCAATCTGATGGTAATACCCAACCTTTATGCTAAGTTAGAGAGTCATGGGGGCAAGCATTGATAATTTATAACTCGGACAAACGTTTTGCTTTCAAGGTCACTGTGACCTTGACCTGATGATCTCAATATCAATGGGCTGATCTTCTGGTCAGGTCGCCCTTCGTATTAAGTTTGAGGACAACATGTCCAGGCATTGTCAATTAATACTCGGACAAGCTTTTCACGTTCAATTTCACTGTAACTTGATTAACTCAAGTTCAATAGGGGTCATCTACTGGTCACGCCCAACCTCCAAGTCAAGTTTTAGGACCATAGGTACAGGCATTGTTGAGTTATCATTCGAACAAACCTTTTTTATTCAAGCTCACTGTAACCTTGACCTTTGAGCTGATGATCTCAAAAAAAACAATAGGAGTCATCTTTTGGTCACGTTAAATATCCAAATCAAGCTTGAGATCCATGGGTCCAGGCATTGTCGAGATATCACTCGGACCACTTTGGTCTATCGACATACGGGCCGACCGACGTGTGCAAAGCAATATACCCCCTTTTCTTCAAAGGAGTATAATTGACAGAGACAAACTCAGTAATGACCACAAACCAAGCTCACATACGCCCAGGCCGGGCAGCATACCCGGGACGCCTTCATGAGAAGCGAGTGTGCTAACCTCTGGGCTAGTTGTACAACATTCGTATGGTTTGAGAAAGAGTTTTTTGGCAAGGCCAAATAAATTGTTTAGTTTATTACGCAAAATTAAATTTGTACTTCCTTTCTAAGCCAATGTAGGATAATTTTGTTGAGATATGTTTTTAATAAAAAAGAAATGAATTGATTTCGGTCTATTGTAAAATATTTTCATAACATATTGGGCTTTAATTTTGAACTTCATATATATATATTTACAATAAATTAGATAAAATTAGCGCACCATACTCTTTTTTAAAAGATGTGCCTGAACAACTTGTGTACGTTATGCACAGCAAAGAATTGTCTACATAGAATGTGTACATTTGCAGTTCTATGTATTTTCTATTTCCATGTTAAATTCTTTATTTCAAGTTTGTTTTAATCCCTATCAAATTGCTTTTCGACAAAATTATACATAAAAGTATATGTTTTGTATAGCAAGCTCCTATATCTTCGCTATTTTTGTACTTCTCAAACGAAAATCTAAAGTCAATGACTGATTTTATGCTTTTATGAATTACATTCGCTATCAGTCACTAAGCTGTAATGCTACCTACCCAATGGTGTTTTAAACAAAATTGAAAGTAAATACAATATACATGTATTATACTTACTGCTGCACTGTACGTTGGCTGAGTTATAGCATGAATAGTTCCCCCATTGTCGTAAACTAGTACATTGTGAAATATCTATCTCTGTTCCCTTGCATTGTAAACCATAAATGTAGCCGGGTCTATAGGAATCGCCGCCTGGCTCACTATAAAAAGGAATGAACTACAATTTAAGAGACTTTAAGACACATTATATATACATAAACCGGTTAACATTTGAACTTCACAGAAAGATTAACTGTTCGCTCGGGATGCATTTATTCTTACAAATGTACATATACATTATGTATATACACCTACTTTCATAGTAGGTATCACAGTATACGTTTCTAATCATTGTCTTCTTTCAGAGTGTATCTGCGAGAAAATTTGGTTCTAATAGCCAAACCTCACAGACTTTTTTTCAAACCAAATCCTATCTATGGTGAACTATTACATTGAATGTGACACGCATAGGATTATTTGAATTAAATACCCAACTTTGTAGTTTAAGCGCCTGCAAATGACAGCTGCCTCACTGTAACTAAAATAACTACTGCAAATTCCAATCCATCTTCCATCAAACCATGCTTCTACCACACCCGACGAATTAGTACCACCGGTCAAACGGATAGGTGTGTACGGTCCTGTTCAAAGAAAAGACACTACTTAAAATACCCAAAATCAAGTCGCAATGAAATTCATAAAGCAATTTCAATAACAAACGGTGATAGTTTAATATGTTTTTTAAAAGTTCCTTACTACAATTTATTGAAACAGATGTATTTGAAAAGTGGCATGTCTTATTTTCCGAGAACCATGGTAACGACTTGCATTCCTGGATATCTTCTTCGTTACCGATGCAGTCTAAGTTTTCTATAGCATAGCCTCCATCAGTGCCATACTTGTTATTGGCGAAAATGAGAGCGCTCCTAAAATGCGATGGCAGTCAAATTAAAAACAAAAAAAAATGTTTAAAATAAATTTTAGTTTCTCTCTTCAAATTGCAATTTGCAATCATAAAAGTGTTGGATAAATACTTTATAATTGGGATGTGTTCAAGTTACCGGGAAAGGTACCAAGCCTTTAGTTACCGGGAAAGGTACCAAGCCTTAAGTTTCTTATGTAATGTGGCCTGTTTTAGTTAACATCGCATTTTAAATTGGGTTTAACAAAGAGCTTTTACCCATTAGTCGGTGCTCCAACCAAGCCGCATATAGTATCCGCATCGTTAGAATCAAAATGTTCGGCACATACGCTGCCATACTTATCGCCGTAAATATCCCGAAAGGTTAGCTTGATACGTCCAAAAAATTTATTCACGCCGGAAACTAATTGAACGTCAGTCTCTGTAAAACAAAACGATTTGCTTGTAATGTAATTATTACCCATAATTAAATCATATGTTATGTCACGTGGGTCTTCTTAGAAGATCATCCAAATACTGCGGTTTAAACACTTTTTCTGAACAAACATTTGTCGAATAAATTACTTACTGCATTCAACTTCTAGGGGATAGTTATATCCACACGATCCAACTGTCCATTCGTCTGACTTACATTCTGTAATTTCATCTTCATAACCCGTGCACATAAGATTAGATACGGTATAGTTGTTGAATGTTTTATTGGTGTATGTGTTAACACTCTTTATGGTTCCAAATCTGAAAAGAAATAGAACAAACATTTCAAATAATATTTAAAATACAAATTTATTGCATGAAATACTTGTGGCGTAAACCTCAGCACAACATGCCTGAGTACTTATCAAACAACCAAAATAGGTTGCTAATGTGTTGGGCCATAGAAAATTGTTATATGCAGCTTTATGAACAATATAATCATTAACATAACGTACGTGTATCTATAGCCCGCAGAACTACATATGACGTTAACCTCATTGGATGACACACTTCCTCTACATACTGGTCCCCAATTACCACCGTAAAACACCTCTACACGTCCTTTAGTTGGAGAAGGTCCGTCAATAATACGCACTAATGCCCCTGTATAGATTTTACAATAATATAAATATAGGTATAGGTGTATATATAGGATATTAATAATGAACCAAATTAAAAAGAGTATATTAATGCAACATGAACGATATATAGTTCAATACATCCCCGTAAGTTTATTTGACGAACCAAAACTGGATCTGTGAATAATAGGTGTCGGACGTGTTAAGGTCTAACCATAAGCAAGCATATCAAAAGCATCATCATACATTATAGATGTTTTTAGTATGCAGTAACAAAACGATAACAATGTCACCAAAATCTTTGTTATAAAGTATTTCATTCACACAAAAGGTGTTACACTAATATATATAGTGTCAGGTGTCGCAAAGCTCGATACGGTGGGTGGGATACATTGGTCTTTGTTTGCATGGGTGGGTAGGTAGGTAGGTAGGTAAGTAGGTAGATAGGTACGGAGGTAGGTAGGCAGGTAGGTAGATTAGGTAGATTAGGTAGGTTTAGTCTAGGAAGGCTATTTTGTTACGTACTGCAATCAACTTGTATTATCTTCCGTGAGGTACATGAGCCAACAGATTCGTTGTACGAAACGCATCGCGATATATCGACCTCGTCTCCAGTACATTGCCATTTTCCCATCACAGACGAATCATTGCTTTCTTTATAAGAATACGTAGCGTTCCTGCAAAAATGAGTTAATAAACTAACATGTGTTTGCATACATATGAAGTGCATATACCTGATTCATGGACGAATCTTTCAAGACATAAATATACTTAGGATATAATAACGGCTAGAGTTCTAGAATTATCTAGTTTTAACTAAGTTTAGTAGTGTACGAATAAATGTGTAGTTTGTTAGCAGCACTTGTGTGCATATGACATGTGCATATGACATATTATATACCTTGTGTGATAATGACCAGCCATGCGGCATATAACAAATGCAGCATTTTTGTCGAATCCGTCGGAGCATACTGGATACCAGGTACTATTGATTCTCGTCTGCAGTACTCCGTGTATATGTTTTTGGCCATTGTAAAATCGAATTGGAGTTTCTAAAATATGTTTTATAATACTCCTTTTGATTTGGATTACTAATTTGAATAGAAAATAATTCATAAAAAGTGAACACAAGTCTACTTGAATCCGATGAATATCTAAATAAACATACGACAATTTATTCCATAGTTTGTCGACGAAACTGTAGATAAAGTTCTAGTGCATTCGACTATATCGCTTTCATCTCCAGAACATTTCAGTTGATGAATACTTCCCTCAAAAGAAAGAATATTCTGCCTTCGAAAATTCTCAGCAGTAGATGGTATTTCTATATTTCCGACGCTGAATACAAATGAAAGACAAGTTTTATAAAATGCGCATGCTTTCCGGTGGCTAATTCATATTAAGTCAGTGAAGAACAACCATTTGTTATTAACTCCTTACGTTGTATATGCTCACCTTTTCTCTAGTTCAAGAGTTATGATAACCATTTTTATAAGGAGAACAACGTCGGGATTTCAATTTTAAGAAAAATCAAATTTTGCACTCATTTTGATTACTTTTCAGCATTTTGTTTAGACTAGGCGTTACAAAATCAGGGTATTCGTCATGAGTTTCCTCCCTTATCACTTACTAAATTCGCATCGGAAATTACATCAACACTACAGCAAACAACTGACATTTGAATATGACTTTCAAACCATGAAAATAATGTAAGGTATATAATTCGACAGTGGTAGCAATACTTAGCTATTGAAGCTTGTACCATACACTTATAAGTCTCTTTTATCTATATAATATGGCTACGTCTGTGTAAATGGAGGGTTTTTTATGTTTACAATATAAGCACAAACATCTACATATACGTTTACCAAACAAACGTATAGCAATGTTAAAGAAGCTTGTGTGAAAGACAGTATTGTTTGCCTACTCATGAGGTACGATCTCTCGTAAAAAAAACATGTAACATAACATAACATAACTCGTTTTAAGCTGGCAATACTTCAACGCGTTCAAAAATATCATAAGAAAGAATCACACATGCTTCCTCTAAATTTCAAATCAGTTTTCAGTTGGTTTGCTGAAAATTTGCAAAATGATGGCCAAAAACAACATTGTGAAAGAAAACGGAAATATACATGTTTATTAATTTCAATTTTATAGTTTTATTATCTACTATGCACGTGCAGGCACATATGCAAACATATGTACAATTGCTTCATAAAGGACAAGCGCGTTAAGCACATCCTTTATCAAGTAAAAAGTTTACCTGGTAAAATTCATATCTAATATTTTGCAAACTGTTGCTATTGTTATAGCCGAGTCCACGTTGTAAATATAGTCATTTCCTCTTCCAATGACAGCACTAATGTGACCCATATATTTTGTTCGCCCGTGTTGCAGCTCAAGATGCGTTGCTAATTAAGATAACAAATTCATGCATGTAAAAATAGCAATGGCAAATACACACTCTACAGAAATTAAGTAATTATTTATATTACGGTTAATTGATATATCAAGTTTAAATATGAGTGTTTTTTACGAACAGTCTTTTCATTTGATACAAAAGCATAATACTGGAAGTAATTCGTTAGTTACGAAGGGGAATAAACAAACATTGTTAGCACTTATATTTATTACAATACTTCAATTTACGTTTTGTCTCTAAGTTTACAAAGCATAGTGCATTGATTTTCTAATTGAATTAGAACTTAACTTTTAGTCTAAGGAAGACATCAATGTATGCACTTTTTTGAGGACCAATAATCTCAGTTGTTGTTTCCTTTTTTCAAATGATCTCCTTTTCATGTATTTCATAGAACACTTTGATAGCTTACATTTTGAGAAACGATTCAGTTTCGTTTTATTATTTACCAGTTAAACTAACTGATAAAACGTTTATAGCATAGATAGATCCCGCGTTTCTAGAAATTTTCAGAGCTCAGACTGGGCTATGAAGGATAACATATTTCTATAGCCTTCTGAATTTGTTTGCTGCTTCACCTTAATTAGATTAAAATAATGTTCGTATTGGTCCACAAATAACTGCACCCTTTTACATGATTTCTACAGAACATAGAAGCCTCCCTCAAGCTTCGCCTTACACTTCGGTCTTTTCCATTTCCTAAATAACTTCGAAATATGTAGAATTACACACCTAAATTTAAACATATAACTTGTTTCATTAGAACTTACGGCAAGAGATTGATAGTACTTCAGCACAGGTCAAGTTATCCGTTGAGCAAGTGGAAATGTCATCTTCCAATCCACTTCTACATGTCACGGACATCTTTTCTATGTTATCGCTTCCTGTTGCATTCCATGTACTCACAGAACTAAAACAAACACCCAACTAAGGCAGACATTGATACTTAGATTTTCAACAGTACTACAAAATAATAATTGAACTAATGTGTTTCAAAAACGAGTTGCATTTTATTTAAATAACAACTTTCAAATTGATGATACCATATGTTTATATTTATGTGAAAATAATATGTTACTTTAAAAGACAAATTAAGTTGTTACCTGCTACTAAACCCCATCATGAAACAGAGTACTTGAGCATTGTTTATATTTGTGAGTTTGCTATCAATGTAACATATCCGGTTCCACGTGCCGTTTTGGTAAACCTCGGGAATACCAGTGACTTTATCTGTCATCTCGGCTAGTCTTACAGGCGTATCTAAACAACAAAACAAAGATAAAGTATGAATTTTCTTGATAATAATAAATAAGACGTCAATCCATTCATGAACTTAGACGTCTAGCTAAACGTAAGTGTGAGTGATGTAGTTAAGTGCGTAAGTTATTTGTGAGACTCTTTACATGTGTAAGTTATGATTCACTGGTAATTGCATATATTTCATTTTTCTTTTTTACATGTTCTTTTAGCATGTCCAGTGTACACATTAATGTGATGAAGTGCACAAAAAGAAGGCAACATAGACATGCACATATAAGAAAGTAGTTCGAAACCTATTGATGGTACTTGCAGGTAATGAACCAGTTCCTTTTTATTTTAAAAATCAAAATCGACGGTTATTGGTTAAACTCAAGTCTGTCAGTTTAGGTATTCTAGTATTATTATACGGAGATTATATGAATGAAATACATGCAAATATTAATTTTGAAAATAAAATCATAAACCATACTGCATCGGACAAAAGCATTTTTTCCACTAGCACAGGAAAGTTCGGAGGACTGAAACTCCGCTAATTGACACATTTGGTAATCGCGTTCATCTCCAGCGCACGTGATGTTTTGTATATAAACAGGCGTTGAAAACGACGGTTTCAAAACGTCTATACTAGAGATCACGTGTTGCCTGAAATATGGAAATTTGACATTTAACAACCCTAAATATATAACTATGTTTCATACATATCTTTTTAATTTACCTTTTAGTGGATTATAAAAAATACATCAGGTACCGACAGAACATTACATGAAAATAAAAAACCTACGTCGCAAATGAGTAGCCTAGCATGTTACACATGACAACTTCGTTTTCAGCTGTAAGATCTTCAGCACAAAGATAACTAGAACGCCCATCTTTTGTTAGTTTGACATATCCCATATACTTCGTCAATCCACCGTCGAGCTGAATAGGAGACACTGAAATAGCAGCAGCGATAGTTTAATCATGTATAATATTTATTTGATTTTTAAGTACAAAACTGAGATTAAACCACCAGTCACATGGCGTCATTGACATCGGATAAATGTTCGGAGAAACATAAAAAAATGTAAACTTTTGTGCTCACTCCGTACAACTCTGATTCGGTCCTCGGCTTGGGTGTATGCCATTAAGGCTTTAAGGTCATTTTGAGCTTGAAGGCGGTTGTCACATAAAGATAAAAAAATGTTTTGGTTCATTACATAAATAGAAACGAATTAATGCATGTACGTGTTCCATTCCATAGGTCCATTGAATTGTTAATCTGGTAAAACAGTCAAAGGCGATAAGTGTAAAGCTAGATATATAATGAGCATATTTAGTAATCTAATTTAATAAATTATTGTCTCTGAAACGAACGCGTTCTCACGTGCGTTCGCATTGTACCGCTGAATGTTTTACCTCGGATGGTTGTTAACAAAAAGGTTGACGCTAAGAAAGTCCTAATCCTGAAGAAACCAAACGTTGTACAGTGCAAAATATTTAAATCAAATTGTGTATATGTGTACATGTGTAGTGAAGTGTAGTTAAATATGATATAATAGAATGGTATATTAAATGTTTTTATTTTTGCATACGTATTGTACCGTTGAAAAACGGTCGCTTACCCTAACCGGAACTGAGCGAAAACTGTTTACTAATCAAATATTAAGGATGACGACTTACCGAGGCATGAACTATAACGTCATTTGCTATTTATTCATTAAGAAATATTGTATAGGGCAGACTGTGTTTAATGTTCAGAGTTTCAAACAATGACTGCATCGTATCATTGAAAAGTTTTTGCATTAGGTGCTCTGAATTGTATTCCTCCGTCTGCAGATAGAGTTGTTATAGAAGTACTTGGGGTTTACCTATAGGTTTATTATTATTTGTTTTATTGTTAAGTTTCCTCAATTTAATGCATACTTTGATAAGATTAACCTTTTGCGTTTTATCTTTATTTAAGATGATTGGGATAAGAGTGAGGTTTATGCACATAAACTGGGTTAAACCCAAAGTAAATTTACATTTAACTGACCGTTCCCAGGCGGTTCCTAACAATCCATGAGAAACATACCTAGTGTTTTTATATATAGTATGTATGCACTGTGCTGCTTGTTGAGTTTTGTGTTGTTCTTCCATGTTTCTTGTTTGTGAGTTTATGTTCTATGTCGTTGGCGTTTACCCAGTGCCATTAAATCGGGTTTGTGTTAAACCTTTTGCTACTGAGCTAGTTTCTGTAGCTTTTCGCATAAATATAAGTTTTCATAACATTAACCTTCACGATGTCAGGCAGTAATTGTCCTGAGGCTGTATTTGTTCAGCTTAATGCTACTAGGTGAAAACGTTTTTATTATAAGTCGAATGAAATGAAAGCAACAACGTTTCAATACCAAAAATATTGAAAAAGAGCAAGGGAAATATCTAAATAATAAAGGCATACAAATGAATTTGATCGAACATAGACGGTATTCAACATGTTCGTTGTTCATTATTAGAATTTGTTCACTAAGTTGAACATTTTCATTTGAAAGCATTATGAATACGCTCCCCGTTTCAGGGTAAGTTTACACATGTTAATATGTACTTTACGATGTGATCGTGAGTATGTATCGTAGAACTGAATACTTAATAGGTTGGCAAGAGTAAATAGCTAAACGCTCAACATAACTTGACCTTAAATTAAAACAATTAAATTGGAGTACAACTCTTGGCCGCAAATTGTCGGTTACCAAATGGCAAGGTTAAGCCTGAATCTAGTCGATATTTGGTCATAAAAATAAGTAAGATAAAATTCGAATATTGATAATCGGTCAATACTAGAAGGATAGACGTCGAAAACACACTTTTAAGCGTGTCTATTCGACAGTATTCCAGACAGTCATCCGACGTAGGAAATCGACGCCTTTATAACGTCAATCCGGCAGATCGACATTACGTCCATCATGGTGTTCACATACTTGAGACTTGTGGAAAAGGTGGTTGGATATTTATTCTAAGATAGTTATAATGGTGGTTCATCAAAAATAAATACGTACAGCAGTTCACGCCAGCAGAGTACGAGTATCTACTGACATAATTGTGTCCCCAATCCGAAGAACGACAGAGGGATATATCAGATTCATCGCCTCGGCATTGAAGACTTTGGAAAAGGTATGAGAAGCCATATTGTCTTGTGCTTGTAGACGCTGCATCACTATAATAATAATAATAATAATAATAATAATAATAATAATAATAATGATAATAATAATTATAATAATAATAATAATAATAATAATAATAATAATAATAATAATAATAATAATGATAATAATAGTTATTAGGATAAAACAATGATGATAAAGAATTATAATAAAAACAGGCAATATCGAAAATTGATATGCCACGACCCACGCACAAGGCTTCATTGTTGAAGATACATTCATTTTAAGACTCTAATATAAGCCCAGCTCCGCAACGAGTAGTATATTGAAAAAAAGCGTAATAATGAATATGAATTGGCTTCAAATTTAAGCATGGGGTTATGATGGAACCTCATAAGTTCTTCATAGTATACATTGATAGTCGCTTCATACAGTTAAATTGAGGGCGATAACTCTGATGTACATATCAAACTAGAAATCATGCGCATATTACCGCACTTTGGTGGTACACACATCATTGTTTGACATCATTGTCGATTGGGCAGTTCCGATAAGTTTTACTCTCAAAAACATGCCATTCGTATTAAGACATTTCAGGGTACGCCTGAATACCTTTTGATTGGAAATCTGACTTTTGCATCGCTGCCTACCCTTAATGAATATTGACTTACATTTTTTTCATTAAAATAAAGGGCAATAATTTTTGTTCTACTAAACCGATTTAAAGAGTTTCATTAAAAGTTAAAAAAGTTTCATTACTTTTTAACACTTTACTCTCCAGTTCAAATCAATTCAATTTAATATCTTCATTCTTCTTTAAAGTAGATATGCAATAAATACATATGTACAAACTAAATATGCGTTATTCAGAGCAATGGATTGCACGCCATGTGAATCATATCATATCAAAAACATAACGATGTCAGTGTTCTAAAGTCAAAATACGTTTATACAAATACATTCTCGAAGAAATATGACAACATTCACACTATATGGTTGTTAATGCACAAGAACCACAAGAACCATATATGTACTAAGAGATTATTCCTACTGTTAATACACATTTGACATAGGTTTCACAACTTCATGCCTAAAAAACATAGTAATGGCTCCGGACGGTTTGAGGAACATACGGACGGATATATTCACGGACGGCTAAAAGCTAAATTTATATCTAAACCTTCGGTTTGGCGCGGGGTAATACTTATTATATTAACCAAAGACTAAACATACATTAATAGCTATTTTTCATTATTTAAAAGGCATTTAATTTTGTGTTACTGATCAAATCCAGACGACTTTTACGCGTCAGCGCACTATCGCTTCTTAAATTAATTTGTGTGCCGTAATCTTCAGCAGGGATAATAGTTAGACTAACAATTACATATTTAACACTACATGGAAATTGTTCGAAAACATATGATTCGTATAATTATAGTTTATTAGTACAGTAAGGCCCATTACTCTGGCAACAATAGTTGTATAGGTTATGCCCAATATTTGAATGAAGAAATCAGACGAGCGTTTGCTTAAACTCAACTTAAATCATGTCCAGTTCCCATTAATTACTAGGTGCATTTTAACGCATATGAAACGGTTAATATTACCTTGAGAAGTTGAAGCCAAGGAATGAACATATCCAATCAACAGTTTTCTTGCCGGAGAATGATTGAATTTTTCTCCAGATATTCTTATATTCTATTTCAATCTCGCCATCAAAGTTAGTTTTTCCTCCAACGAGACGAATTTCAGAATCTGGAAATGAAAACAATTCATATTAATAATTAGTACACCTAATTTGCATATTTTTTAACATATAATATAAAAAAACCGTAGCATCATATGGTCACGATGTAGGGTACAAAACTCAATCATGATTCCAATCGGGTCGCTTCCTTGTCGAAGTAAAAATAAATGAAATTAATGAGACTTAAAGGGGCTGTAC
Source organism: Mya arenaria (assembly GCF_026914265.1). Taxonomy (NCBI): domain Eukaryota; kingdom Metazoa; phylum Mollusca; class Bivalvia; order Myida; family Myidae; genus Mya; species Mya arenaria. The sequence goes on along the minus strand of NC_069123.1, from coordinate 5,493,545 downwards.
TCCGAAAACTGACATTAACTTGGTATCAATGTGTACAATGCATTGAAACTTACTAACTGAAGTACAAAAAAAGTACACAATTAATTTACTTTTCGCAGTGTTTTCGTATATCCCATTAAAAATGTTTACTGGGTATGTCTACCAAGCAGAATTCATTCCTTATGCGTGATAAGCTAGTTAATGTTATCACGTGATATTACCAAGTTAGGTATATAGCTAACAGATAAGGGTAAGCCTTCGTAGCACAGTGGATACAGCACTGGACTGTTATTTTGGCGACACCGGTTCGAACCCGGTTTCCGATTTGATTTTTTTTTACATTTTTTTTTTTTACAATTATGATATCGTAAAGTAAAACAATTTCTTAAATAATTGCCCTGAGATTCGTTACAGAAAAAAACTCTTTTTGGTGCCAATCTGGTGTACAGTCCCTTTAAGACACAATGAACACAAACTTGACTAGAAGACAAGTTGTTTAGGATAATAAAATGGGAAAGAAATATACAAGTGTACATGACTCAATGCCAACTAGAGTTGATGGGATAGGTTGGACAAAATTTCTTTTTTAAAATTGTCTTTCTTTGATATATCCTCGTCTTATTTTTTTTTTAAATGTCGTTTTTGTTAGTTTGATCAGTTGTTGGATTTACTTCACAGAACAGAGCATTTTGCATTGATTTTCTAATTAAATTGGAAATTAACTTTTAGCCTAAAGAAGACATCAATGTATGCACTTAATTTTGGACAAATGATCTCAGTTGTTGTTTTCTTTTTTTCAAATGTTCTCCTTTTTATGTACTTCATAGAACATTTCGATAGCTTACATTTTGAGAAACGATTCAGACAAAGTTTCGTTATATTATTTGCCAGTAAACATAACTGATAAAACGTTTATAGCATAGATAGAGTCTAGAAATTTTCAGAGCTCAGACTGAGATATCAAGGATAACATATTTCCTAAGCCACCTTCAGAATTTGTTTGCTGCGACACCTTAATTTGGATAAAATAATACTCGTATTGGTCCACACATAATTGCACCCTTTTACATGATTTCTACAGAACATAGAAGCCTCCTTCAAGCTTCGCTCTACACTTCGGTCTCTTCCATTTCCTAAATAAGTTCGAAATATGTAGAACATATACCTTGCTTCATTAGAACTTACGACAAGAGACTGATAATACTTCAGCACAGGTCAAGTTATCCGTTGAGCAAGTGGAAATGTCATCTTCCAATCCACTTCTACATGTCACGGACATCTTTTCTATGTTATCGCTGTCTGGTGCAAACCATGTACGCACAGATCTATAACAAACACACAATTAAGGTAGACGTTGAGACTTAGATTTTCAACAGTACTACAAAATAAAAATTAAACTAATGTGTTTCAAACGTGTTGCGTTTAATTCAAATAACAACTTTCAAATTGATGATAACATATGTTTATGTGTAAATAATATGTTACTTTAATAGACAAGTTAAGTTGTTACCTGCTACTAAACCCCATCATGAAACAGAGTACTTGAGCATTGTTTATATTTGTGATTTTTCTATCACTGTAACACATCCGGTTCCACGTGCCGTTTTGGTAAACCTCGGGAATACCAGTGACTTTATCTGTCAGCTCGGCTAGTCTAACAGGCGTATCTAAAACACAAAACAAATTCAAGATAAAGTATGAATTTTCTTGATAATCAAAAAGTTAGACGTCAATTTATACATGAACTTAGACGTCTAGCTAAACGTAAGTGTGAGTGATGCAGTTGAGTGCGTAAGTTATTTGTGAAACTTCTCTTTACATGTGTAAGTTAAGATTTCATTTTTTTTAAATACGTTTTTAGCATGTCCAGTGTAACAATACTGTGCTGTAGTGCACAAAAAGAAGACATGCACATATAAGAAAGTAGTTCGAAACCTATTGATGGTACTTGCAGATAGTTACTCTTCATTTTAAAAATCAAAATTGACGGTTATTGGTTAAACTAAAGTCAGTCAGTTTAGGCATTCTAGTATTATTATACGGAGATTATATGAATGAAAAACATGTAAATTTTAATTTTGAAAAAATATCATAAATCATACTGCATCTGACAAAAGCATGTTTTCCACTAGCACAGGAAAGTTTTGATGACTGAAAATCCGCTAATTGACACATTTGGTAATCGCGTTCATTTCCAGCGCACGTGATGTTTTGTACATAAACAGGCGTTGAAAACGACGGTTTGGAAACGTCTATACTAGAGATCACGTGTTGCCTGAAATATGGAAATTTGACATATACTAACCCTTAAGATATAACTATGTTTCATACATATTTTTTTTTCATTTAGCTTTTAGCGTATTATAAAAAATACATAAGGTACCGACAGTACATTACATGAAAATAAAAAACCTACGTCGCAAATGAGTAGCCTAGCATGTTACACATGACAACTTCGTTTTCAGCTGTAAGATCTTCAGCACAAAGATAACTAGAACGCCCATCTTTTGTTAGTTTGACATATCCCATATACTTCGTCAATCCACCGTCGAGCTGAATAGGAGACACTGAAATAGCAGTAGCGATAGTTTAATTACGTATAACATTTATTTGATTAAGTACAAACCACCAGGCACAAGGCGTCATTGACATCGGATAAATGTTCGGAGCAAACTAAAAAATGTAAACTTTTGGTGCTCACTCCGTAAAACTCTGATTCGGTCCTCGGCTTGGGTGTATGCCATTAAGGCCTGAAGGTCATTTTGAGCTTGAAGGCGATTGTCACAGAAAGAAAAAAAAAATGTTTTTGGTTCATTACATAAACAGATACGATTTAATGCATCCACGTGTTCCATTCCATAGATCCATTGAAATGTTAATCTGGTGAAACAGTCAAAGGCGATAAGTGTAAAGCTAGAAATATAATGAGCATATTTAGTAATCTAATTTAAAAACAAGAGCTGTCACAGTATGTGACGAATGCCCCCGAATGTGACATTGACCTATGAACAAGGTCAGTGCATGAAAAGTTGATCTTGCCTTTACGTGTCAAATACATATGGCAAGTTATTTTAAATTGCCTCTGAACATAAAAAAATACCACCCATACTTGGCAACATATACTCTATGTCCTTATATGCAGCACTCCATTGTGAATAAACACTATGTGTGACCTTGACCTTTGAGGCAGGGACACGGGTCTTGCACGCGACACGTCGTCTTGGTATGTGGAACACATGTGGCAATTTATTTTAAAATCTGTCCATACAAGAGAAAGTTACAGCCCGGACACGACAACCTATACTCTATGTCCTTATATGCAGCTCTCCATTGTGAATAAACATTAAGTGTGACCTTGACCTTAGAGGTAGGGACACGGGTCTTGCACGCGACACGTCATCTTGGTATGTGGAACACATGTGGCAAGTTATTTTAAAATCTGTCCATACAAGGGAAAGTTAAAGCCCGGACACGACAACCTATACCTATGTCCTTATATGCATCACTCCATTGTGAATAAAGACTAAGTGTGACCTTGACCTTTGAGGTAGGGACACGAGTCTTGCATGCCACACGTCGCCTTGGTATGTGGAACACATGTGGCAAGTTATTTTAAAATCTGTCCATACAAGGGAAAGTTACAGAGCCGGACGGACGGACGGACGGACGGTGCGATTTTAATATGCCCACCTTCGGGGGCATAAAAATATTGTCTCTGAAATAAACGCGTTCTCACGTGCGTTCGGATTGTATCGCTGAATGTTTTACCTCGGATGGTTGTTAACAAAAAGGTGGCCGATAAGTAAGTCCTAATCCTGAAGAAACCAAACGTTGTACAGTGCAAAATATTTAAATCAAATTGTGTATATGTGTACATGTGTAGTGAAGTGTAGTTACATATGATATAATGTAATGGTATATTAAATGTGTTCCTCTTTGCATACGTACTGTACCGTTGAAAAACGGTCAATTACCCTAACCGGAACGGAGCGAAAACTGTTAACTAAATACAAGTAACAAATATTAAGGATGACGACTTACCGAGGCAACAAATATAACGTCACTTGCTATTTATTGTAATGAAATAAAAGACGTTGTATAACGTACACAATGTAAACATTGTTGGAAGTTCAGTTGATATACAGTTTTGATAGTTTAGTTGTTAAGCATCTAAAATTGAACACTTGGTCGAAATATTTTATAGGGCAGACTGTGTTTGATGTTCATAGTTTCAAACAATGACTGCATCGTATCTTTGAAATGTTTTGCATTAGGTGCTCTGAATTGTATTCCTCCGTCTACAGATAGAGTTGGGATCTCAAATCATAGAAGTACTTGGGGTTTACCTATTATTTTTTGTTTTATTATTAAGTTTCCTCAAGTTAATGCATACTTTGAAAAGATTTACCTTTTGCGTTTTATCTTTATTTAGGATTGTTGGGATAAGAGTGAGGTTTATGCAAATAAACTGGTTAAACCCTCCAGTAAATGTATATTTTCTGACCGTTCCAAGGCGGTTCCTAACAATCCATGATATACATACCTAGTTTTATATATATATATAGTATGTATGCACTGTGCTGCATGTGGAGTTTTTTGCTGTTCGTTCTATATCTTTGGCGTTTACCGAGTGCCATTAAACCGGGTTTATGTTTAAACCTTTTGCTACTGAGCTAGTTTCTATAGCTTTTCGCATAAATATAAGTGTTCATAACATTAACCTCCACGATGTCAGTCAGTAATTGTCCTGAGGCCGTATTTGTTCAGCTTAATGTCACTTGGTGAAAAAAAATGTTTTTATTCTAAGTCGAATGAAATGAAAGCAACAACGTTTCAATACCAAATATATATTGAAAATGAGCAAGGCATACAAAAGAATTTGATCGAACAAAGACGGTATTTAAAATATTCGTTATTAAATATTAGAATTTGTTCACTAAGTTGAACATTTTCATTTGAAAGCATTATGAATACGGTCCCCGTTGTGTAAGTTTACAAATGTTAATATGTACCTTACGATGTGATTGTATGTATCGTTAAATTGAATAATTAATAGGTTGACAAGAGTTAATAGCTAGACGCTCAACATTACTTGACCTTAAATGAAACCAATCAAATTGGAATACAACTATTGATCGTTAATTGACCGCATATTGTGGTTACAAAATGGTAAGGTTAAGCCGGAAACACGTCGATATTTGGTCAGAAAAATAAGTAAGATAAAATTCGAATATTGATAATCGGTCAATACTACACAGATAGACGTCGGAAACAAACTTTTAAGCGTGTCTATTCGACAGTATTCCAGACAGTCATCCGACGTCGGAAATCGACACCTTTATAACGTCAATCCGGCGCCATGTGCCTGATGGGATCAACATTACGTCCAACATGGTGTTCACGTACTTGAGACATGTGGAAAAGGTAGCAGTTTCTTATTCTAAGACAGTTATAATGTTGGTACATCAAAAATAAATACGTACAGCAGTTGACGCCAGCAGAGTACGAGTATCCACTGACATAGTTGTTTCCCCAATCAGAAGATCGACAGAGGGATATATCAGATTCATCGTCTCGGCATTGAAGACTTTGGAAAAGGTATGAGAAGTCTTTTTGTCGTGTGCTTGTAGACGCTGCATCACTAAAATAATAATAATAATAATAATAATAATAATAATAATAATAATAATAACAGGCAATATGGGCAATTGATATGCCACGTCGAAGGAAAAGGTATGAGAAGCCATATTATTGTGTGCTTGTAGACGTTGCATCACTATAATAATAATAATAATAAGTGACGAATGCCACCGAATGTGACATTGACCTATGAACAAGGTCAGTACCTGAAAAGTTGATCTTGCCTTTACGTGTCAAATACATATGGCAAGTTATTTTAAATTGCATCTGATCATAAAAAAATACCACCTATACTTGACAATCTACACTGTTATGTCCTTATATTCAGCATTCCATTGTGTATAAACACTAAGTGTATCTTTCACCTTAGAGGTAGGGACATGGGTCTTGTACGCGACATATCGTCTTAGTATGTCGAACACATGTGACAGGTTATTTTAAAATCTGTCCATACAAGAGAAAGTTACAGCCCGGACACGACAAATTATACTATGTGTCCTTATATGCAGCATTCCATTGTGAATAAACACCCAAGTGTGACCTTGACCTTAGAGGTAGGGACACAGGTCTTGCACGCGACACGTCCACTTGGTATGTCGAACACATGTGGCAAGTTGTTTTAAAATCTGTCCATTCAAAGGAAAGTTACAGCCCGGACACGACAACCTATACTCTATGTCCTTATATGCAGCACTCCATTATGAAAAAACACCGAAGTGTGACCTTGACCTTAGAGGTAGGGACACGGGTCTTGCACGCGACACGTCGTCTTGGTAGGTCGAACACATGTGGCAAGTTATTTTAAAATCTGTCAATACAAGGGAAAGTTACAGCACGGACACGAAAACCTATACTCTATGTCCTTATATGCAGCTCTTCATTGTAAATAAACACTAAGTGTGACCTTGACCTTAGAGGTAGGGACACGGGTTTTGCAGGCGACACGTCGTCCTGGTATGTGGAACACATGTGGCAAGTTATTTTAAAATATGTTCATACAAGGGAAAGTTACAGCCCGGACACGACAACCTATACTCTATGTCCTTATATGCAGCTCTCCATTGTAAATAAACTCTAAGTGTGACCTTGACCTTAGAGGTAGAGACACGGATCTTGCACGTGACACGTCATCTTGGTATGTGGAACATATATGGCAAGTTATTTTAAAATCTGTCCATACAAGAGAAAGTTACAGCCCGGACACGACAACCTATACTCTATGTCCTTATATGCAGCACGCCATTGTGAATAAACACTAAGTGTGACCTTGACCTTAGAGGTAGGGACACGGGTCTTGCACGCGACACGTCGTCCTGGTATGTGGAACATATTTGGCAAATTATTTTAAAATCTGTCCATACAAGGGAAAGTTACAGCCCGGACACGACAACCTATACTCTATGTTATTGTATGCAGCACTCCATTGTGAATAAACACTAAGTGTGACCTTGACCTCAGAGGTAGGGCCACGGGTCTTGCACGCGACACGTGGTCTTGGTATGTTGAACAAATGTGGCAAGTTATTTTAAAAAGGTTCCAGCCTGGACACGAGTTATTGAGCCGGACACACGGACGGACCGACGATGCAATTTTAATATGCCCACCTTCGGGGACATAATAAAATAATAGTTGTTGGGATAAAACAATGATGATAAAGAATAATAATAAAAACAGGCAATATCGAAAATTGATATGCCACGACGGACGCACAAGGCTTCATTGTTGAAGAATCATCCATTTTAAAAAAGCGTAATAATGAATATGAATTGGCTTCAAACAAGTATGGGGTTATGATGGCACCTCATAATTTCTTCATAGTATACATTGATAGTCGCTTCATACAGTTAAATTGAGGGCGATACTCTGATGTACATATCATATATTACCACACTTTGGTGGTACACACATCATTGTTTGACATCATTGTTGATTGGGCAGTTCCGATAAATTTGACTCTCAAAAATATTCCATTCGCATTAAGACATTTGAGGGTACGCGTAAATACTTTTTGATTGGAAATCTGACTTTTGCATCGCTGCCGACCCTTAATGACTCACGACTTACATATATTTTTTCATTAAATAAAGGGCAATAAGTGTTGTGTAACTGAACCGATTTAAAAGGTTTCATTAAAAGTTTAAAAGGTTTAATTACTTTTTTACATATTACTCTCCAGATCAAATCAATTCAATTTAAGATCTTTATTCCTCTTTAAAGGAGATATGCAATATATACGTATGTACAAACTAAATATGCGTTTTTCAGAGCAATGGATTGCACGCCATGTGAATCATATCATATCAAAAACATGACTATGTCCGTATTTTTAAGGCAGAATATGATTATACAAATACATTCTCGAAGAAATAGGACAACATTCAGACTATATGTTTGTTAATGCACAACAACCACAAGAACCATATATGTACTAAGAGAATATGCCTACTCTTAATACACATTTGACATAGGTTTCATAACTTTATGTCTAAAGTAACATAGTAATGGCTCCGGACAGTTGGAGAAACATACGGACGGACATATTCACGGACGGCTAAACGCTTCATTTATATCTAAACCTTCGGTTTGGCGGGGGATATTACTTATTATATTAACCAAAGACTAAACATACATTAATAACTATTTTTCATTATTATAAGAGGCATTAACTCTTGTGTAACTGATCAAATCCAGACGCCTTTCTCGTGTCAGCGCACTATCGTTATACATACCTAACATGAGCTTCATTCATTTATGTCCACACTAATTGCTCCGGACGGAGGGGAAGATGGGCGGACGGAATGACAGGAGAGCGAACGGAGAAAATTAAATTTGTGTGCCGTAATCTTCAGCAGGGATAATAGTTAAACTAACAATCACATATTTAACACTACATGGAAATTGTTCGAAAACATATGATTCGTATAATTATAGTTTATTAGTACAGTAAGGCCCATTTCTCTGGCAACAATAGTTGTATAGGTTATGCCCAATATTTGAATGATGAAATCAGACGAGCGTGTGCGTTTACTCAACTCGAATCATGCCCAGTTTCCATTAATTACTAGGTGCATTTTAACGCAAATGAACCGGTTAATATTACCTTGAGAAGTTGAATCCAAGGAATGAACATATCCAATCAACAGTTTTCTTGCCGGAGAATGATTGAATTTTTCTCCAGATATTTTTATATTTTATTTCAACCTCGCCATCAAAATTAGTTTTTCCTCCAACGAGACGAATTTCAGAATCTGGAAATGAAAAAAAAATAATAATTATAATTGCTACACCTCATTTGCATATCTTTTAACATATAATATAAAAAAACGTAGCACCATAAGGTATCGTTGTAGGGTATCAAACTGAATCATGATTCCAATCGGGTCGCTTCCTTGTCGGAGTAAAACTAAATGAAATAAATGAGACTTAAAGTGGCTGTACTCCGTATGATGAAATAGCGAAAAAAAGAGAAAATTGTCGAAAACTGACATTTACTTGGTATCGATGTGTACAATGCATTGAAACTTACTAACTGAAGTACCACATAGTATACAATTAACTTATTTTTCGCAGTGTTTTCGTATTTCCCATTTAAAAAGTTTACTTGGTATGTCTACCAAGTAGAATTCATTCCTTATGCGTGATTGGCTAGTTGATGTTATCACGTTATATTACCAAATTAGGTATATAGCTAACAGTTAAGGGTAAGCCTTAGTAGCACAGTGGATGCAGCACAGGACTGCAATTTTGGCGACCCCGGTTCGAACCCGGTCTCCGAATTGATTTTATTTTTACAGTTTGGTGTTTTATTTTACAATTTGATATCAAAGAGTAAAACATTTTATTAAATAATTGTTCTGAGATTCGTTACAGAAAAAAAAAAACTTGTTTTTGTGCCAATCTGGTGTATAGTCCCTTTAAGACACAATGAACACAAAACTGGCTAGAGGACATGTTGTTTAGGATAATAACATGGGAAAGAAATATACAAGCGTACATGACTCAATGCTAGCTGGTGTTTATTCGATAGGTTAGACGAAATTTCTTTTCTAAATTGTCTTACTTGCGTGTCTTTGATATATCCTCGTCTTATTCTTTAAAATTGTGAGGGTGATTCAGGAAAAAATGTCATTTTTCATAGTTTGATCAATTGTTGGATTTACTTTACAGAACCGTGTTTTAGGATAGAAATTACCCCAATGTGCAATGCAGTAACGGTTTAGCTTACAAAGTATAAACATTTTTTTCTGAAAATTTCCATCTTGTATTGAACCATTTTTACAGCGTTCTTATATACAGTAAGATCAACATCTGTGAATATAAACAGATAGCATTAAGGTTCGTGATCATCAGCATACATGTATGTAAAAGTTTACAGATCTAAAGTTCTAAGAGCGTGATCAAGTTCACACGTCCTTCTGTTTTTCAAACATGTCTATGTCTAACATATCTTTATTTCTTTATGCTTAAACCTTAAACACTACATACTTAAAACCTTGCAGTTAACAGTTGCTACATCAGTGCCGTTGCATGAAGATTCTTGCCAAGGTGTTGATTTACAAGCTGACAAGTCCCACTCCTGTCCGGTGCAATAAGTGCTGTTAATAATGTTCGATAGGTTTCCTCTTCCAAACGTCGAACCAGTTAAAACAGATGCGTTCCTAAAACATGTTAAGTAATTCTTGGCATTAACTTGCTTACTCATCCATTTAACCTCTCTGCTGCTTTGTATCTAAAGGTATCCATATATGGAGGCTATTCGTTGCCAAAAGTACAGACGTGTAATTCCCACAATGTGCTTCTTAATCGTACTAAATATCTCTTACATTTGTCAATGTAGACGTGCTATTTGTTGTTTCTATTCGTCAGTTTTTCCGTATTGATTTGTCATTTGTCATTATAGTTGTCAAAATGTATATTTGTCAGATCTACCCTGTATAAACTCACTAAAACATAAATCGTATAACTTGCCTTTAATAATATGATGATGTAATTTAGAAAGCCGAATTATGCATATGTAAAACTGCAATCCTACAGTCGACACTCGCATTCGAAAAATGAACTTTTGCCATCCAACAAGTCCAGGTTTACAAAAGTGAATTGACAAGTTCAGAATTACAAGGATAGACGATTTCGCCTATACCTTATATGGTAAATGTCACCAAAAGAAACGAAGGTGAATGGGCGGAGCTAACGAATTGGATTCTCTTTCGTTTATTTCCGTCGAATGAAGCAAGGGAGATAACATATTCGCCTTCTTCCTGTAAATTCCCGGTTGTAAGTCCGAGTACTCTCTTTTTATTTCACAATAAAAACTAAAATTAACTTCATCTTTTATTTTATTTTGACGATCAATGTTCCTAAAGGGGTTATAGATCACCATATTATTTAGTCAATTGCAAGTGGGTGTATCTGAGCTGGGCTCACGGACCCAGATTTATACTGCCACTGTCAGTGTTTTTTTTTTACTTATATACCCAAGCAAGCAAAAATTGTTCATTAATTTATTTACAACTGGACCATGGGCGGGTCGTTCAGTGGGTTGGGGGGAGCTGTAGGGCCTGTGCCCCCCCCCCCCCAGTTGGCCCGCAAGTAAACTTAAAGGTTATTTTTTGGTCAATATTTCTCAGAAAAAAAGTACTTAATTACGCCATAATGCACCAATTCTGACTAAAAATATTTAAAATATTCTAGGGGGAGTACCCCTAGGGATCAAAAGTTGTGCCCCTAAGTAACGCCCCTCTAACGCAAGTCCCTGTTCAAAACCTGCTCCAGCAAACCCACGAAACTTTTGATGGACATCATAATGATATCCACCTAGTTTTGTCTGATGTTATACATTTACTATCTTAATAAGCATGTATGGTGTAAACGTGTAATTTCAATACATCATTGAAACAAAATTTCCACGTGGATGGAAGAACAGCCCTCCAACCCACTTGTGTCCCCCAGTTATGAATTACGGGATCTGCCACTGTGAACCGTAACAATTAAGTGGGGGATTTCAAGAACATGAAAAAATAGATATCGTGAGTCTTAGATTAGAAAAACAAACGCGCGATTTTTCCCCTCCAAAAGGGCTAGGGCCACTTCAACTAAATGTGAAAAAGCCCTGACTGTTGAGTGTGGGTGGGGTAAAAAAGGTAGCAGTAAGTAATAATTGTTTCTTAGCAATAAATTGACTTCATCATTAAAATACTTTATTAATTACTTATAAAATAATATTCGTTACAGTATAATGCACGAGTTATATGAAGTTGTAATCTAAGTGTATTTTATCCATACAGTTCCAGCTACCAGGTAATAAACCTCTGGGGCATCTTCGTGAATAATTTCAACTTAATGAAAAGTTAAAATTTTTCTTCGTAAATTTTAAATTATCTAATATTACTTGCAATCTTAAACATTGCAAAAAGGCAAGAAAGTGTCCTCTAATGGTAGAATTTAAAATAGTGTTTATAGTAATTTAAAGTTGCACTCTCACAGATTGACAGTTTTGACAATCTTTTTTTGTCCCAGACTCGGCTAATTTTGGCAGCAATGCTTTCTATACAAATAATAAGATTACTCACAATAAAACAGATCTAAATTATTTGGAAAACTGCCGACATTTTTCATTTTTCTTAACACGTTACTGTAGTATCACTTTTAGCCATAAAACATCAATTTGCGAACGTAAAACTGAAAAACTGTATCTGATCTTTTGTCATCAGTCTTATACCAGACATTTACGCAAAAATTGGCTCATTCCAAAACAAAAAATAAAAATAGTTGTCAACACGGTCAATCTGTGAGAGTGCAGCTTTAAAAGAAAAATAAGACAATGGGACTTTTCATTCTTGAAGTATAATTTAATGCTAATGACTAACATTTTGTTGTGTTTGAGTCAAGCATCATTTTGCATACATCTCATTTCATGTCATATGTGCGTATTTATTACTATTATATAGGCAAAAACATGTTGTAATATCATATATTATTTTATTCGACATGAAATAATTTATAATCCATCCTGTTTCCAAATCATAGTCCATAGTGTCATAATATAGATGATTCGTAATGTTCATAATAAGGTTCGCAATGTTCATGGTCCAAAGTATCCATAATTGGTTTAAATAGAACCGAGTGATAGCGGAAATTTCCGAAAGACGTAAGGAGGAGTTAAGAAATGGTTAAGGCGGAGCTATCTATAAATAAAATTAAATTCATCTCGTAAACATGTTCAACTGCGAATGAAAAGTAACAACCACACAATGTACTTTGTAGAACTACGAACTGAAATCTGTCTTCTACAAACCGCAACTTAAAAATCGGCTTGTGAATTTCACATAATTACAAGTGTTTACCATAAACGACTCTATAAACACGACTGAACCTTCTGTTGAATAGATGCAACGAGAATAAAACTGCAATCGGCACAATGAAAAATGAAAATGTACAGTGTGAAATGTAAACATACAACCGATGAGTTGGCGTTTGTAAATGTACATTGGTAAATCATCAATGTTACAAACATAAAATACACACATACACGTCTGGACTTTTGGCAACGAATAGCCTCCATATCCATATACTATATTTGTCATAGTTCTATCAAAAAAGAAATTTTGCAGTTTGCCTTTTTCCACATAAAGTAAAACAATGCTTTTGATGCTATTGTAAAGTATGTTGTTTTTGTTCGGTAATTACATGAAAATGAATTTAAAATTTACCATAAACGTATTCCGGCTTTCCTGCATACAACTTCGGCATCATCATGGTAAAAATCATCCGCACAAATAGTTCCCCATTGCCCCTGGTGACGGACTTCAACTCGTCCGGAACGTTCACTTGTCCCGTTCACCAAACGAACAGTACTGTCTGTTGAAAACCATTACACATAACGTTCATTAATTTTGGCTCGCTTTCATCATATATATTTAAAAAGTTATACCGATGCTTAAAGTCCTTTAAATTATATTAGACACAAGTTTTGAAACACATGTAAGTCTTTAGAAAGTAAAATTCAGTGGAAAATGAAAAGAATAATATACCACTTACTTTGTTCACTGAAAGTAACTTACTATTCGTAAATTATATTTAAATCAGCTGAGTGTATTGTATTGAAAATAAAAAGGTAAGAATAAGTAAAATAAAAATATTAAATGACATACTGCAGGTGATTTGAACATTTTCGCAAGACATCTCTTGTCCCCAAGTATTGGAATTGCAGTCGGAGAGGTCCTTTTCATTTCCATCACATATAAGGCCATTTATCGATGGCCTTTTCCTCGTGTAGATCGGTGGCAAAACGTATCCACTATAGAAGATATAATGCCATTAATCAAAGTGATATTTCCGTTAAAAATAAATTCATATGTGTATTGCATTAATTAAAAAATCCAGAATAATTCCTAAAATCTAGCCCCTGGATACATGTGTATTGTTTTTAACCACAAATATTAAAGAAACGTAACTTACTGCCTTACAGATAATAATATACTAAGTAAATAATAAAGACGTTTTATACGTGCCTTTGAGTAAAACCGATTTGGTTGCATATCATGTTTGCTTCAAACGTTGTAAAATAGCTATTCGTGCATATTCCAAGCCATGTGCCATTGTACAGAGCCTCGACTCGACCAGACTTGATAGAATTGCCATCGGTCAAGTGATACATTGTATTCCTCCCTAAAATTAATACGTGCAGTAATTGAAATCTTTTGAAATGCCTTTGCATTAAGATAACTGTGTATTGCTGATTACTTGAATTATCTAGTCCTTTGACAGCTTATCTAGTCTAGAATCGGCAAACATTGTCAATTTAATCTTCATGGTTTTGCATGAGCTATTTCTAAAACTGAAATACGACAATTGAAAATGAGTCTTAACGTATTTTGTTTCTGAAGATGTGCGTGTTTAGCATCATGTCAAATTTGTATTCACGAAAAGAAAATGGCATTGAAGGGCCCTTTGACCTTCTTCCATGTCACTGACATCAACATAATATTGGCAAATAAATCTGTGACGTCATATTTCTAACTTACAAAATATTCACTTTTAGATCCGTACATGCTTGTAGTGGTTCGGTTATAAAAAAATGCTCATTAGGCAATGATTGGAAACATTTCATTCATGAAATGCGTAGATGTGTTGATATCAAGTTGGAGCGAAGCATATACACACATACAATAAAATGTGTTTTAGAATTAAGATTTAGAATTGGTGTGATTTTATTTGAAATCAAATTATGCTTAACAGTTTTAATTGTGTTACTTCTATAAGATATGCAATTTGCCATTAGAACCTTTAGAATACTCATCACTGGCACTTACTTCCGTATTGGGTTTATAAAGATCATTGTATTGTTTTCTGGTAATACAAATGGGCAATTTTTAATACAATTAGGCATACCACAGTTGATTCCGACGTATTCATAGACACTATTGCAACTTCCTGTATACCACCCTCCGCTGGTTGGAATACACTCAGTGATGTCTGTTTCGTTACCATGGCAACCGAGACTACCGATGCATCTTCCAGGAGTTACAAATGAATAACGACTATAGGCTTGTCGAAACGATGGGTTTCTATATAAAAATGTATTTATTTAAAGGTACTTAAATAAGAAACAAAACATTCTTATTCAGCAATTCAATAATTGAATAGTTGGACAGTACATTATTTTCTCGAATATGAGCATTATTATGAAATGACTATTAAACAGCTTGTCATATTACAATACAAAGAAAGACAATCAAACTTGCCTAGTAGGGAATCCAAGACTTGTGCAGAGAACCATAGCATCCTCTGTACTGAAATAGGATGTTTTTATACCATGCCACTGGCCATTTAAGTATACTTCAACATAGCCAGACATGAAAGTTTGACCTCCTTTTATACGAACTGGAGATCTTGAAACTGCAAACAACAATGCAATGATAAACAAACTCTCTTGCGCTGAAAGGGATGTAGTACTTCTTTAAACAAATGTAATTTACTGTTCATCAGTTCGCTAATTGATTTGGCAGAGAACAAGTGCACCTACACAATTATACCAATAGAGAATTTCAAGCTGCATTTATATTTTTAGCCTATGACATACAGCAATTTATTCCAATGTCAGATTTGCAGGGATCGGCAATATCGCTATATTTGCAGTTTGCGATGTCCGTTTCATTTCCTACGCACTGATAACCATTTTGTTTTCGTGTTCCATTCCCATATCGGCCGTCGGTGTAAACTGAGATATTTCTGTTTAAAATAAAGAAATAGAACCAAGTTCGCTAGAAGTATACATAATGTGCGTTTCATAATACATGGAAAAGACACTGGAAACTACAATAAAACACCTAGAAGTCAAACATTGAAACGAAATCCCTGCTAAGAGGCATACACACATTTATCGTGTGTGTTGTATTTATATCTTAAATTGTATGTGTTAGAAGACTCCACGTTGGGTTAATTAAATATTTTTATTGATGGACATAATTAACAAACAATTTGTATTCATGACGCCATTCCTTCAAACTCAAGTTACCCTCTTTGAAATCCAAGAGTGTTGCAAACCACTAAAGCTGTATGATTATCGACACCGTCAGAGCACACCGTTTCCCAATTAGTCCCATTTAGAATTTCAAGGCGACCAACAAAGTCGGCAGGACCATCCTGAAGACGTAGTTCTGAGACTGAAAATAGTTTTTCGCATAAATATGGAAATATATATCAGCTTTTCTCCACCATCATTTTGCTTGGAAATGAAAGTTTGGTTAATTGGCAAATTGAAGCTTTCAAACTTATTCATAAAAGAATATATCAATTGAACTACTCGTTTCATGTTTCGATCAAGCCACCTTTTTTAATTGTTCGCAGAAAACTTCCAACACACTTCCATGGATGACTTGAAAGTTTCTAATAAATATAACACTCTTTATTATTATATAAAAAAAACCTCTTGGTTAAGTGAGCTAATTTAGAAAACATATTTAAATGATAAAATGGTTTATATGGTTCCAAGCGAAATTAAAAATTTGAATATTATTAGCAGTTATCAAATTACTATACTATATTGCTTCGCGAGAGACGCATGAAGTTGGCTACATATGTAAGTGTATATTCAATAATTTGATCTTTCTTTAACCTATAGTCAAAGGTTTCTCACATTGACGACACCTAGGCCTAACGATTTAAACTATTGAAACTGGTAAGTGAGAGCAGTCGTCAGTGTTATATGAAAACACCGTGGATATAGAGTCGAATAGAATATCCGAATGGTCCGTTAGCTTACACATCGGTGTGAATGATAGTGCGTTCGCTTCGGGTGCGAAAGGTGTGCGGTGGGACGGGTTCAAATCCCGCCGCGTTAAATCGGATGACGTTCAATATAGTACCAGTAGCTCCCTAGCCTTGCACTCGGCATTAAAAGGGCAGAACTTAGAAAATGGTGTACTCAGTATTGGTTCCACCCAGGAAAGTTGAATCCCGGTTATCGGTACTTTTCACTGAGCATGTTCAAGTACCAAGAGGTATCACACCTTAACCTCTTGTATCTCAACACCAACATCACTCTATAGTGTATTTTCAATACACAAATACTTCATGTATATGCATTTTTAAAACTAGTTCACTAGATGACCTAATTTACGTCGCCGATTTCAATGTAAAAAGACTTACAACATTCAACGGCAGCATCCTCGTTGTGATTGCAGTTCGTTTGTGACAACCAATCCTTTGATTTGCATTCAGAAATATCTTCTTCGATTCCACTGCAACGCAGCTCGTCAACGACGATATCACCTTGACCTTCGCCGTAATAGGCACCAAAGTGCGCTTTGGCTTTTCTGCATTAAAATGTCAAATATATTGTATAATATGTAGTAGAATGTTCCAATTCAACATATACTTTATTGTATCAATATAATCTAAAAATCAAATGTTAAACTACTTAAAACGGTGTCTCAATATATTAATGTCTATTGTTTAATACGTATAGTTATAGGAACAAACAATAAGAATACCGACTTCCCGCTAAATCCAAGCATGTTGCATATCACTTTGGCCTCCATGTCGTCAAAATTGTCGTCACATATCGTTCCCCATTGCCCTCTGTATTTAAGTTCTACTCTGCCAGACTGCGGACCAGTGCCATTGACAAGGCGAATAGGCGTTTCTGAAATTCAATGTTACGAATATGCGAGTATAATGATAAGTATATAAGTACTTATAATAATATACAAGCCTTTAATCAAAATTATGTCACAGTTTCTGTGTTTGTTTTGACGTCAATACCACTCACTGTATAAAGTCTATGAAAAGTATAGTAACTACGCTAGTTGGCATGTTGATATGCCATGGTATGTTCTTGTTTACAAGGAAACCTCCTATCCGAAACCAACTTTTCTTATCAAAATATATAACAAAATGGTGGGAAGTCACCTAGCACTAAAAGTACGCTAATATTTCAACGCTTATAGTTCGTAAAACTTATCTTACTGCAATTGATGCCAGCAGAGATGCTTGATGAACAGTTAGTTTCGACCATTTTACACATGCTCAAGTCTTGTTCCTCGCCTTTGCACACGTACGATGTTGTAGAAACGATGGACTGTGAGGAACTCGAAGAAAATAATTCTGCACCACTGAAGAATATCGAACGGACGTAAACATAAAATTCCTCAGGCAAACATTTATTTCAACAACTAATACCATGTATTTGTTTACCATTTATTCTAACCTAAACAAGTATAAATTTATTAATGAACATAGCATAGTGTAGTTTGTTAACATAGATAACACATATCTGACTGTAGATATTGTATCATCTATTTATGTCATGAAAATAAAGTTTTTACTTCTTAACATATATAAAATACTGCTCCCACCTGGCACTGAAGCCAAGCATTGAGCAGACCACCTCAGCCTCAGCCGTTCTGAAGGTGTCTTTACAAAGTGAGTTCCATTCTCCGTCTATTTGGACTTCTACTCGACCTTTGTGTGCATTTCCACCAAACAGGCGAGTGGGTGTTTCTACAAGGTATAATATTTCAGAATTTTTTTGGCATTTGATTTTTTTTTATCATCACAACATTTAAAATATTTTTTTGGTAAAATTCTACAAAACTCTCATAAGGCTGCTGCTTACGATCGTCTATTTTCTTACTTTTAGGCATAACTTAAATCGAATATCATTTTATTCTGATTGGTTGACCCAACGGGAAAACAACAAACTTATAAAAAGTTCTTGATTTGTATCCAATGGTAACATCGTTGTACCACTCCAATGGTGACAGCAAGACAAGATAAACGGTATTTCATTTTTATAAACGAGCTACAGGCTTATAACAAATAATTGTATATAGCAAGCCAGAAATATCCGTTCACAAATCTTACGGCAATCAACTGCTATGTCCTCGTCATGGTTGCAGTTACTTATTCCCCATTCGGCAGTTTGGCAGTCGGCAATGTCGGTTTCGTTTCCAAAGCACTTGATGTCATCAAGCCATATCGTTCCTGTCCCAGGGCCGTACTCCGATGGTGGAATAAACCTCGCATGTCTTAAACAAAAAAGTTAAATGTAACTTCAAATAGGAAAACAATCACATATTTAAGTGATGGTAAAAATCATTAAAAATGTCCTTATGGATTATACAAGAGCGTTTAAGGTATCTGTAGCAATAAGTTAACGTGGTGGAAAATGCTGTCAAGTTCCCGAATCGTTCGTACTTAAAACGTTCAGTGTACTTAGTTTAACGTTTTAAACTATTTCTCCATAAGTATTCCATTTAAATGATAGTTTTCGAAATAAGCGTAATACCTGTTCCGAAAATAAAATTTAATCCGATAGAGCACTAAACGATACTTGTCGGAAGATCGTAGATTGAGAGAATACATATTAACAACAATACCTGGCGTCAGAAAACCCCATCATTCTGCAGACGACCTTTGCGCTTGCGTCGTTAAATCCATCATCACAGACCGTTCCCCACTGGTCATTGTATTTGACCTCTAGGCGACCAGAATAAGGTGTCAGTCCGCCGAATAAACGAACATCCGTCGTAACTTCTAAAAGACGTCAGTGATTTATATATTAAAAACCGGACAATTCATTTCGGTTTTTATTTGTATGGTGTATGGGGTTTGTATGGTGTATGGTTTTTGACTAATGTGTATCTTCTTATTCATATATTCGGTGGTGTCGCGATACGAAACAAGAATGTAATCGACATAAATTCATAACGATTAAATAGGATTTTGTGATTGCATGGTTTTATAAGCTAACAAGCTGCATGAGACATAAGGTCATTGATATTGCATAAATTTATAAATCAATACAGGACTCTATCGAACTACTATACCAAAATACGAACTATTAGAATAGTAACAAGAGCTGACACAGAGACAGCTCGCTCGACTATTCCGCCACTTTTCAGTGTATGGATTGAAATGTTTTGGCGAAACATGCATGGACCACTGCTATGTGAGATTTCAATGCAATACATGCTGTGCTGAGATATTTACATAAATTGAACTGTCAAAATGCTCGATACAGTGACCTCCTCCTGTGTACAGGTTTGGGGCATGATGGTGAACAAGCGGGCGAAGTTTCAAAGCCAGACGTCAATGGACTTTGAAAATATTTGAGGTGGAACGTAAACTTTAATATAAGTGGTTACGCCGACACTCGGGTGACTAGGATAGCTCTCCTTATTCTTCGAATAGTCGAGCTAAAAATATGTAAACGCCATTATGAATACGACCGTTTGATTTTTACAGAATCATTTTATGATGCCTGTTATCGGATTGTCCTGTTGTGTCTCTAAAACAAGTATCAGTTGAGAACAATCCGTTGTTGTAAAGAATAAAGATACTTTTGATGCATAACTTTGTTTCTGATTTAAATGATTCATAGCATTCATACAAAGTATTTAACACAAAATAAAATAAGAAAGTAACTTACCTCGAATATGTTCTAGTCAAAATATTTGACACACCAATACAAACTCGATAACAAAATTTGTCAAATTCCAAAATTTAAAAAAAACACTAAATTTAGTTTTGACATCGCATTTTAAATGTCCTTTAATTTTTGGGCCTCGATAGACCCCTTAAAACATTTAATTTTAGATATTATAATCCTTGTATATGCTATTATATAGTTATTCATAATTTATATACCTCCTTTAATCACCGTCAGCCAGAACGCAAAACCAATTACCGAAGTTAGCAAACCCATATCCAGTTTGTGTCCATTGCTAGCTTCCAGACAGATGTCGCAAAAATCTGGACGACGCCCTTTTATTGTGTTTCCATTTGTCCAATCAAATCGGCGAAGAACAAACTTACTGATAGCGGCATGCGAGACAAGACAAGAGATGGGTATTGCGATATATCAGAACCATAGCCGTTTTCAAAATTCCCCTACTTCAAAATAGAGCCATTGCGTCTTTTCGTTACGTGATAACCTGACAATTTCAAAAAGAGTTTGTTTTAACAACCACTTTGTTTGGGGGTTATCTCTATTTTTATTTCGATTGAGATATGGTATCAAAACAATTCTCGAATCTTAGGTTCTTGTGAAAATAGATATAAACTATTGCATGTGTATAACTATCAACAAAAATCGTCGCCTTATAAAACAATAACCTTACAAATTGCACAAATTAACATTGATGGAATCATGCATACATAATTCTATTAAATTTTGTATTTGGGTAACGTTTGGCTGTACATTGATTGTACGACGCAACCGGAGGTTCCGTGAGCGTCAGCCCCAGAGAGAGCATCAGTCTTAATAAGTTGTCGGTGTTTTTAGCGTACACTGCTCTGTCGCACGGACCCCTTTTTAAAAGACACTAGACAGTTAAAATCTTCACTTGGTGGTGTCTGAAAGGACCTGCAGCAACAGTAAAATGCCTAGTACAAACTCAGGGATCCGCAACATATTCAAAGTTGGTAAAATATACAACTTAAGTGCTTCGCCGATCCTTCTTTAAACTCTTTTCTATAACAGATGTCGTATTGTTTTATAAACAGCACATTCAATGAGTGTTGGTCTGACCTATAAACAAATATAATGTTAGCTTATCAGTACTGCAGGTTTGATCATATTGAAATGTCAGTTTTAGACTTCCTTAATTGCTTCCTGAATCTTTTTTCAAAAACTCCCTTTTAGATAAGTACGTCAATATCGCATTAATGAATACAACCTATATCAACAATTTAAAGCCGGGGAATGTTTTTCTGTTGGAAATTGATTGAGGACACCCATAGCAGACGTTTTAGCCCTTAATCATTAATTCTAAATGTCAGCTCGAGATCTTCGATCGGATCCATAACGAAATGTATTAATTTGTGCGGATAATAAAAATATAACAAAGCTCTACGTCTAAACATAACCATGATATCCCTCCTCCGATAAGAAGTCTAAGAAACCCCATTGCTAATTCACACTCTATACATGAATCTATATGTTCCGTTACTTTCTGACACTCCAAACATTTTAGAAATACGGTTTTCTTAAGACGGTTGACCGCGACGTTGACCTTTTATACCTACTGACTTAAACAAGAGGACCAAGAGGACCGTATATAAAAGAGTCAACTCAAGAACATTTCCGTGCAAAAAAAATGAAATCGAGCCAATGGTGTTTGAACAAAAGAAAAGTGTTATCACTCCTGTTGAATTATTTGGAAATCGGGCCAATGACTTCTGAAGAGAATATTTTCAAAGTGTTCCATATAGACATATAGTGGTCACTAGGTAAACCCTGGAGGCCATGTTTTTATGAATCAATACTGGGTGATGGAATTTGACGGAGGGTCACCTATAAAAATACTTCCGTTTCTATTTCAAAGATTTCCATCGAAAACATACAGTGAAAAATAGTCCTGCCCCTTGGTGGCTATGTATTTTTACAAAACAACATGGGGTGAAGAAATTTGATAGAGGGTCACTAAAAACATTTATGAAATGAAGTTGAAATCATTTTGTTTGCCATTGCAACCACAGTTCTGCATGGAATAACTGTAATTGACAAAATCTGGAAGAGGACTACCAAGGGACATTCCTTTGAAGTTTGGTTGAAATTGTCCCAGTACTTTTAAGGAAAATGTTGACGATGAACGCCCGGGCGACGGATGACGAACAATCACCCTATCACAATAGTTAACGCTCACAAAGTCGAGGGCATCAGTTGAACGAGGATAAACTACAAGTGAAGTTTCATGATCCTAGGTGAAACTGCACCTTGCTCTTTGACCTACGTTGTTAAACGAATATAGTAATTTTATTTTTAAAATGCAGCCAAACAATGTCTAAATATAACAGATACATTATGGTGTATGTACATCGGATAAGTTTCTATACAGATCTCACTGAACAGTAAAAGTCATATGTTCAGTCGTGCAAGAAACATATGTTTTTTTTGTGCAATCT
This sequence comes from Mya arenaria, assembly GCF_026914265.1. Classification (NCBI taxonomy): domain Eukaryota; kingdom Metazoa; phylum Mollusca; class Bivalvia; order Myida; family Myidae; genus Mya; species Mya arenaria. The sequence goes on along the minus strand of NC_069123.1, from coordinate 5,470,517 downwards.
TCAGTTAAAATAAATAATATTGTCAATAGATTCAATATCCAAATCAGCTTATCCAAATATGTGAAATTAAAAAAATGAATCAGTTATTAGATATTCAATTCAAATAAACAATTTTATCTTAAATTATTTAAAAACTTTCTAAACGTCACAAACGGTAATATTTTTTTCCTTCTACTTCAACATTTTCAATAGTGGCTAAAGTTCAATTTAAACAAATATGTAGCTCGATAATGAAACTAGGACACTAAGGTAATTTCAGAGTGCGACTTAAATCAACTCATATCTTTATTGAAAAGCCTCCTGGACCTTTAAAAGTGGCGGAATAACAAATTGAACGACGGAGTCTTTATCATAACAATATCGCTTGAAAAACAAACGTAGATAATGTCCTCTAGCACTGAATCGTTGATAACGGGGTGTCTGCTCGTTTGCCCATTTATGATATTACGCATCTAAACCAAATCTTAAAAAGCCACCAAAAGAGGCAATTTATCGGTTGATGCAAAAAGTCATTTGATATAAATCAAATCAAAAAATGATATATGTAAAAATAAAAAATATAGGCGATATCTTGGCGCTTTTTTAACTTATGAATTTGTGCCCACGAAGTTATTAACTGAAAAAAAAAAAAAAAAGCTAATATACATTTAAATGGAAAATTACAGAAACAAGCCCAGTAGCCCAATATTTATATAAATGTACACAAACCATATACTTATGCTTGAACATTAAAGTCAAATGAGTTAAACAGTAGTTTGCATTTAAATAAAAAAAAATGTACAACCTATATTCGCCCCTAAAAAGCCCTCAAGACAGGTATGAAAATGTTGAACATTAAGATACGGTAAATTAAAGTTTGGTATTGCCACAGTCTTAATGCTTTCAGTAGAATAGTGTTTCAAACGATTCGGAACTACTATTTATATACAAAACGTCAAATGAGTTAAACAGTAGTTTGCATTTAAATAAAAAAAAATGTACAACCTATATTTCGCCCCTAGAAAGCCCTCAAGACAGGTATGAAAATGTTGAACATTAAGATACGGTAAATTAAAGTTTGGTATTTCCACAGTCTTAATGTTTTCAGTAGAATAGTGTTTCAAACGATTCGGAACTACTATTTATATACAAAACGTTTTTGTACGACAATGATGACAAACGCAAAGAATGTACTGTTCATGCTATTTTTTTTAATTTTTAATTGCATACCAAAGAACAGTTGGAGTTCAAGTCATGTCCACAAAACATGACTGCACAGAGTAACCTCAAACCTCCGCTTGCATTGTCTGGTCTGAATATTTCGAATGAAAACCTCGTCTCATGTTGTAACTGAGAAATGATCTGTGTGTTTGTGTCAGTCGAGCAGCTGCAAATTTAGTATAAGAACATTGGAAACATACGATTTCAACTTTAGTGCATATAATTTAATGCCCTATTAATATATTTGTGTTCTATGTGTTGGGCGTTTACCCTGTGCCATTAAACGGGGTTTATGTTCAAACTTTTGCCTTCTGAGCTTGTTTCTGTAGTTTTTCACATAAATATTTGATACGGAAAATGTTATTTTAACAGTATAGTAACGCTGTTCTGTTAAACTTATAATTTGGTGTTACCTTTAAGTAATGATGAATAAAAAAATATTCAACGTCTTTCGAACGTCTCAAAAACGCTACATACCCGTCATTGATAAGATAATGTCGTTGTTAATGATCTCCGTTGAGCTGGACTGTTTGGATATAGCACAACTGTATTCGCATTTGAGTTGACCAATCGCTGACTAGCGTGAAAACGTTTGCATAAACCGGCTTGTTAATGGGCAAACCATTACCGTAGCTCGCGACAGGGAAGATGAAATTAGGATCCTCGAATACTGATACGTGGAATCCATACCTTTCCAAATCTGTATGAATTTACGTTATTCCTTATAGCTAAAAAAATAAATATTTTCCGATGCATTATTGTTATGTATCAACTGTACCAAGTTCACATTGTACCATATTGGAGGGGTTTTTCTATGTTTTCGTCTATATATCTTCTCCTATATCGGAACGGCAACAAGGAGGCAGAGCTCAACCGTGATATAATTATCACACCTCCAACATAAAAGACGCAACGCCATTGGTCCAGGACTTGTCACACGCTGATCCCATATTGGGTCACCAAATTTATATCGGACCAAAATGGCGTATTTTTTCCGATTCGAATTAATATTCCGATAAATAAATGCAACATTTATACATGTAAACAGGTTTTCGACGTGATTTGTATATATTTACGGGGTTAGTAGGTGACCCGATATAGGAAATACGGGGCGCAAGAAACCATATTCGGGTTCGAGCCTCGCTCTCACCCGATATAGTTTCCTCTGCCCCGTATATCCCATATCGGGTCACCTACTAACCCCATAACTTATAATAGAGAACATACGAAAGTAAATGGATGTTGTCCTTGAAAATATAGTACAAAAAAGGTACTTCACTCAGTATGATCGTGATCAAATATACACTCGCGATGAAGCGTTTGTAAATAACTCGGTGTTGGGTGTAGAACTATTACATAGTGTTTAAAATGATGCAATGGAATCTAAATGGAATGAAGCATCAAAACTTACTGAGATCTTTTTGAAAGGTATATGGATCATATCCAAAGAGAAAATTAACCCGAGGCACACAAAACAACAAACACGGTCCACATAAATATTGAAAAAACCTTTATCAAGCGAAGTTTAAGAGTAATTAATTGTACATTTTATTTTAGGCGAACTGTTTAACGGAATGAGCTCAAGCTCATTTATCTGAAAAAGATAAATATTTGCCCTGATTTTAAAAGGCCTTTTGGTAAATGCATATAGCCAGCTTGGTGCACGGTGCAAACTTCATTGATTGATGGTTGGTTATTCAGGTTAAAGCACACTCAATATAAACTTTGTAATATGTAATACTGTAGAATAAATGTTCATTAAGCAATACTTAAAAGTATATCACAGAAACTATCACATGAGAAATTCAAAAATAAAGCAGCATATTTAATGCTACTAAAAATTCAGTACATTTATAAAAAAAGAACTTATATAACAGTTGGTAACTCGGTTTAAACCTAAGTTAAGTCTTTAAAAACCTAGGATGGCCAATGAAAGTGTGTGTTTATTTTCATTTTTTAGGAAAAGTAAAAAATATTTATACGAACGCACTTAAACTGAAAGCTAAGAAATTCTGGTTTATTGCTTGCTTATGAATCTTGTAATACCTAAGAATTTCTCATAGATACAAACGCACTTAAACTAAAAGTTTAAAAAAATTGACTTCTGATTTTGCAGCAAAAAATATTTTAACATTATTTTACATTAAAACCATTTTTGGCGACATACGGCAACACGTTTTCGAACAAAAGCTTACGTAAGACCACTTCCAAGACAACATTGATTGTTTGAATTTATGATCGATCTTAACAAAATTATTCTATTTTTGGCAGTAATTTTGAATGCAATGGTTCTTTATTTGTTATGAACATGGTCATGAAATATATAATGAAATTAGTGTTTATTAAGCAAAATAATCTTGTACGTACATTAGGCTTACGCCTAAGGCAACTAAATATTTTTGTTGTTGCTTTCTTTTTTATACAAAGAACCATATCTCAAGCAGAATAACGACCTCGTATGACATATCATAAAATTTTGCTATCACGAGCAACCATTCTTTTATTCATTTCATCTTTCTAACGCTAATCTTGATTTTGCCCGATTTCAAACCCATATTGAAACGCAAATGCAGTGAAACAGACAAGGCTTGTTATGTGCGTTTATATTAAACATTTCTTTGTGATTTATCGGATTTGCACTGCATTGCCGTTTACTTAAGAATACGTCGAGTGCTACCACTGCATATTAATCAACATAAATCCCCTAAATTGAAGTGGAAAACTAAATGTGACTAGCTACATTAGGAAACGGGCGGATTTCAATAAGATTGCAATCAAGTATGTTTGGATAAAACCAAACTAGTTTATCAAGTGCGTCCTAATTTCCAAACTTTGTACAATTATGTCCATTGCTTATTGTTAATGACTCAAATTAAAACCTATGGTATTTATATAAAAAATGTAAAATTAATACAAAAATGGCAATAGCATTTACGACAAAATTACGTTAAAACTATGTGGCGCCGTATGAAACATAGGACGTGGTCTAGTCATGAAATATTTACAAAAAGGTAATCGATGATATTTTTGAAAATGTTTGAAATGGTAAATATAAAAGCTCATATAATCAAATAAAACAGCTAATATACTTGTATTATCAAATACGTTATCTGAAGTAGATTGAACAACTTATAAAGGATTGCTGAACAAACACTTGTCATGACATTATCTTTGTGAATGTCAAACTGGAGATAATGTAACTAATATTTAGAAGATCAGACCCCACCCTAATGCAAACACAGAATAGGCACTAGAGTATGCTCTTACATCAGTAAGTACCAAATATTACTCTTCAAAAACATCTTAAACATATTTTTCATCGCATGTGATCTCGAATGGATATAGATTGCACTCATTTGTAGAATTTTAAATATAACATTTATTATAGGACTGACATACCATCATGTCTAGTTTAACTTATTCTTGGTCAATTAAGAATTTTACCTGTATTCAATGCTGTACATGCCCCTCCGCCGTGCCACTTTCCATCTGGATAGCAAAACATTCTAAAGGCATCAAGTTTACGTCCGTCGAGCACAAATCGGTATCCTTCTTTGCAAATGACCGTAACAGTGGCTAAAAGATTAGTGGCTCCGTTCTCAACTGTATTTGTGTTTTCAATTTCTGTTACTAAATTTGGGTTTCCGCAATATCTGAAATATAGGCAGAAAATGATAAGAAACGAAGCGATCCGTTTTCACAAAGTGGGGTGGAAGTGGTCTAGTGGTATAGGTGTTCGTCTCTCACCCAAGAGAATGTGGGTTTGATCCCCACCAGGTGTTCTTTCTCATGACCTCTCCAAAAGGGATAGTACTGATTTCTGCCCATGATACAGGCTCGAGAGTGATACTATAAGCTCAGCTTTCGTCACAATCGGGTTGCTATATAAATACATAAGTAGTAAACATGTTGATGTAAGTACGTACCAATCGTTCCTGGTGGGTAAACGCCGAAGCAATAAGCCATGTTGTCTTCTCGGGTAGGCTGAAGATTGTGCACGTAGAAATTCCCACAGTTCTTCACATCGATATTGAGTCGTAGGTCACATTACCCCGCGTATTTCTGACACGCCTAGCGGGACACAGTTCCGTCTGAGGCATTCGGCAGCGAACCTCTGGGAAATGTTTCGTTACTTCATGTTGAAGCGCTTCAGTTTTAAACTATAGAGTGAAAACCTTTGGAATCCTTAATTCTATTTGACCTTTGAATGGCTTTACAGTGGAAGCAGGATCGTTTTCCGTGAGCCCAGTTCTTTTTACTGCATGCTCGTTTTTTTAATACAAGGGATGAAGTTTTCTTTAAACAACACAACTGTCGCATATTGCAAAAGTAACTTTGCGAACACATTGACACTTAGAAATACAGTACACTTTTTCAAAATAAACAAGAGTTTTCAAGGACTACATACTATCGAAGGATTAATTACTAAATACACTTTATAACGAATAAACAGTCCATCCAAAATTGAAGACTGGTACTACAGGTGCACAACTGGTCTCAGGCCACATTCACCTGACCAACGTCTTTAAGCTAAGCACTTAAGATTTAATTTCGACTCAAAACTGTAAATCTTTATTATACTAATGAAATAAGAAACACTTAAGATTGGACGAAAACATTTGATGTTTATGTTATATAAAACTTTTTAACTAGTAGCCAGCCTCCTTTTATCAACACCAATGACAGAAGTGGTTTGTTAAATTTAAACAACTCCCATTTGATGAGTCTGTGTCCTAATATGTTAGCGAATGTGAAATCGTACCCCGCGTTGTCCCAGCGGTTTGGCAACTGGACTTGACTGATAACAAGTGTACCAGGTAATGAAAATATCCTTACCGTTCATCCAAATGCACAGACTGGTGCCACAGACGAACAGCTGGTCAGGCGGTGACGTCAGCATGGGTCTGGTCCCGCGTAGTACCAACGTTGGGGTAACCGGAAGTCACTGATAGCGTGAAGGGTACATTCCGTGTTCTGTGCGTACCACAGACCGGCGTTGGCGATGTTTTGGTTGGTAATACGCAAACGGGCATATCCAGTTCTCCGTATGGAGGTTTAGGGTCTACCAGTCAAACCTGATTGAACGGTCACCTGCTTTAATGGGCCACCTGCCTTATCAGGCCACACAAAATTCCCCCCGTATGTTTTTATTATATAAAGTACGTGCATTAAGCGGCCAACTGTCTAACGCGGCCGCGGCCACTAATATTTGTCCCCATGAAGCCACAAAAACACTAATAAACGGCCACTTATCCCAGGTCACTGACACTTCCGCAAGTATTTTTTGCCAATACACAGCTTTAATTGAAAATGAAGTTGACGGAAAAGAACGACAGTCTCGGATATCTCATCCACTTCTTTAAAAATGACAATTGGTTTCGAACACAAAAGCGACTAGCACAGCACGCTTCATACGCACTCCATAACCTATTTATCGTTTTCAACCAAATCGAGGTACATTCAATTGATAAATGTAAACTATTCGACAGTCTTGTTTCACCAATTATTAATTATAGTGCAGAGGTTTGGGGAAATCACGAATCTAAAAATATAGAAATAATCCATTGTAAATTTCTCCGAAAAATTTTAAACGTAAAAAAGTCGACCAATTTAGATGGATTATACGGTGAACTTGGGCGCTTCTCTATGATAATAGCTAGGCGATTAATAATGATAAAATATTGGATTAAAATATTAAAATCAAATAATGCGTTATTGGTAAAGGCGTATACATTTCTCAAGACTGACGCTGATAACAATAACATATATGGAGGCAAAAATTGGGCTAATCAAATTAAAGTAATATTAAACCAAATAGGAATGACAATCACCTGGCAAAATCAATACACTGCTGATATCAGCTTTGAATTAATTAAACAACGCATCGTCGATATATATAAGCAAACTTGGTAAGCAAACATTAACAACTCAAGTAGACTATCATCATTCGCAAGGTTTAAGCATGACTTTCAGTTTGAAAAATATCTAAACTGAGCAAATGAAAATAAATATAGAATAGCTATTACAAAATTTAGACTTTCGTCACACGACCTAGCCATTGAAACTGGAAGGTATATAAACATTATAAGATCGGAACGTAAATGCTTACACTGTAGCATGAATGCCGTAAAATGTGAGTATCATTTCTTACTCGTATGTCCTAAATACAAAATCCTCCGACAGCAATACCTAAAACCTTATTACAACTCGTGGCCGAATCTTAATAAATTTGACAATCTTATGTCATCAACATCTGTTCACTGTATTAACAACTTAGCGAAGTTTATCTATTTCGCATTTTGCCATAGAACAAATGCTACAGCAATAACACTTCATTAAATTGATCATTTAACTGAATGTAAATTTTAACGACCTCCAATTTGTGTTTGCAAATCCTAGATTTCGCAAACTCAAGTACCCTTTAAATACGCTGTAATCGAATACTGACCTATAATTTAGTTAGAAGGCTTCATTAAGGTGTGATTTTGGTGTTTTTTGTTTGCGAAATGTTTTTGGAAGTTTGTCTAATTGACCCACCAACTACGGGCCCCAGCGGGGTTTTTGCAGAAAAACACGGGGTTTTTCACACTCCCGCGGGATTTTTCTCCCGTTTTTCAAGAGCGGGGTTTCAATAATACACGATTCAAATTATTTTAGCTCAAAACAACATCTTATATCAAAAGAAACATTATGCTTCGACACCGGAAGTGAAATAACGCGAAACAAAAAAAACCCGCTTTTTAGTACGGGGTTTTTCTCCTGCGGAATAAAATTCCTACATTTTAGCAAAAAAAGAAATCAATTCAAGCTTTTATACATTATTTTAATGTAAATACTCATTTGAATGACTATTCTAGAGTCATTTCTTTCATTTGAGAAATCTATTAATTTAATGAATATTTTACGGGAGAAAAACCCAGCAAAAATCAGGAATGCTATTTAACGAGAAAAAAAACACCGACAAAAGCCATTTCAATTTCCAGCGGTTGGATGTTGTTAAGGAAGTGAAGTTGTTTTACATATTTATATTGAGTCAATAATATTAAGTTAACATGTGTATTTAATAAAAAAAATCAGATTTTAATAATTAGTTGTTTGTAACCGTCGGCATCGTCGATATACAGCCGTTATAGCCATCAGTGATCTTCCAGTTTATTTATTGTCTACATGATCACTTTCATTTAAGACTTTAAAATTTCATTTAAGAACTACCAAGTGATATATAATTTCGATTAAATAATGGATAACTAACCCCAAACCCCACTCCCCTTCACTGCCACTTAACATTTAAAAGCTGCACTCTCACAGTTTTGCCGTTTTAACAGATTTTTTAATTTTTGTCTTCGAATTACCCATTATTGGTATCTTGAAACCAGTGGTTAAAGACTGCTGTCAAAATATATGATAGCAGATTTTTAAATTTCAGTCAGAAAACTTATCTTTTATCTCTATAAACCGTTTCTTACGGTTCAAGAAAAATGCATGAAACAGAAAAAATCTGTGACTATTTTTTTGTCAGCAGTCTTATATAAATGGTTTGAATGCACTTTCAGGTTCCATGACAAAAAATAAAGAAGTTGTCAAAACGTTCAATGTGTGAGAGTGCAGCTTTAATAATTATCTATAATTATTTTATTGTCTAGGAAAAATACCATTAATGACTACAATTTTTTTTTGCTTCACAAAAATCTTCCCCCCATAGACACACACACAAGTGACACAACCTATTTAATACTAAAGTAATACTTTTGTAATCTATACCCTGTGTCCACAATGTTTTATACTGAATGTTAAAAGGTTGGTAAAACAGTATGGATAAGGGTGTTCAATATGGGGATTAAACCCATAATAGACAATGCACTAGCATTGTCGCCTACTCAGCCCCGGTGGCTGACCCCGGTGACTGATTCCCACCCAGACATACATTAAAGGGAGCTTGGACACCAGATGATCCAAAAACAAGATATTCAATATTACCTCAAAACAAGCCTAGCCGAATCAATACCAATTATTATGAGACTGATATTACATCATTTAATGTGTTTAAAAGATTTCATCACTGTCTCTCTCTCTGAGAAGTAATCTTTAAAAAATAGCACATAATGATTTTCCCGTTTATTAGTATTATCATATCTACTTTAAGCATGTAAAGGTCACATAAACATATATACAGATAAATACATGATTGCTATTTCTAAATTTACTTCGATTTACATTGTAGACAAAGTGAGTTAATTTCGACTTATATGATTACATAAGTAAGATTCAGTGCACGGTACACTGTTGAAACATAACAGTTTGATGATAAATTTTGACAATTTTCACTTTTTCTTGCAATGTAGAATCTTGAGACCGGTCCCTCTATTATCAGATTCTGTGAAATAATTGCTTTCAAACAATTGGAAGAGCTGCATGGTGTACTGAATACAGTAGTTTAATGAATTCCATCCACTAGCTGAATAAAGGATGAACACACATTTTAAAACCACATATCAGAAGTTTTTGGAGAGCATTATGTCAGCAAATTTAAATGCAAAACAGCGTTGGAAAATAAACAAGATTATTTATTTTTTTACATGTTTTATCAATGATACATGGCGATCATCAACTTATTATAAAAATCAGAATTAAAAAACAACATTTAGCCATTTATTAAAGCTGCACTCTCACAAATTGAACGTTTGACATTTTTTTTTATTTTTTGTCTTGGAGCCATAGTTTTCGAAATTCCATAGAAAACAGTTAAATAAGACTGCTGAAAAATTAGATTGTAGATCTTTATATTTCAGTTCAAAAATTGATGTCTTATGCAATAAAACATTAATTTTCAAACATAAATATGAAAGTCCACAATTTGATATTTTGGCAGCAATCTTTTATCACTGGTTTACAGATATTTACGCAAAAATGTGCTCTTTCCAAGACAAAAAATATAAGAGTTGTAAAAATTGTATATCTGTGAGTGTACAGCTTTAACTGTCCATTTAAAATTGGCCAGTACAAATTTACTTTGATATTAGTATAATACTGTTATATATTTATAAATCAATATAAAAACAATATTCTAAGATCTAAATTGATAATAACTTTAAAAATGAAAAAAAACGAATGAAGAAACATAAGTTCAAAATATGCAAATAAGCTGCACACTCACAGATTTACGGTTTTGACAGTTGTTCTATTTTTTTGTCTTAAATGAGCAAATTTCTACATTCTTTTTTGCAATTCAGACTACTGACAAAAGATCAGATAGCAGATTTGTAGATTTCTGTTCGAAAATTAATGTAATGGCATTCAACATCACTTCTTGAACTTAAATAAGAAAGTATGCAGTCTTATGACACTATTTTTCGTGCATTTTCGCATAAATTGGCTCTTTCCAAGCCAAAAAATAAAGAAGTTCACTTCAATCTGTGAGAGTGCAGCTTTAAGTCAATCTTAATCTTAGGGTCATACATCATTGACTAAATTCACTCTATTGGTCAGTAATCCGATTAGTTGTACATATTATTCTCTGATTTAATTAGTCTGACCAATATTAACAGCCTAGTTTCAGTCTAGCAAATAAATTCAACACAAGTTGTTAATTCTTCTGAGACTGACAATGAATTAAAAACCCACATTCATGAAAAATATTTTCGATATATGAAAAAAAACACAAAAAATAGATTCAAGAATAAAAGAAATATGCATCCTTAAATATATATTGCATATAAACAATTAATTATCTATTATAAAGTTAACCTGAGTTACAATGTTTTATCTATAATTGTTGCCATTCATATTTAATAGTTATATAATTATCATGTCTATCAAACAAACCAAAAAAATGTCATTAAATATTTGAGATAAGCACAGGCTGACACAAGAACTAAATATTTAAGTCACAGTTGACAAGGCAAACAGTTCCTACCATGATATATATATATATATATATATATATTTATACACATGTATGTCAATAATTCTCAAAAATTGTTCCACCGCCCCCCCCCCTCCCTCCCCCATCGTGAATCTGCAACGCGTTCAGTAAAGATGTTTGCGGCGAACGTTTGCTGTTTGGTTTCCCGCTTAACGTATATGCGCTGCGTTGCAACAGAGATACAAAACAAAATGTTTGCGAGCGTTTTGTAAACGCTCGCCTGACTGAACGCACTGCTGATATCCTGGCCTCAGAACACTCTTTACATATCCCTCTTCCTCCTCTCTTTAAAATGATCCTCTTTTTGCCATTACTCTGTCCTCTCCATTGAAGTTAGCCTGCAATTTAAGAAAGGAAAATTTTAATTTCACACAAAAATGGCCAATGTTTATACCAGCACATTTGGCATATGACAAAGAGCACCACCTGCGGGTTCTGAACGCTCGTCTGATTATATCCTTTTATTGTAAATTTATTTCATATTGTACATTTGAAAGTGAATATTCCAATGTTTAAAAGTGATAGCTCTGATAGTTTGCTTGTAAGCCGCCTTCTAAGCACATTATTTTATTAAACTTAAAATAATTAGACTATAGTCCACAAATACTAAAATATCCCCCATCCTCCCCCATTCCCTTCCAAATGAGTTTGATATATTGAAGGCATAATCCTTTCATTTTCTATGAAGAAGCTTAGTGTCCATTTCTCAAAATCAACCAAAATTCACGTGTTTTACCCTAAAAACAGGTGAGACTCAATATCTTTAGGGTATAATGTGAAGAAGGGTATAAGATGTACAAGTTCCCCAAGTTTCAAAGTGACAACTTTGATAGTTTCCATGTAACTGACCTGAACGCAAAACTTAACCCCAAGGTAAGGATAACAATCAAGTGATGACAATTGCTGCTTGTCATTTTTTTTCAATAATGTATGAATTTAACAGTGTTTATTAAAGGGACTAGACACCAGATGATACAATTGCAAAAAAATAGATAACTGTCAAAAACTTACATACGATTGATATACTAGTGTATAACTTTTAATCTTACTTTAATAGCTATATAACATTGCTTAAGACACATAATTTCACAGCTTTTGCACATATTGTCGATATGAAACTTTCTGGGGTGTGTTTACCACATATAATATCCCAGTAAGTTTAAAAAAGCATCAGTATATTTATCTGTATTCATAAATGGATATAATATAAACTTGGAAAACTTAATTCACTATTTTTACACAATGAAACCCAAATGAGATAGTCAAATGATTGCTCTGTTTATTTTAATCATGTAAAATTATTTATTATATATATACCCATCATTTATCCACACGTAATACATATCGCAAAATATGGTAGGCTGTATTCCACTCTAGTACACTACAGCCGTTTTCAACTCTTGTGACGTCACGTCACAACAACTTTACAAGTATCATTGCGTGATGTTAAAATGATGTCATAAAACAAAATAATGTGTCCTTAAAGGGACTGTGTCACAGATTTGCACCAAAAAAAGTCTTTTCTGTAACGAATCTCAGGAAAATTATCTAATAGAATGTGTTACGCTTTGATGTCATAATTGTAAAAAAAGATTGTGTCGGAGACCCCGCGTCGCAAAAATTGAAGTCCAACTTCACGTGATAACACCTTCTAGCCAATCACGCATGATTGAATGAATTCTACCTTGAACACATACCCAGTAATCTTTTTTAATGGAAAAATACTAAGTAACTGCTAAACTTAAATAAATTGTAAACTATGTGGTACTTCAATTAGTACGTTTCAATGCATTGTACACATCGATACCAAGTTTATGTCATTTTTCGACAATTTGTTTTTTTCGCTATTTCATCATCTGTGAGACAGACCCTTTAAAATGACATTTATTATGAAAACATGTGGCCTTTAAGTGATGTTACAAGTAAATTAGTAATGTATATATAATAAAAGGCTTATTAGTATGGCGTTTTGATCCGGGAGGCTTGTGCCTTGTGAAATCCGAATCTGCAAAAATCCACTCAAGTTAAATACAACCTCCCGGATCAAAACACAGTACTAATAACCCTTTTGTATTATCAGCCTTCTAAATGATCACATCGACAGTTCTAGGCTTATTTTGAAGAAATACTGTACTTGCCAACCTGGTGTCTAGTCCCTTTAAGTTTATGGCTACATTGCACACAAATAAAGTAGGTATGTTGCATGAACATAATCTTCAATAAAAAAAGCCTATTCAAAATATATTGTTGAATACTTCAATAATGTTTCAAATCTAATGGAAATCAGCCAACTTGAGGTAGTCATTCTTTTTTGAGACATTAACAAAATAAAAAGACAATAAAAAAGTCATATGCTCATTGACTTAAAGAATCCATGATAGAAAATTGATTGTTTAGTTTTATTCAATTACATAATTTAATCAATGACGTTCTAATGAGTAGGTCATATTTACGGAATAAGACAAATAACTATATCTTATACATGTGTATGTCAAAACTTTGCATTCATATATACATACCATTCAACTTTGTCTTTGGTGTTTGTTGCAGTTGCAAGTCTAGAGAAGATGATAATGCTGGTGTTCTTAAAGAGTGTGTTGCTGGTGTTCTTGTAGTTCGAGTAGTTTTATTCGGGTAGCTGTTGTTGCTGATGTTTGTGTTTAGGATGAATTTGTTCTTGAAGCCAATGTTTTTGTAGTTGTCCCTGCAGGAAGTGTTGATGTTCTGGGGTTGAAGTTGTTGTTCTTGAAGATGGGGTTGGTGTTCATGCATGTTCTAGTAATCAGAGTTGTTCATAAATCTGGAGTTGCTTTTGTTTGTTTTTGTCAGAAGTATTGTAGTTCTTATACGCAGGGTTGTTCTTGTAAATTAAGTTGTTGGGTCAGGGGTTGTTTCAGGATCCCACTCAAATATATCGAAGGCCTTAAAAATAAGAGAGAGTGAAGCTGTGACAAGTTTTTTTAAATGACAAAAAAGTTTCACATTTTAATTATATTTTTTCTTATTCAATTTAAGTTAACATTTTATGCTAAAGTTTAGAATGTTACAGAATATATATATATCCCTCCTTAGTTGAACCACCACTTGAAAGATTAAAACTTAAATTGTCACTATCAAGATGTGTTTTATTACCCCCAATTAACCCCATAATTCACTCCATTTGTTAGGTTTAGAAGTGTTACTATGGAGACCTTTAAAGCCAATATTTTTAAACTAGTATTTTGCTTCAAACACTTTCAACAGAACCTACCATAAATCAAGAGTTGAAGTTGGCCTTGGGCCCCTGACAACCAAGAAAGAACTTTACATTTGCAGGGCTTGTGGGCTTGTGATTATTTTGATCACTGATATGATAACATGGACATAATAAGGCCTATACAAATCTTTGTTTACAACCATCTGAATTTATTTTTTTTTCCTATTTTTTTTTGCGTTTTGATCAAAATGCCTTTTTTCAGAGACCTAAAATAATACCCTGATACAGGTCAGTTTGCTAAAGAATTATGATCGTCCAAAAAAAGTAATGCCTACCTATCTACCGTTTTTTGGGGGGATGTTAGTAGAAACTAAGAATATTTGTTTCGCCTAATCAAGGATTTAATTTGACGACAGTTTTGCTGCATACTGTATATATTTTTACTTTATTACATTGCATTGTGTGGGAGTAGGATTTGATATATTGGTGCAAGGTATTTTGATTATAACAATTCCAGGAAGTTTATCAAAATGCTAATCTTTATGCAAGATGTGTCATGTTTGGTGTCATTATTTTGCTTTTATAATTCACTTTTATATTCAATAATATATTGATAAATGTGTATCAATGTAAAAGTTTAATTTTTATTACAAGCAAATGAGGAAAATCAAAATAGTTCCTCAGTTGGTAAGATCCATCTACATTTCATGTCAGTATTTATCTTAGCTCCGCCCCTTTCACTGGACTTGACATTGCCCCTTTCACTGTTTTTGACATCTGATTGGCTGAGTTAAAATTGCCTTTTAATGTTCTTTATGAATGACAGTTTTATACAGGGAAAGCCTGGTTAATGTGACAATCATTATTCTGAAAATGAATCTGATTATGAATAGGCTTATAATTTATTTAAGATAATAAACATAATCTGCAGTTATGCACTTTAATTGATCAAAATACATGTTCCTTAATTATGCTTAAAATATAAATCCTTATAATATTGGAAGAGATACATGATTGTCAATTTAGAATTGAACTTCAATTTCATAGCATTTCACAGAATTTATTAAAATAATTGCTTATGGTCATGTTGATTTATAGGCTAATAACAAAGAGGGAAAAAAATAAGAAATATATATAATCATATGGAAAGGAAAAATTGAGGTGAATTTTATGTGAATATCTTAAATGTATAATTCTCCATTTTGCTAAAGTGGCTAATTGTTATTTAATTCAGATGTTTTTTGTTGTTTTTTGTACATTTTATTTTGGCATTTGATATTATTTCAAGGATATTCTGGATATGCAGTTTTAATGTCTTTTGTTTGATTAAAAAAATAGTTTCTATTTGTGTAAGAAAAGCCAGACAAAACTATAATTATTGTTATTATATGCAATTGTTTAAACCTGGGAGTAAGATAGCATATTATTGGTCCCAGTTTAAACATAATTTTGCTTTAAGTGTTTATTCATTATTTTTACCAGCTTTCTTTGTACAGTGCACTTAAAGCTGCACTCTCACAGATTGAACGTTTTGACAACTTTTTATTGTTTGCCTTGAAACCAGCCAATTTTTGCAAAAATCCATGGAACCAGTTATATAAATAAAACTACTAACAAAAAATCCAAAAATGATATAATATGCATTTTCCTTAAAAAACATCAATTTTTCAAACAGAAAAAATGTGAAAATCTACGATCTGATTTTGTCAGCAATCATAAATTTATTTGCAGATATCTAGGCAGAAATTTGCTCTTTCCAAGACAAAAAAAAAAAAATTGTCAAAATGGTATATATATCTGTGAGAGTGCAGCTTTAATGTCATCTAACACCTAGATTTTAGAGTAATTAACAAGTCTTACTTTTTGTTTTTAATTTTAAGTTTAATTAGGTTATTATTATTATTTTTTAAAGGGCCCTTTCCATATCTTGATTAAGATTATTTTTTTTTGAAAAGTTTAATTATGTTTTCTCCTACTTTTTTCTTATTGTGGACTTTTTGTTAATAGAGAATTTTATCTTCATTATCTCAACGACAACAGGATCAGAGTGGCATAAATGCAGCCACAGAGACAATTATAAACAAAAGACTTCTAAAATAGACCTGCCACATATGAAAAATTCATATAACTATACATGAAATAGACTGGATTTGCAATTGCAATTGTGTTATTTGTTATCGCTGATTTAAAAGGAACACTATTCTTAGAATAAAGGAGTGGAAATCCTGAACAGAACCCGGACCTTTAGCGTGAATACAATTGACTGGTGCATCCATGGGGAGACTTATTTAGGGATATAACATTGGCATACAATTATCTAGTAATTAGTTATCCTGACATGTACTTTACACAGAATCGCTACATGGTGACAGTTACTCTGGGACGGACATTACATTTACATACACTATGCTAATAGTATTTCTGACATGAACATTGCAAAGACACACACCAGACACCCTTAGGGTGACTTAATTAGGGACAGACATAACACTGATAAACAATACAGTAATTAATTATCCTGATGTGTACTTTACATAGAATCCCTACATGGGGACAGTTAATCAGGGACGGACATTACATTAACACCACTATAGAAATAGTAATTCTGATATGAACATTGCAAAGACACACACTATGGGGAAAGTTTATCAGGGCCTGTCACACTAAATTGACATACACTATATAGAAATAGTTATTCTGAAATTTATGAACATTGCAAAGACATACCCCATGGGGACAGTTAATAAGGGACGGACATTACATTGACATACACTATAAAAATAGTTATTCTGATATGAAAATTGTAAAGACACACACCATGGGGACAGGGATTTCAGGGATAGACATTTCATTGACATACATTATAGGAATAGTTATTCTGCCATTATCATTGTAACAACAAATGCCATGGGGACAGTTATTCAGGGACGGACATTACATTGATGTATACACTTTTATAAGTACTAGTTATTTTGACATATTAACATTTTAAGACAAGCGCCATGAGGACTGAGTTATTCCGGGACAGATGTTACATTGACTAGACTTAATTGACATACACTATAGTTAAAGTTATTCTTACATGAACATTGCAAAGACACACACCATGAGGAGACTTTAATATTTATGGACAGACATCACACTTGACAATAACCATATACTAATAATTATCCTGACATTTACTTTACATAGAATTGAACCATTGGGACAGTTATTCAGGGACAAACATACATTGACTAAATGACATTATACTATAGTAATAGTAATTCTGACATGTACATTGTAATGACACACCCAATGGTGACAGTTATTCAGGGACGGACATAACATTGACACACACTCCAGAAATTGGTATTCTCAAATGTACCTACAAAGAATCTCACCATGGGGACAGTTATTCAGGGACAAGCATTACAATTAAATACAATATAGTATAAATAGTTATTCTAAAATGTACTTTATAACAAAAAATGACACTATAGTGACATTTATTCAGGGACGGTCATTACATTTGACTTTCAATATATAGTAATATTCATAATAGTCATTCTAAAATGTATGGTACATTACAAAGACACATGCCATGGGGTCAGTTATTCAAGGACGAACATTACACTGACATATACTATATAGTAAGAGTTATAAGGACATTTAGTACAATGAAGAGATACACCCCATGGGAACAGCTATTCACGAACAGACATTACATTCATGTATACAACTTACAAATTAATAATTCTGAGGACAAGTACATTGAAAGTAATCACATCTTTGAAACAGTTATTTAGACAAATATAACAGTGACATATACTATAGTTATAGTTATAATGACATTTACATGGAAAAACACACACCATGGATACATTTTTTCTGAGGGAAGAATTTTACATCTAACAAGCACAACTATGCTACCAGAAAGTCCAAATAGTAACAAAAATATGTCAAAACATGCACATACTGAGTCAGTCATCCAATTAGACTTTTGAAGGTACAAGCCCGACTTCTAACACTAATGCTTGGCATTAATTTTTTTATCAAGCCCTGCTAAATAAAAATTGGGCTGGTGTCAATTTTGACCACTGCAGTCAGCTAAATATGCCATTAATATATAATAATCATGCGCCAACCTGCAGATCATATATAGGCAAAACTGTTGTCTGTGTCATAAGAAGCTTACTAAATCTGAAATCTGGGGGCAGATCATGACAGTTTATATTGCATTAGGATGTTGAATGCGCAATTACAGGCAAAAGACTTTCATGAAAAGAATAAATACTTCTAATAATGATGTTGTTTTTTAGGAGGGTGGGGAGGCCATGAATACCGGAGGCCTTACCTAGGGTCCTTGGGGTACAAGTCTAAAATAATAGACGTGTTATACGGGTTTCTTCCAATCCCTAATGTCTAAACGGGTTTGTGTAAAAACCGGAGGTGTTTGAAAAATATTGAAATTGTATTAAGTGCAGTATTTTATGGTTGAAATTGATCATAAAGGTTTATATTCATAATTTACCATACATGTAAAAGAAGTTATTTTGCACAAAACAAGCATTTAATGCATCAAAACACATTTACCTTTCCAATAATATGAAAGTTGACTGACACAGACAACAATTATGCCAAACGGAACAACTCGACACAATCGTAATAAGTCGGCCACCTCTGACAAGCTTCGAGATAGACTGTCAAACTCATAATTATTCGTTGGATACTTATTTTTTGTGTACAGATCTAATATAAAATAACATAATCTGGTAATATTACTTGTTTTTATGATATTTAATGGACGCAATATGCTTTAACCCGGAACAACTACCCACTTTTGGTACAAAACAATTTGTACATTAAGGATTTGCCATATCAAAAATCATAAAAAAAATCTGTCAACGTACAATTATTTGGACTACTTGGGGTACGGGATCATTTGGCAGGGATTTTATCAGCAGTTTGTCCCCGCAGGACAAGGATTTTACCCGGGCTTGGCTTGACAGAAAGCCAAAGTCCCTGCTTTTCTCCGGACCTGGGAAGGCTGTGATTACCGGAGGCCTTACCTAGGGTCCTTGGGGTACGGGATCATTTGGCAGGGATTTTACCGGCAATTCGTCCCTGCAGGACAAGGATTTTACCTGGGCTTGGCTGGACAGAAAGTCAAAGTCCCCTCTATTCTCCGGAACTGGGGAGGCCGTGATTACCCGAGACTGGGTGTATACCGGGGATAGCTGGGGAAAATGGGCCTTTGCCCGGGCTTAGCTGGACCGAAAGTCAAAGTCCCTGCCATTCCCTGGACGGGGGGGGGGGTGCGGTTACAACTGACTGGTGCATAACCAAGAGTTGTCCTACTTCTTAGCCACAGGTGCAAGTCACATAATCAATAATCGCCTTATATATGGGATAAGTGTATTAAGCTATTCTTATTAAAATTGTTTGTGTCAAGTAGATCTACCTGTGTTCTTAGCTGATACATATTCAACAAGCCACACAAAAATGCAATAGAATGAAATATATATGACTTACCATGGAAGTTAGGGATATATCCATTTTGCAAAACTTAGTGTCATTCAGTCATTCTGATTCATCGTTCTGCAAAGCTCGATGATTTTGTTTATCTTCTATGAAAAACAAAATAATTCGTCTGACACATTCGTAATTTTCCAGCATGATACATGTACCCTGGTATTGATAATTGTAATTGTATGTTTGTGTTAAACCGGTTTAAAGTCAGATTCAAGTACCAATAATTAAACAATTTTAAGTACCAATAATTGAACAATTTTAAGCAATATCATCTTTTTAACGTTACAACTCTTTAACGTCACGTATAATTTTCATTCCTGCAGTATTTTAAAGACGGTTAAAAAAGGAAGATTTTTTTTTAAAAAGGTTACATTACACTATTTCATAAGTTTCGAAATTAGTTAAATTACCTTTAATAATATCATTTACATAAATAACATGGTTGTTATATTAAACATATAAGATACATATGTAGTAACATTTGTTTTTGCTTTAAATGAAGTGCAATAATCGCGTTTAAAATCATAAATAGTCAAAACAGGTTTTGCTGGGTTTTTCTCCCGTAAAAAACATTCATAAAATTTCTGTTGTTCTTTAAATAAAAAGCAAGTATTTCAAAATCCTTAAACAAGTGATAATTAACATCATAACAATAATATAATAGCTTAGAAGTGGGTTTTTTACGGATTTTGCATTATCGGTAAAATCTTGGATTTTTATCCCGCAGGAGAAAAACCCCGTACTAAAAAGCGGGGTTTTTTTGTTTCGCGTTATTTCACTTCCGGTGTCGAAGCATAATGCTCCTTTTGATACAAGATGTTGTTTTGAGCTAAAATGACTTGAATCGTGTATTATTGAAACCCCGCGGGATTTTTCCCCAGCTTTTGAAAAACGGGAGAAAAATCCCGCGGGATGGTGAAAAACCCCGTGTTTCTCTGCGAAAACCCCGCTGGGGCCCGAAGTTGGCGGGTCAATTAGACAAACTTCCAAAAACATTTCGCAAACAAAAAACACCAAAATCATACCTTAATGAAGCCTTCTAACTAAAGAATAGGCCAGTATTCGATTACACCGTATTTAAAGGGTACTTGAGTTTGCGAAATCTAGGATTTGCAAACACAAATTGGAGGTCGTTTTTTAATAATTACGAAGATAATTGTCAAATACCGACAAAGAACGCCGGTTATAATACTTTTGAATTTACAGTTTGCACTGTCACTTGATGGTGTGAAACGAGTTACGATTTATGATGTGTATTCATTTTCGGATTAATCTTCAAAGTTCACGGCTTTACTCTTCTACGATATTTACATTGCACTGTTCGTGATATTTTTTTTTAATTTTGGTTATGGCTGACAATTAAACAAATCAGAAGTATTTGACTCTAAATCAACGTGTCGAGTGTATTTAATTATTAGACAACGGCCGTGGTGCAAGAAGAACTGTGTACGGACTTAAATCAATTTCTTGCTTATGGTAACAATTGAAATCCAAACACTAAAAGACAGAGGAAAATTACAGGAAAAGAGGAATCAATGAAGTGTGTAATCATGGTTTTTAACTCACAGAGTGACATGCTTGTCATGATAATGTCGGCTCAATTTAAATAAACTTTAAATGTGTCAGGAAAGTCCAACCTGGACTAAGTGGCCACCTGTAGTAAGCAGCCACATTTACCTTTTCCCCAAGATGCCACTACATACAGGTTTGACTATATATATCACTATAATAAGACCAGTCAACCCCTTTAGGGTCGAGCATGCTTTCGTTGTAAGGATCCGTTTCTCTTATTATTAAATCCAAAGAGGCACTGATGCCTTAAAATTTCAGTGTAATAAACTAATAAAATCTGCATTTAAATGTTAATAAGTATACTTTACAGTGAAGAAACATGAAAGCAAAAAAAAATGTTGTATTTCATTATTTGGAAGTATGTGTTTAATGATAATGATGTTTTTAGCTTTATGCAAGATGGGTAATAATAAAAAGTGTTTGTCATTTATAAAAAGAGAATCATTCAAATATCATTGCATGTGAATAATATATCAAGCTATATTTTATTAGAAGGCGTTCAAATTAACCATGATTGCAACATAATGTAATCTATCTTACTTTACGACTGGGTTTCATAGCTTCTTTTTACGATAACATGTTCCTTAACTTCTATACGAAAGTTTGATTAATTTACTACGGCAATGGAAGCTAAAGCAAAGAATTTCTTGATCATGATCTAATCCTCGATATCATACTTAAAAACGGTTGAAATAAGTGAAATCCAATAAAACAACTCTGCTCATGCTCTAATGGAGTCAGTATCCATCCTTTTGTGCAAACAGAGCAGCTGTATATATAGCATAAACCTCTAAACAGTTGATTGTGCGTGTTTTCCTACTTAGCTTGCCCCTGTATTTTTCATTGTATTATTCGTGAATGAAGGAATTTGTAAAATGGAGATTGACTACAAACTTACAACAATGCGGCAGGTCATGCTTTAGTGTTTTTATAAAAAGATCATTAGAAACACTAAGAATACCAAGCCTATCATATCTGGTTATAATGGCAATAAGAAAGTGGATATGTTCAGAGTCTATATTATCATTTAACTACAACTTTCCAGGACATACTCATCTTGAAATAGAAAACACTCACGAAACATTCATAAGACATGAATACAGAAGAGTTGAAGAGAAAGGTTTCAAAATCAAAGGGGGACAATTGTCTCCTTAACTAAATTTATAATAATCGATATTTTCAGAATATAAAACTCTACATTCTTGGGTATATTCAACACTTATCTTGTATTATATTTATTATTTCGTTCAGTTTTTGTTTTCTTAACTTTATATAAAAATAGCAAACTTAATATAAGTATTTCGCTTATCTTAAAACAAGCTCAATGTTAGCGCGCAAAAGCATATATCGGTCCCAACAAGAATAAGCTACACGTCTGCGATATAAACGTATATGACGTCATACATCGGGACGTAAGATAAACAAAATTGAATAAAATCGCTACCGCTTTGACATGAAACAAAACAATTTCATTTTTGTGATCGATGTTTAGTAAACAAATGATCGAATGACATTGTTGTTGATCATACTGTAACATTGTTTTTATTTTGTGAAAACACTTAACTATTTATAAGACTAAATTAAACAGGAACAAAGGCTATACATTATATTGGGGTATTCTGGAATCTATTCTTTTGAATGGCATTTGCAATACTAAAAATAAAGCTTAATGTTATTTTTCAAACTCGCTGCTTGCGTAGCGAGATAATTGCGTAAGAGATTGAAAAACATAAAATAGGGAAGTGCTGTAGTACAGTGTAACCTTATTAACTTCAATAATAAGATATTATTGTTGATAATTCTGTAAGATTTGTATTTGTTTTTGTGAAAAAACTTTACTGTTATAAGTTCATTAAACAGGGATAAAAAAGGCTATACATTATGAGGGAATAATCTGAAATTTATTCTTTTGAATGGCATTTGCAAAACAAACAAAAAATAAGCTTTATGTTAGTGTCCAACTCTCCCTTTGTCGCTGCATAGGAGATTGAGGAACATATAGGAAAGTGGTATAGTACCGTGTAACCATCATCCTTTTGGGGGAAAGTTGGAAAACAAAAATCAATATTTTCAAAAATCAATATTTAGGGCCAATACAATTTAAGACTTCGTTATTTAATAAAGTATTTTTTTAAACACAATGTTTGTCAGATTTTATCGTGCAACGTGGAAAACATCAAAAGCATTTTTCTACAATTTATGAAATAGACCATAAGTTAAAGCTACATTTGGGACAATATTAAATATAGTCGGCCCCTACTAATGATGCACATGAAGCACATGTATTTCATTCTCATAGAAGTTTAATCACAGTTGATATATCTACATTATCAGAATACGTTAAAAAACGTACATACCAGATAGGTCAAGTCCTTTAAGATATCCACCATAAATTTGCATGTGTATGTCTATTTTATAAAAAAAACATCATAATTCAACTTTTTGCGACAGTTCAATAAAATTCAAATAAGTTTCATATTATATCATTTCACATGTGTGTGCGACTCGAACTAACGACCACAAACGACTGTTTACAACTATACCCTGTCATATAAAACATCGGCATAATAGTTAAATAAGATGTTTGCAATATTTTCAACGACAAGCGATTACATTTTTTCAAATGACTGACCAACAGAGCTGGCTCATTGTTTTGGCAATGTTCTTTATTTGTAAAGCATTTCAGACGCACATACCATATTTAGTTGTGACTATGGATAACATTTTGCAATGCAATATATCAACAGATGTCAACGACATACCGTAGTTAGGTACGTACTATGCTAAGTTAAGTAATGGTTACAATGTATCAGTTGAACATGTATCATGAGTGAATTAAATTAAGCAAGGAATAAATCACATTATATCATTTATAAGGTCTGTTTAACGCCATATACTGTTTTAAATAATGATCGTTGGTATAAACGATGACAAATGTTGATATAACCCATTTGCGGTTCTCATTTAGTTTCCCTTGCATTATTTAAACGCCACGTGTTGCGTAAATGGCCAGTGCTAAATATAAAATACATGTTCTCGTAGTCGGAATTGAATGTTAATTGCTTTGACAGAAAGACAAAATATTTATATTTAAGCATTGGTTCAGTATTAAATGTTATAAGTGAGACTTGAGAAATTATGAACAAATATATCTAAAAACGATTATATGCGCATTTAACGAACAGAGCTATCAAATGGGCCGGGTTGGAATAATGAAAATTTACGACAATATGGATTTAGGATCTGCTTACAGTTAATATATTTGATAGTGGTCATGAAATCGTGTGTGTTTATAGATTATAAGTATCTTCCATGGCCGAGAGTGCAAGATAGTTTCATCCCGACCCAAGCGTTTTGTGGAAACGAGGCGCGAGGGTTAAGATGGACCTATCTTATACACGAGTGGCTATGGTAGATGCTTTCTCTCCCACCTTAGTGATACAAAATTATTTTGTGCGTAGTGAAAATAAATGCGTGTGGATATGTGATAATTCGTGGTTGGCATGGATATGCGCGCAGTGATTCACATTATGTTAATAGTCAAATCGGCCTTTAAATAGTTCAGAGGAGAGTGAATCATTATAAATTGAAAGGTGCGTGAAAACATTTTTTTTGAGATAATTGAAACGAGAAATAATTAATTAACAATATAAATATTGCAACAAGACAACGTTTCTATGATGCTACAGACGACAGTCTTCAACAAGGGAGGTATTTACAATGTGATGACCATTAAAAGGAGTTCCATACGGGCGTTTCATCTTTGCCCGTGGGCAAGATAAGAATTTCTGGCATGGTTAAATGTTTGGATCTACGGTCTGAGGTGGGAGAAAATGATATCTTAAGACAACCGGTTATTTGCAGCAGTACTCGGGCTGATTATTTACGGATACTGATTTTAGGCCTTTTTGTAAGATCTGATGTTCATGCCTCTCGTCGGTTATAATTTCGAACCAAAATTTACACGCACTGCCATATATTCATAAGTTCTCATTACAATCTGCGACGAATAAGTTACTAGCAGAAATATTCCGACGGATCCATTACACACATCATAGTTTCAATTCCCTTAAGCGACAAAATCATTCAGAAAAATCAAAATCTACGTTACAAAGGCAGTTAAGCACACATAATCTGAGTACAACATTTAAATTGAGTTTTTTTTCGTTCGATAAGAGAAAC
Organism: Mya arenaria; assembly: GCF_026914265.1. Classification (NCBI taxonomy): domain Eukaryota; kingdom Metazoa; phylum Mollusca; class Bivalvia; order Myida; family Myidae; genus Mya; species Mya arenaria. Next base: position 5,444,931 of record NC_069123.1, on the reverse strand, counting down.
CCAATGTGAGAACGAACGTGTGCGAACAAACATTTAGCATACCAGGTATAGCGAATGATCGACACCAAAACGGACTTGTGTTTTGCAAGACGAAATCAAAAAGAAAACTTGCTAGACAAATATGTTATTATATGAACATTATGAAAACGCTAATAACAGTTTGGTTTATTTGTAGACGCATGCTGCATACAGAAGCAAAACAATTTAAATAACTGCAGTATTGTTAATGTGTGTTTATAGATTGACCATTCCTCAATCGTACAAGCAAGAAAGCAACGGAATAATACATTGTTCAAGAACAGTTCTTCTTGATGAATGTTCTCTCGTAAACCAAAAGAAAAACACGTGAACCAACTGTTAAACAAAAGCACATGAACCTGCTACAACTGTTCCAAAGATGTATTCTATAGACTCAATTTCAAATGTAGAAACAAAAATAAGATCACGTGCAAATCGATCCTTCTACAATAGACACACGGTCAAGCTTCAACTAGACATTTTGATTCTTAAAATAACATTCAAAAACACGTGCCACTATTACTGTGTATGGCTATGCATTTACCTTTCAATTAGCAGAGATCATCATTATGATTTGCATTTTTATTTTTTAACATGACTTAACATGATTCTTCAATGCAGCCAACGGAAAGAAAAATCATCACTGTTTGTCTTATGAGACTGCAATATAATTTGAATATGTGCTAAAAGGTCCAACCTGTCACCTTTGTCACCTAAATTTATCCTTTTCTGACGAAATTAAAGTCTAGCACAATCAATTCCATTTTTAAATGATGAAGAAATATCAACCGATATTATTGATAAATTTTGTATTATACAATGTAAGTTTAATGCAAACAAAAAACAACAAGCACAGCAAGAGGGCAGAGGAAAATGAAATATGTGACAGTGACCAAACAATTTTCTTTAATATTAATACAATTGTAGCTGCTTGTGCCCAGCTCTTTGTACTAAAGTGTTCATTTTGTCAGCAATTCATTCCATTATGACTTTCCAATTGCATTTGAATTTCAAAACAGTCTAGGAACTATTCAACTGTAATGAGTAAAATTTCTTCGGCATTGCGATCCTTTATTTTATACCGAAACAAATGCGACAGTTCTGCAGAACAGTGGTAAATTAAGCAATTTAATTAATGATAATATATTTCCTATTGAAATGTGATACACATTTTACTTACCCGTGCCACTGGAATCATTGAAATAGGTGAATGCATGTGTTTGTATTTATTTTCCTTTTTTATATGCAAATTGGCAAACATACTAAAAGGGGAGGTAACTCAAATATTCTTATGAGGGAACCATATATCAAAAGTCTTACAAAATTGAATCCCTTGAATAAATATTGAAATTACTTTTTTCTATGTCTATTAAATAAATAAAAAAAACATATGTTTATATTTTATAACTACGTTTGATTTATTATCAGTTTAATAATGTAAACAATATATATATATTGGTATCAGTTAGTATATAATACGGCGCCCATTTACAAAAAAATCAGCAATTAATAGTACTTCTGTACGTCCTTCTGTTTCCTGGTTCTGTTTTTACTTATATAGCTTTGTTTCATAACTCAATCATTCACGATTCAAGTTTGTTAAACACCAATCACGCTTATTGCATTTATAATCAGAGACAACAGAACTTTTCTCAAACGTTTTGCCAACTTTTGAAAAAAAGGATCATAATAATATTGAAACGATTAAAAGTACACTGTACAATTCATTTTAAAACAGCTGAATTCAATGAACGTTGAGGATTCCAGTTCAATAACTTAGGTTAATATGCTTGTTTCTGAAGACTTAAAATGAAGGCAATTAACTTATAATATCAATTATGTATTATAACAGGCTTGGCTATGACTCTCATATCCCCAGCTAGTAAGTAATCAACAAACGACCAGGTTTGTTTATGGGCATTTATTTAATGCCGTAATAATAATATACATCATTTGTATAAACAAGGTAAATCTTGATGACTTATCTGGCGGCCAATACCACCACTAATATAAAAATAGTACAGAAATCTGTAATATAGGCAGTAATGACACAATAATGAATACAAACATACAAACATTTGAAATAACACCATTAATATATAAAAGTAGCTAGAAATGCCAAAATGGATGTGGAGTATTGGAACAGTCTTTTTTTTAACACAATTCATGTTAAATGTAAACAAAATATACAAAGTTGATAGTGGGTGGGTTGCAAGTTTCCCTGGGGCAGAAGGCTGATAAGGTGGGCTGCCACTGCTCAATCCATTGAATCATCGTCAGAATCGTCATCGCTGGAGAAGACGTTAGATGCGGAGGACTGCGGTTGAACACCATTGGGTGGCATCTGCACCAATTCGGGCAGCGCTGGTGTTGTCCGGGTGACCGGGGCCGGAGACTGGGTTGGAGGGGCCTGTGATCCCGTTGTCAGAGGTGTGTGATGGTCATGTTCTTCCGGAAAAGATACGGCCGCTGTTTCCGGGCTGGGCACTGTGTGGGGAGATGCAAACGTCCAAGGCTGGCCTGACCGGGCATTCTTCTTGGCGGAAGGCCTGGTCCTTGATGACCGCTTGTGAAAATGACAATATTTAAACGGAAATGATCATAATGTAGAAATTTGGTAAAACATGAAATCAGTGGAAGCAATTCACACTGAATACCAGGAAATGTATAACCCCCTGGATACATGGAATACCCAGACAACCTGGCCAAATTGAGGCTTTGTGAGAACACAGGCTGACATCACCACAAATGTGGGGAAAAAGAACCTCACTGTGAAACCACAGGAAAAGATAGCCACATAAACGTGGAAAATCACCGTGACAACACGGGAAAATGGCATAATGCCCCAAAAACATAGGAAGGGGAACTCCATGAAACATGGGAAATTTTGGTTTATGAAATACATAGCCACCATGATGTGGACATTGAATCACTGTGACACACGGGAAATGAAAATCACCACTATCCGTGGGAAAGTAACTTGCAGTGACACTGTGCGAATATTCAAATCACCCTGTGACAGGGGAACAATTAATATCTGCGAATACGCAGAGGATGTTTAACTCTTATTATGTAATATAAATCGTATTCCACGCGAACACGCAAAATAAACAAGATATCAGGGTATAATGTTAACTGTATATCTAGCCATTAATATTTCCAATTAAGAATCGGAAAACCAGGTAAGTTATAAAGATAACGCCGGATTGCGTAATAACAGATAACCAGCTTATAAACTGAAATATTACAATATACATGTACCGGTATCCATAATGGACAAGGTATGGACAAACAAAGAACAATATGGGCAGATTGCGGGGGGTTCCCCCTACATGAGCAACTTAACTGAATTGCGTTGCATCACCGTGCATTCTTTTCAGCCACAATAGCAGCACGAAGATTGTTGTATAATTTTCTGTGCCAGTCATCAGCGAGATGAACACCATCCTCGGAGAAAGCGCTCCCCTTGGCGACGTCACTCCAAAAACCTTTTGGCCGCCAAAACCGGAGGTGGCTGGCTTTAGAACAGTGCCGGGAAACGATGATGTTGGACTTGTCTACACGGTGGTTGAACTACTGTAAATCCACAGGATAACGAGTTTGAATCAAAGGGTCAGTTCTGTGGAGGGTCGCACAATAGATTAATATGTTGTTCACTTGACACTCAAAATGCAGGGCCTGCATAAGAGTAATAATGTTAGTGGCGACGGTGTCAGGAGATATTGAAGGGTGATAGAGATCGTTCGTTTCTACCAATAAAACCACAATGTCTGGTTTAAAATCACGAATATCCTGCAGTCTGCTAAACAAATCCGATACTGTAGCACCTGGGTATCCCGTGTAACGGATATGCGACGAATCTTGTAGATTGAAATTCAAACCTTTCAAATTCTGTACCCTTGATGTCTATGTATAATCGTTTTAGGCGATAAACATACGATTGTCCAAAAATTTGTATCTTCCTGTCCGCCATCTTTATTTCCCGACCGGAAGATGAGTGCGTGATCAATACACGACGATCTCCGAGGATTTTGCACTTTTACATCATTTTTTACAATGAAGTTGTACGTACTCACACACAAATTTAATAGCAACAATGAAAGAATTTAATTAGTCCTTCTTTCGTATAAAAATGTACACGTTATACAAAGAATTAAGCACGTATATATACGAAAATTGATTTTTTAGCGTTTCACGCAAAGCTTGTTCGCTGAAGACAAAGGATAATGGAGATATAGATTCCATTGGTTTGTAAAGGTTAAGTGGTATCCCTCCTACCAGCTGATTGGTTATCAAGCCAGGCGTAGTCTGGCAGTGAGACCTCGACGCACAGAAACGCTTGTCGGTACCGCGAAACGGTAAAATTGCCAAACCAATAAGGAAATGGCCTAGCAAGTTACATACATACTTTTATGTACCATAAATGTCATTTATGCGATGTGTGGACATTTAGAGACTATGAAATCAATGTTTCTTTTTTCATTGAACAATTAAAACTAAGGTTAAAGGATGTTGTCATTACACAGTGGCCTGAGAGCGTTCAGGCATCGTCTGCATTGTCACTGTTAAGTGTTCTAAAGTCTAACTTTGACATGTCTAGCTACTTGACATCAATTAATAATATCAAACATTGACATGAAATATCTAAACTAAGATTGTCATCACATAGACTATTTCTGGAACAAGAACGTACTCAATCATTCCAAGTAGTGACAGCAAATGTACAATTTGTGGAAATAATGATATAGAAGATGATTTCCACTTTGTGTTAATTTGTCCTTCATATAGGGATTTACGGAAACACTATGTACCAAAGTTTAACTGGGGAAGACCAAGCATGTTTAAATTTGTAAACCTCTTGAATACGACAAAAAAAACAAATATTACATAAATTAGCTTTTTATGTGATTAAAGCAAACTAAAGTGAGAAATTCTTCAACATTCCTGTGTGATATATATTGCATAGCTATGTTTTTACGCACCCCCGCGATAATTGCGGTTTACCATTTTGTATGCTATGGTCGTATTATTGTTATACATTCCATTTTTATGCATGTTTGTGATAAAATTTTGTATGCGATAAAAAGTTGTATATGCTTACATCAAAAATAAACCTTATGTTATGTCATTGATTCGCATGTGTTGATAAATTGTTAACGTACAGTTCATAAGAAATGTATGGAGCCGGTTTGAAGCATATCTATGGTCTCACTAAAGGAAAAAAAGATCAGATATTTGTCTTGTTTGTCATCACTGCATAGCTATCAACAATATTTTCTGTGCAATAATAGTTACATTTATGGGGTCGACATTGTTGATGAATTGTGGCCATTATGTGACAATTATTAATCAAGATTAGATCGTGGAAAAACACATGCATCTCAGTTCTTCAGTCCTCATACTCACACTTTGTACTTTAATCACAGTTCTTAAAATCTAAAATCTCGTTAAGCAAATGTCAAGAACATTTAAAATTCTTGACGTAGATGATATTTTCTTTTCTTGAACCATCATTCGATAACTTCTAGCAATTATAATAATATCTAAATGAAATTGCATACTTATATATATTTGAAATTAAACAGCACCCATCCTCCACAATTATTACATTATTTATTCTCCTTGCTAGGATACACCAAATTCAATAATGGCTGAATACTAATTTACCAAAATGAATCTACCACCAATTACCAAATTACCACACAGACGCCCAGTCCCGTCATGCATTAAGAGTTTAATGTATTTTTTCTTAATTCTTAACGACATTTGATTAGTACATTATAAGCTCATGTTATAACAACCCATGCAACAGATTGGTCTCTACTCGCAGGTAGTATAGAGTATCTTTTTCTGTTAGAATAATGTATGTACCGAGTTTATATAATACGGTAAATTTGTAGAATGGAAATATGCAATTTATTATATGATATGTAATTTTGTTCTCCTTTTATGTTAAATACATGATGAGCAAATACAGCGAACAAATAAGAGGTGCAATATTTTATTAATAGCTAAAAACGTTGAGGACAGAAAGACCTAGCACTAAAACCAATACACTTAAAAGTAAAAATTAAAAAAAAAAATCAGTTTACCATGATCACATTATATGAACAAACTTCTAAGAAATTAAAGATCATTTATGAAAAGTTATAGACACACTCATAGTTAGCAAAGTAGTTCAAATATATAGTATCTAGAACTTAGGTCCATAAACAAAACGGGTATTTCAAAATCCATGTCTTGTCTTAGTTACGAAATCCTTCATTGTAGTAAGATCCATGATCGTCTACAGGGAGATACTCGTACCCATCATCGTCGGCTGATCTGAAATATTGTATCGTAAAATACTAAACTATTTCGATCTGTGCACGTTTGTTGTTGTATTTTGACATATATGTGTTCAGATCAATTTCTAAACCAGTTCGAAATTTGGATTTCACACAATAAATCATTTTGATTAATATATAATTTGGAGTTGCCTTCATTTGAACGCATATTTTTTACTTAAAGCCCTAAACCCCTAAATACCACTTTATATAACGCAATAGTTCATACAAATGTTAAAAAAACATCGATATTTTGAATAATTATACGTAGTTGTGAACGTTACCCCATTATTTACCTAGTGTACACAGTCCCCTCGTAAAAATGCGTGCTATCCTTGGTACCATTCTCAAAAGCAAGCTGGGAACCAGACAACTTTAGTCGCGGAATTTTTGTTTCAAGTTCTTGCATCTGTTTTTGCAGCGCAATGTCATGCATGTCTCTGTACACATTGTCCTTGTGTTTTGGCTCCAAACTTCTGACAGGTTGGTTGTCTCTTTTCTTATTCTGCCGTTTGCATACCACGACTACCAACACCAAAATCAACAATAGCAGCAGTATACCGGCGGAAGTTGACACAATCAAAACAATCAAAGATGTGCCTGAAAATATGTATAGTGTTTACTTTGTTATGTATGCCAAGATTTCAGCTAAATGCATCTTTTAATGAAATGTGCATCGAGTGGTAAGGAAAATGACTAGCAAAACAGATACCCTTCAAAAGTTCGTCTGATGAAGACTCCAAACTGCTGAAATACAAAACAGAATCATTAGCAAACGTGAGTATTAGTAGTTTTTAAAATATGATAATAAATTCAACATGATATATTATAAAAATGCTGATCTTGGGTTTTACGTTTATTCAGATATTGGCGACAATTGCTCGCGTTCGAGTCCGGCTACGGGTTTAGTACAAGCAGGCTAAGAAGATCGGTTTATTGCAATAGGTTTGCATACATTAATAGTTTTCACGTTTAGCATAAAATAAACATTGTATTATAGCAACAAATTACATACTTCTTGTTTTATATGTATATAACACAAGTTATGGATATATTGACATACAAAGAAATACTTCTAGAATTAGTATATATTATATTGTTTTAATTTAAATGTAGGTGCAAGAGCATAACATACCTTAAAACATTAGCAACCGCTAACCTATCATCTATATTTTAAAAAAAAACGGAATATATACAAGTGTTCCTAACGATCACAACACTAAATTGAGTAAGAAATGTTATTCTATTGCAATTTACCTGCATGTTGGTGTACCATCCACGACCTCACATTCAAAATCACGTTGGCAAGGCTTGAGAGCGGTAAATGCAGAGCACAAAATCAAATCATTTAAGACGCTGTTTTCATTTGTCACAGCGACTGAAATGTTTGTTTTTTGTTTATTCATTTAATTTAACATGGAATCACAATTGCCTAAAATATGTGTTCATAACAGCATAAATGATAGTCACAGAATAAAGTTAATAAAACTGCCTGATTGTGGACATAGAAGTATACCAAACATTGGCTGAAAAGTAACACTATTATGTGTATCACATCAGTTATAGAAAAGTGTAGTTGTATGGTCCAATAGTAGGTTAACTAGGTTACAGATGTTGCTATGATGATATCGATATAAACGTTAAACGTATACTAAAGATAAGTATCTTTCAAGATAATGATACTCTTAATTTAACTGTGCTGATACAAATATTAAGTGAGCATCCACCGAAGCTTGTAAGCATATTTGTTTAATCAACTATATTGTCAATGTCCTTATACGTTTGAAGAAAATGGTATAACTGACCATCTTGGTCTCCAACACCAACTCTCAAAACTTTTGCCGTTGAACCAAAAATCTCAAAACTGGCGGTTTGGCTCAGTTCGACTAAAGCAATAGACAAAGCCTTTTCTACGAAATCGTCTTTTGATGTCACCAGGACAAACTCGATGATTAAACTTCTTTCACTTGGTTCACTAAAACAGACATTTCAAAACATTTTTTACAGTATTTGTATTTGTTAAAGTTGGAAAACTGAAATCGCATATAGTTGCTGAGAAAATGCTGCCTTAAAGTTGAATTATAAACTGATAGACATTGTGTGTAATCAATAAAACAGAACAAAAAACAAATAGCAAGTAGCAACATGCCTAATGGTATATCCATGATATATTAAAACACTCTCAAAGGTCATCTTATTTAAGGTCGTTAATTCTTACGAAATGGGGTGAAAGAACAAATACTATCGTCTTACCTCAGCGAAACAATTACTACCTTTTCGAGACCAACACCAACTTCCTGTCGAAACCGAGCCTCAAGCTGTTATAATAATGTAATTTATTTTACGATTATCAACATTTTTTGTTAATCACAATTGTTCTTAAGTTTGATACATATATTCTATGATATAACGATATTTTAATTGATGTTTTTGCAGGAGTCTTTTAGTTAGCTGTGATATAATTGAGCAACTTGACATATGTAAGTACTTATATACATATCCTTAACGCCTTGTACAACACTTTGCTTAAAAGATATGATAATAAAATGAAATATATAGTAAGACAAGGTAAGTGATGCATTGTTTGAAATGTGTAACATTTCATTTTAACCATGAATTTTATTTAACTAAAATGAAAATACAGGAACAACCCCATTAGTCGAATATACAAAAATAAACCATTAAATAGTGACAAAGCAAGGGTCCAGACGAAATGAACTTTACATAAGTCAAATTTACCTTTACTGTCAGTTCCTCCGAATACGCATTGTAAGTTTTCGCGGAGTCCAGATTCTCCCCGGACTGTAATTTGTAGTCTAACCTTATGCTCGTTCTGTGTTTATCAAACTTTTCAGAAACTGAAAATCAAGCAATACTTTTACGTATATAGTCTATACGAACTATTATAACTAAGTTAATGTGCACAAATTATTGTAAAAAAATCGTTCATAACGAATTGTCTAAGTGACCGGATCTCATTAAAATAATGCTTATGTTTTATTTGTATACTGTATAAAATAATGAGTCGCTTTTAAAATATGTGTGTGTATATATGTATAACTCACATATAAACAAAAACTATAATGAAAGTACCGTTTGCAAGAATTTCCGTGACAAGTGGTTCATTGGAAACTGCAATAAAGGCATTCGTTTATAGGTAACAATTTCGTAAGAAACAAGCGTTACATTGTGAGTGTTGTTTTGATATTGTTAACGTCCAATTATGATATCTTTTTACAATAAGCAAAAAGTATACGGTGGTATAATTCGAGAATTATTTTAAGTTCTTAAACATTTGATAAAACAAAACAGTCTGACATTTCAAGTACTGATTTCCTTTCTTACCGACGCAGGGTCCATTCATTCTTTCGAAACCCCTGACACAATCACAATAAGAAGCTTCATTTTGCATTGTGCAAACAGTGTTATTATCCTTACATTGGTCTGGATCGTTACAATCTGCAAATAAATCAAATATATTGATATGTATATATGTATTGATATTTCCAATTGCTACACAGTATATAAACCGTATTGTTGAAGTCATATAAATTGAGTATGTCACCCTTTCCAAATGATTTTCTACAACTGTTTAAAACAATATTCGGTAAAATATTTTTAATCAAAATGGCTAGAATATTGACTACCCTTGACTGGATACCCTTTACTCATCGTACCTTACACCATTTCTACCGTCATGCTGTGTTAATTAATGACACGCTAACAGCTATGTATGTATGAGCATAAGCTTGTGTGTTCATGGATGTAAACGAGCTTTGGCAGTGATATACATATCTTCTTGCATGATCTGAACTGCATACCGACACATAAGATTTTAAGTTCATTATTATGTTGTATCACATGCCTTGTACGTGGTCGATTGTTGGATGAGAAACAGTGGTGTAGGTCAAATATTTACATACCTTCAGATCCAATACCTGAAAATAAGCATGGAAAAGAACTCTAAACAAATATTTTTTAGTGACAATATGTGTTTAGTTATACTAAAGACATTTATTTCAATCAATTGATTTATAGCTATAGAGACAAGCCTAGTAGCAAAATCAACTGCGATCCAAGATTACTCAGATAAAACGTCAAACGAGAAAAAAAACACAATTAACTATGTCTTACCTAACACCACCATCTTTTATAAAAGTACAGAAAATTGATAAGGGTTAAACAAGACTCATATCGCTTACTCACGCCTACATATCATAACACCGAAACATAATTGCGTGGCCGGAAACTCGGTAAGTCTAATTACCGTCTTACTCGAGTAACCTAGTGTTAATTGTTTCTATTCGGACCGGTAATACATGAAATATAGTATTAATTTGCATTGATTGTCTATCACTATGAATCTGTTTGCATAAGATTCGTGTTGCTTAATCATAATGATACATTTTGAATTACTAAAACGGACGTGAATTACATACCGAAGCAATAGGCACTTTGTGGAACTGGCGTTGGCTTTAGTTTGTATACAAACCCAAACGAGCATTGCTGTACTTTAACACCGAAATATGCATTCGGAAATCCATTTACTATAGCTTTAACTACCCCCTTAAATATTGGATCACCTGGAAACCATAATGTCAAATGCATTTGATACGAATACAAATACTATCAAATATATGCCGTAATTTGCGATTGTCCTATTAATGCAAAAGTGAAACACATCAATTCTAATTCCATTTATTAATCCAGTCCAATGGAATAAGATCCCATACCTTGTGTAAAAATGGGGAAATAGGTTCCACATCGATTTAACGGTGGCTCTTCATTCAGCAGGATGTTATTACCAACGGAATACCAGCCGGGAGACAATTTACTGTCATCAACTGGTTTTGTAGTTGCTTTGAAGCTCAGTACTCTCATCTCAAGGCTTGGCAATCGTTTGTAGACGTCATTTGAGCATGGGTCTATGTAGCTTGAGTTAACTTTGGAAAGTAAAATTAATATGTTATGACATATCGCCTACAACGATCGTCAGCACATATAAAGGCACATTTAAACAAAATGTCAATTTTATTCGAAATAGCTTTCATTAGTCAAAGACGAAAATGAAAATTACTAGTAACCCGCGAAGAATCGTACAAAAAGTATGTTCTTGTACAGTAATTTGTTTGGTTAACAATCAAGATAGCAGATAAGTCGAAAATTGAATAATTGAAGTAATCACCACATTTGATGTACACATCTTCATCATGGTTACAGTCGTGTGTAGACCATTGGCTTGCAGGACATTCAGATACATCGTTTTCAGAACCAATGCATTCTAGTTCATCGATTAGGATATCACCTGGTTTGTAATCTTCCATGATGTCGGGATTTCGATCTAATGTTCTAGATAACAATCATTCAAGGTTAAGAATTCAATGTTTTAGACATATATCCTTAATTAGCGACTTTAGCGGGTTATCTGCAAAAAATCCCTCTATAGGTGGCGCTGCTGTCGAGTAGGTCCTTTATCCGGGTATCCTCGGATCTTATCAATTCATCCACGCCATTGTTGTTTACCCAAGCGTTTGACAGTTATACATTGAAAGTGATTAATCAAGCCTGAAACAACTTGTGTTGTACCATTTTGTTCACGAAAAGGACGTCATAAGTTTCCGAAGGACAAAGCCCGACGAGATGCATGGGTGCACGCAATTAAAAGGGGAAAATCGAAGTTCGAAATGTGGTCACCTACGAAGTACTCGTACATCTGTGAGAATCATTTCACGGGAGATGATTACCACTCTGAGACGTATTCTGGTGAGAATAATGCGTTTGTATATGTTTTAATTCATTATAAATATAAAAGATTTCAATGCAAATAAATAATAGCAGCCCTAATTTGCGCACTGACCATATATACAATATACATGTCAAGGAACTAAATCAGTAAATGTACAGTGCAGTCCGTATGTATATCTTTCGAATCTGTTCTTAATGGCTCTCAGTTATTTTCCGCATACCAAAATTTTGTCAGATTATGTAGTGACCTTGCAACCCCCTCTCCCTGTTTTCACATTTCCCCTTTTATCCTCCTGTAATGTGGGTGGGTGGGTGGGGGGGGGGGGGGTAAAATAATAAACTTGTGCAAAACCCCCACCCAAACCCCACCTCTGCAAGACTTACTTGGAAATCATAACTATTTTTTTAATCATAAATGGTGGTTATGATTTTGATATTTAATATTTCTATTTCTTTTTTACATTTCAGGGGTCGAACGACAGAAAAAGCCTCTCCGAAAAACCGCCGTTCCAAGTGTGTTTTCTTGGACATGCCAAGACACATTGCAGAAGAGGGCACGCAAGGCCAGATGTCTCTCTCCAGATGCTAGAAAGAGGAAGCTATTCCACGACATTTCGAATATCAGTGAAGAGCCACAGCCAGAGTTTATTGCTCAGAAGTTAGAAATTGTTTCAAATGATTTGGATGTTGGGGCAGTTGAGGAAGTAATTCCAATGGACACTGAAACTGTATCTGAAGTTACTACTGATGTGCAAGGGATACCTTCATATGTAGATGCTGTGATTCAGACACCAAAACAACCAGCATTTTCTATTTATAACTTTGAACATGATTCAGCAGCAGTTCATTTTTATACTGGACTTGAAAATTATTTGAAATTTATGTTTGTTTTGAGTACACTTGGACCAGCAGCATATCATCTGAACTATATATATCACTCTGTTATTAGTGTGACTGTGCCTCACCAATTTTTAATTGTGTTAATGAAACTTAGGCGACACACAACAAACTTTGGACTGTCTAGAATGTTCAGTGTTGCTGAAAGTGTAATTTCAAACATATTCATTACATGGGTTCTCTTCATGGAGAAACAGTGGAGGGAACTCAACATCTGGCCGAGCCAAGAACTTGTTAAGCACTTTGCTCCAAGCATTTTCAAAAGAAACTACCCAAACACACGTGTTATAGTAGATGGAACAGAATGTCCAATTAAAAAACCTAAAAACCCAACCGCCCAGCAAGCCACGTTTTCTACATATAAAAACAGGAACACTGTAAAAGTACTGATAGGAACTTCACCAGGGGGTTTGGTGTCACCTTCATACGGAGGCTCAACAAGAGGTGACAGGCAGATTGTGGAGCGTAGCTCATTAGCTAAGATTTGCGCCGCATGATGTATTTATTAACATTCCAACATTCTTTAAGAAAAAAAATAGAATGTCCAATGAAACTGTGATAAGGGATCGGAAAATTGCAAGTAAACGGGTGCATGTAGAGAGGATTATTGGACTGGCGAAACCATACAAGATACTGACAGAGCCCATGATAGCAACAGAAAACAAACTCTCATCTGAAATAACTTTTGTGTGTTTATGCTGTGTAATTTTAGAAATGGCATTGTGCCCTCATATGCCTGAACTTACAAAAATATGTTCACCTTTATATTAAAGCAACACTCTTATTCAAAATCAAAACTTACACAAGTATAACAAAAATGAGTGATAAAGCTTTAACTTTTTATGATATAATGCATTTATAAAAAGTATTAATAACTGATAGCAAGATCAAAAGATCCTTCAAAAGAACCATAGTTTTCAACATTAATTCAACCTTTTTGGTCTATTAATCTTATTTGGGAGTAAGAGTGCTACTTTAACATTAACTTTTTATGTTGTGTTTTTTTTTGTAAATAAATATTTAAACATGCTGATGTTTTCTTTAATGTGTTACTTGTGCCAACAAGGTTTTATAAAATAGACACAGTCACATGTCTCTGGTATTAGGTGTGCTAAAATTAAATTTAAGTTGCCATCAATGGCCGTCAGGTGAGAATATCGACTCCGCTGATAATAGTGCTGGTTCGCACACGATAAATGGTTCTTAATACCGTGTGTCTTGTGCATGGTATTCATTAAAGCAAACATGAATCCGTTTGTCGCTCAAAAGCTCATCAGAGCTTATGCTTCATATATATTCTTATGTTGAAGCCGAAGTTTTTTTTTAAAATCATTGGATATGACATGAGGTCAAAGTATTTAAACAATCTGTGGCAGGTGTGCACTACTTGCACATTAGTGATAATAAAATTTGGGATTTATATGTAACATTGATTTTCATTTATTTAGATTCAAACACCAGTTGAAGCATAATACTCTTATCATCTTTATACTCGACCAATCTGCTACCTTTCACGTGTAACTGTATAAAGACACCAGTCCTTTCTACTTGATAAACCAGATACAAAATAATACAAATAAAACATTAAACCATTTTTATTTTACATTCAACTAAGACCTTATACATATATACAGCTGGTAAATGGAAACAAGTGTTTCACAATGATACATTGTTCACAAATATTTTTCAATCAACAAAGTCAGAGTTAAAGCTGCACTCTCAAACTAAAACTTTAAAAGACTGAAATTTATTCTAACAGTTTCCAAATAAATGAGATAAATTATATTGTGAACTATCTTATAAGACTTATTCTAAGATAAAAGAAATAAATATATTTCATAACTGTCAATCTGTGAGGGTGCAGCTTTAAATATTGTGAAAATAGTCTTGATATCTATCAACTTTACGGAATTTTTGTGGCCGAGGGTCAAAATCTTTAATGTCACAAATATCTGCACCGCCCAAGTTTAAATCTCGAGCCTTAAGGGGGGAACCAGTATGCTTTTTTGCTTTGTGAAATGACTGCAATTTTTCTGTGCATGTTGTCTCAACTTTAAATTCTCCATCTTTAACAAATTTACAACATGCATATATCATAGTTCTTATATGTTTGCAATGTCCAAATGGGCCTTCTACTGCACCACATACACACTGCGCTTCATGAATATATCCATTCTTGTGTAAAGAAATGTCTACAACATAATTAACCTTCTTCCTCATTTCTGCTTTACATGCCCCACGAACAAAGTCCAGAGATGGTGCCGACAGTGGCATGTAAAGAAGAAACTTGTCGTCGTACATGTCTTTTACCTTTTCATCAAACTCCACCCGGTACTGGTCCATGTATTCGATGACCTTCTCCATTGTTATTGGTGCCATTTTAGCATCTGAATTTACATATCTGTATCCACTAGTCTTGGGCAGGCTCATGTTGAATTCTGGTAGAAGATCTTCTTCCCTGTTGAAATTCTGGTTCCTTTCATATGCCTCCAGTCTGGAAAGATACGAAATTAACTTGTGATACCATATATTGTGTTAAAAAATTCCCCACCCACTGTATTTTGTCGTAAAATACATGTAAACACGAGCATATAATCAACTAAAAGTCATTGCAATAAAAACACAACAGTGTTCACCTTTCAAAGCTTTATTAACATTACTAAAATGATAAAATCATTTGTTAAACAACTTGAATTATCAAGATATCGATTTAACAACTAGTTGTCCTCGGGCTACATTTTGACAAGTTTACCTTTCGATTAATTCCTTTTTCCGTCCAGTCAACTTTGCATTGCGTCGCCTTAGCTCCGTTTTAAGCTGGCCTAATGATAAGGTGCCAAAATTTGAAGCCATGTTGCGATATCAAATGAATAAAATTTTATCGGAATTTTATCACCACTGTTATCGATCTGTAATACGGAAGTAAACTTAGGACCTATTCGACAACAGCGCCACCAAACGAGCACCTGTTTGACAAGGGCAGATAACCGACTAAAGTCCCTCATTGCCCATACATAAATACTAGATCCGCGAAACAGATGTGTATCCTGTTAGTAATAAAAGTCCAACATGGTATTGACCTTTAATCTAATGTGATTTCAAAATCTATATGAAGCAACTACTGAACATGGCGAATGTCTGTATCGAGAGCATTTGATTCAATTTTATTAATACCGCGGTTAAAGTTATGCGTATTTATCTGCAATGCTTCAAAGGTGATACAAGACATGTTGCCGATAATCGTCTTTAAGTATAAAACTAATATTCAAAGCAGGTAAATATATCTGAAAATAGGATACGGTCGGAAACATTTCAGACAAGTATTGAGAAAAAGAACGATTTGGACCTAGTACAAACGCTAATCTACTGCCGTTTTTCATATATCGACAGTTATTTATATTATGGGCTTTGATATTGATTTGCGTTAGTATTGACAACATTTGCTCCACGTTTCATTTGTATAGTATGAATAGTGTTTTACATAATATGAACAAGTTTAAAAAATTCTTGCCCGTCGACTTTGACATCGACACAAAGACTTTGACGAGACATTTTGGTACCAAGCAAAACAGCTAAACATTGATTACAGTTCAACTCACCCATAATCATATCCCATCATGCTGCACAATACAAGTGCATCGTTGTCACCAAAATTATCGTCGCATATCGTCCCCCAATGAGGCTGATACTTTCCATCTTGGTATTTTTGGTACTGTATCTCTACTAACCCATGGTCTCCTTTAATAAGATCATGCTTGGCATGCTCGTCTCGCTTTAATGCTATTGGGGTATCAGCTCCTGTAATTGATTATATTATATTATATTTGGACAGTAGCAACATGTTGCAGATAGGGCATGATAAGCAATATAAATATCGTTTTAAACAATATAGTTGACACAATATGTGTTTATACAGGCATGCCCTACTATTAGACGAACAACGAGGCATTACTTGTCATGTTTATACCCAAATCTTTTAGACGTCCTTGAAATGTGCATATTGGTACTGACAGAATGTGTAAGCGGCTTTTGATTTTTTTATGAAAACGAATGAAAATAACACTACTATTTTTGTAGGATGGGCTGAAACAATCATTGCAGTGTTAACAATACCGTAAGTCATATATACATGATATTGCGTTTTTGCCCCATTAGCTGAAATGAATACTTACTGCAGTTTACGGCCACGTTTATGCCACTAGGGCAATCGAAATTCTCTTCTACCCACTCACCATTACCACACAAAAACAAGTCATCTTCATCACCAGTGCAGTTGAACCCTCCTAATGATGTATATGAGTGCGAGAAACCAAATCGAGAGGCATCATAGAATGTGGCGTTCCTGAAAAAAAAAATTACGCATTAACAACTAATATATATACTATGATTGATGTACAGTAATTCACATGTATTACATGTAGTAATGTTGGAGGTTTGATAAGAACGCTAAATTAAGCTTTACTTTTTTTACTCGTCTGCAGGAAAAGAAATTGGTCTTGTGAAAGAAAATGATGCGCATTCCTGTCATTTACTCCCAAATAAGATGCACGTCAATTAATAAAATTGTTTTAATATACCAAAAAAGATAATAAACATCAAAGACAGTGGTTGTTACGAAGAAAACTGTGTTAAATTTGAAAGAAAGGGGAAAAAATTAGACGATAGTTGATCACTGTCATTTAATATTTCTACGATTTCAGCTATTAAATATACGGTCTTGTTATCAGTTTTTAATATATTTTAGAAATTCATTATTTAGTAAGGAGTTAAAGGTTAAATATATATTTGTAAAACATACGTATGTTTTGATTTTAAATGAGAGTGTCACGTTAAAACTAAGTAAATGTTTTGGAAAGAAACGACTAATGGTTACTAATAACCGACCCAGTATAGTTATGTCGTAGACCAGCAATGTTACAGATCGTTTCTGCATCGGCATCTGTGAAATTATCAAAACACACTCTTCTCCATGAACCTCTGATATAAACTTCAACCACACCCAAATACAACGTCCATGCATTGTTTACTCGAACTGGTGTATCTTAAATTCAAATAATAAAAAAGATAATTAAGTTATTTATATGTATACAAAAAATAACACAAAAACGTTTGGTTCAAATATTCTGAGAAGACTCGATGAGAATACTAAAAATATCAAACGTTAAACTTACTACACTGTACAGCAACATTGTTGACTGCCGAGCAGTATCCGTGGATTTCAGACCATGTGTCTGCGCCACATTCAGATATATCTTGTTCATGACCGTGGCAGTTGAGATTAGAAATAATAGCCCCTGTATTTCCAGTTCCGTAAAACGCATTGCCGTGATAGATAGCGCTCCTTAAAAAAGCCATATTTGAATACATGAGACATTTTAGTGACAACATGCGTAAATATAAAATGAAAACCTAGATGGTATTCATCATAAATCAACATTAACACAATAAATATATCGAAATGTGTTTTTTTAAATGGTGACGTCACACCCGGTTATATGAGGTGAGCGTTTTTCTATGTGATAAGGCGTTAATTCCTGTTAACATACATGACGTTTTAAGAATGTGGGTTAAGACCGTAGGTCGCTAATCAGATATTGTCATGTCTATGTATTGACATGGCATGATAAAAGAAGACTGATAAACCGGGGTTACAAAATGGGACGTATAGTTTTATGCGGTTTAAAACTGAGAATTAAAGGAACACTTAAATTAAAAACATTCATAAAATTGCAATGTTAACGTGAATTTAAAAGCAAACAAAAGAATCTTAAATACATCTTGGTTACTCTGAGTAATATAGTTTTGAGCGTCACAAGTCCAGAACTGCCAATAATTGCTTATCTAAGAACCATAGCTTAGTTTTATTTGGTGCGTGTGAAACGAAACTCCAGGTGCACAAATTCATCGCCATATTGTGAATTCCCTTAAGTTTCACGACCCAAGTTAATATAGTTTGGGAATTTTGAGGGACATAAGTTCGCATAATATTTACGGACGGAATCACGGACGCACGCATTCACAGATAAGGTCAAATATATATGTCCCAACCCCAATGTTGTGGGGGCATTACAAAAATACATTGACACTGTACATGAAACGTTCAAAACCAGTTATATTGTTGTTCTCTTTGAATAAGGTAAAATCCAAAAAGATGGCACAATTCAATGTCGCCAAGCGTCCATATTTCCATTTGTGTATGAATATTAGTATTCAGCTATATAATAAGTTAAGTAACTTTCTTTATTTTTTTACTAAGATTTTGTCTTAAGAGTAATAAATGGCTTATCAACTTTCTGTCCAAAGATGCAGTTTCTCTAAAAATAATTAAAAAACATGTTCGCATATTATGATGATATTGAAAATCAGTAAATGTTTTTGATTTCTTTAAACGTTTAGGGTTAAACAAATGGTATGGCTTCATCTGTATATATTTTCATAGCTTGTTTTAAAGAAATGTTTATGAAAAATACAAACAAATGTTGTTCCTTACTTATTTCGACCGTCATCTATTTCGATTAGACTCGGATTTATAAGCTTGAATTTCGGAAATTTTGGTTCAGATTTGTTTTATATTTATACTGCAATATACGCATGTAAATGTGTTAAATCGCTTCAACATTAACAAACATCCCAATTTTATCTCGTGTGCACTGTTTTATTATTTACTAGTTAAAACAATTACCAAACACTTAAAAAGGTAAAAACTATTGATAGAATCCCTTGAATTTGCATCTTAATTAATATTATGAACACATTGTATGGGGATACAAGAAAAGTAAGTCTACGTCACGACTTCTTTCTATAACGGTGGTTATGAACTCGTTAGGAAAATACGCGCGATTCATGTATAAAACCTTTAAGTATGTGCGTTGTAAACATTGCTTGTAGCGAACTTACTCAGTGTTCAAACCTAGCATTCTGCAAATGACCTTTGCATTATTTGCATCGAACGACCTGTCACAAATCGGCCCCCATTTTCCATCATATTCTATTTCTACCCGTCCTAAATATTTTGTCGCATTTGTTCCATTTACCAAACGAATTGGTGTGTTCGGGCCTGAAGAAAAAGATATATGTAAATAAATAAAACAAGGCTTATTTCGCTTTTTCGATCACGTGTATTTCGTGTTTACATTAAAAATCTCAATACAAATGTAGGCAAATACATCAAAACTGATTTTAAAAAACTGTTATTACTTTAAATCTTGCTCAATCATCGAATAACAAATACGTACGGCAGTTGACGCCAACGTCATAATAATGTGAATTGCATGACGGTGAGGCAGAACCTTCTAACCAAGGGAATGACCCGCATTCGTCCAAGTTATCTTCAGTCCCGGTACAATTCAAATCTTCGACGACCAACGATCCGGAGCCAATGCCATATTTAGATCGGTCATGTATTATTGCAGTTCTGTGTTAACAATATTTAAATGAAAACTGCAGGAAAAAGCCAATACAATATTATAAACATAGCGATAACGTCCGGCATTCAGAAAAAAATTGCACGTTATACTCGAATGTAAATTATTCTTAAAAATATATTGTTCTACCGATGTTCCACAAAGCATTTTTGTGTGAAATTATAAAACTGCATGAATACTTTTATGGAAAATACAGGGAAAATCCCAGATCCACCACATAACAAAGACCTTTTTAAGAGGCACAAGATGAAACATGACAGGCACGTGAAACACATAGCGCCGCAAAACAACTTTAATTTGTGTTATCTGCAAAACAGCCGTTTACTAGCGGTTAAAAATACTTAACCTGACACTTGTGCAAATACAATACATGTCTTGAAACCTTCCAACCTCAGCGAGCTATGTTGGACACCTGGCTTTGCGTGACTATATTATTCCAATGGTTTCATAGTTTGCAACTCTTCGTCGGGTGCATGAAATTACTTGATATTAGTTGATATGTCACATAATTTGTTAAATGTGACGTGTGGCTGCTTTGGAACATCATCAGATCCTTCGTCCACAGCGCAATAACTCTTATTTCTGTTTTTTCGCGATAATTATCTTATTTACAGTTTAAAAAAGAAATACCAACGTTTATGCGTGAGATAGGGAATGTTTTTTTTTGTTTTTTTTTGCTCTTTTTCTCGTCGTCTTCAAGTTGATGATGCCTACGACTAGGCTTATGTCTCAATTTATAATTATTTTTTTTTACTTTTATTGATAAGTATTGGTACAAGTGTGAGGTTTTAAAAGAGTAATTTAAATCTCAAGTAAACTTCAGTTTCTAGTCGGTAATGCCATCATTTATAACTGAAGCTATTTTGTTTATTTGCAGTCTCAAACATTGAAATGTGACATGAAAAGTATCTTCCATGGCCGAGAGTGTAAGATAGGTTCATTCCGATCCGAGCGTAGGGCGTTTTGCGGAAACGAGGTTTACCGAGTTTCCGCAAAACAAACTGCGCGAGGGTCGAGATGAACCTATCTTACACGAGCGGCTATGGTAGATGTTTTTTCTCCCACCTCAGTTAAACAAAATTAAGTAAAAATGTATTTTTTGCTTGAAATCTTTTGTGCTTAGTGAAAATAATTGCGTATGGATATGCGATAGCACGTGGTTGTCATGGATATGCGCGCAGTGATCCAGTTAATGTTAATAGTCAAATCGGTATTTTTAAATAGTTCTAAGGAGAATGAAGTATTATTTCTTGAATGGTGCGTGAAAACTGTTTTATGGTGATATTTGAAGCGATAAATAATTAAATGGTGTTCTAAATATTACCATAAGACAAGATTTCCTTGATGTTACTGACGACAGTCATCAACAAGGGAGGTAATTACAATGTGGTAACCATTAAAATGGAGTTCCATACGGGCATTTTATCTTCGCCCGTGGGCAAGATAAGAATATCTAGCATGGTTAAATTATTGGATCAACTTATCTGATGTGGGAGAAAGGTTCATTCCGACCCGATCGTAGGGTGTTTTGCGGAAACGTGGGTTTACCGAGTTTCCGCAAAACACCCTGCGCGAGGGTCGGGATGAAACTATCTTATACAAGCGGCTATGGTAGATGGTTTTTCTCCCACCTCAGTTAAACAAAATTAAGTAAAAATGTATTTTTTGCTTGAACTCTTTTGTGCTTAGTGAAAACAATTGCGTATGGATATGCGATAGCATCAGGTTGTCGTGGATATGCGCGAAGTGATCCAGTTGATAATAATAGTCAAATCGGTCTTTTTAAATAATTCTAAGGAAAATGAAGCATTATTTCTTGAATGGTGCGTGAAAGCTTTTTTTATGGTGACATTTGAAGCGATAAATAATTAATTAGCGTTCTAAATATTACCATAAGACAAGATTTCCTTGATGATACTGACGTCAGTCTTCAACAAGGGAGGTAATTATAATGTGGTGACCGTTAAAAAGGAGTTCCATACGGGCATTTTATCTTCGCCCGTGGGCAAGATAAGAATATCTAGCATGGTCAAATTATTCGATCTACTTATCTGAGGTGGGAGAAAGTGTTTTCTCCCGTTAAGCTTAGGCCTTAAGTGTGTGTCCCTTAACCGGGGGATTCGCTAAGTCTTTGCTTCAAATGTTTTCCTATACGTGGCAATATCCGTCGGGGACGGTAAAAATATAAGTATTTCACAAACTGTTTTATTCTCCATGTCTGCCTGACATTGCTAACTATGCTTTTTCCTGTAGTTTTCATTATACAATTACATGCACTTAAGACAGTTTTAACTTACTGATTTCCAGGAGCAGACGCCAATCGACATATTACTTGTGCGTCATATTTGTCGAAATATTTGCTGCAGACTGTTCCCCAGACTCCGTTATACTGAAATTCAACTCGTCCTTGATATTTGTTAATGCCGTCTCGAAGTCGTACGCGGTTGTCTTAAAAAACAAATATTACATATCAAATAAACTATGAACGTTAATTTAGCAAGCAATATTCGTATGTACCAATACAGCTAACTGTACAACTGTCTTTGGTTACAATTTAAGAAAATTACAAATAATTTTCAAAGATAATTTAAAATACATTGTATAAAGCTTGTTTATTTCGATATGGCATCTTCCGTACAGAAAAATTGTATGCACATTTGGGAAATGATTTCTTTCATAAAACAAAAGCTGTCACATTGACAGCGCACTTGACTAGTGCACCGCTATAAACTCAAACTTAAACGTCTATTAATAATGTGCCATATTTTGGATTATATGCAATATAATGATCTGATTTCATTAGATAGTAGGTTAGATCGATTGAGGTCATAAAATAAAGTTTCAATGCAATACATAAGGTAATTGCTATTATATTGACTTATGCACGCTGACATAGAAAAACCTTATTTTCCATGTAAATATAAATTAATCAGTAAACTTCAAACATTTAGAAGTTGCTGATATATTAATTTGTATGTGTTAACTTGCACAATCTTAACCAGAATGTCTAAGACGAAAACTAAAAGGCCACTATACACATGATATGCTAGATACAGTTATCTTACTCAATATATTAAATAGTTTTGATGATTGGAAAAACTTGTCTTAAGTTGCATTGCAATACATTGAAGTATTTACTGAGGGTATTACTTGTGCTTATATGCAAAACCTTAATCAGAATTTTACCATGTCACTTCTATTATTATATTATGTACCGAAATACAATAAAAACAACAAATAACTGCCAAGCATTATACCCCACTGAGCGCCTTGTTTTCATGAATATTTAGATGATTGAATCAAATATCCATATACTGAAATGCCACCTGATTTGACCTGATAACCATAAGATTAATAAGGGCCATCTGATGGTGATACCCAACCTTCATATCTAGTTTGAGAGTCATGGGGGCAAGCATTGTTAATTCACCACTCGGACAAACGTTTTGCCTTTAAGGTCACTGTGACCTTGACAAGATGAACTCAATATCAATGGGCTGACCTACTGGTAAGGTCGCCCTTTGTATTAAGTTTGAGGACAACATGCCCAGGCATTGTCAATTAATACTGGGAAAAGCTTTTCACGTTCAATGTCACTGTAACTTGATTAACTCAAGATCAATAGGGGTCATCTACTGGTCACGCCAAACCTCCAAGTCAAGTTTTAGGACCATAGGTACAGGCATTGTTGAGTTATCATTCGATCAAACCTTTTTTTATTCAAGTTCACTGTAACCTTGACCTTTGAGCTGATGATCTCAAAAAACAATAGAAGTCATCTTCTGGTCACCTAAAACTTCCAAATCAGGTTTGAGATCGATGGGTCCAGGCATTGTCGAGATATCACTCAGACCACTTTGGTCTATCGACTTACGGGTCGACCGACGTGTGCAAAGCAATATAACCCCTCTTCTAAGGGGTATAATTGACAGAGACAAACTCAGCAATGACCACAAACCAAACTCATACGCCCAGGCCGGCCAGCATACCCGCTAACCACTGCGCTAGTTGTACAACATTCGTATGGTTTGAGAAAGAGTTTTTTGGCAAGGCCAAATAAATTGTTTAGTTTATTACGCAAAATTTTATTTGTACTTCCTTTCTAATCCAAAGTAGGGTTATTTTGTTGAGATATGTTTTTGATAAAAAAGAAATGAATAATTTGATGTCGTGTTATTGTAAAATATTTTAATAACATATTGAGCTTTAATTTTGAACTTATTTTTGTAAACCTCAAACAAAAATCTAAAGTCAATAGTTGATTTTCATGCTTTTATGAATTACATTCGCTATCAGTCACTAAGCTTTTATGCTACCGTAAGGTATTTTAAACGAAATTGAACGAAAGTACAATATACATGTATTATACTTACGGCTGCACCGTACGGTGGCTGAGTAATAACATGAATTAGGTAACCATTGTGCCGAACTAGTACATTGTGAAATATCTGTTTCTGTTCCCTTGCATTGTAAACCGTAAATGTAGCCGGTTCCATAGTAATGGATGCCTGGCTCACTATAAAACGGAATGAACTACAATTTAAGTGGTTTAAAACACATTATATATACATAAACCGGTTAACATTTGAACTTCACAGAAAGATTAACTGTAACCGTAACCCGGGACGCATTTATTCTTAAAAATGTACATATACATTATGTATATACATTATACACCTACTTTCATAGTAGGTATTTCATTGCGAGAAAATTTGGTTCCAATAGCCAAACCTCACATACTTTTTTTCAAACCAAATCCTATCTAAGGTGAACTATTTCATTGAATTTGACACGCATAGGATAATTTGAAATAAGTACCCAACTGTGTAGTTTAAGCGCCTGCAAATGACAGCTGCCTCATTGTAACTAAAATCACTACTGCAAATTCTAATCCAACTTCTATCAAACCATGCTTCTACCACACCCGACGAATTAGTACCACCGGTCAAACGAATAGGTGTGTACGGTCCTGTTCAACGAAAAGACATTACTTAAAATACCCAAAATCAAGTCACAATGAAATTCATCAAGCAATTTCAATAACGAACGGTGATTTTATCTAGTGTTATATGTTTTTAAAAGTTCCTTACTACAATTTATTGATACTGATGAATTTGAAGAGTGGCATGTCTTATTTTCCGAGAACCATGGTAACGACTTGCATTCTTGGATATCTTCTTCGTTACCGATGCATTCTAAGTTTTCTATAGCATAGCCTCCATTCATGCCATACTTGTTATTGGCGAAAATGAGAGCGCTCCTAAAATGCAATGGCACTCAAATCAAAAACAAATATTTTGTTTAAAATACACATTAGTTCCTCTTATTAAATTGTTATTTGCAATTATAAAAGTGTTGGATAAATAGTGGATAATTAGGATTTTTTCCAGTTATGACCGGAAAAGGTATCAAACATTAAGTTTCTTATGTAGTGTGGCCTGTTTTAGTTAACATCGCATTTTAAATTGGGTTTAACAAAGAGCTTTTACCCCTTAGTTGGTGCTCCAACCAAGCCGCATATAGTATCTGCATCGTTAGAATCAAAATGTTCGGCACATACGCTGCCATACTTATCGCCGTAAATATCCCGAAAGGTAAGCTGAATACGTCCAAAAAATTTATTCACGCCGGAAACTAATTGAACGTCAGTCTCTGTAAAACAAGACGATTTGCTTGTAATGTATTAATTACCCATTATTAAAAAATATTTTTGTGGCATGTGGGTCTTCAAAGAAGATCATCCAAATACTGCGGTTTAAACACTTTTTCTGAACAAACATTTGTCGAATAAATTACTTACTGCATTCAACTTCTAGGGGATAGTTATTTCCACACGACCCAACTGTCCATTCGTCTGACTTACATTCTGTAATTTCATCTTCATAACCCGTGCAATTAAGATTTGTTACGGTATAGTTGTCGAATGTTTTATTAGTGTATGTGTTAGCACTCTTTATGGTACCATATCTGAAAAAGAATAGAACAAACGTTCAAATAATATTTAAAAAATAATATTATTGCATGAAATACTTGTGGCGTAAACCTCTGCATAACATTCCTGAATACTTATCAAACAATAAAGAAGGTTGCCAATATGTTGGGCCCTAGCAAATGTTTATATGCAGCTTTATCAAAAATATAATCATTAACATAACGTACGTGTATCTATAGCCTGCAGAACTACATATGATGTTAGTCATATTGGATAACACACTGCTACTACACACTGGTCCCCAATGACCACCGTAGAACACCTCTACACGCCCTTTGGTTGGAGAAGGCCCATCAATAATACGCACTAATGCCCCTGTATTTTTTTTTACAAAAGTATATATATATATAGGATAATAATAATGAACCAAAGAAAAAAAGAGTAGATTAATGCAACATGGACGACATATAGTTCAATACATCGCCATAAGTATATTTGAAGAACCAAAACTGGATCTGTGAATAATAGGTGTAGGTCTAACCTTAAGCAAGCATATTAAATGCATAGTCATACATTATAGATGTTTTAAGTATGCAGTAACAAAACGATAACAATGTCACCAAAATCTTTGTTATAAAGTATTTCATTCACACAAAAGGTGTTCCACTAATAGATATAGTGTCAGGTGTCGCAAAGCTCGATACTTTCCATGCAATTATGTAGTGTTAATTGCGGACAATTTGTTTCAATATCCTCTTATTTCAAAAGATAATATTACAAAGCCACTTCATTTTTATTAGATATCCTGGATCCTCATTACACAAGTATGTATTACTTTTAAATAGGTTTCAAATTTCAAAAGATTTTTTATTAATTACAACTTAGTAAAATGTGTTCAACCCATTAACACATTCAAATATACTCAAACTTGTTGCAGTTGAGGGTGAAATGTAAGGGTCAGAGTGGCCTAGTATTATAGGTGTCCGCCACATACCTAAGAGGTCGTTAGTTAGATCCCCACAACGGCTATGTTTTATGGCTGTCAGCTAGGGTGGAAGTTATGGTGTAGGTAGGTAGGTTGGGGTAGGTAGGTTTGAAGGTAGCTATAGGCAGGTAGGTTTAGTTAGGAAGGCTATTTTGTTACGTACTGCAATCAACTTGTATTATCTTCCGTGAGGAACATGAGCCAACAGATTCGTTGTACGAAACGCATCGCGATATATCGACCTCGTCTCCAGTACATTGCCATTTTCCCAACACAGACGAATCATTGCTTTCTTTATAAGAAAACGTGGCGTCCCTGCAAAAATGTATTTATAAAATAGCATGTGTGCACTGATTCATGGACGAACCATTCAAGACATATAAATAGTTAGGATAAAATAACGGCTTGAATTCTAGAAATATCTAGTATTAACTAAGTTTAGTAGTGTACGAATAAATGTGTAGTTTATTAGCAGCACTAGTGTGCATATGACATATGACATATTGTTTACCTTGTGTGATAATGACCGGCCATGCGGCATATAACAAATGCAGCATTTTCGTCGAATCCGTCAAAGCATACTGGATACCAGGTACTATTGATTCTCGTCTGCAGTACTCCGTGTATATGTTTTTGGCCATTTAAAAATCGAATTGGAGTTTCTAAAAGAAATTTAATAATACTCCATTTGATTTGGATTTCTAATTTGAATAGAAAATAATTTATAGAACGTGAACACAAGTCTACTTGAATTCGTTGAATAATAAAATAAACATACGACAATTTATTCCATAGTTTGTCGAAGAAACTGTTGCTAAAGTTCTAGTGCATTCGACTATATCGCTTTCATCTCCAGAACATTTCAGTTGATGAATACTTCCCCCAAAAGAAATAATATTCTGCTTTCGAAAATTCTCAGCAGTAGATGGTATTTCTATATTTCCGACGCTGAATACAAATGAAAGACAAGTTTTATAAAATGCACATGTTTTCCGGTGGCTAATTCATAATAGTCAGTGAAATACGACATTTTGTTATTAACCCCTGACGTTGTATATGCTCACCTTTTCTCTAGTTCATGAGTTATGATAACCTTTTTTATAAGGGGAACAACGTCGGAATTTCAATTTTAAGAAAAATCAACTTCAAATTTTGCACTCATTTTGATTACTTTTCAGCATTTTGTTCAGACTAGGCGTTACAAAATCAGGGTATTCGTTATGAGTTTCCTCCCTTATCACTTACTAAAATCGCATCGGATATTTTTGAAAAATTTACGGGGGGGTCTACATTATTTTTCGAGGTTGCTTCCACCGAATTTTTACCGAAAGCTTTAATGCATGTATTTGAAAGTATCTATAATATGGCTACGTCTGTGTAAATGTTTTTTTTTATGTTTACAATAAAAAAACATCTACATATACGTTTACCAAACAAACGTATAGCAATGTTAGAGGACGCTTGTGTTAAGGACAGTATCGATTGCCTACTCATAAGGTACGATCCCTCGCAAAGAAACATGTTTATTTTTCTCCACATAACTCGTTTTAAGCTGGGAATACTTAAACGCGTTCAAGAATATCATGAGAAAATATTGTACATGCTTCCTCTAAATTTCAGATCAGTTCTGAGTTGGTTTGCTGGAATATTGCAACATGTTGGCCAAAAACAACATTGTGAAAGAAAACAGAAATAGTCTATTAATTTCATTTTTATAGTTTTATTATCTACTATGCACGTGAAGGCACATATGCAAAACTATGAATAATTGCTTCATTAAGGACAAGCGCGTTAAGCATCCTTAATTAAATAAAAAGTTTACCTGGTAAAATTCATATCTAATATTTTGCAAACTGTTGCTATTGTTATAGCCGAGTCCACGTTGTAAATATAGTCCTTTCCTCTTCCAATGACAGCACTTATTTGACCCATATATTTTGTTCGCCCGTGTTGCAGCTCAAGATGCGTTGCTAATTAAGATAACAAATTTATGCATGTAAAAATAGCAATGGCAAACACACACTCTACAGAAATTAAGTAATTATTTATATTACGGTAGATTCATATATCAAGTTTAAATATGAGTGTTTTTACGAACAGTCTTTTCATTTGATACAAAAGCATAATACTGGAAGTAATTCGTTAGTTACGAAGGAGAATAAACAAACATTGTTAACACTTATATTTATTACAATACTTAAATTTACGTTTTGTCTCTAAGTTTACAAAGCATAGTGCATTGATTTTCTAATTGATTTGGGATTTAACTTTTAGCCTAAAGAAGACATCAATGTATGCACTTATTTTTGGACCAATGATCTCAGTTGTTGTTTTCTTTTTTCAAATGTTCTCCTTTTCATGTATTTCATTGAACATTTTGATAGCTTAAATTTTGAGAAACAATTTAGTCAAAGTTTTGTTTCATTATTTTACCAGTTAACATAACTGATAACACGTTTATAGCATAGATAGATCCCGCGTTTTTAGAAATTTTCAGAGCTCAGACAGAAATATATTATCCATGATGGTAATATATTTCTTAAGCCACCTTCTGAATTTGTTTGCTGCGACGCCTTAATTTGAATAAAATAATGTTCGTATTGGTCCACAAATAATTGCACCCTTTAACATGATTTCTACAGAAAATAGAAGCCTCCTTCAAGCTTCGCCCTACACTTCGGTCTCTTCCATTTCCTAAATAACTTCAAAATATGTAGACTTACACACCTGAATTTAAACAAATATCTGCTTCATTAGAACTTACGACAAGAGATTGATAGTACTTCAGCACAGGTCAAGTTATCCGTTGAGCAAGTGGAAATGTCATCTTCCAATCCACTTCGACATGTCACGGACATCTTTTCTATGTTATCGCTTCCTGATGCATTCCATGTACTCACAGAACTATAACAAACACACAACTAAGGTAGACGTTGAGACTAAGATTTTCAACAGTACTACAAAATATAATTGAGCTAATGTGTTTCAAAAACGAGTTGCATTTTATTTAAATAACAACTTTCAAATTGATGATAACATATGTTTATGTGTAAATAATATGTTATTTTAAAAGACAAATTAAGTTGTTACCTGCTACTAAACCCCATCATGAAACAGAGTACTTGAGCATTGTTTATATTTGTGATTTTTCTATCACTGTAACACATCCGGTTCCACGTGCCGTTTTGGTAAACCTCGGGAATACCAGTGACTTTATCTGTCATCTCGGCTAGTCTTACAGGCGTATCTAAAACACAAAACAAATTCAAGATAAAGTATGAATATTCTTGATAATCAAAAAGTTAGACGTCAATCTATACATGAACTTAGACGTCTAGCTAAACGTAAGTGTGAGTGATGCAGTTGAGTGCGTTAGGTATTTAAGAACTTTCTCTTTACATGTGTAAGTTAAGATTTCATTTTTCTTTTAAACACGTTTTTTAGCATGTCAAGTGTAGACATTAATGTGATGAAGTGCACAAAAAGAAGTCATGCACAAACCAGAAAGTAGTTCGCAACCTATTGATGGTACTTGCAGATGGTGAACTAGTTCCTCTTCATTTTAAAGTCAAAATTGACGGTTATTGGTTAAACTCAAGTCAGTCAGTTTAGGTATTCTCGTATTATTATACGTAGATTATATGAATGAAATAAATGCAAGTATTTTGAAAAAAGATCATAAATCATACTGCATCTGACAAAAGCATTTTTTCCACTAGCACAGGAAAGTTCGGATGACTGAAAATCCGCTAATTGACACATTTGGTAATCTTGTTCATTTCCAGCGCACGTGATGTTTTGTATATAAACAGGCGTTGAAAACGACGGTTTCAAAACGTCTATACTAGAGATCACGTGTTGCCTGAAATATGGAAATTTGACATATAACAACCCTAAATATATAACTATGTTTCATACATATCTTTTTAATTTACCTTTTAGTGGATTATAAAAAATACATCAGGTACCGACAGAACATTACATGAAAATAAAACAAAACCTACGTCGCAAATGAGTAGCCTAGCATGTTACACATGACAACTTCGTTTTCAGCTGTAAGATCTTCAGCGCAAAGATAACTAGTACACCCATCTTTTGTTAGTTTGACATATCCCATATACTTCGTCAATCCACCGTCGAGCTGAATAGGAGACACTGAAATGGCAGCAGCGACAGGTTAATTATGTATTATATTTATTTAATATTTAAGTACAAAACTGAGATTAAACCACCAGGCACATGGCGTCATTGACATCGGATAAATGTTCGGAGCAAACATAAGAATGTAAACTTTTGTGCTCACTCCTTAAAACTCTGATTCGGTCCTCGGCTTTGGTGTATGCCATTAAGGCCTGAAGGTCATTTTGAGTTTGAATCGATTGTTACATAAAGATAAAAAATGTTTTTGGTTCATTACATAAAATAGGTACGATTTAATGCATGCACGTGTTCATTTCCATAGGTCCATTGTATTGTTAATCTGGTAAAACAGTCAAAGGCGATAAGTGTAAAGCTAGATATATAATGAGCATATTTAGTAATCTAATTTAATAAATTATTGTCTCTGAAACGAACGCGTTCTCACGTGCGTTCGCATTGTATCGCTGAATGTTATTAATAATAATAATAATCCTAATCCTGAAGAAACCAAACGTTGTACAGTGCAAATTATTTAAAACAAATTGTGCACACGTGTACATGTGTAGTGAAGTGTAGTTACATATGATATAATGTAATGGTATATTAAATGTGTTCCTCTTTGCATACGTATTGTACCGTTGAAAAACGGTCGCTTACCCTAACCGGAACGGAGCGAAAACTGTTTACTCAATACAAGTAACAAATATTAAGGATGACGACTTACCGAGGCAACAAATATAACGTCACTTGCTATTTATTGTAATGAAATAAAAGACGTTGTATAACGTACACAATGTAAACATTGTTGGAAGTTCAGTTGATATACAGTTTTGATAGTTTAGTTGTTAAGCATCTAAAATCGAACACTTGGTCGAAATATTTTATAGGGCAGACTGTGTTTGATGTTCATAGTTTCAACCAATGACTGCATCGTATTTTTGAAATGTTTTGCATTAGGTGCTCTGAATTGTATACCTCCGTCTGCAGATGGAGTTGGGATCTCCAATCATAGAAGTACTTTGGGTTTACCTATAGGTTTATTATTATTTGTGTTATTGTTAAGTTTCCTCAAGTTAATGCATACTTTGATAAGATTTACCTTTTGCGTTTTATCTTTATTTAGTATTGTTGGGATAAGAGTGAGGTTTGTGTACATAAACTGGTTTAACCCCCAGTAAATAATATTTTACTGACCGTTCTATGCTGTTCCTAACAATCCATGATAAACATACATAGTGTTTTATATATAGTATGTATGCACTGTGCTGCATGTGGAGTTTTTTCCTGTTCTTTCATGTTTCTTAATTTTGATTTTATGTTCTATATCTTTGGCGTTTACCAAGTGCCATTAAACCGGGTTTATTTTTAAACCTTTTGCTACTGAGCTAGTTTCTGTAGCTTTTCGCATAAATATAAGTGTTGATAAAATTAACCTCCACGATATCAGTCAGTAATTGTCCTGAGACCGTATTTGTTCAGCTTTATGTTACTTGATGAACAAATGGTTTTGTTCTAAGTCGAATAAAATGAAAGAAATAACTTTTCAATACCAAATATATATATTGAAAATGAGCATGGCATACAAATAAATTTGATCAAACATAGACGGTATTTAAAATATTCGTTATTAAATATTAGAATGTGTTCACTAAGTTGAATTTTTTTATTCGAAAGCATTATGAATACGGTCCTCGTTGTGTACGTTTACATAAGTACCTTACGATGTGATCGTGAGTATGTAGTGTAGAATTCATACTTAATAGGTTGGCAAGAGAAAATAGCTAGATGATCAACATTACTTGACCTTAAATGAAAACAATCGAAATGGAATACAACTATTGATCGTAAATTGGCCGCAAATTGTCGGTTACAAAATGGTAAGGTTAAGCCGGAAACCAGTCGATATTTGGTCAGAAAAATAAGTTAGATAAAATTCGAATATTGATAATCGGTCAATACTAGACGGATAGACGTCGGAAACATACTTTTAAGCGTATATTTGACAATATACCAGACAGTCATCCGACGTCGGAAATCGACGCCTTTATAACGTCAATCCATGTGCCTGATAAGATCATCATTATGTCCAACATGGTGTTGTGATGCGATGTGGAAAAGTTGGCAGTATATCTATTCTAAGATAGTCATAATGGTGGTTCATCAAAAATAAATACGTACAGCAGTTCACGCCAGCAGAGTACGAGTCTTCACTGACATAATTGAGTCCCCAATCCGAAGAACGACAGAGGGATATATCTGATTCATCGCCCCGGCATTGAAGATTGCGAAAAAGGTATGAGTCGCCATAGTGTCTTGTGTTTGTATACGCGGCATCACTATAATAATAATAATAATAATAATAATTTTAACAGTTATTAGGATAAAACAATGATGATAAAGAATTATAATAAAAACAGGCAATATCGAAAGTTGCCACAACGGACGCACAAGGCTTCATTGTTAAAGAACCATCGATTTTAAGACTCAAATATAAGCCCAGCTCCGCAAGGAGTAGTGTATTTAAAAAAAGCGTAATGATGAATATGAATTAGCTTTAAACTTAAGTATGGGGTTATGATGGCACCTCATAATTTCTTCATAGTATACATTGATAGTCGCTTCATACAGTTAAATTGAGGGCGATAACTCTGATGTACATATCAAACTAGAAATCATGCGCATATATTACCGCACTTTGGTGGTACACACATCATTGTTTGACATCATTGTTGATTGGGCAGTTCCGATAAATTTGATCACACAAACATATTTCTTACGCATTAAGACATTTCAGGGTACGCATAAATACTTTTTGATTAGAAATCTGACTTTTGCATCGCTGCCGACCCTGAATAACTCTTGACTTACATATATTTATTTATTAATAAAAAGGCAATAATTGTTGTGTTACTGAACCGATTTAAACAGTTTCATTAAAGTTTAAAAAGTTTCATTACTTTTTAACACTTTACTCTCCAGTTCAAATCAATTCAATTTAATATCTTCATTCTTCTTTAAAGTAGATATGCAATAAATACATATGTACAAACTAAATATGCGTTTTTCAGAGCAATGGATTGCACGCCATGTGAATCATACCATATCAAAAACATAACGATGTCCGTATTCTTGTGTCAGAATAGGATTATACAACTACATTCTCGAAGTAATATGACAACATTCGGACTATATGTTTGTAAATGTACAACATCCACAATAACCAAATATATAGTAAGATATTATTCCTACTGTTAATACACATTTGACATAGGTTTCACAACTTTATGTCTAAAGTAACATAGTTATGGCTCCGGACAGTTGGAGAAACATACAAACGGACATATTCACGGACGGCTAAACGCTAAATTTATATCTAAACCTTCGGTTTGGCGGGGGCTAATAGTAAATATATTAACCAAAGACTAAACATACATTGATAGCTATTTTTTCATTATTTAAGAGGCATTAACGCTTGTGTTATTGATCAAATCCAGACGCGTCATCGCTCTTTCGCTTCATGCATAAATTTGTGTGCCGTAATCGTCAGCAGGAATAATAGTTAGACTAACAATTACATATTTAACACTACATGAACATTGTTTGAAACATATGAATCGTATACTTATAGTTCATTAGTACAGAAAGGCCCATAACTCTGGCAAAAATAGTTGTTGGGTTATGCCCACTTTTCGAATGAAGAAATCAGACGAGCGTTTGCGATTACTCAACTCGAATCATGTCCAGTTTCCATTAATTACAAGGTGCATATTAACGCATATGAAACGGTTAATATTACCTTGAGAAGTTGAAGCCAAGGAATGAACATATCCCATCAACAGTTGTCTTGTCGTAGAATGATCCAATTTTTCTCCAGATATTTTTATATTTTATTTCAACCTCGCCATCAAAATTAGTTGTTCCTCCAACGAGACGAATTTCAGAATCTGGAAATGAAAACAATTCATATTTATAATTGTTACACCTCATTTGCATATTTTTTAACATATAATATAAAAAACGTAGCATCATCAGGTCACGTTGAAGGGTAACAAACTATATCATGACTTCAATCGGTTCGCTCCCTTGTCGGAGTAAAACTAAATGAAATTAATGAGACTTAAAGGGGCTGTACTCCGTATGATGAAATAGCGAAAAAAAGAAAAAAATAGCCGAAAACTGACATAAACTTGGTATCGATGTGTACAATGCATTGAAACTTACTAATTGAAGTACCACATAGTATACAATTCATTTATTTTTCGCAGTGTGTTCGTATTACCCATTAAAAACGTTTACTTGGTATGTCTACCTAGTAGAATACATTCCTTATGCGTGATTGGCCAGTTGATGTTATCACGTGATATTAAAAAGTTAGGTATATAGCTAATAGTCTTCGTGGACAGTGGATGCAGCACTTGACTGCAATTTTGGCGACCCCGGTTCGAACCCGGTCTCCGAATTGATTTTAGTTTAACAGTTTGGTGTGATTTTTTTACAATTTTGATATCAAAGAGTAAAACATTTTATTAAGTAATTGTCCTGAGATTCGTTACAGAAAAATACTTTTGGTGCCAATCTGGTGTATAGTCCCTTAAGACACAATGAACACAAAACTGGCTAGAAGACATGTTGTTTAGGATACTAAAATGGGAACGAAATATACAAGCGTACATGACTCAATGCCAGCTGGAGTTGATTGGATAGATTAGACAAAATTTATTTTCTAAAATTGTCTTACTTGCGTATCTTTGATATATCCTCGTCTTATTCTTTAAAATTGTGAGGGTTATTCAGAAAAAAATGACTCTTTTCATAGTTTGATCAATTGTTGGATTTACTTTACGGAACCGTGTTTTGGGATCGAAATTACCCCTATGTGCAATGCAGTAACGGTTTAGCTATTCAATTATAAACATTTTTTTTCTGAAATATTCAACCTTGTATTGAACAATTTTTACAGCGTTCTTATATTCAGTAAGATCAACATCTGTGAATATAAACAGATAACATTAAGGTTCGTGACCATCAGCATGTAGGTAATAGTTCATAGATCTAAAGTTCTAAGAGCGTGTTCAAGTTCACACTTCCTTTTGTTTTTTCTAACATGTCTATGTCTAACATATCTTTATTTCTTTATGCTTAAACCTTAAACACTACATACTTAAAACCTTGCAGTTAACAGAAGCTACATCAGTGCCGTTGCATGAAGATTCTTGCCAAGGTGATGATTTACAAGCTGACAAGTCCCACTCCTGTCCGGTGCAGTTAGTGCTGTTGATAATGTTCGATAGGTTTCCTCTTCCAAACGTCGAGCCAGTTAAAACAGATGCGTTCCTAAAACATGTTAAGTAATTATTGGCATTAACTTGCTTACTCATCCATTTAACCTCTCTGCTGCTTTGCATCTAAAGGTATCCATATACTATATTTGTCATAGTTCTATCAAAAAAGAGTTTTTGCAGTTTGCCTTTTTCCAAATAAAGTAAAACAATGCTTTTGATGCTATTGTAAAAAATGTAGTTTTTGTTCGGTAATTACATGAAAATGAATTTTAAGTTTACCATAAACGTATTCCGGCTTTCCTGCATACAACATCGGCATCATCATTGTCGAAATCATCTGCACAAATAGTTCCCCATTCCCCCTGGTGAAAAACTTCAACTCGTCCGGATCGTTCACTTGTCCCGTTCAACAAACGAACAGTACTGTCTGGTGAAAACCATTACACATAACTTTCATTACTTTTGGTTCGCTTGCATAATAACTATTAAAAAAGTTATACCGATGCTTACAGTCCTTAAAAGTATATTAGACACAAATTTTGAAACATATGTTAGTCTTTAGAAAGTAAAATTCAGTGGAAAATGAAAAGAATAATATAACACTTACTTTGTTCACTGAAAGTAACTTACTATTCGTAAATTATATTTAAATCAGCCGAGTGTATTGTATTGAAAATAAAAAGGTAAGAATAAGTAAAACAAAAATCTTAAATGACATACTGCAGGAGATTTGAACATTTGAGCAAGACATTTCTTGTCCCCAAGTATTGGAATTGCAGTCGGAGAGGTCCTTTTCATTTCCATCACATATAAGGCCATTTATCGATGGACTTTTCATCGTGTAGCTCGGTGACAAAACGTATCCACTACAGAAGCAATACTGCCGTTAATTATAGTGATATTTCCGGTAAAAATAAGTTCATATGTGTATTGCATTAACTAAAAAAGGTCCAGAATTATTCATAAAATCTGGCCCCTGGATACATGTGTATTGTATTTAACCACAAATATAAAAGAAACGTAACTTACTGACTTACAGAAAAAATATACTAAGTAAATAGTAAAGACGTTTTATACGTGCCTTTGAGTAAAACCGATTTTGTTGCATATCATGTTTGCTTCAAACGTTGTAAAATTGCTATTCGTGCATATTCCAAACCATGTGCCATTGTAGAGAGCCTCGACTCGACCAGACTTGATAGAATTGCCATCGGTCAAGCGATACATTGTATTCCTCCCTAAGATTAATACGTGCAGTAATTGAAACGCAAATGTTTAAGATCTTTTTAAACGCTTTTGCATTCAGATAACTGTGTATTACTGATTACTTGAGTTATCTAGTCCTTTGATAGCTTATCTAGTCTAGAATCGTCAAACATTGTCAATTAAATCTACATGGTTTTGCATGAGCTATTTTTATAACTGAAATACGACAATTGAAAATGTGTCTTAACGTATTTTGTTTCTGAAGATGTGCGTGTTTGACCTTCTTCCATGTCACTGACATCAACATAATATTTGCAGTCAAATAAATCTATAACTAATATTTCTAACTTACAAAAATATTCATTTTTAGATCTGTACCTGCTTGTAGTGGTTCGGTTATAAATATGCTCATTAGGCAATAATTGGAAACAATTCATTCATGAAATGCGTAGATATCAAGTTGGAGCGAAGCATATACACACATACAATAAAATGTGTTTTAGAATTAAGATTAAGAATTGGTGTGATTTTATTTGAAATCAAATTATGCTTAACAGTTTTTTAATGTTTTACTTCTACGAGATATGCAAGTTGCCATTAGAACCTTTAGAATACCCTACACGGGCACTTATTTCCGTACTTGGTTTATAACGATCATTGTATTGTTTTCTGGTTATACAAATGGGCAATTTGTAATACAATTAGACATACCACAGTTGATTCCGACGTATTCATAGACACTATTGCAACTTCCTGTATACCACATTCCGCTGGTTGGAATACACTCAGTGATGTCTGTTTCGTTACCATGGCAACCGAGACTACCGATGCATCTTCCAGGAGTTACAAATGAATAACGCCTATAGGCTTGTCGAAACGATGGGTTTCTATATAAAATGTATTTATTTAAAGGTACTTAAATAAGAAACAAAACATTTTTATTCAGCAATTCAATAATTGATTAGTTAGACAGTACATTATTTCCTCGAATATGGGCATAATTATGAAATAACTTCTAAACAGCTTAGTAGAGATTAATAACAATACAAAGAAAGACATTCAAACTTGCTTAGTAGGGAATCCAAGACTAGTGCAGAGAACCATAGCATCCTCTGTACTGAAATAGGATTTTTTTATACCATACCATTGGCCATTTAAGTATACTTCAACAAGGCCAGACATGAAAGTTTGACCTCCTTTTATACGAACTGGAGATCTTGAAACTGCAAACAACAATGCAATGATAAACAAACTCTCTTGCTTTGAAAGGGATGTACTTCTTTAAACAAATGTAATTTACTGTTCATCAGTTCGCTAGTGGATTTTGCAGAGAACAAGTGCACCTACACAATTATACCAATAGAGAATTTCAAGCTGCATTTATATTTTTAGCCTATGACATACAGCAATTTATTCCAATGTCAGATGTGCAGGAATCGGCAATATCGGTATATTTGCAGTTTGCGATGTCCGTTTCATTTCCTACGCACTGATAACCATTTTGTTTTAGTGTTCCATTCCCATATCGGCCGTCGGTGTAAACTGAGATATTTCTGTTTAAATAAAGAAATAGAACCAAGTTCGCTAGAAGTATACATAATGTGCATTTCGTAATACATGGAACAGACACTGGAAACTACAATAAAACACCTAGTAGTCTAACATTGAAACGAAATCCCTGCCAAGAGGCATACACACATTTATCGTGTGTGTTGTATTTAATATGTAAGACTCCAATTTGGGTTAATTAATTATTGTTTATTGATGGACATAATTAACAAACAATTTGTGTTCATGATGCCATTCTTTCAAACTCAAGTTACCCTCTTTGAAATCCAAGAGTGTTGCAAATCACTAGAGCAGTATGATTATCGACACCGTCAGAGCACACCGTTTCCCAATTAGTTCCATTTAGAATTTCAAGGCGACCAACAAAGTCGGCAGGACCATCCTGAAGACGTAGTTCCGAGACTGAAAATATTTTTTCGCATAAATATGGAAATATATAACAGCTTATTTCCACCATTATTTTGCTTCGAAATGAAAGTCTGGTTATTTTGCACATTGAAGCTTTCAAACTTATTCATATAAGAATATATCAATTGAACTTTTCGTTTTATGTTTCGATCAAGCCACCTTTTTTTAATTGTTCGCAGAAAACTCCCATCACACTTCCATGGATGACTTGAAAGTTTCTAATAAATATAACACTCTTGACTATTATATAAAAAAACTCTTGGTTAGGTGAGCTAATTTCGAAAACATGTTTAAATGATAAAATGGTTTATATGGTTCCAAGCGAAATTAAAAAAATGAATATTATTAGCAATTATCAAATTACTATATTGCTTCGAGAGACACATGAAGTTTGCAACATATGTAAGTGTATATTCAACAAGCAAATTGTTTGAATTGATATCCCCCGCCTGATTGGGCTAAGTCAAGGAATGGAAAGCAATTGTCGATGACATATATATAGTTTGAGTTTGAATGTAACTGATTCAAAGAAAAACAAATATTGCATATATATATATAACATTTAGAATTGACTAAGAAACCTAGTTTATGACTCCATGCTACTCTGTTCCAAACTTATCTAAGATTTCATCAAGGCAAACATTCTGATCAAGTTTCATGAAGATTGGTCCAGATATATGCAATAAATACAGCCTCTAGAGTGCCCACAAGGACTTTTTTAAGATTTGACACAGTGACATCAATTTTGACCCCACATGACCTACTAGTTTCAAACTATT
The DNA here is from genome assembly GCF_026914265.1 of Mya arenaria. Classification (NCBI taxonomy): domain Eukaryota; kingdom Metazoa; phylum Mollusca; class Bivalvia; order Myida; family Myidae; genus Mya; species Mya arenaria. Next base: position 5,404,220 of record NC_069123.1, on the reverse strand, counting down.
CCAAGATTTCATCGAGGCATTCTGATTAAGTTTCATGAAAAATAGAGCCTCTAGAGTTTTCCAAAGATTTCTGTAAGATATGACCTAGTGGCCTAGTTTTTGACCCATTAACCCACCTTTAAAACACAGTCTAAATTTAACCTAAGAGAACATTCTGACCATGTTTGAACTTAATCAGACCAATCACCACCATAAAATAGTTTTGGACAAGAATTTTGAAAAAAATTGACCTAGTGACCTAATTTTTAATCACATGTGACCAAGTTTAAAACATATGCAAGAGTTTATCAAGGAAAACAATCTGATCAAGTTTCATTAATATGAGACCATACATATTGCCCTAATGTGTTTCAAAGATTTTTCTAAAATTTGACCTAGTGATCTAATTTTTGACCCCATATGCCCCACTTTTACAAGCAGTCCATATTTCATCAAGGGGTAAATCAAGACCAAGTTTGAGCATAATCCGACCAATCATTTCCATTCCGGACAAAAAAATATAAGGTTTGACCTTGTGACCTAATTTTCAATCATATTGGACCCAGTTTTAAATAGGTCCAAGATTTCATCAAGAAACACTTTCTATTTAAGTTTCTTGAATATTTGACCATGAAATCTTCGATTCGGCGGGGGGTTATTATTTGATCTTTCCTTAAACTATAGTCAAAGGTTTTGCACACTGATGACACCTAGACTATATCAATACCTTTGTCAGACAGACAAACGAGTTAAACTATTGAAACTGGTCAGTGTTATATGAAAACACCGTGGATATAGAGTCGAATAGAATATCCGAATGGTCCGTTAGCTTACACAGCGGTGTGAATGATAGTGCGTTCGCTTCGGGTGCGAAAGGTTGGGGGGGGGGTTCAAACCCCGTCCGCGTTAAACCGTAAGACGTTTAAATATTGTACCAGTAGCTCCCTAGCCTTGCACTCGGCATTAAAAGGGCAGAACTGGGAAAATGGTGTACTCAGTACTGGTTCAACCCAGGAAAGTTGTATTCCGATTATCGGTGCTTTACACCGAGCACGTTTAAGAACCAAGAGGTATCGCACCCTTACCTCTTGTATCACAATATCAACATCACTCTACAAAAGCGTATTTTCAATACACAAATACTTCATGCATATGCATTTTTAAAACTAGTTTACTAGATGACCTAATTTACTTCGCCGATTTCAATGTAAAAAGACTTACAACATTCAACAGCAGCATCCTCGTTGTGATTGCAGTCCGTTTGTGAGAGCCAATCGCTTGATTTGCATTCAGAAATATCTTCTTCGGTTCCAACGCAACGCAGCTCGTCAACGACGATATTACCTTGACCTTCGCCGTAATAGGCACCAAAGTGCGCTTTGGCGTTTCTGCATTATAATGTCAAATATATTGTATAAAATTACATGTAGCAGAATGTTCATATTTTAACCTATACTTTATTGAATCAATATAATCTAAATATTAAATGTTAAAAACTTAAAATGGTGTCTAAATATATTACTGTCTATTGTTTAATACTTATAGTTATACGAACAAACAATAAGAATACCGACTTCCCGCTAAATCCAAGCATGTTGCATATCACTTTGGCCTCCATGTCGTCAAAATTGTCGTCACATATCGTTCCCCATTGTCCTCTGTATTTAAGTTCTACTCTGCCAGAATGCGGACCAGTGCCATTGGCCAGGCGAATAGGCGTTTCTGAAATTCAATGTTACGAATATGCGAGTATAATGATAAGTGTATAAGTACATATAATAATATACACGCCTTTTATCAAAATTTTGTCACAGTTTCTGTGTTTGTTTTGACGTCAATGTCACTCACTGTATAAAGTCTGTGAAAGGTATGATAACTACGCTAGTTGACACGATGCTATGCCATGGTATGTTCTTGTTTACAAGGAAAACTCCTATCCGAAACCAACATTTCTTATCAAAAAGTAAATAAAATGGAGAGAAGTCACCTCGCACTGAAAGTACGCTAATTTTTCAACGCTAACAGTTCGTAAAATCTATCTTACTGCAATTGATGCCAGCAGAGATCCTTGATGAACAGTTAGTTTCGACCATATTACACATGCTCAAGTCTTGTTCCTCGCCTTTACACACGTACGATGTTGTCGAAACCATGGACTGTGAGGAACTCGAAGTATATAATTCTGCACCACTAAAGAATATCGAAAGTTCATAAACAACCTCAACAAGGTTTACTTAATGAGCTTGGCATGTTGTAGTTTAGTTATATAGATAACATATATCTACCTGAAGGGGCAACTGTTAGACACAGATACTACACATTTAATTATCTATTTATGTCATTAAAATAAAGTTTTTTACTTCTTAACATATATAAAATACTGCTCCAACCTGGCACTGAAGCCAAGCATTGAGCAGACCACCTTGGCCTCAGCCGTTCTGAAGGTGTCTTTACAAAGTGAGTTCCATTCTCCGTCTATTTGGACTTCAACTCGACCTTTGTGCGCATTTCCACCAAACAGGCGAGTGGGTGTTTCTACAATGTATAAATTTGATTTTTTTTATCATCACAACTTAAAATATTTTTTTTGGTAAAATTCTACTAAACGCTGCTGCTTACGCTCGTCTAATTTCTTACTTTTAGGCATAACTTATATCGAATACCATTTTATTCTGAGTGGTTGACCCAACGTAGACATACATTATATATATATATATCATGTTAATGGAAAACAACAAACTTATAAAAAGTTCTTGACTTGTATGCAATGGTGACATCGTTGTACCACTCCAATGGTGGCAGCAAGACAGAAGATGAACGGTATTTCATTTCTATAAACGAGCTACAGGCTTATAAAAATAATTGTACATAGCAAGCCAGAAATATCCGTTCACAAATCTTACGGCAGTCAACTGATATGTCCTCGTCATGGTTGCAGTCACTTTTTCCCCATTCGCTGTGTTGGCAGTCGGAAATGTCGGTTTCGTTTCCAAAGCACTTGATGTCATCAAGCCATATCGTTCCCGCCCCAGGGCCGTACACCGATGCCGGAATAAACCTTGCATGTCTTAAACAATAAAGTTAAAAATAGCTTGAAATAGGAAAACAAACACACATTAAAGTGATGATAGAAAATTAATTACAGTTGTCCTTATTATTTACACAAGAGCGTTAACTTAATGTGTAAAATATTTCTGTCGGATCCATCTGCATACGACTATAAAATTCCCGAAACGTTCGTACTTTAAACCGTCAGTAAACTTAGTTTAATATGTTAAACTATTTCTCCCTCAAGTATTCGATTAAGACGAAAGTTTTCGAAATAAGCGTTATTACCTGTTTCGAAAATAAAATTTAATCCGAAAGAGCTCTAAATGATACTTTGTCGTCAGATCGTTCATTGAATTGAAACAAATAAACATTAATACCTGTCGTCAGTAAACCCTATCATTTTGCAGACGACCTTGGCACTTGCGTTGTCGAATTCATCATCACAGACCGTTCCCCACTCCCCATCGTGTTTGACCTCTAAGCGACCGGTGTTAGGTGTCCGTCCACCGAATAAACGAACATCCGTCTTAACTTCCAATAGGGATCATGGATTTATATATTAAATTCGACTGAATATATATTAAGGTTTAATTATTTGTATGGTGTATGGTTTTCAACGTATGAATATATGCAGCACTTGACTGCAATTTTGGCGACCCCGGTTCGAACCCGGTCTCCGAATTGATTCTATTTTTACAGTTTGATGGGGGGTTTTTACAATTTGGATATCATAGAGTAAAACATTTTATTAAATAATTGTCCAAAGATTCGTTACAGAAAAAAAAAACTTTTTTGGTGCAAATCTGGTGTACAGTCCCTTAACGACACAATGAACACAAAATTGGCTAGAAGACATGTTGTTTAGGAAAATAAAATGAGAACGAGATTTACAAGCGTACATGACTCAATGCCAACTAGAGCTGATTGGATAGGTTAGACAAAATTTCTTTTTTAAAATTGTGCTTCTTGTGTGTCTTTGATATATCCTTGTCTTATTCTTTAAAAATGTCGTTTTTGTTAGTTTGATCAGTTGTTAGATTTACTTCACAGAATAGAGCATTGCGCATTGATTTTCTAATTAAATTGGAAATTAATTTTTAGCCTAAAGAAGAGACATCAATGTATGCACTTGTTTTTGGACCAATGATCTCAGTTGTTGTTTTATTTTTTCAAATGTTCTCCTTTTCATGTATTTCATAGAACATTTAGATAGCTTACATTTTCAGAAACGATTCAGACAATGTTTCGTTTTATTATTTGCCAGTAAACATAACTGATAAAACGTTTTTAGTATAGATAGATCCCGCGTTTCTAGACATTTTCAGAGCTCAGACTGAGCTATCAAGGATAACATATTTCTTAAGCCACCATCAGAATTTGTTTGCTGCGACGCCCTAATTTGGATAAAATAATACTCGTATTGGTCCACAAATAATTGCACCCTTTTACATGATTTCTACAGAACATAGAAACTTCCTTCAAGCTTCGCGCTACACTTCGGTCTCTTCCATTTCCTAAATAACTTCGAAATATGTAGAATTACATATCTACACTTAAACACATACCTTGCTTCATTAGAACTTACGGCAAGAGATTGATAATACTTCAGCACAGGTCAAGTTATCCGTTGAGCAAGTGGAAATGTCATCTTCCAATCCACTTCTACATGTCACGGACATCTTTTCTATGTTATCGCTGTCTGGTGCAAACCATGTACGCACAGATCTATAACAAACACACAATTAAGGTAGACGTTGAGACTTAGATTTTCAACAGTACTACAAAATAAAAATTGAACTAATGTGTTTCAAAAACGTGTTGCGTTTAATTCAAATAACAACTTTCAAATTGATGATAACATATGTTTATGTGTAAATAATATGTTACTTTAATAGACAAGTTAAGTTGTTACCTGCTACTAAACCCCATCATGAAACAGAGTACTTGAGCATTGTTTATATTTGTGATTTTTCTATCACTGTAACACATCCGGTTCCACGTGCCGTTTTGGTAAACCTCGGGAATACCAGTGACTTTATTTGTCATCTCGGCTAGTCTAACTGGTGTATCTAAAACAAAAAAAATCAAGATAAAGTATGAATATTCTTGATAATCAAAAAGTTAGACGTCAATCTATACATGAACTTAGACGTCTAGCTAAACGTAAGTGTGAGTGATGCAGTTGAGTGCGTAAGTTATTTGTGAGACTATTTACATGTGTAAGTTATGATTCACTGGTAATTGCATATATTTCTTTCATTTTTCTTTTAAACACGTTTTTAGCATGTCCAGTGTACACATTTCTGTGATGAAGTGCACAAAAAGAAGTAATGCACATACCAGAAAGTAGTTCGCAACATATTGATGGTACTTGCAGATGATGAACTAGTTCCTCTTCATTTTAAAAATCAAAATTAACGGTTATTGGTTAAACTCAAATCAGTCAGTTTAGGTGTTCTAGTATTATTATACAAACATTACATGAATGAAATACATGTTAATATTAATTTTGAAAAAAGATCATAAATCATACTGCATCTGACAAAAGCACGTTTTCCACTAGCACAGGAAAGTTCGGATGACTGAAAATCCGCTAATTGACACATTTGGTAATCTTGTTCATTTCCAGCGCACGTCATATTTTGTACATACACAGGCGTTGAAAACGGCGGTTTGAAAACGTCTATACTAGAAATCACGTGTTGCCTGAAATATGGAAATTTGACATATAACAACTCTAAAGATATAACTATTTTTCATACATATCTTTTTAATTTACCTTTCAGTGTACTCTAAAAAATACATAAGGTACCGACAGTACATTACATTAAAATAAAACAAAACCTACGTCGCAAATGAGTAGCCTAGCATGTTACACATGACAACTTCGTTTTCAGCTGTAAGATCTTCAGCGCAAAGATAACTAGTACGCCCATCTTTTGTTAGTTTAACATATCCCATATACTTCGTCAATCCACCGTCGAGCTGAATAGGAGACACTGAAATGGCAGCAGCGATAGTTTAATCACTGAGATTAAACCAGCAGGCACAAGGCGTCATTGACATCGGATAAATGTTCGGAGCAAAAAAAAATGTAAACTTTTTGTGCTCACTCCGTAAAACTCTGAGTCCGTCCTCGGCTAGAGTGTATGAGAGTTTGGTTTGTGGTCAACAACCCGGTCAAAAATATTTCCTCCGGGCACTACCGTTTCCCCCACAACACAAGACGACACTCTTGCATAACATTATATCAACGAGAGTGATCAACATAATGCTGTAATAACGTTTTTTCACAATCGTTAAAAATGATAAGTTTAAACTTTATATATTTAGAGGTATTTGGTTGGTGAATATGCAAAAATCGTTCGAGGATGCCATTAAGGCCTGAATGTCATTTTGAGCTAGAAGGCGATTGTCACATAAAGATAAAATAGGTACAAATTAATACATGCACGCGTTCATTTCCATATGTCCATTGAATTGTTAATCTGGTAAAACAGTAAAAGGCGATAAGTGTAAGGCTAGAAATATAATGAGCATATTTAGTAATCTAATTTAATTAGTTATTGTCTGAAACGAACGCGTTCTTGCGTGCGTTCGCATTGTACCGCTAAATGTTTTACTTCGATTGGCTCTTAACAAAAAGGTTGACCCTAAGGAAGTCCTAATCCTGAAGAAACCAAACGTTGTACAGTGCAAATTATTTAAAACAAATTGTGTACACGTGTACATCTGCAGTGAAGTGTAGTTAGATATGATATAATGTAATGGTATATTAAATGTGTTCCTCTTTGCATACGTATTGTACCGTTGAAAAACGGTCAATTACCCTAACCGGAATGAAGCGAAAACTGTTTACTAAATACAAGTAACAAATATTAAGGATGACGACTTACCGAGGCAACAAATATAACGTCACTTGCTATTTATTGTAATGAAATAAAAGACGTTGTATAACGTACACAATGTAAACATTGTTGGAAGTTCAGTTGATATACAGTTTTGATAGTTTAGTTGTTAAGCATCTAAAATCGAATACTTGGTCGAAATATTTTATAGGGCAGACTGTGTTTGATAATCATACTTCCAAACAATGACTGCATCGTATCTTTGGAATGTTTTGCATTAGGTGCTCTGAATTGTATACCTCCGTCTGCAGAAAGAGTTGGGCTCTCCAATCATAAAAGTACTTTGGGTTTAGGTTTATTATTATTTGTTTTATTGTTAAGTTTCCTGAAGTTAATGCATACTTTGATAAGATTTACCTTTTGCGTTTTGTCTTTATTTAGTATTGTTGGGATAAGAGTGAGGTTTGTGCTTGTGCACATAAACTGGTTTAACCCCCAGTAAATGAATATTTTACTGACCGTTCTAGGCGGTTCCTAACAATCCATGATAAACATACCTAGTGTTTTATTTATATTATGTATGCACTGTGCTGCATGTGGAGTTTTTTCCTGTTCTTCCATGTTTCTTAATTGTGATTTTATGTTCTATATATTTGGCGTTTACCAAGTGCCATTAAACCGGGTTTATTTTTAAACTTTTTGCTACAGAGCTAGTTTCTGTAGCTTTTCGCATAAATATAAGTGTTCATACAATTAACCTCCACGATATCAGTCAGTAATTGTCCCGATGTCGTATTTGTCCAGCTTAATTGTACTTGGTGAACAAATGTTTTTGTTCTAAGTCGAATAAAATGAAAGCAATAACTTTTTAAAACCAAATATATATATTGAAAATGAGCAAGGCATACAAATGAAATTGATCAAACATAGACGGTATTTAAAATATTCGTTATTAAATATTAGAATTTGTTCACTAAGTTGAATATTTTCATTCGAAAGCATTATGAATACGCTCCCCGTTGTGTACGTTCACACATGTACCTTACGATGTGATCGTGAGTATGTAGTGTAGAATTAACACTTAATAAGTTGGCAAGAGTAAATAGCTAGATGATCAACGTTACAAATGTTGATCGTAAATTGGCCGCAAATTGTCGGTTACAAAAAAACAAGGTTTAACCGGAAACAATCGATATTTGAACAGAAAAATAAGTTAGATACAATTCGAATATTGATAGTCAATACTAGACGGATAGAGGTCGGAAACACACTTCTAAGCGTGTCTATTCGACAGTATTCCAGACAGTCAACCAACGCCAAAAATCGACGCCTTTCTAACATCAAACCGGCTCCATGTGCCTGATAGGATCATCATTTCGTCTAACATGGTGTTCATGTATTTGAGACATGTGGAAAAGGTGGCAGTATATTTATTCTAAGATAGCTATAATGTTGGTACATCAAAAATAAATACGTACAGCAGTTGACGCCAGCATAGGACGAGTCTTCACTAACATAATTGTGTTCCCAATCCGAAGAACGACAGAGGGATATATCTGATTCATCGCCCCGGCATTGAAGATTGCGAAAAAGGTATGAGTCGCCATAGTGTCTTGTGTTTGTATACGCGGCATCACTATAATAATAATAATAATAATAATAATAATATTAATAAGTATAATTATAATAGTTATTAGGATAAAACAATGATGATAAAGAATTATAATTAAAACAGGCAATATCGAAAGTTGCCACGACGGACGCACAACGCTTCATTGTTAAAGAACCATCCATTTTAAGACTCAAATATAAGCGCAGCTCCGCAAGGAGTAGTGTATTTAAAAAAAGGCATAATACTAGTAATGAATATGAATTAGCTTCAAACTTAAGTATGGGGTTATGATGGCACCTCATAATTTCTTCATAGTATACATTGATAATCGTTTCATACAGTTAAATTGAGGGCGATAACTCTGATGTACATATCAAACTAGAAATCATGCGCATATATTACCGCACTTTGGTGGTACACACATCATTGTTTGACATCATTGTCGATTGGGCAGTTCCGATAAATTTGACTCTCAAAAATATGCCATTCGTATTAAGACATTTTAGGGTACGCCCAAATACTTTTTGATTGCAAATCTGAGTTTTGCATCGCTGCCGACCCTGAATAACTCTTGACTTACATATATTTGTTTATTAAATAAAGGGCAATAATTGTTGTGTTACTGAACCGATTTAAAAGGTTTCATTAAAAGTTTAAAAAGTTTCATTACTTTTTAACACTTTACTCTCCAGTTCAAATCAATTCAATTCAATATCTTTATTCCTCTTTAAAATAGATATGCAATAAATACATATGTACAAACTAAATATGCGTTATTCAGAGCAATGGATTGCACGCCATGTGAATCATATCATATCAAAAACATAACGATGTCCGTGTTCTAAAGTCAAAATACGATTATACAAATATATTCTCAGAGATATATGACAACATTCACACTATATGGCTGTTAATGCACAACAACCACAAGAACCATATATATGTACTAAGAGATTATTCTTACTGTTAATACACATTTGACATAGGTTTCATAACTTTATGCCTAAAAAAACATAGTAATGGCTCCGGACAGTTGGAGAAACATACAGACGGACATATTCACGGACGGCTAAACGCTAAATTTATATCTAAACCTAAGGTTTGGCGGGGGCTAATATTAATTATATTAACCAAAGACTAAACATACATTAATAGCTATTTTTCATTATTAAAGAGGCATTAACTCTTGTGTTACTGATCAAATCCAGACGCGTCAGCGCACTTTCGCTTCGTTCATAAATTTGTATGCCGTATTCTTCAACAGGATTAATAGCTAGACAAACAATTACATATTTAACACTACATGGAAATTGTTCGAAACATATGAATCGTATAATTATAGTTTATTAGTACAGTAAGGCCCATTACTCTGGTAACAATAGTTGTTGTGTTATGCCCACTTTTCGAATGAAGAAATCAGACGAGCGTGTGCATTTACTCGACTCAAATCATGTCCGGTTTCCATTAATTACTAGGTACATTTTAACGCATATGAACCGGTTAATATTACCTTGAGAAGTTGAAGCCAAGGAATGAACATATCCAGTCAACAGTTGTCTTGTCGTAGAATGATCCAATTTTTCTCCAGATATTTTTATATTTTATTTCAACCTCGCCATCAAAATTAGTTTTTCCTCCAACGAGACGAATTTCAGTATCTGGAAATGAAAACATTTCATATTTATAATTGTTACACCTCATTTGCATATTTTAACATGTAATATAAAACACGTAGCATCATAAGGTCACGTTGAAGTGTAACAAACTGAATCATGACTCAAATCGGTTTGCTTCCTTGTCGGAGTAAAACTAAATGAAATTAATGAGACTTAAAGGGGCTGTACTCCGTATGATGAAATAGCGAAAAAAAAAGTCGAAAACTGATATAAACTTGGTATCGATGTGTACAATGCATTGAAACTTACTAACTGAAGTACACAATAGTATACAATTCATTTATTTTTCACAGTGTGTTCGTATTTCCCATTTAAAAAGTTTACTGGGTATGTCTACCTAGTACAATCCATTCCTTATGCGTGATTCGCCAGTTGATGTTATCACGTGATATAAACAAGTTAGGTATAGAGCTAACAGTTAAGTATAGTCTTCGTAGAACAGTGGATGCCGCACTTGACTGCAATTTTGGCGGCCCCGGTTCGAACCCGGTCTCCGAATTGATTTTATTTGTACAGTTTGGTTGTTTTTTACAATTTTGATATCAAAGAGTGAAATATTTTATTAAATAATTGTCATGAGATTCGTTACAGAAAAATACTCTTGGTGCCAATCTGGTGTATAGTCCCTTAAGACACAATGAACACAAAATTGGCTAGAAGACATGTTGTTTTGGATAATAAAATGGGAACGAAATATACAAGCGTACATGATTCAATGCCAACTAGAGTTGATTGGATAGGTTAGACAAAATGTCTTTTCTAAAATTGTCTTACTTGTGTGTCTTTGATATATCCTCGTCTTATTCTTTAAAATTGTGAGGGTTATTCAGGAAAAATATCATTTTTCATAGTTCGATCAATTGTTGGATTTACTTTACAGAACCGTGTTTTGGGATCGAATAATTAATATCTGAATATTAACAGACAACATTTAGGTTCGTGACCATCAGCATACATGTAGGTAATAGTTCATAGATCTAAAGTTCTAAGAGCGTGTTCAAGTTCACACTTCCTTTTGGGCGTTTTAACATGTCTATGTCTAACATATCTTTATTTCTTTATGCTTAAACCTTAAACACTACATACTTAAAGCCTTGCAGTTAACAGTAGCTACATCAGTGCCGTTGCATGAAGATTCTTGCCAAGGTGATGATTTACAAGCTGACAAGTCCCACTCCTGTCCGGTGCAGAAAGTGCTGTTGATAATGTTCGATAGGTTTCCTCTTCCAAACGTCGAGCCAGTTAAAACAGATGCGTTCCTAAAACATGTTAAGTAATTTTTGGCATTAACTTGCATACTCATCCATTAAACCTCTCTGCTGCTTTGCATCTTAAGGGTCCATATACCTATATTTGTCATAGTTCTATCAAAAGAGAAATTTTGCAGTTTGACTTATGTCTACATAAATGAAACAATGCTTTTGATTGTTTGATATTTACATGAAAATGAATTTAAAGATTACCATAAACGTATTCCGGCTTTCCGGCATACAACATCGGCAGCATCATTGTCGAAATCATCCGCACAAATAGTTCCCCATTCCCCCTGGTGAAGAACTTCAACACGTCCGGAACGTTCACTTGTCCCATTCACCAAACGAACAGTACTGTCTGATGAAAACCATTACACATAACTTGCATTACTTTTGGTTCGCTTTCATAATAAATATTTAAAATATTTATACCGATGCTTACAGTCCTTAAAAGTATATAAGACACAAGTTTTGAAACACATGTTAGTCTTTAGAAAGTAAAATTCAGTGGAAAATGTAAAGAATAATGGAACACTTACTTTGTTACCTGAAAGTATCTTACTATTCGTACATTCTATTTAAATCAGCCGAGTGTATTGTATTGAAAATAAAAAGGAAAGAATAAGTAAAATAAGAATCTTAAATGACATACTGCAGGTGATTTGAACATTTTCGCAAGACATTTCTTGTCCCCAAGTATTGGAATTGCAGTCGGAGAGGTCCGTTTCATTTCCATCACATATAAGGCCATTTATCGATGGACTTTTCATCGTGTAGCTCGGTGACAAAACGTATCCACTACAGAAGCAATAATGCCATTAATTATAGTGATATTTCGGTAAAAATAAATTCATATGTGTATTGAATTAATTAAAAAAGTTCCAGAATTATTCATAAAATCTGGCCCCTGGATACATGTGTATTGTATTTAACCACAAATATAAAAGAAACGTAACTTCCTGCCTTACAGATAATAATAAACCATGTTAATAATAAAGACGTATGTTACGTACTTTTGAGTAAACCCGATTTTGTTGCATATCATGGTTGCTTCATACGTTGCAAAATAGTTATTCATGCATATTCCAAGCCATGTGCCATTGTACAGAGCCTCGACTCGACCAGACTTGATAGAATTGCCATCGGCCAAGCGATACATTGTATTCCTCCCTAAAAATTAATACGTGCAGTAATTGAAACGCAAATGTATAAGATCTTTTGAAATGCCTTTGCATTAAGATAACTGTGTATTACTGATTACTTGAATTATCTAGTCATTTGATAGCTTATCTAGTCTAGAATCGGCAAACATTGTCAGTTTTAACTACATAGTTATGCATTAGCTATTTTTAAAACTGAAATACGACAATTGAAAATGAGTCTTAACGTATTTTGTTTCTGACATGTGCGTGTTTAGCATCATATAAATATTTGTATTCACGAAATGAAAATCGCATGGAAGGGCCCTTTGACCATCAAGGAAAATATTCTGATAAAGTTTCATGAATATTTGACCATGTATAATGCATCAAGTATGTTCCAAAGATTTTTCTAAGATTTGACCTAGTGACCTATTTTTTGACCCCATGTGACCCACTTTCAAAATAGGTCGAGATATGATAAAGGGGAACATTCTGACCAAGTTTGAACATTTTCTGATCAATGCCTACCAAAATATGGTACCGGACGGACGAACAGCCGGACGGACGGACGGACGGACGGACGGAATGACGGACGGACAACTCCCAAACAATATCCCCATCCCGAAATCTTCCATTCGGCGGGGGATAATTATTTGATCTTTCCTTAAACTATAGTCAAAGGTTTTGCACACTGACGAATCCTAGACTATATCAATACCTTTGTCAGACAGACAAACGAGTTAAACTATTGAAACTGGTAAGGGAGAACAATGATCAGTGTTATTTGAAAACACCGTGGTTATAGAGTCGAATAGAATATCCGAATGGTCCGTTAGCTTACACAGCGGTGTGAATGATAGTGCGTTCGCTTCGGGTGCGAAAGGTGTGCGGTGGGACGGGTTCAAATCCCGGCCACGTTAAATAGGATGACGTTAAAATATGGTACCAGTAGCTCTTTAGCCTAGCACTAGGCATTAAAAGGGCAGAACTTAGAAAATGGTGTACTCAGTACTGGTTCCGTCCAGAAAGTTGAATTCCGGTTATCGGTACTTTTCACCGAGCACGTTAAAGTACCAATAGGTATTACACCCTAACCTTTTGTATCACAATATCAACATCACTCTACAAAGTGTATTTTCATATGCATATGCATTTTTAAAACTAGTTCACAAGATGACCTAATTTACATAAATTTATAAATCAATACAGGACTCTTGAAAATATTTGAGGTGGAACGTAAACTTTAATATAAGTGGTTACGCCGACGCCGACGCTCGGGTGACTAGGATAGCTCTCCTTATTATTCGAATAGTCGAGCTAAAAATAATATATATATATATAATTTTATTATGATATATGGCCTCCGGCCCAATCATTTACATATACATATATATATAAATCAATACAACTGGTATGACAGGTCATGAAAATTATGCAATTCAATATTCATTATTCATAACGTAATATAGATAGTATAGATTGGTTCTATTTTTCAAACATATCAGTGTAAGTACATAGACATATTTAACAATGTGCATCATTTCTTATAATTTAACACATATGAGGTAATATTGATATACTATGCGTAAAATGGCAAGAAGTTTTATCAATCTCACATGCTGATATAACATTCAATTCATGATTAATACACTATGCACAATGACATAAATATATGCCTATACATAATAATCATGGAAATAATTATTTCGTAGTTTAAAAGCATGGTATACAAACATAGCAGTATTTCTTATAATTAGCTCATTTCTACTTGACATCAAATTATAAAATCTTTGCAATGTTGGAAACTCATGATACATGCTAGATATGTATTTAGCACGTAATTTAGAATAAAGGGGGCACACAAGAAGGAAATGAAATTCATCCTCGACAATACATTCACAATATGGACAATATCTATAGTCTCTATCTATTTCATAATGCCTCCCCTTTTCAATCATAAGATTGTGACAAGAACTTCTAAATCTTGCATAGAAGATTCTGACCTTTACAATATCAATAACATGTACATATAATGCAACTTCAAAGCTATCTTTGTAATTTGCAAAATGAAATAACTTGCTATTCGAGAATATCCTTTCTCTCCAAGTTTGCACGTATTGGTCTTTTAGCCTTTGAACATATTGATGCAAGAAAAGTTTCTCATTTGCAACAGATTGACATTCCCATACATATCCAAAACCATTTATATACAAATGTTTTCTGACATGTGTCACCCATGATTCAATGCCAAAGTTATCATAATACAAAAGCATATTATAGCATTTCCTAACATATCTGTCCAATATATGTAATCCAATATTTCAAACATCTTTTGGCAGACATAATAAACATAGGAAATCTCCCAAGATCAGTTAATATAGCATCATTGCAAGCACTGGGTGGGACTTTTAAATATCGTTTACAAGCAGTAACATGTACAGATTCAATACATTGCATATGTTTAAGTCCCAACAGCTCTGATCCATATAATAGAATAGGTCTTATTTTAGTATCAAATATTTTATAGTACATCGAGTAAGGCACATAACACAAATTCTGCAGAGAAACATAGATATGATTTAGTACACGTCTTGCCTTAAGGGCAACAGATTCTGACTTTTTATACAATGACAATCTGATTGTAAAATAAACACCAACATACGTAAAACCATTTACAACTTCTATACACCTGCTATTGAACACCCATTTCTCACTTCTGGCGATTCTACCACCATTTTTAAAAACAACAACTTTTGATTTATCAATATTAACCGAAAAGGCACTTTTTGTCAATGTAAAATTTGTATATGTCCATCCGAGAATACCAACATTTAATCGAATTTATCCAGAGCACTAAATTATACGTGTAACCTGTACACCTGTGTTTATGTAAAAATATGTAAACGCCATTATGAATACGACCGTTTGATTTCTACAGAATCATTGTATGATGCCTGTTATCGGATTGTCCTGTTGTCTCATTAAAACAAGTATCAGTTGAGAACAATCCGTTGTTGTAAAGAATAAAGATACTTTTGATGCATAATTTGTTTCTGATTTAAATGATTCATAGCAGTCATACAAAGTATTTAACACAAAATAAAATAAGAAAGTAACTTACCTCGAATATGTTTTAGTCAAAGTATTTGACACATCAATACAAATTCGATAACAAAATTTGTCAAATTCCAAAATTTAAAAAAACAACACTAAATTTAGTTTTGACATCGCATTTTTAATGTCCTTTAATTTTTGCGCCTCGATAAACCCCTTAAAACATTTAAATTTAGATATTATAATCCTTGTATATGCTATTATATAGTTATTCAATATTTATATACCTCCTTTAATCACCGTCAGCCAGAACGCAACACCAATTACCGAAGTTAGCAAACCCATATCCAATGTTTGTCCATTGCTAGCTTCCAGACAGATGTCCAAAAATCTGGACGACGGCCTTTTATTGTGTTTCCATTTGTCCAATCAAATCGGCGAAGAACAAACTTACTGATAGCGGCAAGCGAGACAAATCTATGGGTATTGCGATTTATCAGAACCATAGCCGTTTTCAAAATTCCCCTACTTCAAAATAGAGCCATTGCGTCTTTTCGTTACGTGATAACCTGACAATTTCGAAAATAGTTTTAACAACCACTTTGTTGTGGGGGTTATCTCTATATTTATTTCTATTGAGATATGGTATCAAAAACAATTCTCGAATCTTATGATTAGGTTCTTCTGAAAATAAATATAATTTTGCAATTAAAAAAGACAATGTTTTAAGTCCCAATTAATTACATACTAGAGAGATTTTATGATTGTGAAGCGAGTGTTTCTGAAACGGTTTGGTCCTCTATATTCTTTGCAGGATCGACTGTTTATATTCTCCAGCGACACACTCATAAGAAAACGAACTTGTAATTTTCGACGCAAAGACGCATTTGCCAATTATTTCCTCTATAAACAGACACATATATACACGTCCCAATTACTTAGACCCTTTACAAAGACAATAGTAATACAAAGATAAAACTATAGGCCACCGTAACCGGTTTTTTTAAAAAAAGACATCGGACATATACTGTACTCATATATGGACATTGCATGTGTATAACTATCAACAAAAATAGTCACCTTATAAAACAATAACCTTACAAATTGCACAAATTAACATTAATGGAATCATGCATACATAATTCTATTAAATTTTGTATTTGGGTAACGTTTGGCTGTACATTGATTGTACGACGCAACCGGAGGTTCCGTGAGCGTCAGCCCCAGAGAGAGCATCAGTCTTAATAAGTTGTCGGTGTTTTTAGCGTACACTGCTCTGTCGCACGGACCCCTTTATTAAGACACTAGACAGTTAAAATCTTCACTTGGTGGTGTCTGAAAGGACCTGCAGCAACAGTAAAATGCCTAGTATAAACTCAGGGACCCGCAACATATTCAAATTTGGTAAAATATACAACTTAAGTGCTTCGCCGGTCCTTCTTAAACTCTTTTCTATAACAGATGTCGTATTGTTTTATAAACAGCACATGCAATGAGTGTTGGTCTGACCTATAATCAAATATAATGTTAGCTTATCAGTATTGCAGGTTTGATCATATTGAAATGTCAGACTTCCTAAATTGCTTCCTGAATCTTTTCAAAAATTCCCTTTTAGATAAGTACGTCAATATCGCATTAATGAATACAACCTATATCAACAATTTTAAGCCGGATAATCTTTTTCTGTTTGAGGACACCCATGGTAGACTTTTTAGCCCTTAATCATTAATTCTTAATGTCAGCTCGATATCTTCGATCGGTACCATAACGAAATGTATTAATTTGTGCGGATAATAGAAATATAACAAAGCTCTACGTCTAAACATAACCATTAAATCCTTCCTCCGATAAGAAGTCTAAGAAACCCCATTGCTAATTCACACTCTATACATGAATTTATATGTTCCGTTACTTTCTGACACTCGCATCTCTTTGTAATTTGAATAAAAATGCATTGATTATAAAATGTTGCGAAATTTCTTATAAAATAAATAAAGACAAACATTTAAGTAATACGGTTTTCTTAAGAAGGTTGACCGCGACGTTGACCTTTCATACCTACTGACTTAAACAAGAGGATCAAGAGGACCGTATATAAAAGAGTCAACTCAGGAACATTTCCGTGCAAAAAAAATGAAATCGAGCCAATGGTGTTTGAACAAAAGAAAAGTGTTATCTTGGAAATCGGGCCAATGATTTATGAAGAGAAGATTTTCAAAGTGTTCCATATAGACATATAGTGGTTACTAGCTAAACGCCTGGAGGCCATGTTTTTATGAATCAATACTGGGTGATGGAATTTGACGGAGGGTCACCTATAAAAATACTTCCGTTTCTATTTCAAAGATTCCCATCGAAAACAAACAGTGAAAGATAGTCCTGCCCCTTGGCGGCTATGTTTTACAAAACAACAAGGGGTGAAGAAATTTGATAGAGGGTCACTAAAAACATTTATGAAATGAAGTTGAAATCATTTTGTTTGCCATTGCAACCACAGTTCTGCATGGAATAACTGTAATTGACAAAATCTGGAAGAGGACTACCAAGGGACATTCCTTTGAAGTTTGGTTGAAATTGTCCAAGTACTTTTAAGGAAAATGTTGACGATGGACGCCCGGGCGACGGATGACGAACAATCACCCTATCACAATAGTTAACGCTCATACAGTCGAGGGAATCAGTTGAACGAGGACAAACTACAACTGAAGTTTCATGATCCTAGGTGAAACTGCACCTTGCCCTTTGACCTACGTTGTTAAACGAATATAGTTATCTTGTTTTTAAAATGCAGCCAAACAATGTCTAAATATAACAGATATGGTGTATGGACATCGAATAAGTATCTATACAGATCTCACTGAACAGTAAAAGTCATATGTTCAGTCGTGCAAGATACATATGTTTTTGTGCACTTTTCAGTTGAAATAAATAATATTGTCAATAGCTTCAATATCCAAATCAGCTTATCCAAATATGTGAAATTAAAAAAATGAATCAGTTATTAGATATTCAATTCAAATAAACAATTTTATCTTAAATTATTTAAAAACTTTCTAAACGTCACAAACGTTAATATATTTTTTCCTTCTACTTCAACATTTTCAATAGTGGCTAAAGTTCAATTTAAACAAATATGTAGCTCGATAATGAAACTAGGACACTAAGGTAATTTCAGAGTGAGACTTAAATCAACTCATATCTTTTTTGAAAAGCCTCCTGGACGTTTAAAAGTGGCGGAATAACAAATTGAACGACGGAGTCTCTATCATAACAATATCGCTTTAAAAACAAACGTAAATAATGTCCTCTAGCATTAAATCGTTGATAACGGGGTGTCCTCGTTTGCCCGTTTATGATATTACGCATCAAAAACAAATCTTAAAAAGCCTCCAAAATGGGCAATTTATCTGTTGATGAAAAAGTCATTTGATATAAATCAAATCAAAAAATGATATATGTAAAAATAAATAAATATAAGCGATATCTTTTTTAACTAATGAATTTGTGCCTACTAAGTTATTAACTGAAAATAAAAAAATAAGCTAATATACATTTATATGGAAAACTACATAAACAAGCCCAGTAGCCCAATATTTATATCAATGTACACACAACCATATACTTATGCTTGAACATTAAAGTCAAATGAGTTAAACAGAAGTATGCATTTAAATAAAAACAAATATACAAACTTATATTTCGCCCCTAAAAAGCCCTCAAGACAGGTATGAAAATGTTGAACATTAAGATACGGTAAATTAAAGTTTGGTTTGATTAATCCTTTTGATGCAGATATCTAGGTATTGCCACAGTCTTAATGCTTTCAGTAGAATAGTGTTTCAACCGATTCGGAACTACTATTTATATACGAAACGTTTTTGTACGACAATGATGACAAACGCAAAGAATATACTGTTCATGCTGTTTATTTTTAATTTTTAATTGCATACCAAAGAACAGTTGGAGTTCAAGTCATGTCCACAAAACATGACTTCACAGAGTAACCTCAAACCTCCGCTTGCATTGTCTGGTCTGAATATTTCGAATGAAAACTTCGTCTCATTTTATAATTGAAAAATGATATGTGTGTTTGTGTCAGTCGAGCAGCTGCAAATTTAGTATAAGAACATTGGAAATATACGATTTCAACTTTAGTTGCATATAATTTAACGCGCTATTATTATCTGTGTGTTCTATGTGTTGGGCGTTTACCCTGTGCCATTAAACGGGGTTTATGTTTAAACTTTTGCCTTCTGAGCTTGTTTCTGTAGTTTTTCACATAAATATTTGATACTGAAAATGTTAATTGAACAGTATAGTAACGCTGTTCTGTTAAACTAATAATTTGGTGTTACCTTTATGTAATGCTGAAATTTTAAAACAAAATATTCAATGTCTTTCGAACGTCTCCAAAACGCTACATACCCATCATTGATATGATAATGCCGTTGTTATTGATCTCCGTTGAGCTGCACTGTTTGGATATAGCACAACTGTACTCGCATTTGAATTAACCAATCGCTGACTAGCGTAAAAACTTTTGCATAAACCGGCTTGTTAATGGGCAAACCATTACTGTAGCTCGCGACAGGAAAGATGAAATTAGGATCCACGAATACTAATACGTGGAATCCATACCTTCCCAAATCTGTATGAATTTACGTTATTCATTTATATCTAAAGAAATAAATATTTTCCGATGTATTATTGTTATGTATTTACTGTTCGTACCAATAGTACCAAGTTCACATTGTACCATATTGAAGAGGGTTTTCTATAGTTTCGTCTATACATATTCTCGCCTCCAACATTAAGGACGCAACGCCATTAGCTCACGCGGCAACCCCATATTTTCCCTATTGGGTCACCAAATTTATATCGTACCAAAATGGCGTCTATATTGTCGATTCCGTTGAATATCCCGATGAATAAATGAAACATTTAAACATGTAAACCAGTTGTGGACGTGATATTTACGATTCGGTGTTAGTATGGGACCCGATAAGGGATATACGGGGCAAAGGAAACCATATCGGGTGATAGCAGACCGTAACTTAAAAATGAGTGCACACGATAGTAAATGGACCTTGTCCTTCACAAGATAGTACAAAATAGTTACTTCACTCACTACGGTTATGATTGAAAATATAAATACACTCGCGCTGAAGTGTTCGTGAATGACTCGGGCTTGGATGTAAAACATGAAAAGCCAAGCAATCAAAACTTTCTGATATCTTGTTGGGAGGTATATGAATCAAAGGACATATCCAAAGAGATCATTAACACGAGGCACACTTAACAACAAACACCGTCCACATTAATATTGAAAAAAAATCTTTATCAAGCGATGTTAACGAGTAATTAATTGTACAGTTTAGGCGAACTGTTAAAGGGAATAAACTCAAGCTCATTTATCAAAAAGCAGCATATTGAATGATTCAAAATATTCAGTACATTTATGACAAAAAGAACTTATACACCCACAGTTGGTAACTCGACTTAAATCCTGAGTTAAGTCTTAAATGACCTAGGATTGCCAATGAAAATGTGCTTTTTAAATCATTTAGGCGAAGCAATTTTTTTATAGAAACACAAATAAAATAAAAGCTAAGAACATCAGGTTTCTTGATTTCTAATCAATCTTGTAATACCCAAGGTTTTCACATACATACGAAAGCACTTAAACTAAAAGCTTAGAAAATCTTATTTTATATATTTTGCAGCAAAAGTTGTTCAACTTTATTTTACACTAAAACCATTTTTGACGACATGTGATCTAACGTTTTCGCGCAAAATTTACGTAAGGTCACATCCGAGACAACATTGATTGTTTAAATTTAAGTTCGATCTTAACAAAATTATTCTTTTTTGGTAGTAATTTCGTATGCAACGGTTCTTAACAGTTAACAACTGTATACAAAGAAGCGGAATACGGTTCTAAATATGACAAAGTATATGTTAAAAGATGAAACATAAATCCCCTAAATGGCAAAAGAGATACATGTTTTCTTTGTTGATCTCATGTATATCTATTTGTTCATGGGCTTGTATCAAAATTGAATTGTGATAATATTACAATCAAGTATGTTTGGATAAAACCAAACTTTTTTATCAAGTGCTTCCTAATTTCAAAACTGTGTACAATTATGTCCATGTCCTTATTGTTAATTATTCAAATTAAAACCTTTAGTATTTATATAACAAATGTAAAACAAATACAAAAACTGCAATAGCATTTACGACAAAATAGCGTTAAAACTATGTAGCGGCATATGAAACATAGTCCGTGGTCTAGTCATGAACGGTAATCGATGCTGCTTTTGACAAACGTTTGAAATGGTTAATATAAAAGCGAAATTGATCAAATAAACTAGCTCAAATTCTTTTATCATCAATTGCGTTATCTGAGGTCATTTGCACAATTTATAAAGGATTGCTGAACAAACACTTGTCATGACATTATCTTTGGTAATGTCAAACTGGAGATTAAGTTCAACTAGTATTTAGAAGATCAGATCTCCACCCTAATGCAAACACAGAATAGGCAATATAGTATCCTCTTACATCAGTAAGTACAAAATATTACTTTTCAAAAACATCTTAAACATGAGTGTTTGTTATCGCATGTGATCTCGGAGGGATATAGATTGTACTCATTTGTAAAATTTTAAATAAAACATTTATTATAGGACTGACATTCCATCATGTCGTACAACTTATTCTAGGTCAATTAAGAATTTTACCTGTATTCAATGCTGTACATGCCCCTCCACCGTGCCTCTTTCCATCTGGATAGCAAAACATTCTAAAGGCACCAAGTTTACATCCGCCGAGCACAAATCGGTATCCTTCTTTGCAAGTGACCGTAACAGTGGCTGAAAGATTAGTGTATCCGTACTCGACTGAATTTGTGTTTTTAATTTCTGTTACTGAATTTGGGTTTCCGCAGCCTGAAATATAGGCAGAAAATGATAAGAAACAAAGAGATCCGTTCTCACGAAGAGGGTAGGGAGTGGTCTAGTGGTATAGGTGTCAGTCTCTCATCCAAGAGAATGTTGGTTTGATCCCCACCAGGTGTTCTTTCCCATGACCTCTCAAAAAGGGGACAGTACTGGTTTCTGCCCAGGAAACGGGCTCGAGAGTAATTCTATAAGCTCAGCTTTCGTTACAATCGAGTTTAAATAAATTAGTTCATCTTAATAAAATTAACTGAACATATTTATGTAGTTGTTTGTTCTATAAATACATAAGAAGTAAACCTGTTAATGTAACTACGTATCAACCATTCCTGGTGGGTAGACGGCAAAGCAATAAGCATTATTGTCTTCACGGGTAGGCTGAAGATTGTGCACGTAGAAATCCCCACAGTTCTTCACATCGATATTGAGTCGTAGGTCACATGACCCCGCGTATTTCTGACACGCCTCGCGGGACACAATTTCGTCTGAGGTAATCTGGAGTCTATTATATTGAATTAATATTTGTTTTGTGAACAAACTTTACAGTTATAAGTTAATTAAACATGGATAAAAAGGCTAAACATTATGAGGGAATAATCTGATTTTTTTTCTTCTGAATGGCATTTGCTAAACAAAAAAATGAGCTTTATGTTAGTGTCCAAATTTCCCTTTGTCGCTGCAAAGGATATTGAGGAACATATAGGAAATTGGTATAGTACCGTGTAACCTTCATCCCTTTCGGGAAAAGTTGGTATACAAAAATCATATTTTCAAAAATCAATATTTAGGGCCATTTTAATTTAAGACTTCGTTATTTAATAAAGTATACATTTTTTAAAACACAATATATGTCAGATTTTATCGTGCAACGTAGAAAACATCAAAAGCATTTTTCT
Source organism: Mya arenaria (assembly GCF_026914265.1). NCBI lineage: Eukaryota > Metazoa > Mollusca > Bivalvia > Myida > Myidae > Mya > Mya arenaria. Next base: position 5,380,750 of record NC_069123.1, on the reverse strand, counting down.
ACAATTTATGAACTAGTCCAAAAGTTAAAGCTAAATTTTGGACAATATTAAATATAGTCGGCGCCTACTAATGATGCACATAACGCACATGTATTGCATTCTCATTTTTAATCACCGTTGATATATTTACAATACCGGAATACGTTAAAAAACGTACTTACCAAATAGGTCAAGTCTTTTAAGATATCCACCAGAAAAAAAACTAAATAAGTTTCATATTATAACATTTCACACATGTGTGCGACTCGAACTAACGATCACTAGTTACTGTGAGTCTACATCTATACCCTGCCATATAAAACATCGGCATCATAGTTAAATAACATATTTGCAATATTTTTTTCTGAAGATTGGGAAAAAATATCATATATTTTGCTTTAGGAATGGGTCTGATAGTCGGACCCGTGGGTACTATAGAAAATGCCCTGGTTATTGTTAATTAAACATGTTTTTAAGATGAAATTTCCTTGAAACATTAAAGTAGTTAGTCACTGGATACAGTATAAGTATTGTGGATACCATCATAGAATATCTTATGCCTGCAGCTTGGTATTACATTAAATGGTTTAATGTCCCATCCGTAGACACTTACAACACATGGTACATTTACATCGTATCTATTTCTAACAACTGAACTAGTGAAAAATCTTACATTTGGTGTTCATTGAGGAATTTAAAACATATACTGATTGACACCATTATATTTCAATGAATTTTCACCTTTGAAAGTTGCAACTTAAAACTGAACTTAAAAGGTCCGATTATCAAATTACAATTACATTGTATAAAGTTGTCTTACTGAAATTTAGAAATATTAAACATCTTGTACTTCATTTTTGTGTTCTGTTGGAATTTTGCAACAAGAGATGTTTATACTAGGTTTGTAACTGATTTTTAAGTTTATATGTAAATATATAGTGTGCCTTTTGTCCCATCCGTACACACTTCAGACTGGATACAGAAAGTGATCTAAAAAATTTATGCATCAAGATAATGCTGAAATATTGGTATGGCCTTGTTTGTTTTTGATTCTGGTGTTAGAAAAAAATCACTTTTATTTGCTTCCTTGGGCTTCTAAAAATGGTAGATCATTTACAAGCAGTCAAATTCAAAATAATACCATGACATTTATGGTTAAATCTCATTTATTTCTACTAAAGAAGGAACAAAGTCAATTCTTTTGCCCATAACTGTTTATTTGGCACCTAGGCAACAAGCCTGGCTAAAAAAAAGCATTATAAAAGAGTTCTGTCACATTATCAAAGGCATTTAAATATACATCACGAAATTAGTAATTTGTGATACATAAACCTCCCTGAAAAAAAACTGGAGCTCGAACCTAATGATTTTATTCGAATTATTATAAAACCATGACCCTACTGTTATGGAACGTATGTAATATGGCTATTTGAATACTTTTATTTTTTACCGTTTGTGAAACACTTTTTGTCATTATATCGTGACCAAGGCGACTGACAATGGATTACTTTTTTTTCAAATGTCTGACAAACGGAGCTGGCTCATTGTTTTTGCAATGTTCTTTTTTTTAAAGCATTTTGGACGCACATACCATATTTAGTTGTAACAATGGATAACATTTTGCAATGTAATATATCAACAGATGTCAACAATATACCGTAGTTAGGTACGTAATATGCATATGAGTTAAGTAATGGTGACAATGTATCAGTTGAACATGTATCATGAGTGAATTATATTAAGCAAGGAATAAATCACATTATATCATATATACGGTCTGTTTAAGGAACGCCATATACTGTTTTGAATACTGATCGTTGGTATAAACGATGAAAAATGTTGATATAACCCATTTGCGGTATTCATTTCCATTGCATTATTTAAACGCCACATGTTTCGAAAATGGTCAGTGGTAAATACAAAATATATGTTTTCGTAGTCGGAATTGAATGCCTATTGCTTTGATAGAAAAACAAAACATGTTATAGTATTGATATAAAATCATTGTTTCATTATGGAATGTTATAAGGGAGACTAGAAAAAATATAAACAAGAAATGTATCTTAAAAACGATTATCGGCGCATTTCACGAACAGAAATGACTTTATCAGTAATGGGGCTGGTATGGATGCATCAAAATTTACGACAATAATGTTTTATGAAAGTGTTGTTTCTGCAAAAGCTTATCGCATGGGATAAAAATACAACAAAAAACAAACTTTTTCAGTCACCAACAAACATATTTATTATCTCTGCTTACAGTTATTATATTTGATAGTGGTCATGAACTCGTTTGTGTTTATAAATAAAGACCTAAAGACAACCGGTTCTTTGCAGCAATACTCGGGCTGACTATTCGTGGTTGCAGATTGCAGGCACTTTAATTTGAGAGTTGGTGTTCATGCCTATGATCAATTATAATTTGTTACCGAAGTTTAAGCATTATGTTGAATGTTATGTATTATACTGCAACAAAAAACGTTCTATTTAGATAAATACGCGTCTTACTCAACGAGTTTTTAACGGTAGGAATGATATTTGAAGCTTCTCATCGTAATGCACACGGAAAGTTTGCATGTCAGTCTCTTTTCAACGTGTTTTTGGGGGGGGGGGGGGGGAATCGGTTGTTTTTCAACCTCCCGGTTCTTTCGTAATGGCAAATTTCAGCTTCTGGTCGGTGCATTTTGTCTCAATATGCAGAAAAGGTCAAAAGCATAAAAGTTATATTTTTCATGTAGATTGGAATCTTACCTTATTAGAACAGTAAAAATTATTAGATTATCTCAATTATTTTAGGAACTATGCTCTATTGATGAGGTCCGTTTGGAATTAATGAATTTTTGCACTTGTTCACCTTATATTTATTTATATATTTTACTAATTTTCAGTCATGAAAAATTGTGGAATATTTTTTAAATGACATGTATTCACTATCTTGACCGAAATAAATAAACAATAAAATAAAAAATATATATATTAAAAAAAAAAAAAATATGAAACAAGAGCTGTCACAGTATGTGACGAATGCCCCCGAAAGTGACATTGACCTATGACAATGTCAATACATGAAAAGTTGATCTTGCCTTTACGTGTCAAATACATACGGCAAGTTATTTTAAATAACCTCTGAACATAAAAAAATATCACCCATACTTGACAATCTACACTGTTATGTCCTTATATTCAGCATTCCATTGTGAATAAACACTAAGTGTATCTTTCACCTTAGAGGTAGGATATGGGTCTTGTACGCGACACGTTGCCTTGGTGTGACAAACACATGTGGCAAGTTATCTTAAAGTCTGTCCATACAAGAGAAAGTGACAGCCCGGACAGGACTAACTATACTCTGTGTCCTTATATGCAGCATTCCATTGTGAATAAACTTTAAGTGTGACATTCAACTTAGAGGTAGGGACATGGGTCTTGCACGCATCACTTCGTCTTGGTATGTCAAACACATGTGGCAAGTCATTTTAAAATATGTCCATACAAGAGAAAGTTACATCCCGGACACGACAACCTATATTCTATGCCCTTATACATGCAACATTCAAATGTGAATAAACACCTAAGTGTGACCTTGACCTTAGAGGTTGGGACATGGGTGTTGTACACGACACCTCGTCTTGGTATGTTAAACACATGTGGCAAGTTATTTTAAAATCTGTTCATACAAGAGAAAGTTACAGCCCGGACACACCAAACTATACTCTGAGTCCTTATTAGCAGCATTCCATTGTGAATAAACACTAAGTGTGACCTTGAACTTAGAGGTAGGGACACGGTTCTTGCACGCGACACATCGTCTTCGTTTGTGGAACACATGTGGCAAGTTATTTTAAAATCTGTCCTTACAAGGGAAAGTTACATCCCGGACACGACAACCAATACTCTATGTCCTTATATGCAGCACTCCATTGTGAAAAAACACTTAAGTGTGACCTTGACCTTAGAGGTAGGGAAAACGGGTCTTGCTCGCGACACATCGTCTTGGTATGTGGAACACATGTGGCAAGTTATTTTAAAGTCTGTCCATACAAGGGAAAGTTACAGCCCGGACACGACAACCAATACTCTATGTCTTTATATGCAGCACTCCATTGTGAATAAACACCTAAGTGTGACCCTGACCTTAGAGGTAGGCACACGGGTCTTGCACGCGACACGTCGTCTTGATTTGTGGAAAACATGTGGCAAGTTATTTTAAAATATGTCCTTACAAGGGAAAGTTACAGCCCGGACACGACAACCTATACTCTATGTCTTTATATGCAGCAATCCATTGTGAATAAACACCTAAGTGTGACCTTGACCTTAGAGGTAGGGACACGGGTCTTGCACGCGACACGTCGTCTGAGTATGTGGAACACATGTGGCAAGTTATGAATAAACACTAAGTGTGACCTTGACCTTAGAGGTAGGGACACGGGTCTTGCACGCGACACGTCGTCTTGGTATGTGGAACAAATGTGGCAAGTTATTTTAAAATATGTCCATACAAGGGAAGGTTACAGCCCGGACACGAGTTATTGAGCCGGACACACGGACGGACGGACGGTGCGATTTTAATATGCCTACCTTCGGGGGCATAAAAAAGAATGTATTACTGTATCCAGGCAATGTGACGCGCACCTGTGATTCCAAAATGACTTTCCAATATCATTTGATTTTCCTGCAACTGCTCAATTGATGGCAATGAAGAAACAAATCCTTTGGCATTTAGATGATGTGATTTTATACCAGATATAATGCGACAGTTTTGCAAAACAGTTGTGAATTAAGCAATTTCATTAATTATAATATATTTCCTATTAAAATGCGATATAATTTTAATTACCCGTGCCAATGGAATCATTGAAAAGGCTGGATCAAGGGGTTTGTTATTCTGTTCCGGTTTAAGAAATGGCAAATTTACTAAAAGGGGAGGTAACTCAGATATTCCTATGCGCGAACATTTTATAAAAACTCTGAACAAAATTAAATCATTTAACTTAAACAAACAACATTTTCTGTGTCTGTTAGATAGTATGAAATCCTATTTTCACATTTGATAATTAAGTTAAGTTTATTATCTGTTTAATAATTAAAAAAAGGTATCGGTATTATTAAGTGTATACATATTAAACGGCGTCCTTTTTTTTAATAAATTAGCATTCAGTAGTATTTCTGTAAGCTCTTCTGTCTCCTGGTTATATTTTCCTTTTATATCTTTGTTTTATAACTCATTTGTTCAGGAAACAAGTATGTTTCACATCCACCACTCTTATATTTTCAAGAAAATATCTCATGATAATACGGAAACGATACATATTCCATTGTAAAATTCATTGTAAATAGCTGACATTTCATTAAACTTTGAGGATTCAAGTTCAATAACTTAGGTTCATTAGCTGGTTTCTAAAGATTTAAAATACAAGCAATCACTAATGACATAAGGATCATTAACTTGTTTTGGTATATTGTTGTTGGACAATTCTTTAAAAACGTATGGAGCCGGGCTGTACCATACCCATGGTGTCACTTAGTGAGCATTACTCAGATATTTGTTTGTCATCACTGCATTGCCATCACCAATATTTCCCCTACCTGTATCGTGATTGTGATATGGACGGGGTCGACATTGTTGATATATTGTAACCTTCATGTGAAAACTATTGATCGATATTTGATCATGGCAAAAGAAACATGAATTTTAATTATTCAGTTCTCAGACTCAGACTTTGTACTTTAATCAAAGTTTTTGAACTTTCGTTTAGCAAATTTCAAGAACATTTTAAGTTCATGGAGAAGAAGACATTGCATTCTCTTGAACCATTATTCGAGAATATCTCGCAGTTATAACAGTATCTTTATGAAAATAAAAATGTATAACGTGCGAGGCCAATGGTGCAATATATCCTTTCAGGGAAAAGCATAATCGACTTGGAAGCGGTCGACTTGTCTTACATACATATGCCCTGAACCTCCACACGGAGAACTGGTTATACCAATTTGCATATTACCAAGTACATCAACGTACTATGAACGCACTTCCACCTACAACAGAACGCTACAATATGTTTTTGAAATTCAACACCATCCATCTGCTCCCACAATCATTACTTATTTATTCTGCTTGCTAGGATACACCAAATTCAATAATGGCTGAATACTAATTTACCAAAATGAATGGACGGCCAATTACCACGCTAACGCCCGACCCCGTCATTCTTTAAGCTTGTAATGTATTTCATCTTAAAGTCATATGATACAAATAATAACTTTATAGCTCTATAGCGACATTTCAGAAGTATATTACAACATCGTGCAATACCAACAACCCATGCTACAGATTGGTCTCTACTTGTAGGCAGTATGAATTAAATTATTCTGTTAATTAATGATAATAGTGTATGTACGGAGTGTATCTAATACGGTAAATTAGTTAAAAAAAAGTATTTTGCAATGTATTATATTATATGTAGTTTTGTTTTGCTTTTATGTTAAATACATGATGAGCAAATACACTGAACAAACGAGATGAGCAATCTTTATTAAAAGCTAAACAATTTGAGGACAGAAAGACCCAGCACTAAAACTAATACACATAAAAGTAAAAGTACAAAAATAAAAAAATAAATTACCATGATCACATTGTATGAACAGACTTCTACGAAATAAAAGATCATATATCAAAAGTTATAGACAAGTTAGAAGTTTGCAAAGCAGTTCAAATCTATAGTATCTAAAACAGAGGTCCATAAACAAAACGGGTATTTCAAAGTCCAAGTCTTGTCCTAGTTACGAAATCTTTCGTTGTAGTAAGATCCTTGTATTGTCTTAGTTACGAAATCCTTGGTTGTAGTAAGATCCACGATCGTCCACAGGGAGGTACTCGTACCTATCACCGTCGGTTGCATGATTTGATCTGAAATATAGTATTGTAAATGGATACAATGTTTCGAGCTGTGCATGTTTGTGGTTGTATTTTGTCATAGTAGTGTTGAGATCAAATTCTAAACCAGTATGGACCTTATTCGAAATTTGGATGTTACACAATTTATCATATTGATTCAAACCATAATTTGCCTTCATTTGAACGCATATTATTTCACTTAAAGTACTAAAAACCATTCCATACATCGTAATAGTTCTAACAGATGTTCATAAATTAATTGATATTTTGAATAATTATCCGTAGTTGTGCACGTTACCCCACCTATTGTACACGGTCCCCTCGTAAGTATGCGGCCTATCCTTAATGCCTTTCTCAAAAGCAAGCTGGGGACCAGACAACATCGGTCGCGGGATTCTACTGGTTTCATGCTTTTGCTTCAGTTTTTGCAGCGCAGTTTCATGCACGTCTCGGTACACATTGTCCTTGTGTTTTGGCTCCAACATTCCGATAGGTTGGGTGAGTCTTTTCTTATTCTGCCGTTTGCATACCACGACCGCCATCACCAAAATTACGAATAGAAGCAGTACACCGGCGAAAGTCGATACAATCAAAACAATCAGAGATGTTCCTGAAAATATGTAAAGGGGTTTATTGTGTTATATATGTCAAGTGTTCAGTAAAATGCATATTTTAATAAATTGTGAATCGAGTAGTAGACTAGCAGACAAATACCTTTCAACAGCTCGTCTGATGAAGAATTCAAACTGCTGAAATACAAAAAGTAATCATTAGCACACATAAATATTAGTTGTTTTTAAAATATGTTAATAAATTCAACATAATATTCCATATTATTAATATGCAGATATTGGGTTTTACGTATTTAAATAATAGTAGACAATAGTTGCCCGAGTTCGATTCCGTGTTTAGTGACAAATCGCTTAGATGGTCGGTTAAAAGTAATAACTGTGCATACATTTATAGTATTTACGTTTAAAATAAAATAAATATTGTATTACAACAACAAATTATACATTACTAGTGGTATATGTATATCACACAAGTTATGGATACATTGAAATACAAAACAAAATTAATAGTATTCGAAGTAGTATATAACATTATTGTTATAATGCTTAGTTTTGATTGAGGTGCAATGGCATAGCATAAATTAAAACAAAGACAACCGTTAACATATCATCCATACAAAAAAGCTAGAACACATACAAGCGTCCTAACCATCACAACACTAAATTCAGTATTTCTATGTTATTAAATTGCACTTTACCTGCATGTCGGTGTACCATCCACGACCTCACATTTAAAACCATGTTGACAAGGCTTGAGAGCGGTAAATGCAGAGCACAAAATCAAGTCGTTTATTGCGCTGTTTTTATTTGTCACATCGACTGAAACGAGTTTTTTGTTTATTCATTTAAGTAAACATTGAATCACAATTGCCTGAAATAGATGCCCATAACAACATAAATGGTAGTCACAGAATAAAGATAATATAACTGCTTTATTTTGGACATAGAAGCAGACCAAACAATAACTGTCAAATCACTGTAGTATTTATACAGTCACTGGAAAGTGTAGCTGCATGGTCTAACTCTGCAGTAACAGAAGGTAAACTAGTTTACAGATGTTGCTATGAACATATACAAATAAACGAATGTTGAACGTGTACTGGATATTTTCTTTCAAGCTAAAGATACTCTCAGGTTAACTGTGCTGATACAAACAATTAGTGAGCATTCACCGTGCTAGTAAGTAAATTTGTTAAATCAACTATATTGTTACTGCCCTTTTAAGTTTTAAGAAAATGGTATTACCATCTTGGTCTCCAACACCAACTCTCAAAACGTTTGCCGGAGTATTAAAGACCTTAAAACTGGCGGATTGGCTTAGTTCAACTAAAGCAACAGACAAAGCCTTCTCTACGAAGTCGTCTTTTGACGTCACCATGACAAACTTGATGATTAAACTTCCTTCACTTAAACAGAAATTTCAAAACAATGCTTAAAGTATTTGCTTTTGTTAAAGTTTTTGTTAAAGTTGGAAAACAAAAAGCATATAGTTGCTTACAAAATGCTACCTTACTGCAGTATCATACACTTACAATAGTGTGTGTGTTCCATAAAACAGAACAAATGACAAAAAGTAACCACATGCCTCATGGTATAGCCAAGCTAAATTTAAACACTCTTATAAGTGATATTATTTACGGTCAAGACGTCATACGAAGTCGATTTGTAAATTGTATGGCTTAATTAATGTTTCATAGTGATTTATTAACATTATAATTTAATGTTCTATTAATGTTGTTCTTAGAAGTCAAGGGAAATATATTATCATCTTACCTCATCGACACAATTACTATCTTTTCGAGACCAATACCAAGTTTCTGTCGAAACTGAGTCTCTAGCTGTAGATTGAAATGCGTTTTACGATTATCAACATATTTTATTACGCACAATTCCTCTTAAAGGCCTTGTTTGAGCATTCTATAAGTGACCCCCACCCCAACCCCCAAAAAAACTGTGTAGTGTAGAGTACACAACCTCTGTTTATTGATCTTAATCTACTTGCCTTGATCCCTCTTATCAATTCTTGAATCTGAGTATCCTGCTGTACAATTTTGGAAGTTTTATTATAGAAATGGACCCTAAATGGCACTGAGCCAATAAACAAATACACATGAAATCGGCCCAGAAATGTGACACTAGTGCGATTAGCAGGAGATGCACAGTAGTGGATTACCATGCCAAACAGTTCTTAAACTAGGCCTTTAAGTTTAATACATTTATTTTACAGGTATTTAGTTTATGGTTATATTTTGTGTCCTTTAGATAGCTGCGATATAATTGAGCAACTTGAAATATAAAATTATTACTAATATTCGTATTCTTAATGCATATTACTCGAAGTGACACTCTTGTTCATAAATCAATACATACATATGTAAAATAAACATAAATTTTGAGTGATAAACTATAAACTACTTGCTAAATAATGTATTTATGGAAAATATTAATTACTATTAACAATATAATAACCGTGTATTTAATAGTCGAAAACTCAAAAATATTAAATGGTTTCTGAATGCTTAAGGATTTACTACGATTTACTATTGTCTCATAAGGTAGAAATACCGTGTTTGCTGCACATTTCTTTTATATTAAACTCGGTATACTTCATAGGCATCATTGTTATCGACATTTGTTTATCGTTTTTGGTATATTAAAACAATTGTATTAAATATTTTAAAGCTTATTTTGGAGTAATAGTGCATCGTTAAACGATATAATAATAAAATGAAATATATAATAAGACAAGCTATCTGATGCATTGTGAGAAATGTGTGACATTCCATTTCAACCATGCATTTTATTTTATTACAATGGAGCTACTGGCACAAAAGTCGAGCATTCAAAACTAAGCCATTTAACAATGACAAGGCAATGGCCCAAACGAAAGTTACAATACTTAAGTCAAATTTACCTTTATTGTCAGTTCGTCCTCATACGCATTGTAAGTTTTCGCGGAATCAAGATTTTCCCCGGGCAGTAATTTGTAGTCTAACCTTATGCTCGCTCTGTGTTTATCAAACTTTTCAGGAACTGAAAATCAAGCGATACATTTTGAATGAGTTGTTATATATATGGTATATTCTAACAAACTTTTGTAACCAAGTAAATGTACACAAGTTATTATACAACAACTCGTTCATAATAAACTGTCCAAGTAACACGGTCTCATTAAAAGTATTAGTAAAATGAACTAAATATGCCTAAATAATCCATAAGCTAATGTTTTTGTTCTATACTTCATAATATAAAGAGTCGCTTTTAAAATGTGTGTATGTGTGTAATTGTGAGTTATTCATATCTGAACAAAAACTATAACAAACGTACCGTTTGCAAGAATTTCCATGACGGAAAGGTCATTGGAAGCTGCAATAAAGTAATTCGTTAGGTAGCAATGTGTTTAGCGGCAAGCGTGGCATTGAGTTTATGTGGTATTGTTTTTAACAGTCAGCATAAATGTATAAATGTGTTATAGTTTACAAATAAGGTATAGGTTATAACATTCGATGAAACAAAACAAAAACAAGTCTATGACCTATCGGGTTCTGATTTCTTTTCTTACCGACGCAGGTTCCATTGTCGTTTGTTTCAAATCCCCTGACACACTCACAATCAGTCGATTTATATTTCATTGTGCAAACGGTGTTATTCACATCCGCACATGTGTTTGAATCGTTACAATCTGCAAATAAATCATTGTTTAGATATGGTATCTCTCCATGAAATGCAGAATAATACAACCTGAGCTACACATAATATAAAACAAGGTGCTCGAGTCTCGTGTCCAAACGATTGCCTACAACTGATTAAATAATAGGTATACTATTTCTAATCGAAATGGCTTAAATATTCCATCTTGGACTATTATTCTACTGCATCCCGTTTTCTTTAATGACATGATTACAAAAAATGTATATATCAGTTGTCGCTTGTCGGCTTATGGGTATTGACGAGCTTTTGCAGTGATATACATTTCATTCTTGTTTAGTGTTTTAGTTTCCATTATATCACATGCCTTTTACTGGGGCGATTGGTGAAGGTGAAACAGTGGTAAAGGTCCAGGCTGTTGTACTTAGAGTTGGGTCACATCGTAGCTGTAGGCTCGAATGTATCGTTCCGTTATAGTAGCATTGTCCCGCGATGTAACAGTACCCTTGCTGCGATTACAGAAAGTATACTTAGCATAATTTTAAGCAATTTTTCCCATTGCTTTACTTTCTTGTTTTCATTTCAGTTTGATTGTATGTACACAGTTCTTTGTGAAGAGGATACTTCACTATATATTAAACACATTTCGAAATATTCCTCTTTGATATACATGTATTGAATGTTTGTGCCACAAGTGTTTAATCCTATGGATGATTTTAGATCGTTAATAAATATGTGTTCCATTCTTAGATTAGATTATGACGAACTGTATTACCCTACATTTTAAATTGAAACAATGTCATGTTATTTAATTTCGCGATATGTACCCTTGACTAAAACGCCTTATATGGATTGCCTTAAAACAAAATGTGCAACACAACTACCTTCAACTCAAACGTAAATTCAACCTCCGACCCATTATCTCTGTTATAGGCTTGGCACTTTGAGTTATAAATGTAAAACATCTTCGAGTCGTTGCTGAAATTTTCCCCGTCGTTGCTAACGGAAACTCTCATTCCCTGAATAAACTTATGAGGACCTTCGTCCGATGACCTAGCTCTTCTAGTGATTCCGACAGGACAGACTGTTTCAATTATACTTTCTGTTTGCCCTGGGACAATAGCCGAACCATCGTCATGATCTGTTCCATTTATGTCGACCTGGTGAAGAAAATAAACTTTATCAGATATAACGCCTATTATTGCAGAAAAAAATAAAGTTATTTTTTTATGGTTATCCGATAAGTATAACGTTAAACTATTTGATGTTGTGCTCGTAATGTTGCTGTCCGTTAAGCATTTGCCGCTACTTCAACTTACAATAAATCTATCCATCTTGCATGTAATATTGTCTTCTGAAAAGATTCCGCCAAAAACAAATATGTTGGTACAGTCATTTTTATCCTCGTCACAAAGGCCTTCATCAAGTAACCCACTTAACAGCGGGGGTATATTCAGATCCAGAGAGCAATCGCTACCTCCGAAACCTTTGTTACATTGACATGAACCTGCAATGAAAACGGAGAAAAAGTCGTTAAAATAAGTATTATTATTTATTACAATTATTAGTTTTTGTTTGTTTAATGTTGTTTTTTTAATTCATTATTCCCGTGTTTGTTGTTTGCTGTTCTGCTGTGTTCGAAATAACTGTAAGGTTTGTCAGTTTCGACATCGCTAACATTTGACGTTATTTTACAAATCATATTCCTTCATAAGCAAGTAAAAGGCCAAAGGCGTGCTGATGATGAGCCTGTATCCAATGTTGATTTTGAGTAAAAGTACCAGTCAAAAATGCTTTTAAACTTAACCTTTATGATACATATCTCATCAAAGGCTTACCAAGGTGACAATTTCCATTGCCGGAACAATCGTTTATACACTGCAGCTTAACGGTCTCGACATGTTGTTGTACTTCTTTTAATGCATTCAATTCTGCTTGTAAATGGGCATTGTTGACACTGTTTGTTGCATTCTTAAGTTCGTCCTCCTTTGTCTTGATAATTTCTTCGACCACACTTTCGTTCCTGCTTACAGCCGTTTTACAGGTTTCTTGCATGGATTGTCTCGCAATCGAAGCCCACTCAGTGCTGTTCATTAACTGAATTGGATTTGAGTTAGTAAAAGTATATCAAAACATTGTTGAACTCTCAATAAATGTAATAACATAGTTACATCACTCTTTTCAGCGTCTACTTGATACATGGTAAACAAGTTCGTGTTCAATTTACACGCATTAACTTTGATATCGTTGTATTTTTTAAGAAATTTAGATAAAATTCTACATTCATTAGGTGAACATTGCACATACCAAAACATCTTTGATACAGTTATCCATTGAAATATTTGTATGTGTTGAAGGGAGATTTTTACATCGTCCAAATGTACTAGAGTTTTCAAAATTTCCTTCGCATACAGTCACTGCCTGTTTGTGGGTGAACGTTTGAGTAGATGCTCTCTGAATATAATAAGACATAATAAATTAAATATATGTTTCATACAAGTAAAAAACAATAGTTTCTGGTGCCGTGTGTGCATCGTGCAATCAGCGATGTTTTTACGATTTTAATTTACTCTAATATTTGAAAAGAAACATTGCACTTCCCACATATAGTAGGGATTACAAGCTTAGCGAAATTCAGTTTCGCTAGTTCTTACAAAAACAGGATACTTGTTGCAAAACCAAATGCAGAGCAATCAAGTTACCTTTCCTCGACTATGGATAGGTAGTTTTACAATGGGTATCCTAGGACGTCTATGAAGAGATCGAACTGATCGCTGATTCATTATTTCACCACAACTATGATATCCAGTCGTTCTACCGTTTGAACATCCGCTAATGCTCTTTTCACAAGAGTAAGCATTCGCACCACCATTTTTCTTACAAACGCAAAGTGGAAACTCCCAAGGTGGCAGTTCTCTATGATATACATCGGTTGTAAACAAAGACCGATCTTGAGGAACTTTCCAATCTTTTATGAATTCCGTTTCATTGTCAAAGTCATCAGCACTGTTGTCATTAAGGGAACCACACAGTCCTGTACTATTTCCTTGTCTGTCTTGCACTGAGGGAAGGACTGAAATATCCAAAACCCTTCCTCCCTCTTCGCCCATAAAAGGAGCGTTGTCGATTCTGGCTCAAACAGCGGTTCCGTATGGCATATAAATCTAAAAGACCCCGAGTTATCCTTGCTTTAATATCGATAATTCAAAATAGAACAATCCTACAAAGAAACTAGAGCAGATTCATGTTTGTAAACAATAAAAGCAATAACTTTTGTGAGCGAGCCTGAAATAAAGCAAATCGGGATCCGTTTTGCATCGTGTTGAAGACAAGTCTTCATACCGTGTATGTGAAATCGTTTTCCTTTTTCACTGTAAGTGCTTTGTCCCAGCATTGTTTGTAGCCAATATCAATGTATCCATTGCAAACGTTGATCACGTATACGTCACGGCCCGCTCTTACAGCAAGACCGCAGTTGCACTTGGCGGGATTGTTTGAATTGGTGCAGTAGGCTATTTTGTGTTGAATCTAAAATACAATTATACAACGTATCTTCAAAAAAGGGAACATTCAATGTAAAAGCAATATCTCTGTGTAACCGGACGATTTTGATGAAATGTTAATATTTAAACTAATGTGCTAGTTGGATATAGAGCCCTTGCTTTACAACAACTTCCTATAAAATTGGTTCATTATTTGAAAATTACGACTCTCATTATGTTTTGTTATTCCTCAAGCCTGTCAATTTTATTACTTATCATCTTTTTCACTAACAATCACCGTTTGTATTTAAAAATATTTAAATATATTATGAATGTACAAGCAAGTTAAATATGATAAGCGAATGTCAATACCTCTGCTTCCTTGAAGATCAGGTGCGAATAGAGTGTATAGTCACCTTCGTCGGCATGATGTTCATATGCCCTAGGTTAAGCAAGTTAATTATAAAAGATAAACAAACTAAAATTCTAACAGCTTTTGTCATTTTTCACGTGAATGTAAATCGTTTGCGTATTCGAGCTTTAAATAAAAAAAAAATGAATTTATGTGATTTATAACTCTCTTAGATTTGCTTCTAGAAATGGACGACGTTTAATCATGGTTGATGTGATTAATTGGAAGTCTCTGTGTAGTATGATATGATCAGGTAATAATAATTCATGAATGGAAAACTAAGCTCTTGCAATAGTTAAAAGTTAAACATTAAAACTTACCTCCCATCAAATGTGTACATATGAGGATCGTTTCTAGCAGAACAGATCTTTCCACGCCAGTTTCGATCAGTCTCAGGTAGAACATCAACCTATTTCCAAAGTCATCTATAATCATTTTCTTGAAAACAGTTGTCTAATGTTGTGTTTTTACAAATATTAATCATTGAACAATAACAGGGGCAATAACAGGGACATAATACAGCATACTACATAGGAATTATTCATACTCAACAATTTAAAGACACCGAACATATTATATAAAATCTTAGCACGTAGTTGAGTAGTAGAATTATTTCTTGAAAACTGTTAATGCGTATGATATGTTTACATTCGAAGATAAAATTACCTTTTGTTTTTATCCAGCCACTTACCTTGATTGAAGGTAACTTGTAAGTTTTCCAAAGAAATATTATTCCCTTAGCTCGAAAAGCCTGCAAATGAAGTGTGAACTTTCCAGCAACACCGTAATTTCCAGTCTCTGCTGCACTAACATTTACATAATGTCTTGAATTTGTCACACTGCTGTTCAGCGTCAATCGGCAGCCGTCCGGAAAACTAGCTTCAGCATCTACAATAACATAATGGAAACAACATGGACAAGCCATGATGCCAAAAGGTTAACAAAGACCCTGTTTTAAAGACCAAGCAGACACTAATCAAGAGATACACAACGTACGAAACAACACAGACAGATCCCACACGCATCGATTTATCTTTATTGATAAACAGCATTCCATTTCCTACACCAACAGCTTATTAGTGTAATATAACCTTGTGCAACTTTTTATTGAATATGTATAAATAGTTTGTCCAATAGATAATGGGGCAACCCACTTAAATCGATAACAGAAAATCATTGGGGGATCATAACCGCTTTCAATCGCTCACTATCATGACTAACAATGTGTGACAATAACCATAGCAACATACTTTAAAGCATTACCTGGACAGGTACCATAGTCCGGAGTGAAATAGTCCAGTGTGAGTTTGCATGGTAAACCCGGCGGATGGTCACATACAACCGGTATTGATAGTTCAAATTCAATGGCCTTTGTCTCTCCTCGACGCAGTGTTAACGAGGGAGTCAAAACTGTAATTCCAACAAAGTATGGGCGGGAAAAAGCTGATAGCTGGCCTGGCTGTCCTCCAGGCTCATTGAATGCTCTTACAGCACAAGAAATCTTCAGGAGAAAATTCGTTCGGTTACATACATATCGGCATTTCATCAAAATAATATATTCGGTGTTCTAAATTCAATTAGCATCCTTCGAGTGAAACTCAAAAGTTACGGTACAACTACTAACTCAGACAGAGCAATAAACGGGTTGTGCGTACACAATATATCAAAACACGTGTGCATGTAAGTGTATCCAGCTTGACGGTCATATAGATGTATTGAAGCTATCTCTTACATTAGCTCCCATTCCGACGTTCGATTCCTTCAAATCGTTGTGCGTGAGATAGCATGGGCTAAAATCTTCTTTTGAGCAGTATTGTTTCGTCAGATGGTATTCTGAGCTTTCAATCATTGTCCATTGCACTTGGTAAAAGAAGTCATTCTCCTCGTCGGGATCAAATTTGCACTGAAACCACAATGCCCTGTCTGCATATTGCAGAATCGTCCCAACTGTACTGGCAACAAATGCAGGCGGTGGGACTGGATATAAGATAGTGACTCATTGATAACGTTTGTTAAGATTTTATCAAATAAATGTTAAGCTTGAATCAAACGTTTTATTAAAAGCCGTTGACAAATCATTGTGAATGATATCCGAAGTGGAAAATAACCTCATATACGTTTTCTTAAAATGTATTGTCATGTTATAAAACAAACTAAACTATATTATCCACCCTATATATATATTTAAGTAATTCTACGACTCGGCTCATGCCTTCTGAATAAAAATACATTACTAGAGTTTACATGAAAAGAAGGTTACACAAACTATCATGAATATTTATATTATATATTTAATAATGTTATTATACAGGTGTGGAATTTATATTGCATGGTACCCATGTTTGTTTATTTGTAACCAAACAAATCACAATTAAAATTCAAAACACTGAATGATGTTGAAAAATTGACATATTTAGTTCAAAATAGTTACATACCTTCAGATCCAATACCTGAAAATAATCATAAAAATAATTTCAAATCATATACCTATTCGTGACAATAAGTGAGATAAATAGACATGAATATCAATTAATTTATTTATTGATAGAAACTCACGAGCCTAGTAGCCAAAGCCTTCTGTTATCCTACGATTCAAAAAAATAAACGTAAAACAAACAAGAGGGTCATGATGGCCATAAAACGCTCACATGAGTAAAAGAGTTTAACCTTTGTAATCGATATAGCTTCATATTTGCTCTCAAAGAATATTGAAAAACATACTGGTCAAACATGTTGCCTGAATAATCACTGACAGGACTTGTCACAGTTGCCTGCACACTGACAGGACTTATCACAGATTCCTGCTCACTGACAGGACTTGTCGATTGACTGCACACTGACAGGATTTTGTTCAGTTGCCTGCACACTGACAGGACTTTATGATTGACTGCACACTGACAGAATTTGATTCTCATACCTGCACACTGACAGGACTTTGTTCAGTTGCGTGCACACTGACATGACTTGATAATTGACTGCACACTGACAGCACTTGGTACATATAACTGCACACTGACAGCACTTTTAACAGTTACCTGCACACTGACAGGACTTTGTTCAGTTGCCTGCACACTGACAGGACTTTGTTCAATTGCCTGCACACTCACAAAACTATGTTAAAGTGCTTGCACACTAAAAGAACTTTTAGTATAGATACACAAACAACTGACAGGACTTCGTTCAATTGCCTTCACAATTACAAAACTATGTTAAATTGCTTTCACACTAAATAACTTTTAGTATAGATACAAAAACAAGAAACAGTGCACCATCCAATAATATCAATAATCTGTTTTAAGCTCTAAACATCAAAGAGCAGTAAACAATCATAATGTATTGTTGCTCCTTCCATCTAGGACAAAATCAGTATCCTTCAAATTGTGTTAATCAATTTGTTCTGTATAAAGCTTATTCACTATCCACACAGAAGATGAGATCTGTAGCTTAGAATAATCTACATGAAGTTAACAATAATATACATGAAGTTCAATGGAAAAGTCTGATTATTAAATTGATCATTAAGTAAAAATGAAATTTCTTCTAAAGAATAAAGTGTATAATAATTATTTTAATCTATGATCCTAAAAAAAGAACAATAATTACCTTAGAAGTGACTATGTTGAAGACTTGATCAAAAAAAAAAAATTCCCTTGATACTAGAAATAGAAAGTAGTGGAATCTCAAACAAAAATAATGACCATATAGCAAGACTTGCTGCCCTTGTTTCAAGGGTAAACTTTACATAACTATCAAATTTTAACAAAATGTATTTATAATGGACTTGTAACCCACTGGGTGAGGGCAATTCATTTCTTTGAATAATTTTGAAAAAGCACCATCCAAGGAACGTTCCTATGAAGTTTCATTAAAATTGTCAAAGGGTTTTTGGAGAAGATGATGATCATAACCAATTGTTAACATTTTCCTTTAGGTTGCCATGGGAACCAGAGTTCTGCATGGAATTCATTTCTTATAACAATTTTGAAAAAGCACCAACCAAGGATCATTCCTATGAACTTTCATCAAAATTGTCTAAGTGGTTTAGGAGAAGAAGATGATTATAACCAATTGTTGACGACGGACGACAGACGAAAGACGACGGACGACAGACGCCGGACGTAGACTGATCACAATAGCTCACCTTGAGCACTTTGTGCTCAGGTGAGCTAAAAACAAGCCAAAAATAGATTCAACCTTTATTTTCACCACCATCTGTAATCTAAGTAACCAATCTCCAAGCGCAAACACACATTTTCAAACGTATCCAAACTGTATTTTTAAAATGCAACTAACATGTTTCTTTAGAAACTAACTTTGAAAGTCCAACTCAAAGAAAAGCTTTAAAAATGAAGTATGGCTACATCCGCATTCTTTAGTTGTTTAAGCTGCCGAAGGAAATTTTGTTTCCAAAGAACTTTTCAGAGACCTTATTTTTGAACACAGGTGAGGTGAAATTAGCCATGCCAGAAAATACCTTATGCCAGATGAGGCACGCGCATCATCTCGCCACTTCTTATTTATTTAAATGTATAATAAACAAAAAGGACATTATGCTATACAATAAAGCCGATGAAAAACATAAGTATGAATAAACTTTCAATAAAAAAATGAAAACAAATAATCGACAAAAAAAAAGCAATTTTTTAGGAACTGTTTGACGTTAACAGTGATCTAAGATAACTACGCGTCATAACGTCAGTAAACAGCGTCGCATGCGTATCTACGTCATTTTCCACATATTGATAATTTACAGAAAATATGTATGCAAGAAAAAAATCAATCATGTTTTACCAGTCTGGATCGAAATATCCGACCCTCGGTCGTGCTCTGTGGTCGGAAACGAAGCCTGCCTTACGCGAGTGGCATTGGGTCGGAATTTTATATCCGGACCGGTAACATATGGTATATATTATTAATTATTTGTCCGTCACTATGAATTGGTTTTCATAAGATTCGTGTTGGTAAATCATAAGAATAAAAACGTTTGGTTTACTGAAACATATACGAATAACATACCGAAGCAATAGGCACTTTGAGGAACTGGCGTTGGCTCTAGTTTGTAAACGAACCCAATCGCACATTGTTGTACTTTAACACTGAAATCTGCTCTCGGATATCCATTGACTATAGCTTTTACTGCACCATTAAATATTGGATCACCTGAAAACCAGTATGACAATGGCATATGATACGAATACCGTTAAATAAATGCAGTATTTTGTGATTGGCCTATAAAAGAAAACGTGAAAATACATATAGAGGATATTTGTTTATTTCAGTGTAAGATCACATTTTATTTCACGAGTGTCATAGAAAAAACATATTTAAACGAGAGGCTAATATAGTTTTTCTATGATCACGAGTGGAATAAAATACGACCTTACACTGAAATAAACATATTTTCTGTTTCTTTTAAGCTTATTTACCGAGTTTTATAGAATTTTAATTTATTTTCTTAATAACCCCCTTTATTGTAAAGGGTGCATTTTACGCCGCTACCCGTTGGGCGCCCCTCATGCAAAATTATAGCTGTCAATTTTCTATTTCCGGTTTGTTGAGAAAGAGTTCTCTGTTATTCTGTTTTATAGTTTATTATTCGCTCGTTTTTAAGTGCAAAGCTTTTATGAACAGTTAATGAAGTTTAATAAGCGAATCAATGTTACAAAAAATAACGAAAACACTTTTATTTTAAGCGTGGTATGAATACATAACCAAATTACTACGCCATTTATTGAATGAAAATGTAAAAGGTCGAATGTGTTTGCAAACAAATGCTGATAATCATTGGATATAAAACATTTTTCTTAGTTTAAGAGTGTTTTTCATGATACATGGATATTCAGTCATCTTACTATCAGAGACCAGTCTGTTTTGCTTAAAGACAGGTCGATTTCCAGGTCATGATGAGGACCACGCTAGTTTGTTGACAAATTTTGAGGCGTGGTGGGGTAAAAAACAACAGTAAATCTGTAAATTGTTGTATGAATTTTCCGGGAAGTTCGTATTACGTATAACAACGACAAACAATTCAAAATACATTTGAACGATGATATAACATTCTATTTATGTTCGAACAGTTGTTTTCGCCTGTAATTCGTTTGGTATGAAAGCAAACGTTCGAACATTCAGCTTCAAGATCAAGAAATCGTTTAAAAAATAACGGGATTACCATTTTCTAATAAACGGTAAGTTGGTTAATTTCAAAATAGATCTTTATTTAAAATCAGTAACATTTCTTTAAATTTCAAATTTTTTGATGCACACATTTTTGTTTCGATCAAGGGGAAGTAACCACATTGGATTTAAAAAGTAGTTCTGAAAGTTAATATTTTCACCCCTTATTTTGCAGTGAAAATATCAAATTGATATTTTCACTGTTGTTATTTCACTGATAAAACACCATATTTCATCAAAAAACATGAAAGAATAAATTTTATTTAGTCTAACCCTATGGAATATGATGTCATACCTTGTGTAAAGATGGGGAAGTGGGTTCCACATCTATTGAACGGTGGCTCTTCCTTCAGCATGGTATTATTACCAACAAAATACCACCCGGGTGACAATTTACTGTCATCAATTGGGTTTTCCGTTGCTTTAAAATTGAGCACTCGCATCTCAAGACTTGGCAATCGTTTGTAGACATCCTTCGAGCACGGGTTTATGTAGCTCGAGTTAACTTTGCAAAGTAAAATGAAAATAGTATGACATACGTATTATCTACAATGATCGCCAACATATATAAATAGCACATTTAAAAACATGTCCATTTTATTCGAAATAGCTTCATTAGTCAAAGACGAAAATAAACGCATAACTAGGAACTCACGAAGAATCGTACAAAAATAAAGTATTAGGAATTGAAGTAATCACCACATTTGATGTACACATCTTCATCATGGTTACAGTCGTGTGTTGACCATTGGCTTGCAGGACATTCAGATACATCGTTTTCAGAACCAATGCATTCTAGTTCATCGATTAGGATATCACCTGGTTTGTAATCTTCCATGATGTCCGGATTTCGATCCAATGTTCTAGATAACAATCATACTAGGTTAAGCATTCAGTGTTAAAGATAAATATCCGTAATTGAGCCATACACAAATACTAGATGTGTATCATGTCAGTAATATAAAAGGCCACCATGACATTAACCTTTAATCTACTGACTCCAAAATCGATATGGGTCATCTACTGACCATGGCGGATGTATGTATCAAGAGCATGTAATTCATTTTTATCGCTTACTACATTGTGACACCGCACCGAAGACGACGACACGGGACAAAGTAATGCCTATGTGTCTGCAATGCTTCAAAGGCGATACAATACATGTTGCCGAGAATCGTCGTTCAAAATTAAACTTATATTCTAAGTAAGTAAATATGTATGTAAATAGATTACGGTTGAAAACATTTCAGACAGGTATTAAGAAAAAGAACGATTAGGAGCGAGTACAAACGCTCGTCTGCTGTCTGTTTTTTCATAAATTCACAGTTATTTATATTATTGACTTTGATATTCATTTGCGTCTTTATTGTCTCATGGCGACATTTGTTCTACGATTCATTTGTATATTTCGAACAGTTTTTACATATAACCAAGTTTTAAGAGTTCTTGCCCGACGACGCCGACTTCGACATGGACACCAAAACTAAGACTTTTGTACTATGAAATTCAGATAAGCTCAACATTGATTTCAGTTTAACTCACCCATAATCGTATCCCATCATGCTGCACAATACAAGCGCATCGTTGTCACCAAAATTATCGTCACATATCGTCCCCCAATGAGGCTGGTTCTTTCCATCTTGGTATTTTCGGTACTGTATCTCTACTAACCCATGGTCTCCTTTTACAAGATCATGCATGGCATGCTCGTCTCGCTTTAATGCTATTGGGGTATCAGCTCCTGTAATTGATAATATTTGGACAGTAACAACATGATGCAGACAGAAATCATAACTCGATAAGTAAATAAAATAAATAAAAAATAAAACTTTATCATAAGATCATGCTTCATGCAATTCATCTATAATAGTATATCGTGTTCAACAATAGATTAAACACAACTTGATTGTGTAACACCGAACGCCAAAACTTGCTGCTTTATTAGTTTAAATACTCGCGCGACACATATAAGAGCCAAATTTATGAGCCTTGCGACAAGTGTACGTATTGTTACTGGCAACATGTGTGAACGGTGTTTTTGAGTTTTGGTCAGAGTTAAGGTTGTTTGTTGTCTAATGAAACAACGCCACTTACAAATACAAAAAAACAATAACACAGCTATTTTTTACAAACAGGCAATATTTATCATTGAGTTGTTGACAAAAACGGCAGAAATCGAACCAGTCTTACCAAACTATTTACTTAGAGAAACCGCGTGTATGGTAAATACTTGTACTTTTAGCCTGAAAAGCTTATAAAGCTAAAATGAGTACTTACTGCAGTTTACGGCGACGTTTATGCCACTAGGGCAATCAAAATTCTCTTCGACCCATTCACCATTACCACAGAAAAACAAGTCATCTTCATCACCAGTGCAGTTGAACCCTCCTAATGATGTATATGAGTGCGAAAACCCAAACCGGGAGGCATCATGGACATTCACATTCCTGAAATAACCCGTTGTAGGCATAAACATTTATGTTGGTGTATAGACATATATAGATGTTAACAGTTTTATAAGAACGCTAAAAATATATGTTCATCAATGTAATAACTACACGTGATGTTCTTTTATAAAACTGTATGCATTTCGAAACAAGACGATTTGAAATAACAGCAATTAACAGAGAAACAAACCCGGTATAATTTTCTCGTAGTCCAGCAATATTGCAGATTGTTGTTGCATCGATGCTGGTGAAATTATCTAAACAAACCCTTCTCCAAGACCCTCGAATATAAATCTCAACCACACCCAAAAACAACGTCCATGCGTTATTTACTCGAACTGGTGTATCTTAAAATCAAATGTTATCAGATATATTTAAGAAGTTATCATGTATAGAACAATGAACCGTTCATACGTTTGACACAACTTAGATCGAACATACGGTTATACCATAGAAACAATAATATTACATAAGTAACTTACTACACTGTACTGCCAGATTGTTTGAGGCCGAGCAATATGAGTGAATCTCCGCCCATTTATTGCCTGCTCCACATTCAGAAATATCTTGTTCATGACCTTGGCAGTTGAGATTAGAAATAATAGCCCTGGTTTCTCCTGTTCCGTAAAATGCATTACCGTGATAGCTAGCGCTCCTATAAATAGCATTAGTCGAATAAGTACCATGTTAGATTACACAAAGTGATACATCATGATTTTTGAATATACATTTTACTATAAATAAAAACATTATATAACAATTCATATTTGTAATTTTCTCGAATCTTCATACTATTGCTCCTATATTGTTATGCTGTATAATAGAAGAAACGCATACACGTCATTTTCAAACCACTGGTTTCCCGCAGCACCTATTTTTTTGTTAAAATACGTGCCATCGTACATATAATGCATTTTTATGTTTTTCCAAAACAAATCTCAACTCGTATTCGTAATTAACGTGACACTACGTGGAATACCACACAAATTAACTGTGCCCATCCATGAAATCAAAGTGGTATTAAGGTCATTTTCATAATAGTTTGAGCCGTTAATCTTTTTCATGTAATACCTAAATAAATCCAAAGTCTCCGAACATTTCTTGTCAAAATAAGTTTTAGTCGACGACTAACTACTAGTAATCCAGGGATTTACTGCTTCTTAATATCCATTAATTAGTTTAATCTAAGTGGACAGAACCCTATTTTTCTCTGTGTTATGTTGTTGCACTTTTAAATTAGAACTGCGACGAAAATCATGTTTTAATCATTTGTGTTAGGAGATGGATTGGGCAAATAAAAAAATATGAATAAGGAGTCAAATGGAGAAGGAAAACTCTTAAAAATGTACATGCTTCTCTAAGTTAAAGCAAGAGCACCAATTTTGCCAAAGTTACTTAAGTGTGACCTTGACCTTTAACGTACAAACATGAGTATTGCTGGTGGCTCACAGTATTGTCATGGTGAAAATGTGCGCCATGTTATTTTGAATTTCCCAAATGCATTAATACGTTACTGTGATAATAATGAAAGTATGACCTCCACCTTTGGCCTGCAGATAATTGCTTATGGCTCAGGTGGCACATTGTCTATCTCAGTCAAGCAAGAATAAAGGTAGAGTAATAAATGATCCTAACGAATGACCTTGACCTTTGATCTGCAGATAATGGCTCTTGTAGGTGGCACATTGTCTAGCCGTAATTAACATATGTGCCACGTTATATTAAAAATCCCGAACTTATGACGAAGTTACACGACATAATTCACAAAGACATATAGAATGATTATCCATTTTTAGAAAAGAGAAAAGTCACAGAATCTACAAAAAGTAATGGCTGAAACATCTTAAATGTCAGTCTAAAATCACTTTTGATATTAAAAAAGAGGATCGTGTAAACAACTCTGAAAAAGGTTAAAGCAATTAAAAGTTGTCCAATCTGTATTATATCAGTGCAACATACAATGACAATGGCGACATAATATCAAATTTGCTTTGTGCTTGTATCAGCGTTGATAATAAAATCCAATCTACGGGTGCCAAATCGAGCTTAAACTTTATAAAGTATACAAATAAAACATAGACAGAAAATGTACTTCATGCAAGTGCATTTAAATTCATTACTAATGCATTACACTTTAAAAAGGAAATACAATTTTAAAAGCACACACAAAAGAATGTTAGACGGGTATTCGTTTTTTAAGATATAATGGGGGGGTACATCTTGCCATCTTGCAGCTCAGATTCTAAATCCTCTCTTAAACCGTAGCAGATTCGGACGGAAAACGTGTTTCATTCTGAATGTGCTTTTACATGGGTGTATTTTCAATAAACTCTATGTCGCAATTGCCATAAACTAAGCGCTGAATAGCATTCCTAAATTATGTCTTCGAGTTAAATAGTATAAGAATCACATTATAGCGTCAATATTGTCGATCATGTTCTTGGTCTGCTGATCAGGCACATGCATATTTTTTATGTCATCCATCAATTTCAACTTGTATGTAGCCTAATGTTTCAACAAGAAATCGTTTCGGTTGTGCATGAGAAAATTGCTAAAACAATTTTAGATTTTAATACGTCAAGTTACTTTTTCCTACTTAACATACTCGTCAAAGGTTTCGCAAAATGCATGATATTTTCTTAGCCATCAAAAGTATTCTAAGCGGTGTAAAATATTGCTTATAGCCAACTTACTCAGTGTTCAGACCAAGCATTCTGCAAATAACCTTTGCATCATTTGCATCGAAAGACCTGTCACAAATAGGTCCCCATTTTCCTTCATATTCGATTTCAACTCTCCCGGAATATTTTGTCGTATTTGTTCCATTGACCAAACGTATTGGTGTGATCGGGCCTAAAACACACAATTACAATCATTCGGAGCCCATCGGCCAGTTTTATCGAAAACAACCTTTGATGTATGCCGGTAAATCAGTTGAAGTAGTTCGTATTTTTTTTAATGATATCATTAATTAAATGTAGTGTTTTAGAGTTGTATTTATTGATCCAAGTTAAAATTGATTGTCAGTGAAGAGTATTATTGCAAATATAAATAATAATTCACAAAAGTTAAGTCATAAAGTTTAACTGATAAATAAAATTACTACGCGATCTACTTGCAGCGGACTTGAACTTATGTAAACCGTCCAAATACATCCGAGGTTGTTTTCGATAAAAATGGCCGAGGAGTTCCGAATGTTATACAATAAGATATAAATGAAATGCACCTCAGAATTGCGTATTTCGATCACGTGTATGTTGTGCTTTCATGAATAACTCAGTATACTTCGAGGATGTGATATATAATTGAAAAACATGTTAATACAAATAATCGTTGCTGAAAAACGTACGGCAACTGACGCCAACGTCAAAATCATGGATATTGCATGGCGGTTGAGCCGATTCTTCTGACCAAGGAAACGAGTCACATTCATCCAAATCATCTTCAGTCCCGTTACATTTTAAATCTTCGACGATCAACGATCCGGACCCAGAACCATATCTAGACTGCTCATATATTGTTGCAGTTCTGTGAAAACAAAACATCTCGGATCATGCAGAACATGCGTTTGATATTAAGTAACATCATTTTTTTTCTTCTAATCGAATGTTCAGGTATGATGTCACTTACTTTCAATATCTTCTACATTCTAATTTATTCAAGCTGTTCTTAACTCAATGTCTTTTACAGTCTAATTTATTTAGGCTATTCTTAACTTACTGATTTCCTGGTACATGAGCCAATCGGCAGATCACTTGAGCGTCGTATTTGTCGAAATGCTGGCTACAAACAGTACCCCACACTCCGTAATACAGAAATTCTACTCGTCCTTGGTACTTGTTGATACCATTCTGAAGACGAACGCGGTCATCTTCAATAAAAATTATTACAGTTTATTACCCAATTAAATACAAAATACTTGTCAAAACCATTATAAATATTGAATAATAATAATAATAATAATAACAATAATAATAATAATAATAATAATAACTAGATATGCAGTTTTCAAAGCGCTATATTATTTTGTAAGTGTCTGAACAAATGCATTATAAACAATGAACAAGGGAAGAAAACTTTGTATATAGTGCTCAACAGACAGCGACCTTCGAGTTGAAATCATGTGTTGAATTTTATACACAAAACATTCCGAAGTGATCATGATTTCGCCAATAAGAGGTGTCTGACGAATGTTGCATTCGTTTATATTATGCCATTGGTGTGTCAGGCAAACTTAGTGTGGAATCTTTGATGAGTATGTGCATAATTAAAACACAAAGGTGGTCGTTAACGGTAAGAAAAATAACCAATAAATACGCGTGCAATAACGGCATACAAATATACAACTTATATGAGATAAATATTGTTAACAATCGTTTGAAAATTGTTAGAATATAATCACAAATATAGCAAGTATATTATTTACAGTAATTGTCACGGTTACTTACTGCTGCATTGAACACCAGCCTTCCTATCACTGCCCGAATTACAATACCAATATCCATTATCCCAATGATTAGGATTACCGCATTCTGTTATATCCGTTTCCGTTCCCGTACATTGAAGATTGTAAAGGAAGCCACGGCCATAATAACTTACTGGTTCTCTAAATACGAAAAGTGTAACGTTACAGTATAAATTACTGACCAATTCATTACTTTTCGTAATTTATTGCATATTACAATACGATTGTAATTATTACCCGACTTTGAAGTTTAAGCGTCTGCAAATGACTGCAGCCTCTTTATATCCAAAGTTACTACTGCAGAATGTTCTCCAACTCCCATCATAAAATGCTTCTACAGTACCCGTTGAATTGCTTGATCCAGTCAGGCGTATGGGTGTATATGGTCCTAAAAATATTTAGCGAGACGCTCCAAAATTATATCTTACTTTAAAACATTACAGAAAAGGTTGGCATTTTAATGAGTTAGCCGTTATATGTATTTGTGTAAACTGTACATCTTAGTTAACAATAACTCCGCGTAAGCGTATATCAGATGTGGTAGGACGAAGGTCTGTTAGATTTGAACAATCTTTATTCTGATTTGTGACTACACTTTCCCTAAATTTCTTTTAACGATTTGAGTGCGAACTCAAATTATTATAGTCCGTATGAGGTACATGTTAATCATTTTAACCCTAATTTCTAATGTTATATTTCCCTTTGACAAACGGAACTTGGTCTTCTGGGCTTAACAAAAAAATGTTTAGGTTATATAAGTAAAGCATGTATGAAATGTTTATGTATAAACTACACTTACTGCAATTTATTGAAACTGAAGTGTTTAAAGAGCTGCAATTTTGTTCTCTCGAAAACCACGGTGAGGAATTGCATTCCTGAATGTCTTCTTCGTTTCCATTGCAGTCCAAGTTTTCTATAACATAGCCTCCTTGAGTTGAGTTCCAAATTTGTTATCGGTGTAAATGAGAGCGGTCCTGAAACAATCGAATATAGTTTTCAACACATGGTTACAATTCAGAGGTTTAGTATTTATATCTACGCTTCTGATGTTTATAAATGTTGAGTGCATCGTGCGTGTTAAAACAATTCATCAAAAATTGAGTTTATACTTCGATTTTGGTTATGATGCCCAATAATGTGAAACTACTTTTGAAAAGCAAAATCTTAACACTCCTTATCAAACAATAAGCTCCATTAAGGAATTTACCCGTTTGTTGGTGCTCCAACAAAGCCGCATATTGCATCTGCGTCATCAGAACCAAAATCCTTTGCACAAAGGCTGCCATAAGTTTCTCGATATATATCACGGAAGGTAAGACGTACACGTCCAAAATATTTATTTACGCCGGATACTAATTGTACTGTGGTTCCTGCAATATTGTGTTATGTTTTGTAACACTGATATATATCAATAATTGAAACAAACAGATCATAATTCTAAATATCCAGTTCAAAAAATATTATCGGAATGTTCCGTATCATATCCTGATCAAATAACTTACTGCATTCAATTTCTAGGGGGTAGTTATATCCACAAGATCCGACTGTCCATTCGTCCGACTTACATTCTGTAAGTTCATCTTCATAGCCCGTGCAACGAAGATTTGTAATGGTATAATTGTCATAAGTCTTATTGGAGTATGTGTGAGCATTCTTTACGGTGCCATACCTTAAAAAGACGTAAAACAAAAGATTCCATTCTCTGAAGTGTTTTCTATTGCAAATATGAATATATTGCATAAACCATCTTTATTTTCATTATTGGATCATAAGTTATGTAAACTGTCGCATAGAGTATGCTTTATAATAATCGAACGATAAAACAGGTCGCTCAAGCAATGTGTTGGACCCAAGCGAATTACTACGTTAAGCTTTATAAACAAACAAAATGAACCACAAATCTTACGTGTATATATAGCCTGCAGAACGACATATGACGCTAGCAACATTGGATGACGCACTTATTCTACATACTGGTCCCCAATGACCACCGTAGAATACCTCTACCCGCCCTTTAGTTGGAGAAGGCCCGTCAACAATACGCACCAACGCTCCTGTATACATATCACCCAAGGATTTGATTCTATTTACAGGATATTAATATAGGTATCATAGTTGTGAGATAATATTAATACACCATGAAGTAAATTTATATATAAGGACCAAACAGAACTTTTTAAGACATGTTTAGATGAAACCTTAGCCAACTTGACTGATGCATCAGCATACATTTTATGAGATTTAAATGCTCAGTAAAGTTTACGATAGAACATAATCATTTGCTATTACTTTTTATGTTAAAACGTAAAGGTGTTACACAAATGAAAATATTTCCAGGTCCGTAATGTTCGATACAACCAAAGCAATGAAGTATGGTCTCGCAGTGAGTGATTATATTTTAGAAAGCTATATTGCGATTTTGTAACCAGGGAGTATCTTTAAGTATATATTTATTCAATTTATTTCATGTTGCAGTAGTAGTAACAGTGATAGTAGTAGTAGTAGTAGTAGTAGTAGTAGTAGTAGTAGTAGTAGTAGTAGTAGTAGTAGTAGTAGTAGTAGTAGTAGCAGCAGCAGCAGCAGCAGTAGTAGTAGTAGTAGTAGTAGTAGTAGTAGTAGTAGTATTTTGTATATGACATACTGCAGTCAACTTGTATAATCTTCCGAGAGGTACATGTGTCGACCGATTCGCTGTAATCAGCACATTGAGATATGTCAACTTCATCTCCATTGCACTTCCAGTTGCCAAGGATTGATGACTCTTTGCTTTCTTTAGTGGAAAATGTTGCGTTTCTACCAAAATAATATTTGTTACAAAAATATATGAATTCGGAAAAAAATAAAAGTGCATTGCATGATCAATTTATAACTATGAACAGAACAACCAACTCATTAATACAAACGAAATAAAAGCTGGATAATGAATAGTTTTATAAATAGCATTGATGTATAAATTTATAATTTAGAACAAAGATAAACAAATTAGGAACAACAATACAATGATCAGTAATCAAACTTCTAGTTTAAAAACAGAACTCTTTGTATTATTGCCTATTGCATAACATGCCTTCAGGGTAACTAACGAATACGTGGCGACGACACAAGACACACAGATTACAAACCTAGCATGATAATGACCAGACATGCGGCATATCACAATTGCATCATTTTCTTCGAATCCATCCGAGCATACTCGATACCATGTGTTGTTAATTTTGGTTTGCAGTGTTCCCTGGATATGGTTAATACCATCAACTAATCGAATCGGCGTCTCTGGCATTGAAAACAATCCGGACATAGATTAATGAATTATTTTACAGGCATTCGTAACAATCATGTGTTCTGTGGACATCATAAACGATTAAGTGAATAAGTTGGTAATTATGTTTATGTTTGTTTGTATCCACAAAGTTCGGCCCGGTTCGCCATTGTCGTTTCTCATTAGAAATTAAAACGTATTGATAGATTCCATGTTTAAGTATGACATGTTATATAACTTACGGCAATTAATTCCGTAGTTTGTATATCGGTACGTTGCGTCCTCTGTGGTGCTATTAACACATTCAACAATGTCGCTTTCATTTCCTTCACATTTAAGCTGATAAATTCGATCCAGCTGCCTGCGATTAGTTTGATCCCGCAAATTGGAATTGGTTGTTGGAACGAATATATTTCTTTCACTTGCAATAATAAAGAAAGCAACATATTATCTTCTTTAAAACTTAATATGTGTACAAACTTCTTCCCAATTACTATGAATTAGAATCAGATCTTTTTAACATAAAAAAAACATATGAGAATTAAGAGTTCGTTGAAATTGTTTTATCTTTAATACGGGTCGCCGATATGACTTCAATTTATCTAATTTGAAAAAATGTTCTTACCTTGTAAAACTCATGTTCAACATCTTGCACACAGCCATTATGGTTCTTGGCGCATCTACGCTGTAGACGTAGTCTTGTGATCGGCCAATATCTACCATAATGTGCCCCATGTAACTTGTTCGGCCGTTCCTTATCTCCACATACGTGGCTAGAATCAAATAATTAAATCCATCAACATATTACCAATAATTAACTGATTGGTTGTTACACAAAATGGCTTGTAATTTTCTTTTAGAATGACTGCTTCCGTCATATTCGATACATAAGAAATTAAGTCATGAACTTGGACATCGACATTCATTGGCCCATAACTAAATACAGACACAAAATAGCAATGTAGATAAACATACGCTCTATTTGATCACATCAAATGCTGTTTTAAACATAAACCCATTTTTCAACACATAGCGTTATTTCGAGCTTCAACATGGACTTATTCCCGTAGATTTACTTTTTTAAAAGTCAAATTATCTTCACAAAAATTAAATCGCTATTAAAATGAATAATATATAGTATGCATATGTTTCTTAACTCATAAACAATTCTTAATGATAAAATAGGAATCTTGAAATCAGAAAGAGTTTTCATATCAATAACAAGAGATGTCACAGAGACAGCGCGCTCGACTATTCCGCCGCTTTTTGGTGTATGGATTGAAAAGTTTTGGTGGAACATGCATGGATAACTGTTAGATTATATTTCAATGCAATACATGATGTGCTGAGATATTTACATAAATTGAACTGGAAAATATTTGAGGTGGTACGAAAACTTTAATGTAAACTCTAAGTCGAAAAAGGGGCATAATTTTGTCAAAATGCTCGATACAGTGACATCCTCCTGTGTACAGGATGAGGCATTTTGGTAAACAAGCGTTTTAAAGCCAGATGTCAATGGACTTGGAAAATATTTGAGGTGATACGCAAACTTTAACGTAAATTCTAAGGCGGAAAAGGGGCATAATTCGGTCATAATGCTTCATAGAGTTACCTCCTGCTGTGTACAGGTTGGGGGCATGATGGTGAACAAGCGTGCAAAGTTTCAAAGCCAGATGTCAATTGACTTGGAAAATATTTGAGGTGGTACACAAACTTTAACGTAAATTCTAAGTATAAGAGGGGCATAATTTTGTTAAAATGCTTGATCGAGTTCCCTCCTGTGTACAGGTTGGAGGCATGATGGTGAATAGGTGTGCAACGTTTCAAAGCCATATGTCAATGGACTTTGAAAATATTTGAGGTGGTACGCAAACTTTAACATAAGTGGTTACGCCGACGCCGACGCTCAGGTGACTAGGATAGCTCTCCTTATTCTTCGAATAGTCGAGCTAAAAATGTGTATTGATACTAACGGCACGAGATAGCAAGCACTTTCGAGCAGGTCGAGTTGCTCACGGTGCAAGAAGTTACATCGTTTTCCCTTCCATTACAATTCACGGATATCGTTGTTTGGTCTTTATCTAACGACGTGTTCCAAACTTTAGCAGACCTTAAAAAGTCAAAAATAGAAGTGAACTCTTAATGTTAGAAACATACTTTATAAATAATCCTTAGTGGCTGTTTACTTAAACGTACTAGGAACATAATGAAATAGTATACCTGCTACTAAATCCCATCATAAAACACAGTACGTGTGCGTTGTTGATATTAATAGGTTGATTCTCGCTGTGGCAAATTCTGTTCCATGCACCATTCTTGTGTACTTCGACGGTACCGGTATAGCTGTTAATTCGTTCGACGAGTTGTACTGGAGAATCTAAAAGTATTCATTTTTCACTTTTATATGCTCAAAATAAGCATTTAATCACCGTAATTTATATATCTTTTAAATTTGACATTGAAAATGAAACGATAGGCTCCTTTTGAAAAAATAAATAGTGTAATCTAAAATTTAAAAAATACGTAATAGACGGGAAAACTGCTACGCTAATACATTTATAAATGCAATCTTTAATAGAATTTCAGTATGCATAACCATAGCTTTTTTTTAAATATTTTTTAATTTCCATACTGCATCTGACAAAGGCATATTTTCCACTAGCACAGGAACTCTCCGACTTCAATTCCGCTGACTTGCACAATTGGTAATCTTTTTCACCGCCGTCGCAAGTCATGCTTTTGACATAAACAGGAGTTGAAAAGGATGGCTTGAAAATATCTATACCCGAGATCACGTGTTTCCTGTATCCGGAGAAGAAATCAATGTGATACAAAATAAACGATTCGTAGAAACCTCAAATTATTTTAACGGCTTTACACTAGACAACTTCCTTTGTGTATAATACCTCCATATAAAGTATCACAATCTGATGTAATCATATACTTACACTTATTCGAAAACAGCTTCAGAAATAAGCTAAGCTATACCAAATATATTTAAATATTTTGCATAAAACGGACATCGTTTGTTCGCAAACTCTCCGTTAAAAAGAGGACATAATCCCGTCAAATAAAGGTAGTTCGTTACCAACGTCAAATTTTAACTGTATTCCACGGTGTTAAGCAAATGCATCACCATTGATTTTAATCCGCCACCCCTCATACGAGTTTCTTGTCCAGAAACCGTAAATGTGGCAATTTCTATGTTGACAAGGGACATAACTTCGTCAAACTTGGTATTTGTAACCCAAATCGAATTGACCTGGGCCCAATTTCTCGAAACTTCTTAAGTCCCTTATAACAGGATTAAGCTAAGCTCGCTAAATTTGTTCTTCAAATATTTGCGTAATATTTACTTCTTTAAGCACTTTTATACTTTAGATAGGAATTAAATGTATGATTATCACAATAAACCATTTTCATTTCATAAAAGTTCCATTTAAGTATGTATTTTAGCTAGTTGAAATAAGCTACTTAAGCCTGTTAAGCTTAAGAAGTTTCGAGAAATCGGGGCCTGTATTTCAGGACGTTGATTTAAATCCGCCAATCCTTTTATGCGTTATTGTGAAGGCACCCTTTTTGGCAAATTCAAAATTGAAAACGGGCGATGACTAAGCCAAACTTCCTTTTTGTCAGACAAGATTGACTAGACCTGCATTTTAACATTTGTGATCAAAATATCTTTAATTACGTCAAATCTGTCACGAGTTATTGGCAGGGACCCGTATACTTGGGTAAATTCAAAGATGGTATTGGCTTTGACGCAAAGAAAGAACATATAATGTCTGGTAACTTACAATGCATATGAGAAAGAAAGCATGTTGCACATGACAACTTCGTTTTCAGGTGTAAGATCTTCAGCACAAAGGTAACCGTCTGTTCCATTGTTTCTTAGTTTAACATATCCCATGTATGATGTGAGACCACCTTTCAGCTCAATTGGAGATACTGCAGTGAAAAATTCAAAATTATTTTTCGCACATATAGTCTGTGCCTGTATATCAGCCTGTGCTGATATCAATATACATAAAGTTGCTACATTAAAGATTCCTGTTATAAGATAATATGTTGTACGCAAATGCAGTGATGCATTTAATTTCCTAACTTGACTGAAAACAATAATTGTTCTAGTGGCTAAGATTAATTAACCAACGATTACTTCCATAAAAGTATGCAATTTCATTAATATAAAAGTAACACTCAATTTCAAAACACACCGTCTTAGTTATGCTCTTTAAAGTCACACATTAAATAATCGCATTTCAGAAATGTACGCTACTAATGCACGTGTAATCTGTACATTATAAAAAAAATAAAAGGATATAAGCGTATCTTGCCGTTATTCACATATGCAAATGGCTGCAATAATGAAACTTGTAGGAAACCAGTAGAAAGAAAAATACCCCCCTTCTTAAAAACTGTTATGAGTTTTAGGGTTATATTATTTTCAGCGTTTTTTTTTCAGTCTGACGTTCATTACAACTCAACTGCTACCGACTACAGTACAATAATACTGGAAATAACGGGAAAATAAATTCCACATCACTCTGAGCATTTGTGTAAAACAGCATGCTACTTAGACATTATGTAAAGAATTTGGTCACGTATAAATTCTAACTGAACTCTTGATAATCTTTCACTGAACTCAACAAAGATCCTCTGTATATATTCATCAAGCGGTTTATTTTTACATAAGCCGCATCGTGCGCTTTTGAGTCTTCATTCATGTATTTGTTTTTGTTTTTATATTAGGTATTAGAATTAAATGACACCTCAGGAAGTCAAACTGAAAAGCTCATGATGACATTACTGATATTGCGTAAGATACGTGTTTCCTTACAAACTGTATGGAACATAAATAAAAAAAATGATGCTTCATTTTTGTATTTTTAATCCATTTGGCCGTTTTAATCACAAACTATGAATGCAATCAAAAAAAGTCGGGATGAAATCCGTGGTTGCTTTGCAAACATTTAGTAAACTAATGTCGAGAAAATGATGCAGCGATGACAATTCTTAAAAAGCGAGAAGTTTAGAAGAGTTGAAACATTTAAACAAATATGTCAATTTTTGCATTTTTTTATAAACGGTATTGTAATATTTATAATCGACGGTCCAAAATGGCGCGATGCGGCTCAGATATATTAAACTGCCGCCGTGACGAAATTTAAAAAAAGACTGATTCATAAACCAGAGGTGATGTAGGTTCGGTTATATGATCGATTGTGTTGGTATTGTCTTTTAAGCCTGTGTACTTTTTCTTTTAAATACATGATTCTGTAGACCGTCATTTTCATGTGTTTTTAATGATTTTAACGTAGATGTCAAACACCAGCTGAAACAGTTGTCTAATACAGCAGATCACATGTGTATTCATTTAACATCGAGAGCAGTACCAATTTGAAAGGTGATAATGATGACGTCAACAATGATATTCACTTTAATTCAAAATTCTAAGCAATCGATCAAATCTATGTCATACTATAAATGATTGAAGACAGGTTTAATTGTGATCACCTCAAAAATGTTTAATGATGATGACTAAGATATGCCTATGGTAGAAGTTTGTAAGCAAGTAACTGTTTAGTCCTTAAAGACAGCATTTACTAAAGCTGACCGAGTCTTTGCTATATCATTGGGATTTGGCATTTTACGATATATATAAAAACAGTGTTTAAATAAAAGAAATAGAGAAACGTCTAAGATCTTATTGAGTAAGAAAGCTTTTTACATCCATTAAAGAATATCATTTTAGAAATTAAGGTTGTAGTACTGGCTACCACAAACCAGTACCTTGATATCGTTCGTGTATTTTCGAACGCGAGGCTGTTGAACTTACTTGGAAGGAGGTGTAGTCATTGTCATATTGACTGAATCTTACTAAAGGGTAAATGACTTTAAAACAGATATATACAGTAAAATATAAATGCAGAAGTATTATATTACTTACAGCAGTTTACTACAGCCGAATACCATCCGCTATATATGTGATTGCCCCAGTCAGAAGATGGACAAAGTGAAATGGCTGTCTCGTTGCCGTTACATTACGTTAGATTGTACAGTAGATAGGACGTTGTTGAATAGTAATAAGACTTCGTTGAAAACGATGCTTCACTGTAGTGATATTTTGGATCATGGGTGCAGGAATAGATCAATTGATTTACTTTTTTCACCCTTTTCAACGACATTGGCAATGGACAATCTAACACGGCATTACAAAGGGTATATGCAATCATTTATATGCATACGTACTAGAGGCAAATGGCGTTTAATAAAATATTCAGCCAGTTCGTACGCCTAAAATGCAAACTATTGAACGTATACGAATATGTTTAAAGTATGAGTTTCACTTTGTACGGATAATGTAAATACGTATTGAAAGGTTACCTGGAAAAATTATATCGGAGAAGTGAGCATATAAGGTCGACATTTGTTTTGCTGGAAAACGAACGGATTTTACTCCAGGTGTTCTGGAAATGTATCTGGACTTCACCGTCATAATCAGTTTTGCCGCCAACAAGACGGATAGGTGAATCTGAAAACATTATATTCATTAGCCCTAAAGTAAATTTATACACTTCTTTATAATACGAAGGGATCAAATAGGTATAAGCCGGAGCTCATGTTATTTTGTAATTGTTATTGAACGGAAATTGAAAGAAATTGTTGCCAACATAAATTCTGCAAACGGGTCGTCTTAAACGATTTGAAGGACAGACACAATATAACAACACATATATATCTTACATAAAACTCCACATTGCACCGTAGCCACTTCCATGCCGTTGCACTTAGTTTCGTGCCAAGGTGATGTTGTACAAGCTGACAAATCCCACTCTCCTCCCATGCAAGAAGTGTTATTGATAATGGTGGACAAATTTCCCTTCCCAAACGATGAGTCAGTCAAAACTGATGCGTTCCTGAAATAGTTTGTAATAGTGATTTTCTCTACGTATAAACTGTTTTCCTTATAATATGTTAATGCTAAGTACGTTTTTTCTTAGGTTTTCTTAGGATGTTTTTAGTTTCTAACGATGACTGCATCATATCTTTGAAAAGTGTTTGCATTAGGTACTCTGAATTGTTTTCCTCCGTCTGCAGATAGAGTTGGGATCTCTAATTATAGAAGTACTTGGGGTTTACCTTTACGTTTATTATTATTTGTTTTATTGATAAGTTTCCTCAAGTTAATGCATACTTTGATAAGATTTACCTTTTGAGTTTTATCTTTATTAAGGATTGTTGGGATAAGAGTGAGGTTTGTGCACATAAACTGGTTTAAACCCCCAGTAAATTTACATTTTACTGACCGTTCCAAGGCGGTACCTAACGATTCTTGATAAACATACCAATTATTTATATATATAGTATGTATGCACTGTGCTGTTTGTAGAGTTTTGTGCTTTTCTGTGTTTCTTGTTTGTGATTTTGTGTTCTATGTCTTTGGCGTTTGTATGCACTGTGCTGTTTGTAGAGTTTTGTGCTTTTCTGTGTTTCTTGTTTGTGATTTATTTTATGTTCTATGTCTTTGGCGTTTGCCCGGTGCCACTAAGCCGGGTTGATGTTTAAACTTTTTGCTACTGAGCTTGTTTCTGTAGCTTTTTGCATAAATATCCAATTGTTTTATTTACCATTCGGTCATGTAAATATGAGAAACTAAGATCAATAATAACAGAGTATACTAATATAATTACATTTACGAGTGTATAAAAAGCATTTAAGGTATGTTTTCTAATTACGTATGCACAAAACTATTTTGTCACCATAAACGTATTCCGGCTTTCCGGCACACAACATCGGCAGCATCATTGTCGAAATCATCCGCACATATAGTTCCCCATTCCCCCTGGTGAAGAACTTCAACACGTCCGGATCGTTCACTTGTCCCGTTCACCAAACGAACAGTACTGTCTGTTGAATATGAAACTCTACTTATATTACTTTTTGCACGTTTAGATAATAAATATTTAAATTATATTTCGATCCTTACAATAACTAAAATATTTATTTAAATTAGCGTTTCATTTAATTTCATTCTTATAATAAGAAAATAGAAAAACTTATTTTGTTCAATTTAAGTAAATTACCGTAAGTACATTTCAATAAAATCAGCCGAGTGCTTTTAAGTAAAATATTAAAAAGTAAGAATAAGAAAAAAAGATTGTACTGCAAGAGATTTGAACATGAGCGCAAGATATGTTTTGCCCCCAAATACTGGAATTGCAGTCAGAGAAGACTGTCTCATTTTCATAACATCTAAGGTTAGAAATAACTGGTGTTGTCTTGAATGGGATCGGTGACAATACGTATCCACTAAAAAAGAAATAATGTAATAAATCAAAGTGATATTTCAAATACCAATTTATTTGTATCGAAAGTTTAGAAATATTCACCCAATTCTAACGCTTGCTCCTATATACATAAATGGTGCAGTCTACCATAAAGATAAAAAGTACAATATTGTCTTACATACGAAGTGATCAACATGATAAGGACATACAACCCACCTTTGATTAAAACCGATTTTATTGCATATCATGTTTGCCTCAAACGTTGTAAAATTTGTATTCGTGTATATTCCAAGCCATGTGCCATTGTACAGAGCCTCTACTCGTCCAGACTTGATAGAATTGCCATCGGTCAAGCGATACGTAGTGTTTCTTCCTGAGAAATAATGAATAAATATTAATCTGTTATCGCTATGTAATCTTATC
Organism: Mya arenaria; assembly: GCF_026914265.1. Lineage (NCBI taxonomy): Eukaryota > Metazoa > Mollusca > Bivalvia > Myida > Myidae > Mya > Mya arenaria. The sequence goes on along the minus strand of NC_069123.1, from coordinate 5,340,697 downwards.
TTTTTTTCTCGGTTGTTGCGATATAAAAGTCGTAATTATGCCAAATAAATGGCATTGTTGCTGTTATTGCTGTTAGTAGAGTATAAAATTGTACTTGGCACGGATATTTAAACGACCTTTTGCAATGCTTCTGCCTTAAGAAGTATTCCGTTTACTTATCAAGACCAGAAGCGGCAGATAATGACAATATGATATACTGGGTTCATCATTAAGAATGCGCATTTTCTCATCATTAAACTGTGACAATTAGAAACAAGTCTTAATGAATTTCAGTTTTAAAGCTGTCAGTTTTTAGCATCAAATCAAATATATTATTCATAAAAACAACATCGAAATGACCGTCAGACCATATCACTGCAAGAAAACCGATATTGTATTAATGTAATAAAAATATGACGTCATATTTCTCACTTACATTATATTTACGTTAAAACCTGTCCCTTGTTGGAGCGGTTCAGTTATGGTGTTGTTCATTACGAAATAAGTAACATTTTGACAATGTTGAAAGCAAATTAAGAATGGCTTGAATTATTTAAATTTAACTTTGCTGAAACACTTTTAAAAGTGTTCCAACTATTTTAATATGTGTGAAATACCTTAATAATAATAGAATATTTGTCAGTGGTACTTATTTACATATGACGTTATAAGAGATTAAGTTCGTTGTATTTTTTTCTAGTTAAACGAATGTGCAATTTATAATACAATTAGGCATACCACAGTTGATTCCGACGTAATAAGAGTTAGGGCAACTTCCTGAATACCACTTTCGGCTATTGGGAATGCACTCTGTAATGTCTGTTTCATTTCCATGGCAACCGAGACTACCAATGCATCTTCCGGGATTAACGAATGAATACCGACCATAAGCTTGACGAAATGATGGGTTTCTATCAAACAAAACATAAACATTAAAATAGATTTCAATCAGTACTTCGATAATTTAAAAGTTGTCTGAACAATTTGATTATTGTGATTTTTTCGTCAAGAAGCATAATGACGACTCCCAAATGAATGAAATGACTAGATTGAAGCATAGTTTATTTGCAAACCCTAACAAACAAACAGCCAAATAAAAACTTGCTCAGTAGGGAATCCAAGACTTGTGCAGAGAACCATAGCATCCTCTGTACTGAAGTTGTTTTTGCTGATACCATTCCATTTGCCATCCAGGTACACTTCAACATAGCCAGACATGAAAGTTGGGCCTCCTTTTACACGGACTGGAGATCTTGAAACTGTAATAAATGAATGTTTAAACAAACTTTCATGCTTTGTGAGGATTGAGATTCTTTAAGAAAAATCATTTAATTTTCAACAGTTTGCTGGTCGATTTGTGGAACAGATATTGACAGTAAACAAGTCGATCTACACAACATCACAAGATGAAATTACAAGCTGCATATAATTTTGAGATTTGACATACAGCAATTAATTCCAACATCAGATATGCAGGAATCGGTAACCTCGGTATATTTGCAGTTTGCGATGTCGGTTTCATTTCCAACGCATTGATAACCAGATTGCTTTCGTGCTCCAAACCCATATCGTCCATCGGTGTAAACTGAGATATTTCTGTTTGAAAAAATCCTAAGCCCGTTAAAAGTATACATACTATGCGTTTCGTTATAAATGAAAAATATACTTGAAACTACAATACGAGGCGGAGTACCTATATGTAAATATATGTATTACTCAATGTTGAGTGATTTATTTGTTACGGACTGTGCCATTCTTTATTATTTATAATTGATGGACATTTTTAACGTTACAAAAAAGTTGTGTTCATGATTTCATCCCCTGAAACCTATTTTAAGCTCAAGTTACCCTCGTTCAAATCCAAGAGAGTTGCAAACCACTAAAGCTGTACGATTATCAACAAATTTGGAGCACAACGATTCCCAACTAGTACCATTTAGGATTTCAAGACGACCTACAAAATCAGCAGGACCACCCTGAAGACGTAGTTCCGAGACTGAAAAGGGAAACGTATATGCCACCCATCATCATAATGTTTGGCGATGAATATATGTTTTACAACGAATACCTCAACTGTAGTTTGTTTGGTTTTAGTGGTACCTTGATGGTAAAATTTCAATATAAATCTAAAAGGAACACATCAAATGTAGTGATTGTTTAACTTTTCTAGAAATTAACTCTGTTTTTCTCTGTTCAACGAGAATTTGATAATCGTACAAACATGAATGACTAAAAGATCTCCCATTTATATTATTCTAGAGTAATGTAATAAACACTTGACACGGCAAGCCTTGTTATCGGCTTACGCGCGTGCCCTCGGGTTGGATTTTTCTATCCGTACTGGAAACACATGATAGATATTTATATCATTCAACTACACTATAAACTACATTACCCATATACAAATACTTGTGTGTATATGCGTATTTAAATCGGTTTTACTGACCTAATTTATCCTGCGGATTTTTAGGAACGAAGACTTACAACATTCTACAGCAGCATCCTCGTTGTGATTGCAGTTCGTTTGTGAGAGCCAATCGCTTGATTTGCATTCTGAAATATCTTCTTCACCTCCATTGCAACGCAGCTCGTCCACTATGATATCGCCTTGACCTTCGCCGTAAAAGGCACCAATATGCGCTTTGGCGTTTCTGCATAAAGCGTTATATTCATTATACAAGTATTTGTAATTATTTCAGTACAAAGCCTATATATTAGTTTAGATTTCTTTAATTTTGAATCGTCCTATTTAACCCATAATATATTATATCGATAAAACGCATAAACTGCTAAAATACCTTAAAATGTGTGTACCGTATTATGACAATGTCATGTGGTTAATGTTAGGCATAAACAATAACCGAAGAAAACAATAGATACAAGTACATACTTCTCGCTAAATCCAAGCATGTTGCATATCACTTTGGCCTCATTGTTGTCAAAATTGTCGTCACAGATCGTTCCCCAATGTCCTCTGTATTTGAGTTCTACCCTGCCCGACTGTGGACCGGTGCCGTTGACAAGGCGTATAGGCGTTTCTTGAAATAAATATTTTACAATATTGTAGTTTACAAATACTCATAGAAATAAAAATTGCCATTTAATTAATAAACAATAAGAGTTTCTATGTTTATTTGACGTTAATGTCATTAAACTCACTAATTGTATTAAGTTTATGAAACTATTCAATTTAACTGCACCATGGCGACTAAGTTTGTTAGCACGATTCCATGCTCTAGAATGTTCTTGTTTAAAACGGGAACTCCAATACGAAACAAAGTTTTGTCACTTAAAGTGCGAGAACTTCTCAATGCTTATAGTTTACAAAGAAAATCTTACTGCAATTGATGCCAGCTGAGATTCTGGACGAACAATTACTTTCGACGATAGTACACATGCTCAAGTCTTGCTCATCGCCTTTGCACTCGTACGATGTTGTCGAAAACATGTACAATGTTGTCGAAAACATGGACTGTGATGAACTCGAAGTATACAACTCTGCACCACTAAAGAATATCAAAATCCACTTAGAAAATACAAAAAATGAAATTCATCAATCAAACGTTTATTTCAAAAACTAATACCATGTCTTTGTTTACCATTCATACTAATCTAAACAAGTATCGATTGCCTAATGAGCATTAAGGGCAAAGTCTAGTTTGTTAAGATAGATAACATCTTTTCTGCCTACTCCCACCTAGCACTGAAGCCAAGCATTGCGCAGACAACTTTGGCCTCAGCTATTCCAAAGTTGTTGTTACAAAGTGAGTTCCATCCTCCACCTTTTTGTAATTCTACTCGACCTCTGTGTGCATTTCCACCAGAAAGGCGCGTGGGTGTTTCTACAATGCATAATATTTTATCGATTATTATCATTCAATTTATAGATATCATGACAACTTTCAATTCAGAATTTGTTGTAAAATTCTACAAACATCTTTTAAACTGATGCCAACGCACGTTCTATATTGTAATTTGTCCAACGCGCATACATTAACTCGAATATCATGTTATTTTGAGTGAGTGATCACTCTGCACATACACGTTTGTTGAATGAACAGGAACAAAACGATGTATTAAACAGTTCTTGTGTTTTATACAATTGTCACATCGTTGTGCCGTTCCGCTGATGGCGACAACAACAAAAGATGAAACCAAAGCGTTTACGATATTTCGCAAAAACAGTTCATACGACCTATATTCTGATAAAATCAACTGTAAAGAAATATCCGTTTACAGAACTTACGACAATCAACTGCTATGTCTTCTCCGTGGTTGCAGTTACTATTTCCCCATCCGCTGTGTTGGCAGTCGGCAATGTCGGTTTCATTTCCAGCGCACTTGATGTCATCAAGCCAAATCGTTCCCGTCCCAGAGCCGTACACCGATGGCAGAATAAACAGCGCATGACTTCAATAATCAAGTTAAGTGTAACATAAATTAGGAAAACAAACACACATTAAAGTGATGATAAAAATAATATATCCATATGTATTATACAACAGCATTTGAAATATCTGTAACAATGAAACAATGAGTTAGCGTGTTGGAAATCGATCTGCACACGACTATCACGTTCCAGAATCATTTTTAGTTAAACGTCCATACACTAAAACTTAGTTTGACATGTGCAATAAGTTCTCCCTAAAGTATTACATTCAATTGAATGTTTTCGAATTAAGTGTAATCCATGTTTTGATAATCAAATGTAACCATGAAAGAGCATTAATCTTAAATATGTCGTAAGATAGTGACTTTAGAGAATACATATTAACATTAATACCTGACGTCAGAAAACCCCATCATTCTGCAGACGACCTCGGCGCTTGCGTTGTTGAATCCATCATTACAGACCGTTCCCCAATCACCATCGTGTTTGACCTCTAGGCGACCGCTGAAAGGTGTCCGTCCGCCGAATAAACGAACATCCGTCGTTACTTCTACAAGGGGTCATGTATTACATAAACAAAATAAACGGAAGTTATGTTTAGATGTATTTGTTTGATGTATGGTTTCCGACGTATGCATATGTTTTTATTCATATATCAGTGATGTCACGATCCGAAATAAGATGTAATCGACACACAATTTATTTAATATTCGTAACGTTTATAATAGGAACTATTGTATGCAATATTTCATAACATAGTATAAGAAGTTAACAACCTATGAGAAGCATATTATGTCGACCAACAACTAAGCTCATTGGTGCTGCCTGACGTGGTAAACAAACATGAACTACTATCCCAGAATAAATCAAAATAGCAAAAAATGTGAACACATAATTATGAAAACGACTGTTTGATTTTTGTATAATCTATTTATTATGCCTATACTCGAATTGTGTCTTCAAAGACATGTGTCAAGTGAAAACAATCCACTGTTGGAATAAATAAAGACAGTCTCAATGCATTAACTGATTTCTGATTTAAATTAAACCCTACATACAAAGATGTTTTACACGTCATAAAAAACTGACTTACCTCATGTATTCATATTAATGTATTTGAAACATCGTTAAAACTAATTATTGCTTGGGAATGTCATATTAAATGTTTTTGAATTAAAGCGCACCAATACATCCTTTAAAACAGTTATTTTAGATATCATATTTCTTGTACAGTTTTATTTAGATATTCATAGTTTTCATACCTCCTTTAATCACCGTCAGCAAAAACCCCACACCAATTACCGAAGTTAGCAAACCCATATCCAATGTGTGTCCATTGCTAGCTTCCAGACAGATGTTAGAAACATCGGAACGACACGCTTTTATTGCGCTTCCATTTGTCCAATCAAATCGGCGAAGAAAACACTTCCTACTGTTAAAGTTGGCTAGACAAATCCATGGGTATTGTCAGATATCAGTGAGATAAGCAGTTTTCAAAAAAATCCCTCCGTCAAAATAGAGCCACTGCATTGTTTTGTTGCGTGATAACCTTGACACTAGCAGCTTTCAAACAGTTTGTTTTCAAATATGTTGTTTGTTTAAACAACCACTGTGATTTTGGGATTATCTCTATAGCTAAGTTGACAAAAATATGATTTATATTCAATAATTTTCTACAATATTACGATTGCGTTCTTCTGCAAACATATTAAGTTTTTATATTTCTCTTTGCTCAACCGACGGTCGATATTTACTCTTGACGTAAATTCTCAAAGGTTTAACAGATGACTAGCAATTAATTTCCAAATTTCGCATTAGCCACGTATTTCTACTATTTAATATATATATTAGATTGCGTTATGTAAACAATTTTAACAAGAACGGTTCCTTTAACTGTTTGCAATGCAGTTCGTAGGTGTTGGTTTCTGCAGTATATATTTAAATAACTTGTAGACGTGAGCATATGCATTATGCATGTGCAAGCAAAAACAAAGAAGAAATATTTAAACGAATTGTTATACAACATACGAAATATACATTATAGTACGTAGTGTTGGGAATCGGTTGCAATTTTACTATCGATGATCGGTTCCACTCAAGTAACCGAGTATCGATAGTACAATCGGTTTTTAAAATACTAGATAGTACCCGAGTTGTAGTTTTATTCATGTACAGTATTAAACTCTTAATCATTATATGCATATACCTTATGTCTATGATTGAAGTTTTTAAGTGTTGTTGTATAAAAAATAGTTCATTTACTTGCTCGCTTTCATCAGCCATTTTGTTAAAGATAACATCTGAACACTTACTCTTTTTTTTTTTTTCGATAATCAATTATAACCAAATACTATCGATTGTCGCCGATTTCTGGCCCAACCAATCGATTTTCGATTATAATCGATCATCGGAACATCACTAATAATACGTAGATAGTTCAGACAGGACTGATAAGAAAGGGCTGACTTAAGCTTATACAAGATCTCGGATCTGTCGTGCAATTCAGGCTGCTTTTGATATCGTGTGGTTTGTGTAAACAAAAGTAAAAATGCGCAAGAATGAGTATGTGCTGTCGGTAGTGTTTATTATTCACCAACATTCTTCCGCTAGTTTATGCAGTTTACTTCTACATATATGCTCTTTTACGCCATAAAATATAAACACAAAAATAAAATTAAGGTCAGCGGAGGAAACTGTCACATTGGACATATACACAGCGCATATATAGGACATAGCATTTGTATGAAAGATCAACAAAATCATAGTCAACACACGAAACGATAACCCTATATATAAATATATTGTACTATTCAACATTGATAGAAACAAATGTAACTCAGATTTATTCAAATATTTATATTTGGATAACCGCCATCCTAGAAAATTTACACGACGCTAACAGACGTTCCATTAGCATAAGCCCCAGAAAGGGCATAAGGCAGAATAGGTTGCCACTGGTTTTTAACGTACATATGCTCTGTCACAAGGGACACGCTATTAACGTCCCAAAGAAATTCACTAGGCAGATATAATTGTGGTGGGACTTTAATCGAACCTGCGACAACTGGGTTGCCAGTAAAATGCCTAATAAACTGGATCACGGATCCTATACATATTCAAATTTGTTAAAAAAAGCTTTAGAGTTTCGCATGTCCTTGCATACCAATCTTCAAACTTTCATCTTAGCACATACCGTATTTGAATATAAACAGCACATCAAAACAGGGTTAACATGAACTTTAGTCATATATGTTAGCTTATCAGTTTTCAAACTCTGGCAATATTAAAATGTCAGTTTAAGACGTCATAAATTTTTTCCTGGATCTTTAAAAAAACTCCCATTTAGATAGTTATCTTTACTTAGCCTAAAGGCATAAAACCTAAAGTCAACAATTTTGAGTCGGGGGATGTGTTTCTGTGAACAATGATTTTGAGGACACAAAAATGAGACAAAAAATATATTTGTATGGTGAAAGGATAGTGGACATTACGAGAAATTTGAATATCAATTAGTAAATTAATTGTACAAATTAAATATGGTCAATAAAAAACAACTTAAGTAATGTTTCAAGTATAAAGATAAACTAAAACTCTGCATTTGTCGGCTTTTGTGACCTTAAACATTATTTTAAAATAGTTTTTCTAGAACAACTAAAAGGTGGTTTGGGTCTGTACAACAGCAATTTTTAATAATTTGTGCTGATTATAGAGAAGTTACAAAGGCTCTACGTGTATATGTAAATGAAAATGAAGTCACTCCTTCAACGAGAAACCCTAGAACCCAGTTTGCTAATTCATACTTTCTGTGTGAGTCTGTATGTCCCCGAATCCTAGAAACCCGTTTGCTAATTCATACTTAATGCGTGAATCTCTATGTTCAGTTCTTACTGGCACTCGCATTTCCTGGTGATTTGTTGTTTTCGTCATAACCCTTTCCCCTTTTGTAAAATAGTATATGTAAAAAACATTACTTATGTCCTGTTTATAATTTACATACTTGATGACGTTAAACACGAATACCCTTTTTAGCTAAAGCGGCGCGCTCCTTTATAAACGAATATATAAATGTAGACACAAAGTTTACAACCAAGAGCAACATTTTACACACACAAAATCAAAATAAATCGGACGCTTGTAGATAGTAGAAAATATAGGGAATATTTTCTACATATGTATTAATAAACAGGACAGAACAGAACAGAACTAGAGCCATCCCAGGAGTGAAAAAGACCCCGAATTGTACACATATTTGCAATGGGGTGCCTTTGAAGGCTTGTTATTTAGTATATAACCAATAATCTATTTGCCAATCGTCATGCACTTTTACTCACATGCGGTCAAAGTGTTCATAAAAATTCTGAACATGACCCTGACCTTTTACCTACTGACATTAAAAACAAACGTGATCGTCTAATGAACGAGGTCTCGATTTATTTTGCAGACACTAGGTATACCGACCTTCCGACATACCGACCGACCTTTAACCCGGCCAACCGATATTTGCAAACCTATATGCCGATTTATCAAAATGGAACATCAAAATGAACCTTGCTATCAATCTGATTTATCCGTTTTACTGCTTCACATGTCCAATATGGAACTATGTTTCCAAAATCCGAAACAGACATTGCCTGCAAATACTAGGACATGTAGTTATCTGAAGCGTAATTTAGTTTCAAGTATATTTACAATAAATATCGTATTTTCAACTGTAGAGTATATATATGCTTATATTAAATGCAATCTTATATTGAAATGAATAAAATTGTAAATAACTTTAATAGATCACCATGACCAACAAACAAACTTGAAGAACTGAACGTTTTTCTGAGCCAAGTGTTTAGAGAGTGTCTTTGATGTTGAAGTAATAAGTTGTTATGAATAATGATTAACTAGGCTTAATTTCATTAGAAGACGCTTGATTTAAACATGATTTGCAACATTCGTACATATATCGCTTTTTGAAACGTTTTCGCTCGAGTATGAATGGCAGGACGTCGTGAAATATATATTTGTGAAATGTTGAATAATAAGTGAAGCTCTTTAACTATTTTTATGTGATCTATAGTTCATATTCAAACTCCCAACTGTCGTGTACATGTTTAAAGATGCACTCTAACTACCAAATAAGATTTAGCAGAATTAATACAGTTGTGTTGATATACCAAATGAATGTCGAAAACAATGGTTCTTATGAAGGGTACCGAGTTAAATTTGAAAGAAATGTGCAGAAAACACGGCATTTCTACCTTAAAAGACGATAATTTATCACAGTAAATATTTTAGGACTCACCAATCATTTAATATTTTTGCGTTTTCAGCGATAAAATACACGGTAACAATCTTGTTATCACGAATTAATATGTTCCATAAATGCATTATTTAGTAAGTATTTAAGGTTTATCACTCAAAATTGATGTTTGTTATACATTTGTATGTGTTGATTTTGAATAAGAGTGGGACTTTAAGATCATCCCAAAATTAGAAAATTATTAATTAAGTAGTCAATATGATATTTATTTTTGTCTCAAAGCTCGCCTCCTAGAGGCCGTTACAATAAGGGATTTTAGTCGTAGCAATTATAATCTTAAATTTGTTTAAACATCAAAAATGGCAACACATTGACTTTTTCCCTGTCAACTTTGTATTCGTTTTAATACTTGCTTATGTTCAATTCACTCAATTATGTACCACAAGTACGAACTATGACGCTAAGATAATTTAAATTACGGCAAAAATCGACTTAACTCTTTATTAAAACGGCCCCTTAACACTTAACAATGGCGCAAAATCACTTTATTTTACTAAGATTGGAGTCTCTACCATAAATATATCGCTTTAAAAACAAGCGTAGATTGTGTCCTCTAGTATTGATTCGTTGATTAATAGACGGCGAGCGTGCTCGTTAACACGTTTATGCTAATGCGTATCTAAATCTTATCTTAAAAAGTTTCCAAAAATTAAAGGGGCACAATACTGGTTAATGCAAACAAATATAATTTAAAATTTAAATGCATTAATGGTCCAAACAAATAAGCATATAATTTGTGTACAGATAAAAAATATTAGCGATATTTTGTCGTTTATTACTAAGGAATCTGTGGCCACGTAGCTATCGATTAAAAACAAAATCTAAGGGCATTTTATGGGTTTGTTTTGTTGTTGTTTTTATCATTAAAGTTGGATGAGTTAAACACAATTATACATTAAAATAGTAATTATATGTTTTTGTATCATCATAGTATATTGTGCCATCAAAACAGGTATAATATTGTTACATATTAAGTTACTTGATAAACAAATTTAGTTCTTTATATATAGTATGTATGTACTGTGCTGTTTGTGGATTTTTTTTGCTGTTCTTCTATGTTTCTTGTTTGTGATTTTATGTTCTATGTCTGTGGCGTTTACCCAGTGCCATTAAACCGAGTTTATGTTTTAACTTTTTGCTACTGAGCTTGTTTCACTAGTTTTTTGCATAAATTATAAAAAAAATACAGTTTGGTTTGATTGATCATTTTTATGAAAACATATATTGTTTAGATATTTCCACAAGCCTTAATTATTTAAAAAAAAAAGGGTAAAATAATGCTACAACCAATGCGAAACTTCTAGTAATGTACAAAACGAATGTAAACTACAATGATAACAAACGCGAAGAATCTACAAATCATGTTTTTATTTAATGATTGCATACCGAAGAACAGTTGGAGTTCAAGTCATGTCCACAAAACATGACTTCACAGAGTAACCTCGAACCTCCGCTTGCGTTGTCTGAACTGAATAACTCGAATGAAAACTTCGTCTCATGTTCTAATTGAGAAATGATCTGTGTGTTTGTGTCAGTCGAGCAGCTGCAAATTTAGCATTAACACATTGGAAACATAGAGACTGGAGTTTTACTTTTTATTGCGTAAAATTTAAATAACTTTAAATGGTTTGATATGGAAAAAAGTTATCGGTACATCGTAGTAACGCTGTTCTGTTAATTTAATAATTTGGTGTTACTTTTTAGTATTGCTGAATTTCTTAACAAAGTATTCAATACCTTTCAGACGTCTCGAAAACGCTACATACCCGTCTTTGATAAGATAATGCCGTTGTAATTGATCTCCGTCGAGTTGGACTGTTTGGATATAGCACAACTGTACTCGCATTTGAATTGACCAATCGCTGACTTGCGTGAACACTTTTGCGTAAACTGGCGTATTGATGGGTAAACCATTATCGTAGCTCTCGACAGAGATGACGAAGTTGGGATCCTCGAATACTGACACGTGGAACCCATACCTTCCCACATCTGTACGAATTTACGTTATTCGTTTATATTTAAAAACAAATCGTTTCCGATGTATTATTGTTGCGTATTAACTGTTCGTACCAATTCCATGGTACCAATTTCACATTGAACCATATTGGAGAGGGTTTTCAATGTTTTCGTCTTTATTCGCGCTGAGGCGTTCGTGAATAACTCAGGTTTGGGTGTAGAACATTTACATACTGTTTAAAATGATGCAATAAAATGCTGCAAGGGAATCTACATGGAAAAGCTAAGCAAATTACTAAAACTTACTAAGATCTTGTTGAAAGGTATATGGATCAAAGGACATATCCAAAGAGAAAATTAACACGAGGCACACAAAACAACGCACACCGTCCACATAAATATTGAGAAAAAAGCCTTTTTCAAGTTTACGATTAATTAATTGTACATTTCATGCGTACTTTTGAGCGGAATAAACTAAAGCTCATTTATCTAAAAAAGATAAATATTTGCCTTGATTTTAAAAGGACTTTTTGCAAATGCATATCGCCACCTTGGTGCAAGAAGTATTGTATTGATTGATGGTTATTCAGGTTAAAGCACACTCAATATAAACTTTGTATTATGTAATACTGTAGGATAAACTATATCACAGAAAAAATCACATGAGAAATTCAAAAATAAAGCAGCATATTTAAGTTTAGTACATTTAAATAAAAAACTTATACAGTTGGAAATTCGACTTAGAGCCCAATTTAAGTCTTTAATGGCCGAGGATGGCCAATGCAAGTGTGCTTTTTAAAAAATATTTAGGAGAAGCAACACTTATTTATATAAACACACTTAACCTAAAAGCTTAGAAAATCTGGGTTTTTGCTTGCTAATGAATCTTGTAATACGTAACGTTTAATTTCACATATTTAAACGCAGGTGCATGTTATATGCCTTTACTTTAATATTTGGTTTGTGTTTTATCGGATTTGCACTGCTTTGGTGTTTTAAGAAATGAGTCGAGTGCTACCTCTGAATATTAATCAACATAAATCCCCTAAATAATAAAAGAGATACTTCTTCTTTGTTGTTCTCATATTTAACCATTTGTTCATGGGATTGTATCACAATTGAAGTGGAAAACTAAATGTGACTAGCTACATTTGGAAACGGATGGATTTCAATAAGATTGCAATCAAGTATGTTTGGATAAAACCAAACTATTTGATATAAAAAAATGTAAAATACAAAAATGACAATAGCATTTACGGTAAAATAGCATTCACACGATGTGGCGCCACATCAAACATAGGACATGGTCTTTTCATGAAAAATGTAGAAAAGGGTAATCGATCCGATTAAAAAAAGGTTTGAAATTGTTACTATAAAGGCTTACATAAACAAATAAAATAGCTAATATACTTAGATTATCAAATGCGTTATCTGAAGTAGATTGCACAACTTATAAAGGAATGCTGCACAAACACTTGTCATGACATTATCTTTGTCAATGTCAAACTGGAGATATTGTCAAACTAATATTTAGAAGATCAGATCCCCACCCTAATGCAAACACAGAATAGGCACTAGGGTATGCACTTGTTGAAAAGTTTAAACGAAAGGTAATTGGGTCAAGATTTCTTATCTCAAATATCTGGTTGATCAAATATATTTATATATGCGTCCTGCGTCTGCAAAACCGCTTGATCACAAAATGCCTCGTGAAGAATCAAGAGGAATTAAAGTGTCAAAATACAAAAACAGCTTTGAATGCAAGGACGATGGTTGGAATTCCTGGAGAGTTTTTTTCGCTGCAAAAATGTTATACGTACGCTCCAAAATAAGAGAGAAAGACATCTATGAAATACAAATAAATAGTTATACAAGTGCATATAGCTCATTAACGACTTGGTCGTATGTATAAAAAATATATTAGAAACTAGCCTCTTCCTGGTGGTTATCTGTGCCAAGTTTCAGAACAATCCGCCTTAAACTATTAAGGAAGTACCCAGACCGTTTCGTTACCAAATAATACTCTATCAAACATTGTTTGGGCTGGTATAAAGAGATAAGTTACAATGCGGTTGTTTTGTGCAATAAATAAAATACAATCGATTTCTTATTATATGTAATCATTAGTATACGTACAGGAGACATCAACATAAACCAAAGTTTGATCCTTTTTACACGGGTTCATTCGTAATATTTTAAAGTCGTATTAAAGTATCCTTTAAACTCATACTCTTTTGTTTTGCTTATCGTTACTTTTTCATCGTAATATTCGTAAGTCTTAGTATTTATATTCACTTATATAACTAAGCTTGAAACGGCGTTACATATAAAACAAACAATGACCTTATAAATGGATTGAAATTAATTCAAACATGTGGCAATCAATTATGTTGAAAATTAACTTGCAAAGTAAAAATGTATTACAAAATCGGGGACAATCTGTTGAAACAATGTATATCAGGTCATTTCAGTTTTAAACGAACACAATCTATATATATAAAGTTGATATTTTACTAGCATCTGTATGAAAATCTTTCATAAACATCTTCTACATCAGGAAGTACCAAATTTTACTCTTCAAAAACATCTTTAATATGTGTGTCATCACATTTGTGACCTCGGTGGATATAGAATGTACTCCTTGTAGAGTTTAAGAAAAAATATATATATAATGGGACTGAAATACCATCATGGCGTACAACTTATCCTGGGTCAATTAGTTATTTTACCTGTATCCAAAAAGGTACATGCCCCTCCGCCGTGCCACTTTCCGTCTGGATAGCAAACCATTCTAAAGGCACCAAATTTACGTCCGTCGTGCAGAAATCGGTATCCTTCTTTGCAAGTGACCGTAACAGTGGCTAAAAGATTAGTGGCTCCGAACTCGATTGTATTTGTGTTTTCAATTCGTGGTACTAAATTTGGGTTTCCGCAATCTGAAATATAGGCACAAAATGACAAGTAACAAACCGGTCCGTTTTGGTTGAGAGTGGTGTAGTGGTAAAGGTACCTGCCCCTCACCCAAGAGGTTATGGGTTCGATCCGCACCATGGGATCTTTCTCATGGCCTGTCAAAATGGACACTACTGGTTTCTGCCTAAGAAAACGGACCCGAGTGGGATTCTATAAGGTCATCTTTCGTCACGATCTAGTTAGAATTAATTAGTATATACCAATATACTCCAAAGTTCATTTTGATAGAAATAAAAGAACATATTTATGTATTTGTTTGTTCTTTAGATACATGAATAGTAAACCTTTTAATGTAAGTACATACCAATTGTTCCTGGTGGGTTTACGCCGAAGCAATAAGCGGTGTTGTCTTCTTTAGTAGGCGGAAGTTTGTACACGTAGAAATCCCCACAGTTCTTCACCTCGATATGGAGTCGTAGGTCACATGACCCCGCGTATTTCTGACAGGCCTCGCGGGACACAATTCCATCTGAGGGTTGTGGCAGCGAACCTGTGGAAAAATAACGTTACTTTATGGTAAAGCGTCTTTGTTTATGAACTAAATAGTGCACACGTTCGGAATCTTAAAATTGATGTTACATTTGATTGGCTTAACAGCAGTTGACCAATCAACGAAGCGAGTTTATATGTTATATGTCTCCTTATACGTTAGCGAATTTAGGATTTTGCGACGCGTAGTCCCAGCGGTGGGGCAACTAGAATCCACTGATTACAAGTGTACCAGGTAATGCACATATCCTTACCGTTCATCCAAATAGGCAGACTGGTGCCACAGGCGCACAACTGGTCAGGCGGTGACGTCAAAATGGGGTCCAGACCCGCGTAATACCAGCGTTGGGGTAATCGGAAGTCACTGATGGCGTGCTGGCTACATTCCGTGTTCTGTGCGTACCGCAGACCGAGGTTGGTGATGATTTGGCGATTGATAGATATACAGGGGTCGTCCGAAATAGGCGTTGTGATAGTTGTTGCTGTTTGAACATGATACAAATTTACCATTTGCAAACGTTACAATAACTACACGATTCAATTTTCGTATTGGAAACCACAATTTACGAATAAATGGAATAACAGACGCATACAAACATGAGAACCCAAAGTGTGGAACCTAACGCTCATCCGTTTCTCTCTTTTGGTTAATGGGCGTTACTCACGACATGCCTTAGTGTTGTGGAACGTTCTATTGATGTACGTATTGCCAGAGTGAACATATGAAACAAGTTGTATGTTATTAGCGTTAACAGTTGTCAAATTAATATATGGCAAACTTAAAGTGACACTAGTATTTAAAATCAGTACCTACATATGTATAACAAACATAAATTTTGAGTGACAAAACACTAGCTACTTACTGATTAATGCATTTATGGAAAATATTGATAACTGAGTACAATATTGTAATCGTGTATTAAATAGATAAAAACGCACAAATATTAAATGTCTGGTGGGTCCTAAAAGATTTACAGCGATCAATGTTTATCTCACAAGGTAGAAATACCGTATTTTCTGCACCTTTCTTTCAAATTAAACACTGTAATCTTTATAAGAACCATTGTTCTATGTGTATTCATCCTTTTCGGCAAATTAAAACAATTGTGTTAATTTTGGAACATCTTGTTTGGGAGTAAGCGTGTATGATTAAAAGTTGTTGCACAATGCCAATAAGAACAAAGCCATGACCTACAAATATTAAATGTGTGCCCTTTTCCTCAAAGTTATGCAAGGTAAAATTATATTAATCAATAAAAATGAAAATAATCAATTTAACTTCATACGTGGTTCTGTATATCCCGGTGGGTTTACGCCGAAGCAATAAGCCGTGTTGTCTTCCCGGGTAGGCGAAAGTTTGTACACGTAGAAATCCCCACAGTTCTTCACCTCAACATGGAGACGTAAGTCACAGGACCCCACGTATTTCTGGCACGCCTCGCGGGACACAATTCCGTCTGAGGGCTGCGGCAGCAAACCTGTTGGAAATGGCTCGTTACTTCTTGTTTAAGCGCTTCTGTTTTTAATATGTAAAATGAAAACATTTGATATTTTAATTTTATATGACCTTTCATTGCCTAACAGCAGTTAAAAAAACCGCGAAGAAAGTAAATTAACCGTCTACCCAAAACTTTTTCCGACCTACTGCATATTTCTACTTTTAATGCCCGAGGTAAAGGTGTTTTTTGCACAACACAACTGTCGCATATTACTTTTGTAATTATTCGAACACATTGACACTTGGAAATACACACATTCAAATAAAAGAAGAGTTTTAACAGGCCTACATAATATCTAAAGTTGTATTGCTGTACGCATAAAATAACGATCATACAGTTCTTCACAATCGGAATACAGGAGCCACAGGAAGGGCCACATTCACTAACGTCTTGAGGCTAAGTACTTGAGACTCAATTCTGACTCAAACTGTAAATCTTTATTTTTCTCTTATGAAATAAGTACAATTTAGAATTGATGATAATATCTAATGTGTGTCTAATATATACTTGCTAAACTAGTATCTATCCTTCTTGTGTCAACAAGGAGATAGGAATGGCTTTTAGATCTATACAATTCACATTTGATGAGTCTGATTTTAAATATGTTAGCGAATGTGGGATCTTGCCCGGCGTAGACCCAGAAGTAGGGTTACTGAAATTAACTGAGAACAAGCGTACCAAGTAGTGCAAATATCCTTACCGTTCATCCAAATAGGCAGACTGGTGCCACAGGCGCACAACTGGTCAGGAGGTGACGTTAACATGGGGTCCGGTCCCGCGTAGTACCAGCGTTGGGGTAATCGGAAGTCACTGATGGCGTGCTGGCTACATTCCGTGTTCTTAGCGTATCGCAGCCCGAGGTTGGTTATATTTCGGTGGTTGATGGAAATACAGGGGTCGTCGGAAAAAGGCGTTGTGATAGTTGTTGCTGTTCGAATAAGGTACATATTTTCCATTAGCACAAATAACAATAACAATACGATTTAGTTTTCTTATTGAAAACCACGTTTTATAAATAAATGGAATAAATGACATATACAAACATAAGAATCCAAAGTGCGGATAACAACGCTCAACTGTTTAACTGTTTTGTCAATGGACATGACCCACGAAATACCTTAGATTAAGTTGTATGGATGTACCAATTGCCAGATTGAATTTAAGAAGCAAGTTTAATCTTATTATTGTTCACAGTTTTCAAATAATGGCAAACGTAAGAGTTGTTGCACAACAAAGCCAGCGAAAATATAGCCATAACTGAAATTATCACGGTGTGTGTGTGTTTCCTTAAACATATGCGAACTAAAAGTTAATCAATCAATTAAAAGAATGCAATTTTATTTACGTGGTTCTGTATATCCCGGCGGGTATACGCCGAAGCAATAAGCCGTGTTGTCTTCCCGGGTAGGCGGAAGTTTATACACGTAGAAATCCCCACAGTTCTTCACCTCGATATGGAGTCGTAGGTCACATGACCCTGCGTATTTCTGACACGCCTCGCGGGACACAATTCCATCTGAGGGTTGCGGCAGCGTGCCTGTAGAAATACGTGTGTTATATTTTCTAACGCTACTTCTGTAAATATTTTATATGGTAGAGCTCAGTTAAGAAATTTAAAAAGAAGTTTCTTGATTATCCTGAACAGGGGTTTATGTTTAAGAGGTATAAACTCAAATTCATATTTGAACATTTACTGATTAGTTTTGATTTTTTTTTAATTATATTAAAGACACATTTAACAGATTACCTATAAAGTAAGTCTACGAATACACGAAAACTTGAACATACAGATATCCGATGTAAAACAACTTTCTCCAAGGCCATCATGATACTGATTGATCGGCTCACTTATAGCACACACTAGCGTTCATCTAAATTGGGAGACAAACAACCGGTCAGGTGGTGACAGCAAAATGCGACCAGTGCCGGGATAGCACCAGGTGTTTGGCACCAGAAGGCACGAATAATTAAAATGCAACAATATATTTACACCATTGGTAATACCGTTCATCCAAATAGGCAAACTGGTACCACAGGCACAAAGCTGGTCAGGTGGTGACGTTAGAATGGGATCATGGCCCGTGTAATACCAGGTTTCGTGCAACCGGAAGTCGCTGATGGCGTGCTTGCTACACTCCGTGTTGTGTGCGTACCGCATACCGAGGTTTGTTATATTCCGGTGGTTGGCGGGAAGGCAGGGATCGTCCGTTGGAGGTGTTGTGATAGTGGTTGCTGTTTGAAATTAATAATTTAGTACATATCGTGCACTTTAGTACATATTTACTTCCTCGTGATAGTTCTTTTGAAGAACTTGAGTGATGTCTACGTACTTAAAGCTGCACTCTCACAGATTGAACCTTTTGACAACTTTTTTATTTTTTGTCTTAAAACGAGCAATTTTTGCGTAAATATCTGCAAATCAATAATAAAAGACTGCTGACAAAAGATCAGATCGCAGCTTTACATATTTTCGACCCAAAATTGATGTTTTATGCATTTTTCTTAAATCGTTAGTAACGGTTTAAGCCGGTAAATCTGTGAGAGTGCAGCTTTAAGCCATGGCGGCAATTAATGAACGGTAGTTCTTTTGTCGCTAAAGACGATAATCGTCTCTGTTTGGTATTCGAACAAAGAATCAATAGAGAATTAACATGACGCCAGATATCATTCAACTTTTAATTTACCACTAAATGGGTTATTTAAATTATTTTTCATCAATAAATAAAAGTACATGGCTGTATAGCCCGATGCAATCGATTACTTTGACCATCCCTGATAAAAAAAACCTCCGACATGTTACCAGGCCGGGCGAGCAGGGACGTAACTAGGCGTACTCCTGTACGCCCGTGCGTACAATTCGATTCCGATTTTAAAAAATGAGAAAGGCTTAAACTTCGAAAACAGGCATAAAAACCAGAGGCTGAGGGGGTATAGGCACATAAATACTGACTCTGTGGTTTGTCAGAACTCTGTTTTCGAATTTATGACTTCGAAGTCAGTTTTCGGAAGAGTGATAACAAAACGTGTCCGGTTTTTTTAAATTTTAACTTTATAGTCAATGATGTCACGCTTGTGACGTCATCTATATAAGTACACCGAGGTTATTCCTAGTAATCAGCAATTTCAAAATGGCATTCTCGTGTGTTAATCCGCCGTATCAAGATGTTTTTGCTAGCATTATTCAGCCTTTGACTGATGCCCAGAAGTTTGAGCTATTGTCCACTTCATGGGACGAGGCACATTGTTGCTCTTTCCCCTCAAGGTATTATGTTTTAAATAATAGCTCGACACTGTACCTCGATGTACAACTATTTCATATTTGTTTACGTCGGATATGTATATTAAGCAACTCAAGTTAGGCACCGATATATCATTCATTTATTGCCTTCTGTACCGCGTATTTTATGTTTTGTTATGAACAATTTTTCCCATGCCAGGGGATTGTACACAAGCATTAGTTTAAAAAAAACAACATGCAGTACAGTTTGGTATACGATTTTGTAAAAATCAGGCAACATTGTATGATTATTAACCGCAGAGTAGCAAATACTTTTGAAACGTCGTCATAACATGGTAAAGCAAAAGCTTTTAATACTGTCAAAATTATACGATAAACTATAATTTTTAGGTTTATTTTTAAAAATTTCAAGACAAATAATGTAAGTGCAAATACATTATAATTTTATCTTATTTACAGATTCAGCGGAGGAAAACTTCGGAAGGCTCAAAATGTCTGGTTCAGGACCCATTAATGGCTGAGGTATTCTATGAGCAAAGATGGCGTTTTTTGCGCGCCGTGCTTCCTTTTCGGTGACCAGGTGGCCCGTAGTAAAGCTTTCACTAGGGAACCTTTTACAGACTGGTGTAATTTTTCAAAGATTGTAGAAAGACATAGCAAATCCCAATGTCATATTGACCAATTAATTGCTGCGGAGAACTACTTGGCCGTGTTGAAAGGGCAGAAAAAAGACATTGAGTGCACAATATCATCTCAATTGAACGCCATGGTTGAAAAGAATCGTCAGATTTTAGTGTCTATTGTTTAAACAATTATTCTTTGTGGTCAGCAAAACATTGCGCTAAGGGGTCATGATGAGTCATCAAGCAATTTCCAAGCGCTGTTGCATTTCCAGGCAAAACATTTAAGCTTCTCAATGATCATTTGGTAAATGGTGACCCTAGAACCCGGTATACATCGCCCAAGATTCAGAATGATCTGATAGGTATTTGTGGCCAACTTATAAGTGGCGATATCGTTGCGAGGTGTAACGACGCTGGCGTATTTGGTTTCATGGCGGATGAGGCAACGGACGCTGCCACTATGGAGCAGATGGCCCTATGTGTGCGCTTTGTAGATTCAGAGAGTGACGAGATACACGAGGAGTTCCTCGGGTTTTCCCAATGCGAGTCTACCACTGGAGAGGTATTAGCTAATGCATTCATTGAAAATCTCACTAAATTAGGTATCACATGCAAAACTATTGAAAGTATTTCATGGCTCTGTAACACATATGTAGTCGCATAAATGATCTTTAGATAATCGTCAGATTTAGATTAATTATACAAGTGAAAATTCCATACAGAATAAAATATACCCTTTAGAAAACCTTTTCCTTTTTGTTCTGTATGCAATTTTCATGTGTCGTACCCTTTTCTTATGTAATGTCGTGTTAGGGTCTTTGCTAAAAGATTAAAATAGCAGAAAAACAAATAAAACTTACCTACTGTTTAAAAACCGTTCTACAATGTTTATCATAACTCGTTTTAAGGTGTCAAAACGGATCAAATGCCTGGCCAGGGGTACGACGGTGCCAGTAATATGTCGTGCATACATCGTGGAGTGCAGGCGAGGATTCGATCCCTCATACCAGAGACGTTATACACCCATTGCAAAGCGCATTGTTTGAACCTCGCCATCATCCATGCATCCAAAGAGGTTTATGCCAGAAACCTTATGAGTACGGTGCAACAGGTGGCATTCGCCTTTAATCATTCCGCAAAACGCTTACTTCAATTCCAAGAAACGCTTGCAGGAGATGAGGTTAGCAGGGAAGGCATCTATACAGCAGAGCGAACGCGTTTCCGATCACTTTGTGAGACTCGCTGGTCAGCACGTGCGGACGCTTTGCACACATTCCTTGTATCATACAGGTATAACACAATCTTGATTATACAGTCAAAAATTAAATCATTGCGAAAATTTTGTTTTATTGTTATCCAAACACCATACTGGTATGGACATAATGTTTTGTATCCTGCAGGACCGTGGTAACGACACTCGACCGGCACACGGGTCGTTATGGTTCTTTTTCAGGTAAATTTTATTTTCCATTTTTAATGATAAATGTTAAATGTTAAATATTCAGCACACACGTGTAAGCATGTACATAATAATTCATTATAATATCCGCAGCGCCTTACGAATCCTTATTCTTTCAGGCGGAGAGAAATGACAATGAAGTCTGGAACAGCCTGTTTCAGAAAGCGGTGGACATTGCTGGTGACGTTGACGTCATACCCGCCGCTCCAAGACGTTATGGTCGTCAACAAAATCGACTGAACGCCCCAGGCAATACGTCCGAATTTTGGAAGAGAAACATGTATTTTCTTTTCGTCCTTATAATTAGAAACACGCGTGATGCAAGGCCATGGTTGGTTCTGTGCCCAAAAGCTTCTTCCATTGAAGGTATCGTTTGACATACATATACATCCTTGGATTTGTTTGCTAAATCAGGTATATGATTTATTTTAAACTGATTTATTTAATGAATAAAAAACCTATGTCGCAACATTTGCGTTCTTTTGTAGATTCAGAATGACGGTCTTCCCCGGGAGAGTATCAATGACGTGTACCAAGCCTTCCACGCATGCCTAGATGTGGATGAAACCCTTTTTGTCCGCGAGTGTGAGCGGTGGCGTATGTGGTGGACGGACGCGACGTTGGCGGTTGACCGTCCAGCTGCCCCGGCGTCTCTAGCGGAATCAATTACGCTTGCAAGCAAAACCCTTTACCCAAGCATACGACACTGTCTAACCCTTTTAATGGTCATGCCGGTGTCTACGGCAACAGCCGAACGGTTGTTTTCGGTAATGAGAAGGGTCAAGACATACCTAAGAAGTACGATGGGTACCGAGCGCCTGTCAGGTCTTGGTCTCATGAATGTATACAAAGACAGAGAAATCAGTGCCGAACGCGTTGTCGACAAGATTGCTAACCAGCAAAACAGACGCCTTGCCTTTGTGTTCAAGGTTTAAATCTTAATGTCGATTGAGAAAGACACAATAGGGAAATTTTATGAGATCAATTATGTTTAATAATATGTACTGCGTATCAGAGAAACAGTATATTAACATTTAATCAATCTGTTTTGATTTTTTCCACCTAAATATGTCGTTAATATAGCCCCTGGATAGTCACGAAATGCCAGTAAATTGCTTCCTTGTCCAAAAAAAATTCAGCGGGGGGGGGGGGCATGCCCCCGGACCCCCCTAGTATGGGAGTACACTTCAAAATGACTCAGTTACGCCCCTGGCGAGGACCCCATACGTATCATTATAATTGTCTTAGCAATACACACGTTAAATGATACACACTTCTCAGGAAATGTGCAGTACAAAAGAAAAGCCCGAACGATAAATATAACTGAAAAAATTACGGGGTTCTGTATATCCCGGTGGGTATACGCCGAAGCAATAAGCCGTGTTGTCTTCCCGGGTAGGCGGAAGTTTGTACACGTAGAAATCCCCACAGTTTTTCACCTCGATATGGAGACGTAGGTCACATGACCTCGCGTATTTCTGACACGCCTCGCGGGACACAACTCCATCTGAGGGTTGCGGCAGCGTGCCTGTGTATTATATTTTCTTGAAGCACATCCGAAAAGATTCTATATGGTAGAGCTCAGTTAAGAAATTTAAAAAAAGTTTGTCTGATTATTCTAAACAGCGGCTTATGTTTTAAGAGGTTCATGTATTATATTCAAATTCATATTGGAACTCACTTCATATTATTGATTTACTTTAATGATATAAAAGACACATTTCGCAATTGCCTAAATATAACGTAAATATACGAACAGACAAACACTTAAACATACAGATATCCGATGTAAAACAACTTTCTCCAAGGCCATCATGATACAGATTGACCTTCGGCTCCCTTATAGCACACACTAGCGTTCATCCAAATAGCAGACGAACCGCCGGTCAGGTGCTGACAGCAAAATGCGACCAAGTACCGGCTTAGCACCAGGTGTTTGGTACCAGAAGTCACGAATAATTACAATGCAACAATTAATTAACACCATTACCGTTCATCCAAATAGGCAGACTGGTACCACAGGCGCAAAGCTGGTCAGGTGGTGACGTTAGAATGGGATCATGACCCGTGTAGTACCAGGTTTGGTGCAACCGGAAGTCGCTGATGGCGTGTTTGCTACACTCCGTGTTGTGTGCGTACCGCATACCGAGGTTTGTTATGTTCCGGTGGTTGGCGGGAAGGCAGGGGTCGTCCGTTGGACGTGTTGTGATAGTGGTTGCTGTTTGAAATTAATAATTTAGTACAACTCGTGTAGTTATCCCCAAAGCTTATAAGACTTCCTTGTTAATTTGCAATTAAGCCCTGGTGATATTTCTATTTATTTCTAATATGTAATCAAGCCATAATGGCATATTTAGTGAACGGTAGTAAGATCGTCACAAAGGATGATAGTCCTCTCTGTTTGGTATTCGAACTTAACTAATATAGAAAATTAGTACAACTCGTGCACTTATTCCCAAAAGGCCTATAAGACTTCCTGATTAATTTGCAATTGAGCTCTGATGATAGTGATGAACTAGAGTGATGTCTACGCGACAATTAATGAACGTTAGTTTTATTGTCACAAGGCCACCTATCGGATTATATTTCGTCAATAATAAAAGCACTTGAATGTGTTATCGAACAACTTACGTGGTTCTGTATATCCCGGTGGGTATACGCCGAAGCAATAAGCTGTGTTGTCTTCTCGGGTAGGCGGAAGTTTATACACGTAGAAATCCCCACAGTTCTTCACCTCGATATTGAGTCGTAAGTCACATGACCCTGCGTATTTCTGACACGCCTCGCGGTACACGATTCCGTCCGTGGGTTGTGGCAAAGTGCCTGTGAATATGTGTACTTTTCGAACCGTTTCTGATAATAAACTATGTTCGTGGACTTCTATAGTTTTTTTTAAATATATAACGTTACAATAATACCGTTTTGTAGCTCATTTGATTATTTATGAAGGTGCATTTATTGGTGTGATTTAAATACAATATCTAGAAAATATTAACAAAAAAATACATGTGTATGTTCATTAAGACAAGTGATGAATAATGAAAAAGAACAACAACTGAACGATGTTTTTCTTGAACTAAAAACAAATTCCGAAAATTAGTCATTATGTAATTATACTATCACACGAATAGGAAAATAAGTGATTTGGGGCTAACAGACCCTTATACCAGTAAGATTGATGTGAGGCTTTTCACTAGCACAACATACCGTTCATCCAAATAGGCAGACTGGTACCACATGCACACAGCTGGTCAGGCAGGGACGTTAAAATGGGGTCATGGCCAGCGTAGTACCAGCTGTTCGGCAACCGGAAGTCGCTGATGGCGTGCTGACGACACTCTGTGTTGTGTGCATATCGCCGGCCGATGTTTGAGATGTTACGGTGGTTGGTAGGAAGGCAGGGGTCGGAGATGGTGTAGCCGACAACGGAATCTGCAAAAAGCATGTAAAATTCTTACCATGTAGTGTTTGGAAAAACGATGTATTTGTTTTTAATGAAACGCCAGTTGGTGCATGCATACCATTTGCTTATTGTTATTTGCCAATTGCAAGGTGCTTTTTGCCAGTTGCTTTGTTCAACTATTTTTATTAAAAAGGATAATTGATATGAAGTTTCTATAATAAAGAGTTGTATTGCTCAAGGTTTTTAAAACTTTTTATCATGCATTATGTTATATTACAGAATATTAAATAGCATTTCACAATTACCAATTGCCAAAAAGCAATTTGCAAGTAGCATTGAGCATTTTGCAATTACATTACATCTGTACTTAAGACCATAATTCCGTCCATCCGTCTGTATGCCTGTCTGTTGACCCATCTATCCGATTGTCTTTTATTTGTCTGTATACCCGTCGGTTCGTCGCCCACCAGACAGTCCGTTGTTCACTACACTTGGCTGACTTTGGGCCACTTGTTCAGAACTTTGTGGAAGTTAACAATGTGATTAATTAAATCATTGTTAACTTTTAAACATGAACTGTTCCATGATGCGCTCATAAATTTAAATAAAACGAGTACAGCTGAAGCGGTTGTCTGTAATATTGTTAGAAAAAACTGCAGATCAAAAGTGTTTATCCATAAAACATCAAGAGCTCTTAAGATTTGAGAGTTCACAACGATGACGCAAACAAGGTTGTTAACTTAAACCACGGACATATAAATCATGGTTTAGAGGTCCGTGCTTAAACAAAGTTTTGAACATTTGACCCTTTCTTTCTTCCCTAAATATGATGTTCCTGTTTTATCTGTCAATATGTATAACGCACGTTTTAAATTTGCATACTTTGTAGAGTGTATGCTATTAGCAAACATTGTATTGCATGGTACGTGAGCCATTCACTGCAGTAGCATGATTTTGGATACGAATAAACAAGGAAAAGCATTACCATATGGTTGTTTATAATAATAATAATAATAATAATAATAATAATAATAATAATAATAATAATAATAATAAAAAGAAGAAGAAGAATGCTTACCTGTAAACCAAGCATGAATTGTACATATCGCAAGTATCAAATGCATATTTGGAACCACTATAAAAATTCATATGTCGAAATGTCAAACATATAGATAACGAATTGCGATATTTGTACGATAATTATAGATACACTGTATATAATTAAGAATAATGGTAGCATCGTCCCATTTCTGTAACATATTTTGTTATATATATATTAAATAATTTACGATTGTGTATGTCTAAGGACATTTAATAGGAAATTATACTAATTAGAAAGGTCAGGAATGAA
Organism: Mya arenaria; assembly: GCF_026914265.1. Taxonomy (NCBI): domain Eukaryota; kingdom Metazoa; phylum Mollusca; class Bivalvia; order Myida; family Myidae; genus Mya; species Mya arenaria. The sequence goes on along the minus strand of NC_069123.1, from coordinate 5,314,026 downwards.
AAGTTTCAAAATAGAATTTCAAAAATGTGTGATATAAATAAAAAGTTTCTAATATGTTGTTGCTTTTTGAAAAAAAATAAAAACGGGAAACGCCGTCAAAATGGTACAGGGAGAAAGGAGAGAACGTGACAATGGAAGATATGGAAAGTGGGGAGTAGGAAAGGATAGGCAAGGAATTGGGTGAAGGGAAGGGGGATGGGGTCGTGCACGGCCGACCGCACCACTTTTGGGTGGTGCACAAAAAATGAGCTTTCGATACTTCCGTGGTGCAGCTAGGATCATCACTCTGGTGTACGAGAATGACTTCTACATATGAGAGTATGATATATATTTTGTTTGATGATTTTATTAAACGGGCGTTTTTCGAAAATCGGAGAATGTGGTACCGTGTAAGAACACTTTACTGAAGGTTGGCTACGATTTTGTTTTAATGTTGTGCAAACGGTGGTGCCAGGAGCTCTTCTCCCGAATCGAACTTGTGCATATTTTAAGATCAGCTAGCATTTCAAGTACACTTCGTTGCTTACCCGCCTTAAGAACATTCTGGTGCATGCAAATATAACTGTTTGTATAGTACTTACGCCGCAGCACAACAAAACTAATAAATATTTCTGAAACATGAAAAATGCACCTATTTATATATTTTGAAGAACAACTTGAATTTGACGAAACCAGTACATTATTATAAATACGATTTTCGCAAAAGCGTTTGTGTATCCAAGCTCTTCAATGCAAACGAAGGTGTGTACCCATTCCTTTTGTTTTCATAAGTAAAATTTTGTTTATATTGGGCAAGTGTTGAAAAAAGTCTAAGATACCTTCTTTTTACATATTTAATATACCCCCTCCCCCATAAACATTCAAGTCACCTTCACTGACTGATACTGCAACCTATGGTCCCATGTAAAAACGTCTATTATACGACTTTACCCCCCCCCCCCCCCCCCCAGCAGAGCTATTGAAAAAGTGTCTTCTTACGGTTGTAAGTGGACCGTGCGCGAGAATTTCGAGTAATCCCACTAGCGAAACATTGTATTCAGAAAGACCATGATAATTATCTAATGTTTATCCTTCGGGAAAAAAAATACATTTATATATTTATAAATCAGTTTTATTTATTTATTAATGCCTTTTTTGCTCACTGATATATGCAATACACTTATCGACGTATAAGTCAGCTTCGCCTCGGAAAAAATTGGTGTTCGTATTAGCGAAACGGCTTCTAACGTCTGTAAGAGGACACTTTTAAAGAAAAACTCCTACTGTATATGTTACTTGTTTTACCTGCGTTATAATGTCAGCTGCTCCGCAAAAAGCTCAAAATATTACCTTGGTTGGTATACAATGTTGGTCTAAATTGGAGAACGATGTAGCTTATCGGATTACTTCTTATTAATAACAGATCAATATTGTGAATGTAGTCAATGATGAATGACCGTAAGATTAACTTAGGCGGTATATTGAATACAACCCCTGGGACCAATAATTAGAGACCATCTTAGTCCCAGATTGTAAACACATACTGCAGCCACGACTAGGGATATTCAAAGGTAGGTATAAGTTAATTTACTGAATATATCCTTGATAATATTCAAAGTAACTTTCTCCACGAAGTTACAAATTGTGCTAAAGTTTAAGCCTGACCCCGTCGAACCTTAACATATATACATGTATAATAATATGAAGTTTACCTTAATCCAATGGCAAATTTGGTAGTGTTATTTCCTCAAAGCATAAGACACTTTTTAGAATTAGTTATCTTAAACACTGATAATTCTGGCGGGATATTTAACTGCACAGTTTTCATATTGCGATTTATTACAACTATTAAAGCTCATGTTTATAAGGCACAGTACATGTAAGTACTCTTCAGTAATGCATCGGTTAATCATAGATAATTAAAAAAAAACTATACAGCAACCAGTATGAAACTATTGCGTATTGATTTATTTCGGATTCATTAGCTCTATGGACTGGGAAACGTTTACTTTAAAAATTAAATACTTATGGTCTAAGTGGAAACAACACTACCTCGTTTCTCTGTTTCATGGTGCATTTGATTTCTCTCCCTTGGAAAATTCGAAACAAAGCCTTTTATTCAGCACCCAGCTTCGTCTATTTTTGCGTTTCACGCATGCGCATTGTCCATTTTCACTATCGGCCAAGATGGCGCCCTACAGTACAAAAGTTTTTTGTTTACATTAAAAACTTGAAATACTGTCTGCGATTTGAATCTTACAAGGTATTCGACATACATTCTGGTAAGAAAATTGCTTAAGTATTTGTTTTGACTGACAGGTTTATTCGATCAATGTCTCAGAACTGCAACATTTTCTCTCTAATTACGAAATTTTGTTTTCTATATCTTGTGTTGAAAAAGAAAGCAATCGGCTTAGAGCTGCGTCTCATTATCAAAACGATTGCGATCGGTCATTTGAATCAAACACAAAATCAGTTCAAAGAAGTGTTTAATGTTGATGACTTTACTCAAACGTTATCAATGAGTTTAAACGAGAAACACAAAATTTGGTTTAAAAATTCATGCAAAATCTGTAGTTGCTTTGTTACAGCTGCACTCTCACAAATTGAACGTTTTGACAACTCATTTACTTTTTGTCTTAGAATGATCTTATTTTTGTGTCTTATCTGAGAACTAGTGATATAAGATTGCTGACAAAGGTTCGCCTAGCAATTATTAATATACACATTCGAAAACTGATGTTCTAGCCCGAAAAACTCTTTTTTTAATGTGTTAACTAGTCTTAAATAATAGACATGTTATACAGGATTCTTTCAATCCCTAACGTCTAAACGGGTTTGTGCTAAAACTGGGTGGGTTTGAAAAATATTGAAATTGTATTGAGTGAAGTATTTTATGTTTGAAATGGATAATAAAGGTTTATATTTATATTTTACCATCTAAGTACAAAGCTATATTGCACAAAACAAGCATTAAACACATGATCTACCTTTCCAATAAAAGGAAACTTGACTGACACAGACAACAATTATGCCAAGCGGAACAACTCGACCCAATCGTAATAACTCGGCCACCTACGACAAGCTGCGTGATAGACCTCATAAATACAATCGTAACAACTCGGCCATAACCGAAGTGCTCAGATTGTTGTAAAACTGTAAACTGCTGCCTTGCGTTATGTTTTGATGGAATGAAATGAAGAAAACCCCATCAAACACATAATTATTCATTGGATATTTATTTTTTGTGTACGGAACAAATATAAAATAACATTATCTAGTAATATTTCTTGTTTTTATGATATTTTATGGACACAAGATGCTTTAACCCAGAATCCCGATCGGAACAACTACCCTCTTTTGGTACAAAACCATTTGTACGTGAAGGATTTGCCATATCAAAAATCATTAAAAAAATCTGTCAATGTACAATGATTTGGACTACGTGTTAACAAGGCTTTTAGACACAAAACTCTAATTTTCGCAGGTAAGTTATAAAATCTGCGATCTTATGTTTTGTCACCAGTCTCCACTGTTTTCCAGATATTTCTGCAAAGATTGGTTAATTCCAAAACAAAAAATAAAAAAAAGTTAACAAAATGGTCAATCTGTGAGAGTGCAGCTTTAACTTTTTGATTAATGTTAAGGTCTAAGGATTCAGTTTCGTAAATCCAAGGGAATTATAAGTTCAATTCAAATCAAATCAATATATCTGATATATAACCTGAGTTTGAGTTTACCTTAAAACATAGTTATACTGTATTTTTTCTTAATTCTTGTCTGATGCCCAGTTGTTCACATTCTATAAAGTCTGACATAATTGGAAGAAACATTTTTTTCAGTATTACAGTGATATGCATTATAGCTGAAATATGGCAGATGTAAAACGGTATGGAGGTAGAACCTATGGCAAATCTGCACAGCAAGATACAGCTGCCAGTAAGGCATTTGATGATGTCTTCGCGAAACCAAAACAGGCCAAATGGGGGAATGTTTCATATGTTAAACCACGAGCAGAAGATGAGCTCTCTGAAAGAAAGTCGACCATAGAAGAAGAAAGTGATGATCCATTCAGCTTTGAGTTTGACGGAGACAGATCCCCGAAGAAAAAGCTTGCTAAATTGCCACCTAGGACAGTGGTTATGCAACCAGCAGTTCGAATCACATCAGCTGCAAAGAAGCCATTTAAGACTGATTGGGATGATGACAATTTTGGAGGAGAATTTACTGTTAAGAAATCAAATATTCGTCCATACAGCAAAAGTGCTGGAAGGCAGATTAAAAAGGGATCACCAGACATTACTCAACCAAAGATGGAGAGGTTTATAAAAACTGAAAAGCAGAGCAAAGATTTTCATTCCACAAATTCATCTCAAGGAACGCCTACAACAAGCTCCAGCTCAGAGCCAATTGAACCAATAGAGGTGGATGATTTAGATGATGATTTGTACATTGAGCATGATGATGGATCTTCAAGCTCACAGCCTCCAGTCCCGGATGATACCTTGGTTTTAAAAGAAGAGAGCATTTTCAATAGACCAAAAAATCGGGAATCTCATCGAAATGTCACAAATGCTGCAGGGGAAGAGATCACTGTAAGGTTTAGAAGTCAGTATTTGAACCCTGAGGTTTATTCAAAGTTTACAGAAAATATAAAGCCCAGAGATCCAGTCGGGAGTCTGTCAAACAGCAAAGTTGTACATAAAAATGTGTTAAAACATGATTCAGGTACTACGCTGATTGTTGTGTGTTCTCCAAAAGGTGATCAGGAGCTGAAACAGTCTAATACACAAACAAAGTATTTCAAAGACAATGTTAAAGATATAGCAAAGTCCAAGAGAAAAATGACAAGAGGGAGACCTAAATCTCCTGAAAAAGATCCGTTTGACTTAGATGAAGATGATGAAGAAAGCAAAGACTCCCTGGGACCTATGGAAACAGAAAATGGTGAATCTCCTTTTGCTATTCCCTCAACCGAAGAAAGCCAGCCAATATCACAGGAGTATACAACTCGAAGTGGTAGAGTTACAAAAACTGTAAGAATTATTGACCCTCCTCCAATAAATCCTGACCCTGTCGATGTTGATAATATTGTTAAGACTTTGAAAAGCGCGCCTCCAAGAAAGTACCACAGAATTTTCCGATCTCGTAACAAAGGGTTCATGGACCCCAACGCAGTGGCAGAAGAGCAAGAACAAGAAATCAAAGATGAGCCCGGAGAGGAGTCAGTTACTGAGCCTAAAGCAGAGACAGAGAGTCCAGAATCTATTGCCACTGAAAGTGAAAGCACAGTGAACAGTCAACAGAATGGAGAGACACTAAGTTTTCAAGAAGTGATAGAAGAGAGTTCCCAAGAGTCAGAAAGTGCAATGGAGACACAGGATAGTAGTCAAGGTAAAGATTATTACTGAGTAAATACTTCTGATTTCTACTTTCTGTGCTTAGATGTACTTTGCTCATGAAACTTGAAAAACATGCAATCTGTTTTACTTATATACCGTTTTTCATATTTATGTGTTTTTACAGTGTCCATTGAATTCATCATCATGTAAAATAGAACAAACTTTTGTTAAATTATTTCATAGCATTTATTCAATATTAGATTAACACTTATCGTGTACTGAGAATGTAACATGCACATGTTTCTAATCTATGACCCCATATTACAGAGGCAGCCCCTGTGTTACAAGTTGTGGGAGATGAAAGTGATATAGACAGCTCACAGAAGTCCACAACTAGTGAAGGCCAAGAAGCAGACATTGAGCCATCCTCTCAGGTAACATAAGGGAACTTTATACCATCTTTGTTTTATGAAACTATTTGTCTGGAAGATGAGGTTGACATATCAAGAATGTCACAAATTTTTGAATGTCACTTAGAGCATAAGAACTGAATGTTGTTTTAACAAACATTTCAATGTTAAATGCAGTAAAGGTTACTACCTAGGAAACAGACTCGAAAGTGGTACATACCATCTTTCAGCTGTCTTGATAAAAAAGCTAAAAAACAGTATAAAGTATAAACATACATAGTTACTTCCACCTGTATATGTATGTAACATCCTTTTACGATGTCCTTTTGATTTTTAGGAATTCCAAGAGCCACAGGCAAAGAAAGCCAAGACACTAAAGACACCGCCTGCTGAGAGGAAAATATTCCGGGCTCGAGGCTCAAAAGCTAACACAAAGCCTGGGGCACAGAAGAAGATCTTTTCTAGTCCGAAAAAGGTATTTTCAAACAAATAATCAGGGTTGTATTCAATGTAAGGTAATCTTATAGTCACACATCATTGACGTCATTCACTCTATTGGTCAGTTATTAATAACAAGTAATCCAATTAGCTACATCGTTCTTAAATCCAATTAAGACCAATATTGAATACCAGCCCTGGGTTCTTTCAGTTTTTACATAATCAAATTAGAATTTTCAGATTTGCTCTTGGGCTCAATGTTGTATAATTTCAAGCAATAACATTAAATTATATGTTACAATATATGAAATTTTTGGCACAATATTTGTATTTTCTGCTTGAATGCATCCCTTGGGACTCCCAACTTATCACTACCATGGGCCTGGAGCAACTATCTGAAAGTCCCAAGCATTACTTTGTGCCCATTTTAGCTTAGAAATATTAAGGAATAATGCTTCCCTACCACATGTGTATCATCAATATCTTTAATGCTATCAGATCATGATGTAACTGGTGAATGAATATGCACGTTTTATGCAAATTGTGCCCTAGAAAATACTGTATCAATCAAACTATGGAACATCGATAACAATTATATGCAAATTATGGCATGATCCTTTTTCAGGCCTAAATAACAAATTGAATCTAAATAACAAATTGAATCTTTGTGAACATGTTTCTTTAAGGATACATCTGTATACAACAGCCACATATATAAACAATGTAAGTACCTTTGTGAACATTTGTACGTGTATCTTTCAGGCTGCGGCCGTGTACAATGTGAGATCCTGGCAGGATGAAGAGGAAGAGGTAACAAACTCAGAATAGGTTTTGTCCACCTGTAAACAAATCCATCTTGAAAATAATACTTACATTATATGAGCCTGGTTATTAATTCATAGATTAAAATAGCTTCGAATTAAAAAAAATCCAGGTACTCGCAATAACTAGGTAAAGCTCTGTTTGATGAAAGAAGTTTTTAGTCTATGCTAGACTTATTGGATACAAAATATATGATCCCTTCATAATACTTTGAGCGAGACTTGAGGCCTCAAATGTGCCAAATCACTGTGATATCCTTTCAGACTCAAGCATTAGTCAAAGCATTGCTCAAAAGGAAAGTTCATGTTGATGTTTTAGCATTCTGTTCTTTTCATGATGAATAAATATTGTTAGTTTTTCTATATTTAAATAATGTGCTATGTATAGTTAGACTTGTGAAATTTTCTGACTTCTGACCCACAGGGAATTGGCCCAGTCTCTGCAGTTCCTACTCTGAGGCCTGTACTCTCTGACATGGCCCCACCAGCCCCTCCAGAGCCCCCTAAATTGAAGCCAGCGATGAAGAAGGCCTCCAGCATGCCGGCTCGAGCCCAGCCTGAAATGCCCCGCCTGACAAGGGCTGTACACTGGCAGAGACATGAAGATGACGATGCCTACACATCAGTGCATGTTAGCAAGGAACACAAAGATGTAAGTGGGTTCAAAGTTGTAAATGGTTAAACATATGATACCAGTTCTAGAAATGGTCTAATTTTTGAAGAAACAATTCATGTAGTATCATATCCATAGTTTCATTGTTCAGGGATGTGATTTGTCCGCGGATTCGCGGAATTCCGCGGATCTAATAGCCCCAGGGACCCCCCCCAAAAAAAAAAAAAAAAATAATAAATAAATAAAAAAATTGATTTTAGCTGATAAAAAAAGTTACTAGTGTGCTTTTGTTAGAGTTAATATCCCAGTTTGCTTCAAATTTAAAGTCAGAAAAACCCTTAAAAGAGCTTCTAAAAAGCCAGTTTTTTTTCTACGGCAGTGTGCTTTTGACCCCAAAAGTACCCCAAGAACCCATGGCCCAAATGGTTTCAGCCCTCCAGCTGCCAGGTCAATCATATCCCTGTTGTTGGTGGGCAAAAACTTAAACCTTGGCCATAACTCCAAAAAAAGTTCAAGATATTTAAATGGAACAGAGGAGTTGGCACCTATGTTGCCAGTGACAAAAGGCACGTATACTGCAAGGCCCTTGATATTGTCAGGAACCGAAACTCATTATTAAATAAGAATTGTTATGCCCCTTTCTTGACAGAAAAAAATAAGATATGCATTGGTGTTGCCTTACAGCTCTCTTGTTTTTCTTTATCTGTTTTTCTAGTGCTGCTATTTTCACCAAAGTTATGAAAACCTTTGACTGTTATCACTCAGAAATCATGCATTTTTGATTGGCCCTTGACCAGCAGGCTGGGCTCCCTTGTTGATTAAAGTGATTCTCTTATTGAAAAATAATTAATAATCAATATAACAACATAAATTTTGAGTGATAAACCTTGAGTACTTCCTAATGCGTTTATGAAAAATATCAATTACTGATAACGAGATTGTAACCATGAATTTAGTAGGTGAAAATCCACAAATATTAAATGACAGGTTTGTCCTAAAAGATTTACAGAGATCAACGATAGTCTCATAAGGTACATTTAGTAATACCGTCTTTTTGGCACCTTTCTTTCGAATAAAATGCGATATCCTTTATAAGGCCTAAAAAAAGATACATTTGGTTCGGGTTACCCGACCCTACCTACTGAATAGGCGCCGACCCTACCGTTTTTATAGTCAGTTTGAAAAAAAAATGAAAAAATAAAAAAAATCTTTTTTTTTTTAATTGCTTTTCAATATGTAGTTTAAACCTTAAATGCTTATACAGAAGATAACTTTAACACCATTCTCCAATGATGAAAATGATATTCTTATATGAAGCCTAATAAAAAAATAAAAAGCCTACCTACCCTACCTGTTTTTGAAAAGGATGAAACCCTAACCAAACATTATTCTTTTTTTTGGCCTAAGAACCATTGTTTTCGATATTTAGTCACCCTTTTCGGTTTATTAACAGTTGTATTAATTGTGGAACTGTTTATTTGGAAGTAAGAGTGCATCTTTAAGCAAAATAATCACCAGATAAACAATGAGCATTTCCTGTTATTTCAGCTGTTCACAGTTGTTAAGAATGTGAAAGAAGCACATGAGTGTCAGGAGCATGGTGAAACTCAGGAGTTTGACGACGATATCGAGTATTTGTTGGCAGGGATAGAGTCTGTGGAGCCAATGTCTACAAGGTGCCTTAGGTAAGAGTAGTTTTGTATATTCATTGTGTCTTAATTATTAAGACACATTGTATGAAAATGTTGCTGATGACATTGAACACTGCAGGTCTCCAGCCAGGATTTGAAAAGGGCAGGGTGCTAGGTCAGAAAGGGCACTTTTCATGCGCATTGAATGAGCCTTAATGGGGGCACTTGCAGGGGTCAATGTTCAATTCTTATTGTGTATGTTTTGTTATTACTTTCAATACTAATTGTTTGTATGAATACCTTAGCTGTTATCTTGACTTTGTCAACAAAAGGGCAAAGCAGGGTGTCGCACCCTGATATGTAGGTCTAGCTGGGGCACTGATAATACTTGCATGTAGAGATATAAGGAGTATTAGAAGGCAATGTGTTGTATGTATCTTAAACTAAATCATGTTCAAGGAATCCCAGAAATCAACCTAGTGGTTTACTTTGAACAAAAAATCTCCCTTAACAGATAAATTTACCCCTAATTTGACCTGAGGTCGAGTTTCTCTGTATAAACTATAGAAATAAAAAACACATAACGTGAATCAAGCTTCATCTCTGAATAACAAAAACAAAACTAAAGCAGTCTTGTTAATAAAAGTTTTGTTTACTTTTCAGCTGTATTGGTCTTGCCCAGAAATCAACAATTCCTGCATTCCGAATGCATCTGCGAGCTCATGGCACTGTAGCCAAGATATTTGGCTGTCTTCAGGACGCTGCCAGTGACCCTGTGAGTTCTAGTTTAAATATCATATAATATCACTATATAATGAGGTAATATTTGATTTAAATTTTGTCTAAGATTATTGGATGGTGTGAAATATTATCTCCGTTGCTGTAAAAAACGTTTTATGCAGTGTGAAATCTTAAAATATGTCACTTCATTGCATGCTTGAGTCTTTACTGAATGTACAGTACAAATTTTTGACCCTTGTCAATAACTTTTTTAAGCAATAGAAGGTTGTGTTATTAAATCAAACCCATTTCATTCATCCTATTTTACAGAGCTTAGCACTGTGTACATCTACGCTGATGTTTATGCTGAGTCGAGATCGACTGAACATGGACCTCGAACAAGAAAGCCTTAACCTTATGCTCCGGCTACTGGGAGTCGATCAACAGGAGGACATGGTCACCACGCTCAGTCCCGCAGCAGAGCGTGCATTAAAGCGGAATAAAGATCGTGTTTTGGAGGTGTATCGAGATTTCCTGCAACAATCAGGATCGAAACAGGAGATAGATGTAGAGTGCCTCTCGGTGAGTCAGATGTTGAGTGCCTCTCGGTGAGTCAGATGTTGAGTGCCTCTTGGTGAGTTAGATGTTGAGTGCCTCTCAGTGAGTTAGATGTTGAGTGCCTCTTGGTGAGTTAGATGTTGAGTGACTCTTGGTGAGTAAGATGTTGAGTGCCTCTCAGTGAGTTAGATGTTGAGTGACTCTTGGTGAGTTAGATGTTGAGTGACTCTTGGTGAGTTAGATGTTGAGTGCCTCTCGGTGAGTTAGATGTTGAGTGACTCTCGGTGAGTAAGATGTTGAGTGCCTCTCAGTGAGTTAGATGTCGAGTGCCTCTCGGTGAGATAGATGTTGAGTGCCTCTCGGTGAGTTAGATGTCGAGTGACTCTCGGTGAGTAAGATGTTGAGTGCCTCTCTGTGAGTTAGATGTCGAGTGCCTCTCGGTGAGATAGATGTTGAGTGCCTCTTGGTGAGATAGATGTTGAGTGCCTCTTGGTGAGATACATGTTGAGTGCCTCTCAATGACATAATGAAAACTGATTTTTTTGTAGCACTTATTTTAATACTAAAGATACAAACACCAATTTATAATATTTCATTAATTTTGTCCATGTACAAATTATCTTCTAGATGCTTGGCCATAAGGGCTTTCCCATTTAAACATAAAACCCATAAAAACCTTCCCTCTGTAGAATTTTTGTATTTATCCTTCCTGTGGCGGGTTGTATATTCTTAAATGGAATAGCCATCAGTATATCTGACAAATGCACATGTTATATGGTGTCAACTATTTTTTATGTTTTTAGACGGGTAATTTGGCTATGGAGTCCTTGTTAAGCTTGACTTCCCGGCGGGCAGGAGAGTGGTTCAAAGAGGAGCTGAGGACATTGGGGGCCCTCGACCATATCGTAGATACAGGTCATTTATCATGTGATTAATAACTCTCATCTTCAGGATAATTTACCTCCTGTGCAGATCTTATGACCTCTTTGGTGAAAGGTGCAAATTTATAACTCCAGATGGAAATAAGTCATCGAAATAATTTATTTTGATACAAATGAAAAATAACTTTAATATCATCAGTGTTTCATCAGTATCTCATCCCTGTCCAATTTTTTTTACAGTTAAGATAAAGATTAATAATTGTAAAATAAAATATTTTTAATTAATGTAATCTTTCCATTTTCAGTGTGTTCATGTATTGAGGCGGTGGGTAACGAGGTCAGCGTTCTTACTAACAGCAATATTGAGAACCTGAAGAAAGTTGACAGATGCTTACGGGTCGTTGAAAATGTGAGTTTGGGCTTCAGGTGTCATTTATTTGTTGGTGCATCCATTTTTGCATAGCTTGGGTTGTGTGCGCGTCACAGGAAGAGAATCTGTCCAGCCTTATACTTTTATTTCAGATCAATGTCCATCCACCGCATCAGCTTCATTAAACTTTCATTTCTTGTCAATAACATTTTAATAAATTGATGTTAAGTCTTCAAATTCGGTATACACATTTGTTTTCTTTGTGGTAGATTTATGACCCCTGTTGATGTAAAAATAAAGGTCATGTTGACTTTTACTAGAAAAATTCTAGGCGCTGCCATTCAGTTTAGGGAACTTTATTCCAAATATTTAGTCATTAAAAGATATTAATTTAATATTTTTCGCATATGATATTTTTCAGTATATTTAATAAACTAGATAGGTAGAATGCATTGTTAAATTAAAAAAAAAGAAAATAAGGAAAAACAATCCTTAATCCTTCATGATTCCAAAAGATTGGTTTAAACATCAAAAGAATGAAAATTGAACCAGTATGATAATTCTATGTATTCTGAGTTCAAATGTATATATAACATTTAAAATCAATGAATGTTTTCCATTGCAAGCTGTTGAAAACAATCTGTGTTCCAGGTGACTTACATGAATGCAGATAACCAGAACTACCTAATATCATACAAAGACTCAGTGTTAATACCATCCCTGGTCAGGTAAGTGTGGCTTCCACATAAATATATACAAATGAAGGACAAAATTCCCCACACTAAATGTTTAGTAAGAGCGCAAAATTCCTAAACGAAACGTTGAATAAGCAGACAAAATCCCCACAATGAATGTTTATTAAGCGACAAAATCCCCACTTTAATTGTTGAATAAGTGGGGGGAAAACCCCACTTTAAATGTTCAATAAGCAGACAAAATCCCCACTAAATGTTCAATAAGCGCAAAAAATCCCCACTTTAAATGTTGAATAAGAGGACAAAATCCCCACTTTAAATGTGCAATAAGCGGACAAAATCCCCACTTCAAATGTTGAATAAGAGGACAAAATCCCACACTGAATGTTGAATAAGTGGACAAAATCCCACACTGAATGTTGAATAAGTGGACAAAATTCCCACACTTAATGTTGAATAAGTGGACAAAATTCCCACACTGAATGTTGAACAGTGGACAAAATTCCCACACTGAATGTTGAACAAGTGGACAAAATTCCCACACTTAATGTTGAATAAGTGGACAAAATCCCCACACTGAATGTTGAATAAGCGGACAAAATCCCCACACTGAATGTTGAATAAGCGGACAAAATCCCCACAGTTAATGTTGAATAAGCGGACAAAATTCCCACACTTAATGTTGAATAAGCGGACAAAATCCCCACACTTAATGTTGAATAAGCGGACAAAATCCCCACACTTAATGTTGAATAAGCGGACAAAATCCCCACACTTAATGTTGAATAAGCAGACAAAATCCCCACACTTAATGTTGAATAAGCGGACAAAATCCCCACACTTAATGTTGAATAAGTGGACAAAATCCCCCACACTGAATGTTGAATAAGTGGACAAAATTCCCACACTGAATGTTGAATAAGCGGACAAAATCCCCCACACTTAATGTTGAATAATTGGACAAAATCCCCCACACTTAATGTTGAATAAGTGGACAAAATTCCCACACTTAATGTTGAATAAGTGGACAAAATTCCCACACTTAATGTTGAATAAGTGGACAAAATCCCACACTGAATGTTGAATAAGTGGACAAAATTCCCACACTTAATGTTGAATAAGCGGACAAAATCCCCACACTTAATGTTGAATAAGTGGACAAAATTCCCACACTTAATGTTGAATAAGCGGACAAAATCCCCACACTTAATGTTGAATAAGCGGACAAAATCCCCACACTTAATGTTGAATAAGTGGACAAAATCCCCACACTGAATGTTGAATAAGTGGACAAAATCCCCACTCTGAATGTTGAATAAGCAGACAAAATTCCCACACTTAATGTTGAATAAGTGGACAAAATTCCCCACACTGAATGTTGAATAAGTGGACAAAATCCCCACACTGAATGTTGAATAGCCGACAAATTCCCCACACTAAATGTTGAATAAGTGGACAAAATTCCACACTTAAAGTTGAATAAGTGGACAAAATTTCACACTTAAAGTTGAATAAGTGGACAAAATTCCACACTTAAAGTTGAACAAGCGGACAAAATCTTTGAATAGCGATGTAAATCTGTATGTTTCTAACTGCTTTTCTGCTGTATTACAGGTCTCTGAAAGTATGTCGTCAATGTCTCTCTATCTACCCCTTGAAAGAGGAGAAATCAAGCAGCAAGGTGGACAAGGAATCGTTTGGCTGGGTCATATACAGTTGCGCCTTGGCCATACTCCGGGTTCTACTTAACCTTACCCATGATAATGGTACGAGAAATGTTTTTAAATTGCTTTTTAAAAGAAAAATGTTTAACTGATATTTTCTATCATCTATGACTGTTTGATTCCTTTAAATCATTTAATAAATTATAGTACTAATTATCTCATAAGCACATGTAGTTTTGTATTCTTTGAAAGAAAAATGCTTAAAATTCTTTCATACTTTACTAAAATTAAAAACAAAACAAACAAAAAACATGGCATTTCCCAGCAATTCCTTCTGACAAATATTACTAAGTACAAAGAATAAACAATCACCTTGATTTTATTACAGATGTAGGGTGTATCAAGATTTTTGGATCAGCCTGTACCTATTGAGATGGTTTTTCCTTGGTTCCATCCGACAAATATAACTGTACAAAGAATAAACATTCACATTGTTTTTGTTACAGATGTAGGGTGTATAAAGATTGGGGAGCAGCCTGTAGCTATAGAGACAGTGTTACTGTATATCCTACAGTCCCCACAACATGTTCCTGTGGACCTGAGATTTGATCTTTATGTCCTGGTAAGGAATATTTTTATATTAATTTTAGTCAGGTGAAGAAGCAGATATAAGCAATGGATAGCCAACTCTAAAATGTTATAAACCTATTAAAGGTAGTTAGTACATTTAAAAAAATATTATTTATGCATCGAATCATACCAAATATTTTTCATAAAAAAGATCTTTAACCATATATTACAAAATCATAATTGATTATCGCTGACTTCAGAAGGAAACAATAAGATTTTCACCATACTCTACTGTCAGAAATGTTTATCCTTTATTTTAACCATATTTTTTTTTTAAAGCTAATACCCGTACTCCTGAAAAAGAAAGATTACTCTACTTTTACTAAGGGCAGTAACTCAAATTAGTTTAAGGTAGACAACCAGTATTTATGAGTGATATTTTGATTGAGTGGTTAGTGTTATTTGGTACCCTTGTGGGGAAGGGAGCAAAGTCCATTATAAGATTGAATTTTCCCTTGAATAGTTCATGGCTCTTTGGTAGCCATTATTTGTTTCATGCACTAGTTCTTTTATTCAGTTCCAATGCTACTTTTATACCATTTTTTAACAAAAAAGTGTGAAATTAGTGGCAAATACAATGCAATTATGTGGTAAAAAGCAGGACTGAAAGCTTGTTTTTATCCTTTGGCCTATAATATTATTTCAGACAAACACACTTATATTACAAGAATCTGTGCAAAGTGTTGTTTTCCATACTCAGTGATATTCTCAAGTGAAAGTTCCTTGATCAATTGCAATTTCCATTATTGCTCCGTTGCTATTTCCTTTATATACCAAAGAATTGTCAAATGATATCCCAATTGCAATGTCCATTATTTCTCAATTGCAATTTCCATTATATATCAATTGAATGTCAATAATACCCCATTTTCAATGTCCATAAGTTCCCAATGGTGATTTCCGTAATATATATCAGTTGAAATATCCATTATTTCCCCCCCCCCCCCAAAAAAAAAAAATGCATTATATATCAATTAAAATATGCAATATTTCCAAAATGAAATTTTTATTATAAATCATTGAAATGTCTATGATATCCCAGTTGCAATGTCCATTATTTCTCGATTGAAATTTCCATTATATAACAAAATACAATGTCCATGATTCCCTATTTCCAGAGCCTGGGCCTGCTCATCAACCTGGTTGAACATAGCGAAGCCAACAGAAGTAGCCTTCTCACCATGGAAACACAAGGAATGTATGAGCAGGCAGTAGAACAAGGGGGCAAGATGCTGGCTTACTTGTCTCTAGTAGAGGTGAGCAGTTTTGGTTACAAAATAAGGACATTTCTTATGAAAACTTTTCTTTCTCTGTGGTAAAATTTGCTTTGATAAGATGGCATTAAAGCTAACTCTATTGTTTCAAATATTAATTAGTGGAGTTAATTCCAGAAAGCATTGAGTGTCATTAAATAAAGAAGGATTTGAAACCTTCTGGTAGAAATAGCACAAATTATATTTGTTTAGAACAGATGTTATAGAATGTGTCAAATCATTTGGAACTCCTCAACCATTTTCCATCGAAAACAACCTTGGATGTATATGGACGGTTTACTGTGTCAGAAATATTGACATTTGTCTACGCTGCAGGATGATCGCATAGTTATTTCAATTTAGCATTTAAATTGACTTTACTCTTGGGAATCTGAATTATTTATGCAGTAATACACTTCACTGGCAATCAATTTTAACTAAGTAATACAAAATGCACATTAAAACACTTGAAATTTTACAAACTACTTCTACTGATGTACTGGCATACATACAAATTGTTTTCAATGGAAAATGGCAAAGGAGTTCCGAATGTGTGTCAATCAATTGTGACATTGTTACTTGAATTTTGTAGTAGAAATGTTCAAAGTAATAATTAAGGTAATGATTTTAAATTACAGTAAACAAAAGCTTTGATAAACATGCTAAACCTTTATTGATTTAAATAAAAAAAATAGTATTCCAATTTCCATCTCCTCCTTTCACAGGTGTTCAAAAAGAGAGAAGAAGCAGCCCAACATCTGGAGGAAGCAGATGACCCGAAAACTCCAGAGAAAGCATCTCCTAACAAGAGCGGAGAATGGCAAGAGTCGGACTCAGGAATGGAGTGGATTATTAACTCTGGGAAAAAATCCGCAGGCAAAGAAGGGCCGGGAAAATCCATGGAGGATGGAAAGGAAAAAGATCTGGATGATGAAGAGACATTCACAAAAGGTACTTGACCTAAGTAATAGTTAGATGACATGAATTAAAATCTTAATCAGTAAGATTTTATTTCAGGTCAACTAACTGATTTAAAATCAAAACTAACTTCATTGTCTGATACATTGACAACACAATCTGATGCAGGGAGTGTGTAGCGAATGAGTGGCAGTAGGTGGGCCTTTAAAAACCTGCGAAAGATGAAATTGTAAATGATTAAGTCTAGTACTTAATGATTGCCTTTCTACAATTTCATTGGCTGTAAATGTAGGTTTTATTCTAATTATATTTGATTCCTATTACATATTGTCCTAAATTTCTAAATTAAGTAAAAAAAAAACATTGCTATGCTGTAGAAATTTTATCATTTTCTAGATTACTTTTGTCATAAAACTTTCAAATTTCATCAAAAGAATGAAACTAAAAATTAGTATGCATAATAATGTTGCATCTGTTAGCAGGCAACAGAAGTTCTTGAATAAAGAAATCAAAAGATAATTATTAGCCAATAACCTGTATTGATTGATCATGGTTTGTCCTTGCAGTCATTAAAATATTTAAAGCTGTTTCTGGTTTGTATGAAGTTACATAACCAGGCATTTTATAATTTTCAAAATTCATGTTATGTAGTGTTGTAGGATTTAGGTTTTTGCTCTGAAATCTGAATTTGATGACTGTCAATAAATTAACTATGCCTTTGACATGTTGAAATAAAGTCCATCTAATGAACAAGTATTCTGCAAGAAAAAGTGATGAACAGTAATATTATTTTTAAATTGATGTATTTTCGTCAATTTTTTTTCAGAAAAAAGTCCAGGAAATTTTATAAATTTTGATGTTGTTGTAAGTGTTGTCATCAGGCAAAAATTGTTACCTTTGATATCATTTTAAAAGGTATCAAACTCATATATGCAAAACTTCATACACAGGTTGCAGAAGACAATTCACACAAGTGTAGCAAGGGCCATAACTCTGGCTTAAATACCTCTTGAGTTATATTTCTTGTTTGGCTGAAAAACAAGACTAGCATTGGCTCCATGGCACAATTGTTATTTAAATTGTATGTTTTTTCAGCTCTCCACAAAGCTGGTAAACACATGGAGAACAGTATCGTAGCAGCGTATGTAGCTCTTTTGGTGGGATGCCTTATACAGGATAATCAGGTAACGGTTATTGGTGCAAAATAAAACATAACACATATGAAAGAAAATAAACAGAAACTATTTAATTATAATAATATGTACTTTCGTAATGATGCCATGTGCGTGACTTTTGTAATGATGTCATGTGCGTGGCTTTCGTAATGATGTCATGTGCGTGATATCAATTCAATATTCAAATGCGCCTCGGTTTTTTAAGTGTATCTTACACAACTTAGTGATATCATGAAATTTTCAGTATTACTTCCTGAAATGTCATTTATTTCAAGTACCAAATAAAATATTCATATGAAATGCATGTCTGAAGGCCCAAAATCCGGCGATGCGGCTCATATGAAATGTTTGAAAGTTACACACTAAATTTTGCTTGTTTATACTCTTCGAAGAAAGATATGAGACAGAAAATGTGCTAAAATGTTTTGATTTTGTCTCCTTGAACAAACAGCAATTGTTAATTGTTTGGACCATCTTTTACATGTCGAGTGAAAGTTTACTGAAGTATATAGTCACTTTTTTGTATGTTATAATAATCAGGAGTACAAGGAATCTGTTCGCGGTCAGCTGCCTGATAACAACTTTGAGGGGATGATCTTCATGCTGAAGAAGTTTCTCGGATTTATGAACCTTACAGTAAGTGTGGGTTGTATTATAGTAAAAACATTAAGACACAATAAACATGTTGTTTTAAAAAAAAATTGTTGATACCGCCAATTGCTGCATTAAACACTCCATAGTTTCGCCTGGATAGTTATGGTCACGATTTAAACAATCGTGATTTGTACTAATCTGAAACTCTTTTTCGATTGTGGCAATATAAATGATATCTAAAGATAGGTCTTCATATTTAATTAAGGCTTTTCTTATGACATAAAATTTAGTAAATCTAAATATTTTGACAGACAAATGAGTTTTGTGTTAGTACTTTAATAAGGCCCTTTCCTCTTACAGATGTTTCACATTTTATGTACCAGTACATCTTTAACTACACAATTATTTTACTAAATGTTTTCACGTACAGGAAAGATTCTTTTATTTTGAAACAACCTAAATGAATGTTACAAATTGTCTAGTTAATTGACTAGTTGAATAATCATTTCTATTTTCCTCTTGTTTAATTTCAGAGTGGTACAGAATCGGCAGGAGGAAAATCCATTCAAAAAGTGATTGAGATCCTTGAGAAATGAGATAAAGTGTGAGATGATGTATAAACACCTTGAGATAAGTTATTGGTAGTTTTTTTTTACAGTCAGCAAGAGATCAAGATGAGATAATGAATCATTTGTATAATAAACATAAGTGAGATAAGTGATGAGTAGTTTCAACGGTCGGCAAGAGTTTAAGATGCGATAATGTATCATTTGTATAAATAAACATAAGTGAGATAAGTGAAGTGTATTTTTAACAGTTGACAAGAGATAAAGATGAGATAATGTATCATTTGTATAAAAAAACATCATGAGATAAGTGAGAAGCAGGTATAAATAAACCTCATAAGATAAGAGGAAGAAACAAAGCATAAACAACATGAAATAAATCAGGAACGCTATAACAATCAGAAAAAGATCAGGAGAATAGTCCATTATTATATAAAACTCATGAGATATGGAGAGAAGGCATGAGATAAAGTAAATAATTGTTTAAGACAAAACTTGAGATAAAAAGTGAGTGTGACATGACTCAGCTTAAGGTTAAATAGGAAATACATGAGAAATGAAGGTTTTCTTTTAATGTGGTAGGTTTTGTTAAGTTATATTGATAACATTTAT
The DNA here is from genome assembly GCF_026914265.1 of Mya arenaria. NCBI lineage: Eukaryota > Metazoa > Mollusca > Bivalvia > Myida > Myidae > Mya > Mya arenaria. The sequence continues at coordinate 5,294,156 of NC_069123.1, read as the reverse complement.
AAAATATTAAAAGCTGGCAGTGATCATAGTCTGATTGAGTGAGTGTAACAAAGATTTGAAACATTAAGAAGTTGAATACGATTTGCTTTGCCTTTTCTAAGTTCGCACCTTTTCCAGTAATGTAGATTCCATTTGTAAACATCATGTTGAACAAGTTCTTCCTTCTTAAATATGTTCCAAATGATTTTTGTTGATATCTCAGACTATATTTATTACAAAGTCAAATTATTTTTTTTGTGTCAATGTGACCTGTATAAATGTTTGTCTTATGAACTGATAAACTGTAAGAGTTGTTTTTTGTGAATGATATGTTTTTCCGCGAGCATGTTTGATAAATCAATAAGCATAAAGGCAGGGTCTTTGTTTGTTATGTATTATTATGTATTTTGTGCTGTAAATAATTAATTTGTACAGTTACTTTGAAGGTTTTAATTTCCTTTCACAAATGCAATGTTCAATGTTAAATGATTATCTGGTTAGTATTTTGCACTTAGTGTACAGTTAGAGGGACTCATCCACAGATTTTAGTTTGAAATATGAAATTTTAAATACATATAATTTGGTTATTTCACTTTCTTTTTATATGAACAAACACCAAACAGCAGTGGGCTGATACTTATTTGATCAGAACTTTTTTTTAATCCAGAGCTAAAGTCATTCAATTTTCAATATCGTTACTCATCCTTTTTGGCAAAATAGACCATTTCCTGTCATTTGTTAATAAATGACAACATGATGATTTTTATCAATGAATTTTGTTCTCATTTCACATGAAATTAAAGATATGTTGTTGAACCGTCCTTCTATATAAAAAGTGAATGAGTCCCTTTTAATTCATAATTAAATTGCATATTAAATCAGATGTGATGCAATAAGTTCATTTGATTCATTAATAATTTTTTAACTATTAAATGCCACCCTTTAAATGTCGTAAAATTGTTTCCTTAAAATGTGTTCTTACTTCTGGTGACGTTAATTGTTTATATTGAGATTTTTTAATTTGATTTAAAATCAATTTTATTTGAACAAAACTGGCCTGTAATTAGATGAATAATTATTCACTTGAACTCCAAAAAGATTACCCTCTGTCCCTAGAAAACGGTTCTGAAAATTTGCATGCAGAAAATAACATATAATGATGGATTTATATGAACAAAAAAAAATGAGTTCCCCCCTTTGTTTTCAACTTAGGTAACTTATTATGTATTATTTGTTTATAGACTTATTCTCATTATTCATTAGATTGTTTTTTGTGTTTGTAAGTTGTAGCGATATGATTGTAGATAATTTACATAGTTTGGTTTTGTTTTTGTTGGCTGCTGACTGACATTTGTTAACTAGTGCTCTTAGAGTTATGAATAAATTGTTTGTAAAATCATACGTGACATCACCAGTAAAAATGAGTCCAGCGGAGGAAAAAAAATCACATGTTCAATTTGCTAGGTATAAAGCCTCCATATCATTCATAGCTTCATTTTTGTTTGAAAAGAATCTTCACTTTTTCACCTTGTTTTAAGTTTGTTTTATAATCCCATCATTTGGTTAGATTTCAATTTTTGGAGTTAACATAATACCTCCGCTAGACTAGTTTTTGCTGACGACTTCACATACATGAATAAAGTGTAAATACGTAATAATAAGTGTTTATTTTCCCACAATTAAATTTTATTTGCACATGTTTTTTGTCATAATAATTACTGGGTTTATGCTGAAATTACAGAGTGACATCAAATATAATTCTGATTTGTCACATTCTGGCAATTACCCCATAATAATATTTAATGCATTTTGACTTAGTTCTTGTTTAATTTGTCTACACATGTTACAATATGTAGTTTCATTTTTTTAAATGATTTGAATCACAGATGTTTCAATGTTAAATATTTGAATCACAGATGTTTCAATGTTAAATATTTGAATCATAGTTGTTACAATGTTACGGTAATTATATGAAAGTAGAGATGTTTCATCGATAAATACTTGAATCACTGATGTTTAATTGTTAAATATTTAAATCACAGATGTTTCAATGTTAAATGTTTGAATCACAGATGTTACAATGTTAAATATTTGAATCATAGTTGTTACAATGTTAAGGTAATTATTTGAATCACAGATGTTTCAATGTTAAAACATTGACTTGAATCCCAATATTTGAATTTATCTATGATTTAAGAGACTAATTGTGATCCGCTTTTCTGTTTCCATTGTTTAATGAAATAATGCTGTAGGTTATGTTAATAGCTCAAGAAAATAAACAGTACTTGATACATCACATCAATACATAATTTTTTCTATTATTTCTTTGTAAACATCTTAGTTATATTGCAACGTGAATAAGCTAAACAGAATATTCAGTAGTACCTTGCTTGTAGGTAATTGTCTTTTGGATAAAACAAAAAAGTAACTTTCATTTTGTCTGTAATATATTAATTTTTAATTCATGTATATTCAGTGGTTAAATTATTATGGTACTAGGGCCATTAAAGATAATATACATAGACACTGTACATAACACATTAAATGTAGGAAATAATTATATTTATAAATATCACAGATTGATTTCTCTAAAAGCGCAAAATTTATTTTATACATGGATTTTGCTTGATGTAGATATTTTTAAGGGGCTGTAACATCAAAATGGGGTGACTAGGTTTGTTCAAAATTATCAAGAAAGTCTTACGAGTATTTTTAATGGCTCTCTTTTAAAGGCTCTCTATTTTTAATGGCTCTCGTACAAATTGAATGGTGATAAATATATGTGAATGGTAAAAAAATCATGGTTAAACCATTATTGCAAGTATTTTGTATTGGACTGAAATGCAATTGGTGCAAATGCAATGAATGTGAGTCAACCACAGTCAGAAGAACTTGAATCTAGCGAAGCTTATCGAAGTAGAAAGGAAGTTGAAACGTTGATTATGAATAAATGATTTTCTGTACAGCAATTGTCTTGATTTTTATATTTACCGGTTTGATTCACCCATTTGCCATCAACTGTGGATGTGCCCCCTCCCCCCCCCCCCCTTAGACTACAATTAGAGATTGCTGTTTTGAAAAAGCGCCTGTCTCCCCCGTTGTGAGGTCGTAGGTGAGAAATAATCAATGATGAACATGACATTTGTACTTTTTGGACTGGAGACGAACTGACATATGGGTATCTACTGGTCATCACCAACCTGCATACCAAGTATGAAGTACATGGGACCAAGTGTTCTTTAGATAGACTGGTGAACAACAAATTGTTTTAACGGGAAGGTCATTGTGACCTTGACCTACCTCATAATCAACAGAGGTCATCTACTGATTATGACCAACTGGCATACCAAGTTTCTTGGTTCAAGCGTCCTTGAGTTTTTCAACGGAAAACCATTTTTTACCCCAATGTTACCTTGACCTTGAGCTGTTGACCTACTGATCACAAAATCAATAGGGGCCATCAACTAGTCATGACAAACTGGCATACCAAGTATGAAGATCCTGGGTGCAAGTTTCTAAAATTATTGAGCGGAAACCGTTTTTTTAACCTCAAAATCACCTTGACCTTGACCTGCATATCTCAAAACCAATATGGGTCATCTTCTAGTCATGACCAACTGGCATTTTTCAGCTTAAGGTCACCGCCAACATATCGTTTTTCTGCTGAAGGTCACCGCGACCTTGACCTTTGATCTAATGATCTTTTATTCAATAGGGTCCATGTACTTGTCGTGACGAACTTGCATACCAAGTATAAAGTCCCTGGGTCCAAAATGACATTTTGATCTCAAAAGCAATTACAAAATATGAAGTACCTTGGTCTTAGCGTTCTCAAGTTATTGAACGGGAACGAAGTGTGACGTTCTAACGGATGGTTGGACTGACGGACTGGGCAAAATAATATGTTTCCCCCATTCTTTGGAATTGAAAGTGTGTGTTTTTAAATAAATACTGTAACAGTCTGTTAACATCTTGTAAGAAAAAGAGAGATAACTGCAATATCACCAAGGGCAGTAAATCGAATTGAAGCAAGGTAAATAACCAGTATTTTAACATGATAAATTACATGAAAAGTTAAGGTTATTGGTAATCCTCGGCAAAAAGGGAGAAAAACACCATAAATATTCGAAAATATTGTCATCTGTTAGGTTCCTTGTTTAGCTTCTATTTAAATCTATGATAGTTACTGCCTTCTTTATTGGTCAATAATGATCGGTTTGATTGAAAGGTCGGAACTAAGCATTAATGGGTAAACCGTTGGCAAATGTTGCAAATCACATGTCTTGATGCAATTTTACCTCGTCTGTTTTTCGTAGAAAACAAATCGAGGTATTGCCATAGCATTGATGTCGTTCTCGTTGTCGGCGTTGTGCATTATATTTCACCATGAACATTCAAAAAGGGTCAAAGATATTGGCATGAAACTTGGTGCAAAACGTTAACCTAGACCATAGCTCAAAACCCATCCAAGATATTCGAATGAAATTTCGTGTAAAGTCTTAAATCTTTGCTATAGCTCAAAACTCGTCCAAGATATTCGAACGAAACTTGGTGCAAAGTCTTTAATCTTTGCTATAGCTCAAAACTCGTCCAAGATATACGAACGAAACTTGGTGTAAAGTCTTTAATCTTTGCTATAGCTCAAAACTCGTCCAAGATATTCGAACGAAACTTGGTGTAAAGTCTTTAATCTTTGCTATAGCTCAAAACTCGTCCAAGATATTCGAACGAAACTTGGTGTAAAGTCTTTAATCTTTGCTATAGCTCAAAACTCGTCCAAGATATTCGAACGAAACTTGGTGCCGTCTAATGTGTTCAAACTAAACCTGGTGCAACATCATTGGCCATAGATCAAAATCTGTCGAAGATATTCGCATGAAGTTGTGGTACACGTTGCCAGAGAAGAACTCTGGCTTAACTCAGTAAGAGTTAAGCCATTTTTAACAAGTCAACTATGCAGGTTTAAATTATTTTTTCTGAACCCAATTATGATTGATCAGGAGAAACAAATGAGTTTCAAAAGGACGTTACTGGTGGAGAAGGTACGCCACTTTGGGTAATAGAAGAGGTCAACTATGCATATTTAATAAAAAAAAAATCTGAAACAAACATGACCGATCAAGAGAACATAATTTTATTATTTTCAAAAAGGACGTTCTTGATGGAGGAGGTACGCGACTTTAGGTAATAGAACAGGAACAAAATGACACCTAATTCAGAGGGGTTTTTTTTATTTCACAGTATATGTCCTTTTATGCAGGTTTTCTTGTTAATTTACACGTCGAATCCAATTTTTGTTGTGAAGTTTAGTTATTATAATATCGGTCCACAATAAGTATGAAGATTGGAACAGATTACCTGAGTGGCCATCGCAGGTATTTCGTTCAAAATTAACGTCTAAATGCGGACTAATGGACGAGAAATAATACAAGGCAAATGCTGGTGCTTAGTTTGATATATCTATGGCAACAATAACAGCCAATACAATCATCATCTTGTCGTATGCTAAAAAAATATTCAAATTAAATTCGGTGGGAATAAAACATATTAAAGACAATTACAAGACCTATTTCACTAGCGGCTCCTGGTGGGGGCGCTTCCGGGGTGCACCCGCCCCGCCCCCTTTAAATCGTGCAAGTTTACTTTTTCAATATTAATTAAGGAGAAAAAAAAGTAATAAAATTAGCCCAAAATACACCATTTCGGAATAGAAATTGTTAAAAAAAATCTTCCCAAACCCAATTTCAAAACATTAAACCAAATAAATTTAGTTTTTCTGAGGGAGGCACGCAAGTCCAAAGGTTAAGCCCTTAATTTGCGCCCCCTTTAACTTCAAATCCTGGATTCGCCCCTCTATTTGTTTTCCTTATGTACAATATGTATATTTGCAAAGAAATCAGTGAATGATTCTCTTTTCCTGTAAATCTGAATTGTCATATATTTCTTCTATATTTCTCCTATATTTCCATATCCTCAGCTTCCCAAAGCACTCAATCTGTCAGATCGTATGTATATCCATATACCGTGTAACATATTGCGGTGTTTTGTTTCCTTGTCATTGATAAATTGACGTATTATACGGAACGAAAACCATTTTATTGTGATAATCATCTACATCCAGAACAGCTTGAGACTTGGAAAATGTTTTCTCTGATATCAATACGCAGCAGAAATGAAACACGGGGGCGAAGATACTTCATATTTCAAACATTTCTCTCCCCTTTACAATACGTTTAATCTACCGCGTTTCTTTCACCTAAGACTCAGTCTTGAAGTTCGGAAACAATTTAATAGGACATTGCCATTTATAGTAGAAATGCATTTAATACATGGACAGTGTCAATAATGTTTTAACTCGGATACGTGTTGGATTGACATCACTATTTAGCATTTTGAAAACTCAGTACCTTGTTGGTGGACTCCGGAGTAGGTTCGGCAGCGAGTGTGAATTATTTAGGCTCAACCGATACACAAACTAGTACATAATACATAGTGTATACACAAACTAGTACATAATACATAGTGAATACACAAGCTAGTACATATTACATAGTGAATACACAAGCTAGTACATATTACATAGTGAATACACAAGCTAGTACATATTACATAGTGAAAACACAAGCTAGTACATAATACATAGTGAATACACAAGCTAGTACATAATACATAGTGAATACACAAGCTAGTACATATTACATAGTGTATGCACAAACTAGTACATAATACATAGTGTATACACAAACTAGTACATACTACATAGTGAATATACAAGCTAGTACATAATACATAGTGTTTACAAAAACTAGTACATACTACATAGTGTATACACAAACTAGTACATACTACATAGTGTATACACAAACTAATACATACTACATAGTGTATACACAAACTAGTACATAATACATAGTGTATACACAAACTAATACATACTACATAGTGTATACACAAACTAATACATACTACATAGTGTATACACAAACTAGTACATACTACATAGTGTATACACAAACTAGTACATACTACATAGTGTATACACAAACTACTACATAATACATAGTGTATACACAAACTAATACATACTACATAGTGTATACACAAGTTAGTACATAATGCATAGTGTATACACAAACTAGTACATACTACAAAGTGTATACACAAACTAATACATACTACATAGTGTATACACAAGCTAGTGCATAATACATAGTGTATACACAAACTAGTACATACTACAAAGTGTATACACAAACTAATACATACTACATAGTGTATACACAAGCTAGTGCATAATACAAAATGTATGTATAAACTAGTACATAATACATCGTGTATACACAAACTAGTACATAATACATAATGTATGTATAAACTAGTACATAATACATCGTGTATACACAAACTAGTACATAATACATCGTGTATACACAAACAAGTACATAATACATATTGTTTGTATAATCTAGTACATCAAAATGTATACATAAAATAGTACATACTACATAATGTATGTATAAACTAGTACATAAAACTTTATGTATGTATAAACTAGTACATAAAACTTTATGTATGTATAAACTAGTACATCATAATGTATACATAAACTAGTACATACTACATAATGTATGTAATATGTATACACTAGTACATAATACATAATGTATGTATACACTAGTACATAATACATAGTGTATATATTAACTAGTACATAATACATAGTGTATGTATAAATTAGTACATAATACATAGTGTATGTATTAACTAGTACATAATACATAGTGTATGTATAAATTAGTACATAATACATAGTGTATGTATAAACTAGTACATAATGCATTATATATGTATACACTATTGAAAAGTGAATAGTGTACGTATAAACTTGTACATAATGCATATGTACAGGTACATCAACCTTCAAGCCGTCACAGGTAAACCCGAGTGTGGGGTTTATGCAAGAAGCCACCAAATTCTTCTATATATCAATGCGGCTTAATACCCTTTCGCAATAAACCCTCGCGATGGTGGCTATCAACTCATCTCTAATTAAAACTAATGAATACAAGAAGACAGCTCAGCTTGCTTGTAGTTTACACTCTTTATTTGTAGAGGTACTCACCAAGATGGTAAGTGATAGTATCATGATGGGGGGTTGGTGTTATATACGTCAGGTTTATAGCTCGGGCTTGTCAGAGCGAACAAGAAGAGAGATCGGTAATGTCATCCTTTGTCAGTTGTAGACTTACACATTCCCCCCACCTGTCAGAAATTGTTAACGTTGATAGCTATCACTGTGAAAATGGCTTCAACTTATGTCTACCTTTTTATGCGATTGTGTCTACCTTGTGGGGGAATAAAATGAATTGTGAGAATTTTTCATCTGTGGTAAATAGTAAAAACAACGGGATCTTTTGTTGTTGAAGGTCGCCAGGTTATATGGATTTGTTTTATGCACCAACTCTTGCCGTTTGTCACTGAAGGTAGCAAGGTCGTGGACATGCTTTTTGCACCGATTCGTAAAACCGGAATGATTTAAATAGGAAACGTTTTGATTTAAGATTCGTTACCACGAGCATTAATTTTCTTGAAATATTTACCGGCAACTGTACTCCATGTCATGGGCATAATTCATATTTATGGTGGGAATATTTTAGGATGGCAGAAGGCATTTTTCATCATAAGACAAGCAGTAAATCCGCGGTTTTAAAATACAGAGTGGCTTTTCACTAGAAACTACCAACATAATGAAAAGATGAATTAATAACTAAATTAAGGAAACCACTATTAACAGTTCGTACCAATCAATCAACAATATTCGTAGAAATTCGTTATACTTCGGATTATTCCGGCGTGAACTCAAGTACACACAAATCAGCACCAGTTTGTATAATTAATTTTCAGTAAAGGACTAAAATTATCTTACGTGTCATTTTTTTTTTATATTATTTCGCTTCATATTTGTGCGAAATCGACTGTTGCCTGTATTATAAAATGTACACAAACGTTTTGGCATTTGTTACGTTTAAACAGAGTTTTAATGAAACGGGCCCATAACTCGATATTATACAAGTGTTTACTTATTAACTGTGATATATGCTGTTATATTGACCAAAAGATCCTTATTCACCAAGCGATAGCCGAGGTCAATAATGATTTTGTGGTCAAATGAAATGCATATTTTACAGCTAATAAAAATAATCTTATTACATGATACCGCATGATATATTATGACGTCATATGATAAGCTTTTTCCGGTTACAAAAAGACAGGTCAATATTGAGTTTTATTTTGTCCACGAAATTTGCTTTTCGTCCAATCATGAACGGTTTATTTATAGATCATGTAATAATTCTGATTATTCAACAATATAGTTATTTGATCAGTATCCAATTCTTGGCAATATTATCTAAACACCTAACCTGAATGGAATATTTGCATGAAGTTCTATTGTAGCTCGGTAATGACATGGTCAGTAACAATTTAGTTTAGGTGTAAATTAATCTCATACATTGGATGTTTTCTTTTCCACCGTCACCAACCGAGGTAGTTGTGTGATGGTTATTATATGTACTGTTTGTGCTTAACAGGTTTTGCTAACACAAGGTTTTGCGCCAGGTTCAAGTAAACATATAACTGCCTATGCTTTTTCTCGCACATTTCCCATAGCCGTCAGGTTTATGTTAAACAAGAAATGTTTATTTGCCAGGAAATGCATCCACTAATATCTGTTATCTCTGTTCATGTCTGCGAGGGTAACATCAACCATGCAATGGAGGTCGTAAATACCGCTATAATCACGTCCATTTTAAGTCTATTTTGCGGCTCCGGTGTACCGGTAACCCGAGGCGCGGTAGTCTGTGTTTGATCCGGGAAATCAACGTGGTATTTAGATATACATTAAGCTCTGTTTAATTATTTAAGTCAACTGTTGGTGGAAATGAGACATAAACGAGTCAAGACTTAATCAGTTAATCAATCTCAGTAATTTCGACAAGCGAAACTGTCCATAAAACTATGTATAACGATTCATTTGAGATTTTTACAAGCGTTGATCAGGCATCAAAGATTCACCTTTCGATAGAAAATGACTCAATTGGTCTCGGAGGATTAAAAAGAATGTCTTAATAAAATTTATAGAAATCCTACTTAAAGGGAGAGGATTCGGTTTGCCCCCAGTGTTAATGTTTTCATCTTTATAACCGGTTCTCGATAATTAATGTTCCAAACCCTTAAAAAACTTGTGAGGGTCAAGTAAGAAAATATATAAATTGGTAGTAACTTGAAGTTTCCTCGTGTTTTAAATAAGCTTGGCGCGAAAGTTTGCAATGCAATATAGGACAATCATTCCACATAACTGAGCGTATCTTACCTGATGTGGGGTGGTATTCAATACTGGTCTTAGTTGGATCTAAGAACGATGTAGCTAATCGGATTGCTCAATTTAAATAACTGATCTATACAGTGAATGGAGGCAATGATGTATGGCCATAAAATTGATTTAAATTACATATTGTGTTCAGTCACTTTTGCACCATGAAATAATCTCAAAATCGAAATGTAAGCTGTAAGATACACACACCATTTCAGCCATTTCATGAATGCATGTATCGTACGATCGCATTTTCGAAATATTATACCTGGGTAGTTATACCCTTTATTTTGAAAATAAAAGCTTTATTGGTCAGCTTTGGAAAATAGCTTTAAATATATAACTTTAAATATAAATTGTGTCGCTCAATAAATATTAGGGTTGGCAACGAGTAGTAAAATTGATACTCGAGTACTCGGACAATCTTCCGATCGAGTACTCGGGTACTCGATTACTCGGATAACTTGAATTGGTTTCCCGAAAAGACAAGTTCGTGTATACATGTACATGTATCGGTTATGTACATTGTGCGTAATATTGGCCATTTCATCTTTAAATATGACTGTCATTATGTACCTTAAAGGGGAAATCAATAATAAGAAAACAACTATTGCTTCATGCTTTTAAGTTGTCGTTTTCATTTCATTGTATCGGAAAGTCAAACTCGGATCATATTCGAGCGTCGAGATGATCGAGACTACCCTCAATAATGAACAACATTTAGAAATACTATAAACGAAAATTGTTTACTTTACGAAATACTTTTTTAAATGACAGTTTTTCTCTGGTACTCGTTGCCATCCCTAATAAATATCAAACTATAATCCTTGATCGTACGATCTTTTGTCGCACGGTCATTAATAAGACTATCCCAAAGATTTTAAAGATAATATATTTAAAATCTTTTCCATGCATACTTACCCAAAACCAACATGCACATGTTTAAATATATTGTTCGAACTAATGCGAGCCTCTTCAACGCTGCTTTGAACTCAACATAATCACTCAGTTTGAAAGAATGTTCAACTTCTTTATCTAAAAAAATATAAATCATGATACAAGTAAAATAGTAAATGATAGTAACCGAGTGCGCTATAATTAAGTTTGAATTACAAGCTAGTTGTTGCTTTGTTGTTTATCAGGTTTTAAATTGTATAAATTGTACCTAAATTATAGGACCCACTTGTGTTCACAAACAGCCTCGTATTTTACCAGGATACAGCTGTATGAAAAGTGAAAAAATCCGTGGTCTTCTATCAAAATGTGTTACTCATAAACTCTACTTAAGATCGTTAAAGAAAGCATCATTACACGATACCAACAGTAACGAACGTAATTTATACACATATCGTACTCGTCCCCCAGCCCCCTCCCCCTTCCAAAAGGTTGTCGTAAAAATGTAACCTTAAAAAGGATCTCATTGTATTTTGCACATTCTCAAATGAATGTCACTCTTAAGGAGCAACACCGCTTGTTTTGCGAAGCACGGTACATACATTCATAGCTCAAGCCAGTACAGGGTGAGGAATCACGTGACTTTAAGGGGTTCTCACGTGGGTCAGCACGGGTCACAGCCGATGTAAACAAACAATTAAGTGAGGTTAATTGCTTGCTTATTTTTTGACATAAAATATATGAAAATATTTCTTAGCATATGACTATGACTATGCATTTTCTGCTTTTACACGCGTGAAATATTTTAATGACCCGTGGTGTCAAATGTGAGAACGCCTTAAAGTCACGTGATTCTTCATCATGTACTAGGTTAGGGACCCTCGTTTTTGAGACCATCGCTTACAAAAATCTAAGACTCACTCAGACATGTACATACATGTAGTCGAGATGCACCAAAAGGGTTATCGGAGATGTGGCCCTTTATTTGACAACAAACACTTCAAAAGCAATACAGTCAGTGAAGGCTATACTTTAATGTATGTGCGGAAGGCTATATACTATGTTTATGTCACATACACAACTTTAATAAATAATCTTTGTGTAAACCTTAAAATAATCCGCATGAAACATGGATTAAAAGTTCTGAAACACAATATTTTCTTTAACTGTTTTTAGCTCACCTGTCACATAGTGACAAGGTGAGCTTTTGTGATCACAATTTGTCCGGCGTCCGTCCGTCGTCCGTCCTTCCGTCGTCCATCCGTAAACTTTTACTTTAAACGACATCTCCTCATAAACCGCTTAGCCAATTTCATCCAAACTTCACAGGAATGTTCCTTGGGTGGTCCCCTTTGAAAATTGTTCAAAGAATTGAATTCCATGCAGAACTCTGGTTGCCATGGCAACGGAAAGGAATCTTCTTCTCCAAAACCACAAGGCCTAGAGCCTTAATATTTGGTATATAGCATCATCTAGTGGTCCTCTACCAAAATTGTTAAAACTATCCCCCTGGGTCAAAAATGGCCCCGCCCCGGGGGTCACTTGTTTTACATAGACGTATATAGGGAAAACTTTAAAAATCTTCTTCTCAAAAACCACAAGGCCTAGAACCTTGAAAATTGGTATGTGTCATCATGTAGTGGTCCTCTACAAAATTTGTTCAAATTATTCTCCTGGGGTCAAAAATGGCCCCGCCCCAGGGGTCACTAGTTTTATTACATAGTGTTATATAGTGAATCTTTAAAAATCTTCTTCTCCGAAACTGTAAGGCCCAGGGCTTAGATATTTGGTATACAGCATCATCTAGTGGACCTCTACCAGATTTGTTCAAATTATTGCCACAGGGTCAAAATTGACCCCGCCTAGGGGGTCCTTGTTTTTACGTTGTGTTATATAGTAAATCTTTAAAAATATTCTTCTCCAGAACCGTAAGGCCAGGAGCTTAGATATTTGGTATACAACATCATCTTGTGGACCTCTACCAGATTTGTTCAAATTATTGCCACAGGGTCAAAATTGGCCCCGCCCTGAAAGTTATTTGTTTTTATATAGTCTTATATAATAAAACTTTAAAAATCCTCTTCTCCAAAATATAAGACCTAGAGCTTTCATATTTGGTATATAGTGTTACCTAGTGGACATACACCAAAGGTCTTCAAATTATTGTCCCGGGGTCAAATTGGCCTTGCTCAGGGGTCATTTGTTTTTACATTGTCTTGTCACTTAAACATCTTTTCCTCTGAAAGTAAAGGTCAGAATGACTCCATACTTGATATGTAGCATCCTTACATGGTCCTCTCTCAACTTTGTTCAAATGGTTTTGTTTGGCCCCTTTTAGGGGTCACCAGAGCAAAAAATAGAAAAACCTTTAAACAACTTGATCTTATTAACTGCTTGATGGATCTTCAAGTCTGAAGCATCCTAGCATGGGCCTCTGTCAGGTCTTTTCAAATAATTTTGTTTGGCCCCTTTTAAGGGCCACCAGAGCTAAAATTAGTAAAAAAAAACTTAACATTTTCTTCGCATGAACCCCTTGATAGATCTTCAGCAAATTTAGTTTGAAGTGTCCTTGCATGGACCTCTCTTAAATTTGTTCACATAATTTTGTTTGACCCCTTTTAGCTAAAAATAGAGTAAAAAACGATTATTCTTGTGAACCTCTTGATGGATATTTACCAAATTTGGTCTGAAGCACCCTTGCATAGACTTCTCTCAAATGTATTAAGATAAGTTTGTTTGGTCTCTTTTATTTTCATATTTCTTATAATATGCATGAATGTTCTCAAAATGTCAAGACTTAAATCATTGTTGTGTACGCTAAATTACTGAAATACGATGATAATTATCGAAATACACAAGACAGTTATCGAATTATGCCTTATATACAATTTTTTGTTTGATTTTTACTTCAATATATGTTGTAAATACTAGTGTTGGGAATCGGTTGCAATTTTACTATCGATGATCGGTTCCACTCAAGTAACCGATTATCGATAGTACAATCGGTTTTTAAAATACTAGATAGTACCTGAGTTGTAGTTTTATTCATGTAGAGTATTAAACTCTTAATCATTATATGCATATACCTTATGTCTATGATTGAAGTTATTAAGTGTTGTTGTATAAAAAATAGTTCATTTCCTTGCTCATTGTGGCTTTCATCAGCCATTTTGTTAAAGATAACATCTTAACACTTACTAAAAATTTTTTTTTCGATAATCGATTATAACTAAATACTATCGATTGTCGTCGATTTCAGACCAAACCAATCGATTTTCGAGTATAATCGATCATCGGAACATCACTAGTAAATACTTTACCAACCTCAATTTTTCGGCTCCGATTTTTACATTTTTCCGCTGCGTCCTATCTTATATATTAAGGGTTTTTACCCCGTTTTTTCAACTATTTTTTTGCCTGTGTCCTATCTATGCTAGCGTCCTATACATGATATAATACGGTACCTTTCAGCCAAGTCAAAAAAAAAGAAAACAACATATGCTGCAAATTTGTTTTTCCATCATTTCCATTCTTTGAATGAATAATCCAGGAATTTGTTCTTTACAAATCACTGATACTCTTTTTTTCATGTCTTGAATTTCACAATTTATTGTTAACACAATGCTATAGTATCAAGAAGAACAACAAACTGTTCCTAAAATAATCTAAAACCTTAGTACAGTGCTCCAGCGAGCCCCTTTTTTGAGGGCGGTTACCTCTAAGTTGAAGGTCACACTTAGTGTTTATTCACAATGGTATGCTGCATATAAGTACATGGAGGTTAGGCTGTCGTAACCGGGCTGTAACTTTCTCTTGAATGGACAGATTTTAAAATGACTAGCCACATATTATCGACATACCAAGACGACATGACGTGTGCAAGACCCATGTCCCTACCTCTAAGGTGAAAGATACACTAAGTGTTTATTCACAATCGAATGCTGAACATGAGGACATAAGAGTGTAGGCTGTCAAGTATGGGTGGTATTTCAGAGGCAATTTATAATAACTTGCCATAACAATTTGACACGTAAAGGCAAGATCAACTTTTCATGTACTTGTTCATAGGTCAATGACACATTCGGGGGCATTCGTCTCATACTGTGACAGCTCTTGTTCAATATTCTTTGAGAAACAAGCTTTATTGATAACAAAGGTTAAACTCTTTTACTCAGGTGAGCGATTTAGGGCCATCATGGCCCTCTTGTTTAAGCTTTATAGTGTCTGAAAATATATGAAACAAAACAACAACGAATTTGAAACAACGACACGTTATTACTTATCTCTTTTGAACAGGTGATCGCACGTGTTTTTCGTGCATTGTTACATCAGTTACACTACTGTAACTTCAATCAAGATAAAACATCACCTGTTCTAAATGAACAAACACACGGGAGATTTACTGGTTGATCCATGCGATTCAATAGACACATTTACGAAATTTACATCTCCAGTTTGACAACTACCCCTATTTTGTTGATATTTATGTTTTCCTAATGAAAGGTTACCCGTGTAAATCTCTCCATGTTTGACTGTTCTCATTTATTTACCGAAAGAAGCCCGCTGAGTCGAAACCCAAAGGAGGGTGGCCCAGGTCACGGAGTTTGGGTTCGGAAGACCTGAGCCCACCGTCAACAACCGGCTACAGCCATAAATCAACGTTTATAACAAGAACAGAAAAGAAAATTGAAACGGGATCCTAAATCAATTCTGAATTAGCTTCATGTAAAGTGGTTGTAAATTTTACTTCGCATCTGCAATAGGGTGGTTTCGGCTTTTATGTAGGTGCAAATAATTGAGTTTTTCAAGCGCACCCTCTGATTTAGTGTGCTCTCAAATTTCCTGACAGTTTTATGCGTTCTTGCTTTGTATTGACGGTTTTATAAGCATCGTAAATTTAACAAATATCGATAAAATGTTAATAGAACTTGTACAATGTTGTCATTTATTATGCTAATAACAGGCCCGGAAAATGAGCTTGTGTCGAACCACCCAGAATAACATCGGCCCTTTTATGGTTATTTATGGGGCCCTGTCGGAATTCTCTTGGCCCTGGCTGAATAATTTCTCAATTTATCTGATAACTGCTCCGCATTTTCGTCTGTGTTTAGTCTGCCTAATGCATAGCACATTGCGCTTGCACGTTTCTCATTTAAAAGGGTTTATAAATTTTCATTTCAGTCAACACACTTTCCTTCGCGGTAGAAACGTTTTGTAAACCATTTATACGGTGAAGATTGCGATGGCGATGCCGATGACGACGATGATCGAGTTGATGACTGATGCCGATGGCGATGGCAGTCGATGACAATGACCAATGACGACGACGACGACGACGACGATGACGATGACGATGATGATGATGATGATGATGATGGAGTTGATGACTGATGCCGATGGCGATGGCAGGCGATGACAATGACGATGATGATGGTGGTGGTAGTGGTGGTGGTGGTGGTGGTGATGATGATGATGATGATGATGATGATGATGATGATGATGATGATGATGATGATGATGATGATGATGATGATGATGATGATGATGATGATAATGATGATGATCACGATGATGATGATGATAGGACACAAAAAAACTATCCTTGGTCAACTTACAGTGTTGATGGTTTAAGAAGAATCAGAAAGCGCCATGGAAAATCTTGGTGCCTCGTGGTAACCAGTGTGTTTTATTTATGTAAACCTGCACTTGAATTCCGTTCTTGCTCATTCATAATGGGTGTCATTCCAGTTGTATATACTGTTTAAGACATTCTGCAGCCGTATATCTTATGTTTGGAAATTTATTAACACACTTAATTTAGTATAACTGCCATTCCACTTTAAATATAAATAAAATCATAAACTTAACATGAGCAAAACATCGACGATGATAAATTATAAAGATATATAAATTTTAGTGTATCGTTTTAAACGATCATCTTTCCTTTTTACTGTTTGTGACGCTCAAACAAAGTAATTTATCTACAGAATTATCATAACAGTGATACGAAATTTTCCTTTTTGAATTTAACGGTAGAAGATATCTCTCCTGGCACAATAAATCATTTAAAAACCCAAGTGTCCTTAGATTGTTCTCAATGGTTTACGACCCACTATATTAAAATACGAAACTGTTCATAGGAGTAAAATGGCATCTTCAAATGGCTATGAATATTCTTACAGCCATAATTTGACAAATTTATTGCTATTAAACCATTGAATTTATGGGCCATCTGACTTATAAGGGACAATTTATATACAAATTAAAGCGGTTGTCAGACTGGGAGATGCCACATAAGCTACGAACCTTATCCGGAGAGCATTATCTTTTACATTATATTTCTGTTCATGAATTATCATTGTCGAGAAATATTCTGTCATAAATGACCAATGAAATCTGACAACTGAATTTTAATCGGCGTCACTCCTTTCTATATAAGGAGGTTCTTTATTGTTCGGCTCAAATAATAAATTCATCTACGAGTGCTTTTGTGTGGTACAAAGTGGGGTTTTGACATATTCATTATTTTAGTTGAAGATTTATGTCTTAAATATGAAAATTTTGTCAAAGCTCAGTATATGAAAAGTTGGTTTCTTGATTTAATGAGATATAACACGAGCTTTTAATACCATAAAACTGAACACCTACTCTGCGGTGTAGGCTGACAATAGTTTCTGTTTTTGTCTCCTTCTTGCCAATTTTGGACCAAAGTTCAGCCCCATTCCCCATCCTACAGATTTATGCTTTTTTTCAAAAATGTTAAAGTGAAAGAAGAAGGAAGAAGAAGAAGAAGAAGAAGAAGAAGAAGAAGAAGAAGAAGAAGAAGAAGAAGAAGAAGAAGAAGAAGAAGAAGAAGAAGGATGATGATGATGATGATGATGATGATGATGATCATGACTTTCGCTTGAACCAACTAAAAGTCGGTGATTTCACACAGTTTCATGCAATTTGATCATTTATTACGGTGTACATAGGATCGATTATTGCTCTCTGGTCTGTTAAACACACGTCTTATTTCTATTTTAATTCAGTACTTATTACATAATTCCTAACATTATCATGATATTCGGGAAGCTCAATAAAACAGAATTATGCTCACGTTGTGTGTGGGTGTTGTTTTTTCAATTTCATCCCTAGATCACTCGACCTGCTTTAATCTAAAAAAAAACATCAATGCAAAAGATAACTTTGACATATTGGCACTTTCTACAATGAGGTCGTGCAATCTAATGTCTTTTTCTATATTGCAAGTTCAACGGACTTGAAGATATAATAAAAGTTCATCAACAGAAACCAAGTTCTTCATACACAATTTGTGAAATACTGGGTTACCAATACCTCACTTTCTTCATAAGGCCGAACTAATATTCTTTGTCACCATAAACATCTCCAAAAGTAATATGGTCGGTAGGTAGGATTAACCTTTTTCTTTCTTATTATTTATTATTATTCATTCATTCATTCATTCGTTCGTTCGTTCGTTCGTTCGTTCGTTCGTTCGTTCATTCATTCATTCATTCATTTATTTATTTATTTTTATTTATTTTATCCTTTTTTTTTGGGGGGGGGGTAGGGGGGGGATTAGGGTTAGGGTTAGGGAACCGGGGCTCTGTATCAAACCGACCTATTTCAGGGAGTTCGTTATTATAGAAAGTTTTTAATATAAAATGGTCAAATTCTTACATATTCACTACTTTTGGAAATTACAACAAAACAACACATTACGGCAAAAAAGTGTAGGGTCGGGATGAGAAAATAAGGTCGGTCGACTGGAAGTGGAAACAAACAATTATTTGTTTACGCCTTATATGTATATTCTGCACCATTGCTAGATGGAACTGACAAAAAGACGTGTTTCAAATAATAATGTAATCTAGAATCTTCTTCTCGTTTGTTTTCATTAAATTATTTGTTTCTAACCACCTCTTGTTTCTGTTATTCCGGAGTCGGTTTGTCATTTTACGACATCATAATTACCATGCAGGGTCTAATTTCTGACAAACTAATTCTACTTGTCTGAAAAACCAAGTTAAAATGTCCCAAATACTGTCACGAAAATATCATCTGTCGAATTAACAACGCAAAGATAACATTTTCTGAAAACTTCCGTCTAAAATGTGATGTACTTTTGTTTTTGTTTCTGGGAAGATGGGTATTATACGATGTCTCATTTTGATTCAGTGACCACGCTGGCAGTTATTTAATTATTTATATATTAAAAGGTAACGGAGAACAAGCCGG
The DNA here is from genome assembly GCF_026914265.1 of Mya arenaria. Taxonomy (NCBI): domain Eukaryota; kingdom Metazoa; phylum Mollusca; class Bivalvia; order Myida; family Myidae; genus Mya; species Mya arenaria. Next base: position 5,274,670 of record NC_069123.1, on the reverse strand, counting down.
AGTTGGAGTGAAATAATACCATGGAAACTACAGGGAAAGGCCCAGGGCAGTATTCATAAAGCTTCTTAGTGAAAATTTAAATTTTCAAAATTTCGAATTTTAAACAACGAAATTTTAAATACTCTTTTGTCCATCAAATTTATTCTCATAAAATTGTTATTTTGACCTCTTTCTTACCTTCTTTTATATTTTTGGTGACAAAACATTGTTAGTTTTCTTTAAATTAAACTGAGAAAGAAAGTTCACTAAGTAGATTTTTTATCACTAAAATGCTTTATGAATGCAGCCAAAGGACCCCATTCCAATAAAGACCGTAAAGGTTTAGATAGTAAATTTCCAGGTGCAACCTCATTTAAGGCGTTAACCTAATACAATTATCGTAAGGACATTTATCGTATTCTTCCCATGACTTTACGATGTACCAGCAGCGTAAGGTTCACGACGAAACGGGCCCAGGGGCCGTAATCCATTGCCAACTCAAATCTAACTTAAGTTTAAGAGTAGAATCTGAGTGTTTTGATTGGACTGTATACAGAATGGAGTCACATGGGAGGCATATTTAAGGACACTAACTATATTGAATACTGCCCCAGTGGCGGATCCGTGTTCTTGTGGTAACACACTTTACTCTCAATCCAGGGGTCGCAGGCTCGATTCCCCGCCACGTCACTAATATACGAATCGTCTTCCAGGAGGGACGTTAAATGGGGGTCCCGTGTGACAGTGCTATACACTGGTGCACGTTAAAGAACCAGGGTAGCTCTAACCAGGGTTACATTATGTCTGTGCACTATGCTCCAAAAAAACTAAAATCATTTTAAAGCTGCACTCTCACAGATTAACCGCTTGAACAACTTTCTTTTTTTTATCTTGGAAAGAGCAAAATTTTGCCTAGATATCTGCAAACCAATGATATAAGATTGCTGACAAAAGGATTTACGCAAAAATTGGCTCGTTCCAAGACAACAAATAAAAAAGTTGTCAAAACGTTCAATCTGTAAGAGTGCAGCTTTAAATAACTAACAATCTTAACGGAGAACTCGCCGACCCGACACACCACCTGAAAACTGCCCAGTAGTCAACAATACACAGTACAAACAACGCTGATATATCACCTATGCATACTCACAGTAAAGTTCAAAAGGAAATTGTGTAAAAACCCATCAACATTGCTAGGATGACGTAAATTAAAACCTTAAAATCTTACCTCTGTAAGGCTGAGAATAATAACAGCATTACAATACCTTTAATGACATGGACACACTTTTAAAAACTGCTGTAAACATTTATAAAACAACGGAAACTACACGGACAAGCCCATTAGCCAATATCAACAAATACCATGTTTAAAGGCAAAAGCCTAAGCCTAAACAGACACTTAACGAGTCTATAATCAAGTAAACATCCGCATAGTTTGACAACTATACTAAAACGTACGCCAAACAAACACTGTAAAAATAGTTGCATAAAGGGTCTTAATTGTCTTTGCAAAGGTATATAATCCAACTTTCACGTTAGCCAAACATACACTGATATGATAGGTGCATGTACGATCTTAATTGTCTTGACAAGGGCCTACAATCCAAATGAAACGTTAGCAAACAGACGTTGATATAATAGGTGCATGTACGATCTTAATTGTCTTGACAATGGCCTACAATCCAACTGTAACATTAGCAAACAGAGGTTGTTATAATAGGTGCATGTACGATCTTAATTGTCTTGACAATGGCCTACAATCCAAATGAAACGTTAGCAAACAGACGTTGTTATAATAGGTGCATGTAGGGTCTTAATTGTCTTGACAATGGCCTACAATCCAACTGAAACGTTAGCAAACAGAGGTTGTTATAATAGGTGCATGTAGGATCTTAATTGTCTTGACAATGGCCTACAATCCAAATGAAACGTTAGCAAACAGAGGTTGTTATAATAGGTGCATGTAGGATCTTAATTGTCTTGACAATGGCCTACAATCCAACTGTAACATTAGCAAACAGAGGTTGTTATAATAGGTGCATGTAGGGTCTTAATTGTCTTGACAATGGCCTACAATCCAACTGTAACATGAGCCAAACATACACTGTAATAATATGTGCATGTAGGGTCTTAACTGCCTTGACAATGGTCTACAATCCAACTGAAACATGAGCCAAACATACACTGTAATAAAAGGTGCATGTAGGGTCTTAACTGCCTTGTCAATGCCTACAGTTCAACTGAAACGTTAGCCAAACAGATGCTAATATAAAAGGTGCATGCAGGGTCTTAATTGCCTTGACAAGGGTCAACAATCAACCTTAAACGTTAGCTTAACAGATGCCGATACAATAGATGCATGTATGGTCTTAATTGTCTTGCCAAGGGCCTACAATCCAACTTGAATGTTTGCCTAACAGACGCTGTACAATTAAAACGTTAGCCAAACATACGCTGATATAATAGGTGCATGTAGGGTCTTAACTGTCTCGCCAAGGGCCTAAACTCAAACTTAAACAGTAGCCAAACAGACGCTGATATAATAGGTGTATGTAGGGTCTTAACTGTCTCGCCAAGGGCCTAAACTCAAACGTTAGCCAATCATACGCTGTTATAATAGGTGTATGTAGGGTCTGAACTGTCTCGCCAAGGGCCTAAACTCAAACGTTAGCCAATCATACGCTGTTATAATAGGTGTATGTAGGGTCTTAACTGTCTCGCCAAGGGCCTAAACTCAAACGTTAGCCAATCATACGCTGTTATAATAGGTGTATGTAGGGTCTTAACTGTCTCGCCAAGGGCCTAAACTCAAACGTTAGCCAATCATACGCTGTTATAATAGGTGTATGTAGGGTCTTAACTGTCTCGCCAAGGGCCTAAACTCAAACGTTAGCCAATCATACACTGTTATAATAGGTGTATGTAGGGTCTTAACTGTCTCGCCAAGGGCCTAAACTCAAATGTTAGCCAATCATACACTGTTATAATAGGTGTATGTAGGGTCTTAACTGTCTCGCCAAGGGCCTTAACTCAAACTTAAACAGTAGCCAAACAGACGCTGATATAATAGGTGCATGTAGGGTCTTAACTGTCTCGCCAAGGGCCTAAACTCAAACTTAAACAGCAGCCAATCATACGCTTATATAATAGGTGTATGTAGGGTCTTAACTGTCTCGCCAAGGGCCTAAACTCAAACTTAAACGTTAGCCAAACAGACGCTGATATAATAGGTGCATGTAGGGTCTTAACTGTCTCGCCAAGGGCCAAAACTCAAACTTAAACAGTAGCCAAACAGACGCTGATATAATAGGTGCATGTAGGGTCTTAACTGTCTCCCCAAGGGCATAAACTCAAACGTTAGCCAATCATACGCTGTTATAATAGGTGAATGTAGGGTCTTAACTGTCTCGCCAAGGGCCTAAACTCAAACGTTAGCCAATCATACGCTGTTATAATAGGTGTATGTAGGGTCTTAACTGTCTCGCAAAGGGCCTAAACTCAAACGATAGCCAATCATACGCTGTTATAATAGGTGTATGTAGGGTCTTAATTGCCTTGACGAGGCCCTACAATCCAATTTAAACAGCAGCCAATCAAACCCTGTTATAGCCAGTGCATGTTGGGTCCTAATTGTCTTCACAAGGGCCTACAATCCAACTGAAACAGTAGCCAATCATACCCTGTTATAGCCGGTGCATGTTGGGTCATAATTGTCTTCACAAGGGCCTACAATCCAACTGAAACAGTAGCCAATCATACGCTGTTATAGCCAGTGCATGTTGGGTCATAATTGTCTTCACAAGGGCCTACAATCCAACTGAAACAGTAGCCAAACATACCCTGTTATAGCCAGTGCATGTTGGGTCATAATTGTCTTCACAAGGGCCTACAATCCAACTGAAACAGTAGCCAATCATACCCTGTTATAGCCAGTGCATGTTGGGTCATAATTGTCTTCACAAGGGCCTACAATCCAACTGAAACAGTAGCCAAACATACCCTGTTATAGCCAGTTCATGTTGGGTCATAATTGTCTTCACAAGGGCCTACAATCCAACTGAAACAGTAGCCAATCATACCCTGTTATAGCCAGTGTATGTTGGGTCCTAATTGTCTTCACAAGGGCCTACAATCCAACTGAAACAGTAGCCAATCATACCCTGTTATAGCCGGTGCATGTTGGGTCATAATTGTCTTCACAAGGGCCTACAATCCAACTGAAACAGTAGCCAATCATACCCTGTTATAGCCGGTGCATGTTGGGTCATAATTGTCTTCACAAGGGCCTACAATCCAACTGAAACAGTAGCCAATCATACCCTGTTATAGCCGGTGCATGTTGGGTCATAATTGACTTCATGAGGCCCTACAATCCAACTGAAACAGTAGCCAATAATACCCTGTTATAGCCGGTGCATGTTGGGTCATAATTGACTTCATGAGGCCCTACAATCCAACTGAAACAGTAGCCAATAATACCCTGTTATAGTCGGTGCATGTTGGGTCATAATTGACTTCACAAGGGCCTACAATCCAACTGAAACAGTAGCCAATCATACCCTGTTATAGCCGGTGCATGTTGGGTCATAATTGTCTTCACAAGGGCCTACAATCCAACTGAAACAGTAGCCAAACATACCCTGTTATAGCCGGTGCATGTTGGGTCATAATTGTCTTCACAAGGGCCTACAATCCAACTGAAACAGTAGCCAATCATACCCTGTTATAGCCAGTGCATGTTGGGTCCTAATTTTCTTCACAAGGGCCTACAATCCAACTGAAACAGTAGCCAATCATACCCTGTTATAGCCAGTGCATGTTGGGTCATAATTGTCTTCACAAGGGCCTACAATCCAACTGAAACAGTAGCCAATCATACCCTGTTATAGCCGGTGCATGTTGGGTCATAATTGTCTTCACAAGGGCCTACAATCCAACTGAAACAGTAGCCAATCATATCCTGTTATAGCCGGTGCATGTTGGGTCATAATTGTCTTCACAAGGGCCTACAATCCAACTGAAACAGTAGCCAATCATACCCTGTTATAGCCGGTGCATGTTGGGTCATAATTGTCTTCACAAGGGCCTACAATCCAACTGAAACAGTAGCCAATCAAACCCTGTTATAGCCGGTGCATGTTGGGTCATAATTGTCTTCACAAGGGCCTACAATCCAACTGAAACAGTAGCCAATCATACCCTGTTATAGCCGGTGCATGTTGGGTCATAATTGTCTTCACAAGGGCCTACAATCCAACTGAAACAGTAGCTTAACATACCCTGTTATAGCCGGTACATGTTGGGTCATAATTGTATTCACAAGGGCCTACAATCCAACTGAAACAGTAGCCAATCATACCCTGTTATAGCCGGTGCATGTTGGGTCATAATTGTCTTCACAAGGGCCTACAATCCAACTGAAACAGTAGCCAATCATACCCTGTTATAGCCGGTGCATGTTGGGTCATAATTGTCTTCACAAGGGCCTACAATCCAACTGAAACAGTAGCCAAACATACCCTGTTATAGCCAGTTCATGTTGGGTCATAATTGTCTTCACAAGGGCCTACAATCCAACTGAAACAGTAGCCAAACATACCCTGTTATAGCCAGTTCATGTTGGGTCATAATTGTCTTCACAGGGGCCTACAATCCAACTGAAACAGTAGCCAATCATATCCTGTTATAGCCGGTGCATGTTGGGTCATAATTGTCTTCACAAGGGCCTACAATCCAACTGAAACAGTAGCCAAACATACCCTGTTATAGCCAGTTCATGTTGGGTCATAATTGTCTTCACAGGGGCCTACAATCCAACTGAAACAGTAGCCAAACATACCCTGTTATAGCCAGTGCATGTTGGGTCATAATTGTCTTCACAAGGGCCTACAATCCAACTGAAACAGTAGCCAATCATACCCTGTTATAGCCGGTGCATGTTGGGTCATAATTGTCTTCACAAGGGCCTACAATCCAACTGAAACAGTAGCCAATCATACCCTGTTATAGCCGGTGCATGTTGGGTCCTAATTGCCTTGACGATGCTCTACAATCCAACTTAGACACGCGTCTACATGTAAACGAAAAATGGTAGAAATAACAGATATATCTGGGTCCTTAATTGCGTGGACAGGTTTCTACTGTAGATATTACTGGTACATGTAGGTCCTTAATTGCCGAGACAAGTTTCTACAAGTAAACTAGAAGCTATAGATATAACTGGTACATGTTGGATTGTTATGATCTAGACAATGGGGCATTTATATTGAAAATCAAAAGTTTTGTACTCAAAATAGATATTTGCCCATACATATGTGAAATGATAATGTAAGAAGCAGCTATAACTAAAAGCACTCTCCAATATTGTTCAAACACACATAATGTACAGCGCACGTTACCGTTCATATAATCATTGTGGTCATAATAATGTGCTTTCCAGAAATGTTCAAACGAGCTGGCATTTATTCATCTATCTGTCATTTTCCTGAAAGCCACGACGGAATTTTATGCATAACCAAGCACTTTTATTAATAACAATGGACGTAATGATTCCCACAAAACCATTATTATACAGTTCCTGACATAAACCAGCAATGATAAAAAATAATATTAGCGCATATCCAACTGCCAATCAATTACCATTCGAGCAGTCATTTACAACTCCCTTGAGAAACGTCAATGTCGCCGGAACTACATTCGTCATCATGTATAATTTATACTGTCACGTCAAAGTCATGACGGTACGCCGAAAATTCATCCCTGTCAAAATAATTCCACAAAAGAGAAATGCGACTGGCAGTCGAACTGAGATAATTATTTCGCGGGAACTTTGGGAATTCATTGTTAATATCGTGTAGATCGTTGCTCTTCATAGGCGCAAGATCACGACGTCACTGGTGATTTCAAAGATGGATTAATAGTTCCTCTGTCGGCTATCAAACACGATTTGGGCAAGAACAATGTTTCTCTATTGTCTCACATAGCTGTCTTGAAGAATACGGATTAAATGTTTTCATGTTTAAATATGCGGAAAGTAAACATCAGAAAAAAAAACTAAAGAACTTCTAGCTTTTGGCATTGGTCAAAGCTGTTAGCTGAGAGAACGTCCATTTCCTCTCAGGACTCCATGTCTCTGAATAGAAAAACATACTTACAATTCAAAAATCCATTTATTGATATGAATACCCTGTAGCACTTTAGGACGTGGACTAATACATACATGTGGATATACAAAATTGTTTATCAAATATAGCATTCAAACATCATATCAAATAAAAAATATTTGACCTAATTAACACAATGTCCTTCAAGGTAATTCATTCTGTAATAATAATGCAATGGGGACTACAGTGACAACTACAATCGTCAAACATAAACGAATACCAAAGTTTTCTTTATAAAGACATGTGTCCATTAACAATACCATATTTGCTAAATACGCAATGTTTTCCTAATGTCCAGGTAATATATATTTCTCGAAAATACCCAACTTACTTAACAGACTACGGCCTAGCACGGTTAGTTTAAACATTATACAGTTTACAACGATTGTGAAGGAAGATGTGATAACTGATACTAAGTCACTCTCGTTGGCACGATGTTGCGCGTGAGTGTGGTCTTGTGTTGTGGAGGAAACCGGAGAAAACCCATTTTCCGGTTTGGTGACCACTAACCAAACTCACATGCGCCCAGGCCGGGAATCGAACCCGGGTCGCTGTGGTGCGCTAACCACTGCGCTAACCGAACAACCAACCTAGCACGGTTCAAGATTTTAAATGTTTGAACTCTATTAGATCCTATTCTCTGTGATAGGGATTCATGAATAATTAATGAGGCAGTTTCATTGGTGCCAACTTGGGACTTCTTCGGAAACTAGCCAATGATATGACGTTATTTTCTATATTTAGTAACAAAACGCCTATGACGTCATTGTTAATCTTCTGATTTGGAGTGTTTAAATGTAACATGCGATCTTATTGGAAGAGGAGTTCTCTGCCCTTCCTCATTAATATTCATTAAAAAGAGATAGTTACAGTGAATTCGCCAAAGCAATACTAATGTAGTGTAAACGAAATAAAGTACCGGGTTGGCCTAGCAATGGATGATATTTTACAGCAACAAAACTATGAAAAATAATTTAACTATACGCTCACAAAAATAAGTAACATATGGTCTAAAAATGTCTATTTTCAAAAATATTCCCAGTGGTGAAAGCCGAAATATTTTGCCCTCGAAATACCTTTGTTCAAAATAAGAATGCAATATTTATAATTATAATTTTGTGATTCCAAGACAACACAGTCAACAAAATGCTTTCCATGTATATCATTTTAGTAAATTACTTAGGACTGAGATAAAGTATACACTTCCCAGAATTTACTTCAACTTTAGGGTATGTTAATTTGTCATTTTCAGTTTAAAATTTTGCAACGTTTGTGGTTGTAGTAGGGAAGTTACATATCCTCCTCGACTGTAACTCTTCATTCAAACTAGATATGTAAGTATGACAGATAAGCCTTGCTTTTTCTTCACCATAATGTATCTCCTTACCAATCAATTTCCCCTATTCAAGCTGTGAGGCCCGCCATAGCATTATTCATACCTGTAAGCCCCCAAAAGCCGAAACTTATATTAGGAAACATTTTACCATTTATCACGTAACCTCATTAATCAATTTGACTGATTTAACGTTCTGCTTTATAGCAATTCACTAAACTTTGGTGACAAACGTCACACTACGTTTGTCAAAATATTCATTGTTTAAACGTTTATTAATTGTTTCCCTGTCAGATATGATGGTTATATGGGCTGCTTTGTCAGTCTCGTCATCTAAGTGGTAACAAACCGTCATCGCGTACTGGGCCCCTGTCAATTCTACGTCCAAATAATGATGTTCTTGTCAACGGTTACCGCTGCTAAACGGTCACTCACTTTGTGTGTTATTGTGTTTGATGCAAGGACAAGGTTACTGGGCAAAACAACCCAACTAATGTAATCGAAAGAACGTAAACATTTTTATGCTAATACAGATAAAGCGGCCGTTCGAACAAACGGTCGTTCGAGAACCGGCATCTCAACCGAAATAAGTCGAGGAGTCGTGCTCAATAGCCGGTCCCGAATACATAAATTATGCACAAAACCTTATGGCTCCCTCGAGGTCATAATTTCACACCTTTGCCCGAACGCGTGTTCCAAGATGAACAAACAACTGCTAGGTGTTAACATTTTCGTAAGTTGTAAAAATTGCAATGACAGTTGAAAGTGAATGTAGTATTGATATAAAACTGGACATTTTCGATGTTTACAATAACAATACTGATGACCACTAGGCGCTTATTTACATTGACAAATGCAATCGGGACTAATGGAACTCTAGGACTTAATCCAGGATGGATAAACCATTCAATACCACTGTTTATTTAAACTGCCATAACAAATCATGTAATGACTTTTTGGCCTGATTTACGCAAAGCAAAAGCATCTTTTGTGATACCGCTTGTGAATAGTTAACTAAGCATTACAATTTGCAAGCGCCAACTGAGACAAAGTTGCTGTTTCAATGAAGATACAATACATATTTAACGAACACTGATATACCGTGCGACGTTCACTGGTAGATCGTACAACTTACACTGATAGATCGTAAGACGTACACCGAGGGATCGTACGACGTACACTTATAGATGGTACGACGTACACTGATAGATCGTACGACGTACACTGAGGGATCGTACGACGTACACTGATTGATCGTCCGACGTACACTGAGGGATCGTACAACGTACACTGGTAGATCGTGCGACGTACACTGATAGATCATACGACGTACACTGATAGATTGTACGACGTACACTGAGGGATCGTACAACGTACACTGGTAGATCGTGAGACGTACACTGATAGATCATACGACGTACTGATAGATTGTACGACGTACACTGAGGGATCGTACACTGAGGGATCGTACAAAGTACACTGAGGGATCGTACGACGTACACTGATATATCGTAGGACGTACACTGATATATCGTACGACGTACACTAAAAGTTCGTACGACGAACACGGATAGCTCATACGACGAACACTGATATATCGTACGATGTACACTGATAGATCGTACGACGAACACTGATATATCGAACGACGTACACTAATAGTTTGTACGACGAACACTGATATTTGTACGACGAACACTGATATATCATACGACGTACACTAATAAAATCGTTCGACGTAGTATCTGAATATAATATTTATGGATATGAACATAATCATACATATTCTATAACGTCCCTTATGTCTATTGTTTACTACAGATATAATTTCGTCATTAAAACTCGGTGTTCGGATATTGTTTGTAATGTGTAGCATAACACGATTCTAAACATTTACATTGTCATTTGTTATGGTAATTATGATACAAATAATATAATAGTGATACACTAGATAAAATGTAGTTTAGTATCAAACTAGTTAATGGGTAGACTCATTGCTCCGCCAATAGGATCGCCTTTCAGATTCACATTTAATATTATTTAGAAGATCTCTGACAAACGAAAGTCCATTAAGTAAATTACAACCGCCAATTTTCCATTAAGTAACGAATACGTTTAAATTGAGCTATTAAGAAGTTTGCGCATGCGCATTGGATAATATAGAGGATTTTGAATGGCTTTTCGAGCTGAACACTAAGAAAGTGATTTTCGATCTTATTAATGATAATTCTGCGCCGAGCTGCACACTTACTTTAACTAGGATATATTCAGACCAATACATTATAAATAAATGCACATTGAACAAAACAAATAAATTAATTCTACAAATGAATTGTTAAATCGATTGGTTCAGAATTCAGGATGGTGTTTTCTCTCTAACATGCGTCAAATATCAAGAGAACCCATTTATCAGTTTATAAAATATGTAATTGCAACGCTCATATTTCAAGATTAAACGTATTCAAGTCATCAATTTAAAATGCAACACCGATGATATGATTACAAATTACCTTAATCAACGCTAAAATGTAACCTTTATAGTCACCAGACTGCATATAAAATTCAGTTTTAATTACAAAATTTAAAACGACTCCACGTATAATACACATCTTTTGTAAATAAACAGGACAATCCATCATCGTTTGTAAAATGAACGGCAGATGAAAGACTGCTTTTTGCAAAACATATCACGGCGTTAAATATGATCGAGTGATGAATGTCATGTTAATACGGCGTATTGTAGAAGCATATTACATTCAAAGCCACGAAATTATTCTGATTGTAAAATGTATGCAACGTACAAAACGGACCACCAAGTAATAAATTACACAAAAAAGTTACTTTCCTTTTAGAGAAGATTGTCTATTTTCCAACACAATGCACTGAATCAAAGCATGGTTGTACCAGTACATGGATTACTTTCCTTTTTTACATATTTGGAAGCCGAATGGATTGTGATTTGAAAAAAAAAATCGCTATATATACTGGATCTACCTTACATTTTAGACACAGTGGGTATACTCCTGCGCTGGACCTCTTTAGTACGGAATGCCGTTAGGGCCACCGCCTGTGAATGTGTTGATCTGAAACGCGATTCTCGATAGTACGATGATGAAAACGCGACAATTCGATGGTGAAAACACGATAGGTTATCGCATTATCATCATCGTACTGTCGTATTTTCGCAGTTTCGTTATCGTTCTGTCGCGTTTTCATCATCGTACTATTAGTTTCGCGTTTCAGATCAACACATTCACAGGCGATGGCCCTAACGGCATTCCGTAGTTTAGCGTTTATGTTCAACTTAAAAGAAACCTATTCTTTTGCTAATTCTTTTGCTAATAGTACACGCAACCCATGTTCTAGTGTTCGGGTGTCGTGAAAATCCAAAGGAATTTTAATTTAAAAGACTTAAGGAAATGAGTTTCTGAGAAGTCTTGTTAAAGGTATTCGATCCACAAAAAATATGAATGTTAGACTCCTGGTGACCCCATACCATTTTTGGTATCGTTTGAAACGGATTTTACCATGTAACAATCAAGATTCATTGGCCATCAAAAGACGTAAAAGTCTGTACGGTTTTTACACGAGTTAAAAAAATGACTTAAGTCAGAAAATGACTAAATATGTTATGACAACCCCCCCCCCCCCCCATCCCCCACAAAAAAACCTGTGATTAGTACATGCCTAGTGTACTTTTGTCCATTTATTTGACATATAAGTAAACAGTCAGCAAATACCATTTTTTTCGCATCCATTACCTCCTTAGCAAATAGTTTTAGCATATAACGTGTATATAGATTTCGGAAAGGCTTTTGACAATATGTGTACCAATATTTCAATTGTAAAATACGTATAGCTAAAAAAATTAATTAAATTGCCATTAGTACTGACTTGTTAAATGACATTTTAAATGGAAGCAATATGAAATTATTACATCAGTGAACCCTATTCAAGAAAATAATCGATTTGGTGTTAGTCAGGGGTGTACTTTGTGCCCATTGATTTACATAATTAATATTATTGTATAACATTGTAATATAAACATGTGTTTACTTAAATAGATATATACTCCATGGTTTATTTTGTGAAAATTTGACACGATTACAGAGCAAGAGCAGGGCGCATATGAATTGCTAAAACTTTTTTTCTGACATTCTATGTATACAAAAATACATATAGTCATAATATTTGATAGCAAGGTATTAATAGTGGAGTAAAACACTCACTCACGGTTATGGAGAACTTAAATAATGATATTAATATTTAAAATAAAGGCTTTATTGTTATTGTTTTATATGTTTTGGCATGTAAATAGCGGAGTGATTTATTGATATGTATGCGGATATACACTTAGCCCAACCAAATGCGCATCTCTTTGAAGATTAATAGCTCCTTAAAGCCAATGATATATTATGTTGACATTCAAACATATCACTAATTACATGACTAACGTAGGAGGATATTAAAATAAGAACAACGGAATCATTGTAGTTGCCTTTTGTTTAAACTTTATTTACTTTAGAACGAATTTTACAAAAGTTAAATTAACTTATGCTAAGGCACTATCGTTGGCACGATGTTCTGCGAAAGTTTGGTCTTGTGTTGGAAACTTGTCAAGCTTGGTGACCACAAATTGCCTTTATTGTTGCATTTTACCATAAATGTATTTCTTTTAAATAATGGCAATATGCAAATGAATTCTGATGTATATGCTTTTTTGTGATAAAAAGATTGAAGAACGCACCAATATTGCAATAAAATAGAAAACAATAGTATGCATCCCCTCCACCCAAACTAAGACTCGACCTGTTGCACATGGATTCCAAACTGATCATTATTTTGTGGTAGTTTTCCTGAAATAGCATCTTTAAGGTATTTAACTCTTTGGAAAACTAGCTTAATTATGGATCAAATACCTTTTAAATGTTAAGGCTCTTGTACCTTAAACATTTTTTGCACCGTAATGCACAGCTGCAAGGACATAGTTTACTGGGAACGCACCTCTGCAGCAATAACTTTTGCGTTCGCGTCATACCTGAAACTAATTTACAACCAAGATTTAATTTGCCACCTCATAAACGTGACAATTTTATTCTCTAAAAGAGGAAATATTCTTAAAGCCTATCACAGAGAACCCTTGAAAAGAGATCATTTATGTTGTTTGTGCGTGCTTCAAGATCATCGCACCGTCGATAGCAATACCTCGGTCCTAGATCATAAATATGTAATGTCCATGTCAGATGAAAGTCACTGTTATAGCGAAGTGTTGCCAGATCAAGGGCCTTCATTGTAATATATGGCGAGCAATTAAAGTTTAAAGAGAAAAGCCTGTTAATAAAGGCGATATAAGTCTTCAAATCTGATGGATTCATGGCTCCTCTTGAAAGCTTCTTTTCCATGCAGAATACCAGGAGAATGGTAGCACTCTGTCAGAGAGATATAAAAACGTTCCTTGTACAAAATAAACTTTCTAATTAATTACACATCAGAAGAAATCACTGTCTTCAGGGAGTGTTAGGAGAATTGTTCTACAAGATTTACCGCCAGTTCGTCTGTCAATTGATATGCTGCAAGGGAGCTTTTCTTTATATAAACATGCTTTTAGGTGCACGGAAAACCAAACACTGGGGCGTAGGTCGGCGTTAGAGCAAAATTTTCACAAACCACGTTTTTGTCATACAACATTTTGTGAAAATCGTGGATCTGTGCTGAACAAATTCTTTAAAGTTGAACACAATCACACGAAATGCAACAGATTAAACAAGTCTGTGAACTATATGATTTGTTAAACTTTTCACTATAGCAGCGCCATGCACTGTTTGCTAACAGACTAAGGAAAGTCGTAAAATAAACTTCTATACTCTTTTTGCTTGAACCACAAACTCAATGTTATGATTTCAATGGTCCTTCATGATAAGAATGAAGGAATCAGATTATTTACGGTACAATCAAACGAGTCTTGATATTATACCTTTACTTTTTTGTCTTTTACTATTTGTAAAAAAACTGAAGACAAAATCTTTAAGAGGCCTTGACATGAAAGGGACTAGCTCATGTTTTGTAAAATGCACTTTTTATGACGAAATAAAGTGTGGCAAATCATTAGGAGTGTTAAAACTAAGATACTGACGGCTGGAACCATTCAACAAAAGTTGATATATCCTCAAATATTGTCTTTGAAGTCCACAATGTTAAAAAGTGTTAGTAAGGCTTTTCAACAAAGGGCTTAAAGGTTAAATTATCCCAAAGCTTTGTAAGAGGCCTTGTAGGCGAGTGGTTTTGTTGTCAGTTTTCTAATGTTTTCTTGATTGTACCGACGTTGTTTCGCTCCCAGTAAAACCAGGATTTGCTCATACCTTAATTCTACATGTATTTGTTAAATTGCAATTTAAGTATCAAATAATAAAATAACAATTATAAAATTAATGTTTTCAGATGCATTACCGTAAAAAATTAATTTTGGTAAAAAAAACGCGTGCCTAGTACCTTTAAAGCTGTCTGAATGTGTAGCATGTACATCTGAAATGTATTAGCTTTTGCATATTAATAATTCTATATAACTTCCAGGCAGTGTCTGTCCATATTGAAATAGTATTATGTATAGTCCAGGGGCGTAGCTAGGCCTGATGGTTCTATGTGAGTTTGGGTTGTTTTATATGTGCATTACACACACTTAATTATATTTGCAATTATTACAATACAATCAATTAACACACCCTTCACGCTGTTTAAATAAACACCAAACTTTGGTTTAAAAAACACAACAAACTTTTCAGTTGTTCAAAGTGTTCGAATAGCTATTAGTTTTTATTGCATTTTGGGGTTATCCAAATTTTGTAAGTTTTCAAAAAAAAGTTGAAGGCCCAGGCCTACAATGCCTATATGTAGCTACGCCACTGTTTACCTTACAGATTACGAAGCGGTTTTAAACATTTGATCCTTCCAACTTACATGATATCTTAGCATTTATAATAAAGGCTATTCATTGCTCACTTATTTTTTTTTCCTCCCTAGCCCATTTCCGTGATTTATGACTTTAATCTCTTACATATTTCAAATTGAATCTCTGCGTTTATGTTTCAGAACACGCATAACTATGATCTTATTTTCAAAGGCGGTGTTATGTTATAATAGAGTGAGATAGGACTACTGTCATATCAAATATCAACCTTGAACAATTATTGACAAAAGACATGTCATTCATGTTTATCAAATTTTCGGCTCCAACTATTTCTCCATTGATAGCTGTCCTATCTGGTTTCGTACTCAAGACATTTCGAAACAATGCCGATGACATCTTCAATTATCTATGACGAGATAACTCGCACAGGGCTATACAGATACAACAGGCCTTTTGACTGAATTGCCATTAGTAATAATTTAGTACTAATTCGGATGACTTCGGATCAATTACTCATGCATACTTCGGTAAGTATCTACAAGGGTATTAAATAATATATCAATTAACATTCCACCATTGTTCTACATTTTACTACTAATTATCATTTTTGTTATCTCTTTGTTTTTATCATTTCTCAAAAATTAAATTAGTCGGTCAAACACGCAGTGAATTTATTTTCCCATGTCACTGGTCTTTGTTTGTTCTTCTTATTTATTAACGCCATAATGCACCAATCAATTGTAACCAGGGCCCAAACAGGTCCGACGAAATAGCGGGTAAAAATCCAAACCTTGGGGGCACGAACTGCTGGTAAAATCCATCGCCAAATGCCCCCCCTCTCACCCCAGGGACCCTAGGGAAGGCCTATCCCCCGTTATTTTTTGCGCAAAGACAAAACAACCGCATACACCCGGCACTGCGGGGCCACCTGGAAAGTAAAAAAACACGGCCCATTTCCCCGGCTATCCCCAGTATACCCCTGGACCTGGGGGCGTGGTTAAAATTGACTAGCGCATTAGTCGATCACTTTATATTCGAGTCAGTCGCAAACCAAATGGCGTAAGTTTACTACAAATATTCCCGTGACTGAACTAATATTTAACAATTTCCATACCAGATGACGTCATCAAAAAAGTAGATATATTCGCTTCGGGCCAAATGTTTGAATTATTCGGAGTCATAAATGTATGCCAAAGTGTACACAGTGACATAAACATTATATTTTCTTTTAGATCTATTATTAGTTAATTTTATCCTTAATTCTAGCCATGCCTTCACGTTTAAAATGAATTTAGTTAATGGTTATTAATTTCCTAAATGTTTCCCAATGTTATGATTTATTACAGCAAAAAACTAATCCATTTTCAATAAAATAAGATGGCGTGCAGATTAAGCATATTGCAAAGTATATCTGATCATTTCAAATTAGATTTCATCCAAATAATGTACATTTAAATCCATATAAACTATCTTCAAAAGAATTTAACTGCCCATTTATACCATAATCACGAACGCAATTGCATATTATTTTTTCATTTCTATATTTATGTGACAAGCAATTCCATTTAATCTGATAAAACACTAAAAACAGTGCATTAAAATGCATCTCTTAGCTTTGTTTATCGTTTTTATCAATCAGGTAAAAATGCGGATTATATAGCAAGTGAGATCGAGTACTCTGCTGAGATTGATCATACAAAAGCTAAAAGTATTACGTTTTGACCCGGTTGTATTCGACTCAAGTGGATTTTGTTCTGGCGTGGTATTCATGTGCAACTTACCTTAATCTAAGGGTCATACATCATTGACATCATTCACTCTATTGGTCAGTTATCAAAAAAAGTAATCCGATTAGCTGCATCGATCTTAGATCCAATTAAGACCGATATTGGAAACAAGCTCAGAGTCGGCTTGCAAGGGGCGCTAGCGGAATTGAATAAAAATATGTACACATCATCGAGAGTCGATTACAAAATTGACGTATGGCTTATGCACCAGTCAACTGTAACCACGCCCCCCCCCCCCCAGGTCCGGGAGTATACCGGGGATAGCCGAGGAAATGGGCCGTGTTTGTACCTTCGAAGTGGCCCGGCAGTGCCGAGTGAATGCGGTGATTTGGTCTTCGCGCCAAAAATAGCGAGGAATTGGCCTTACCTAGGGTCCCTGAGGTGCGGGGGGATTTGGTGGGAATTTTGCCAGCAGCTCGTCCCCCAGGGCGGGGATTTTACCGGGGGGGGGGGCTGGACCAAAAGTCAAGTCCCCGCTATTCCCCGGACCTGGGGGCGTATTTACAATTGACTTGGGCAATATATACTAGCAATTAAAGTGCAAAGATTAAACACCATTCACTATTATACAACTATTGACTAGTGAGCCATTGGATAATTATGATCTTATATTATTAGATCATATTCAATAGCTCAATAGTCAACTAGTGTTTATAATAAGATACCAACTCCAACAGCTTCGTGCTTAATCCCATTTTCATACACTATGTTGTATGCTTATATCATTACATGCATTTCGATTCCGGAAATGTCAATAGATTGGATCTCATTTAAATTCGCGAACAAATAAGGTGGTGATGAAAAATACTAGGAACCAAACCGGAAAACAACAACTTTAAAATAGATTGGTTCCCATTTTCTTCGCAAACAATAATACTATTAAGGGAAAACTAAGAACCATACCGGAAAAAACATTGAATTTATTCATAGAATGACATTCAATATTTAGATCAGAATATGATAACACCCCAGTGATTATGATTCATATTTGCGTTGTCTGCCACCATTAGCAAGTATAACTGGATTTAATTTATATTTTCACTTTATTTTTTAAATACTTTTTTCTCTAAAGTTTTTAATAAATTTAAATTATTCAAAGGGTCTGAGGTTCTAATACAAAACAATATTTACAAATTAAAGAAAATTTTCTAGAAGCTCCACTTCTGTACTAAACATTAAACAACGTTAGAAAAAAGTTTTTTATAAGAAAAATAAAGTTGGTTGAACATAATCACTCTGTATTCGGTAAAATGACCATAGCCGGTGTACGAGTACAAACATTGTGGTGAAAATGTAAACAAAAGTTAGATCAAGTAGATCCAGCATGTTCAGCATGTTTTTGAAATTACAATCCCTTCAGCTCCAAAAACCTATAAAGATGGAAAGTAGCCAGTGATCTGATGGTAATACCATGCTTTGCATCTCTGGTATATGTAGATTAAAATAAATAAAGCATATACCAATGAGTAGGCACTTCCGAATTGGTGTAATTTGCCCTGTTAGGGAGGTCACACTGCGCTGAGTTTGCACTCAATTAGTCCGACGCCTTGTTTGGTGAACATCTTTATTTCGATGTATGTTCAGTGCGCCTGGCAGGAGGGCAATCGCTCCCGATCATTTAAGCAACTGCCCATATCAGAACAAACCCCGTGTTTGGCTCGAGCCATCGATCCCCGCGCTGTAGGCGGAAGCCCTTACCACTGGACCACATACCATAACATTAGTTTAAAATGAACTTATCTAAAACGTACTTTGGTACTTTAAATTTATAGGTTTTTGTGCATTGGATGATGACAAAAAAATATAAAAGATACTAGTCATAGTAGATATAATTAATGACTTAATTTTGACTCTATCCTTTTGATAATTCACCCATGGTAACCTGAATCTATATCATGTCGGACAGATAATCTGATATCTTAGTTAACAATGGCTCACTGACATGCTGTTAATAAGATTGTTTACGATTGGAGACAGCCCAAAACATTGGACCAGAAATGTCCATTGTGGGAGGTCGCTAACATGGCCATATTGGGCCGAGCGATGAATATCATTTGCGATTTTTACAACAGAAATTTATCATGCACAAAGATAAATGTAATAATATTCAGCGAATAAAAATGATTAATTTGATACGTTTTTCTTAACAGTCAGGTGTTGTAAATCTAGATGATAATATCAAAATATGTCAGGGATAAGAATGATAATAGAAGATTAAAGTATACGATAATGCTCTATATCTGTTTTTAATTTAAACGAAGGAATGTTTTTTTAGCGGAATTAATGACAAAGTGCCACCTTAAGTAACCCTTAAAGTGTCTTTTAACTTAAAGAAATATCAAGTTACTTGAAAATGTTATGAAATAAATCGATCAATTCCATATCTCCCATTATTTTTAAATCTTGCATATTTTTCTTTTAAGTATTGTCATTATTAATTGTCATAATGTAAATTAGGTTAGAAATGAAATAAATTGAAGTGTGCATTGAACGTGTAAATGTCTAAATGAATATCTAGCATTGAATAGTTGACATTCATAAACCTTTTTTACGTAGTGTTCTTCAAATAAATTATATGTTATTGCTACGACAAATTGCTTTCAAACTGGCATTTAACAAAAAACATGCAATCTTGACTTAAGTTTTGTACCATTCTGTTCTTCTTTCGTGTAAAAGGTAAAATTCGACGGTAGTTCTGTTCCACTGAAACTGAAATAAAATAGTGAACTTGCATTTTTAATACAGGAAATCAAAATTTTACCAAATGCATGCACCAAGAGCTAAATTAGTGACATTTTCTAGTAAAGGTATCTGGCACTCCATAGGTCTGGGTAAAAAAAAGACGCAAAATTACTCCCAAATAAGATTTACCACAATTAATTAATACAATTGTTTCAATATACCAAAGAGGATAGATAAATGTCGAAAACAATGGTTCTTATGAATGATACCGAATTTAATTTGAAAGAAAATGTGCAGAAAAAGTGGTATTTCTACCTTATGAGACTATAGTAGATCACAGTAAATATTTTAGCATTTTCCAATCAGTTAATATTTTTGCGTTTTCTGCTATTAAATACACGGTTACTATCTTGTTATCAGTATTTAATATTTTCCATAAATGCATTATTAAGTAAGTAGTTAAAAGTTTATCACTCAAAATTAATGTTTGTAACAAATGTGTATGTATTGATTTTGAATAAGAGTGTCACTTTAAATACACAAGTCAGTCGTTCATTTGTTGTGTGACGAAATGTATTCTTTAGAATGTTATTTGAATTCATATAGCAACCTGTTCATCTTCCGAGTTCGCGTTATTATCAAAATGTTCATTTATGACCAATGAGTCATGGATTGTTAAAATAACACAAAAGTCACATGGATTCCAATACAACAATTTGTTAAAACTAGGGAATGACATTAAATTCTTAGTTTGTAATATGCAGACATGCATTGCCAATTTCAGAGTGGTTCCGTAAAACTTCGGAGAAATTCGGTAGTTGAAGTCACGTGGCAAATTATCACATTGATTGGTCAGACGATCTTGTGGTCGGATAGCGTCCGTCGATATTCGAGACAGGTCGGTAAAATTCGGAGTGAAATGGGCTAAAGTTGTCGGTACAGTAGAGCAGTGTCTTCTGTCGGCGAAGTGAACACAAGATTGAACCTGTAAACCAGATTGAAAGCATATTAATAATTGAATTAAGGAGTATTTCTTTGAATTCTGACTCCCATCACATTGTCTTTTGCAGTGTGACCAGAGTTGTCGACGACAGTCCAGCAGTGTTTACATCGGCAAGTAAGAAGCACAAACTCTAAAACACAGTGTACAATATCTTTCGGAACTCCTCGGCCATTTTCCATCGAAAACAACCTCGAATGTATGCCGGTATATCAGTAGAAGTAGTTCGTAAAAAATTATGTAATAGTATTAACTTATAGTATTGTTTTAACGTGTATTTATTATAACTAAGTTTAAACTGATTGCCAGTGAAGTGTATTATTGCGTAAATAATTAAGATTTCCAAGAGTAGAGTCATTAAGTAACACTGCTTAATTGAAAATACTGGGCGATCTACTTGCAGCGTACTCAAATACAAATATTTTTGACATTTTCGCCGAACATATAGCTTGTTTTTGATGGAAAATGGAGGAGTTACGAATTAGTACAATACATTTTAAGATATAAGGTTCCACGCGTTCAATGCTTGGGTTGTGAACGTAATGAGGTCAAAACAGAATCATTTACTTGAATTTAAATAGGGCTTTTGATAAAGAGTTACAGGAAGCTGCTGCATCCTCCCCTTTTGGGGTAGCACCCCTCTGCCCTCCTGGAGACCAGCATGTGAACCCTTCTGCCTACGTAGAATTAAACGCTTTAGCTAATCAAAAAAATCCTATATTTTGTTTAAAAGCTTACTATATGATTATAAATATATACAAACTTACTCTATCTGGCAATTAATATCTGAACTACTTCAGTTAATCATATTTCTAACATTTTTTGGACAAATTTATAATATTTAGGTTCTTCACAGCCCGACACAATATTCTCTTTTCACCCTAAGCACAAAGTCCCTGTTCTGCAACATTCTGCCCGTTTTAATACCTGACTTATACTAGTGTTGGGAATCGGTTGCAATTTTACTATCGATGATCGGTTCCACTCGAGTAACCGATTATCGATAGTACAATCGGTTTTTAAAATACTAGATAGTACCTGAGATGTAGTTTTATTCATGTACTGTTTTAAACTCTTAATCATTATATGCATATACCTTATGTCTATGTTTGAAGTTATTAAGTGTTGTTGTATAAACAATAGTTCATTTTCTTGCTCATTGTGGCTTTCATCAGCCATTTTGTTAAAGATAACATCTGAACACTTACTAATTATTATTTTATTTTTTTCGATAATATAACTTAATACTATCGATTGTCGCGATTTCAGGGCCAACCAATCGATTTTCGATTATAATCGATCATCGGAACATCACTAACTTATACTATTTCAAGTTCAAAGTTTATTGGCAGAAATCGACATAAATACATACCTATTTTTATTAAACAAATGAAACTTGGGCAATGCTAACATATGATGTTCTATGTTTTTTTTGGAACTTATCTAGTACTTGGTGTGTTTTGTTGTTTGTTTAATCAAAAGTGTATAATTATTTTTACTTCTGACATAGTATATATGCACTGTGCTGTTTGTGGAATATTGTGCTGTTCTTCCATGTGTCTTGTTTTTTTTTGTGTTCTACCCAGTGCCATTAAATCGGGTTTATGTTTAAACTTTTAGCTACTGAGCTTGTTTCTGTGGTTTTTCACATACGTATTCCATTCAATAATGTTTTTTGATAAAGCTCATACATTTATTTTATTTCAAAACAAGACATAAATATGTGGTTTGTGAATCTTGTCACCCTGTCTTGTACGACGTGGGCTTGCGGAGTCGCCGACGACACTCGAGTACAACACAATGTCTTCTGTCAGCGGGAGAAGACAAATGACGGAGTGGCACCATAATTAAAACAGCCATTTCGCGTGTGGATGTTGGAATGAAAAATGTGTTTGGTGATTGATAGAAAGCTAGCAAAGGCGAAAGAGATTCCTTTCCATCTTTTTATGTTTCCGACAGACAAACATATTAAGCAAACTGTCAGAGCCTTGGGCATGCTAAGGAGAAAATGTAAGTAAGCGTACCTAACTGTCGCCGTTAATTTCCCTCTAGATTTTCTATAGGGTTTAGTGCCCAATAAAAACGAAAGATATATGTGAAAATGTCAGAATCATCTTGTTTACGGCATTTCATTCCGTCTACTGTAGCAATTTTGAGGATCTATGTGTTATATTTATTCTTGGCTAGGTCCGGTATGGAAATTATACGCATTTATCTCAGTTCAGACTTGTCACTACGAATTGTTCCATTTGAGATTAAATTTCCCCTTATTTTCCCTTGGTATTTGTCCCGTCCACCTAAAGCTGACGCCCTGACAAACGTCTAAAAGTCATTAGTCGTTGGAGCGGCGATAACCTCTCTCTGTAGCACATACAATGTCCAAACTAGTGACAAATGGTTGTAATTCTGTGCTGTATGGATACATTTCTCAATGTTTGAAACGGCGTTGTCTACGAAGAGAGCCATATTTCACAACCAGCCATCCCTTTAATGTGCACTTGACCATAATTTATGACTGTTGAACAATAAGCAAGGGTCGATTTCTTTGACTATAAATCATAAGGTTTTTAAAACGTAAGTCGACACGAAAGATATCATATCATGTTTTTGTCATTAGTCAACATTTATAGACAGTATAACTTCTTTAATTTGAAAAAAGAGTTGTTATGTTCTGTTTGAGGCAATATAATAAGTTCGTATAGTGCAGCCTCTGGGTGTTTAGGCTTTATTGATACTAGCGGACTAAGGATTTTCTGTGTATTGCTCTTAATGGAAAGTTAACGAGTTTACGAGCTATTCTATAAAGAAGGAAAATCTCCTAAACCATAAATGTTTTACGTTCAAGCATTAGTTATCTAGTTATATTTTAAGGCCAAGAATTGAGGCATTAGCGCTAGACTAGAGTACTTAGTTATTTGTCGAGCACGTGCTCTCATAGTGTCTGCCTTTGAGTTGTATTTCCCACCCCAATCCCAGTTGCATCCATTGAATTACCGAAAACCTTTATCGCAAATGCAGCGGCACGATCAATACATACATACTACATTGAATGTGATGGACAAACATCTCGTAAACAACTCCTACAGTTCTTCCATTCAAATCCAAACCAGCACGCCTGTCAACCGCCTTTCTGCGGGTCGCGTGTCAAGTGGTGTCCTCTCTTGTCCTCTACTGACAATGCCATCAATGACTGACCCTTGCCGTTGACCAGTGATCCACATGGGGTTTTTCAATGAACTGACATGGAGGCTTGCTAAGGGTCAATTATTTGTGATTAGTGTAATGGTCAGGAGACATGCATGTAATTGACCACAATGTCAATCACAAGGTTTGATTAATTTAGAGCCTCTGAACAATAATCAAAGGCTTGTAAATTGAGGGGAAATGAGCTAATACATGTACATAGTGGTTTGACAAGTCGAGAAATGGAATCTAATTAAGATTTTGCCGTTTAATTAAAGGACATGTATCATTGAATTAACACAGTTCTTTTTTTTCCTTTTTAGTATCAGTTATCAGTTAACAAAGCATAGACTATAGAGTTATATTCAATTGTGTTAACAATATACGTGTACACACATTGCTCAGCCGTTGATGACTGTTGCATGAATATTGTGCATGTATACATAAGTTATATGCCGATGCGTACACAAGCAGTAAAACGTATGTGTGATATTTCATAGTCATTGGTCATCCAAATATCAAGTTATATAAGTAATCATTTAAACAATGATAATTTAATATTAATACAATACAATTCAATAAATCATCGGAAGCGTGAGGAGAGTATAACTTAATTCTAAATATTTATCCGTAATTATCATAATTTTTTTATCTTTAGTCTTAAATACAGACAACGCTAGGCGAATAGTACTACAATTTGATCACGTCTGGTCGTTCATAATAAATATATCTACATGTATGTGTTTCCCTAATATCAATATAAGGTTTACATTCAATATAAAATGATACTCATATTCGAGCACATAACACAATTGACATTTCCTGTCGATATATGGAATAGCTCTGGGTTATGCCATCGACAGAGAAATTCTATATTTAGCAATGTAGCATCGTTAAAGTAGAGCCGAAACTTTACATATATAACCTAGGTCTACGACAAACGTATATTGTAAACAATTCTAAAACATACTTAACTAGTACTTTACCTGAAGCATATAATCAGAATTTGACGTGATTTAAATCAAATCCATCAAAGTATCGCCATATACACACTCGTGTTGCATGAATTAAACACTATAATTATGCTTATATTCAGTCACCATGCACTCTTTGCGGGGAAGCTATATGAATGTACAACATATATACATGTGTATTTTAAACACAAGACTCCTGCTGCAGGATAAACATAAAAGTGATTTTCATTTAACAAAATAACCTTGATATGCTCCCTTGTTGAATCAAGAGTACAGCATGTACATTATGAGCATTGCGTATACACGAAAACACACAATATCAATTGCATACCGTCATCTATTGAACAAATATATTTTGTATACTGTAGCCCGGCGTTTACAATGACACGTGGTTTCTGTCCAAGTTTTGTACACAGCATAGTTGCCGCGCTTGATTTTTTAATCATTTTTGTAGTCGATGAAAAATTAAACCGGTTTAACCGGTGGTGGGTAACGATAATTGTTCTTGATGTAAACCGCATAGCTTTCTCTGGTGTACTTCGTTTGAAGATGCTGAGATGCAAATTAATGTTGAAGGAAACTGCTTTATTAATCCAATGGAACATGAAGTTATCGGCGTGCTGATCGCCTGCTGGAGCGGTTGGCTGGCGGAAGCCGAAAGCGAAAGAGGATCTGGAATTTCTCATGGCTATCGGCAAATACACAGTGACAGCACGTCAAAGTAAATGTTTTATACGATTTCTTTGTGTCACAGACAATTATTAGTGGTATTGCGTCCAGGAATAAAATTCATGTTGAATCAAATTGAATCTATCAGGCAATTTAGCGCAATTTTCCGATGTTTGGCTTTCCAGTGGTTTCTGTTTTCCGGGGAACTAATCCAATATTTGTCAAGCTGTCCGATAATTCAAAGAGAAAGATATACTTAAAATATATAGAGATGAAACTCTTTTGATAGTTAATATTTTGTAAAATAAGAAACAAAATAAGAAAGTACACACATGTCCCCTTTATGCCACCATAGAAAACACACAGGTAGAAGAACAAACAGTATATGGATAAAATAGCATGACGTCACAGTGAGTGAGTACGAGTTAGACTGTCTGTGTTCAGTTAAAGCTGCACTCTCACAGATTGACCGTTATGACAACTTTTGTCATTGCTTGTCTTGGAATGAGCCAATTTTTGCGTTATTGTCTAGAAACCTGTGATATTAGACTGCTGATTAAAACTCAGATCGCAGTTTTTCATTTTTACGGTCAAAAATTGGTGTTTTATGACTAAAAGCGTTACTAAAGCTTTCAGAAAAAAAAGTTCGGCAAAAAACATCAATTTCGAACGTAAATAAAAAAAATGTCAAAACGGTCAATCTGTGAGAGTGCAGCTTTAACTGAACACAGACAGTCTAACTCGTACTCACTCACTGTGACGTCATGCTATTTTATCCATATACTGTTTGTTCTTCTACCTGTGCGTTTTCTATGGTGGCATAAAGGGGACATGTGTGTATTTTCTTATTTTGTGCCTACACCTTACACCGTAATTTTCGCTCTTTTGAATGCAAGACTATAGCCGGAGGGACACACTGATAATATCAAACATATATCTCCTTAACAAACAAAATATACATAACAAATCGTTTCCACACAGTAAATAAGTGTTTTTGTTAACATGTCCTTTGTAAAATTCATTCATGTGACCAACATAACTTAATTTTCCCTCTACATTTGCAAGACATTTACATGAAAAAATAGACTTATGTCATATAGACCTGGCTGTACACATTGAAAAACAACAAAACATATTGCTAAAGAAAAGTGGTATAATCAAATCTGACATTTTGTGCGAACAATGAATTTATTTTAATTACAAGAATCCTATTCTGTGTTTTAAAACGTTTGGAATTGAACATTTTTCGTAAGCAAATATGGCATTGTCAGTTATATGTTTTATCTTTTATCATCTCCAAAAATGAAATAATAAAAACAGATAAAGAATTGAAGTCATAACAGCTAAACGTGAGAGAGCTATTAATCATTATCAATTTAACTTTAAGATGAAAACGAGCATAATTACACTTCAAAATGCTTTTAAGTGAAAGAACGGCATTTGCTTTGAGATGACATATGAGAATAAGAGGTTTTGTCAAGGTGCTATGTTATGTCGTAAAATGATTGATACGAATTTTGATCCAATACATTCAGTCTCGTAATCTTGCAAATTGATTGCATTTTCAATGGCGTAGAATGGGGAAGGGTAGTTTTGGAAACGCCCTACAACTGATGCCAAACCAGCCTTCAGTACAAAGTGAACATACCAACTGTAATTTGCCTTGGACTGTGACACACGTCCAATAGGTAAATGGTTCCACCACTACTCGATCTAGCTAGCCACCCTTCAGTACGGATTGGACATACCAACTATTCTTCGCCTTGGCCTATCCTGTTTAATGGGTGAAATGTTCCACTACTTTCCGGAACTTGCTAGCCACCCTTCAGTACGGATTGGACATACCAACTATTCTTCGCCTTGGCCTATCCCGTTTAATGGGTGAAATGTTCCACTACTTTCCGGAACTGGCTAGCCACCCTTCAGTATGGATTGGACATACCAACTATTCTTCGCCTTGGCCTATCACGTTTAATGGGTGAAATGTTCCACTACTTTCCGGAACTGGCTAGCCACCCTTCAGTACGGATTGGGCATACCAACTATTCTTCGCCTTGGCCTATCACGTTTAATGGGTGAAATGTTCCACCACTCGACCTTGCTAGCCACCCTTCAGTACGGTTTGGACATACCAACTATTCTTCGCCTTGGCCTATCACGTTTAATGGGTGAAATGTTCCACCACTCGACCTTGCTAGCCACCCTTCAGTACGGATTGGACATATCAACTATTCTTCGCCTTGGCCTATCACGTTTAATGGGTGAAATGTTCCACCACTCGACCTTGCTAGCCACCCTTCAGTACGGATTGGACATATCAACTATTCTTCGCCTTGGCCTATCCCGTTTAATGGGTGAAATGTTCCACCACTCGACCTTGCTAGCCACCCTTCAGTACGGTTTGGACATACCAACTATTTGTTTGCCTCGACATATCCCGTTTAATGTGTTATACGACCAACCACAATTGACCAGCTACTCTTAGAAACGGATTTGACATACCAACCATTATTGGCCTTCACCTATCCCGTCTAATGGTTGCAATGTTCCAACACTGTTTCCCAACCATCCTTCGTAATGATTTGGACATACCCACAATTCTTTAAGTTGACCAATCCTGTCTTATTCACAAACAACGCTTAAAAATCAAACAAAGCTAATACATGTCCACATTTCCCATCATTTATTTGCCTTGATCCATACCATCTATTGATGTTCGTCATGTCCCACAAATATTACCCCAGCACTGACCAACAAAGAACAAGCATGTTCTACCATTCATATGCAATGCCCACATTAGCCCTAATAATACAATCAAAACAACAGAAACAAAGCTAGCAACGAAGGCTCTGCTTTGATGCACAAAGTTTATGCACCAGTCAATTGAACCCAAGGCCCCCAGGTCCGGGGGTATACCGGGGATAGCCGGGGAAATGGTCCGTGTTTTTACCTTCCAGGTGGCCATGCATTGCCGGGTGAATGTGGTGGTTTTGTGTTCGCGCCAAAACATAGCTAGGAATTGGCCTTACCTATGGTCCCTGGGGTACGGGGAATTTGGCGGGGATTTTACCAGCAGTGCGTCCCTGCAGGGCGGGGATTTCACCCGGGCTTGGCTGGACAGAAAGTCCCCGTTATTCCCAGGGCCTAGGGGCAGTGGTTACAATTAACTGTTGCATTAATAGACACTAGACGAGAGACACACATTGAGGATGTTGACAATGACGACATCAATTCGAATATTGTAAAAGTAGATAATTTTACTTTGTACATGTTTAAAGTAAACGAAACATTTTATTTCTTGTGTACTAGCACATGCCCTACATAAGTATCACCTACGCCTATCAAAAGTCAAAGAGATGGCGTTGCACCACTACGACCTATATGTATATTAAAGATGCACTCTTACTCCCAAATAAAATTTACCAAAATTAATGCAATTGTTTTCCTATTCCAAAAAGGATGAATAAATGTCAAAAACAATGGCTCTTATGAAGGATATTGAGTTTAATTTGAAAAAAAGGCCCAGAAATCATGGAATTTCTACCATATGAGTTCCTAGAAGATCACAGTGAATCTTTTAGCACTCACCAATCATTTAATATTTTTGCGTTTGCTGCCATTAAATACGCGGTTACAATTTTACTATCAGTAATGAATATTTTCCATAAATGCATTATATATTAAGTAGTTAAAGGTGTATCAGTCAAAATTTATGTTTGTTATACATGTGTATGTATTGATTTTGAATAAGAGTGTCACTTTAAGCTCCTGGATAATAACGAAGCTTCCACATTATCTTGAGTATCTGTTCACGTGCCTTTGTTTTCAGATTATTTTGTCATAACGAGAGTTAAAATCGAAACGGTTCGAAGTGACATCAAATAAAGAAGTAGATAAAACATTTTGAGTTCAACAGGTTATAAGACAAGCTGCTACGCCGCTGGCGTAAACAAGAGGGGGTTGTATTGATAGCAAATAACTTCTATGATTGATGACATATTATGACGTGGGATAGAAAAACAAGACACAATATGATAGATGAATATTACAGCTATAGACTAGAATATAATATATAAAAGCTGTACCTTTATAGACAATTATAAAGTCAATAGTTTTATATATATACTGTCAATATATCAGTGTTTTGTTTATCCATGTAAAAAGGGTGTAACTTTTCCTTTGAATGTGATGTTTCGAGGAAATAAATGTTGTTGTTTTCCCAATGAATTTGCATAGCATAGCCATTAACGTTTAAGAGATGGTATATCCTATTATAACACTTGTGATGCATATTGCATACACATTGCATATAATAAGATACATTCTTTGTTTGGTTCTACAATAACTGAAAAGAACCCGTTGATACAAAGTAAATAACCAACTCGCTATGTTAAAGTCGTTGAGACCTCGGGAAACACTTCGAGATAGTGAACATTCGATATAACCGAAACACAAAAAAAGGTGTATAACTAAATAACTAAACCCAACATATTCAAATAAAGTTAGACATAAGCAGAACATCGAGATAACAGAGTTCGACATAGCAAGTTTTCACTGTACTTGATAAACCCAATGGATGACAAATCATGTTTTAGAAGTCTGTTTTCGCCAGAAACTTCTGAATAATGAAATAAACATTCGTCAAACGATCCCTATGGTGAAAACATGAGCGTAAACACTAATATCTGACATTTATATAATATTAAATAATGACCAATCAATTCGTTCCATGGTCTTTGATGTGCTTTATCTTTTCAAAATGAATGGTCGTTGTGTGACGTGAAATTTAAAATGCAACGCTAACTGCGCATCATCATGATAAATTGTAATTCAGGACATTAATGAAATTGCTTTTAAATGCAACTGAAACCAAGGTTATTGTTGCCTACGCGATATTATAGCAATTCATAACGTATGGGAATGAAGTGATCCACTATTTCGTACGTACAAATACATTGATGATAAATATATAAAAACAGTGAGATTTATTGTAATAGGGCAAATGCAGACATCTAATTGCAATGCATGGAAATGTATAGGAGGGTTTGGCGTTATATTAACTTTATAAACAATACCAAAACATGTGTGCATG
Source organism: Mya arenaria (assembly GCF_026914265.1). Lineage (NCBI taxonomy): Eukaryota > Metazoa > Mollusca > Bivalvia > Myida > Myidae > Mya > Mya arenaria. The sequence goes on along the minus strand of NC_069123.1, from coordinate 5,243,904 downwards.
ATCTGAAAGCATAGTTATCTTTACAAACTCAATTATCTTCTGTGTAGATGTGTTTGTCATGCAAATGATATCTTGTCATTGTTGTTGTTGTTCCTGCTTTTGTTGTTGTTGCTGCTGCTGCTGTAATTGTTGTTTCTCCTGCTGCTGCTGCTGTTATTGTTGCTGCTGTAATTGTTGTTGCTCCTGCTGTTGCTGTTGTTGCTGCTGCTTCTGTAATTGTTGTTTCTCCTGATGCTGTTGTTGTTGCTGCTGCTTCTGTTATTGTTGTTTCTCCTGCTGCTGTTATTGTTGCTGCTGTAATTGTTGTTTCCCCTGCTGCTACTGCTGCTGTTGTTGTTGATTCTGCTGTAGTTATTTTTTTGTAAATTTAAACGTTTGACTTCCTAATAATTTGTCAAGGAAAATAAACACTAGAAATATGCAGTATCGTTAAAAAATGCATATCACAACTTTATTTGGTACAATGCTGCCTGATCCCTTAAAACCCATTAAACTTGTAGCTGTCTTTGGACTCAGTTACTTCTTTTAAGTGAGTCCTTTTATCTGTACGAGTGGGCTGGCATGCATGATAAACAAACAGACGTTTACAAATGCAAATATATACACAAAGTGGGTGCAATTTTAACAGTAATTTTTATTGCATTATAATGGACAGAATAAACATTGTTCAGACTAACTGACTGCATCGCTTGGGTTTGCGGTCCGGACGCGTGCTTCTTCAAAAACACTTGTCATATTGAACAATTTTCCAAGTAAATTTATGCCTAAAATGGCTAAAACGCACATCATAAACGACATTGTTTGTAGTTGATTTATGTCCCCTTTTTGTTAAAAAATGTAAATGATCGTATAGCATTGCATGAGCGGAACAATAAATGTTGTGTTTTCTAATTACCAACCATGGAAATAAATAAGATATTGCACGTATTTTGACAGAGGCGATATCCATCGATAAGCCTGGAACCAAAGAGTCTGCCAGCCTGCTATTTTATAACATATCATATTCTTTTTCATCAACGAATAATTTATGTCTCTATAGAAAATTGTTTCCCTCAAGCACTAGGTGTTTCATTTCGACAGACCATACAAGCTAATAGAAAAACTAATTTTCTAGTAATTTATGGTGTTTGATTTGTAAGCGATACACCGGGACGTCGAGAAAAAAGAAATTTATTGCATTTATGTGTCATATAGCAGAATTAATGCAGTATCATTGTAAATCAAACTGATAATTTCATATTGCGCTCTATGATACCAGCGCCCCTAGGGTTTTGCCATAAATATTTCTACGATAATGTGATCGGAAATGGTTTATATGCGCAGACCCAGTAAATAAGCCGCTCCGTAATAAAACACCATGTGAATGATAAAAGATCGGTTACCGTGGAAATAACTTGCCTATTCTTTGACCATATGAGGCAAAATAAATAGAAGTAATGGTATCTGAATGGGTCTTGATGGGAATTTATTGTTTTCGCATAGTTTTGCCTTACAAACACATCAACGGATGAATAACAGAACAGAACAGTTATTGACGTCACGTTGTTATATAAATATAATATAAAATATAAACGCTTATAAAGAAACACATAAAAAGTAATACATTTCATGTAAAGTGTGAGAAATATAATGCGTTGAAGATGAATAAAATCATGAGAAAGAATTGACAAAACTATCTTGAACGTCAATAGCTAATATATTGAAAGGAATATGGGAATATAGGAAACAAATAAAGTATATCGAATGTTTTATTAGACGTTATATCTAATGATGTATGTCTTTTCCATATAGATTAAATAGTTCAGTAGAATTGTGCATGTTAAGCAAATATAACAGTTTATATGCGTTTGTATAAAGGAGAATCATATCCATGTCTTTCGAGTATACAGACATTTACAGATAATGCCTATTTTCTTTGAAACCTTTACAGTGAGTTAGTGGTTTCTGGTGCGACTTTTAACCGCATAAGTTATAACGGTACCCATAATTAAACAGTGGCGGTTAAGTCTTAATGGTTGTCCTGAAATATAAATGTTATGTAACGCTGCGGTCTTCAAGGAAATGGTTTGGCAACGTTGGCACACCGTAACTTGACTTTCAAAGGGATTGGAAAACATTTAGAGATTGGATGGCATTTTGATAATATAGCGCATAAAACACGTACACATTATTTACACAGATTTACCAAATTTGAGTGAAGTGTTTTGATGAGCGTGTTACCTCATAACCTTCACGTACTACAAAGGGGTAAAGGAACAGGGGCGAATCAAGATTTTTGACGCTAAAAAGGGTGCAGAGGGGGCTACTCTGCACCCTTTTTAGCGTCAAAATCCTTGATTCGCCCCTGTTCCTAGGGATATCTCCTCCAAAACATAATTGGATAATTTCAATTAAAAATAAAGCATTTCGGTGCCATCTATGCATAATTTCCCTACCATATTGATACGAAATGTTCACTTGCCCCCCACACCCCACCCCTGAATCCGCTAGTGAGGAATATGCCGGAAAAGGTTGACTTAATGCAAAGGCATGATAGGACGAGGCCGAGTAAACGTTCCTTTACATACAGAGGCCAGCTGTTTTAAGATGCCATTAAAACCACGCAAAATGAATCACAAAACAAAAAACTAAAACAAGCGATTTGTTTGATATGAAAATCGCTTTTGAGACCAAATATCGGAAGGAATAAAGAACCGACATGCCAATATACCCTTTAAGAGCACTCAAACGTCAAAACTCACAATATGTTATAGATAAGTAGCTGTAATTTATGGCCCGAACACTGAATGTATAATTGAACTCTGCCATTATAACTAATTTTTATCACTTATAGATTTCGACAGAAAGACTTCAAAGCAAATACCTCAATGGGTAGGAGATAAGCGTTATACAAAACGGAACTCACAGATCAACCAGGGCAGGATTTTCGGATCAGGTTTAGACATTAGCATAATTATTCACGTAAACGAATCTCATCGATAAAAGTCTTGCGTGAAAATTTATGTTCCAATATAAAATTGTTACTCAGATTTTATGACAAGAATGTAGGAACATTAACACCTAACAATGCGCAGGTTTTTGGAGGGCGCTTTGGGGGTCAGGCTTCCAAACGCGATATGTCAATCTTCGAGGTATTGAATTCTTTTAATAACTTTGATTGCACGCATAACTGTCTCATGCTTGCTCACAATGACAATGAATGTTTTACATTTAATTGTATATGGGAGGAACAGGTTTTGAATTATTAGTTAAAAGTACAATATGCGTTTTGCACGTATTTAAAAGTGTATGCAGAATCACTTCATAAATCAGAAAAAAGTATGTTTCTTTTTTTCCCTTTTTATCACTTCATAAATCAGGAAAAAAAGTATGTTTTAATATCTTTTTTTACTTTAAAACCAAATAAATGAGGCGATACGGCACAGCATTGCATCAGACTATAAATAATGTGCATACTTCAGTTATTTCTTTACTAAAGTATTTGTTTGTTATTATCAGGCAAACATAGGATTTAAAAAAACAACAACATACAATAACATACAAACCCTCTGAGCGGCAGTGCTTATTCGCAGATGCATCTCCAGTTACTTCCCCTTATGTTTGGAAATCACTGACTCCAAAACATATCGCGTGATTATGCCGGTATCCAAAACAATAGAATCAAAATGAATATCTTCTAATGTTTTACATTCAGACATCTTGAAATAATACATGTTTATAAAGACTTAAAGATGATTAGAGTGGTTACGAAACACTAGTGTAGACTCGCTGACGCTCAAAGACATTTTCATGTGGTTAATGAAAACTCGATTTACACGAGTACTCAAACATGTTGACTTAGATAACTCGTTTTGCATGTGTTCTGCATATCGGCTACACGCGTTTTCACTTGTAAATTATACTCATAAATTGATGACGTATCTCTATTTATCAAAACGTAAACATACAAATAGTGTTTGTAACCTCACTTTTAAATGAGGATTGAGTTTAGTCCACAGTTTTTCATTATCATACTCTACTTGACAGGGGAGATCACTAAGTAAGACGTTGCAGTGGTCAGTTATATAATGAAATGGGCCATATTTTGTAACTTCTTGTTGTTGTTTCATCACAAGTTAAACCGAAATGTTAAAAAACACAGATGTATACGTTGTTAATGATCAACTCGATCTATGTGAAGATGTCGTGTGGCAAGGGCTAATACTCTCTTGTTATTGTTTGGTTTTTCTATTAAAATAGGGGGCATAACTCATCATTTAGTGTATCGATAATTTATAGCATTGCTTCATATGTTAACATTGTCGTGCGCAACATGAGAACCAAGTTGCAAATTAAGATCTTTAAATGTTTAAGGGTTATGGTCAAGGTCTTAGTTTTATCTCTGCAACGACGCCGAGTCCGACGACGCCGAGACCGACGACGCAGAGACAGACGACACACCCAAGGCTGAGGCACACCGACTTTTTTCTTCGAAAACAAACGAGCTAAAACACTTATGGTGGATTTTCACAAAAAAAACATCACTTTAAACTCATTTGCAGATCGTTGAAACGTTCTCATGGTGTATTTCTAAAAGTGATAATCCAATTCTATCTCTAAGATCCTAGTGACATTCGTGTATTATTTATTCGATTTAAATCATCCTAATCTTGTTACAACCTAATACATTCTCTCCTGAATTAGCTGGGACCTTATTTTTTGCAAATATTCCCTAGAAAGTTTCAGGCCAGGCACCTAAAGTCATGAAAACCAATTGACATTATGCGGGATCTTTGGGAAGGCAAAACCAGTAAATTCTTTGCAGCGAACACCTTATTTGTTTTGACAGAGAATTACATTTCCATTTTCAAAGTATCCAACATGTCTCTGTAAATCAGTTTATCTCGAATTTACCGCCATCGCAGAAAAGAGCTATATAGCCGATTGGCATTGAAGCCAAGGAAAGTGACAGTACAATTTTATTGAGGGGCGCACTAACCAATTAAGTTTTCACAACGAATTTATCATTCCACTAACGATTTATCATCATTAGACGTCCCTGTCAACTATTGTTTCATCGCAGTGTCACCGCCCGTCAAATTGGCAGAAACAGTTCGAGTAAATTATTCAGAAGGAATCTTGGAAGAGCTCGTTCTATCTCACGGCGCCTATTATCGTAGTATCAGAAACGGTTATTAGGAAGGAAATCGTAAACATTAATTAAATGGCAAGTGCACATATTTGGAAAATGTTGAAACCCTACTGACTTTAAGTATAGTATAAGCGAGACATAATATAAGCTTCAAAGCTTTCCTTCTCTATGTTGTCGTGATTCTTTTGTTTTGTGCATTAAGAAAACAACCTACACATTCAGCCAATGGAATTGCATATGGGCAATCATTAAGTACTATTTCATGGTCCGCTTTCTACCACTCATGCGATAAGACTTTCTGTGTCAGATTTTGCGTAATTAGACCGTATTCTAAGTCAATTAGATGGCCTCAAGTAAAATAGTAATGATTAAGATCGGTCAATTCGCTACGCTCACCCCGCTCTTTCTTTATCATAAATATTTTACTTCATGTCATCTAACTGTTTTATACCACTTGTCTACTTTGTATGTATTATTACTATAGTTATTATAATCCCTTTGACTGCTTAAACTTTGTTTATCTTGAATTTGAAAGTGTTATGTTGATATAAATAGTGTTTAAACCCAGTAAATTCATTAAAATTCAACAAAAGGCTGTGTCGTGATTGATTGATTGATTGATTGACATGATCGCGTGATTCTACCAATGTATGCAATAAACGTTAAAATATCTTTGAGTTTACTATGGGCCATTGTGGGCGAGTGGATATTGTGTAAGTTTTCTTTTTTTTCTTCTTGCCACCACCGGCGTGGGTTCGCTCCCCACTAAAACCAGTTTTATACACTTTAATTGTATTTTTGTGCTTTTTCGGTATGAAGGAGTTAAATAATTATAATATATGTGTTTCAGATGCATTACCGAAAACAAAACTGATTTTTAGTCCAAAAACATAAGCGAGTCCTTTTAATCTAACAGTACTTAGTTTTTCATCACACCAAACGAAATACAAATACAGACTGATAATTATAACGATTAACGATATGAATATAAAATTATCTACAACGCTGTCAAAAGGACACTATTCCATAAGTAACCATCGCCAATAATCATCCTGAATATAGTTGCAGGTATTAGAATAAATTTGAGGACGCCTTAAAGTGACGCTATTCATTGACTTCTCAAACAAGTTAAAAAACAATTTAATATGTTATATTTACACCTCAACTTCCATTCCTTAAATGAACTGCCTTTCGGCAATTGCGTTCATCAATCGATGAACGCAACATCTTCGGATATGTTCGGATCACAATTTATCGCATAACAATATACATGAAAAATATTGATCTTGTTATTGTTTGTATTGTGTCAGCAGGTCCCGTAAAATATAAATCAACATTATAGAAAGTGTTATTTTATTATATTTTAAATGTTTTGTTGCCATGAGTGTTTCAATTCTACGTTTAAAAGTGATTTTAAATGGTTGATCTTTTCCCGCGTTATTGTGACGTCATTTGAAAAAAATGTTTCCGGTTACAGTCGGGTTGTTCTGTTTACAGAATGGGTAAGAAATGAGAACTCAAATAAATTCTTAAATGAAATTAAGATTTTTTTTAACAATTTCTGAATGAAATAATGAACTATTGGTGTAAATATAAGGAATGAATTTCGGAGTTGATGTCATTATCGGGGATATGAACGCAATTGGGCTGGTCAAAGTACGCGTGGAGTCCGAAGGACTCCACACATTTAGACCAGCCCAATTGCGTTCATACCCCGATAATGACATCAACACCGCAATTCATTCCTTAAATATTTACACCTCAACTTCCATTCCTTAAATGACATCGACCCCGCAATTCATTCCTTAATTAAACTTTTAAGAGTTTTTCAAGTTATAACGTATGCATACAATGATAATAATACGTGTATGTATAGTTTGAGCCTGGCATAGACAATTGTTTGGCTTATTTTGATCCATGTTTGGTCTGTCTACGTTGTGTCTCTCGTGTAAGTTATGTCTCAGCTTTGACGGGGCATAACAAGGGAATCGATACTCATTTAAAGTGACACTCGTATTTAAAATCAATACATACACATGTGATAAACTTTTAACTACTTTCTAAATAATGCGTTTATGGAAAATATTTATTACTGATAACAAGATATAACCGCGTATTTAATAGCTAAACACGCACACATTTTAAATGACTGGTGAATGCTTAAAGATCTACAGTGATCAGCTATCGTCTTATAAGGTAGAACTACTGTGTTTTCTGCACCTTTCTTACAAATTAAACACAGTATCCTTCATAAGAACCATTGTTTTCGATATTTATTCATTCATTTCGGTAAATTAAAACAATTGTATCAATTGTGGTACATCTTATTTGGGAGTACGAATGCATCTTTGAGTTGGCTACTGGGCTTATGATGAACCTTCCATTGTTTCCATTGGATCTTATGTAAGTTTATTTGCAACTGCATGACCTTTGCTATCATTGTAGGTCCATGCTTTCTAGATTGAGAGGTCGCATGTTGCTTCACAATTAAGAGCTATTCTCACTATATATTTATATTCACCCACATTCGTTAGAAAGGTACATTAAGCAGTTCGGCATTTATATTTAAATATCATGGGAATTTTGAAATTATCTTTACTACAGATATGTCGTAAATTTCCCTTCAACACTACAGGTAATTTCATATCATCATTTTGACTTGTGTGCGTGGAAAATTGATTCGTTTCATGTACTGAACTATTATATGGGGAATAACACGACACGTTGTAATTATCTGTGTCTATTAATCAACACATTTACATTAAATACCATTAGAAGTCTACATAAATCATGTTCCACGATGATAAAATCCAATAAAGATAAAATTATGAATTCGAAACTTCGGGTAATAACATATTCATTAGACTCACATAAGCGATTTGTACCACGTAAATGAAGAGACAGAACAAGATACGAGTCAGTAATAACAATGCCATACAATTCAAAAATGACACCTGTCAAGCGTTGAGAATGAGTAAATCAATATAAATTTATTATTTATACAAACACCGTATAACGTTGCAGCACCTATCAATTTGCTTGAAATATGAGTGTGGAAAATTTATTGTTTCTGCTTCCAGCATTTCCATTAATATTGTATAAGACAGGAAATGCATTTGCCGCCGACAATGCGTCTCCTGCCTGCAGCTTCATGGTCCAACAAACATATTAATAAAAATAAACCTTTGTTCAGTTGTCTCATTCGTAATGTCCTGGAAACATCACTATGGGAGGCATTTGCATGTTGATCCGAAAATAACAGATTTTGTTATTAAAATCCTATGAAATATTGATATGCTAAAATGTATAAAATTAGTTCTCATTACTGATGTACCGTGATTAATAAAAACACTGCTAATGTTTCTTTCTTACGTAAACATAATCAGGTTATTCAGTACTTTTGCTTTCATCTGTTTTCAATGGATGCCCCTAACCCTAACTTTCGTAACAAAGTTGCATTTTGCCGACGCCTTTCTCTAATATGTTAGAGCTAAATGAATGTCGTTAAAACAATCAGTCATGGAATGGGTTATTCCCGATGGGGAGGGTAAACATAGATTATGCACACTTAGGACAGCTCCAGTGAATGCCACATAGTTTACCACTAAGGTTTATGTCGATATAGACTTCTGCGGGGGTAAACATACATTCTGCACAGTTAGGTCAGCTCCAGTGAGTGCCATATAACATACTGCTAAGGTATAGACTTCTGCGGGGTCGAACATACATTATGCATAGTTAGGTCAGCTCCAGTGAGTGCCATATAACATACTGCTAAGGTATAGACTTATTCGGGGGTAAACGTACATTATGCACAGTTAGGTCAGCTCCAGTGTGTGCCATATAACATACTGCTAAGGTATAGACTTCTGCGGGGTCGAACATACATTATGCATAGTTAGGTCAGCTCCAGTGAGTGCCATATAACATACTGCTAAGGTATAGACTTCTGCGGGGTAAACATACATTCTGCACAGTTAGGTCAGCTCCAGTGAGTGCCATATAACATACTGCTAAGGTATAGACTTATTCGGGGGTAAACATACATTATGCATAGTTAGGTCAGCTCCAGTGAGTGCCATATAACATACTGCTAAGGTATAGACTTCTGCGGGGTCGAACGTACATTATGCATAGTTAGGTCAGCTCCAGTGAGTGCCATATAACATACTGCTAAGGTATAGACTTATGCGGGGTCGAACATACATTCTGCACAGTTAGGTCAGCTCCAGTGAGTGCCATATAACATACTGCTAAGGTATAGACTTCTGCGGGGTCGAACGTACATTATGCATAGTTAGGTCAGCTCCAGTGAGTGCCATATAACATACTGCTAAGGTATAGACTTCTGCGGGGTCGAACATACATTCTGCACAGTTAGGTCAGCTCCAGTGAGTGCCATATAACATACTGCTAAGGTATAGACTTCTGCGGGGGTAAACATACATAATGCACAATTAGGTCAGCTCCATTGAGTGCCATTATATAATTAATAATAATTATAACATACCACTAAGGTTCATTCGATATAGACTACGGTTGAAATGCTGCTTATTACACTTGCCATCTCCAGCCTCTGCACATTGTATCCACCTGCCAAGTCGACGAGAATAAAAGCTGTGGCTTCATCAATCACTCGTAAAGCTAATTGCAAGTCTGTCCCGACAATGCGGGCTCATGGAATCTTACAGCTCTGTCAAAACATGCGATCGGTAGCAAAAGAGCTGGCAGTAGAATCTTAGTCATATTACATGGTTGCCGACTAGAGCTTGTGTCTTGAGGTTCATGGTCTTTTTATTATCTATAGTAAGGTACATCCATGCATCGAACGCCCTTGCTTAGATGTGTTTTTCTTTATTGACAAATTTCGGTACTTTTAATGAAGAAAAAAATGAAATGTTAGAAACTTTAAATGTGCATGCACATTCATTTCCATTATATTTCACTGAATCAGTAAAAAATGGGGGGGGGGGGGGTAAATTCGGGGTATTCATGCAAACAGACAGATTGAAACTCATGACAACGGGTTTTGGTCTGGTGGAGTAGGTGTCCGCCTCTTATCCAAATGGTTCTGAGTCTCAATTTTATGCACAAAGTTCTCTTGACATATCGGGGACTCGATGCTGATTCGTATCAGTTGATATATAGCTGCCTTCACAAGCAAGCTGAAATAAATACTGCAATCACAGGGCAATGCCTGTACACCAGTACAGACATGTCTAGATCTCGATGCATCAAATAAACCAAGATATACACTATCATCACTTTGCAGAGCTTTCACCCGTGGCACTACAAGTGCTATGGCAGCATTAACGGTTTCTAGACTGACGTTTATGACCAGCTTGTTAAAGAAAAGTTGCACCTGTGGTTTAGAAATAGGGGAGATAACATATTGAATACAAGTGCTGGCACTAAGGAAATACAACGGCATTGAGGCCAACCATTCAATTTGTGGTATTCTGACTCGTTTCCATTTTTAGAAGTGAATGAATTTATTCTGTTTGAATCCCGATGACGACATAACTAGCCTGTATGAGCCTACACATATTTGTAACATGCATACATTTGGTCGAATCGTTGAACCTTTTGAAGTGTTAATGAAAGGTTAACGGCAATATTCGGTTCATGACGCCGCGCTCATCGAGTAAAAGCGCAAAACTGTTATAAGCAATTACGTCATAGCATCTTGCGACTGATGCAATATGAATGCCAAGGTTTCTCTGTACAATCTTTGCCTAGGGGAGTAAACAAACACTAGGGATTTAGCCAAAACACATTAATAATTATCCTGAATCCTGAAAACAACTACTCTAATAGAATGCCAACTCAGAAAGATGTCATCAACAGAATCGTGTTGACAGTAATGGATGTGAGATCCACAGACTTCAGACAAAGAAACAAATGGCACTTTATTTCCATATTCATTTTGTCATAATAATGCATTTAATACCACGAAACTATGTTCAAAGTAAATTATATCATAAAATATGCAATGCGTACAACTATTCACGTAGAATTATAAAAATACTAATGTCTTCAATCGGGAAACAATTTCAACACCGCAATGGGGCCAAAAACATATTCGAGTCAATGATACATCATATGAGGGATGTTCTGGATATTCAGGGCATTCATAAATAACAAAATTAACGTTGGTGATAATGATTGTTAACTGTTACAAATTAGGTTCACTGAGATCGCCATTGATGCTTTATTTTTAGTTTTGTTTCCCCCTTCCCCGTTAGTCCAAAATTTATTTCGTGGTTCCTGTCACGTGGTTTTCAATTTGATGTCACATGACTGTTAATGTTTGCAGATGATTGATGGCGGCCCTGAGCCCCATGTAGCGAATTTTGACGTGATATGGGTTGTTTAAGAGGCCTTGCTAGCTCAAATACATTTATTTACTAAATCATAGGCAGCTAGTGCGTCCGCAAAATACATCTGTTACAGCAATTATACTAATAGGCCTGGAGTGGGGTTAGCAAAACTCATTTCTCAAACGCTATCGCGCATCTTTGCTGAAATTGATGAGCGTGTTAATGAAAACATTTGCACTTCGTTGAAAAGGACAATCCATATTGATGATTGTTTATTATTAAAGTTGACAAGAAATATGACTTGGGGTTGAAGAGCAATGGTTTTTGAATGATAGGGGTACCTCCGTCCTTTCTTTGCAATGAGGATGTGAGAACCGATACAGTGGGAAATTAATGCGATAGAGTTTGAAATCGGTGACCCGTGACGAAAGCGTGAATTTTAATTTGTTACAATGACTTTTCGAGGTATAGTCATCTGCGATAGTTGTCTTGACTGTTCATTTTCATATTACTCTGACAAACATGCATGTAAATAAGAGGAAATAAATGAATGATAAATTTAACCTGTCTCTTGGATTTTAAACTGTATTTATTCATTCCGGAAAATGCTGACATTATCTGATGACAATAGAATAACTAAAATGGCCACGATCTAAGAAGCCTGAGGTTTATAAAGTACTATTTTTCGGATTGTTTTTAGAAATGTTCGTGTTTTTAACTTTATATTTGTATTTCTGTTATAATGTTCTAGTTTGATATGCACACCCCACTTGCTATATTTACAGGCTGCGAGTTCAGTATAAAGTTATAAAAGAACAACATTTGAATGTACATGACTAATCACCACCAAACAGATGCATCCATAGAGATAAACAAACATTTTAGATCTGCAATTCCAAGTACCAGCATACGTCATGTTACCATAAAGGAGCCGCCATAAACAGCCCAATGACCTGGTCCTTGTATTGCTTCCTTTGTCCTTCAAAAACACCGCGACATCCGCCGGAAGCCAGACAACCACACAACCAGAAACCTTTGAAGTTTCCCACGACCTCTTGTCCAAGACTTTCAGGAGTCATTTTCTTGCTGTTCATCAACATTACGACAGGGCCAAGTGACTAGTCAGTGGGCTGACAAAAATGGTCAAACAGGATTTACGCGTACAAAACACTAAGTGAAAACGATAGTTATGGAACGGATGCCGGAACGTCCTTTTGTTTCGGATGTCAGTGATGTATCGCCTCAAAGCAGAAACTGATGTTGATTAATGATGGGTCCATGGTACCACAAGCGAGTTCTGTCATACATTAAGGAATGAGAAAAGAAATTCAATTACGGCAATGTTTTAATGACATTCTCAAGGGCCAGTGGTGCCAATTAAAATGTTTGAATTTGTAAATGTTATGACAGGCCATGAGACGAGTATGCTGGAAAGATTAATGAATAATTTATGGTTCCAACTGTTAGAGAAATCTTAATCAGCACGCATGCAAAATTGTCTTGGGATCCTCTAGAGAAAACGCAGCATTCGCATGTTTCCGCAGATCATAGAAGACACACTGTCGAAAAGCATTGCCTTTGCACAATGACATTCTCAGAAAATTGTTTCTACTTGCCCATATCCCTCAAACTTGTTTTTAATCCACTCTATTTTTTCTGGGTAACACTACGAATAAAAACGCTTGTCAGGAACATTTGAAGACAAGAGAGCAATACTTGACTACTTTATTTTGAATTTGATGAATAGGATTGAACATGATACAGGATTCCGATTCGGCACTGTGACATCGTGGTCTCAGAGAATATAAATCCTTTGACAAGCAGTTAAAGTGGCGTATGACATCGCCACAAATCCCTCTCCAGCAACGTAACAATGCGGTTCAAACGGGTTGTCATCCGTCAATTTTTCCATCTACTCTTCTCGTTAATAATCTTTGACGGGGTGACATCCAATCAAGAAGACAATAAATTGTTCTTGGATATTCGTTTGTACAGAAATGTTCGTCTATGCCAAGATCATTTCAAAGTCGGATTTGATTGAACGTGTTTTGTCACTCGGACAAAGTCTGAAGAACCGACGACTCCGACGTTTTGAACTCTGCTGTCAACCGCGGATGATAGATAAATTAAGTCTCGGACATTCAGACAGTTGATTTTTCAGCGGTTTGTGCCGCACAGACCATGCTATTTCGGTTAATACTTTATCCTATTGCTAACTAATAAACGAGTGTACGATAAAATACCGAACTATCAAGAAAATCGAAAAAATATTACAGTGACACTCATTAAAATCAATACATACACATGTATAACAAACATCCTTTTTGACTTATAAACCTCTACACTTCTTACTTAATAATGCAATTATGGAAAATATTTATTTTTGAAAACAAGATTGTAACTGTGTATTTAAAAGCAGAACGCGCCAACATATTAAATGATTGGTGAATGCTGAAAGATCTACTGTGATCTACTATAGTCTCTTAAGGTAGAAATGTCGTGTTTTATGCTCACTTCTTTCAAATTAGACTCGGTATCATTCATAAGAACCTTTGTTTTCGACATGTATTCATTATTTTAGGAATATTAAAACAATATTATTAATTGTGGTAAATCTTATTTGGAAGTAAGAGTGCATCTTTAAGTAGGTGTCAGAAATCCAATAGAAGAAGATTTAAGACGCACGTTCAAATAAACTTACTGTTTACCGTCTCCGTTGCCTTGTGGTTAAGGCCTCCGCCTACGGAGCGGGAGGTCGAAGGTTCGATCCCGGGCCGCGTCATACCGAAAGAGGTTAAAAGTTGGTACAAGTAGCTCCCTTGCCTGGCGCTCGGCATTTAAAGAGTAGTGCTTGGAAACGTGGTGTACTCAGTACTGGTTCAACCCAGGAAAGTTGTACCCCGTGTATCGGTGCTTTACACCGAACACGTTAAAGAACCAAGAGGCCTCTTCGCAAAGAGCTAGGGTATCGTACCCGGATCTCATGAATCTCACTCTGTTTCTCCAAGTCTTCCAATGGATTTGACTGCGAATTGCTGTCACTTCTTCCTCATGTCACGTATGGTTTTAAAACACAATTTAAGTCGTGATGGCGTCACGGCGAGGTCAAGCCATAATGCAGCCAATGGACGCGGGCAGACTTTGATAAACTCAAATAAACAAACAAACTTACTGTTACCTTCTCTGAGAACCAACTACCAAAATCAAGAAAAAAAATCGAAGGATACGCTCGTGGAATGGCCACTCTATGGTACTGACAAAGTAATTCTGAAATAAAATGTTCGCACACCTTTGATGGTTCGTATAAATAATGCACCAGTCAATTGTAACCACCACCCCCCCCCCCCTCCAGGTCCGGGGGTATACCGGGTATAGCCGCGGAAATTGGCCGTGTTTTTACCTTTCAGGTGGACTCACAGTGGCGGATGAATGTGGTGGTTTTGTCTTCGCTTTAAATATAGCGGGGAATAGGCCTTACCTAGGGTCCCTGGGGTTGGCTGGACCCCGCTATTCACCGGACCTGGGGGCCGTGGTTACAATTGACTGGTGCATAACTATTTGATGCAAACATGGTAAATGGTCGATAACAAGGGCACGTAATGTAATACGCAGGCATTTTCTATTACAAAAAGTGATTTGAAATACATATCAAGGCTTCATTTATAAATGGTAGTCTTCGCAAATGGCAATTATCATTCGTTTCATATAACATTGAAATGATTGCTAAAGATACCAGATGGCTAACAGAAATTCTAGCTACTAGCACTCTTGCAGACAATTGATGATTCATTGATGTACGTGTAATTTTATCGCATTTGAGGTAATTCTTTAACGTTATATGACAGGTTATTTTCAAACGGACAGCAAAGTGGCCATCAATCAAAGGCGGGCGATCTTCTGGTATCCATTAGCAACAAAATCACGCAAACTTCCTGAGTATCCCCTTATCATTCTGCGACCACCGTTTCCCATATACGGTCATATATCAAAGTAGAGAGACAGTCAAGTTGATTGCATTGTCAAATGGCAACATCAATTGTTATATTCTTGTTGTCGCGACGCACGATAGTATCTCAGATGTCAAGTCTGGAATTGGAACTTGTGGATCAACAGTGACACGCCGGACTTTCTCTCAATTCATTCGCATAAATCATATCCTCCTTCCTGTCAGCTTCCCTTGTGTAAGCAGTTTAAAAGAGACTCGAGTATCATTTTTAATGATGAAATAAAATAGTCGAAGACAAGATGCCGTAAACAAATAAAACATGTGTTGCAAGATTGTTTACATAACATAATATGCTAAGTATTTTAAAACCTTACATGATTTATTGTACCATATTCAAAGTTCACATGCTGATATAAATAACACAAAACATTAGTTATACGTGTGTTAACAATAATCATTTAGGATTAAGCAGCACATAAAATAAAAAAGTTTTTTTTAAAACGGTTCGTCTTTTACCTGATATCTATGCTTATAAATCATACGTAGTCGAAATTAGTAATGAGATTGTCAGGCAATGTTTCCATTCATTTTTACAGAACGTCATATAAGTTGGAACTGTGTTTTTGGTATGGCAGCTTACTATAAATCATACCAACCTTGCATAAATATCACTAAAGGCCAAGACAGGTATGCATGATTATGTCCGAAACTGAATATACCGGAATGTCAGCAAACCAATCACACATACGACACAAGTTAACATATACAAAGAATAATGTATGATACAGTATGAAGGACGTTCATAACCGGCATATCATTCTGTATCATTAAACAATCGATAACTTACATTTTGGTCACAGATGTGGATCTAAACAGTACTTTCAATGTAAACATGTCGTCGGATGCCGCCATTTTCATCTATGTCGAGTGATCCATAATGCTACACATTCAGCATATAGTTTTCGGTTTACACACGAGGTTCGGAATGTAGAGTATTTAGGACGGTGGGATTGTGAAGTGATGCACTATTTCTACAGTTCTTAAAAGAAGTGCGTCGGCCGGGAATCGAACCCGGATCGACTGCTTGGAAGGCAACCATGCTAACCTTTACACCACCGACGCATATATATACCTTTTGACATATTTGTATAATATGATATCGAATTAATTACCCTCTATGCAATAGCAAAGTTGACAAGCGCAAAGTCTTGTCCGTTTCGTAACGTAACGTCTATAACGAGCTTGTAGCCTCGCGTTTATATCGTTCAAAACGTTAATTTGATTCGATTTAGAATGGCATTTACACGGTGTGTCTATTCATTACATGCGGCAGAATATGAGTTGTAAAATTGCCGCACAATTTTAAACTTTCAAAGAAGTTTGATGCACCAAAAGTGGACAGAGATACTTGGGCATGTTTTACACTATGAAATATAAGCAACTTGCTCGGGTAATGTTTTTTGGGTATGACCATTTATTATGTTTTAATTATAGCTTTAAAAAACACACAACAAAACAACATATTGAGTTCGAATCAGTGTGCTTTCGTAAACGTGTCTGTTTCTTGGTATAGCGGTTTTATGTGAGTGCTGAAGATGATGCCTTAACTATGGATCCATGTGTTTTTAATATTGACAGAGTCAAGTTTTATATCGTGGGTGTTGTTGAGTATGCTCTGCTTCTTTTGAAAGAGTCACATGAATATTTTATAATGTAATCATCCAATTTCGTGCTTTTTAATACCCTAGGTTGCACTGCGTTTATGGTATGGCATCTTACTATCAAGAGAATCAACATTACCTAGATATCACTAAATCAATGCGAATACTGGATTGGTATTCAATATGCAACTAACTTAAGTCAATCTTATTGCCATACACAATTGACTTCATTCACTGTATTGCTCAGTAATTAATAACAAGTAGTCCGATCAGCTACATCGATCTAATATTCAATTAAGACCAATATTAAATACCATGGTTTACACTATTAAGACTAAAACCAGATATTCAGTATACAGTTTCCATTTTAAATACGAGTTCTGTGAGTTTAGAGCATTTAAGACGGTACCAAATACGTTATACCTCAAAATATCGACCTGTGATATCGTCAAGTCGTAATTAAGGTAAGTAATATTACTAAAAAAAAGTGCGTCGGCCGGGAATCGAACCCGGATCGACTGCTTGGAAGGCAACCATGCTAACCTTTACACCACCGACGCATATAAATACTGATTGACATATGTTTTTAATATGATGTCGAATTATAACCTCTATTCGATAGCAAAGTTGACAAGCGCAACGTCTTGGCGATTTTCGTAACGTAACGTCTATAACGAGCTTGTAGCCTCGCGTTCATATCGCTCAAAAGTTTATTTTAATTCGATTTAAAATGGCGATAACATGATGTGTCTATTCATAACATGCGGAAGAATATGAGTTGTAATATTGCCGCTCAATTTCAAACTTTCAAAGAAGTTTGATGCACCAAAACTAGACAGAGATACTTGGCATAACTTACAGTATGAAATATTAGCAACCTGCCTTGGCATAACTTACAGTATGAAATATAAGCAACCTGACTTGGCATAGCTTACAGTATGAAATATAAGCAACCTGCCTTTACATAGCTTACAGTATGAAATATAAGCAACTTGCTTGGGTAACGTTCTTTTTGGAATGACCATTTGATATATTTTTAATATATCTTTTAAAACAACAAAAAACCATTGAGTTCGAATCAGTGTGCTTTCGTAAACGTGTCTGTTTCTTGGTATAACGGTTTTATGTGAATGCTGAAAATGATGCCTTAACTATGGATCCATGTGTTTTTAATATTGACAGAGTCAAGTTCTATATCGTGGGTGTTGTTGAGTATGCTCTGCTTCTTTTGAAAGAGTCACATGAATATTTTATAATGTAATCATCCAATTTCGTGCTTTTTAATACCCTAGGTTGCACTGCGTTTATGGTATGGCATCTTACTATCAAGTGAATCAACATTACCTAGATATCACTAAATCAATGCGAATACTGGATTGGTATTCAATATGCAACTAACTTATGTCTATCTTATTCCCATACATAATTGACTTCATTCACTTTATTGCTCAGTAACTAAAAACAAGTAGTCCGATTAGCTACATCATTCTAATATTCAATTAAGACCAATACTAAATACCATGGTTTACACTATTAAGACTAAAACCAGATATTCAGTATACAGTTTCCATTTTATATACGAATTCTGTGAGTTTAAAGCATTTAAGACGGTACCAAATACGTTATACCTCAAAATATCGACCTGTGATATCGTCAAGTCGTAATTAAGGTAAGTAATATTACTAAAAAAAAGTGCGTCGGCCGGGAATCGAACCCGGATGGACTGCTTGGAAGGCAACCATGCTAACCTTTACACCACCGACGCATATAAATATCGATTGACATATGTTTTTAATATCATGTCGAATTTTAACCTCTATTCGATAGCAAAGTTGACAATCGCAACGTCTTGGCGATTTTCGTAACGTAACGTCTATAACGAGCATGTAGCCTCGCGTTCATATGGTTCAAAAGTTTATTTTAATTCGATTTAAAATGGCGATAACATGATGTGTCTATTCATAACATGCAGAAGAATATGAGTTGTAAAATTACCGCTCAATTTCAAACTTTCAAAGAAGTTTGATGCACCAAAACTAGACAGAGATACTTGGCATAACTTACAGTATGAAATATTAGCAACCTGCCTTGGCATAGCTTACAGTATGAAATATAAGCAACCTGCCTTGGCATAACTTACAGTATGAAATATAAGCAACCTGCCTTGGCATAGCTTACAGTATGAAATATAAGCAACCTGCCTTGGCATAGCTTACAGTATGAAATATAAGCAACCTGCCTTGGCATAACTTACAGTATGAAATATAAGCAACCTGCCTTGGCATAGCTTATAGTATGAAATATAAGCAACCTGCCTTGGCATAGCTTACAGTATGAAATATAAGCAACCTGCCTTGGCATAGCTTACAGTATGAAATATAAGCAACCTGCCTTGGCATAGCTTACAGTATGAAATATAAGCAACCTGCCTTGGCATAGCTTACAGTATGAAATATAAGCAACCTGCCTTGGCATAGCTTACAGTGTGAAATATAAGCAACTTGCTCGGGTAACGTTCTTTTTGGAATGACCATTTGATATATTTTTAATTATATCTTTTAAAACAACAAAAAAAACATTGAGTTCGAATCAGTGTGCTTTCGTAAACGTGTCTGTTTCTTGGTATAGCGGTTTTATGTGAGTGCTGAAGATGATGCCTTAACTATGGATCCATGTGTTTTTAATATTGACAGAAGCAAGTTCTCTATCGTGGGTGTTGTTGAGTATGCTCTGCTTCTTTTGAAAGAGTCACATGAATATTTTATAATGTAATCATCCAATTTCGTGCTTTTTAATACCCTAGGTTGCATTGCGTTTATGGTATGGCATCTTACTATCAAGAGAATCAACATTACCTAGATATCACTAAATCAATGCGAATACTGGATTGGTATTCAATATGCAACTAACTTATGTCTATCTTATTCCCATACACAATTGACTTCATTCACTGTATTGCTCAGTAATTAATAACAAGTAGTCCGATCAGCTACATCGATCTAATATTCAATTAAGACCAATATTAAATACCATGGTTTACACTATTAAGACTAAAACCAGATATTCAGTATACAGTTTCCATTTTAAATACGAGTTCTGTGAGTTTAGAGCATTTAAGACGGTACCAAATACGTTATACCTCAAAATATCGACCTGTGATATCGTCAAGTCGTAATTAAGGTAAGTAATATTACTAAAAAAAAGTGCGTCGGCCGGGAATCGAACCCGGATCGACTGCTTGGAAGGCAACCATGCTAACCTTTACACCACCGACGCATATAAATACTGATTGACATATGTTTTTAATATGATGTCGAATTATAACCTCTATTCGATAGCAAAGTTGACAAGCGCAACGTCTTGGCGATTTTCGTAACGTAACGTCTATAACGAGCTTGTAGCCTCGCGTTCATATCGCTCAAAAGTTTATTTTAATTCGATTTAAAATGGCGATAACATGATGTGTCTATTCATAACATGCGGAAGAATATGAGTTGTAAAATTGCCGCTCAATTTCAAACTTTCAAAGAAGTTTGATGCACCAAAACTAGACAGAGATACTTGGCATAACTTACAGTATGAAATATTAGCAACCTGCCTTGGCATAACTTACAGTATGAAATATAAGCAACCTGCCTTGGCATAGCTTACAGTATGAAATATAAGCAACCTGCCTTTACATAGCTTACAGTATGAAATATAAGCAACTTGCTTGGGTAACGTTCTTTTTGGAATGACCATTTGATATATTTTTAATATATCTTTTAAAACAACAAAAAAAACCATTGAGTTCGAATCAGTGTGCTTTCGTAAACGTGTCTGTTTCTTGGTATAACGGTTTTATGTGAATGCTGAAAATGATGCCTTAACTATGGATCCATGTGTTTTTAATATTGACAGAGTCAAGTTCTCTATCGTGGGTGTTGTTGAGTATGCTCTGCTTCTTTTGAAAGAGTCACATGAATATTTTATAATGTTATCATCCAATTTCGTGCTTTTTAATACCCTAGGTTGCATTGCGTTTATGGTATGGCATCTTACTATCAAGTGAATCAACATTACCTAGATATCACTAAATCAATGCGAATACTGGATTGGTATTCAATATGCAACTAACTTAAGTCAATCTTATTATCATACATAATTGACTTCATTCACTTTATTGCTCAGAAACTAAAAACAAGTAGTCCGATTAGCTACATCGTTCTAATATTCAATTAAGACCATTATTGAATACCAGCCCTGGTTTACATTATTTTGACTGAAACAAGATATTCAGCATACAATTACCGTTTTAAATACGAGTTCTGTGAATTTAGAGCATTTACGACGGAACCAAATATGTTATACCTCAAATTATCGACCTGTGGTACCGTAAAGTCGTAATTAAGTAAAGTAATATTACTTAAAAGAAGTGCGTCGGCCGGGAATCGAACCCGGATCGACTGCTTGGAAGGCAACCATGCTAACCTTTACACCACCGACGCCTGTCAATATCGTGATAGTCATAATATTATAATAAAAAATGTTTATAATAATGTTAAGGATATTAACCTTTATTCAATAGTAAAGTTGACAGGCGCAACGTCTCGGTCGCTTTCATAACGTAACGTAACGTCTATAACGAGGAATTAGTCTAGCGTGCATATATTTTCGAATTTTATTTCAATTCCATTAAGAATGTCGTTTGCATGGTGTTTCTAGATATAACATGCGTAAGAATATATTTTGTGAAATGACCAAGCAATTTTAAACCAACAAAGAAGATTGTTGCACCAAAAGGGAACGGACCGTAAAAAAACCCTTTGAATACCGCAACATTTTATGAAAAGAACTACCGAGACAGAATTGCGTTCAGCATTTAAGATCATCTTTTAAAATACGGATGTATAATCAACTAAGTTATGGCATTGCTCTTTCAGTTGGTTAGACATACATATAAAGTACATCTCAAAGAGTGTTGTTCGCGTGCTTTTACCTAACATATAACGCGATATATGAAAAATGCACTCAACACAACCACTTATGTACATGCAATTGTTTGTCGGGGCCATGTTTTTCATTGATCAGTAGATGCGGATAATGTAAACAGACAACTTTGCTTACGGTTGTTTCTTGTTATGTTTTTTGTACACAGGTAATTTCGAAGCAAGAACCTATTAGCGTCATTCTCTTTGAAGTATGCACTTAAATTATATGTAATCATTTTAATAAGCAATACATTAGGTATTTAGTTCAAATCAATGTGCTTTCGTAAACGAGGATTTTTTTTCTGTTTCTTTAATAACTATTGCCGCATAAAGTACAATTGGACAATGTTTACAGTTAGAACTATAAGCAACAAGCTGACCAGGTAATGTTCTTTAGTGGTGTATTTCAATTGTATGTAACCTTTGAAAAAGCAATACATTACGTATTGAGTTCGAATCAACGTGCTATCGTAAACGTGATTTGTTTGTCTATTTCTTTAATAACTATTTTCATAAAGTATGTGCTTGAAATGATGCCTTAACTATGTATCCATGCTGTTTTTGTGTTGTCAGCCTCTTGTCTTATATCGTGGGTGTTGTAACGTATTCCCTGCTTCTTCCGAAACTGTCACTTGCATATTTTCTAATGCAATCTCCGAGTTCGTAATAATATATACCATTAATATCCGACTGCGTGGTTGGTATATTAACGTTCTATAAAGTAAACGAAATGCCACAATGCGACGAAACCAGGTTTTCAATGATTGATAAAATAAATTTGGCCACTCTAGAAAAGATGTGTCTATATTTCACGCGAACAGTTGCAATGTTTTAGTATAATAAATGAACTGTAGCATGAAGATTTTCTGTTTTAACCATTTGTTTTCAATTTTAAGTAACACTGACACTGACCTAACCGTAGTGCTCCAGTAAGCAATCGCATGAAAGGTCTCCATAAACTTTTCATAAATACCAAGTTTGGTCACAATATGATGTCAACCTTAACTTAAGATATTCAGTTTAAGCTGTTTATCGTCTTTTAGTTACCGTGACCTTGACCCTAAAATCGATTCCATGATAGGTGTTCATTAACTCTTTATATAAACCAAGTCCAGTCATAATATGTATGAAACCAGAAAAACCCAATCTTAAGATATTCAGACTCGATCGTGTTTTCCTTCTATTTTTAGTAGCCGTGATATTGGCCTTGACCCGAGGGACCCCAAACGTAATCCCACCTTTAAAGAAACTCATAGCGATTCTAGGACATTCGGATTTGGATTCAGCATCCAGATCCACGCTTTGGCTCCAGCTCCCTGGCTTTTGGCTCCAGCTCAACCCAGAAAAATAGTATAAACATGCTTATTCCGGTAAACAGGCGGTCATTTTTATTCCCGAAAATAAAAGCACTCGATAATACTGGTTTTATCTTATATGTAAGCTTCTTGAGTGAAATTCAGCTGAAAGTTGGTGAAAATGTTCTACTTTCGTTTGTAAGCATGCATGTGTTTGATGGGAGAATCGGTTTTATAACTCCATAAACAATATGTTTACCAAATAATTGAAATACGTGTGATGATTAAACATATTTATATGGCACTGCATTCCCCGATTTCTCAAATAAGCCCTCATAATTGTGATATTAGATAAACAAACGAGTTATACGTTTTATGATGATATCTGTTCTTTTGCTCTAGCTAGGAAGTGTCATTGGCTCTTGTTTATACACAGCTCCTAAAAGACCTGGAGCCACTGTTTTGCACCCGTGTAATACGCAATACCGTTAAATAGGCCTGTGGGATTGTGATGCAATATTACTAAAAATAAGTGCGTCGGCCGGGAATCGAACCCGGATCGACTGCTTGGAAGGCAACCATGCTAACCTTTACACCACCGACGCCTGTCTGTTGAATGAAATCGTTTGTCATATATGTTTAAAATGAATTCGAAGTAATTAACGTTCATTCGATAGTATAGTTGACAATCGCAACATCTCGGTCGGTTTCGTAACGTCCACAATGAGCCTGCATTCGAGCTCCTCTGCCATTTTTAACGAAAACAACATTGAATGTATCAAAGTTGTACATCAGTTGTTGTAGTTCGTAATTTTTTAATTATATCATAAATTAAATGTAGAGTTTGAAAGTTGTATTTTAAATTGATTGCCAGTGAAGTGAAGTGTATTATTGCAAACATAAATATTCCCATAAATAAAGTCATAAAGTTTAACTGCTAAATGAAATTACTACGCGATGCAGCGGACTTAAACGTACCTCTTTTTGAGTATGTAAACCATCCAAATACATCCGAGGTTTTTTCGATAAAAATGGCCGAGGAGTTTCGAATGAATGAGCCTGTTGACTCGTGTTCCTATCGTACTGACCTTTATTATAATTCCTTTTAGAATACCGCGCAGTCTTTTAACCACCGCAATGTCTTTTGGAAAGAATTGGACAATGTTTACAGTTAGAACTATAAGCAACAAGCTGACCAGGTAATGTTCTTTAGTGGTGTATTTCAATTGTATGTAACCTTTGAAAAAGCAATACATTACGTATTGAGTTCGAATCAACGTGCTATCGTAAACGTGATTTGTTTGTCTATTTCTTTAATAACTATTTTCATAAAGTATGTGCTTGAAATGATGCCTTAACTATGTATCCATGCTGTTTTTATGTTGTCAGCCTCGTGTCTTATATCGTGGGTGTTGTAACGTATTCCCTGCGTCTTCCGAAACTGTCACCTGCATATTTTCTGATGCAACCATCCAAGTTCGTGCTAATGTATACCGTTAATTTCACTGCGTGATTGGTATTTCAACGTACTACAAAGTAAACAAAAAGCCACAATGCGACAAAACCAGGTATGCCAATGATTGACAAAGGAACTTTAGCCACTCAGAAGAAATGATGTGTGTATATTTCACGTACAGTTACTGTTTTAGTATAATAAATAAACTGTAATTGGAGATATTAAGTTTCAACCATTTGTTTTCAGTTACAGTGACCTCGACCTTGACCCAAGGGGCATTAAACTCGATCCCATGAAAGGTCTCCATAAACTCTTTCTATAAGTTTTATCGTAATATGTTTGTCAATTAAAACTAAATATATTCAGTTTCAACCGTTTGTCTATGTTTAGTCACTATGACCTTGACTTTAACCCTAGATACCCAAAACGCACTTTCATAAAATGTCCTCATAGACTCTTGCTTCATACCAAATTTTGTCAAATATGTGAACCCAAACTTAAGATATTCAGCTTCAACCGTTTTTCTTTTTTAGTTTCAGTGACCTTGACCTTGACCCTAGGGATCCCAAACGAAATTCCATTTAAGGCCTCCATTAGCTCTTCCTAATAAACAAGTGCTGTTACAATATGCCAATTGATCCTAATTAAGATCTTCAAGTTTCAATCGCTCTTTTATTTCGATTATATTTTCAGTAACAGTGACCTTGACCCTAGCGAGCCTAAACGCAAACCCCTGAAATGCCTCACATACCAAGTTTAGTCACATAATGTCTACAAAATTTATTAGATATTCAGTTTCAAACTTTCTTTTACTTTCATATCTTTTTGTAACAGTGATTTCGACATTGACCACAAGGACCCCAAACGCAGCCCAATGAAAGGTCTCCGTAAACTCTTCCTATATACCATTAGTTTAGTCATAATATGTATGTCAACCCAAACTAAAGATACTCAGTCTCAATCGTGTTTTTCTATTTTTAGTAGCAGTGACACTGGCCTTGACCCGAAGGGGTCAAACGGTAATCCAATCGAAGATTTCAATACACTCTATCTAGATTCAATTCTATTCACCTGAATTTACCGCTCAATTTTAAGCCATTAAAGAAACTGATCTCGATTCTATTTATGATTCATATTTGGATTCAGCATCCGGATTTCTGAGATTATGGAGCAATTATTATGGGACCACATTCGCAATACATTAAAATTCTACCTTTGGGATTGTGAAGTGATGCAAAAAGAAGTGCGTCGGCCGGGAATCGAACCCGGATCGACTGCTTGGAAGGCAACCATGCTAACCTTTACACCACCGACGCTGGTCGACGCAAAAGATCATTTATCATGTAACTTAAATATGATTTCAAAGTAACTTAACGTTCATTTGATAGTAAAGTTGACAATCGCCGTTGTCGTAACACCCATAACGAGCATAAAGACTCGTGTTCATAATCGTGCTGTCGCTTTAAGCCACCAGTATCTGTTTGCACTCAAAGTGGACAGAGACAAGTGGGCAAAGCTTACATAATCGCGAATATTAGCAACCAGCTCGGGTAATGCTCTTTTGGGTTTGTACTTTAATAATAAGTCACCATTTTTGAATTGATATTTTCATAAAGTAAGTACTGAAAATGATGCCTTAACTAAGGATCCATGCTTTTAAATTGCCTTCTTCATGTTTATGGCGTCAGTGGTGTTGAAATATGCCCTGCTTCTTTTGAAGCTATCACACTTTCTAATGCAATCATCCAATTTCGTGCTAGTATGTACCCTTAATTGCATTGTATTTTGGTTATTGCATCTTATTATATAGTGAATCAACATGCCATAAATGATCATATTCACTAAACAAACGTTTTCATTATTATGTCCGAAACTGGGTGTGTCCGAACTACTAAATTTTACAATGACCTGCATATCAATACTTTTACACATAAACATACGAATTAAAAAAAGTAAAATAATGTTTATTAAATGCTTACCGGTGGTTCTTAAAAGTTTATCAGTGAAAAAACATAATATCACGTCCAGATCAAACTTCATCGCACACAGGGCAAAGAATCAATTTATAGAAAACTACAATTAACAGTCATTTTAGGCATACTAGTACACAATGTTCATATATCATGATGGCCTACATTTTAAACTTTTATCACGTGATCTTTATTTTGAGCAGTTGCATTTGCTTAATGATTTAAATGGTGAGCAATAGAATGGAAATCGGCATCCAGTTTTCTTTTAAAATATGGGATTTGGGAATAAAAGGTATTAAAGAAGTTTCCCTATTACGCAATACTCCCAACTGCCGGCTTATAGGATCGTGGAGTTTGTACAAAATTACTAAAAAGAAGTGCGTCGGCCGGGAATCGAACCCGGATCGACTGCTTGGAAGGCAACCATGCTAACCTTTACACCACCGACGCTCATATAGACATGTTATCAGTTGTCATTTAAATTCAATTTGATGATGAAAGGAAAATTTGACATATACAATGTCACCGTAGCGTTCTCGTAACGTCCAAAAGAGCATGTATACTCGCGTTCATAACGTTCAAAACTTTAGTTCAATTCTATTTAAAATGTCGTTTACATCGGCCCAATTTCTCGAAACTGCTGAAGTCCCTTGTAACAGGATTAAGCTAAGCTGGCTATTGTTGTTTTTCAATAATTTGCGTCATATTAACTTCTTTAAGAACTTTTATACTTTAGATAGGAAATAAATTTATGATTATCACAATAAACCAATTTACTTTCATAAAAAGTAAATTTAAGTATGTATTTTAGCTTGTTGAAATAAGCAACTTAAGCCTGTTAAGCTTAAGAAGTTTCGAGAAATCGGGGCATATGGTGTTTATATTCATTTCATTCGTACGAATACGATATGTGAAATTTTAAACCTTCAAAGAAGTTTGTTGCACCGAAAGTTGGCAAAGACAAAGCATGCTGTACAGTATGAAATACAAGGGATAACACACAACGACCCGATTGCGTACCAATTGCTTCTTCATTTTCTACGCGAATCCTGCTTAACAAATAATGCAAAACAGTTCAAAGTTTGCGTACCAAATGATGCCAAATTTGAGATTCTGCGATCCCCGTTCACCTTTTAACGCGTTACAAACCTCGAGTTAACGAACTTACAAGACAGAGTTGCGTTCAACATTTAAGGTCATCTTTCAAAAATACGGAGGTGCGTTCAAATTGTGTATAATATTGCTCGTTTTATTGGTAACAATTTTCTAAAAACCACATACCAAAGAGTGTTATCCGTGTGTGTCTATTTTTACCTCACACATAACGCAATACACAAATGTTCATAAAACACACTTAAAATGACCACTTGTATCTATGACTGAATTGTACGTCGACGCCATGTTTTCATTGATCAGCAGATGTTGATAATGTAAACAGACGGATTTATAAAAGGTTGTTTTTTTTACACAAATGATTTTGTAGATAGAACCTACTTGAGTAATGTTTATTGAAGTATGTACTTTAATGATATTTAACCACTTAAAAGTGCAAAATATTAAGTATTGAGTTTGAATCAATGAGCTTTCGAAAAGTTCATTTTCTGTCTGTTTTTTTGTAAAAGATTTTTTTATAAAGTAATCGTTAAAATGATGCCTTAACTATGGATTCATGGTTATATATTGTCAGCGTCATGTTTCATATTTATATATGGTCAGCGCCATGTCCATTTTATATAATATCAGCGCCATGCTCCATATTAATATAATTTTTATAGTCAGCGCCATGTTTCATATCTATTTATTGCTAGCATCATGTTTCATATATTGTCATCGCCATGTTTTATATTTATTCATTGTCAGCGCCATGTGTCATATTTATATTGTCAGCGCCATGTTTCATATTTATATATTGTCAGCGCCATGTTTCATATTTATATATTGTCAGCGCCATGTTTCATATTTATATATTGTCAGCGCCATGTTTCATATTTATATATTGTCAGCGCCATGTTTCATATTTATTCATTGTCAGCACCATGTTTCATATTCATATATTGTCATCGCCATGTTTTATATTTATATATTGTCAGCGCCATATTTCATATTTATATATTGTCAGCGCCATGTTTCATATTTATATATTGTCAGCACCATATTTCATATTTATATATTGTCAGCGCCATGTTTCATATTTATATATTGTCAGCGCCATGTTTCATATTTATATATTGTCAGTGCCATATTTCATATTTATATATTGTCAGCGCCATGTTTCATATTTATATATTGTCAGCGCCATGTTTCATATTTATACATTGTCAGCACCATGTTTGATATTTTTATATTGCCATCGCCATGTTTTATATGTATATATTGTCAGCGCCATGTTCAATTTATATATTGTCAGCGCCATATTTCATATTGATAATTGTCGGCGCCATGTTCCATAAATTGTCGGCGCCATGTTTTATATATTGTCCGCGCCATGTTTCATATTTATATATATATATCGACCTGTGGGAATGTGAAGTGATGTAATATTACTAAAAATAAGTGCGTCGGCCGGGAATCGAACCCGGATCGACTGCTTGGAAGGCAACCATGCTAACCTTTACACCACCGACGCCTGTCTGATGACGGTTATCATTTGTCATCTATGTTTGATATGATGTCGAATTAATTAACCTTTTTATCGATAGCAAAGTTGACAAGCGCAACGTCTCGGTAGATTCCGTAACGTAACGTGTACAACAATCATATAGCCTCGTATTCACATCGCTCTGAACTGTATCTTATTTTGGTCATAATTATGTCCTCGAGTTTTGTGTTTTTCTTTGCTGAGTGACCGCGTGATTTATAATTTTCAAAGAATCATTTAGCAACAAAAGTTAAGAGATACACTTTAAAATAGCTTACAATATTAAATTTAAGGATTCAACCCGCATTCTGCCTTGCGTAGCGAATATTTCTACCCGATTCCTTCGTAACACATAGTTACTATTACACGAATGATGTATAACCTCTTACTGGGGAGTTACAACCATAAGTGTATGACTAACAACTTAACGAAATAAACCGGCGTTCAGCATTTAAGGTCATCTTTCAAAAATATCATTACATTGATGCATTATTACAAAATAAATCACACGGAAAGATATAAAGCCAAAATGTATGCTATTACAAACATAAAATAGAAAACCATATATCCTGTCTAAGACGTAATTCAGATAATTATGACTTTACGATGGAATTAAATGTTGCATTTGATTTTTAACTGCGCCAGGAACTTTCGAATAAATCTAACTTCAGATATTTATGGCTCGAAATATTAAGATTAAAAGTAAAATTACCGCTCATAAATTCTTCAAAATGTTTTATTAGCAGTTTCGAACACACATGGAACTTATTTTGTGATGTTTGAAGTTTGGGAATAAAATAAAAATGTGACATAAAGGAAAATGGGGCTCACTTAATTCCAAATTGTGTGCATGTTTATAGATACTTAACTTCGATTCATGGCAATGAGAGATATAAAATTCAAGATGCATTAATATTGAAGATAATTAAATACGAATCGTAAAACATGATTGACTGCATCGTTCGTTAAATCGTAGAGAATTATGAATTAATATTTAAAAAATATGTGGATAATCCTATTTGCATTGCAGGTCATCAATGCATAATTGGAATAATTATTTCCGTTCAAACATATTGCTCAAATTGACGTACACTTTTAGAAATACTTTACCATGTTTGAGAGTATGTTTTTATTCTATTTTCGTCTATACTTTAACCTCAATATCAGAACCGTAACACATATAGTCAAACTCGTTGGCTAAAATCGATAGGCTCGAATTCCTCGATGGCTCGAACTGAATCGCTCTGAACCGATTTCTTTATACTGAACGTATGCATTCCCGCTTCGTTCGAATTTTCCGACACTCGAGGTATTTTCGCCGGCTCTAAGAGTTCGAGCCAACCGGGTTCGACTGTAGTATGGGGGTTTTGGTTCATTGGCAGGCGTGCGGATAAAACGCAACGCTAATCACTTATACCGCAAGCTAGTTATTGAACGTTGTCATTGACAACATCGTACAAAACAGTTAATTCACCCGCAACCCTTGCCATTGAAAATATACACTACCGCTATCGCGCTCGTGTATACCCTCAATACCTTGGGTTGTGGGTGCTATGAGTTGTAACTATTACCTATTGCCATATATTGCGATTCGACCGGTATAATTATTTTTACCTACAACCAATTTAAACGGTAAAATATTACTTGTGTCTTCAGTTGGGTTGGGCGAAGAATACAACATTTCAGTGTTAAGATAATTTAAAACAAGTCAACTGAAACCTGTGCTGGTATTCAATATTGGTCTAAATTGGATCTAAGAACGATGTAGCTAATCGGATTACTGGTTATTAATAAATGACCAATATAGTGAATATAGTGAATGAAGTCAATGCTGTATGGCCTTAGGTTAACTTAAGTTGACATGCTGGGTCCATTGCTGACCAAGAACATGTATGTTGACTGAAAAAGACGATAAAAGGGTGAAGTCATAAATAGTCAAGATTGTTTACGTAACACAAGACAACAAAATTGTTAATGGCTACATAACTATTGTTCATCTAAAATCGGGTTCTCTTCGTGACCTTATAATTATGAAATATTAGCACCTCCAAGCACGAACACCATTATAAATAATCATTCAACAACACAACTTTATACAGTACACCGTTTGCCCGTAGTACAACAACCATAACTTGTTAAACAGATGTGAAATTTCTGTCAGCGTCTGCTTGCGAAAACAAATTGGATGTGTTGAAAATGTTCATACCTTGCGCGTGATAAATGCCGCACAGTTGACGTTTAAACAGCGCCGCTGACAGGATTGACGTTGATTTAGTCTCAGAGTGCAGCCTTGCTGACAGGCCCGATGAAAGATAAGTGTGCGCTCTATGATGGACGCGAGCCAGCTGCTGGATACCTTCGGGATCCGACTCCGGGGAGGCCGCGCATATACAAATATAGACCTACGAACCGCCGATTATAAGTATTATAGTTTTTTTCCTATACATGACCTTAACCTCTTTAAAAAGTGCTGAAGTTTACAGTCGCCAGACCTAGATGTCAGTCGGTTGGTAGGTCTGATAATAGTTCTTACGGCTGGGAGGAAATATCAACGGCTACATGGTTTTCATGATATTTAAAGGGATCAGAAACCTGATTTTACCATTGCAAGAAAAAAAGAAAATGATTTCGTTGTGTACAATGTATTTAATCTCATTTTATACTGATGTACGACAGTTCTTGCATAGTTTTCCAATACGAAATTTACTAGTTCGTCTACCACGTATCAAATCCCAATAAATTTAAAAATAGCGTCGGTATATATATATATATATCTGAACTTATCACGTGACTTTCATACGCAAAATATACTCACTATAAACTGGGAACCCATAATGCTTCTTAGTTGAGACAGCGACAACATATTCTTTTTATCGTGTGAATTAATGGATATTGGTTGCATACAAGCTCGCATTGATAATTCTAGGCATGTTTTGAGGAAATATCATTTTTTGCTGATTTTAGGACTATCTGGTGTCTAGTCCCTTTAAAGACAAGTTCACTGCAAGGGGATGCCAACGCTCGTATATTTTATTGTTGTTGTTGTTTTTCCCAATAAAATAGGCATAACTCAACATTAATTTAAAGTTAGAGTTATGGGCCTTGCTACAATAGTGCGTATTGTCTGTAGCATTATGTTGGTTATAGTTTTAATAAGATATCTTGAAAAGTTATTGAATTTTGTCCATGGTTAAAGTGCATACTTCGTACAATAGCTTTCCGTTTTGTTTGCAAATAGACGATCTAACTAGAATTAGAAATTTTAATTAAATCACTCTGTACAGTTTGAATTTCCCATTAAGGTAATTTATGCTGAGTTCAAAGGAAAAAAAAGAAACTCTTTGTCAGAATAGTTACACAGTATAATTAAAAGCGATAACTCTTTTTTCACGTTTCTAACGTTGCAGGTGGCGCAACTTTAATATCACTTGTAGACACAGGCAGAAGTTATCCATCAAAATAATATTTTTTTTAATGGCAGAAAAGTTCAAACAAACCCCGAGTGCATTCAATTACATTAATTACATTTAAACGTAAAATAATGGTTCGAATATGCATACTACAAACTTAATGTTTACGTCTTTTTTTTATTTTTAATGAATTTAATGATTTTTTTTTCATTTTTATTCGTGCGGCAGCATTATTTCATCACATTGAAAGTGTGCTTTTCTGTTTTTAACCTTCAGGAATTATTATATTTGTTCCAAGATATCAGTGGTGCAACATTCAACTTAGTTAGTCTTACGGTTATACATCATTGACTTCATTCACTCTGTTGGTCAGTTATTAATTAAAAAAATCCGATTAGCTACATCGTTCTTAAATCCAATTAAGATTAAAAGTGAATACAAGTCCAAATAGCAATATAATTCTAGATATATCAGGACGTTTTGATGTGATGTCACAGCCAAACATTAATTTCAATTGTGGTTATAATTAATTCGTCGGAAAACGTTTGATTAGTACATAAATGCCAAATTTGATGAATAGATTTCGCTTTCAACTGGACATATAGAACATAATTCAAATATAAATTGTTTTTGGAATGGCTCAATTTATCACAACTAAAGAAGTAAATGGTCCATATATTACTTCTCATGTTCGTAGGTCCCACTAAATTTACAGACATGTAGAATAAATAACATATTAGATGAGGTCTTATTAATATGACTATTATCATAAATTACACTTAATGTAAAATAGAGGAATAGATTTGAAGACGACGAGGCATACCGCCATAACTCATATGGATGTAATCATACCCTGGCTTTACTGATGAACACAAATAACCAACATCGGTATAAAAGTGCCAAAGCTTGATATATATCAGGCTCGATATTACACACGCTGACATCGCACCCTAAATTTCCCATTTGAATTCGCCATAAATAATCTTAATGTGAAAATACAAACTGAAGAAAGTGATTTAATTCAAAATCTGCTTTTAAGCTACGTTTTGATAGATTTTAAAGTGTGTTTTTTTTCAGTGTTACAAATAAATAGCTATGAAAAAAAAATCTATAACAAACGTTTTTTAGGTATGTAATTGAATATTGAAGGAATGTTTATTTTATAAACCACTTACATTATAATGTATAAACATAAACGTCTACCTAGCACGCCTCCATGCGTTTCAAATCAAATGTTGCCTATTTCTGTCGATAGCATTCATGAATGACAAAATAAACGACACTAAGCTGAAATATAATAACATATAAAGCATTCAGACACATATTTTAAACAAATAAGAGAACATAAAAGGGCGACAACTCCCTTCTTCTCCTATTTGAACTACATAATTCAACATGTACAGTCGAAGCCCGTTGGCTCGATATCGCTTGGCTCGTTTTCCTCGTTGGCTCGAATGGATGTTAAAGGCCGATTTTGTCAAAATTTTCTAAGCATTCTTGCTTGGCTCGATATTCGCGAGGCTCGAAGTATTTAGGCCGGTCTCTGGGATATCGAGCCAACCGATTTCGACTGTACGTATGTAAGACAAAGAGATGGAAGTTGGTCAACATTTAAACATGTATCAAAGTCCATGCTACAAATTTCATAACATATAAGTTAACAGGAAAACCGTGCTTCCATATGTATAAATTATTTTTTACACAGCATGTTTTTGCATTAATAACATAGCTGTACTTTCAACTGCGTACATAGCTAAGTGATGCATATTAATTTTAGCATTTCTTCATATCAAATGTACAATATTGCATCCCTGCAGATGTTTATCAAAGGAAGAAAATCACATTCATCAAAAACGACTAATTTATCGGTATTATCTTACAATATCTATATGACATAACATCAAAAACCCTAATGGCTGTATAGGAATAAGCTGGCGCCATACTGTTACACTAATGTTCCATTAAAGATCATTATACATCAATCTATTGTGAAAGTTAAATTGCCAATAGCACGAATTCTATGCATACATATCCTATTTGATGTACTACGCCATTTGTTAGCATAATGGTCATTAAAATCACTATAAAATGTCCATTCGAAACGGGCCTCGTGTATGAAATGTTTTCGGTAGTACACGGCATCATGGATGTTGAAATCACGTGACCGTACAAATCACGTGATACTGATATTGATCACATGACCTCCAAATTTTTACGCAGTGCTCTCTCCTCAGTGTTTTTGAAATAAGAAGAAACGCTGCATGAATTTTGCAATTTCACATGTCATAAGTTGGACTCAACTGAATTAAGGCCAATCGGCACCAAATCATTTTTTTGGACATTATAATATACTGTCATTGATTTAAACTGATTTACGTCTCAACGATTACGAAACAAAATATCGCAACTTTATCACTTTTGGCACGAATTTACGCGAGCAGCTCTGGCCAGAACATTCCGAAAAAGAAAACCGCGCATTTAAAAACATACCAGAACGTAATAAGAGCCTCACCTTAAAATTTACATGATTGTATATATTCAAGACCGGTATGTAACTGCATTAGTGTGAGGCTTTTTATACTGCAATTATTTTATTGGGTATGGAAGATTTTCTAATAATAAACTTTATAACTGTATTTGGTATTTTACTGTATGCCTTGTCATGCTTTTGCGATGTTCTATCGCCAATGCGATAAAGGTTGTTTTTGCTAGTGCTGTTGTTGGCGGTGTTGTTGCTGCTGTCGTTGTTGTTGTTTATTGTCACGTACGTCTAAAATCCACGTCTTCCTGTGTTTAGGGGCATATGTATTGGCTACATTAAAATAGACTTTGTATGCTAAATTAAGAACGCCCATTAATTTTATAGCATATTGCTTAGGTTTTGAATTAAGGCTAACTTCTCATATCAGCCCATTTTCTGTTAATATAAAAGGTAAAAGGCAGTTTAGCGTTGTATCGCCGTATATTTAATTCTATCCTTACCATCAGCCTTAATACACATCAAATAAACCCATCCATCAAATCTTCATTTCAAAAATGTCAGTTTACTTTATTCAATCTTTCATGGGTTATCAAAGTCAAGCTTCAAACATCAGCATGTGTGTTCCGACATAAAATGTTCTTATATCCATATTAAAAGGAATTTTGATTACGTTTAACGTTTGAGCCCATAAGTATTCATTATGAACATAAACACATTTTATGATACATTTATTAAGGTAAAAAGAGCATCAATGCTGTTGTTAATCCATCAAGGGGCTTATCAGTTAAATTATCTGACGTATAATATGTCCGTGTGTATGGCTTTTACAATTATGGCCATGTATTAAACGCGAATTTGAAAGGAGTAGTTTTTGAGACTGTTATAAAATTTGCAAGTCATAAATATTAATGTTGTCGATTTTAGTGATAAGATTTGATGGAAAAATGATCACTTGTCTGGTGATTTGAGCTGATAAACATAAGACTGACTGCGTGTGTCTTTGGAAACATAAAAGTAATATTTCATTAAAGTGTTGTAATTAAGATCGCCGCGATATCTGCACGACATGTGTTACTAGGAATAGTGGTGATCTTATTTGAAGTAGGAGCGACAACACATTAAGCTAACATACATGTGACTGCCTGACGTCAATGATATTGATGCTGTTAACATTATAAGTATATGCATATGTTTATCCAACACTGTGAATAAAATGTTGATATAGACACAAAGTGTATTAAATATGGTGCTAAATGTTGAAATCGTTTTGTTATTATGGTTTGATATCACGCCTCCAACATGAATGACGCAACGTCATTGGTCCAGGACTGGTCACGCGTTGACCACAATTTTTCCATATTGAGTCACTTAATTATATCGTACCAAAATTGTGTTCCGATTCCGATGACAAATGAAACATTTCCCACACATTGACCAGTATAAACGGATTGTCGACGTGATGTATAGGTTATGGGGTTAGTAGGTGGTCCGATATGGGATATACGGGGTGCAAGAAACAATTTTCGGGCTCGAGTTTCGCTCTCGTCCGATATGGGTTCCATTGCTCCGTATTTCCTATATCGGGTCACCTACTAACCCCGTAACTTATGTTATCTCGCTTCAAATAAATAATGAATCTGAGGCAAATTAATTATATCTAAGATGTTTTACACAAGCTCACACTTGTTGACTTTCAGTTTCTTTTTTCTGTTTGTTTGATTTATCCTACTACAGCTTCTTGCCATAACATTGGACAATTTAAGAGGGGTGATAGAGTCAGTAAATTTCAGGAACGTGCCATAACTCCGGCACGCCATTCCAGCATTTTCCTTTCGCCAAACGATTGGCTTAAAGGCATATGAAAAAGCAATGCTATTAATTTAATTAACGAACTAAGATCAAAGATATGTGATACCTGCTTGTAACACTGTGTGGTCTAACAACACGATCAACGGAGCAATAACTTCCAAAATACATGGCGCCGATTTGCTCCCAGACTGTCATTTATTGCAATTCAAAACCGATCCGTTTCTTATTTTGTTATTAACTACCGTTTAATGCTAAAAGAGATGTGTTTTATTACGGTTTACGATTAAATTGAATAAAAAAGTTACGATGCTTTATTGGCGATAATACACAAATCACTACCAGCAACCTACCAACGCTGCTGATGGAACGTAATAAAATCTGGGAACATCAATCCAACCGATATCTGAGGGATTGTGTGAACATTTTGGATTAATCTACTTTATCTTTCAATCGTATGATATTAATCATATTAATTGATACTAATTCATCTGAACATTATTACGATGGCTGGGTATGCGGGTAAAAGTTATGTTTTATAATATTGAACAAGAAAGTTTTTGGAAAAATGAACTCGAAAGGTTGTTAAATGAGCAGAAATGAACGAAATTATTAATGAGTTAATTAAGAATATAATTAGTATAAAGAAACTAGAGGAACAGGCCAAGAAAAAAGGGACAAGTGTTGGTTTAGTGAGCCCCGTTGTGTGTGTGAATGTGTGTGAAGTATGGGGTGTGTTATGGGCGTCATCACTTCATCATATACAACAAGCCCTGAAAAATACGACAAGTGATGGTTTACGGATTCCTGTTGTTTGCGTGTATGTGTGAAGTATGGGGGGGGGGGGGGGGGGGGTGTGATGGGCGTCATCACCAACAACAAGCCCACCAAAAACGACAAGTGATGGTTTAGAGAGCCCGGTTGAGTGCGTGTATGTGTGAAGTATAGGGGGGGGGGGGTGATGGGCGTCATCACCAACAACAAGCCCACCAAAAACGACAAGTGATGGTTTAGAGAGCCCGGTTGAGTGCGTGTATGTGTGAAGTATATGGGGGGTGATGGGAGTCATCACCAACAACAAGCCCACCAAAAACGACAAGTGATGGTTTAGAGAGCCCGGTTGTGTCCGTGTTTGTGTATGAGATATAGGGGGCAATGGGCATCATCACTAACAACAAGCCCAGAAAAAAGCGACAAGTGATTGTTTAGAGAGCCCGGTTGAGTGCGTGTATGTTTGATGTATATGGGGGTGGGGGTTATGGGCATCATCACTTCATCACCTACAAAAATCCCTGAACAAAGTGACAAGTGATGGTTAAGAAGGCCCGGTTTGTGTGCGTGTATGTGTGTGAAGTATGGGGGTGTGTCAAGGGCGTCATCACTCCACCCATAACTAGTGTGTTTTATTCCTTTATGTTTGATAGAAGTAACAGATTGAACATAAAATAATGAAACTGTAATGCGCACTTGGAATTAAGACACACACTTCATAATACTTGTTTTTAACAAAACCCAATGAAACCCACTTATATACCTTAACAATTGTGGGTGAATTCGACAATAAATGTCACTGTTCCCTTACACTGTTAAGTCAGGAGTTTAAAAACCATATGTCTCGTGTCATGTGATTTCAAAACCTGAAAACAACCATCTATTATCAATGTTAATAAGCCCCAGACTGATGTTTTCTATACCAGTTTTAGACGTTTGCACTCAGGTAATAAGACTTTAATATCCATTATTCTGATTCATAGTTTGATGACTGTTTTGTTACATCAATTTTGTCTATTAATTGTCATTCAGCGCATATTGTTAATTTGTCAAAATCTAATAGTTTACGCTAGACGACTATAAAATTATTGCTCGATTTTAATCCATTTGCTTAAATGAGGGCGGGAGTTAACATTTATTGTTTCTAACTGTTTTACCGTTGAATATGTGTTCATGTTCTTTCTCATTGCAAAAGGCACAATATACATGTGTTTCTAGACAAACCACGAACATGATCGGTGTCTATATACTTGTATGCCTCTTTTTCTTAGTTGCACTTTCCGAATCCAGGATGTACTGAATGCTCAAGTTTAAAATGACACAATAAAGCTTTAACCTTGATATATGCACAAAATGTCAATGAATTTCAATACATTATTACGTCTAAAAACATATTGGGACGTTCAGTTAAAAGTTACGTGGCCACAATTTCCCAATTTAAAAAACACACACCAAAATATCTCTAACATACGTTATTTGTACACAAATCATATGTTGTTTTCTTTTGTTTAATCGCTAAGGTCAAATGAGTTAAACATAATAATGCATTAAAATTCATATGTGTTTTCTGTGCATCGATCACGTGTAAACCTACATTGTGCCCCTTAAAACAATACCTAAAATGTGACATATTAATTCATCAATTTGGAAACAGTTTTATCGATATTATGCAGTTAATATGACATTGTTTATTACGAAGATAATTTGAAGATAAACTGACAGATAAAAATGTGTCAAGCATGATTCAAAGTTATAAAAATATGACAATTAAAGTTGTTTTCATCAGGGAAAAATGCATATTTATCATAAAAGATCCAAATGATTTCCCCCTTTTGATCACTTGGCGATCAATTGAACAATTTCAAAAATGATGAATTACCCACTTCGTCATGACATTAAAACCAATTTTGTCAAGCTATTATATGACAATAAATTATTTCAAAACTGTCTCGCTTTTATATGTACGCTGTACTTGTAATAAACTGTTCATATAGTTAATTTAAAAGTGGTCTATTATGGCTGTCCATTTCAGATGATTAAAGCTATAACTTTTATATTATCTTTATGACTATAGTATTATTTTTCAATATTTGCGTTTAAAAGCCTGTTTTGAGACTAACGAGGTCTGTTACATCTGTGATGCCAATTTCGATAAGGTCCTTTGGGTGATAAAATTACAATATTATTGCCAAATTATGGTTATTAATATTTCAATAAAAACTCATTTCTCGGGCTTTGATGTACTTAATGTTATTTCTTTGTAATGTAGCGTTAAATTCACTGTCTAGCAAAGTAAAGCAATTTTATTTCTAGCATTCAATGTCTATCATTTTGTTTTTGTCCATTATTGAAATATTTTCTTACATTGGCTGATGCGTCTTTTTATGAGCCATCCAATACTCTTCAAATAAATATTTATATTAAAAAGAACATTTAGCTGAAATAAGAAATAAAATAATGTCACTCATTTTCAGGCTTTTTATGAGCACTCATATTCATATGAACGTGTGGCAATTCGTATATTGATACCAACTAGATTATGGGAAATTTTCCATCCGTTTAATGTCAGGTTTCTCCTATTATGCAGTTTTCTGAATTTCTGAGGGTGTACTTTGGCAAAAAGACAACGACTGCATTCTTTTAACACAGTAGTTGTTGTAAATGAATACAACTTGTTTGTAACATTCATTGTGAATGTTTGTGCTGAAAAACACATAATGGCTTTAAATGCAACATCAGAGTGCATGTCCTTATGATGTGAAGTGTAATAGTTATCATTCTCAAAACAGAAATCAAAATGGCGGTAGTAAAGGATCACTTGATTGAATGTTGCACAGAATAGAAGTAATCGATTATATGTATCAAATATCTCTCCACTTCGACTTTATTACCCCATAAATCGCCAAATACAATTAGCTATAGACCCAACATTGACATCTCATACGCTGTGGCCATATGCTAAGCCGGGCCAAACATATTTGCAACAAAGTAATCTCGCTTGATATACGACCCTGAGAGACTTCCAGTCAATTTATTGCTATATTTCAATTTACTCGAAACAGGACATTAATATATTGTAGTGAAAATCATTGCCGTATTCCGTGTGAGCCTAATCTATTTTGCATTCAATGTATTTCATCTGTGGCTCATAATTTCTCTGAGAAATCCTATTGTTAGACTTCTGGAGTCTGGTAGTCGCTTCGATAGCCTGTTTATCCGCCATATATCACTGAAACAAGACCTTTTCGATCAAGACTTTTGGACAGCGACGTCAAATTTATTTGTTTCAATGATTTACGGCGATACCGACGTTTAACTATGTTTACCGTGGTTCATTAAAATATTTTGGAAGGAAGGTATAAATTACGTCATTTGTACTTGTCAGAAAGGTTCCTAACTCACAGAGCGCGGTCCTTAGCTAGACAGACGTTATAAATCATCAGGAAAAAACACTGCCAACTTCGTTTGATTAAAGCTGTAAAATTTCATTTTCTTGATGCAAAGCAGGCAAAAATAATGGTTTTTAGAAACAAAATAGTGGCTTCCACGATTCAAAACGCCTTATCACGCCGATTCTTGTCAAAAATGATAAGCGTCAATTCGAATCGGCCTGAAAGGGATGTAGCAATAACACACGCCATATTTCACGGCTGAAAATTGAATCTATGAAACAGAAGGCATGATTAATGACTTCCGATAGTTTATTTTCCATACATAATACGTTTGTATACCAACAATATGATTGAATGATACAAGATAATAGACAAAACCTTTCTATGAGGAAGACTGGCTAGTATTTTCCACACGATCATCGAATAAGCAAATGTACACAAATTAACAGCCTCCAAATAAAGAAATAATATGATAATACTTGCCATCCATGAATGCCTTACCAAAGGCGAATTGCCCTATCAAAAATAACACTAGCATAGGTAACACTTTACACAGAAAACGGATTCGAAAAGCTTCACAATTATAAGACATCTGCTTATTTTCTTAAAGTGACACTCTTATTAAAGATCAATACATACACATGTATAACAAACACAAATTTCGAGTGATATACCTTGAACTTCTTACTAAATAATGCAATTATGGAAGATATTAACTACTGATAACAAGATTGTAACCATGTATTTAATAGCTGAAAGCGCAAAACTATTAAATGATTGGTGAGTGCTATAAGATTTACGGTTATCAGCAATCGTCTCACAAGCTAGAACAACTGTGTTTTCTGCACCTTCTTTCAAGTTACGGTATCCTTTATAAGAACCATTAAGTATTCATCCTTTTCGGTAAATGAAAACAATTGTTTTAATTGTGGAACATCTTATCTGGGAGTAGGAGTGCATCTTAAAAGAAATGTGTACCACCAGAGCGCCAGCAGTTCTGTTGAATCAAATGTGATGTTAAAGCGTCGTTAACACACTATGGCAGTTGCATTGGAAGCTTGAGTCACGCCAGCTTAAGGTTTGACGGATGGAAACAAAAAGGTTCTATATGCTTCTTTATTCAATGCCACCACTGTTCGCTGTTGTTCTCTGAATTTTGTAGGTCACAGTGTCCATCCAAGTGTGGGACAGACACAAAACTACATCCAATGTTATTACAACTGAATGATGAACAGTAAAATATATTTAAATGACGGGTGCAGATAAGGTTGAATTAAGCCATTTTCGTGGAGCACTGAACAGTTAAACGTCGACTCTACGAAAACATCAAAGGGTCATATTAGAGCCATTTAGTAACAATAAATCTCATTAATGACAGTGTAAAAGTTAAAGAACCCTAATTGAATTGAACAGGCGAATACAATGCGAAGACGCGATGGCTATCTCTACGTGCCCCACAATAATTTGTACACAATCCTTTGCCGGCCTCTGATTATAGGGCTTGCAAAGACCACCTCCGAAAATGCATACCCGTTTACAAAGATGGGATCTACCCTGTTATTAACTTATGACCTCTAAACAAGCTTCGTGACCTCTGCTCAAGCATACTCATACATTCTAACTAAAGTAGGTCCATGTTTTTGACAATTCTTTTTCTGTTTTGAAATTGTGAAACTGCAAAACGCAGTCGTAGTTAAACCATGTTCGTAAAACATTTCTTAGTGACATTTAACGTGTCGTAGTGTCACTCGTTCAATTGGTAACTACAACATGTACACTATCGTAAATATATACTTAAACCAAATATTCTGAAACCTAGCAACGACTGATATAATATAATATGTAGTATTACATGTAAAAATTATACTTTTGAAAGACTTTCAAAATCAAATTATTTCAGCTGTTTTTATTTTCCTCAATTTTAGAAAGAAATAACACTCAGGGCACTATTTTCTATTACTGATTTGCCAACAAAGCAAGCCTCTGAATAGCACAAAAGAACGATTTCAAAAGGTGTTACCTTACAATCGTTAAATATTTACAAGACAGCTACATTACTCACAAAGTGCTTGGTGCATAAAAACAATAAACAACCTGGGCATTTGTTACACAATATTGTTACTAAATCATGCGTACTTCATAATTATAAAAGTGAAGTCTTTGTTATGCTAATAGACGTCCAAATAAATTGTACCGGGTTGCAATTTACAATGACCCGCATTATATCAAGAGAAATAAGAGGGCAGGAATGAGATGAGATT
Organism: Mya arenaria; assembly: GCF_026914265.1. NCBI lineage: Eukaryota > Metazoa > Mollusca > Bivalvia > Myida > Myidae > Mya > Mya arenaria. Next base: position 5,200,395 of record NC_069123.1, on the reverse strand, counting down.
CAGTGATTTATGTAAAGCATTTGATGCCACCTGCCGTATAAGTCGTGATGAATCTGCGTGCACTTTGTCAACACGGGGCTGCTGTTTCAACACCACAAATGAACCGCAGAGTGCAGCCTATCGTTTATTACAAACACGGCTGTCATTCTCAGTATGAAATATGTGCAAGGCTAGGCATCCGACAAGGTTAATGTCTTGGGCCACACTTCTGTCCCATTCTTTTGGCTGAATTTGAAGATCTACGATAGAAGTGCATGCTATGATTTTGACACAGGCCTCCTTGCATATGCTGCTTTTGATGTTTTAATGTGCTAATGCGGTCCAAAACAAAAGAAAATCATTTTAGACCCCTTTAGCTCAACGGTAATTAAAGTATCACTGGCAACGTTTTGTTACTTTACAAAGAAACAAACATAACACAAACAATAATGTATTGATTAAATAACAGACGTCTTTTCTGTTCATGACAGAAACTGTAAACCATTCATGTTATAACATAATAATACTACCTAAACCCGTGACATCAAAGAACCTAGAAGCAAGACACACTTCCAAACAAAAGTGTCTTGAAGCGATTGAATCATGAAGAACGGCACACTATTAAATATGTACCAAATCTACAGAACTGTTTCAGCGACTCTGAAAGCTCGAAAAGTAGCAGGTGGAGCTTGTTTCCTGAAAGAAATCTGCAAAATCTACAACAGCAATCAAGTCAGCGCCATGATTTATAGTGACATAACAGTGCTGTGGCTTATCTACAGTTTGTTCAATTAAAGGGTTTCGTGGGGGTCGCGATGAAAGGGCGAGTGACGGCTCGTCTGTGGGGAGATAAGGGGTGTCTTCTAATGAGGGACAGGAAGCCAGAGATTCACGAGCCGACATTGAGCAACGTGCGCTGCCAACTCATTCGTCAGAGTGCATCGTTTATCATGCTTAATGCCTCCGCATCGAGAATAACTCAGCAGCGTTCTTACAAGATTTGTTCAAATGCTCGCAAAATGTCCTTGAAAAAGATTGGACAAAGACTTGTAGAAGGACCATTGACAGTTTCGTCGTAAACAAAATGTTTTATTTCCGTACTTAAAATAAACTCGTTTCAATTCGATCTGAAACGTCATCTTTGTTGTAGTTTTGGGAAATTCAATTTCGAACGATACATTTTTATTCAATTTGCTTTAGAATGTTACTATTCATGGCCCAAATAAACGAAATAAAGAACGCAACCGCTTTAGGCAAACATAGTGCTTAGCCTAGTCAAGAGAAAGCGGAAGCAGATATACCTGAGAAACTAGATATAAAGCAAACATCTGAAGGTGAACTGATTGGCACCGATAACATAAATATACAAGAAAGTTTGAATACAAATTGTTTTGGACGATTTACGAGAAAACCTGTCGAGATAGTCACACAAGGTTGATAGCAGCGGACATTTGTAAGCATGTGATATCTCAGAATGAAAGATCCTGTCATGCGCAGTTATCTGCCTCCTTTCAGACTGGCAAACGTCGGGAAAAACATCAAGCAGATAGGAAAAAAAACGAGCGAAATGGCAATACAGTGAGATTAGTGATGATGGAAGCCCGTTGTTTGTCAGAAAACGGATGCCATTTATCATCAACCGGCGTATATATCACCTCAATTAGGGTGTCACCGAAGACAGATGGGAATAATAACAGAGTGTTCCAGGTCGGATCACGGTTCTCTGTGCCCGTAGAGCCCGAATATTCGGTGATTGTGATGAATGTGTCCTAGAGCATCTTCTGTCTCCCCGCGCCATTCCTGACGTGGCGCGCTTCATTTATGTGTCCCGAACTTGATCGAGTAGTGCACAGGGACACGCTTGTTTGTTAGATTGTTATCTCAAATACGCCACAAATGCCACAAATAATGAAACACCTTCCGTTTTTGAAATATTAGACGGACGAACCTTATACTTCATGTGATCATGATTGGAAATGTACATGTGTATTCAATTAGTCATATAATACAAATGGAGATATTTTTAAACCCCTAAGGCATTAACTTGCATAAATGTTTCTCACTGAGTGAAATAACAAACAGTGATAATGCCAGCTAGGCATTAACTTGTATTAGCTATAAGAGTATACTTGTATAAATATCACTAAGACATAAAACCGAGGACAAGAACATAGCAAATCAGCAAGTTAATATGTTGGTATGTGTTGATTGTATAATTTGGAATTCAGGGAGTAATAGTGCATTGCCATCGGATCTAATTTCTGAGCACAAATTACAGCCCGATAATCTACATGCTCATCACCCGCATACTTTACTACTCTTTAACAGTTTTTGTTCTCCGGTAAATCTAATTTAAAATCTTGAACTTGTTGCTTTTGAAATTAGCTGTGACTCTGTTTCCTTGTTTTCACACTACTGATAGGAATAACGTATTGTTCTGTGTCCTCTTAAAATATTTTTTCCGGGCCCCATGTGCGTAGTAAAACCAGTTTCACAAATTTAGATGCTTCTGTCAATTATATTTAACCGTTTCATTCGTTCACGTATATCAATTCGGGTTTATTTCCAGCACATGTTCGTTTTAAATTAACAGATGACACTGGCTTATTGGGATCAGTAATTTAAGTTCGTAGCGAATTGTCCATGCGTCATCTTTGGTAGTGTTATTTCATTCCCGTAGAAAGTCAGCATCAATTTTCGTCTCCCTCTTTGTCGACAAAACCAACTCATATTGAAAGCAGCCATGTGCTTAGCACTAAAATTTTTAGATGGGGTCGACCCGTCTCACTCCTCCGATAAGTGTTTCAAATTTTTATGTCCATATACGAGAAACAATATGAAAACAATGCACTTAAAGGGACTAGACACCAGATGATACCATTGCAAGAAAAACAAGGAAAATTGTCAAACACTTACATAAATTTGATATCGTTGAATACAACGCATTGAATCTTGCTTACTGATGTATCACATCGCTTACAACACATGTTTCTTTCGCAGTTTTTGCATATTTTTCCAATGCTAAGTTTACTGGGTTTGTCTACCACGTTTTAAATCCCAGTAAATTTATAAATAGCGTCGGTAAATGTATCTGTACCAATCACAGGACTTCACAGGCTAAATATTCACACTGGGTGTGCGCTATTTTTAAACGGTTAAACTCCGCTGAGGCAGCGTTAAAATACTATTCTAATCATGGAAAATAATGTATTATCAGCCACATACTAGCTCGAATTGATAGCTTCAGCCATGTTTTGAGGAAATACTGTATTTGCCGATTTACTGTATTCTGCCGTGTTTCGGACCATCTGGTGTCTAGTCACTTTAAATGTACTATTTAAGACTAAAATGGCTAAATATACTCATTAAAGTCATGTATTATTAGTATTCTTTGGTAAAGAGGCGTACTTTTGTAGTTGCGCCCCCACTAAACCGCCCCTGCTTATTACACCTGGTGTCACACGCTCGCCTGCAAGCATAAAACAGAATTAAATGTGACTCAAATGACTCGCAAACTGTACCATTCACTGATTTCACCAAAACTGAGCGACATCAATTTTTAGACATTTATGGTACCGTTTTTTTTAAAGTTGAGAGTATGATTATTTGATAACCTAAGTGACACTTATTCGAAAAAATATAGATTCATTTTAGTTCAAAGCTGTTGTATTGAAAAGCAGGTGTATAACTTCAAAGACATGTGCCAAAAAACGAGCAATAAGATATTTAAAAGCACGTGAAAAGGCGTACTTTATTATAATAAATGTTATGAACATTCTGGATGAATAATGTGTATCTAAACATAAAATATCATTCATAATTTAAATAAATCAATCAATAAATAAAAGGTGCATTCAAAAACTTCAAACTACGACAGTCTAAATGCATATAAATATATTCTTGTCACGTCTCTCTTCCTCTCTCATTATGTATAGTATAAATCATAATTTATATAAATGAAAGGCATGTGCTAACGCTATAGTGTATATATCATGTATACATAAAAAATTGACACGAAATAAGACCCCTTTTTGTTGACATGTGTTTGCGTTCTGGAAGGAATTCAATTGTGCTAGCCAATGAGGTTGTCATGAATGTGACAGTATGCTATATATTATAGAACACGAATACATGTAAAATTGACACGAGATAAGGATTACTTTAAGATGGACAAAGGTTTAAGAGTTGACATTTTTTTTCTGGAAGGAATTAATTTGTGCTCTAGAGCATGTGCTGAAACCTGGCCTGATTTTATACATAATGAGAGTTCAAGCACTGAATATATTGGAACACAATGATAGATCAATAGTTAGAAATGTAACTGTATGTATAATGTAATGGGGTTTTTTCTGAGTTGTATTTAATATATTCTGTATAAAATCTGGCCAGCCCTGGCAAAACAGGTAAAATTGACACGTGATAAGGCCTACTTTAAGATGGACATAGGTATAAGAGCTGGCACGTGTTTGCTTTCTGGAAGGAATTCAATTATGCTAGCCATGAGGTGGTCATGAATGTGGCGGTGCGCGATATATGAGACCTCCTGACAAATTATCCGGTCATAAGTGGTAATAACACGAAGCGAACGCGACAATTACGAATGGATGCTAGCCCCCATACAGCAAGTCATCAATCAAGCATCTAGAGGATGTGTCGCCATTGTTATTTGCGACAGTTTATGGCAGCAGACGACATGTTTTATGCCCGTTGTAATTCTAATTATGTGTGGTAGAACTCTGTTTTATGTGACAAGCCAGAGAGAAAGGTCGCATTGTGTCTGTCTCTTTGTGATGCAAGTTTTGTTTTCGGTGGAAGATTTGAGTAAAACAATGGAAACTGCAGAAACAATCCCAGTAGGGCCAAAACGAAAATGGTTTTGGTTAGGGTTACCTCCTTTTAAACAAACAGACAGAGTATGTAGGCTTTTTTATTAGGTTTTAACATGTATGTTAAAACGTTATCGTCATCATTTGAGAATGGTGTTAAAGTTATCTTCTATATAAAGCTTTAAAGGATTCAAACTACATTTTAAAACACACACTTAAATTGTCATATTTATTTTTACCAACTGACTTTAAAAACGGTGGGGCTGGCGTCTATTTCGTAGGTAGAGTCGGGTAACATGAACCAAATGTTGTTGTTTTTTAGGCTTAGAAAATTCAGCCAAGATCGTTTGTATAGATAGGCAAAGCGATCAATGCCAGACACACAAACGTCACAAGACAATAAAATAAACAACACAAATACTAGTAATGTTTGTATTGATCACAAAATTAAAACATAGTTTGATCACATGTACACAGACTACGACATATTTCTAACTATTGAAATCCTATGATGTGTGCGTCATTTGACCTTTCGATGATGTCGATTGTTATAACCAGGGACATTTCGGTCCAAATGGGTAAACTCCTACGTCACAGGGGCGTAGCTAGCCCTCCATTTATGTGGATTTATAATTGTGGTAGGGTTGTCCGGGGGCATTCTCCCTCTGAAATTTTTGAAAACCATGTTGCAATCTGGTACATTCTGGGCGTTCTGAGGTGCTTTATTTAGTACTGGAAACTGGACAGTTTTAGGATCATGTAGTTAAGTAGGCATACTGCAACTTTGGCTGAGTGTTTTTATTTGTATTTTATCAGGACTCAGCTGCGTACTCGCGTATAGGCAGCTACGCGCCTGTACGACTGTAGACTAATGTTTTCGATTTAAGTATGAAAATGTTGAAATTACCATATTGGCATATATAATAAGCTAGAATGCTTTCAGACTAAGAAGCAACATTGAAAAGGCACCATTTATGCAACATTCTTGCAGTACAGCGGGGGAAGGGGGGATTTTAAGTTGTTGTATTTTTTACTTCTTACACCATGCTCCATTAGGAATAAACGCCAATCCACGTGTAGGTGTTGAGAATTGAGGGTAAAATCCATTAACAAACATATAGCAGTTGTCAATATCTCTCACAAGATGAAAATGCTACGAGTTTATGGTGGTAATTAAAATAACGTCAATCTTTCGTTTTCTGCTACACCGTTAATGACGATTTACAATTTTGAAAATTACATCAAAGAATCTGTAAATTTGTTTCCTAAGAGCCACTTGAGTTTTATCATGCATTATGCTTGTATTCCTTCTAATGTTGATGGATTTTCCGATGTTCTGAACACTTCATACGGACTGAAGACCATCTTAAGAAGCACTGTGGGATAAATGTGTTGAACATGTGCACATTTTTTCGCCTGTTCACCTCTTCACCAGTATGTGTGGAAAATAACGACCAAGGTCTTGCACATCTCACGCTATGAGATCCAAACAGGGGAGATAATATCTGAGTAAAGCGCATAAAATAAGTATTTCTGATATATTGTGATGTTCTCCGTAAGTTGAGCATTTATATAGAGGATAATTGTATATTATTGTAAGATCGTAATATATTTCACCGAGTAAGCACCAAAAACGTATTTTCTCTAGTGTCCACGGGGTTAACTATTATTTGCGATCAAACATTAAAACAAAAAATTCTTCATTTAATTATATCAATAAAAATTGATATAAAATGACATTCAACTACTGTTGTTGTTTTCAGAAAAGCGCGCCAAGCTGTATGCGAACTTTACGGCCTTTATTGACCTTTTTAGTATTTGTGTCCCATCCCTGCATGCGCAAACGTTTGATTTGAGCGCGAGAACGGGCTAAAATTTTAAAACGGTAAAAAAAAATATCAAGGTGATATTTTCACTGTTTCAGACTATGAAATTTTAGTTTAATTTCACTGATTTCTCTATAAGCCACCTGAAAGCATATAATAAACACTGTGACTTTAGGATGGCAACATATATTTTAGCACTGTTAATGTTAATTGTTTAACTTTGTGAACAAGAACATTATTTTATAAAGTGTACTCCAAAAGCTCAAAATACAGCTTGTATGACATGTATTATAACACATCTTATTCAGAAGGTGTTAATGAACTTTTGTAAATATCTGCATACATTGTAGATAATTTATTTTCATGCAAACGGCAGTATAACCAACATTAAACTCATATAGATCATTCACGCTAGGCGTATTCACAATCATGCAAGTTATTATGGCGATAATATTCATAATCACGAATATTATTATAATAGCGTTACTGTATTAAATCCGATAGATACAGCGTACTAAGGGGGTAATGCCGTTCCAACGCGGAATGTTATCGTATCTTATTGCCTGTATACTAAGTTATTCATATTCACGATTTGAATCAGATATGGACAGATATGTCTACGCAGATCTATATATCACTTCTAGGCTGTTGATTCACATTATTTATTTTATATTATCCATGCATGATGCAAGACGCCTCAAGAATGAGGTTTGTATATAAAGAGATGATATATCTTCGGGGCTCCCGTGGTAAAGGTGTCTTTTTACTTGGGAGTCATGTTAGAGTTGTTGTAATGGTTGCGCTGAGCCTCGCTTTGTGTTTCTGTCATTTAGGATGAGTTAAGGTCATCTCATTTCGAAATTCCATAAATAATCTATTGAAAGAAAGAAATCCAAAGAATCGTCACCTGAGCTAGTCGGAGAGCATACATTTGGTAAACCTGTTCCCTTATATTGACAGGGAACCTAGATAAAAGAACTTTGATATACATAATTAACTGCCCCCTCTGTGGAAATCCCACGGGAATATTCCAGTAGCGGGTATCAGGGGCGGATCCAGTTTTTGGTGATAGAGGGGGCGTAACTTAGGGACGTAAACTTTTGCCCTGCGCCTCAGATTTGAAATACATGTGGTTAAAAGTGCCGTCCCCCCCCCCACCCCGAAACTACTAGTAGGTATACATTTGCACATGCTACTGGTGTGATGTACATTAAAGGGACTAGACACAAGATGATACCATTGCAAGTAAAAAGTAAATTCTCAAAAACTTACATCAAATTGATATTGTTGTGTACAACGCGTTGAATCTTTCTGATGTATCACAACATTGCTTACGAAACATGTATCTTTCGCAGTTTTTGCATATTTTTTCAAAGAGAATTTACTGGGTTTTTCTACCATGTTAATCCCAATAAATTTAAAAAAAACGTCGGTGTATGTATCTAATTACGTGACCTTCACATGCTTAATATACACATACACTATAAACTGGGAAACCAGTATGCGCTATTTTGTAACGGGTAAACTCAGCTGAGACAGTGTTGAGATATTATTTTAACCGTGTAAAATAATGTTTTACCGGCCACTTACTAGCTCGTATTAATAATTCTAGGCCTGATTTGAACAAATACTGTATTTGCCGATTTTGGAACCATTTGGTGTATAGTCCCTTTAAAGACAAACTTGATAGAGTTTCCTATCTATTTATTTATTATGTTGTGTAAATGTTTCATCATGTAATAAGATATGATTATATCAAATTCGTTAAAGACGATTCTGGAATATTGTATTTTCTGTGTTCTTAGTGTTGTTGTTTTTGACTTACCATTAGTTAATTTAGAAATGCATTGCGTCATAAGCGGTTCGTTTCAATTAAGGGTTTTAGTCGAAAATTCATTAATATAAATAAAGTTGTATAAACGTTACCAAAAACAACTTATTGATATTGTTTTCATTTTCATAACTATGTGTTCATTATTAACACTAGTTAAATAGTCAATTCACAATGAACACCTAAAGATGAAAAATAATTATTGTAAAGGAAAAAAAGTTGTTAAAGCAAAAAATCGAAAACTACGAAATTGGGACAATTTGATTTACGACAAAAAACAACCAAAATCTTCATTAAAATGGCCCCAGTGTCTTTAAGTTACATATTCATTTTAAACAAAAATTGTGATCATGAGATCATGTCAAATAGATATATCACCGTCGTAGTAAACTACATCATTTGTTTTCAGATATGGTAATTTTAGCAGCTATAGATGGTATCGTGTAAAGCTTGGTGTCGTTTAAAGCCCGAGGTCGTGACCTTGATCTTGGATTCAAAGGTCGGAGATAACTCAATGACAGATGATCGTTATGTCTCACTAGCTGCACGCGATCAGATAATTTTCCAAATTAAGGTTGTAAAAGGCCTTAACAAGCATTCGGAACACCTCGGCCATTTTTCATCGAAAACAACTTCGGATAAAAATGTCAGAATTCTTTGCATTAAACTACACTGCATGTAGATCGTGTAGTAAGTTAAACTTAAGTTTGATATGACTCGAACACACCTTACTGGCAAACAATTAAAACTTAGTAATACAAAATTAAAACACTACAATTAATTTATACTATTATTTACAATTTAACGAACTTACTTCTACTGGAAAAAAGCCGAGGTGATTCGAATGGCCTAAAGCATGCTTCTCAGTATAATCAATTCAAGTAAATGTTTTATAACCAAAATGCGTTTTTGTACAAAGAACTTTATCATAATACATAGCGAATTCTATACAAACTGATATTGTCAAAATAGCATCGTTTTCCCCTTAATGATGCACTCTTACTCCCAAATAAGATTTACCACAATTAATAATATTGTTTCAATATTCCAAAAAGGATGAATAAATGAAGAAAACAATGGTTCTTATGAAGGATACCGAGATTAATTTGAAAGATATGAGCATAAACAATGTATATCTACCTTATGAGACAATAGTGGACCACAGTAAATCTTTTAGCATTCATCAATCATTTAATATTTCTGCGCTTTCTTCAGTTAAATACACGGTTGCAATCTTGTTTATCAGTAATAAATATTTTCCATATATGCATTATTTTGTAAGTAGTTAAAGGGGTATCAGTGAACATTGATGTTTGTTATACATGTGTATGTATTGTTTTTTAATAAGAGTGTCACTTTAAATGCTAATTTGACAATATCAATTAGAATAACATTCGTTCTGTATACAGTTTTATTAATCAACAATAATGCTATAAAATGGTATAAGTATACATTCATTCAGCGAAAAGGCTTAATTTTAACGCTGGGCTATTATAATTCCAACATTTTAATAAGTGCTTTGTAAATATTCCCAAGATACTATACGGATCATATGAGAATATAATTGGACGAATATTTAGGAGAATTCTTTGCACTTAATGAAAAATCGGATGAAATATGGCTATATACTCGAACTATGCCTTCTATCGATGGCTTAATAAATTAACTCCACTATTAAAATTAAAGTGGTCTCGCATAATTCAAAGATTTACGAAAACTACTGATTTAATTAACAGTATGATATACAATTCTCATTGTTTAGTGCTTCTTATGCTGTGGGTTTTCTTACTGCATAAGTCACACCTTAAATTACACCGGCAAAAACACATTTTGTACGAGCATAAAAAGAATAAAACTGGCAGTTTATCTGCAATCATTGAATAGCAGTGATTTACGGCCTGCTCTAAGCTAAATACACCAACTTCAGAGTTCAATTTTTTACACATTAAATTTATGGGCGCAATATTATTGCAAGTTGTCTGGTAGAAACGATTTCTGTTGTACAAAGAAAATACATCACACTCATAATACACCAATAATTTTGGCAGGTCTAATTGAATTTATAAATCTCATATTTTATACGAATCTATCAGCGGTTTTCAAAGTGGTTGAGCTGCAGAATTAAATGGAATTTTATAAGAATTTAAATTGCTTGACTTAACTTGATTTATATTACAAAAACAGAAATATTGTAAAGAATTAACTTAGATGAGTGTTAAAAAGGAGAAATGAAAGCAATGAATAAAGAAATACACGAAGGAGTAATAACTCGTACCAAAATTAATCATATTAATCTAAAATAAAATAAAAGAACTTTATACTGGGAGTTTGATGGTTTTTAATAAATTATCAACACATATTAACGAACAAAAGGTAACATGACATTTCCAACTACAACAACAATATGTACTTTACTGAATCATTAACACTGAATAAAATCACAAAATACTCTGAAACAAAACCTCAAAATCATAGCCTTTGTTGGTGATTTTCCTTCCTTTGTATAAAAATGTGTACTACAACGATTGAAAACATTTACTTAAAATTTAAAAGCAATTTACAGTGATTTAGGACTTTCAATTAACAGTATTATTTCCGTATTTCGACAAAACTATAGCATTAATTAATCAATCTTAATGTCATTGGTGCAAAACCAATACATTTATCATGTCAGTTTTTAGAATACATCGTCAATACGTCAAATAATGTTCATACTCACTCATCTATCAGTATTCTAATTTAATTACTTAAGTTTATAACGTTTTTAGAGTCCAAACGCAGACTTGAAATTACACAAATAGCACTATAAAACACTTCAGTCATAAGATTGAAGATAATATTTTTTGAAGATAATGTTGATTGTTTATTATCTTTTCATCAAGTCTAGTCATGGAACAGCAGCCGCCCCTATTCGCTGTCCATAAAGGGAATACGGCGAATAGTAGGGACTAAGGCTTGAAAGGCCCTGGCCTGGTTGAAGACCGGAAGGGACGCTTGGAAGAGGGGACTTGTAGGGATGATATCTACTTCCGTTTAGCATATTTCCCAATGGGCTTGGAATTGTGGGATACGCTCGACGTAGGGAGTTCGGGCTGAGTCCACCGTGAGCCGGAAGTGGCGTCGGTGGGAATCCCGGAAGTCCCAATGGAGGCGGCAGTCCCAGGGCGGCGTAGCTCGCCAATGATGATGCCGCTTCTGAGCTAGATGTATGTGTACGGAGATGCTGCAGTAGTTCCTCTGATGTGGAATATCGTTTTCCACAGTAGTCCGTTCCTGAAACCCAGTTGCACACATAAGGCATCCCTTGACTATGCATCGCAGCCGAGCTTCCCAACAAACTGTGGGCATACAATGAAGATGAGAGCCCGGGGTAGGAGGAAAGGCCGGGTGGTAATGAAGGCAATGAGCTAGCGAGAGAATACTGTGGCATCATTGACAGAGATGAAGCCCCGGCCATGCCTAGGGCGCTCAAACTCTGAAGGGATTTCTCATGAGCACATTGTGAACATCCTGGTGATGTACATGTTGAACTGATGTGACTATTTTGGATTGTTAATTGGCAGTTTGTACAATAAGGGTCTCTGCACACGGGTACCAGAGTGGTTGCCCCAGATGGCGTCCTTACACGGGCGTATGACACATATGGAGAAAGTCCAGGGGATAAACCGGATTTGGAGAGCGCAGCATTCTGTGCTGCGAGAGCAGCGGCTGCGGAAGCACTGAAATTGTATCCGGAATGAGCGGCCGCCAAAGATGAGGCGTAAGCTGAACTAACTGACGAAGGATCTAATCCAAGACCATGTCCATATAAAGAAAGTCCAGGATGTGGTAAACCTGAGCCAAACCCGTTCAAACCGGGATGCAAATGTCCAGGATATTTGCTTGCTACAGACACGTGATCTGGACTAGATCGGCTGGTATGCTTTCCTCCATCTGAGGAGCCATTGTCCCTGCTCCTATTGCGTTCCCTCTCCCTTTCCCTTTCCCGGTCTGAATCACCCCTGTCTCTGTCACTTGACACACTATTTGTGGAGCGAACACTGCCACTTGAAGTGTGGCCACTATTTGCACCAGTGGACGCAACTGGTCGCGAGACTGCTGCTGTGACAGTAACAGTCTCGCTAGATTTCTCTGATGAACTAGATGGCACTGGACTAGACTTCCTGCTGGGTGTACTGGATATGGGTACAAGTGGAGGGATTTCTTTAGGGGCTGCCGCCTTAAGCCCGGATTTTTTTGATGACTCGCGTCCTGACTCATTGCCGCTGTCATTACCAGGACTTTTACGGTTTTCACTAGACTTGGCCTTGTCTGTGGATGCCTTGTCACTGTCCTTGCTTTCCTTTTCTAAGGGTGGAATAATTGATTTTGACGGTGAAGGGTCTTTGCCAATACTGCTGCATGTTTGGGCAAGAAGTGCTAGGGGACTTTTCTTCGCGTCCAACTGTAAATACAAATACGACACATGTTTATAATTTCAGAAGTTTAATAACTATACCTTATTCCAATCTTGCTTTGATACAGTATCACAACATAATGTTAGTTCCATTCCATATTCATATGCTAAGATCACCCGAAACAATACCATATGTGTATTAAACAGATAACAGTTCGTGGGGTATAATTGTGTAATTGGACTAATAAGTAATTAAAAAAAAACAAGAGCACAGTAGTATAGAATATGAATCCCTGTCTAGCACAAGAATGCGCTGCGCAAATCACTAGACAAGTCTGAAGACCTGGACAAAAATCACCACAGCAACTAATGTTTACAAATGTGAGATTTGCATTTAATCAGTTGATTCTCGAGGAAACATATTTGATCGCTAATTCACCGGGCAATTCTGTCAACGTAGAGAATGGCGAACAAGCAGTGGACCGATCAATCATTGCTTCTGGTGATTACCCTATTGACAAGAGGACATCGATAACACTTCCATTGCCGACTCATTCACAAATTAGCAGAATTACAAGGATTGCAACTGGCATTGAGTGAAATAGATCCATTTCCATAGTGACAAATAGGTTTCATTTCATGTTGTAGCTCGCACAAACCGTAAAAGGTCAAATGCGAGTAGCATGTAGTCCCGAACTATGTTTAAAATTTACTTTTCAAGATTTAATCGATTAAGATATAAAATCTGTACATTAAGTGTCATTTCGGATAATCAAGTACAGTCATTTTAAACGTGCCTAGATACTTCCTGTTTAACTTGGAACGTTGAATTCAATGGACAAGAATTAATATTAAGGAAGCATGAGTTTTACTAGGTTTTGAAATACTGTATTTTATCACAATCTTTGTGTAATTGAAATGTTCATAAACAGTATAATTTATAGTTGTTTCAGTTAGTGATACTGCAGCATGTATTTGTCTGTTGATTCAAAGTAACTTGAAATTAGTTAAAATTTTCAAATCATTTAAAAGTCTTACCGTTGTTGGAAGGGGCTGCAAATAGTCCGGGTGTAGATATTGTGCCACATTAGGCGCAAGCATGCTCGACATGGACGTCATGTTAATCGGGGTATCTCCGCTCTTTGACTCGTTCATCGTGACGTCAATGATATAGTCTCTTGAATATCCAGTAATAATTCACACAAAAACACTAAATGTTTATCAAATCCATAAAGTAACTGTGATGTTCATAATAATGAATAATAAAACCATGAAATCCAGTTAATTACTATATCTCCAAAAACTTAAGACGTCTGTGTGGCTTTTCTCGTAATATCCGCAAACGTTTTTGCTCTGCTATCGTTAGACGCTCCTTGGCTTACACTGAAATCAACAGCACACTGCTCGCCTGTCAATCATTCTCACAACTAAAAAGCACTCATTTATCTGTGTAACAAACTTTACCGCCCAGCTCGCAAGTCGGAACAATACTAGCGACAAACGCTTGAAATCTATAACCTGATAAACACTGCACCTCATCGGCCAATAGTGAGGCGTACTCAGCTGTCAAATCAACAGACTCGAGACTAGACTCCGCCTTCCTGTCAGATAAAATTAATGACGCCAATGATTGATAACAAAGCCAGGCGCCTCCACCAATGAGGAATAAAGACAGTAATTGCTTTGGCAAAAGGCCAGGGGCATTCGTATGGTTTCAATCTATCATGATGATATGCTTTCTGACTTGACTGTTTTATGTCACTCAATGTTGTTAATGTATACACCCCAAAGGCTAAAGCAACACAGTGAATATACGCATATAGGATGTTTTGACAAACTAAAACATTACATTCAAATTAATATCTGCCCATCAGAAACTATTCTACTATCGACGGCAATCCTTTTTTCCAAATGATTACCTACGAAGGTGCTTAAAACACCGTTTACATTCCTTGAAATTGATGACGATGCCTTAGGAAGTAAACCAAAGTCCAGTAACATGAAATTGATGGATGTTTCACCTGTTCATCACATCATGGCGATCAGTCGTGGCGGCACATTAAGTGAGATCATATAAATCAATCTGTCGGTACAACAAGCCCCTGATAAGCACGGATGATTGACAGATTGAGTGCTGACCTGTCGAACAAGCCAGTGTATACAATAAAGTTAGAACTAAACAAATCGGGTATTGTGTATTTACTGATATGCCAATAAAATTTGAAGTTAAAGCTCGTTGGTATAAAATTATTAAGATAACGCTCGAGATATCTCAGCATTTATTGATACAATCTAACACATTTGGAAAACCAGCCCGTACATGAATGCTCAATCATGTCGAAGTTGTTTTTTCATCGGCTAATGAAAAGACAGTTGGAGTAATGGGACTTGAAATATCATTTTCTTTGTAGTTCGAAACAATTCAATACAATCTGTTCATTTCCGCTTTAAACTACGTTTATACTTTATAGCATTGACAATAACATGTGAGAAGTGTTAAACACAATAATTAACAAAAGAATATGTACCCAAAGTACATCATAAACTATTATTACATATATGATATCAATACAGCAACACACAAGAGAGGACTACTAAATTATGTCATAAAAGACAGATGAATTTTCTTCGAAATGCAAATGCATGAGCAAGCAATTGTCTTTTGCAATCAAAGGGATGAAGGTGCAATGGCAGCATGCTTTGACTACATTAAATTTGTTCTTTGATCTAGAAACATTTGGGTACAAGTCATCAAGTGTTTTGCGCTTTTCATTTTGCAATGTTGTATAACGTCGAGGGCAACAGGGGTGGTAACGGAAATTTGCACCTATACGTCGTTAAACTCATACGTTTGTTTATTCTAACAATATGAAAGAATTCCCCTGACAATTGTCAGTTCAAACACATCAAGATTACTCGACTATCAGTGTGAAATGTTCTAGACTTCTTTATTGCTTAAACATGTAAACGGATTGTGTTTCACTCGCAGCTACTACAAAACTTAACAACTAAAACATGAACAAACCAGACGTAAGCAAGAGGCTTAAACACATAAAAGACTCTATGTCTGCTTGATGATGATGTAATTGACAAGAACAAAAGGGAAATGACAAAGATTGCTCTTCGTAATGTGTCATTTTAGCGCTTACAAAAGGGAGAACAAGAGCAGTAATGTGATACTTTGACCTCCATTGGGAGAGCCGCTATACAAAATGTAGAAATGTATGAAAAGTTGAATATTTAAATAGTTCGCTGGTGCCTGATGTTGTTGTAGGAGACTATCAGTCTTTGGTTTACATTACAAGGTAAACCACAAACGTACCTTATCTCCTGGGAGCACGAAAAGTCTTTCTTTTCATGGTCTTTCAGTTCAAGTTATTTTTGTTTTAATTCATCAAAGATTTTCTAGACGTGATCTTGACGTATGAAGTGTCCAGATTGAGTGAAATGATGAAAGCTTTTCGTGTTACCGTACATCTTGCCAGTCTGACCTAGACGACATTGATGTAACAGCAATTTAATATCTTAAAACTTCAAAAGTTATGGATACAATGTGTTATATTCAACATTTCCTTTACTCTGGGGCAATGACGTGTCGAGAAATGACTAGAAGATTCAAAATTGTTATCACATATCAGTCTAGTGTGGTTTCTACCAGAAAGCCGTAAACCACCATATACTTTAATTTCACTTAGTATCTTTAAGCGTTTCACAACCTCACGATCTGTTAAACTGTGAATTGCCGTAGCATCTGTGTAACAAGCAAGAAAATCTGTCTTCTGGTTGGCCGGATTTGATTGACTGACAGAGCTGCCCCTAGACACATCCATCATTCGCTATTTGATTGCTATCGTATGCTATCTTCTACCAAGTTTATATGGAATGAATCGACTTAATCAATATGCAAAGTTTCAATATATGCAAAAGCTTAGGGTAGTGTCATACAATTATCAGTGATGTATGCGCAGAATAGGGAGTGCGGAATGGAGATTGCAAAAGTTTGTAAACAAAGTGATAGATTCATCGGAAAAACAGAAAACGCTTTAAGTGAACTATTTTTTATAGATTGGGCGATAGATCGACTGGTGATACTGAAAGAATGATGTAAAACGCTATTTAATGTTGATTACACGTAATGGTTAGATCAAAGATAGAAGAGGGAGCTATATTGTTTCACTGAGCTATGAATCAAACACATAATGAGCTTTTTGATGGAGTATTGGTTATAAATTTCCATTTTACTTACTCTTATTCAGTCATGATGGATGCATCGCGCAGAGAGTATCTGCAATTTCTAAAGTGATCTAGCACATCGCATCATTTATTTTCCATCATTTTGCCCATTTTTTTATCATTAAAATCCCCTTCCAATTTATCGTGGTACAATCTAAATTGACAATCGTTTGCCTGATGAACGTAGATACTGTTTAAACATTGAAAATGCATAAATCAGGCCTGATGGCAGAATAACTTTGATTTCTTGTTTATTTCATCAGTGGAGGCTTAAAGATAAACTTCGGTGAAATTGTGATGAATGTTTATAGCATATGTTTTTCTCTTTTGTGTAAAATGTGTTATCATATAGCTATACGCATAACATTGGTGTGTTCTGCTGTGAAACAATGCAAAAGAAATCAGTAGCAAAAACCCCCAACTTATTTAATGCTGCACTCTCATAGATTGGCCGTTTTAACGATTTGTTTATTTTTTGTCATGGAATGAACCATTTTTGGGGTAAATGTGTGGAAACCAGTGATTCAATACTGCTAACAAAAGATCAGATCGCAGTTTTTCATATTTACCTCCAAATACAAAATAATGTTTTATGGCTAAAAGCGTTACTAAGACATTTTGGGCAGTTTTCCAACCAACTGAGATGTGTTCTATTGTGAGTTATCCAACATGACTGGATTAAAGGCACTGGTGCCAAAATAAGCAGATTCTGAGACATGTTTTTTTTAAATTGTCAAAACCGTCAATCTGTGAGAGTGCAGCTTTAACGGCGTAATGATCACAAGGCAAATCCAGAAAGACAATTGGCAAGAGGCATGCATGTGCTACGTTATGTAGACATTTGTTAAAACTAAAACGTATTCGAATTTCTGCACGTTCGAACAGATGTCAGAATATTGAAAGCGAAACTCGTGAATTATATTGTATCAGGTGTTAGAAATGACGTCACCTTGGAATCGAAGATGCTAGAATTTCCCAAGGCTTACGAAAGCCGTATGCTGTTCATGCAGTTAATGACCATATAGCATGAGGCTTTAGAAGCCTTAGTGTAAATTGTCGATCAACATGCAACCTATTCTGACAAAAATGCATCGACCAACACAAGACTGACTTCAAATAGGGTATTGAATGCTACCTCAGGTAACAGCCATTTGAAAGGTAGTAATTATTCAATTTGTAACATTTGTCACATAAAACCGTTTCCATGACAACGATACCCCTAGGCGACAAATTGTTTCGAGGATGGGAGCTGTACTTTGACAGTGATTAGTACACACGGCGAGCGAAACGACACCCAGATAGCTGAAAATCGGCCATATGTGTCATAATGACAGAAAACGCTAATCACACGTCAACAAAAAATTACAACACCGGTCACGTGTCTTTTGATAAAATCAATTAAAACCAATTATTACGCAATTTAATATTTTATGTCACGTTTTTTATGGAATACTTGGAGATAATGGATGCTTAATGTTTAAATTGCGTTTTCAAACTATGCCTGGAAAACAGCTGTATAGATTGACAGTTAGATATACTATCGTCTTTCGTTATTCAACCAAAACGCCTTAAGATGCATGTTTTTTTTTACAGCAGCCGTCTGATTCATACGCAGAAGAGGCCTTTAAAATTGTTTTATGTCATTAAGACAATACCGTTAAGAGTATGATGATATAATTTCTTCTTTTTACATTGTTTCTTTTAAAAAAATAGAAATTACTAATTTATGTTTATAGAAAGCTATGAGTACGCATACAAACCGCTATATACCTAATGATAAAAGTACATAATTTCGGTCGAATTAATAAAAGTGAAGCACGTTGTTTTAATGACATTGTTGACAGATTTATTCGATATAACCATCCTAATCACTGGAATGGCAATAAAATGTGCACACTAGTATGTTGTTTTGAAATTATATTTACCCCAAACTTGATTCGTTGAAGCCATACCTCATAGCAAAGCAAATGCGTTTGTCATTCACATGATTCATTGTTTTCAACCCTTTCCAAAAAACATATAAATAAATTATATTTTACCAAGGTAGAGTCATCAATCCAGTAATGACAGACCTATAATTAATACGCTACTTAGATTCTGTCGCCAAACACTGTTTCGTCATAAAAACGTTGTCATGGGGTCTAGCAAGGGAGAGTATTTTGACGGGAGTTGTTTATGGTTTTCATTGATAATTAGAGACATGATGAATCGACTTTGTTAAGTTTGTTGTTAGATTTTGATTTATGATCTAAAATTGACGTGAGTAACTTTCGAGGAAGGGAAATACACAATTCAGAGTGACACAACTTGTTTATTTCACCAGTAACCATTATAAATACGCCCTCGAGTTTTTTGAATAACCTTACGTTCATCACACGAACTTGTTGACACAGAACTATCTACGACCATAACTCATGGACTATGACACTCTTATGGGTTGAGTACAAGTTTCTAAATAAGGAAATACGTTATTTATCGTACCCCAACTATGAAATACTCAAATATTTGCAGTAATTTAAAAATCAATTCTCAGTTGAAATCGATTGCACTAAAACTATTTGCCTGATTTGCGATTACAGCAAGATATTTTTCTCTATTCTTTTTGTCAAAATCATTGTCGTACACCTGAGCGTTGATGCTATGCGTACCAAAGATTAGATGTATCATTATCAGACCTCTGATAAATGGGAATAGTTAAATACTCAGTGGTACGATAGTGATTCATATTCAACCTTTACACCAGACAATCGAAATGTATCCCACATGTCAACATCATAAATGCACAGAATGCTTTAATACGCAAAGCAAATACTCGATTGTTTCTAGAATAGGGAGTCACGCTTTACTGAATCCATTTGAACCCTGCACGAGGATGATATAGAGGGCAACGCTGACGTTAGATATAGCATTACATTTATTCAAAATAAAAAGACGAACAAAATAATACCAAAATAACGATAACGTGTTTCTAAGTGTTATTAATATTTTTCCTACGTCGATACATTCAAGATAGAAATGATTTATCTTAGTTAGGTTATTTTTACGATAATGATTCATATTTAACCTTTACATCAGACGAACGAAATTTATCCCACATGTCAAAATCATAAATACACAGAATGCTTTGTTTTCTGTCAATGGTATCTGTGATAATTATCAACACGACGCTGAAAGAAAAATGACAAAATATTAAGTCCCTACAATGAATCAATGTTTACTCGGAATGCTGCTTTCCATTATGTTGACACTACCTGTCATATTAATATTATTCCGCACAATATACCTTCCCTCGTCAACGTCGAAATTTCAAGCGATAATTGACGAGTGTGTCAATAAATTATTATTTTATTACCCACTAGGACATTGACAAGGGAGTGATTGAAATTTATTGTTTAAAGGTTTGCCAATAAACATGTACACAAGGGGAGATAAGTGACTTCGGAAGTGCCCGCAGGAAATTTAACATTTTCCTTTTGAATGTTATACGTGAATCAACATGAAGACGTTTGAGGAATCGTCCAAAGTAAACACACGTGACTATCGGCGTGATCAATAATAAGTGTATTAAACTATGATTGATCGCTTTGCACTCATTGAAAAATACATCGTGGTCTGTACGTTCATTTATTAGTAACCTTTGCAATGTTTTTTATTTAATTATTAATGATGTTTTAAGTTAAATCACACACATACATTTGATCAAGTTTGTGTTTAAGTGACAGCATTACATTTTCAAGCCCAGAATGTTTTTAAAAATAACTCTTTTTATATCGCTCTATCACACGATTTTGATAAAATGTCTGTAATCCATCAAAAATTGTTTCTATTTTAAACTGCATTCTCACAGATTGACCGTTTTGACAACTTTTTTTTCTTGGAATGAGCCAAACTTTGTGTAAATATCTGAAACTGGTGATATAAGACTGCTGACAAAGGAGCAGATCGCAGGTTTTTTTTAATATATACGTTCGAAAACTAATGTATTATGGTTAACGCGTTACTAACGGTTGACGAAAGTGAAAATTTCGGCAGTTTTCAAAACAATTGAGAGCTGTTCTATTGTGTGTTTTCTTATATTACATATTTGAAAACACTGATGGCAAAATCAGCTAATTCTGAGACAAAGAAATGAAAAAGTTGTCAAGTCGTCGAGAATGCACCTTTAAATATCTAGTAAACAGTTTCATGCAATATATTATAGGTCTACTGTGAATAATATAAACAAATTGCATCCTTCCTTCACAGTCAATGAACATTAAAATAACAACTTAAAACAAGAAAACAATCAGTGCATTATTTTAAAGCGACCTGTTGAGTTTTAGCATGGGAAACTCCTACCAAAAGTTTTAAATTCTCAGCACCGGAAACTCGTCGGTAAAACCTTAAAACCTGCACCCTAGTGGTCTCAGCACGACTCAGCCATGTTTATGGCGCATAATTCAGTATCCATCACCTTAAAAGGCCCTGCTAATGAAATATTGTTTATGTTTAATGCATTTATAAGCTGAGCCGAAGTTCTTCCAAACAATGTCTGGATTGTAAATCACGTGTTGGCTTTAACTTTTAATTTAAGGCTTTATTGAGGCTACTTGGGTCTGAGTGGTTAAGATTACACTAATTTTTCATCGTAAGAACAGAGATTGTTTGACAAGTCTTGTACATAAACACTTTAGCACGACACTCGAAACTTGTAAGGTATTGAGTTTCCATCAATCATTGGGTATATAAGGATTTACTTCTCTTTGAGTCTGATAAAATTGGTTAGAAGTTTAAATACGGCTATAACAAATTTATCAGCGAGCTATTAAGGCAATGCTGTGTACTTAGTGAGATAGGCATGAGAAATTTACGACTAGTGTTATTTAAGGGCACTTCATAAGATTATACTGGTCCACTTCTGGGGGAAGGTTGATATACAATCTAGCCCCGTGTCGGATACGAGATGTCCTCTCACTGGAGCTATTGCTTGAGAAGAGATATGGGGGTTAGCGCGAAAGGGCTCTATCTGCGTTTATTTTTGATAGCATTTATAACTGTTTGGCTCTCTTTTGGACCTCGCATGGCAAAAAACACAAAGGTAATGTGAACAATGTGTACGTCATCGTCTGTATTGCAGTCAAACTATTCTGAAAATTGAGTTAAGTTGATGACCACCCGATGTGAAGTATCAATTCACTGTCTAAACATGTGTGCGTTCCCAACACTTGTCTGTCAATGTAAAACATCTCAACGGCTTAAAACAGTGATAATAATGTGTACTACTCCGCACGAATTGTAGATAGAACTAACCGAATGCTATCTAGCCCTTAACAATTTGAAGTCGATGTTGTTGGTTTGAGCTCCACTGGGGATAACTTTTCCAAACATCTCACAAAACGTCAAAAACACGTATTTTAATATATAATGTGTGCAGATGGTAACTGTTATCTGGAAATGCTCAATGAAAAAATGAAGTACAGTCAAAACTCGCTATGTCGAAGTCGTTGGGACCTCGGGAAATACTTCGAGATAACGAACATTCGATATAACCGAAATGAAACACACGTCTTACTGAACTTAACACTTTCGAAAAAAAGTTCGACATAACCATAACATCGAGATAACAGAGTTTGACATAGCGAGTTTCGACTGTATGTACCTTGTTTATAGGCAAAATGCCATGGTCCAAATTACACTGCACGAGATATATACAGCACAGCCAGACTTTGGAACAATTGAAATAGCTTTATCAATCAATGATCGGCAGGGAGGGGGGCTGAGCTTAGTGAGCTGTACACAACCTCACACTTAAAGTTAACATATAAAGCAAACACACCAATTGTAACAAATGAGATATTTTACATATTGCTTACATCAGCTATCTCCAAAATAAAAAAAAACAATCTTTACTATGAGAACATCTATGTATCTTTTTCAAAACCTCCATAACAAGGATGTCCATTCAAGCTGTGATCTTATCAAATAACATCATTGACCAATAAGATAACGTGACAAATACCTGACACACTCCTGCTGTTTCTATCACAAACATTTCCCATTTGTTTTCCTAAATCAGCTGATAAGCCCACTGGTTGATCATTGAGTCATTTTGAACCCATTTGCAACCCGAAACAGGATTGTGATAATGATATCTGACAAGAAGATATGTTTCTGCAATGCAATTAATTATTTAAAATGGATAAGGATTGCCTCTTGAACCAACTATCGTAACCAGGTATCGTACGATCACTTTTTTCGAACCAATTTTTCCGATTTGGCAGATGTGACTAAATTTGTACATAAATTTATTAATTCAAACAGAATGTGGAAAATAATATAAAAGTAACATTCGTATTTAAAATCAACACATACGCATGTATAACTAACATAAACTTTAATTGATAAACCTTTAACTACTTACTAAATAATGCATTTATGGAAAATATTACTTACTGAAAACAAGATTGTAACCGTGTATTTAATAGCTGAAAACGCACAAATATTCAATGACTAATGGGTCCTTCAAGATTTACAGTTTTAAATTTCGTCGTATAAGGTAGAAATACCGTGTTTTCTGCACCTTTCTTTCGAATAAAACACAACATCCTTCATAAGAACCATTGTTTTTGATATTTATTCATCATTTTCGGTATATTTAAACAATTGTATTAATTGTGGTACATCTTATTTGGGAGTAAGAGTGTATCTTTAAGGACGATATATATTTCACATGGCTAGTGGTTGTATAGTCCTCAACCATGGTCATTTTAGAGCAGAAACATTGGTACTAACTTATAACAAGTACTGTATACACCGTACAGCATATCTACGACGCCTAAAAATGCATGTATATATTATGATTTGTATTCGATTGCTTACAGGTTACAAGTACATTCAACCAGCGCGATTGCTGACTTTCAACGCTTATGTTTTAAAGATGCACTCTTACTCCCAGACAAGAATTACCACAATTAATAATATTGTTTTAATATTCCAAAAACGATGAATAAATGTCGATAACAGTGGTTCTTATGAAGGATACCAAGTTTACTTTGAAAGAAATGAGCATAAACACGGTAGTTCTACCTTATGAGACTAAAGTAGACAACAGTTAACCTTTTAGCATTCACCAATCATTTAATATTGTTGCGCTTTCTGCCTTTAAATACACGGTTAAAATCTTGTTATCACTTATTAATATTTTTCCAGAAATGCATTATTTAGTAAGTAATTTAAATTTTATCAGTCAAAATATATGTTTGATATACATGTGTATGTATGTTTTTTGAATAAGAGTGTCACTTAGATTAAACAGCCGAACGAAACAGCCAGATACATCCAAACCATTCAGCCGAACGATAACAATTCATTTTAAAATAAGCATTAGCAGCCTCATCAAAAATTAATAACACATGACATACGGTGATAAATTAGAAAGGCACAGTCGTAAATTGTTTTAAAATGCACAGGTCTGTGAGGTCAGAGGAAACAATAAATCATTAATTTGCAATTATTATATCATGTAATTTCACAGCGTAAACAATAATTTTAAGTTTTAATATTGCTTCTTAAAATAAAAGGACCGTTTTTACAAGAATCCTTTGAACGATTTACTTAGAAGAAGAAGAAGAAGAAGAAGAAGAAGAAGAAGAAGAAGAATATGTAGGGACTGTTTTAACAAGAAACCTTTGAGCGGTTTCGTTAGAAGAAGAAAAAGAAGAAGAAGAAGAACAGTCGAAACGCGCTATGTCGAACTATAAGTATCTATCATGTGTTTCTGGTACGGATAGAAAAATCCGACCCGAGGGCACGTGCGTAAGACGGTAACGAGGCTTGCAGAAACACACGTCCGGTACGCAAGAATGCGTTATCTCGACGTTCTGGTTATATCGAGAAAAAAAATGCACTATGTTATGCTTTCCGATTATATGGAACGTAATTTATCTCAAAATTGTCCGGGAGCTCCCATCGACTTGACATTGCGAGTTTTGACTGTTTTGTTATCATTATTATTATTATTATTATTATTATTATTATTATTATTATTATTTTCAACAATACCACTGTTCTGCTGAAAATCTCCCCGATATACGAAACCCTCTCCTCTAATTGAATGCTGTCGTTTGACTCTGGATTAAATGGCCCCAAATGTGTTTGTTTACATGGGCGCATGTGAGTTTGTATAGTGGTCACCAAACCGGACACGAGTGTTTTCCCCGGGTACTCCGGTTACCCTCACAACATAAGACCACACTCTCGCGCAACATCGTGCCAACGAGAGTGACTAAGTTGTCGAAGCTTCCTTCAAAATCGATGTAAAATAAATAACGTTTAAACTAAAAGTGTTTAGATCCTATTTTATCCTATTCTTAGAAATATGCCGTGAGAGAGGGGTAGTCACTACCTATATATTCCCAACGCAATTTTA
Organism: Mya arenaria; assembly: GCF_026914265.1. Lineage (NCBI taxonomy): Eukaryota > Metazoa > Mollusca > Bivalvia > Myida > Myidae > Mya > Mya arenaria. Next base: position 5,174,897 of record NC_069123.1, on the reverse strand, counting down.
ATGATTCAGTTACTTCAAGATAAAACGATTATTTCAAATTTATTACCTTTTTATACTGCTCGGTTCTTTTTTTCGATTGAACCAAAAGATTTGTTAAATGGTTAATAAAACATACATACCATAGTTTAGTATCTGCCAACGGCGTTGCAGAGGGAAAAAGATGCAAAGTACTTGAGAATATAATGATAATTTAGTATAAATATACATTATTTTTAAAGGTAGACTGTATGCGTTGTCATTGAAGGAAAATTGCTGATTTTAAAGTACTAGATTAATTGAAGTCTTAAGTAATCCAAATTAAAATGAATGTTATACGAACGATGGTTCTATTTTTCCTCTTCTTCTGAGCAAATTCAGTTATTTAATCTAACCTCTCAATTGACGGCTTTAAAGATAACCTCAGCCATCATTGACCAGATAGTAAAAAACTTAAAAATAGCATTGGTTTTAATAGATGACCCTATTAAACATTAAATGACTGAAATACAAATTAAAGATGTTTTTCTATAGATCGTGTAATACCCCTTTAAGTGCGTGGTTTGATAGAAATCTGTAATAAGATTTATATGACTGCCTTCAGACAGCCAGCTCATAAACAGGATTTATTCTCCTTTTAATGTCCATTTGTTAACGTAAAGAATGGATCTATCCAGGTCATATTAGCATAAAAGGCCACCAACTATGATGGAGATGATATCTCATTTCAAACAGAAGAAATGTTTGGAGTTTGACAAACAGACAAAATTAGAAGCACCTGGATAGGACATAAAACTTGAAGACTGACGAGTTTTAAGACAGATGCTTGCATACATTATATTTGATATTTCACATACCGCGTAACAAGGCATTTAATTTCTATCTGGTAAAAATTAATTTGTATCTGTTAAAAATGAGCGGAGTGAGAATATTAAGTATATTTACCATTATATATCCTTGACCCCACACCTGAAAATGTTTCGATTAAAATCCTGTCTAATCTAATCAATGTCTGTGACAGCAGGCGCGCGATCAGTATATACGATGAGAAGATCTGTCTTCATGTACATAATTCATCGACTTCTCGTGTACCGAATGATTGACAGGTGGCATAAATAATTCATCGCTCCACTCGCTAAGAATGTGTTAATTTCACACGCGCTCGTCTATAGAAGAACGCCTCGCGCATTTTGCAACTGTGTAAACACACGACGCAAGGTGGCGCATTCGATTGAAAAACACAGACCGACTTTAACACGTTTTGGCGGCACCTTAGTATAGTAGCACTTGTGGACGAAAATGTGTGGACTGATTGCCATAAAATGTGGTTAGTGAGAAAATGTCTGTGAAATATTTCCCTTTAGGAACCCTCTGTTGATCTGATTATAGCACTTAACGTGACTTTGTACCATGTTTGGTGCAATAGTTCATTAGCGACTGTAAAGTCCAAACTAAATAGACTCTTATGTTGAGTTAGACTGAGCAGAACTGGAACACAATCATGAATAGCATAAAACGCATTTGATGATCGCCAATAACAGGGTGTGTAACAGGGACGGTAAAATAGTAAAGTACTTAAAATGACACTCTTATTCCAAATCAATACATACACATGTATATCAAACATACATTTTGAGTGATAAACCTTTTAACTTCTTACTAAATAATGCATGTATGGAAAACATATTAATTATTGATTACAACATTGTAACCGGGTATCAAATAGATAAAAACGCATTTTTTTGAAATGATTGGTGAGTGTTAAAAGATTTAATATGATCTACTATCGTCTCATAAGGCAAAATTGTATTAATTTTGGTAAATCTTATTTGGGAGTAAGAGTGCATATCTAAATATTGTATCATCATCATCAGCAGCAGCAGCAGCAGCATCAGCAGCATCGTCATCATCATTTTCGTCTACACAGGAACGACCTGTATAAACGTCTAAGATCTGCTGCAAAAGGGCGTGTTCAGTGCCATAAACAAAAGAGTGATTGATCCTACTTCAGGAATCATAATGAATAGCTCACGTTGGAAAAAAAATGTACTTGCAAATGTCAATTTTGGTGTTTCAAAAGAAGAATAAGCAAATATACGATACTATAAATTCTCCCGGCGTCTCGACTGAACAACAGTCGTCCTATTTTATGAGCAAACGGTTTCCTGAGAGTGTATCTGGAACCTTTGTACAGCATTATATCAATAAACTTGCTCTTTTCTGTATTTACTTGAAATCTAACATCAATCGCTCGTTATACTAAAGGCCTCTTATTGTTAATTCAACACGAAGTTATCGCTTACATGATCAAAGTGGAAACTGCAGCAAAAAATACAAACTAGAAAAGGCAGGATTGTCTGGCTTTTGTCAGGCTTGGAATTAAATTCATTCTGGCAACCCATGTCTATGACGGAGGGCTGTGTATGATAGAGGATAAACGAATCCATCCCAGCATGTTTTGTGTTTTGGATGGTTTGCGGCTTGTCCCCTGGGTTTGTAAAATGCTTCGACACAGACTCGTTGGCTACTCTGCATTAGCCGGAAACGAAAATTCACAGAGCATAAACTGATCTATCAAAGGCAATGTGCATACAGTATTGCATCAATGATCACAAGCTGCGTCCATTATGTATTACATCGGTGAAGTGACTGTTAGAGGTGGTTTACACAGTTAAGCAATGCGTATACAGCTTATCATCTTCTTGGTGTACATTTCTTGTGTACGTTCAGTTTTTAAACTTTACACTGTAAAAGGCAAGCTATACATGCATGTCTTGTTTTCGCTCCAAACTAGTTAGTAAGTTACCACATTGCGACAACAGCATTGGGACAATGAACTACATTGACCACCATCTATATTCATTTTTGTTTATAAAAAACGATTGTGTAAATTGGTACAGATATAAAAAAATAATCTAAAACAAAGTATTGCATCATTTTTAAGCATGATGTCAATGATTTCTTACAAAACTAATAATTTGGAAAATTCAACATTTACATTTTTTTAATGTTATTATCCATATCTCATTTGTTTCCAATTCTGCATTATTTGTATATATCAGAGTATTATAATGGAAGTTTGTTTGTTTATCAGCCCAAAGGTTACCTTCAAATTAACAATTGTCTGGAAATCGAAAACATTGGCTTAAGTTTTAGCTTCAGTATTCATCCACTAGTTTAAACCCCAGGGGCCAGTTTCAACAACGACTTTAGACTTAAAGTGCACTTTTTTGTTGTATATTTTTTTTAAACAACTGATCTTTAAAAAGTATTAAGTTAAAAAAAAGTTAAATCTTTTTAAAGTTAAACTGACCGCTCCAAGGCTGTCACCCCAACATGTATTTAATTCTATTTATACATGTACATAAATACGTTTCTGAGTGGCATGTCTTTGTTGTTTTGTATGTGGTAATTTTGAGTGGTTTTGTTCAATGTGTGTTTCTCGTTGTGTGTCTGTTGAGCTTTAATCATGTGCCTTATAAACAGTGTCATCTATATTTACTTCTTTTATTTGGCCACTGGTCTTGTCCCTGTAGTTTTCATTCAGAGTGGAATACGGAAGAAGGACCTTTGCATAACCTTTGTGTACAATTGCGTAATATAGCCGTTTAGATGCATACTGTAAGTATCATACAGTTTGTTCTGTGTGAACTGGCTTTTATGCCTCTAACATTGTACCTATAACAGGGCCATCGGTACTTACACTTACTGCTTTAACCTCTGTTATCTCGATGTTTTGCTTATTTCGAACCTTTATTCGACTGTCTTTGGTTTAGTTATGCATGTTTTTTATTTCGGTTATATCGAATGTTCGGTATCTCGAAGTATTTCTTGAGGTCCCAACGACTTCGACATGACGAGTTTGTTTAGCTTCTGTGCTGTGTCTCTGCAGTTGCATTTCAGTAAACCAGTGTTGGTTGTCGGGAACACAATAATGGCTTTCACTGAACTAAAATGGCAAACATGTATTCCATTCTTAATCACATGTTGGACCTCAATATGAAACAAGCCTTGGTGTTTGGTCATTTGCCTTGTTTTATTTAGAGGGGAGAGCACTTGTCAATATTTGGCTCACTGAATTCCATAATTATTCACGAAGAAATGTATCACAAGCGGATGTTGAGAAAATGCTCAACGATATACCACAGGAAATATCCTTTGAAATTTATGAGCAAAAATGCCATTTCTTCTTGAACATGAGGAACACACTAACGTCAAGATGTCTGTTATGTGTTAGTAAGCCACTGACATAATTCTAAGAGGGCGTATTCATATCATCCCTATCTGCTACTCCAGAATCGCAGAGAAGAACCATAAACATGCTACATGCTGTAGTTTATGGGGAAAACCTTCACCAGCCTTGCCATCAAAGACCATAACCATCAGAGTAAATCATGTGCAAGCAGATTAAAACCCTCATATAAAAGCTACTCGCTTGCATATGTAAGCTGATCCACATCCAGAGCACAATAGCTCTTTGACTTAGCGACGATGAGTTATTACTTGGGAATCAATTAAAACCATTTGAGGCGAAGATTTACGGCTTCGCGTCTGTCACTAAAGACATCTTGCAAATCATGCGTGGTAAAGGGAAATGGTAATTTCATCGTTCGACTTCAGAGGGCCCTTCTCCAGAGGCTCATTTTTAAAGGAAGATTTATCTGTGTTTGAATACAAAATGAAATATTAGTTTTCCCAGTAGTCTGTTTCATCCATCAAACCACATTACCGGCTTCACCACCACTGTTTAATAAACAACACATTTACAAGTCACATTGTGAGGGATCAGAGAGAATTTCCAATAAATTTATGCAACTCAAAATCTATAATTACAGTAACAGATAAATAATAGAGCATCCTTAAAGCTTTTCCGAATAAATGCCACAAAGAAAAAGATTCATCTGTCATCCATGAGTTATTATTTTCCGGAGTGATAAATTAAAACCTTTCTAGGAAATCAGTTTTTATTAATGTACCTTTGTTTACTTACGAATGATGTATGCTCGGATGATGATTAAAACTGCAATCGATTTACGTGTACAAGTATAACGAAATGTAGAGATTTGTAATAAATGCAATGGCCATGCTTGATTGTTTAGGCCCCCAGTAGACTAGAGTTCCATTCACTATCCGGCGTTCCAATGCGCTAATCCCATCATTTAACGTTAAAGAAATTTGATGAGGGTATGGCTTGTTTCTGGTGTTTGTATTTGTGTTTGTGGTATAGGTTTGTTTTTGGTGATTGTATCTGTGAATGTGATGATATAGGCCTAGTTTAAGGAATGTTTGGCATGATAATCCCCTGCTGTGCATCTCCTGCTAGTCGCACTGTTGACACAGTAGGGGTCAATTTCCTGTGTATTGTTTTTTTGGCTCAGGGCCATTTAGGGTCCATTTTCATGATAAAACATCGAACACTGCACAGCAGGATACTCAGATTGGAGATCTGATAAGCCAATTAGACAATAAGATTAAGAACAATTAACAGAGGTTGTGTACTAATACACGTTTTTTGTTTTTTGTTGTTGTTGTTGTTGTTTTTTTGTTTGTTTTTTTGGGGGGGTCACATATAGAAGCTTTAATCTAGGCCTTTAATATGTTGGTTTCCATAGTTCATTGTTGTTTGGAACCATGCCTCGTGTCCCTTAACAGGGTTTAATTTTGAATGTTCGACTAATGGTATTGTCCCTGAAGTTTTCATTGTATTATTGTAATACACTTCATTAATCGTATAGATTTTAATTAAGTTATATAATGATTTAATGAGAAGCTCCTTTGAAATAAAATTATAATCATCATTTGAATAATTATATCGCTCAACAACATAAAAGAAAACTAGATTGCCTTTGAACATACTTTACAAAGAACCGAAGGAAAGTAAACTTCAGAGAAAATTTGATTTACTGATATAAAGAGAACACCCTCTGAAGAGTGCCCCAAAGCCAGAGCCGAAACATTCTAGACAAACAGGCGTTACATAAGAGTTGCTGTCGTTCCAAAATAAATAATTTTCCCTTCATACTGTTCACGTCTACGTTGGAAAAGCAATTATATTTCAAAGGTATTTTAAATGAGTTTGCACACAAGCTGGTGAAATGGTGCTGACAGGTTGCTGCCGGTTCTTGGCGCTCTCCCGAGTTGATGAAAGCCAAGATTAAACCCCATTGACAGATACAAATGAGCTAAGATAAACCAATTTATGGATCTGAGGTAGAGTCATTACTTGGGAATAAACCTGTGCTGAAAACTCAAGGTAGGCGTTCGATGATGGACGGGCAGGAAAAAGGTATGACTAAACATTCTACACACTTGTGTTCTTTGAGATTGGTAAGCGCGCATGTAGGTCTGTTGTTAAAGCGATTTGATGCAGAGGTTTTTTTTGCGATTTGGGCAATGTTATGCCACTATTGAGGGGAAATGAATATGATCATTAATTCAACACTCAGAAGTTTGAATTACGTGAATGTACAAGATCGTATGATTTTATAAAACGGTAAAAGGACAAACATACATGTCAAATAAACAGATAAAGTTCCGAAACTTGACGAGAGCCAACCGATGGATAAGTATGTAAAAACTAAGTTAAGTGTACCAATAATTACTTTTTCATTATTAATATACATTAGTCTGGTTAAATGGATTGTGACTACAATTTCACAACAGTTAACTCTTAAACAACAAGAAGTCTCTTTTATCTACTCTCTAAGGCTTCAATTTTAGAACCCAGGAACGATTGATTCACGAAATGATGGCGCCGTTTCTATGTTCTGGCTGCTTCCCCTGTCATTGGCTTGTCAACCGCAATGTGTTTGAACAAAGAAACGTCATTAAAATGTGTAATTAAGATCGGGAAGCCATTCCGAAGAGCGTTTTAAGAGGCTGAAGCCATCACTGATACAAATTGTTACTAATGCGTGTGTCAGATAATCTTTAAAACAATACGTTTTTCGACAGGTTGAAATTGATTGCTTAAATGGTTTTCAGATTCAAGGAAATGCTTGAGTCACATTTCCTAGCACAGCCTGGCACGGTTGTTTACGATGAATTTTAATCGAGACTTCCCTGCTAGTCTTGTGATGTATATCATATTTCCTAGCGCTTCTTTCGAGCAACTGATTTAGATGAAATGTTTCTGCCAGTCTTGTAATCACGAGATTCCTCAAGCGTTATACTTGTTTTATGAAATGGTTTTAAAGCTGCACTCTCACAGATTTACCGTTTTTACATCTTTAAAAAAAAGGTCTTGGAAAGGGTTTTTTTCCGTTAATATCTGCAAACCAGTGATAAAAAACTGCTGACAAAAGATCAGATCGCAGATTTTCATTGTTCCGTTCGAAAATTAATGTTTCATGGCTAAAAGCGTTACTAACGGTTGAAGAAAAATGCATAATACATCAATTATTGAACTTAAATATTAAAATATTCGGTCTAATTTCTGTCAGCAGTCTCATATGACTGGTTTTACATGCATTTTCGCATATTTTGGCCCGTTCCAAGACAACAAAAAAAGTTGTCAAAACGTTCGATCTGTGAGAGTGCAGCTTTAAGAAAACTAAACAATATCATATCCAAACCCAAGAGTCATAAACGAAATTAGTCTTAAATTTCTTATACAAAATAACAAAATACTAGTAGAGTTTAATATTATTTTTTAAAATTTTCTATAAAGTTTGAATAAGTAAGATATATATATATCGTACTTATATACAAAATAACATAGTAACGTTTAATATTATTTCCAATTTTCTATAAAGTTTGAATAAATACGACATATATATCGTACTTATTCAAATCTCTTATTCAAAATTGATATACACAGATACCAAACAGAAGAATATTAACCAGTATACTAATGATACAAGCATAAAACACATATGTTACCACCATCTAATTATTTACTTGTCAGACTCTAACAGCCTGAACTATTTGTTTTGGTCAGGCAGCGGAAGTCAGTGGCCATTTCCCACACGAGGACAATGGTCAATAAAACATCTCAGCCACCATTAATCAAACATTAACAGCCATGAAGTGCTACAGTTACAATATATTTGACGTGTAGCATTAGTTATAATTGTTTATTAATAATGTATGTGTCCTCGGTTGACATATACGAGCAGGGACAGGACACAGTGAACCCTCGCGACTGACGCGCCAGTCGATCTGGTGCCTGCGGCCATGAGGTGGGCCGCGACAAGAAATATGGACCGGACACACGAACTATTAATGTATGGTTTATAGCTAACTATTTTGCTTTGTTTTGAGAAAGTCTGAAATGAACCTGTGTGATTATATCCATTATGGATGGTGTACACCATGGACCGGTGTGAGTATATCCAGTATGTATGGATTACACCAGTGACCTCAATGGACCGGTGTGAGTATATCCAGTATGTATGGTGTACACCAGTGACCTCAATGGACCGGTGTGAGTATATCCAGTATGTATGGTGTACACCAGTGACCTCAATGGACCGGTGTGAGTATATCCAGTATGTATGGTGTACACCAGTGACCTCAATGGACCGGTGTGAGTATATCCAGTATGTATGGTGTACACCAGTGACCTCAATGGACCGGTGTGAGTATATCCAATATGTATGGTGTACACCAGTGATCTCAATGGACCGGTGTGAGTATATCCAGTATGTATGGTGTTCACCAGTGACCTCAATGGACCGGTGTGAGTATATCCAGTATGTATGGTGTACACCAGTGACCTCAATGGCCGGTGTGAGTATATCCAGTATGTATGGTGTACGCCAGTGACCTCAATGGACCGGTGTGAGTATATCCAGTATGTATGGTGTACGCCAGTGACCTCAATGGACCGGTGTGAGTATATCCAGTATGTATGGTGTTCACCAGTGACCTCAATGGACCGGTGTGAGTATATCCAGTATGTATGGTGTACACCAGTGACCTCAATGGCCGGTGTGAGTATATCCAGTATGTATGGTGTACACCAGCGACCTCAATGGACCGGTGTGAGTATATCCAGTATGTATGGTGTATACCAGCGACCTCAATGGACCGGTGTGAGTATATCCAGTATGTATGGTGTACACCAGTGACCTTAATGGACCGGTGTGAGTATATCCAGTATGTATGGTGTACACCAGTGACCTCAATCAGTGACCTCAATGGACCGGTGTGAGTATATCCAGTATGTATGGTGTACGCCAGTGACCTCAATGGACCGGTGTGAGTATATCCAGTATGTATGGTGTACACCAGTGACCTCAATGACCGGTGTGAGTATATCCAGTATGTATGGTGTACACCAGTGATCTCAATGGCCGGTGTGAGTATATCCAGTATGTATGGTTTACACCAGTGACCTCAATGGACCGGTGTGAGTATATCCAGTATGTATGGTGTACACCAGTGATCTCAATGGCCGGTGTGAGTATATCCAGTATGTATGGTGTACGCCAGTGACGAGTATATCCAGTATGTATGGTGTACGCCAGTGACCTCAATGGACCGGTGTGAGTATATCCAGTATGTATGGTGTACACCAGCGACCTCAATGGACCGGTGTGAGTATATCCAGTATGTATGGTGTACACCAGCGACCTCAATGGACCGGTGTGAGTGTATCCAGTATGTATGGTGTACACCAGCGACCTCAATGGACCGGTGTGAGTATATCCAGTATGTATGGTGTACACCAGTGATCTCAATGGCCGGTGTGAATATATCCAGTATGTATGGTGTACACCAGTGACCTCAATGACCGGTGTGAGTATATCCAGTATGTATGGTGTACACCAGTGACCTCAATGGACCGGTGTGAGTATATCCAGTATGTATGGTGTACACCAGTGACCTCAATGACCGGTGTGAGTATATCGTGTATGTATGGTGTACACCAGTGACCTCAATGGACCGGTGTGAGTATATCCAGTATGTATGGTGTACACCAGTGACCTCAATGGCCGGTGTGAGTATATCTAGTATGTATGGTGTACACCAGTGACCTCAATGGACCGGTGTGAGTATATCCAGTATATATGGTGTACACCAGTGACCTCAATGGACCGCTGTGAGTATATCCAGTATGTATGGTGTACACCAGTGACCTCAATGGACCGGTGTGAGTATATCCAGTATGTATGGTGTACACCAGCGACCTTAATGGGCCGGTGTGAGTATATCCAGTATGTATGGTGTACGCCAGTGACCTCAATGGACCGGTGTGAGTATATCCAGTATGTATGGTGTTCACCAGTGACCTCAATGGACCGGTGTGAGTATATCCAGTATGTATGGTGTACACCAGTGACCTCAATGGACCGGTGTGAGTATATCCAGTATGTATGGTGTTCACCAGTGACCTCAATGGACCGGTGTGAGTATATCCAGTATGTATGGTGTACACCAGTGACCTCAATGGCCGGTGTGAGTATATCCAGTATGTATGGTGTACACCAGTGACCTCAATGGACCGGTGTGAGTATATCCAGTATGTATGGTGTACACCAGTGACCTCAATGGACCGGTGTGAGTATATCCAGTATGTATGGTGTACACCAGTGACCTCAATGGATCGGTGTGAGTATATCCAGTATGTATGGTGTTCACCAGCGACCTCAATGGACCGGTGTGAGTATATCCAGTATGTATGGTGTACGCCAGTGACCTCAATGGACCGGTATGAGTATATCCAGTATGTATGGTGTTCACCAGTGACCTCAATGGACCGTTGTGAGTATATCCAGTATGTATGGTGTACACCAGTGACCTCAATGGACCGGTGTGAGTATATCCAGTATGTATGGTGTACACCAGTGACCTCAATCAGTGACCTCAATGGACCGGTGTGAGTATATCCAGTATGTATGGTGTACACCAGCGACCTCAATGGACCGGTGTGAGTATATCCAGTATGTATGGTGTACGCCAGTGACCTTAATGGGCCGGTGTGAGTATATCCAGTATGTATGGTGTACGCCAGTGACCTCAATGGACCGGTGTGAGTATATCCAGTATGTATGGTGTACGCCAGTGACCTCAATGGACCGGTGTGAGTATATCCAGTATGTATGGTGTACGCCAGTGACCTCAATGGACCGGTGTGAGTATATCCAGTATGTATGGTGTACGCCAGCGACCTCAATGGACCGGTGTGAGTATATCCAGTATGTATGGTGTACGCCAGCGACCTCAATGGACCGGTGTGAGTATATCCAGTATGTATGGTGTACGCCAGTGACCTCAATGGGCCGGTGTGAGTATATCCAGTATGTATGGTGTACACCAGTGACCTCAATGGACCGGTGTGAGTATATCCAGTATGTATGGTGTACGCCAGTGACCTCAATGGGCCGGTGTGAGTATATCCAGTATGTATGGTGTACGCCAGTGACCTCAATGGACCGGTGTGAGTATATCCAGTATGTATGGTGTACGCCAGCGACCTCAATGGACCGGTGTGAGTATATCCAGTATGTATGGTGTACGCCAGTGACCTGAATGGGCCGGTGTGAGTATATCCAGTATGTATGGTGTACGCCAGCGACCTCAATGGACCGGTGTGAGTATATCCAGTATGTATGGTGTACGCCAGTGACCTCAATGGACCGGTGTGAGTATATCCAGTATGTATGGTGTACGCCAGTGACCTCAATGGACCGGTGTGAGTATATCCAGTATGTATGGTGTACACCAGTGACCTCAATGGGCCGGTGTGAGTATATCGTGTATGTATGGTGTACGCCAGTGACCTCAATGGGCCGGTGTGAGTATATCCAGTATGTATGGTGTACACCAGTGACCTCAATGGGCCGGTGTGAGTATATCCAGTATGTATGGTGTACGCCAGTGACCTCAATGGACCGGTGTGAGTATATCCAGTATGTATGGTGTACGCCAGTGACCTCAATGGGCCGGTGTGAGTATATCCAGTATGTATGGTGTACACCAGTGACCTCAATGGACCGGTGTGAGTATATCCAGTATGTATGGTGTACACCAGTGACCTCAATGGATCGGTGTGAGTATATCCAGTATGTATGGTGTTCACCAGCGACCTCAATGGACCGGTGTGAGTATATCCAGTATGTATGGTGTACGCCAGTGACCTCAATGGACCGGTATGAGTATATCCAGTATGTATGGTGTTCACCAGTGACCTCAATGGACCGTTGTGAGTATATCCAGTATGTATGGTGTACACCAGTGACCTCAATGGACCGGTGTGAGTATATCCAGTATGTATGGTGTACACCAGTGACCTCAATCAGTGACCTCAATGGACCGGTGTGAGTATATCCAGTATGTATGGTGTACACCAGCGACCTCAATGGACCGGTGTGAGTATATCCAGTATGTATGGTGTACGCCAGTGACCTTAATGGGCCGGTGTGAGTATATCCAGTATGTATGGTGTACGCCAGTGACCTCAATGGACCGGTGTGAGTATATCCAGTATGTATGGTGTACGCCAATGACCTCAATGGACCGGTGTGAGTATATCCAGTATGTATGGTGTACGCCAGTGACCTCAATGGACCGGTGTGAGTATATCCAGTATGTATGGTGTACGCCAGCGACCTCAATGGACCGGTGTGAGTATATCCAGTATGTATGGTGTACGCCAGCGACCTCAATGGACCGGTGTGAGTATATCCAGTATGTATGGTGTACGCCAGTGACCTTAATGGGCCGGTGTGAGTATATCCAGTATGTATGGTGTACACCAGTGACCTCAATGGACCGGTGTGAGTATATCCAGTATGTATGGTGTACGCCAGTGACCTCAATGGGCCGGTGTGAGTATATCCAGTATGTATGGTGTACGCCAGTGACCTCAATGGACCGGTGTGAGTATATCCAGTATGTATGGTGTACGCCAGCGACCTCAATGGACCGGTGTGAGTATATCCAGTATGTATGGTGTACGCCAGTGACCTGAATGGGCCGGTGTGAGTATATCCAGTATGTATGGTGTACGCCAGCGACCTCAATGGACCGGTGTGAGTATATCCAGTATGTATGGTGTACGCCAGTGACCTCAATGGACCGGTGTGAGTATATCCAGTATGTATGGTGTACGCCAGTGACCTCAATGGACCGGTGTGAGTATATCCAGTATGTATGGTGTACACCAGTGACCTCAATGGGCCGGTGTGAGTATATCGTGTATGTATGGTGTACGCCAGTGACCTCAATGGGCCGGTGTGAGTATATCCAGTATGTATGGTGTACACCAGTGACCTCAATGGGCCGGTGTGAGTATATCCAGTATGTATGGTGTACGCCAGTGACCTCAATGGACCGGTGTGAGTATATCCAGTATGTATGGTGTACGCCAGTGACCTCAATGGGCCGGTGTGAGTATATCCAGTATGTATGGTGTACGCCAGTGACCTCAATGGGCCGGTGTGAGTATATCCAGTATGTATGGTGTACGCCAGTGACCTCAATGGGCCGGTGTGAGTATATCCAGTATGTATGGTGTACGCCAGTGACCTCAATGGCCGGTGTGAGTATATCCAGTATGTATGGTGTACGCCAGTGACCTCAATGGACCGGTGTGAGTATATCCAGTATGTATGGTGTACGCCAGCGACCTCAATGGACCGGTGTGAGTATATCCAGTATGTATGGTGTACACCAGTGACCTCAATGGACCGGTGTGAGTATATCCAGTATGTATGGTGTACGCCAGAGACCTCAATGGACCGGTGTGAGTATATCCAGTATGTATGGTGTGCGCCAGTGACCTTAATGGACCGGTGTGAGTATATCCAGTATGTATGGTGTACACCAGCGACCTCAATGGACCGTTGTGAGTATATCCAGTATGTATGGTGTACACCAGTGACCTCAATGGATCGGTGTGAGTATATCCAATATGTATGGTGTACGCCAGTGACCTTAATGGACCGGTGTGAGTATATCCAGTATGTATGGTGTACACCAGTGACCTTAATGGGCCGGTGTGAGTATATCCAGTATGTATGGTGTACGCCAGTGACCTCAATGGCCGGTGTGAGTATATCCAGTATGTATGGTGTACACCATTAATGGACCAGTGGGAATGTATTGTTAATATATATTATTTATTTCGAAACCGCTCGTGATAAGAGAATTTCCAAGGACGAGCATGACATAAACTATGAACTATCGACATTGTATACATATGTTTGGTATATAATTCGTGTCATATCATAACATTGATAGTTATTGTGACAGGTGGTATGTGTATTCTTGTATCTACAATACATATACATTTGCAGCTTGTAAAACTTGTATTACTGGAGTCATTTCGATTTTTATCAGCCACAATCAATCTTTTTTTTTAAATTGGTATGCCTTTACTGAACCTAATGGGTTCAAACAAAGGTTTGATGACTATTTGGCAGCCGTTTTTCTTGCATATAATCTTTATGTTCAAGATATATGCATTTACATATTGTTAACAAAGCCACACAACTGTTTCAGGCCGTCAGTGCTTGCTTCTAATATAACATAATCACATACTCGTGTAATGAGGATAATTGAGGCTGGTGTTCTCGGCGACATTGCATTTAGGTGAAAACAATTAATTAGCAATATATATAGAATGGACGAAAACTAGCACAAGGTATAGGATGGTTAGATGCGGCTGGTTGTCAGCATTTACAATGTGCTAAAGTTATTGTTTACAAATGACAACGATCATGTTTAACAGAACGTTTTCTAAATTACACATGTCAATATGTCAATGAATGTGATTTATACAATAATTGTTATGCTATCAATGCAAAAATGTCATTATTCATTTAGGAGACTGGTTTTGATAATGTTAAACAGTTCATCAGTATATGTAATAATTGGTAGGAAAATTTGCTTGCGTCATTAAATTTACATTACGAGGTTTGAATCAAATTTACCATGACATTAATGGATTCTTAGCAACATATATTGAAACTGTTGTTAATGCTTATAAATATAAATGCATTTCATTGTGGTCTTATGGTCATCTCATGGTATCAAAGCGACGAACAATCTTACGTGAATTATTCCATACACATGCTTCCTTGTAGATGTTTTTGCTTTAAGATTGTTTTATTACTTATATCAGTTGATTCATTTATTTATCAGTATCACTTTATGATAAACTGTCCATCAATGATTAAGAGAATAACCACAGGCACCACAGGGTGAAATTCAGATCCTCTTATTTTACATTGGAAGAAAAGTTTTCCATTACTAAAATAAACAAGAGTTATATGGTCACTGGCACATTCCCCCGTATAATGGTCAAACTAGTCAATCATGTAAATGAAAAAGTATCAAAGTAATAAACAAGTTTAACACAGCGTTATGATTGTTTCGAAGCTAAGGGAGACAAAAGGAAGCAAGAAAGGAAAGAAGACACTTCGAAATATGCCATAAGAAGATATGACGGTAAATGCATGTGGACCACTTGCGCGAGGGGGAGGGGGGCAGCTATTAACTGATATACATCACGATAAAGTCCGTTTTAGAGGCAAAGCAAACGTACCCCTGGTGCAGCTCGAACTCCAGACGTCTTTTATTTTTCGGAAAACCTCGGCAATCAACCTACATATTATATGACTATCACGAAGCTTGTCGGAAATGGCCGAGTTGTTACTATTGCTCTTTCACATGTGAATCATGGGGGGTGGGGGTGGGGGCAAAAAAAGCGTGTCTTAGCAAACATTTCATGTCAACAAGGAAGGTAACTCTGCATAAAGTAAACCTGTGTCCGCCCCTGGGGACTGATCTTGATTCCAACAAGCTAATGCAATATACCGTAAACATAATTCAATGATAGTGTATTGTTACATGTTAGAAAAGATGAGTTGTAAAACTATCTTCCCCATATTTACGTTATTATCTATGATGTATGTTTTGCACAATGTGCTTTAATGAAACACATAATGCTTCATTCAACTAAACATGATTTTTTTTTTAATTTCAACTGTCAGTTTTAATTAAACTTTTTTCCTTCATAAATCTTACAAAACCCACGCATAAAATATCATTTAAAATGACTTGCAAACGCCATTTTATATGCGCTGGTAAAACTCAATGCCGCTTTTATTCGTGTAAGCTGACTTTTATTACTTTTTTAATTTGATTTATATACCTTTGGTTAATTAATATGGCTGACCGTGAAGTGAATTAATCAGTCATGGTGTTAAGTCTAAATGTCGTTTTGGCATTAACAAGCTTTCACTCCCAATAAATGACACAAAGCAGAACACGTCTGAAAGAAAAGTAGAACCTATCCCATAATGCTCTTAATAAGTATGACGTGTGCGCACCTGTTGGTTAATTGGAAATGGCGGCTAATGCCATTTTCTAGTATTTTGCATCACTTATGTGCTAGCAATTTGCTGGGTGGTAAATATGTCTATTTCATGGAATGGTGACTTGAAAACTACGCTTAGAAACCTTAGGTTAAATATAAATATGTAAACAAATGGTACAATAGATCTGCATTTGTGAAAATTGTATTATTTTGCAGTGTATTTTTGCAATATCTAATTATTCTCATTCTGCCGTGTATACTTTAGAGTTTGATTTTACTCGATTGTTTTTGTTTCTTTTTGTTATTTGTTCATAAATTTATTTGTAATAAATATATATACTTGTTTTAAGTTCTCTTTCAGCTGTTACTTTGTTGAAACTGAAGTTTGTTTTTCTAATATTCTTTGTCAGTTTTATGTGTTACTCTAATGCCTGTAATATGCCTTTGAATAAAACTTGAAACTTAAAACTTGCATTAAACTGAAATTTATAGTCTACTGTTTTTAAGTTCATGAACTGGACAGCTCACTAACATGTGGGAGAGCAATCGTAGCAACTCGGCCATCTCCGGCAAGCTTCGGGATAGCCATATATGTAGAATAATGGGGTAGGTTTTCCGATTTGTGGAACAGGTCGTGAGTTCGAGCTTCATCAGGGGAACGACCTCTTTGCCTCTAAACCGGACTCGATCGTGATTAATGTCAGTTATAGCTGTCGACTTAAAAAGTAGTACAAGTCGAACCACGTTGTCTCGAACTTCCAGGGACCGGAGAAAATACATCGAACCTCGGAAAATTCGAGCCAAGGGGGAATGCTGATACTCAGTATAAAGAAATCGACCCTTTACATTCAGTTCGAGCCAACGATGATTTCGAGTCATTCAGTTCGAGCCAACGAGGATTTCGAGCCAAGCGACTTCGAGCCAATGGGTTTCGACTGTAAAAACTAATCAGTGAGACAACGTGAACTTGTAAACGTCAAGAACAAACCACATACACTTGTAAAGAACATACTACCTGTACCAACCACAAATCACGTTGCGTGTTCATTAGGAAAATCGCATTACACCTTAATGATATTCTAAAGCTGCCAATAAATACATTTCATTTTAAATGTGACTATTTCGAAGCTTTTCATCAACACGAGCAATAAAACTAAGCTATACTAAAGTCCCAAAGTAAAACAAATCCTGAATGATGGTTTTCACAGCGGTACTTAAATGGTATTGCCGCCATTGTATTTACTTCTTGTGGATTTTAGCGGAAATAAATCTGCAATATTTCAACGAACTGTCACTCAGGAGGCACAAAATATGTCCGACCTATTGGCATCGTTATTTGTTAAGACATAAAAATTTACATAAATGGCACATGTAAAAAGCAATGGCGAATTTATGCCGTTCATCAAACAGTCTTAAGGCTCCTGATCAAAGAGACGGAAGATTTAATTTACACATTCTCGTATTGAATTGCATGTTTAATGGCCGACACTCAAGGTGGTCGGTTGGTAAATGGCAGCTCGTGAAAATCTGGAGTGGAGGGCCTGTCAATTTTCCGGTCCAAGAGATACTCCCCATCCCGAGCGCTTGGCGCAACTAAAACTACGGTAGCCCATGTAGACCACTTTACCCGTGCATAAACGCATTTCAATCAAACTCATTATTTTGTTGGTTTCAAAAATTACAATTTAAGTTATTTTAACGATTAAAAACAGTATTATAGAAAAGGTAAGGTATTATAGCAGAGATTTGTCGCTATACGAGGAGTTGAACTTTTAATGATTTTTTATTACATGCTGCAGAATGTTAAGTCTTAACCATAATTACGTTAAATAACATTTTAATTGTTGGATATACTACCAAAATGAAATATGAACACCATTTTTTAAAACCATTTTCGATTAAAAGTTTTGGACCTGAGGGCGGGGCATTATAGAGATCTGAAGCTAGGAATTGTCTATAGGTTGCAGCATTGGCCAAGGTATGGTTCTGTTCGTGTATTATAGCGGTTTGCAGTTTCGTCATAAGGTAATTTTAAAACGAAACGCGTTTGAAAAAACACGAAAAAAACAGCAGTAAAACTTGATATGATAAATAATCAAACATAAACACGGTTTCGTTGAGATGTGGTCTGAACGTGACAGGACACTTGTTATTAACTTCATTAATATCCAATCCCGTCGATTGTGGTAAATATAGGTTGTATGTTTTGCACATATAAAATTTATTTAATTTCACAATTTTACTATGAAACACCACACGTTTTGGATGTGAATGCGGATGTGAAATAGTCTAACAAATCAACACAAAGGGTTCTCCGGGTTTAGAAGAATGATGACATCAATGGAAACATTTTATAATACGTTTATACTTTGATTTATTGTTACATATATCAATATGAATAATGGAGTAATATCATTTTTTTTATCTACCGCGTTTAGGCGTAAAATATAGCATGTTTGTTTCCGGTTTCATGTCAACAAAAATAGGGTAGGTAGGTCGGATTTGTTTTTATTAGGCATATTGTTTCTTGAGACTTTTCTTATATAAAAAAATGTGTTTAAGGACATCTATACAATCAGTAAAAGCATCTCTGGTATTGCTGCAAGCTACACACATTTCTTTTTTTTAATTTTAAAAGTAAAAAAATCAAACAAATGATAAAAAAAAATATTTCTCAAGACAATAAAAAAGTTAGGGTCGGTTGGGAAATCGAAAACAAGCATTTTTTCACGCCTTATCACAAAACGACTACATCTGATCCCATTCGGTTCAAACGTAAACAACTTGGGTGTATATGGACGGTTTACAATGTCAGAAATCTTTATATTTAACTACGCTACAAGTAGTTCGCGTAGTAATTTCAATTAAGCCGTTTAACTCAATGACTTCAATCTGAGTTATTCATTCAATAATACACTTCACTGGCAATCGATTTTGTACTATAAAAATACAAAATGGCCGAGGGGTTCCGAATTCACATTCGCGTTCAGATTCTACAAGGATTTACTTTTTTTATTTTGTTTGAAAAAAAACACGATTATTTAACATTCTGAACAAGTGAAAGGTATTTATTACAATAATAATTGTGGCATTAACATTTCCATACGTTTTTTTTCACCTTCCTTCTTATTAAGTGTACGACATGAACGTGCGGTTACATAATGTAATTTATGCTAGGTGGTAACAATAAATTTTATATGGCTTTCCAATGTTACAGAAAAAAACCCGACTTATTCTCAGTAAACCTTTTAAAATGATGAACTAGAAAAAAAGGTGTGGAAACAAATAAAACGTCAGACTTTTTTAGCGTGTGTTACTAAGCCTTGTTGTGTGACACTCTTATTCAAAAATCAATGCATACAAATGTATAACAGACATAAATTGAGTGATAAACCTTTAACTACTTCAGTACTAAATAATGCATTTATGGAAAATGTTAATTACTGATAACAAGATTGTAACCGTGTTTTTAATAGCTGAGCACGTAAAAATATTAAATGTTTGGTGAATGCTAAAAGATTAACTGTGATCTACTATCGTCTCATAAGGTAGAAATACCATGTTTTCTGCACCTTTCGTTTAAATAAACTCGGTATCCTTCATAAGAACCATTGTTTTCGACATTTATTCATCTTTTTAGTATATCAGAACAATTGTATTAATTGTGGTAAATCTTATTTGGCAGTAGTTAGAGTGCAACTTTAAACATATTATATACTTTTCTTAAAATAGGTGTAATCTAAAACATTAACAAAATGCAGGGAAACAATTAATTACTTAATAATATGATGTACCTTTTGTGGCCAACGAAATTTAGTGTTCTTACGATAAAACTCAATTAGTCGGTAGTATAATGACGGCCGTTTTATATGGCCAACCAAAGCATTACAATATTGAGTGCTCTGAAAAAGTGATGGAAAGCCATGTTATGCCATGATGCACACGGGCTGATCTGTCAAATGAAAATTGATGGTTCGCGTATTCCCTGTATTAAAACGCTTTCAAAATAATTATTTCACTCATCGCTGCATTTAACGGCCCGCTAGCTTGAATCTGAATAACCGACGGGAATTTGTAAATTGATAACTTCGTCATTATTTCGCCATTCTCTGTCACAGATTTTATTTGTCAGGATATTACTGTTAATTTTCCATGACTTTTATGTTACAGTCCTGTGTGTGGCCAATGTTATTCTGTATATCTCTGTCATGTTATCTTATTTTTAAGACATTTTGAATACATATGTTTTCCATTTCCCAACATCATTCATTTAGATGGTTATACTCAGTGCCTTTTCTCACCAGAACGTGATTTGGTTGTTAAAGCTGCACTCTCACAAATCGACTGTTTTGACAACATTTCTATTTTTGTCTTAGAATAAGCCAACTTTTGTGTAAATGTCTGGACACCAGGGATATAAGACTGCTGACAAAAGAGCAGATCGCAGTTTTCATATTTACGTTCAAAAAATGACTTTTTGTGGCTAAAGGCTTTCCTAATGCTATAAGAAAATTGAAATTTTCGGCATAGTTTTCCAAACAATTGTGATCTCTTCAATAGTGAGTTATCTCATCTCTTTATCTCATATGATTGAATTGAAGGCACTGATGCCGAAAACGGCTGATTCTGAGACAAAAAGGTCAAAACTATTTGTGAGAGTGCAGCTTTAAGTTCCATTGTTTAAATGAAGCATTTTTGCGGTTCCTTTTGTTAATTTCTAAGCAGTCGCCTTTCGATTGTAACTGTTCTTAAAAAGTTGAACATGTCTTGTATTGTGACATTCATAAATCGAGAAATGTGCCTACTCGAATAGTCATTAAAAATAATGAAAGGGTGCAAAAACACTCTTTGGTCATACAAATATATGTAAACTCACTATGCAATATATAATTTGGCTCGCCTCAACTTCAGATACTCATGGACATGTAGTCTATATGAATTGTGATTTGTGTGAATAAACTATATATTACTATCTATCTATGACAATACAATGTATTCAAAGGGTATAAGAGAACGGCCTTCCGCTCTTCAATACGAACGGTTTATATCGAAAATTGCCGAGTTGTAGCATCCTACACAACAATTGTCATTACGATATTTTACGAGAGCGTTAACGAACGGTTCCGGAATATGCCGATAAAGAACTGACATTAACACGAGATCATTTGATAACACCCCCGACCAATATGTGACACCAGTCAATCATTTACTAAGGAAGTGCTGTCCGATAAATTAGTCGAACCATGC
Organism: Mya arenaria; assembly: GCF_026914265.1. Taxonomy (NCBI): domain Eukaryota; kingdom Metazoa; phylum Mollusca; class Bivalvia; order Myida; family Myidae; genus Mya; species Mya arenaria. The sequence continues at coordinate 5,153,407 of NC_069123.1, read as the reverse complement.
TTAAAGCAAGCCATCTGTCAAATATAAATATATCATCAGTTTCCAAACCTATTCTAATTAGTTGGACAAAACCAAACTGCTTGTCAAACAACTTCATAAGGCCAGAGTTTTTTTATCTTTAGATTTACGGGAGATTTTTCAAAAAGTTGGGTAAGGAGGAGGAAATAAAAATAAAAAATAAAATGCATAAAATGTCCCGAAGGAAATATAAATAAAAATAAAACGGATTTTTCTCCGATTTTTTTTTATTTTTTAAATCTTCTTATATCATGAAGACAAAACACACCGTACTTGTGTTAGCTATTTCATAGGCTGAAAAAAGGGTGATAGATCACCATAAAGTTTCAAAAGCATAATTATAAGATCCTTTTAATGACTGAAAATATTGACCTCAACACTGTTGAGTTCAAGCGCTCATTAAAATTAATTGTATACATTTGTTCGATTGCATCTATGCATATGAGGTGCTTATATTATCAACCCATGGATTTTATGAAACATGTCAGTGTAATAAAGAATTTTAAATGGCCATTTCTAACCTTTTGCCCACAGTATAAGCATAACCTTTCCATTGTGAAGTAATCAAACATTGAACAAAGTTTCAGACACGGTATAATAAGGAGGTCAAATGTGTTTTTAACGAAATAGTACCATGACAATTTACCGTGATGTGGTTTTCATATAGAAAAAATAATCAAAAAAAGTTGACGCCCTGATGGAAATTCCTCTTCACTTCAAAGTTTGACAGGGCTTACGGATACACAGACAGTCAAAATCTACATTTATGTACTTCACCAAAGAAAATTCGGGAGCATTATGATAAATTTGACAAGTGTTATATGTTTCAAAAAACCAGGTCTAAGAACTGATTTTAGAAGCAATCCTGATAAATATCCTAATTCCAGCTATGCCCGTCGGATAAGTTTGACTTCTTGCACTGACTGCCAGATATCTTATGTTCAGATTTTTTCTGTTTTATCGGAAACACACACTATGTTATTATTACATCATTTTCAGTATTCTTTAGCGATTTTAATTCTAATTCATTATTAAACTAATTAACAACTACGAATATCACGATACCTTGTGTTTTTCTCTTCAAATATGTGATCGTGAAGTAGTGTGTTCAATGCTCCCCAGAGTCAAATTCAGAAAAAAATATCCATTTTGACTATGATGAACACGATATCATTTTGCAGTTTGTGTTTGTCAGAAGCTATACATTTTTGCACTGTAATCCAATTCATCCTTGTTAATATACGACGTGCGCCAACGACTTTTAATAGACAAAACAACCCAAGAATTTCTGTCTCCTTATTTTGACCGGAAGTTTCGCAATCATTCCACGAAACGCGAACATACTGAATCTATAAAAATAATTCACAATAAACACGCTTAAAGTTCTCCACGGTTTGGTTTAAATAATGAAAAATAAACATCGGAACGTTTTTGTAGTAAAACATTTCTATATAGCTGCAGAAATTGCGAGAAATAAGGGGTATGACAAAAACTACTTTCACTTTTGACAGGACGTTGTTATGGTAACGGGTACCTGTTCTGTTTCCCCGCATATTTCCGACTGGTTTACGTGGTTTGTGCAGTAAAAAGACCTATAATTAATGACAATTGGTACACCAGTTGGTTCTGGGATATGGGTTATAGAACACTAATTTTATTTTCTTCTTAACATTGGAGCAACGTTCGTCGGAAAAAATAAAAATAAAACTACGAAAATGAATTTTATTTTTATTTGGGTTTTGCAATATTTAGGTACGGCGCTCCCGTAAATCTAAAGATATAAAAACTCTGGCCTAAGGGGTTAAAGGGAGCTTTATTGTGGGCATTTGTGTTAGTAATAAACGTTTTGGTTTTAACATCGGTTTCACGATTGTTTGTTATAATAGTTTCAGATAAATGAAAACCAGTTTTATCGTTTGATTTATGAAAACCAAAACTGGTCATGAAACTATCTTAGCCGGCGGTTTCGTCGGTTCGTTCCATTCCAAAGCTAGCTCACTTTGAAAAAACAAAACGGACTGTGATCCTACACGTGTGTTAAAACACCATTTAGTAATAACAGGCAAATGACCATCTGCGGTATCACAGTTTTCCAAACCGATGGAGCCCATGGAACCAAGACCGTAACTAGTTTGGTATCAACAAAAATATCCAACATATAGTAAACTATTGCTCCAAACTAGCGAAGCGTGCAAAAATACTTATATAAAGCACGGAAAAAATATCATGGCAGACATTTACATGATATGATCAGCGCATTACACAGTGAACACAAATATAAAGGGTTTTTTTAACACTCACAAGCAAATTCAGTTGAACTACATAGCGTAAATATTTCAATGAATTAAGAAGAAGATAGCATGCATAATTAAAATTGCATCTGGAGATAAACATGGCAGGGTTATTTAAACATATTGCAGAGCGTCCAGTCTGATAAGCGCACATGTAATGACTCGCATGGAGCGAGGAATTGTCTCCAAGGAACCCCCCTGGGAGGTCACATGACCAGAAGGTGTGAAAAAGGGGATGCCAGCAGTATTTTGTCCATATATAATTGAGGAATTCAGATTTAGGATAAATTAACAACGAAATATACACCGAAACGCACCTACGACCACCTAGCTAAAACAAAAAGAGAGGCATGCCACAATAACCCCCTAGAAAGTGGCCTACACATATATTTTCGTCAAGCTACGCTCCTGTAAAAGCATGAAGGTGGAAAAGTGTTTAAGAATTGTAACATTTTTGTATTGTATTGTCAATACATAGGAAGAAACAATGGAGTCTTTAAAAGTTGTTTTCTAAAATCATCTTATTTTAGTGTAAAAATCCATTTTGTACCTTCCCTATATGACATGTAACAAGCAACACACGGACATCAAGCCAAACCTAATATCAGTAAGTTTTAACCATCACTGTTTTGAAAGCCCTTCTGGCTAGTTAATATAGTTTTCGAAACACATAAAAGTACTCAAAATTTGCAACAAAAGCGAATTAACAGTGATACATCATGCGCGATTTGAAACAATACGACCATATTTTAGCAGTAAAATATGAAAATTAGCACTATTAAAAGATATGCATCAAGAGGATGACGCCGAAGTAATGGGAAATAACGCGAAAACGAGGGACGATTTTGCTCATAATTTATATTTTATCCTGTTTCATTTTGAGAAAAGTGAAAATGGCAGACAAGAGGCCTGCCTGTCTCCGAACTTAATGGATCACACCGGCGAATCTATAATATCCTAGTGCTCATATTTCAAAACTTCTGCTTATCGTCATAAATTACACTCAGAGAAAAACATAAATTTGTTGGTTTCGATGCCTTGTTGTTGATTTTTAATCTACTGAGTTTGATTTATTTTGACAAGCGCGTCTGTTTTATTGATTAGTTTATCAAAAATGCGATTTCTCATATCTTTCGTTGAAACAAGCTTGTCATTCAAGTGTCTGTGTTTTTGTTTCGAGTGATGGATGCTGCCTTCCTCGTGCGTGAGTCTCGTGCAACTGTTCGACACGCGTTATTTATACCTGCGTGTGCACTAGAATACTCTTCATTCCAGGTCTTCGGAGGGTTTGCAAAGATTTAATGGATATCGGTTTAGTGTCGGTGCAGAGTCTTTGGTACATCACAACAGTCTTATTAATTTGAATCATAAAACTAAATCGTTAGTTTTGATAAATCTTGATAAAGTAATTTGCACTAAATTTTCTAACATGCATAAAAATGTTCTTTGTTTTTACACTTTCACAGGGTAATCGTAAAAATAAACATGGACGCCGAGCACTCATTGGTTTTCAAAGGATTGTCTGTTTCCTGCCTACTATTTAACCACCTGCCTGGTTTCCTGCCTACTATATTTCAAACACTAGCATTGCAACTACTTGCATTGTTCCCTGTCAACTATATATCAAATACTTGCCTTGTTTCCTGCCTACGTTATATCAACTTCTTGCCTTGTTCCCTGTCAACTATATATCAACTACTTGCCTTGTTCCATGCCTACTTTATATCAACTACTTGCCTTGTTCCCTGCCAACTCTATATAAAATACTTCCCTTGTTCCCTGCCTACTTTATATCAACTACTTGCCTTGTTCCCTGTCAACTATACATCAACTACTTGCCTTGTTCCCTGCCTACTTTATATCAAATACTTGCCTTGTTCCATGCCTACTATATATCAACTACTTGCCTTGTTCCCTGCCTACTATATATCAACTACTTGCCTTGTTCCATGCCTACTATATATCAACTACTTGCCTTGTTCCCTGCCTACTATATATCAACTACTTGCCTTGTTCCCTGCCTACTATATATCAACTACTTGCCTTGTTCCCTGCCTACTATATATCAACTACTTGCCTTGTTCCCTGCCTACTATATATCAACTACTTGCCTTGTTCCCTGCCTACTATATATCAACTACTTGCCTTGTTCCCTGCCTACTTTATATCAACTACCTGCCTTGTTCCCTGCCTACTTGATATCAACTACTTGCCTTGTTCCCTGCCTAATATATATCAACTACTTGCCTTGTTCCCTGCCTTCTATATATCAACTACTTGCCTTGTTCCCTGCCTACTATATATCAACTACTTGCCTTGTTCCCTGCCTACTATTTATCAACTACTTGCCTTGTTCCCTGCCTACTATATATCAACTACTTGCCTTGTTCCCTGCCTACTATATTTCAACTACTTGCCTCGTTCCCTGCCTTCTATATATCAACTACTTGCCTTGTTCCCTGCCTACTATATAACAACTACTTGCATAGTTCCATGCCTTCTTAATGACAAATACTTGCTTGGTTCCAAGATTCCTACTACATACTAATTACTTGCCCGGTTGCATGCCTACCTACTATATACATCATTTACTTGCCTAGATCCCTGTATACTGTCTACTATATAACAACTTGCCTGTTTACGTGCCTACTATTCAGCAATACTAGCCGGGTTCACTGCGTACTATGTAACAAATACTTGCCTGTTTTTATATCTACGATATAACAAATACTTGCCTGCTTCCCTGCCTTCTATATAACAAATACTTGCCTGTTTTTCTATCTACGAAATAACAAATACATGCCTGGTTCAATGCCTACTATATATCAAATACTTGCCTTGTTACCTGCCTACTATATAACAAATACATGCCTGGTTCAATGCCTACTATATATCAAATGCTTGCCTTGTTACTTGTCTACTATACAACAAATACTTTCCTGCCTGCCTACTATACAACAAATTCTTGCCGTGTTCCCTGCCTATTAAATAACAAATACTTGCCTTGTAACTTGTCTACTATACAACAAATACTTTCCTGGTTCTCTGCCTACTATACAACAAATACTTTCCTGGTTCTCTTCCTACTATACAACAAATACTTTCCTGGTTCTCTGCCTACTATACAACAAATACTTTCCTGGTTCTCTGCCTACTATACAACAAATACTTTCCTGGTTCTCTGCCTACTATACAACAAATACTTTCCTGGTTCTCTGCCTACTATACAACAAATACTTTCCTGGTTCTCTGCCTACTATACAACAAATACTTTCCTGGTTCTCTGCCTACTATACAACAAATACTTTCCTGGTTCTCTGCCTACTATACAACAAATACTTTCCTGGTTCTCTTCCTACTATACAACAAATACTTTCCTGGTTCTCTTCCTACTATACAACAAATACTTTCCTGGTTCTCTGCCTACTATACAACAAATACTTTCCTGGTTCTCTTCCTACTATACAACAAATACTTTCCTGGTTCTCTTCCTACTATACAACAAATACTTTCCTGGTTCTCTGCCTACTATACAACAAATACTTTCCTGGTTCTCTGCCTACTATACAACAAATACTTTCCTGGTTCTCTGCCTACTAAATAACAAATGCTTGCATTGTTCCCTATCTACTATATGACATACTTGCCTTGCTGCTTGTCTTCTACATGACAAACACCAAACACTTGCCTTGTTCCCTGTCTACTGAATAACAAATACTTGCAATGTTCTCTGCCTAATAAGTAACACATACTTACCTCGTTCCCTGCCTACTTTATAAAAAAAACTTACCTGGGGTGCGTTTCAGATAGATTTTACGATCTGCCATTATCGTAAATTTACGATCATAATAACGACCAACTTAACGATAATCATAAAGGCGTTTCAGAAACGTCTCGTAAACTCTCCGGTCGTACGTAAAAAAATAACGATAAAGCACAGCGTTAAAGCGAGTGACCCAGTCTGAAGTGAAATGACGTAACGTCATATTAACCTGATGAGCGCACCTGTCTTTTTTATTAATAATAATAATAATAATAATAATAATAATAATAATAAAGATGATGATAATCTCTTGAAGGGAATCAATTAATGTAACTCTCCTTTTTATAATGATTGACACAAATGATACAAACTCGTGGTCTCTATTCTGCTATTTATGTTACATTTGTATCTTAAGTACATCATCATCCGGGATTTTTTGTGATGGAGGCAGTGGCGGGTTCCGACGCTCATTTTAAAATTTGTGTAATTATAAAGAAAATTGGACAACAACAAAATACGTTGTTTTTTCAGGCTGGTGATTTTAATTTAAATTCGTCTTTGATAAGTGAAATATTATAGTATGCGTATTATGAATGTTCTGTAAAGTAAATGCAATTGTGCAGAATGGTGCTGATGATGATAGTCACGATGATGCGACGACAACGGCAATGATAATTTAATAATAATAATGCGACAACGACACTATCATGATGATGCAATGACGACGATAGTGATAATGCGGCGACGACGACGACGACTAATATTATGAGTATTATAATAATAATACGGCGACGACACTATCATGATGATGCAATGACGACGATAGTGATAATGCGACGACGACACTATCATGATGATGCAATGACGAAGATAGTGATAATGCGGCGACGACACTATCATGATGATGCAATGACGACGATAGTGATAATGCGGCGACGACACTATCATGATGATGCAATGACGACGATAGTGATAATGCGGCGACGACACTATCATGATGCAATGACGACGATAGTGATAATGCGGCGACGACGACGACGAATATTATGAGTATTATAATGATAATGCGACGACGACGACTAAGATGATGATGATAATAATAATGATGATGCACCACGGCAATGATACTAATTATGATGTGACGATGACGACAATGATCATGACGTGATGATGATATGTAGATGTTGCTGATATTTGATGATGACGAAAGTGGTGAAGTTGGTGGTGGTGGTGGTGGGGGGTGCGGTGGTTGTTGATGATGATGATGATGATGATGATGATGATGATGATCATCATGATGATGACTGATTCCAATCATCAACAACCGGCCTTAGTTCGGATAACGAGTAAAGTTCATACGTTTATGCACCAAAACTGTGACTGAGGGTTATTGTATTGGGAAATAGTTTGAAAATACAACTTTGACCGGTTGGATTTTTTGTATGAAGACAATTCATAAATCCATCTTTATTGTGTCAGTTAACAGTTTAATAAACAGCATTTCAAATCCATTCAAAATACATGATAAAATCTACATTTGCAGACATGCTTCAAATACACAAAATTACTAAAAGAAATACAGCTATTTTACAAGCTCGTCTCATAAAAACACATTATTCAACAAAAAGTATCTTCACTGGTGCAGATTGCCATAGTGGTTAAGTGTTCAGAGTTTCGCGCAAATATTATCTATTATCTATTTCAATCATGTTATGATATACACTGGAGTATACACTTTATGTAGCATTCTGTGTTTATACACGAGCAAGTCAAAGTAAAAATAAATGTATTCAGAAATATCAAAAGATGCACTTAATTTCTATAAAAAGATAGTATGAATGTTTACATGATCAACCATGGTAGTGTGCGTTTTATATATTATCATAAGTTTGAATAAATGAATCATTTAGATTTTCCTATATAATTCAGAAGTGTTTTAATCCTTAGAGGAAACATGTACAACTGGATATACATCACAGTTGAAACTGTATAAAAATATATATATATTTGGAAAATCTAATGAAAATGGCTTTTAAATGCCAAGTCAAACTTAAAAAATAAATAAGAAATTTCATTTCAAATAATGAAGGTTACACACAAATGCCTCACTGCCTATTTAACAGTTTAAAGTTTTATGTTGTGTTGGGATATGCAATTAATTTCAGATTCTGTGTCAATATATCTGTAGTTATCTGCTGTGTCTGGTATCTCCAGTGTATGTAGGTATAATGTACTGTTCTGACAAAGTCTCCTAAAACACACCGGAACCTTTAAGGTGAGTATCTTGAAGACTGACTGTGAGCATATTCTAAATGTTTGAAACCTTGTGATTTTTCAGTGTCCTGAAAGAGACAAACAGTTATAAAATATTGTTTAATACAGCACAATATAATACATTTATGACAACGCCTTTTAATGGTTAAACTACAAGAAACACATAACTTACATTCCCATATTTCAACTGAAATAGTTGGATATTTTATGAAAATTATTGTCTTTTTAAACAAAAAATAAGTAGGGTATTTAAGAAAACATGAAAAACACCATTCTGGTGGCATTTTATTTCTTGTTTATTGTTCATATAAGTTAAATAACAATTATGTTATACCAGTTAATTGCTCAAAGTAAGATGCCCAACATTGTATCAATATAAAATTCATCTTATTGTATTATTCATAAAATTGGTTTATATCATATTGCATTTTATCATTTCCTACCTACTTTTACATTTCCCTCCATTGCCAGCTTGAAGCATTCCTGATAGTTCTCTATCACCAGCCTGAAATAATTAACTAAAACAATATTTAACAAGCAAAAAAAACCTAAAACATAGAATATCATTAATCATCTGTACATAGCCTGTGCATTAACTGCAGGTACATAATATGGTTTTGCAGTTTAGTTTCTACATTTACAGTTTAGTCCTTATGACAATGTGTTCATATGTTGAATATACCTCCAATATTATTCAATAAACCAACATTAGAATTTAATTCCCTTTTCCATACCATTATTAAACAGAGGTCAATGAAGAGCACAGCATTTTCCACCAAGACCATGACACTTCTGTTGTCATTTTTCATTTCAGTTTATATTGTACACTTGGCATCAAATGGCATGACTGAAAAAGACAAGAATTTGAAAACTCACATATGTTCATAATGGTATACTACAAAGTTCTACATAAACCATATGATACCTTACTAAAACAAGTTTTAATTACAAGTCAAGGTGAACTAAAATGATTACATTGTCACCTGATAGTGTCCATGGTATTAAAGTAGCCAATAATCAACTTATTTGTTGTGACAGTGTTGTTTACATTACTGTACTGTATCTACATTTACATATTTAGCATCAGTTTAAGATACATGTGTAAAAATAATTATGTTATATCATGACATGATAAAATGGTAACACTGTTTAATAATTCACTGACTACATGCCACAGAGACTGGTTATATTACAACAAAATATGTACAGGCATTTATTTATCCGAATTAAAAACCATCCGAAATAGAAGAAGTTCAAGAAAATGTTTTAAAGGACATATTAAACAGCAATAAAACCAAATCAAATTCAACATCATATTCCATGTTTTAGATGTACACAATATCAGCACATTAGCTAAGTATAACAAAAAGCTTACATCTTCTACAGTTAAAATCCTTTTTTGACAGAACGGCGGAAATAGAACATTTTCGTACTGTTTTCAGCTATTTTTAGACATAGTTTGAATATTCCACACCAGCGAACATGCTACACGCAATATTAAACTCTCAAATGTTAATAAAAAGTAAAAATATACTTTGATATGGCGAAAATCTTCATCCGCCATCTTGATCGTTAAGTTAACGAGTGCCTCTTACCGGTCGTAGGTTTACGAGCAAAATTAACGATAAAGCAGGTGCACGTTGCGTCTCTGAAACGGTGCGGATCGGTAATTTTGGTCGTACTACCAAAATCAGCTAACGATCGCCTTAACGATCGTCTCTGAAACGCACCCCTGGTTTCCTGCCTACTTTATAACAAACAATTTCCTGGGCTTCTCCCTACTATGTAACAATTATTTTTCTGTTTTTCTAACTACGATATAAAAATACGTGTATGGTATACTGGGTCTCGTTAACAAAGTGGTAGTGGCAGGTAATCCAGACAAATCAAAATCATATTAAAGAACGATGGTCCAATGAATAAGTTACACTTGAATAGGAAACTTACTCAAGCATGAATCAAATTTTATGGTACTACGAGTGTTAAGGCAAAGATTTCTTGAACTCATTGTTTTATGTGGTTGTAGTTATATCAATCTGTAGTTTTAGGAACTATTTACGAACGTTCTAAAAGAATAACTTCCATTTAGAACATGGTTACTGAATCCCAAGGATATGGATACTTCATCTGTTTTCCACTCTTTCTAAAATACTAACCAATGCATACACCTAGAACCTGTATATTAGCACATACCACAAACCGCTATATCGAAGTCGCTGGGACATCGGGAAATACTTCGAGACAACGAATATTCGATTTAACCGACACACAAAAAAAGTGTATAACTAAGATAAAAACATTCGGAAAAAGTTCGGCATATGAAGGACATCGAGATAACAGAGTTCGACATAGGGAGTTTCGACTGAAGTTTTTAGTCATAACACTGTTGTTTTATATCACTTCACAAACTCATATCTCAATGCGAGCTGACAGGGTTACTTCTATTTTGAGTATTCTATCATTCTAAAACTTCAGGCGTAATTGTTTGTGTCGAAAGCAATTTATTTACAAGCTATGCACTCCAAACATACTTAAGTGTATCTAAAGAGAAAAGTCAGAAAACAAAAGAGTTTTAAGGTTGGATCTCACCAAAATATTTGATAAATGAGCGTTGACAGTTATATAACATTTATGTCATCGCGCTAAAGGCTGACATAATTATTTCTGTCAGTTCGTTCAATGCGCTTTGTAATGAGATTTTTCACTAACTAGATAAGAACCCTCTTTGGTAAATTACTCGTCTTTCACAGGTGTCTATTTCGAAATATAATTTACCCTGAACACGTATGAAGCCTGCAAATTGCATTCAGGTCAAATTCAATTCCCTTTGACAGCTAAAATTGATATTTCAATGCCTGGAATATGAATGTTTATGTCCAAAGACATGCATACACACAATGGAAATTTTGCCGTTAATATAATTGGCAATTAATCAATGGACGAAAGACGATCGTTTATTACTGTAGAAGAGACAAGATAAATAGGCGTAATTTATTGTGATCATCCCATTACGTATAGTTTATGTTGTCAGTTGGAAAGCCCCTCACAATACATCAAAGTTGGAATGAATGCTCGCAGTTAAGCTACGAGTGACTTTATCGCCATTACAGCGACCGTAATGAAGATTTTCAATACCGTAATGGTTGCCATTCCGAGTATGTTATGTTCTAAACTATCCTGCTGAAGATCTGTGATAACTGCAAAGTGCAGCCATTAAGATTATTTATTGTATTGATTTACGCATTGTTTCATATGATACTGGTTACTATGTACGGACCAGTAGCAATAAAATGCGCTCGGCAATCCTAGAACAATCATTAGACGCCCAAACCTGTTTTCGGTTTATTCATATATTTCTCTACAATGTTTCGTATGGTATATCTGTTTCCATTATGGTCGCAATATGTAAAACTTAAACCTTACGGACCAAGACCTTTTACTTTTTGTTATGTATTCGTACTTCCATCGATGGTTTCATCATGTGTAATAATGGAAATGGTTGGACAGGTCACCGTGACAAATTTTCGTTTCCAAGCTACACAATTCAATGCCGCCAGCACTGATAAATACCTAATGAGATATACAATAATGATATTTTCTTGGTATAACTTTGCTATATAATGCGGTAACATAGTGAGAACGTTGAACGGACTCGAAACAATTTCCGCAAGTAAACATTATGTGATGTGTACTTTTGGTTCCAAGCTCGCATATTTGTGCAGTTCATCTCAAAGTCAAGGATCCAATGGGAACTACGGAGACAAGCCAAGTAGCTATACAATAATGCACCAGTCAGTTGTAACCACGCCACACCCCCCCCCCCCCGAGGTCCGGGGAATAGCGGGGACTTTGACTTTCGGCCCATCCAAGCCCGGGTAAAAGCCTCGTCCTGCGGGAACGAACTGCTGGTAAAATCAACGCCAAATGCCCCCGCACCCCAGGGATCCTATGTAAGGCCAATTCCCCGCTATTTTTTGGCGCGAACACAAAACCACAGCATTCACTCGGCACTGCGGGGACACCTGGAAGGTAAAAACACGGCCCATTTCCCCGGCTATCCCCGGTATGCCCCCGGACCGGGGGGGGGGGGGCGGGTATAATTTACTGGTGCATAACAAACACCCTGACTTAAGGTACAAGGTAAAGTCCAAACAAACACTGAACGAGAGACACAGAGCGTATATACAACATATGCAAACTATTTTTAACAATAAAGGTTGAGGTTACCGCCTTGGAACAGTCAGCTAAACAGGAGTTCACTGTGGGTTGAAACTAGTTCATGTGTACTAACTCTCAAACGTGTCCCCACATTCATCAACACAGTGTTTATACAGTCAAAACTCGCTATGTCGAACTCTTTTATTTCGATGTTCTGGTCATGTCGAATATAAACTCGAATGTGTTAAGGCATGATTTGTAATTCGGTTATTTCGAATGCTAGTTATCTCGAAATATTTCCCGAGATCCCAATTTCCCAACGACTTCGACATACTAAGTCATACTGAATAGAATTAAGCGGCCACAAACGAAGACATCACGAACGTGGTGAAATATTTTACCCTTGTAGAAAATAAAGTACATACTATATTGGCTAGATGTCGCTAATTAAAACACCAAATGTCGCGTCTTCTCTTAGCATTTTTGCAGCCATCGTGGGAACGCTTACAGCTTTAAAATGATTTATTACAAAACTAGATCCCAGGGGTGACTTTTCTATCACAAATCTATGACTTTTTGTCTTATGTCTCGTCCCAAAGGAGATTAAATGAGATTTGGAAATGTCTCAAATTAAGAGGAGCTGCTATTAATGTCATAAATTGATGAGTTGCTTGGATTAGCGGGTTAGAAATGAAAAATGGGGATTATTTAGTCGATGGGTTTGCTATCAACTTTCACCTAGAGTGTGAAAGAGATACTCGAGTTGCCAATAATCTGATACCTTAGAAGGGAAGTGATCAGATCTGAGGACATTTTCTGATTGTTTCTGTCTACCGAAATTATTTCTGATGCTTTTGCTAATGTCTTTTATTCAGAGAGTATTTTAATAACGAGGACCCTTGACGAGTGCACGTGACTCACTGTGTATTCTATTTTTAAAATGAAGTGATACCTTAGAAGGACAAAGTGATCAGATCTAAGGACATTTTCTGATTGTTTCTGTCCACCGAAGTTATTTCTGATGCTTTTGCTAATGTATTTTATTCAGAGAGTATTTTAATAACGAGGACCCTTGACGAGTGCACGTGACTCACTGTGCATGCTATTTTTAAAATGAAGTGATACATTAGAAGGCCAAAGTGATCAGAGGAAATTGTCTGATTGTTTCTGTCCACCGAAGTTATTTCTGATGCTTTGCTAATGTCTTTTATTCAGAGATTATTTCAATAACGTGGGTCCTTAGCGAGTTGACGTGACTAATTATATGCTATTTTTAAAATAATTTTCTGTTTTCGTATCCAAGTTGAATATACATTGATCTCATAACAAGTGAGTGGCAATTCTTTTCTAGTACTCATCTTTGTCAAAGGTTTGTCTTTCGAATTCCGTGTCCCGAATGTTTTCAATATTGAAATAATTAACTCAGTCATAAAGGAATGCACACGTGGCAGCTAATACAAAACATAATAGTGAACTGCACGTAGCTATACTAGAAGATCCATTTATAGCACTCATCTATTGTCAAAGGTTTGTCTTTTGAATTCCGTGTGAAATGTTTTCAATCTTGTATTATAAATTAGTTATACAGGAATACACACGTGGTTGCTAATACAAAACATAATAGTAATCTGCACGTTGCTATACTAGAAGATTCATTTTTTGATGATACCCCCATGACATTGAGAAAACATTTATTATATTTTGATGTGTTGGCTATAACGTGCGAGTTAGGTACTACGCCCATGCGCGCGTGTGGCAGTGACATATGAATTGACAATTTTTTACTGACATACAGGCGTTTTTCTACAACATAGATGTCAGTGGACCTAAACATCTTGGCAGTGTTGAAGGTGCCAAAATTGAAATTAATCTTTTTCAAGAGTTATTAAAACACTAAACCATGAATCGATGTGACCGGGGGAACTTTCTGCTCCTCTGATATGCTAACCACTTTAATAGGGTGTCATTTATAGATCGTCATGTAAAATTACGCCGAGGTCTCTTCTCCTGTAGTTTTAATTAAATCCCAAATTACTGTGTGAAACTTGGCAGATATTCCAGTTGTCATTTTATGAATAAATTAATCCTTTATTAGGGTTTTATCTACGCGTTGCCTCCGAAACAACACGAGATAAAATATTTAATCACCGATGATTGACACGGCGTTTATTGGATTTGACAAATATTTATCAGTTGTGTCAAAACGGCCCTCAGGTCAAGGAAAAAAAATATATTGACAATCCTACGCCTGCTCCGGAGTCTAGACCTCGAAAATGTGCATGATACGTTGAAAACAACATTAGCATTTGAAACAGATGCCTAGGGAATGGATATGATATTAAGATTGTTAAACATACGTCGCAGATATCATCCGATATGTGCGGAATATTTACATGCCTAGGGAAAGCATATGCTATTAAGATTGTTGATCTCATGTTGCAGGTTTCAACCGATATGCGCTGAAAATTTGCATCTATACACCGACAATTTTTCAGCTATATGCTGGTCAATACCAGCTATATGCTGGTCCGTAAACAGCAAATCAAACACTGCAAAGTGATTTATGCGGCGCGAAGATATTATCTTCTTATTCGCTAATTAGCTTCTCTAGTTAGCAATGAGGAATAAACAATTGTTGACATATTTCATGCAATACATTCATTATTAAGCTATTGTAGCATGTCAATCACCGTCTATCTGTTTGATCTTGCGCTTTGTTCTAGCGACACGGGCCTTAATGGAGCGCGATCAAAGACTTCTGCCCAATAAGTCGAAGATACTATCTGCCGAAAAGTCGTTGGCTGAACAATGTCTATCTGAAACAAATGTCATTTATCCGCTGATTTGTACAAGTGCCAATGTCATTCAAAGAGTAAATGCGTAGTTCAGCAATAGCTGAACAGTTTGTAGAAATGATTTTTGAATAAGGGTCACTATTTTTTCATGAGTTTCTTCTTACTCTCGTGCACATAGAGGTTCATGTTTCTTCTGCTGTCAAATATATTTAATTTATGGTGTAACCTTTACGGCGACTTCTAACAAAAAAAGCGGCTATGTCATCATGTGAAGTTCCGACTAGTTCGTTTATGTCTGCGCTGTTATTGTCATACGGTTTTGTTGTTGTTGTAGCTATGTTATCCTGTGTAGTCCTATAGCCATGTGTTTTTGTGTCATTTTGACTGTGCTATCATGTGTATTTCGTGTTTGTTTTTGTTGCTTTGACTTTTTATCATTTTCCCTTTGTCACTTGACCGTGATAACCTGTGTTTCGAGTGTATGTTTTCTGTTTGTATGTCCTTCTAAAATATAGCTTCTGGTGTCATTTTGACTGTGGCATCCTGTGTATTTGGTGTTGTATGCCCCAACAATATGGCTTTGGTGTCATCTGGACTGTGTCATCCTGTGTATTTGGTGTTGTATGTCCTAACAATATGGCTTTGTTGTGATTCGGACAGTGTCATCCTGTGTATTTGGTGTTGTATGTCCTAACAATATGGCTTTGTTGTGATTCGGACAGCGTCATCCTGTGTATGTCGTGTTGTTTGTCCTAAAAATAAGGCGTTTGTGTCATTTGGACTGTGTCTTTCTGTGTATTTGGTGTTGTTTGCCCTAACAATATGGCTTTGGTGTCATCTGGACTGTGTCATCCTGTGTATTTCGTGTTGTTTGTCCTAACAATATGGCTTTGTTGTGATTCGGACAGTGTCATCCTGTGTATTTGGTGTTGTATGTCCTAACAATATGGCTTTGGTGTCATTCGGACAGTGTCATCCTGTGTATTTGGTGTTGTTTGTCCTAACAATATGGCTTTGTTGTGATTCGGACAGTGTCATCCTGTGTATGTCGTGTTGTTTGTCCTAACAATATGGCTTTGTTGTGATTCGGACAGTGTCATCCTGTGTATTTGGTGTTGTATGTCCTAACAATATGGCTTTGGTGTCATCTGGACTGTGTCATCCTGTGTATGTCGTGTTGTATGTCCTAACAATATGGCTTTGTTGTGATTCGGACAGTGTCATCCTGTGTATTTGGTGTTGTATGTCCTAACAATATGGCTTTGGTGTCATTCGGACAGTGTCATCCTGTGTATTTCGTGTTGTTTGTCCTAACAATATGGCTTTTGTGTCATTTGGAATGTGCCATCCATTGTAATTGGTGTTGTTTGTCCTAACAATATGACTTTGGTGTCATTTTTAATGTGTATCCTGTGTTATTCGTGCACGGTATTATTAATCTTTCAAGCAGTATACCGCCGGTATCATTTGACTGTGATATCGTTTGTACCTCGTTTATTTTTGTGTTTGTTCGTCATATTGTCAAATGTTTTGATGATATTTTAACCCTGATATCTTATGGTCATTTCTGTTTATATTTTGTCATATAATGTGATGGTTTTGGAATCATTTTGACTGAGACTTACCGTTATTCCCGTTTTTCGTGTATGTTTATTTTGTTCTGTAATCACGTCACGTAGCTTTGGTGTCATATTGACTGTGGAATCATGTGTATTCCTAGTATGTTTGATCATCATGTCATATGATGCTCATCTCATTTTGGATTACTTATCTAGCGTTGTTTGTGTACGAGATGTTTTCGTGGTGGCATTTCGACAGTTTTCGCGCTTCCTAATCACATTTTAAACCCACACATGCACAAACGTACCGTTGGTTAGAGTGGCATCATGCAGGTATTAAAAGGGTATATTATTCTTTATTTAGTATTCAGTTTACAATAATACTGCTTTTAAAAAGATGTTATCAAAACACGATTCTGCTACAGCTGGTACACATTTGAGGCGCGTTTCAATAAAAACCTTAATGGATCTAAGTCCTAAAATTAAATTATCTTAGTGTCATAGTTTTTTATTTTGCTACATATTCTGGAATGAAACTAAAGCCAGTATAAAACATTGTCACAAAGTTGAGAAAATAAAAAAGCGACTAGTTGCAATTGGTGATGCTTTCATGGATGTTAGCTTAAGGCGATTATTTAACTTCTAAAATGAAACGGGCCCAGGCTAAACGCTAGTTAAACTTGGCGAGATACTCTTATTGATATCCATTTATACGAAATATGCATAACAATTTCTTCTCGGTTTAGCTTAAGACTAGCCATGCAATTGGAATCATGAGGTTAGTAGACCTATACGACACGAATACAGGAAAACTGTTTAGTTCATGGTCATAAAAACGACGTCCATAAAGCCAAGTCATTTCTTGCATAAGATAAATGCCCTGACAAAATTAATGTCCAATAATTCCTTTATGGAGAGTCGTCAGTTCAATTCATGTTATAATGGTTTACAGGTGACGTTATTAATCAATTACAAAGCCTTTTATTCCTTCGATTATCTCTGACTGAATGAGCAGCAGACAGCGCTTGACTGATGTGTGTCTCTGGGAAATAAACTCCAATGTGTTGTTCAATCATGCCTTGTTTTCGACAACATGCAATGTCAGGCTGTACCAAATATTGATATGTCATAGCCTTTTGGATTACAAATGACGTGTGTTTGCCCTTTTGGCGCTTACATCAATTCCAAACCATACGTTTTT
Organism: Mya arenaria; assembly: GCF_026914265.1. Taxonomy (NCBI): domain Eukaryota; kingdom Metazoa; phylum Mollusca; class Bivalvia; order Myida; family Myidae; genus Mya; species Mya arenaria. The sequence continues at coordinate 5,135,348 of NC_069123.1, read as the reverse complement.
ACCATTCCTGTGTCAAGATGGAATCTTGGGTTATTGATCACTCATGTAGTGGCTCTAGTTTTAATCGTTTCCTGAAACCCATTTAAATTGAATATGAGAAAAAAATTGGTAAAATTCAAACTACAAAGATCAGGCAAATCCTTAAATAACTGCATATCTGAGCACATACTCCACCAGAGAATTAGTCATGTTGTTGATCACTGCACACAGACAGCTTCTTGCCACTAATTATATCCGTAAGAGATAAACAACGAAGAAAGAAGTCGTCTAACTTTCAACTGAATTGAAACTTCATTGATTTAAAGCCTGCAAAAATTCGCCTTAAATTTAAACAAGATTAGTACCACGTAGGCAATGATGAAGCAGAAATATGTTCAAGTATGAAACATATGTTTCTACAAACGTTGAAGAACTCATTAGTCTTTGTCAGTTTTTTAACGAAAAAACACGTGTGTCACCTCTATGCCATTGACAGACATACAATTAGTGAAAACTACAACTAGATTGTATATAAGCGTTGGCATATGAAATCGTAATACCTTGAATAGGGCAACTAACACAACTGAAGGGACTACTCAGTGATACATGTGATTGTTCCTTTTTTAAACATGACAGTAAATCAAAGCATGGTTGTACCATACCAGATCATTGGCTACTTTAAATCTGAATTCAAATTGGTTTGTGATTTCAAAATCTTTCTGACCAAGCTGGATCTACTTGATGTATTGTTTGCTTACATTTTCGCCGTTATATTCCTCATGCCGGATTTGGTGACTTCATCGAAAACATAGTGGTTACGTTCAACCATTATTCTTTTAAGAAAATATTTCGCCTCGTGTTTTTTCTTTAATGTTTAGTACACAAATAGAACTTGTATCCAATATACAATGTTGGATGTCGTGGACACTATAAAGCAGTGATACTTCACAGGCAAATCCGTCAATTCACTATAGACTATAGACTATGAAGAAAGTTGTTTTAGTGGTCTATAACATATGTTTACAGTATATTAAGGTTGTCGTTACTCACTGTAACGCATTTAGCGACAGTAAAATGAAATAAACGGTACCGATATCGAATACTGACTATACGGCAACAGCATTAATATACGACAATAGAATTATCATTTAACGGAGTAAGAATAAAACATATGAATGGTTCTGACAATACTGGCATGGGGAATGGGGTTCTTAATAGGTACCAGATAAGACATTTGCCAATTGTTCAAATCCATGTGAACAAGACACGTATTAACCAACCACCAATTACTGATTGTTCTTTGAACAATACAAATCTTAATACCCGTTAGCAACGAAATGACCAAGGGCGTGTGCCACAAGAGCAACCCATTTAACTAGGCAACAAAATGGCTCTAAAAGTGTTCAGGGACCTACCTTACTATCTATATAAATGTATACATCCTAGGCCCAAACAAGTTAATGTCATAATTATCGCATTACTACCAATATTATTTTTATTATCATCATCATTATTATTATTATTATTATTATTATTATTATTATTATTGTCATTATTATTATTATCATAATAAGATATAAAGAGTCGAAAATAAAACTAAATTTTCATAAATGAAATAATTTGATGTCACACGCAAATTCGTTATTAGTGTACCATAGATAATTTCACATAGTTTGATTCAATCAAAACCAAAATCTGAATCAATTCATTTTTCATATGGTTTCGTTGTAGAATGAATGCATAAGCTCCAGTTAATATACAACGTTTCAATCGAATGGAAAAAAAAATATATGCGACCCCGGCACTATTCCAAGAATGTTAAAATTGCCTTAATCCGACTTACCTCATTTACATAATGTGTTTGTGTTTTCGATTCGAGTCTGCATCCCAATGATGTACAAATAGACTGCCTTGGAAAACTGCCATGTGGTGCAAATACATTTTCGTGTTCAAACATTTAATTTGGTGTGGCCTGAAATACGTGTATAACATTAGATCATACAGTTTATATTATTACAAACCATCTAAATCATGATATAATTGCCATTAAATTTATAATTTTCTAAAATATCACTAAAATATCACAAACTAATTTGATATTCCTTTGTGCATAGTCTTATTATCAAAGTTTATTGCGTATTGACTTGCAGCTTTTGTATTCTGATAGTGTCAATTTGATATTTGATAGCTAACCAGATACTAAGTAGAAGCAATGATTACATGTAATAGCCATGATCAAAGTTATCATATAGAAAGGCGATGTAGTCTTCTTCAGCTTGTATTACGAAGATGATGTTAGTAATGACAAATAACATGCAATGTTGTCGTATGTTTGCGAATTTGATACAGCCGATGTAGAGCTGCTTGTCAAATTTGTATTTAGCAAACCTACCCAACTGCAAGTAAAAAGAAATGCATTTTAAGCTAGAGACAATTACATGAAATATGTGATAATTTATGATAATTTCTTACGCCTTGTATCGTACCAAGCACGCACATGTTGTTTTTGTCAATTGTATATGCAATTTGCAGCACATGTTCATGCATTCACGATTTGGAGGCTAATGTAGTTTTGTCTAAGATCTCTTTGTACGACTAAAGTTCAACTAAGCACGCCGAAACATGCTTACAACACCAATAATCTTAACCAAACACATCGGTAATTTGTTTACCTTAATTTTCGACTTTGCATGGACATATGCCAGGGATTACATGTTGTAAGCGATAATGGTAATGAATGTTCGGGAAATCAAGTTAGCCCGTATCCATGCTAGTCAATATATATTGGAAAACATTAGCGGAGCTGTCTGACGAATTCCTTTTGGGAGTTCGAGAGTAAAAATTGCATGTGAATGTATAATGTGTATGTGGATCAGAACTTGAAATGTTTGAGAGGTATCCGTAAATGATTGACTTCACATATCTTAAGAAATATATAGCACTCAGTTAACAAATAAAGTTTACACCAATTTATTGTCTGCAATGCTGTTTTGTGGCGTCGTTCAAACATTAAACTGGGGATGCTTTCATGCCACCATTTCCGTGACATGACAAGCAACCGGTTACTGGGACGTGTTCATCGCAACTTTAAGTCTGGCTAACTTGGAATTAACGTTAATGTAATTACGCTCCGTCAGTCACATATGAGTTATTGGTTCTTTAAAATAGCTTAAACCACACCTCGATTTCATTCGGGATTACTTTCCTGTCGCCAGGAATCTGTTGTTCTTCCTGCGTAGTCAAATTATGGCGTATGTTTTATGATCTTTGGTATCAACTTATGCGTGATAACTATTCCTTGCCATAAGCGTTGATACCAGTGGGAGTAGTCAAAGAGCAGGTTTAAGTAAGAATATGCCATACTTGAGAGCTGAGCGAATAAAACTGCAAGTAATGGGAACTTGATGTACAAAACATATGGAGATCTCAAACCTTGATGGATTTGTAGCTAAATATGTAAACGTTATGGAAATTTATCGCTGTGATCTTTGCCGATGGAAAACGAAACCCTTCAAGGTAGTTGAATCCTCCGAATGTATCCGAATGATCCACTTGAGAGCCAATTACGATTTTGAAACCTGACAGGTCGAGCTTCAAAGGCAGTATAACCCATGATATTCCTTTATTTCTACACACTTCTTACTTGTTAATTACCACCATGTCGTTAAAACGCAAAACGAGCATGTAACATATGGCTTCGTTTGCATTTTATCACAAATCATGGCTGAACGAATATTTATGTTCTAGAAGATTTCAAATAAAAAACCTCCATTATGTAAATTAAAAGCTAAATTGACAAAATTGGATGCTTCAGATCAGCACTTAGTTATAATGTAAATATATTAGCCCTCAGAATAGAATTTAGATGGCACCATGTGAACTACCTTATTTACAATCGAAGAGCAGATAACGAAAGAACCCATGTTGATAATACTCATGTTTGATGTAAAGAAATATTTCATGCAGCTAAACAAGATATCTTGCCCAATCGTTTCCATGTTTTAACAATCTAAAAGCTGACAACTACGTAGACAATATTGGGGCTTATGTAACAACGGTCCTAATATACATTTTAAATAAGTCATTTTAAGGAAAAAGGTCTGGTCACAAAAAAATTGTGACGATATCAATACAACATATGTTCATGAGAACAAACATAGGGTGTCGCCTTCATCGAACATTATATTTTTCAATTTGCACACTTAAAAAGCAAACATAAATCTGATGAACCGAATTTGAACGTTTCATTTCGTTTCATGCATCAATTGACGAAAGTTTACAATGGCAAAACACCGGTTTTGTTTTATGGAAGATAGCGTTGTTCATCTATCCACGCATGCTAATGATAAGAAACTTAGGTCACTGGTATTGGAACTGAAAAGCCGAAATAATTGCCGCGACAGTGCACAATAATTTCTTTTTTTAAGTTTGGGGCATAAAACTGATCTTGATAAATAGTTAACTGTTTTAGCATACTGTTTATGTTTGCATAACATTGACAAGTCACTTTGTCAGTGGTCATCTAAAATTTAGTTTGTATTGCCGTTGACATCGGGTTCAATGCTCTGATAAAATTCCTGTCAGATTTCTTTAATAAGCGTTATCAGTTTGTATGTTGAATGTTTAAAGCTTACGTTATGAATCAATTACGAAGAATATTATTCCCTCGATTATCCATAAATGAACGGTAAGCAGGCAGCTCTTGACTGCTGTGTGTCTCTGGGAAATGATCTCCAATAGTTGGTTCAATTCTGCCTTGTTTCTGGGGACATGCAGTGTCAGGCTGTATCAAACATTGGATATGTCATAGATACTGTTGGATTGCCAGGATGATTACAAATGGTTTTCGATTGCAGTGAGGTCAATGTTTTCCATGTTTTATTTTCTTAGGGCGTGTGGTTGCCGTGTGTGGTTGTTATCTCGGTATGTGGGTATAGGCTCACCAAAACTTCTCAAAATTATGAATAATTTCCCATCTAAATCGTGTACCAAATGGTATGGTTAAATAGAGTTCGTCTTCACCATCTGAATGAAAAGGACTAATGAAATGTAACTACCGCGACATAAAAAATGTTCCAGCAATGTTGAGAGCATCAATTGTGTTAACACATTATTAGTCATGACGCGACATGGATTGCTTCCGGCTGGTTTTCCTTCAATCCCAACTGGATTTTTAGGGCATGCAATGTCAGGCTGTATCACATATCGGCTGGTTTTTGTAGGCTTGCCTAAACGATTACAATTGATTTGGAATACTTGCTTATTTTTTATGCTTACCTTGTTTTTTGTTGTTGTAAGTAGTTATTATCCAGGATGCTTGTTCCTTTAGGAAGTCATCGGTTACTAGAGTTGAAACAAAATATTATATAAAACAGTCTTCGTCATTGGTATGCGTAGCTTCATTAGAACCGAATCTGCACATCACATGATGTTTCATGGTGAATTTCTTTACATACCATCAGGTAGAAAATAATACTGCATGAATGACTTGTTGACCAAAGGGGTAGGGCTGTCAATGACCCAAAATACTTAGATGATGAACACGAGGCAACGCATTGCATCCGGCTTGTAGTGCTGGACACTAGTTTGTTTCTAATTGAGCTTACATACAATTGATCAACAGATGGACATCGCAACATTGGCAATGAAATTGATAGATGGAATTTTCTAAAAGGTAAACTCTGGTGAAAAAGACAGCAAGTTGCTAAAACGCTTATTGCCAGTTTAGTGTGTGAAACGATCACATGTCTTGCAAGGTGTTTGGGAAAACCATTCCGCGCCTTTTTGCAGATTTGGGGACCATCTGGTGTCTAGTCCCTTTATATCCGTTTTTAACAAAAAATCATACAGTGTATATTACAACAAACCATCAAAAACATGATATGATTGTTGTATCATTTATATTTTCTAAATTATCACCAAAATATCACAAACTAATTTGATATTCCTTTGTGTATAGTCTTATTATCAAAGTTTATAGCGTATTGACTTGTAGCTTTAGTATTCTGATAGTTTCAATTAGTTATTTGATAGCTAACCAGATACTAAAGAAATGCATGTATTACATGCAATAACCATGATCAAAGTTATCATATAGAAAGGTGATGTACTGTTCTGCAGCTTGTATTACGAAGCTGATATAAATAATGACAAATAGCATGCAATGTTGTCATATGTTTGCGAATTTGACACAAACGATATAGAGCGTGCTTATCAAATTTGTATCTAGCAAATGTATTCAATTGCAGGATTCCTTAAACAAATGTTATAAAGCAAATACATATAATTAAAAAGGTGCATTTTAAGCTAGAGACAATTACATGAAATATGTGATAATTTATGATAATTCCTTACGTCATGTTTCGTACCAAGCACGCACATTCATATTCTCAGATGTATATGCAATAAGCAGCACATTGATATACATCAACGACTTGGAGACACGTGTACTCCATACTCTCTTTGTGCACACGTGCAACTTATATTCAACTAAACATGCCGAAACATTAATTCAAAACCAACAATCTCAATCCTTACTTTAATTTTCGACTTGGCATAGGCAAATGTAAGGGAATAACATGTTTTCTAAGCAGTAATGGTAATGAATGTTCGCGAAATCAAGTTAGCCCGTCTCCATGCTTGTCAATATACGTTGGAGAACATTAGCGGAGCTGTCTAACGAATTCCTTTTGGGAGTTTGAGAGAAAACAATTGCATGTCAATGTGTATTGGGTATCGGAATCAGGATTAGAAATGCTTGCGAACTATATGTAAATGATAGACTTCACATATCTCAAGAAACAATATAGCAGCCGTTTAACAAGTCAAAGTCGCACTAAAATAATGTCTGCAATGCTGTTTTGTGGCGTCATTTAATCATTGAATTAGAAATGGTTGTATGCCACCATTTCCGTGACATAACAAGCAACCGGTATTAAAGCATTTGTTAATTACAACTTGAAGTCTAGCTAATGTTGAATTAACGTTAATGGAATTACGCTCCGTCAGTCACGCATGATTTATTGGTCTTTAAAGTTGCTAAAACCACACCTCGTTTCAATCCGATTTACTTTTCTGTCTCCAGGATTCTGTAGTTTTTCCTGCGTAGTCAAATTAGGACGTATGTTTCATGATCCTTGATATGAACATATGCGTCATAATGAGTCCATGTCACAAACGTTATTACCAGGAGCATTTATCAAGAATTATTATTATTACTCAAATATTTCCATAATGCTCATCGTCATCACCTTCGCCACCACCACCATGAACCCCATTATCACCAACAGGCCCTGCAAAAATCTGTATGTTTTGAAAACACGGGTAGTCTTGCGAAAAGGAAAAATCCAAAATGGCGCCCAATATGGCCGCCATAGGTTGTCAATTCAGTAAACATATTATTCGAACGCATGCATGATTCATAAAACTTAAATTAAACTACAGAATCGTTTCAACATTGCCGAAATTTTATTACAACAAAGAATAATATGGTGGCGAACGAAGGGAATAGGAGACCACGTCATTATGTAAAACAAATCTACAATATTCTGGGGTTGTGTGGATTATATGTTGACAACCTGACACATTGTTTATATTTTCTTTTCACACAACACTTCGAAACGCCACCGTAGTTGGTAGGTTTTAGTAAGAATAAATCATTTTCGAAAGCTGAGAGACAATATTGCAAGCAATGGGAACTTGATGTACAAACAACTTTGTAGCTTCATGTACATTACGGAAATATATTGCTATGATGTATGCTGATGGCAAAAAACAACGTTTCAAGATATTTTTGTTTTTCGATTATATCCAAATGATCATCTTGAGAGCCAATTACGATTTTGAAACCTGACAGATCGAGCTTCAAGGACAGTATAGCACGTGGTATTCCCTTATTACAACACATATCTTACTCGTTATTTACCTGTATGTCGTAAAACGCAAAATACGCATGTAACATATGGCCTTGATTGTATTTCATCACAAACCATGACTGAACGAATGTTAATGTTCTAGAAGAAAATCAAAACTATATTTATCAAGATTTTCCTGGACCTTGACGATGACTTTTAAATGAAAAATCATCCATTATGTTAGTTGAATTCTCAAGTTAAGAAATCGAAGATTTGAAATTAGCACTTAATGATAATGTTTATACATTAACTCGCTGTAAAACTACAAATGGCACTATGTGAAAAGAACCCATGTTGATCAGACTCATGATCGTTCTAAAAAAGATACCCTGCCCAATCGTGTCTTTGTTTTGATGATATAACATCTGAAAAAAAACGGGCGTATGTAACAGCAATACTTGAATACGTTTAAAATCAGCTCACCTTTAGGAAAATGTAACAAAATAGTTTAGACAAGATTAATGCAACACATGTTCCTAAAAACAAAGAAAGGGTGTCACCTTCATCGAACATTATACTTCTCTATTGTCATATAGCAAATAAAATTTGATGAACCAATAAGTAACGTTTGTTTTTCATTCAATGCATTTAATTGCATTTTTTAAAGGAAAATATCGGTTTCCTATTATGGAGGCGTTTTTTTTATCTATTCACGCATGCTAATGTTCAAGACATAGGAAACCGGTATTTGAACTAAAAGTTGAAATAGTTGAACAATGCATATTGTTTCATTTATAATGGATGGGGTAGTAAACTGATCCTGATTAAAAGATATCTTTTACAGCAAAAAGACAGAGGAAAATGACAGGAAATGAGGAACTGAATTAACTAAAATGTGTATGTACATGTAGTTGTGTAAATGTGTAGACTGATATGTGGTGTGTTTTGTTTATGCTATGCATCAACATTTATCTAATGTACGGACTTCTTTAAAAAGTGAACTAAAAATGTGAATGTACATGTAGTTGTGTAAATGTGTAGACTGATATGAGGTGTGTTTTGTTTACGCCTTGTATCAACATTTATCTAATGTATTTTATTTATAAATTTAAAATAAAGTTATTTTATCTATACAAATGTATTTGTTTTCAACCTTCTTCAATAATATTGATACAGAGGTTACTGCTTGTGGTGTGAGGTGGTGGTTAAGAAACATACTCCATCTCTAAATAAAGCTAAAGTGGCGGAAATGTCAAACCTGGATTAAGTGGCCACCTGTCTTAACCAGCCACTTTGATCATTTCCCATGGGTGGCCACTTAATACAGGTTTGACTGTAGTGTATATGCATGCATAACATTGACAAGTCACTTTGTCCGAGGTCATCTTAAAAGACGCCAATACAGCCTATTTCTGTTGTATTGGCGTTGACGCCGGATTCAATTATCTGACAAAATTCCTGTCCAATTCCTTTGCGTTATCAGTTTGTATGATGAATGTTTACAGCTGACGTTGTGAATCAATTACGAAGCATATTATTCCCTCGATTATCCATGAATGAACGGTAAGCAGGCAGCTCTTGACTGCTGTGTGTCTCTGGGAAATGATCTCCAATAGTTGGTTCAATTCTGCCTTGTTTCTGGGGACATGCAGTGTCAGGCTGTATCAAACATTGGATATGTCATAGATACTGTTGGATTGCCAGGATGATTACAAATGGTTTTCGATTTCAGTTAGGTCAATGTTTTCCACGTGCAATGTTCTTAGAGCTTATAGTTGCTGTGTGTGGTTGTTGTCTCGGATGTTCTTTTGCAAGATTGGTGGGTATAGGCTTACCCAAACACCTCAAAACCATGGATAGTTTCCCATCCAAATCGTGTACAAGATGGTATGTTAAAAATAGAATTCGTCTTCACAATTGGTATGAAAAGGACTAATGAAATGCAACTGCCATGACATAAAACATGTTCCAGCAATGTTGAGTGCCTCAAAGGCAAGACCATTTTTTGGCTGACGCTTCTGCCTCTTATACTTATAAAAGACTGCTCGTATTTTTTATTCATTTATTTTTCACCTATCAAAGCAAATAAAACACAACATTTATATATATGGTTTTTATTGTTTTATTATTTTCATTGTGTGTTTTCCTCCTGGTTTGAACATAGATACATTCATTATTATACTAAACGAAGACATCATTTTAAACCTTGTTTGAAAGCGAGCTATGTCAGATAGTTGTCTTTGAATGACTTTATCGTACCTCTAAAGGGCTAATACTGTTGCTACGGCTAGGTTCCTTTGTTTGTAGGTGATGTTGGTATCCGGTCGCTGAGTACTTGAAAATAATTAATTAATTTATGTGTTATTATTTTCGTTATTCTTCATTGCTTTTTAGTTGATGAATAATATAGAGACGCATTTATATTACAATTCAGTAATTTTTGATAAATGAAGGGACAAGTATAAGGTTATGGCCATGCTAACTAGTTTGAACCTCCCAGTAGACTCGAGTTTCAGTGAACTCTTGTTTCACTGACCGTTCCAACGCTGTAAGTCCATCATTTAATGGTAAAGCAAATTGATGAGGGTATGGTTTGTTTGTGGTGTTTGTATTTGTGTATGTGACCTTAATTTGTTTGAGTCTATAGTTAATTATCGTTTGGGTCCTTGTCTTGTGCCCCTAAACAGGGTCTATTTTTAAATTTTTGACTACTGGGCTTGTCCCTGTAGTTTTCACTTTATTTATGATGCGGCATGAATGGCTTCCGGCCTATTTTTTCTATCCAATCTCAACTGTTTTTAGGACAGTGTTTGGCTGTATCACTTATGCGGGCTATTATGGAAATAAGATTACCCAGACGATTACTGTTGATTTGGAGTGTATGTTTATCTTTGATTTCCATATTCCATGTTGTCGTGTGTATTATTATCAAAGATGCGTGTTTCTATAGGAAGTTATCGGCTACTAGACTTTAAATAAAATAGTATGTAAAACAGTCTTCGTCGTTGGAATACATAGCTAATTTAGGACCAAAATGGTCAAATCTGCACTTCACACAAAGTCTAATATTTGCCCCGATTGAATACTGTAAACATAATTCATCTTTTAGTAGCATTGCCCTGAGTGTCAGTGCTCTTGATGATGACATTATTTCCAGACCATAAGGTAGAAACGAATACTGTATATGTGACTTCCAAGAAGAGGGCAATCAATGACCTAATAGACTAAGAAGGCGAGCACGATGCAACGCATTGCATTCGGCATTGTGTTGCTGGAAACTAGTTTGTTTCTGATTGAGATCACATACAATTGGCTCCAGTTGATGAAATCAATCTTGCCCACTAGACACACACTTCTGTTAATAGCAGGACCTATATTGTGTTACGTCCAATCTTTATAACACTACGAAAAGCAAATCTTCAGCGTGTGAAAATAAACTTAATTAATATGTTCCTTTTTCAAAGAAATATGTGCATAATTTCGATACGTTCAAAAGTGGAATATTCAGCATTTTGTATCAGCATTCATCTAAAGATGGATAAAAATGAGCAGGTTTGACTTGAGTCAGTCGTAATAGTGGAATCTCTGAGCCCTCTTATTTGGCATGAGGCGAATAAACTTTCCTTCCAAATGTCTTATATAAAAAGAATTTCGCGATTGGCACTAACTTAGAAGCCGTAGAAGGAATGTTTTGAAGAATAGTCAATGCAACATAATAAATACGCATACATGCTCTAGGCTTTACGGTAGTGAAAAGTTAATTACTTTTTGTCGACTAGCCAACGCTCCTATCTCTGCAACTTGCGGAGCAAATCCGTTTGATTTCATTGTAAAGATACTCAAAAATGCACCATTAACCATCCTTGGTGCCTGCATATTAAAACGCCGTAGCTACGTCCCTGGTCTTAATATAAAGTTTAACTGCAATGTTACAGCAGATGTCTCTGCCTTGGTGGGTTTGAAATATTATCAGCCATTATACAGCAACAATGGTTTCTTTACTTTGCTAAAATTATTTAATATATCGTTCTACAAACACTGACTGTTTCATTATTCTATATTGGGCTTGACGACGAATTTGCCCGCAACCAGAAGACCCTCAATGATATCGAATGGTCGCTTAAGGTCGTCTTGCGACAATCGCTATTGTTATTTATTTCTTTTCCAGTCTCATAAAACACAGCCTGTTCTAGAGATAAACTGATGTATGTCTTCTGCTAAAAGCTATATGAGAAAATGAGGAATTATTCACAGTGTCTGATTTGATTAGATGGTACATGGTATGTTTCTACTTTGGCTTTAATAACAGTTATATCTTGTAGATAGTGATTTATGGTTGGTATTCCTTGTTACCGTGTACTCATTCTTATAAAATTAAACAGAATAACACGTAGACTACATAATGACAACATTGTCCATTGACAAAAACAGAATAACAATTTAGAAATTGAATCTTGACCTGGAAAGTAACCTTTGTTTCCTAGAACTTTTTGGAGATCCCGAAGTGTATTTCCCAAGAACTTTAGTTCAATTCATTTCTCACATAATTCAATTTTGGAGCTATTTACCAACGTACTTGACTTCTGCGGTATTTTGCTTGTTATCGGTACAGTTTACCTCCTACGCACCGTGTTTATGTATCACTATCACACCAACCAGTAACATATATCGTATCAAGTTACCACACCTTTCGATTTTAGACTCGATGTGTGGGACACGTCCAAATATATTTCTCTGTCGATCCAAAACACCGACTTTGTTTAAGTGTATACATAGCTCATAGAAATGCATAGCTTGTAATACAAAAAAGAAGTCATGAATACAAAGCCCTAGTGCTCTCAGCACGAGATCGCTATTTACTTGCTCGTTAATGGCCATCTAATCTTGACTTATTTATTTTCTAACATAAAACAAAACTCGCCCATCACAAAACGCTGCAGTTTTATTACACACAAAAGTTATTTCAGCCTGAAGGCTAAACATATTTAAAAACTGAAACGTCATTGGAACACAAATCTGCTACATGCTGAGATGCCGAGCATTAGCTGTTCAAAACCTGTCTAGCTTTTACATTCTTCTCGTCAAAAACTTCAAAGGCTCTCGAAAGACCCAGCAGTTGGTACGATGTAGTAGGTAAATATCAGAAAGCATCAATCATTCCATAGAGCGGAGAATATAAAACAGCGAGCAATGCGAATTTGATGTGCGTTTTGAATGAAGTTATGAAATGTTGATGGATTTGTAGCTAAATTACGGACATATATCGCTGTGATATATGGCTATGGGAAAGGAAAACCCTCAAGATAAATTTGTTTCTCAAGTAAATCTGAGTGATCAACTTGCGAGCCAATTACGATTTTGAAACCTAACAGGTCGAGCATCAAAGGCAGCATAGCTCGTGGTATTCCCTGGGTATAACTTATATCTTACTTGTAAATTACCACCATGTCGTAAAATCTCATGTAACATATGGCTTCGTTTGTGATTTATCCAAGACGAGGTATGCAAATGTCATAATGTTCTGGAAAAGAGCAGCATTAAGCTATTTATACAAACAAGATTAGAAGACCCAAGGGCGATCAGATGCATAAGGCAGAAAAGATATATCTTTAAAAAAGCCAGCGTCATACAAAACATGCCAACCTTATTATACCGTTTATTTTCCGTAGCATGACAATTTCAGTTTAGAAGATTGATGTCATGTGTAACTAATTATTAGAATCACGTAATCTGTCGTTATCTGCCTCAACACCTGATTAACAAAATGTAAGTTGCTTTTGACGATTTCTTGTTTTTTATGTTATAGTAAATAAATCGAAATATGTTTTGAAATACCGGTTTACTTTAGTCGTTTTCATTAAACGCAAGTATTAAACTTACTATTAATTAATGTTTTAATTCGATCGAACTATTTAGTTTGCAAATACTTTACGCTGTTTGATTGGGTTTGAAGTGTCATTTTGCTCATTATTGTTCACTTAGCAATGGTTGTGCACTATGGGGATAAAGCATGCAGATCATTTAGAAAACACACAAAGTACTTATTTCTTGTAAATTAAAGAAGAACATTATCCAAATATGTTTAAGTCATTTTATCATGCATAAGTATACGTTTAAATAATTTAACATTGAATCAATTCAAAATATATTTCTGGTCAATCACTTACAATACGGATATATGTCAAGCTCTTGTATGAGGTCATTGTTTTACAATCTTTTAAAAATATTATTTGTTTCTCATTCACATTGCCTCAAAATAGCTGCTTTCCGAATCAAGTAAACCGACAACTATCAGTATGGACAAAAGGGCAACTTTTTTCGCGGTCCTTTGAATACTTTCGAGATCAATGCTCGGGCTGAATAAATGTCCAATACTTTAAGTAATTGTCATCAAATTGTATTTTGAAGGCTTACATCTGACGTTGCGAACCAATTAAGAGGCAGTTTATTCCAGACTGAGTACCGGGCAGACTGGTTTTGACTGCTGTGTGTCTCTGGAAAATTATCTCCAATATCTTGCCATATTTTGCCTTGTTTCTGAGGAATGCATTGTCAGGCAGTAGCAAATATTGGATATATCATGGATATTTGGATTGCCTTTACGATTTCAAATAATGTAGCATCATTATTTTGGTTTCTTTTTTATGTTGATAATTGTTTAAGAGAATATGATAATAACAGATACTTTTAACCTTCATTCATCGACTCAAAAAAAGAAATAGTTTGACTCAAAATTTCATGCCTATAAATAGTGCTAAATTGTTCCGGCATCTCTAGTAAGTCTTATGTATTTGAAACGTAAAAAAGAACGGCTCAATTTTAAATTAAGGAATAAATCTACTTTCTACGCTCTACCTCTTACTCAAAATATTTTGAATGACGTAATTTGACACGTCAAATGGCATGATTTGACAACATTGTTCAACATTTCCTGCCAAGGTTAACTTAAAACAATACGACCATCATTGCGGCATTAATATATATGTTTTATAGTCATGAGAAAATATCTCTATACAAACGCCGACGGATTCATTATTCTATGTCAGGAATGATGACGGAAGTTGTCTGGAAGCAGAAAGCTCGGAATTGAATTACAAATCACCCAGGCCGCTTCAGGCCGTCTTGCGACAATCGTTGTTGTTATTTATGTCTTTGGCTGTCTCATAAAACACAGTCTGTTTTAGAGATAAACTAGCGTATGTCTTCTGCTGAAAACGATACGAGAAAATTTAGAATAATTTACAGTGTTTCATTTGATTAGTTGGTAGATGGTATGTCAAAGCTGGCTTTTGAAACCTTGATATCTTGTATAGAGTGATTTACAGTTGTCGTAACTCGCTGTTATCGTGTTTAGCGACATTGTAATGACGCTTTACGGTATCGAATAACAGCAGCAACAAATATATAACAATAAAATTGTCATTCGAAGAAGCAAGAATTACAATTGAGAAATTGTATCCAGACCTGCGAAATCATTATTGTTTTCTAGCAAATTAATCTTGTCGAAGATCCCGACAAATAGATGTTTGATTGGTAAAGTATGCCTGAACCAATATGGCCGGTGATTCATATTGTATTCCAACGGCATAAAATATATATATTCCTTTTATACAAGACTCCCATTTGCGCGTCATTACTTCATGAAATGACTCAGACTTATGGGATTGTCCAGCCTCTTCTAATACATGTGTGCGTTTGATTTCAATGTGAAAAAAATGGTAGAATCATACAGATTTATTTCCAGGAGTTGCCGTGATGAACATGTCAAGCGTTGAATATTGTCAGTCATGTTATCACAGTGCATTCTTTTCTTCCAATCAGCTGACGCAATGTTCAGTTTTGCTATGTAAGTTTGATCTTTATTTCAATGAAGAATGCAGTTGAACGACTGTTTAATACAATATTCTGAATTACCATAAAAAATACATTTCTTCACAGCTTCATGATTCTAATATGTTCATTTAGAAATTTGATATCTACCCACAGTGGTTACGTCTACATGAAGTCCGCGTAAAAAGCACAACTACAAGGTATCGGATAGAAAGGACATAGTTTGAGGTACAAGGACCCACTGAATGGCATAATGCATGTACCAACGTTAAATAAGGAAATATGCGCAGGTAATGCGCACTGATACTAAACCGAGTATTAATAATAGGTCCAAAAGGAAACCGTTCGTATTGTTTTAATCTTTGATGGAACAATCATACCGTTGAAGTTCTTCTAATGCCTTTAGCGACACTATAATAATATCATTTTTACATTGTACTTTAGTATTGTGCCTCACTTAAATCACATTTTTAAGCTTACTTTTTCAATATATATATTGTCTAAAAGTTCTTAAAGAATCATTTGCATAATATATTTGCCTATACGTTTTTGTAATCAAGCTCTAAAGCTGGTTAAAACCACCAGGGGCTTTACTTGGGTGTATAATGTGAGAGTTTTGTCAGTACTCATAACAAACAGGAAGATACGCACGTTAACGAGCGTTAGTTTATGTGATTATTGTAGGGTCATAGAGGATAAATATCATTTCATTTGTATTTGTCGATGCTACTAGTATTCCCAACTACGAAACACCTCTATGTGTCATAGCTTTGGCTACGTTAAATCGAACTAGGTTGACTGTTTGGGTTTTACTTGATTGCGTAATCAACAAAAACGTAAATAATGAAAAAGCCTCCTTTTGTTATAAGGTTGATATGCGAATATTATAAAGGAAAACCCCGAGAGATTTACGTCATATACGTAACATCTTAAATTGTATTGTGTAATTGGCCATATTATACCGATATTGTTTTTTTAGCAATTTCATTTGCAACATGTATGCATATATTAAGATGTTCAAACACATTAATGCAAATTAAAAACATTAACTTGATTAAATCCTACGTTTTGTATGAAAAGCAATTCATAATGTATAATTGCGTAACTCGAATCTACATAATTAGGTATTGACAGACCACATGTTGCAAAGAGAGATCATGCAATATTCTTTCAGATAACCACCAAAAAGTAAAAATATAAATCCCTAGCTCCATTTACTCGAACATACTCAAGTTATTAACTACTCAATAACTTGTTCAATATATTTACCACTTTATAGACTAGAATGTTTTAAAATTTTAAATGTTTATACTTTGTTAGAAACATATTTTATTGATATTTTTGAATGATTAAAAAATTGTAATAGCCAAAGAAAGGTACTTCAGTAATTAATCAAAATAAACTACTGTACTCATCTGGGCTTTTTTGCTTGTCTAATGACCGTAAAAAAGAAGTTAACGAAATAAATTTGGTAAATGTTATGAAAAAAAGAATCAATCAAAATATGAGAGAACCACAATTTATTTCCTTTCGATTCACAATATGCACAGGATTTAAATAGTTGATTGAAAACTTGAGAACATTCGAGAAACTTTAACCTGACCGGCCTTTCCCGGAATTTTTGCTGACCATGCATTCATGATTCAAGTTCTGCTGACTTATTTTATAAATATCTATGTGAAAAACTACAGAAACAAGCCCAAGCCTCGACCCCGCCCCCTGTCAGCCGTCAAATCCATCCATAAGAACGGCATAAAAAATAAAATAGAAAATGAAACAGAAATTACAACAACTTTGATGATATAAGGTAGTGGAGATATACTGGTAAAGATATAACTATTCAAGTAAAACACGAGTGTTAAGTGATACTAATTAAAGAAGCTAAATGTTAACAAATAAAGCTTCTAAGTAATGATGCATGAATACTAATTGATTCTCCAGATGTTGGTCCGTCTGAACTGTCTCTAAAGCAGAACATACACTAAGTTGGCAATAAAGTACTGGAGAATGCTCTGCACGCCATTCACTCTGATAAAGGAGAAAGAGAATGTATGCAGTTAGTTTGCTCTGGAGGCAAGGGATGCAAAACCTTTCAGACTTCAAGGTTTCAAGCGTGTATCATTCAGGAATTTTACATTTGATTAAAATACAAATATATTTTTTATCTCCTGTTACTACAAAAACTACTTATAGTAAACGCTTATTAACCCCGCTTGAAGACTGCCATAGCCATTGAATTTTATATCTGGTTCAGGAACAGACTTTTCCATGTCTCTGACCAATTTTCAAAATTCCCGGACAAATCACTGACCTACCTTTAAAACCAATCAGACTTGTCTCTAATCTTTTCAGGTAAATGACAACCTGAGTTTCAAAACATGGAAACAGTGCACTGTTCCATTAAAACTTTTATTCATAGTGTAATAATGCTTTAAGATACTGAGATCCCCACACTGCACATCTGTAAATAACTTGGCTGCATGAATCAACTGTTTACGAGCTGTTTGACGAAAGATACGTAATCGGAAGATTTCTTTTTTGTTTTAAGCATTAAAATATGCGAGTTAGAGACGCACGCAGTTAGTCAAGGCATCGTTTAATGTCCCTGGAAACAGAAATTTTATATCCAACAAGAGTCTTATCAACATTGGTTCTTTCATTGTACGATATTCGACTGTAGATAAGTTACGGAAGTAGTTCCCATGGTGCCATTTTCAAAGAGAGCTAATAGTTTATCGTTACCGCGTGATGCTAATTTGAATCCTTTGATTTTGCAACTATATATTTAAATTAACTTCATAATAAGATTATTACATAGGTGCCTTTTCATTTCCAAATTAATCGTTTCTTGATCTACATAACTGTTTTCTTCTAGAACATGAAGAACCTATATTTATGACCTGTGATAAATAAAAAAAATAAGCCATATGTTAACGAACTTTGCATTTTACGACATAGTAAGATATATGTAATAATTAAGGCATACCACGGCTATGATGCCTTTGAAGCTCGACCTGTCAGGTTTCAAATCGTAATTGGCTCTCAAGTTGATCACACGGATTTATTTAAGTAGCACATATATCTTGAAGGCTTTCAATTTCGCTTGCCGTTGATTATAGCGATATATGATCATAATGTTGCTACAAATGCATCAAGTTTTCATAACTTCATTTATAATGTACACCAAATTCGCGTTGCTTGCTGTTTTATTCACCCAGCTCTCTAGGATGATCGATGCTTAAGGATTTATACCTACTAGAACCTAACAACAACTGTGCTTTTGGAGTTTTTTTGTGAGAAGAAATTAAAAACCTAGACAAGATTTCAACATAATTTACACACATTCCCAGCATGAAGTACATTTGATTCGCATAGCGCTGCGGACATATTTTTTCTTAAGCAAAGATATATGGATTTTCAACGATATATTTCTTGTTTGTTATAAAAAATCAGGCTTGTTTAATGGATTGGTTTTGTTTCATGTTGGATGATAAATAAGGCGAGATTAGACCCTCATCAATGTGTAAATAAATAACGAGCCAATGTTGGGTTTCTTGACAGTACATGCAAGCGCTCGAATCAATAATACAAAAAAAACTAGATATGTTTACTCCTACACTGTATTGGAGGTTTTAATTAATTTTTGAATGTACAAAGAAAGTGTATTTATAGTAATGATGTAATTTATTTAAAGATGATGATGATGATGATGATGATGATGATGATGATGATGATGATGATTACGAAGACGCCGACGCCGACGCCGACGATGACGACGACGCCGACGATAACGATGATGATTATGATGATGATGATGATGATGATAATGATGATGGTGGTGATGACGAGGAGGAGGCTTGAGGCATGAGGCTTGAGGCTTGCTCTTTCCCTGGTATTAGAACTACTCGCATTTCGAATCGTTATCACGCGAGAATTGTAACAAAGATCACAAAACGCAATGCATAATTGGTCTACACAGAAAAACAAAAGATTTCTGGCGGCAGGGAAAGAATCGGGAATGAAACCGAGGTGTTGGTTAAGCCATTTTTAAGACCAATAAATCATGCATGACTGACGGAGCGTAATTACTTAAATGTTAATTCCGCATTAGGCAGACTTTTAGTTGTGATGAACACGTCGCTAGAACCGGTCGCTTGTCATGTCACGGAAGTGGTGCCGCCATCAAATCATTCTTATTCCGTCGTGTGAATGGCGCCAAATATAGCAGCAATAAAGACGTTTCATCTTATGCTACATTCTGTGCATAATTCATGTTCAATGTATTAAGTCTGTTTTGTTTAACAAGGCGAATGTGCATTCGTTTTGACGTAAGACCCGTTTAATTACTGACATATACATCGGAACTAATGTTGTAAGTTATTTCTCTTAAATACTGAGAGAAATTCCTTTGACAGTTTCGCTTGAATTCCCCCAACATATATTGACTAGACTGAAAACAAACATTAGCTCTTATATCATGTAATCAGTGGCATATGCCCATACCATGGCGCTTGAGTATCGTTCCAAGAAAGGTGAACCACACCAAATGCATGTTGAAATTCTTTACAAGTGTCACTATATTTTTAAATACTTTTTATACGTTATCAAGCCGTGCCTTTTTTTAATTATGTCGTCGACGCGTTCCTTTCTGAACATTTACTTGCACGGTTTAAATAAAACTACCGCAGACCTATAGTTCATTGTGATGTGCACCACATTTGTAGTGTTGTTTCTTTAAAAATGCTAATTGTCTCACAGGTCTTTCAAACAGTATATTATTTTAAACTTCCTCCCGTGTCCCTCACATATAAGTATTATATTAAGAAAACTGGCATCTTATTGGTAGTTGCTAATAACGTACAATGCTAGCTAATCATGTATGCATATTCGACCGCGGCCATGCTATATACACGTTCATCGAACACCTGAGGTGTTATCATGGTCACTTGGGCTTATCATCTCGGGCACCGGAAGGTAACTTGAAATATTGACATACCATTTGAATGTGCTTGCATGTACATTTCTACATCTTTTTCACAGTTTTACACTAAACATCATCGGTATGTTGCATATTCATTGACCAATAGGTGAGTAGGCGAAAAGCACTATGCAAGCTAATACCTCTCATATCAAAATATACACTGAATCACCTTTTTCGTTAAATAAAGCAAGCAATAGCCCTTTTCCGCTGTTTTAAGTGTTATTTTACTGATTTTATCTCAAATATGTTAATAATACTTTATATATTTTCCAGTTGTTGCCAGTTAGTTAAAAAATACACGAGCATTAAACATACCGACTACCATAAAGGTCTTCATTTATCAAATACATGACCAGATAGTATTTCGTACCATATCACTTGCTCTGATAGTTGATATTTCATGTAATTCATGCATTTGTTAATTTCATGGAAGATATTAAATATTTAATTGACGCTATCAGATCCTTCCAGCTGCAATATATTGTCAATTTAAGTAATAAGACCATACACAATGACACCCAAAACGTTATCATTTTGTAAAGTAATACATTGTTATTACCAATATCATTTCGATACATATATAAAATGCATAGTGGTTGGAAGCGTATTTCGTATATACTGATGATGTGACCGTGTATTCTTGCCGACTTGTTTAAAGTCGCATTGACGGTTTATAACGCGACTTCTGCCAAAGTTACGTTTGAACACGTGTGAGATTGTGACAGTGCCAGGCTGGATCAACTAGTTCAAATTCATGTGAACCTCCTCTTTTGCTAGCTGTTCCAAAACAGTATCCCCAACATGTATAATTGTAAGATATTACGATGCATGTGCTGTATGTTTGTGTTGTATGTACGCCGTATGTCAGTGCTGCATATACGCTGTATGTCTGTGTTGTATGAATGCTGTGTTTCTCTCGTTCAGTGTCTGTTAGGCCTTAGCCGTGTTTGTTATTATTTGGCTACTTGGCTTGTCTCTTCTGTTCCCATTGGATCTTTGACTTAGAGACGGACTGTCTTAACATGCAAGCTTTGAACCACAAGAACCAATGATTTATAATAAAGAAGTGCATGCGATGTATGTGTTTGTTATATTATGAGGTTGTGCGTTTCTCGTTAAGTGATTATTGTCCATCTAAACGAAACTGGCTAATGGGCTTGTCCCTGTAGTTCTCAATGTATAATAATGAGACTGGAGAGGAAATAAATAACATTAGCAATCGTTGCATTGCAACCTTTAGCGGCCTTGGTAATATTTAAATCAATAATATTGAGATATTTCTGCTTGCAGACTACTTCTGTCGTGTCAAGTCTAACCACTCAGTGTTTGTAGAAAGATATATTTCATAATAATAACAGCATCAAGAAACCATTTATGATGTATCGTGACTGGTATTATTTTAATGAAAAACCGAGACAGACAACATTGCTGGAACATGTTTCCAATCGTAGCAGGTGTACTTTAGGTGGTTTAAGAATACATTTTGCGTTGCAACAATTCTGTGATGTCAGTGGAACATAAGTGTATTACTACTTGATTACAAAAACCACACCTTTTTCATACCAATAACGAATACTACTGAACAACTATTGTACATTGTTTTTTGTATGAAATATGTAAAGAAAAGAGTGTTCAGAGTACGCCGCCTTAATACCAATGGCTATACAAAAGATTATACGAGATAACAAGCACAAACAACACGCTCAATTAAAAGAACATGGAACATGAAAAATTCATTGACATAAAAATGCAATCGAACATCATTTGTCATCTTCCAAGCAATCCAATTATAAATATGACATTTACCATATTCGATACTGCTCAACACTGTCCTTAGCAATAGTGCAAATTTGGACCAAATATTGGAGTCAAGAGCTGTCTATTTGTCGTTCACTAAAGGATCATCGAAGGAATAAAATGGTTCGTTATTGATTTGCAAAGTCAGCTGTTAACCTTCATAATACAGATTGATCAATTTTAGTACAGGAATTGAACAGGAATTTTGTCAGAGAATTGATCCCGCGTCAACACCAATACAAAATAAACTTTGCTGTTGTTCGTCGCTTAAGATGACAACAGGCAAAGTGGCTTGTCAATGTATGGCAGATATCAACAGTAACCGTAAAATAGTAACAAAGATCTGTTTTTAACCTGATCATTTCTAAATAAAAAGATGTGCATGGTGCAACTATTTTGATTTTTCAAGGCCGGGGAATGTTTTAGCGAAATACCGCTGGACAAGCAGTTAAGCGTATTTGTTCTACCTACAAGTGTCTCATCTACTTGCTTTTAAATGTATTTCAAAGTGTTGGTTTCTTACGACTCATACTACAGCTACACTGTTATTTTACCCGGAAGTAAATTGACAAAATAGAAAACAAAAACATATTTGTTTCTCAAACACTTCTGGACTAAATGGACGCTTATATTTCCATATATTAAAACTCATACTGACAAACATAAACGACAACTTCAAGATAAACATGCTCAGTAATTATGTTGTATATTGTGGTATACCTCTAATAGTGCTAGTTTAAAGTAAGCACATAGTGTGGCCAACTTTCCTGTCCTTTATATTCTATACTTCTTTCCCGGTTTTAACATGGCTTGTTTGATACTTCTCACACCAGTGACCTTTATGTCGAAGTTCTTACTATCGACATGCGTATACACATGACAAAGCTATTTTCCAAAATAGGAAACCGTTGATTGCATTTTATAATCTGCAATGCAATTCATAAAATGAGATCAAAATGTGATCCATACTTGTATAATGTTTATATTTGCTATAACGTTATCACAATAAAAAATATCATGGTCAAGGAAGGCACTCAAAATGTTGTTTTCTAGGGAACATCCATTAAATCGTGACAAATATTTATGACCACATGTAATTTAAAGCATGTGAGATAACTTGAAATATATACACAAACTGCTGTTACAAAATCCACATTTAAATCTAAGTATTTGTCAACGTTTAAATTAGTGAAACAAATTCAACATCTGACAGGTTTTTTTTTGACAGCATGAATGGAAGATTTATATCAAACATGAGTCTAACCAACATGAGTATACCATCTTTAACTTAAGATACGTTCTGGATGCTGTTCCCTTGGTGCCATTTTCACAGAACGGTTATGTTTATATTATCACTTAGTGCTTACTTAAAGCCTCCGATTTTGTCACTTTAGATTTCAATTAACTCCATGGAGGCGATTTTTTATTTTAAATTTATCTCAAGGTCCAGGGAAGTCTTTGAAAATCGGGCTGCTTTTTCTTTTAGAACATTACCATTTGTTTATTCCTTGTCTGTGATGTAAAAATCGAAGCAATCTATAAAAATGTGCCTTTTGCGTCTTTACGAAATGCAGGTAATTAGCATGTACGATATGTGACGCTGCCTTTGAAGTTTGAGCTGTCAGGTTTCAGAATCGTAATTGGCTCTCAAGATGATCATTCGGATTGACTCAAGGCAGACAATTATCTTGAAGGGTTTCCTTTTCTATTGCAGTAGATCATAGCGATATTTTCTCAAATGAAGCTATAAATCCATGAAGTTTTAGTTTTTTTCAATGATCGATGCTTTATAAATAATATATACCAACTAGATCATACCAACTATGATGGCTTAAACAGGTTTCTGGGAAGACAATAAACACTTAATACCCAAAAAGGCCGTTTACAACAGAATGTGCACAGATTTGCAGCAAAGATAATATGCATTTGTAAAGATGAAAGATGACGATGATGATGAAAACAGAATATTCCTGCCGATGGAAAAAAAAAATCCAGATTGAAATCAAAGCAATTTGGAAGACCAATAAAAATGCGTGACTAACCGAACGTTATTACTTAAGGATTGATTCTTATTATTCGTGCGTTCATGCAGTCTGAACGCTCGATCGCGATTTTGTAAATCCATAAAACGCGCTAGTTTAGAATTCCATAGTTGTGATAAACACGTCCCTATATAATCGGTTGCTTGTCTTGTAACGGAAGTGGTGACTACATCAAATCATTATCCTTCCGACTTCTGAATGACGCCAAATAAAGCACCACTGCAGACGTCTCATCTCATAAGTACCTTCATCTCATGCAAGTTTCTGTTTGAAAGTTCACAAAGCATCAGCCACTTAATATGTTAACGGTCATTTTATAACACCGATACTGTTTCACAAAGGTAACATACATTGACCAATTGTAATACACTATAAATATCGAATCCCAAAATACCACCATACATGTTTATTTAAAAAACGCTCAAACTCACTTAAGGAATTCGTTTGACAGCTACAATAACTGTATCTAACATTTTTCACTAGCATGGAGAAAGGCTAACTGGATTTTCCGAACCATTCAGTACCATGACCGCTTACAACATGAAATCCCTCTCATTTATTAATGCCTTGCTACTTTCTTTCGGTCACTAATATAAATAGAATCAAACTGAAATTGTTTGTGTAGTTTACATGTTTTTCGAAATCAAGTGCAAGTGCACATCTGGTTCTCAAAAAAAGGATAAATTCGAGGAAAGGCGATACTTACATAGCCCTATTCCCTTGCTTTATACATTTTCCAGTTGTTACCAGTTAATTCAAAAAGGTGACACGAGCATTAAGCATATCGACTGCTATGAAAGTACTTCAATTATCAAATACATGACCAGATTGCATTGCATACAATATCACTTACTCTGATCGTTGAAAGTCCATGTAATTCATGCCTTTGTTAACTTTCATGAAAGATATAAAATATTAATTGACGCTATCAGATCCCTCAGCTGCAAGGTAATACACAATATATTGCCAATGTTCAGTAATAAGACCATGCACAATGACACCAAAAACGGTATCGTTTTGTCAAATAATACATTGCTATCACCAAT
The DNA here is from genome assembly GCF_026914265.1 of Mya arenaria. NCBI lineage: Eukaryota > Metazoa > Mollusca > Bivalvia > Myida > Myidae > Mya > Mya arenaria. The sequence goes on along the minus strand of NC_069123.1, from coordinate 5,109,820 downwards.
ATCAATTTGATACATAGATAGCATGCACAGAGTGGTTGGAAGCGTATATCGTATATACTGATGGTGTGACCATGTAGTCTTATCGACTTGTTCATGCCGCATTGAAGGGTCATAACGCGACTTCTGCAAAAAATACGTTCATTCGGAGCTCCTCGGCCATTTTATTTCAAAAAAACCCTCGGATGTATGCCGGTACATCAGTTAAAGTAGTTCGTATTTTTTAAATTATATCGTTAATTAAATTTAGTGTTTTAGAGTTGTTTAAATTGATCTAAGTTTAAATTGATTATCAGTGAAGTGTATTATTGCAAACATTTAACTGCTAAATAAAAGTACTACGCGATCTACTTGCAGCGGACTTAAACGTACCTCTTTTTGAGTATGTAAACCGTCCAAATACATCCGAGGTTGTTTTTGAAAAAAATGGCCGAGGAGTTCCGAATGAGTTAAGTTAGGATAAGTGTTAGGTTTTGACAACTGCCAGTTTTGATTCCTATATACTAGTCCGAATCCCAGTGCACTTCCTGTTCCGCTGGTCGTTCCTAGGAGGTAACCACAACAATTTTTTATAAAAATAGTTTTATGCGTGTGTTGAACGTCATCGAGTTTGTACGTTGTGTGTCATTTGTTCAGTGTCTGCTAGGCATAAGCCGTGTACGTTTAGTAACTGTATTTATAATTGTTTTTCTACTTTGCTTGGCTCTGTACTTACCATTGGATTCTTGACTTTGAGACGAACTTTCAAATTTTGCGAGCTTTGAGCCACAAGAATCAATGATTTGTAATAAAGAAGTGCATGCGATGTTTGTGTTTGTTATATTATGAGGTTGTGTGTTTCTCGTTAAGTAATTATTGTGCACATGAACAAGATTTGCTCATGGACTTGTCCATGTAGTTTTTATTGTATAATGAGACTGGAGAGGAAATAAATAACATTAGCGATCGTTGCATTACAACCTTTAGCGGCTTTGGTAATATTTAAATCAATAATATTGAGATATTTCTGCTTGCAGACTACTTCTGTCGTGTCAAGTCTAACCACTCAGTGTTTGTAGAAAGATATATTTCATAATAATTACAGCATCAAGAAACCATTTATGATGTATCGTGACTGGTGTTATTTTAATGAAAAGCCGAGACAGACAACATTGCTGGAACATGTTTACAATCGTAGCAGGTGTACTTTAGGTGGTTTAAGAATACATTTTGCGTTGCAACGATTCTGTGATGTCAGTGGAACATAAGTGTATTACTACTTGATTACAAAAACTACACATTTTTCATACCAATAACGAATACTACTGAACAACTATTGTACATTGTTTTTGTATGAAATATGTAAAGAAAGGAGTGTTCAGAGTACGCCGCCTTAATACCAATGGCTATACAAAAGATTATCCGAGATAACAAGCACAAACAACACGCTCAATTAAAAGAACATGGAACATGAAAAATTCATTGACATAAAAATGCAATCGAACATCATTTGTCATCTTCCATGCAATCCAATTATAAATATGACATTTACCATATTCGATACAGCTCAATTCTGTCCTTAGCAATAATGTAAATTTAGACCAAATATTGGAGTTAAGAGCTGTCTGTTTGTCGTTCACTCATGGATCATCGAGGGAATAAAATGATTAGTAATTGATTTGCACAGTCAGCTGTAAACCTTAATAATACAAATTGATGAGTTTTAGTACAGGAATTGAACAGGAATTTTGTCAGAGAATTGATCCCGCGTCAACACCAATACAAAATAAACTTTGCTGTTGTTCGTCGCTTAAGATGACAACGGGCAAAGTGGCTTGTCAGTGTATGGCAGATATCAACAGTAACCGTAAAATAGAAACCAAGATCTGTTTTTGACCAAATCATTTCTAAATGAAAAAATGTGCATGGTGCAACTATTTTGATTTTTCAAGGCCGGGGAATGTTTTAGCGAAATACCACTGGACAAGCAGTTAAGCGTATTTGTTCTACCTACAAGTGTCTCATCTACTTGCTTTAATTGTATTTCAAAGTGTTGGTTTCTTACGACTCATACTACAGCTACACTGTTATTTTACCCGGAAGTAAATTGACAAAATAGAAAACAAAAACATATTTGTTTCTCAAACACTTCTGGACTAAATGGACGCTTATATTTCCATATATTAAAACTCATGTTGACAAACATATACGACAACTTCAAGATAAACATGCTGAGTAATTATGTTGTGTATTGTGGTATACCTCTAATAATGCCAGTTTAAAGTAAGCAAGTAGTGTGGCCAACTTTCCTGTCCTTTATATTCTATACTTCTTCCCGGTTTTAACATGGCTTGTTTGATACTTCTCACACCAGTGACCTTTATGTCGAAGTTCTTACTATCGACATGCGTATACACATGACAAAGCTATTGTCCAAAATAGGAAACCGTTGATTGCATTTTATAAACTGTAATGCAATTCATAAAATGAGATCAAAACGTTAGCCATACTTGTATCAAGTTTATATTTGCTATAACATTATCCCAATAAAGAAATATTATGGTTAAGGAAGGCACCCAAAATGTTGTTTTTTCTAGGGAACATCCATTTAATCGTGGCAACTATTTCTAATCGGATGTAATTTAAAGCAGGTGAGATATAATCTTGAAGGGTTTCCTTTTCTATTGCAGTAGATCATAGCGATATTTTCTCAAATGAAGCTACAAATCCATGAAGTTTTAGGTTTTTTTCAATGATCGATGCTTTATAATATATACCAACTAGATCATACCAACTATGATGGCTTTAAACAGGTTTGTGGGAAGACAATAAACACTTAATACCCCAAAAAGGCCGTTTACAACAGAATGTGCACAGATTTGCAGCAAAGATAATATGCATTTGTAAAGATGAAAGATGACGATGATGATGAAAACAGAATATTCCTGCCGATGGAAAAAAATCCAGATTGAAATCAAAGCAATTTGGAAGACCAATAAAGATGCGTGACTAACCGAACGTCATTACTTAAGGATTTATTCTTATTATTCGTGCGTTCATGCAGTCTGAACGCTCGATCGCGATTTGTAAATCCATGAAACGCGCTAGTTTAGAATTCCATAGTTGTGATAAACACGTCCTTATATTACAGGTTGCTTGTCTTGTAACGGAAGTGGTACCTACATTAAATCATTATCTTTCCGACTTCTGAATGACGCCAAATAAAGCACCACTGCAGACGTCTCATCTCATGCAAGTTTCTGTTTGAAAGTTCACATAGCATCGGCCACTTAATATGTTAACGGTAATTTTATAACACCGATACTGTTTCACAAAGATAACATACACTGACCAATTGTAATACACCATAAATACCGAATCCCAAATTACCACCGTACATCGCTCAAACTTCCCCGAAAAATCATTTGACAGCTCCACTACCTGTATCTAACATTGTTCACTAGCAAGACGAAAGGCTAACTGGAGTTTCCGAAACATTCAGTACCATAACCGCTTACAACATGAAATCCCTTTCATCTTGCGTCTTGCTTCCTGTTCACTCAAGTGAATAGAATCAAACTGAAATGGTTTGTGTAGTGAAAATGTTGTTTTTTTTCGAATTAAAGAGCACATGCTCATCTGTTACTCAATACGAATGTAATATTTGCGAAAAGGCAAATCTGGCTGACTTAGGTAAAACTTTTATTTTGATATATTTCAACTTTTATTTGCTAGTTTTTTATAAACTTATACCTAATAAGGTTTTTACCTACCGTAATAAGTTCATGAAATTCCGCTAAACTTCGTAACAAGACATTACGACAAGCGACAAACCTCTATAATCAAGTTTTCGCGGTTTCAAAGCAAACAGAGAAATGCGAACAACTAACTTACCAAAGGATATGATGTATAATATTTTGTCTTTTCTTATATAGTTTTTAAGAAAAGACAAGGGTTAGTTTGTCTCTGGATAAAGCCAATACATAACAATAAGGATTGTCGCAAGACAATCTGCATTATTATTCAATATAATGTATTCAGTTTCTGTCATTGAGCCTGATATTGAATAATGAAACTGTCGGCGTTTGTAGAAGTATAGTTTTCATAATGAGCACAAAATCCAGAAACGGTGTATGCTGTATCATGAATGATATCTTTTCAAAACCATCGAAGCAGACACCATTGCTTTAACATGTTTACCAATCGTGGCAGTGGTATTTCACGTGAGTTTATAGACCTCGTGTTTTTTCTCAAAGTTTTACACAATTACATGTTCATGAAAATAAAACACAACTGACGGAGACTGTTATTGTTACATATAGTTTTATATCAATATTTATGTGAAAAACTACAAACAAAAAGCTCAGTAGCCAAAAGTTTAAACATAAACCCCGTTTAATGACACTGGGTAAACGCAATAGACAAAGAACAAAAAACAAAAACAAAACACAAACAAGAAATATGGAACAACAGCACAAAACTCCAAAAATAAAACAGTGCATATATACTATACAAACAATTCGGTATGTTTATCAAGGATTGTTAGATATCGCCTTAGAACGGTCAATAAAATGTAAATTTACTGGGGGTTTAAACCAGTTTGGATGCACAACATCACTCTTATGCCAACAAACCCGAATAAAGTAATAACGAAAATGGTTGAACTTAAATTTCCTGGTGTTTCTTAGACATATATCCTTCTAGTTTTTGCCATGATTTCGTTGAAAATATTTTATTTTTTTATTCAGATAAGCAAGTCTTACCAGGTAGTGCGTGTGCGTTTTCTGGGTCAGCGACCAAAATAATCTGGTCATCCCTATAACGATGGCGATGTACATTGACCATACTAACAGTGAAATACACTATTCAAGCAAAAAACCTCTCATAAAAGAATATACAAGAGACATTGAATCACTGAACACTTTTATGGTAAACAAAGATGGCAATAGCCCTATTCCGTTGTTTTAAGGGTAAAGTTACGAGGATATCTAAACAAATGTTAATAACACTTTATATATATTCCAGTTGTTGCTAACTCTTCTTTAAAAAAGACATATCGATTGTCATGAAACTGCTTCAATTCTCAAATACATGGTCGTATAGCAATTTAGACACTATCACTTACTCTGATCGTTGAAAGTCCATGTAATTCATGCCTTTGTTAACTTTCATGAAAGATATTAAATATTAATTGACGCTATCAGATCCCTCCAGCTGCAAGGTAATACACAATATATTGTCAATGTTCAGTAATAAGACCATGCACAATGACACCAAAAACGGTATCGTTTTGTCAAATAATGCATTGTTATTACCAATATTATTTTGATACATAGATAACATGCACAGAGTGGTTGGAAGCGTATATACTGATGATGTGACCATGTAGTCTTGTTGACTTGTTTAATGTCGCCTTGACGGGTTATAACACGACTTATGTCAAAGTAACACTGGGAAAAGTGTGAGGTTGTGACAAGTGTCTTGCTGGATACCCATTTCGGTAACTATTCAAAGGCGGTAACCTCAAAAGTTGTTAATAAAAATAGTTTGGTGTATGTTGTATGTATGTGTTGTGTGTGTACGCTGTGTTTCTATCGTTCAGTGTTTGTTATGCCCTATCCTTTTACCTTAACCCATAGTGTTTGTTCTTATATGGCTACTTGGCCACTTGAGTCTTTGCAGTTTCCTGTGGATCTTTGATTTTGAGACGAACTGTCTAAACAAGCGAGCTTTTAACCACAAGTATCTATGATTTGTAATAGAGAAGTGCATGCGATGTGTGCCATTGTTAAATCGTGACGTTGTGTGTGTCTCGTCAAGTCATTATTGTGCATCTAAACAAAGTTGGCTAAAGGGCTTGTCCCTGTGGTTCTCATTGTATAATAATGAGACTGAAGAGGAAATAAATAACAATAACGATCGTTGCATTACAACCTTCAGCGGCCTTGGTAATATTTAAATCAATAATATTGAGATATTTCTGCTTGCAGACTACTTCTGTCGTGTCAAGTCTAACCACTCAGTGTTTGTAGAAAGATATATTTCATAATAATTACAGCATCAAGAAACCATTTATGATGTATCGTGACTGGTATTATTTTAATGAAAAGCCGAGACAGACAACATTGCTTGAACGTGTTTCCAATCGTGGCAGGTGATTAAAGGATAAATCCTGCACAATAATACTATTCTGTGATGGCAGTAGAACATACGAGTATAACTATGTGATAAAAACATACTTTAGTACCAATATAAACGGGCACTACTTTACATCTTCTGTACATTATTTTGTATGAAATATTGTAAAAATATGCATATTCAGATTACGGCTATACACAAGAATATCTGAGATAACAACCACAAACAATACGCTCAAAGAACATAGTCATAAAATTCATTGGCCTAAAAATTCAATCGAACACCATTTGTAATCGTCTAGGCAATCCAATTATATATGTGACATTAACCATATTCGATACTGCCTGACTCTACATGTCCTCAGAATGAATGCAAATTTGGACCAAATATTGGAGTCAAGAGCTGTCTGTTTGTCGTTAACTCAAGGATCATCGAGGGAATAAAATGATTCGTAATTGATTCACAACGTCAGCTGTAAACCTCCATAATACAAATAGATGTCTCTTAGTAAAGAAATTGGACAGGAATTTTGTCAGAGAATTGATCCCTCGTCAACGCCAATACAAAAGAAAGTTGGCTGTATGTACGTCGTTTAAGATGACAACGGACAAAGTGACTTGTCAGTGTATGGCGGAGACAAACAGTATAGTAATCAAGATCTGTTTTAATCCACATTCATAAAACAAAGTTGGTGCAACTATTTTGACTTGACGGTTTCAACTGTTCAATGCCGGGGAATGGTTTAGCGAAATACCGTTGGCCAAGCAGTTACGTGTATTTGGTCTCCCTGCAAGAGGCTCAGTTATCTTCTTGCTCTTAAATGAATTTCACAGTGTTGGTTTCTTATTCATCATACAACAGCTACATAGTTATATTACCTGGGTGTAATTTGTAAAAATAATAGACCACAAAAAATGTTTGTTTCTAAAACATTCCTGACCTTGATGGAAGCTCATATTTTAAGGAATAAGTAACTAATATAATTGATTAGTACTAATATACTGACGAACATCTTCCGACAATTTTAAGATAATAAATTCAGAAATAATGCTGTAAATGGTGGCATACCTCTTATCGTGCCAGTTTAAAGTACGCGCTGAAATAGTGTGGTGAAGTTTCCTTGCCTTTCTATTTTATACTTCTGTCCCGGTTATAATATGGCTTGTAAGATACTTCTCAACCAGTGACCTTTATATCGAAGCCCTTACTATCGACATGCATATACAGATGACAAAATATGAAACCATTGTTTGCATTTTGTAAACTGTAATACAATGCATAAGACCAGATGAAATGTGAGCCATACTTGTATCAGGTTCATAATTATTTGTTATTACAGTATTACAATAAAATATGTTGGTCAAGGAAGGCACCCAAAATGTTCTTTTCTAAGGAAAATCCATTGTATCGACATCATCACAGGTGTGACCAGATGCATTTTACAACAGGTGTTGTAACTTGAAACATATAGAAATACCGCTGTTACAAAGTCCCCAGTTTAATCTAAGTACTCAATTTTGTCAGCAATTAAATGGTATTTTTGGCTGCTTGAATGGTAGTTTTACATCAAACAACGGCATGGGTCTAATCAACATGAGTTCTTTAAATATACGAACTTAACGGATACCTGGTACCATTTTTTACAGAAAGCGTATGTTTACAATACCACTTAGTGCTAGTAACTAAAAGCCTCCGATTTTGTCACTTTACATTAAATTTTACTCCATGGAGGCGTTTTTTGTTTCCAATTTATCTCCAAGGTCTAGGAAAGTCTTTGAAAACCGGGCTGCGTTTCCTTCTAGAACATTTCCATTTGTTAATGCAATGTCTGTGATATAAAAATCGAAGCAATCTATAAAAAATATGCCTTTGCGTGTTTACGACATGCAGGTAATTAGCATGTACGATATGTGACGCTGCCTTTGAAGCTTGAGCTGTCGGGTTTCAAAATCGTAATTGGCTCTCAAGATGATCATTTGGATTGACTCAAGGAACACAATTATCTTGAAGGGTTTCCTTTTCTTTTGCAGCAGATCATAGCAATATTTCCTCAAAAAAACGAAGCGGCGTTATTCAATGATCGTTGCTATAAATAAATATATACAGTAGTGTTGGGAATCGGTTGCAATTTTACTATCGATGATCGGTTCCACTCAAGTAACCGATTATCGATAGTACAATCGGTTTTTAAAATACTAGATAGTACCTGAGTTGTAGTTTTATTCATGTACAGTTTTAAACTCTTTTAATCATTATATGCATATACCTTATGTCTATGATTGAAGTTATTAAGTGTTGTTGTATAAACAATAGTTCATTTTCTTGCTCATTGTGGCTTTCATCAGCCATTTTGTTATAGATAACATCTGAACACTTACTAATTATTATTTTATTTTTTTTTTCGATAATCGATTATAACTTAGTACTATCGATTGTCGCCGATTTCAGGCCCAACCAATCGATTTTCGATTATAATCGATCATCGGAACATCACTAATATACAGACAAGAACATACCAACTATGCTCGCGTTTAAAGATGTTTGTGACAAGAACATACCAACTATGCTCGCGTTTAAAGATGTTTGTGACAAGAAAAAAATACCCTAAAAACCAAGAAAAGTTCACAACAGAATGTGCACAGCTTTGCAACCAAGACATATGCATTTGTAAAGATGCAAGATGACGATGATGATGTCAAAAATATTCCTGGTCAAAGGAAAGAAATCCTGATTGAAATCAAAGCAATTTGGAAGACCAATAAACCATGCACGACTAACCGAACGTTATAACTTAAGAATTGATTTATTATTTTTCGTGCGATCATACAGTATGAATGCTCAGTTGCGAATTTGCAAATCCAGGAAACGAGCTAAGTTAGAATTCCATAGTTGTGATAAACACGTCGCTATATAACCGGTTGCCTGTCATGTAACGGATGCGGTGCCGCCATCAAATCATTATCTTTCCGGCTCCTGAATGACGCCAAATAAAGCATCATTGCAGACTTTACATTTCATTTAAGTTTCTGTTTGAAAATTTAACATAGCAACGGTCACTGTAAAGGTTTACGGTTATTTTTAACACCGATACTTTTTAACAAAGGTTAAATACACTGACCAGTTTTAATATACATTGAAAGACCATCATACATGTTTATTTAAATATTGCTCACTCCCAAAGGAGTTCGTTTGACAGCTCCACTAACTGTATCTAAACGTATCACCGAGAAAGGCCAACTGGAGTTTTCGAAACATTTAGTACCTTAACCGCTTACAACATGAAATCCCTCTCATTTATTAATGTCTTGCTATTTGCTTCCTGTTCACTTACATAAATAGATTCAAACTGAAATGGTTTGTGTAGCCTACATGTTGTTTGCTTCGAATTAAAGCGTACATGAACATGATTCTCAAAAAAAGATCAATTTGCGAAAAGGCGGTACTGACCTTATATTAAAATAATAATTTGATATACTTCTTGGCTAATGACAACTCTGTTTTACTAAACTTATACCTGATGGGTTTTTTACCTACGGTAAAAGTTTGTAAAATTCCGCTTCACTTTGTTACAAGCAATTACGACAAATTTTACCCTCTCTAAACAAGATATCGCGGTTTCAAAGCATTAATTGAGACAACTAACTTATCAAAGAAATTGATGACAAATATTTTGTCTTTTCTCATATAGTTTTAGCAGAAGACAAGGGTTAACTTGCCTCTGGATAAGCATAAAAGCCAATACATAACAATAAGGATTGTCGCAAGACAACCTGCATAATAATTCAAAATAATGTATTCAGCTTCTGTCATTGAGCCTGATATTGAATAATGAAACTGTCGGCGTTTGTAGAAGTATAGTTTTCATAATGAGCACAAAATCCAGAAACGGTGTATGCTGTATCATGAATTATATCTTTTCAAACCTATCGAAGCAGACACCATTGCCTTAACATGTTTACCAATTGACTGTTGTATTGCATGTGAATTTATAAGTTTTGACATTGTATATTAATTTTCTTTCTCAAAGTTTAACACAATTATATGTTGATGAATGACCAATAAGCCGTCGAATATCACATGTAATCGTTCAAGCACTCTAACAACATCCCTGATATATCCCGTATTTGATATACCCAGTTACAGCATCTCCTCAGAAACAAGACAACACTTGGCAACGTATTGGATATCATTTCCCAGCGCGTACAACAGTCAAGAGATGAATGCAGTAAATGCCCCGTATTTGATATACCCTGTTACAGCATCTCCTCAGAAACAAGACAAAACTGGGCAACGTATTGGATATCATTTCCCAGCGCGTACAACAGTCAAGAGATGAATGCAGTAAATGCCCCGTATTTGATATACCCTGTTACAGCATCTCCTCAGAAACAAGACAAAACTGGGCAACGTATTGGATATCATTTCCCAGCGCGTACAACAGTCAAGAGATGTATGCAGTAAATGTCCCGTATTTGATATACCCTGTTACAGCATCTCCTCAGAAACAAGACAACACTGGGCAATGTATTTGATATCATTTTTCAGCGACATACATCAGTCAAGAGATGTATGCAGTAAATGTCCTGTATTTGATATACAACGTCAACTGATGACTTCTACGAAGGTAATTGGACAGCAGACACAGCCAACTCCAAATATTTACAAACATATTACGCTTTCATAAATTAATGTTCTTTCAATTGCATTTACATTCTAATGAACGCATCATCTACGGAATACCTCTGATCTTAATATTACGAGGTCGGTGATTAGTTAAATGAGGTTTTATTACGGTAAAATGATTGAGACGTTGATGATGAAACAAGTGACGTCTTTGACAATGCTGCTGATCAAATAGCCGAATTTCTAACGTCATGTCTGTGGAATTATAGGCGTTATTTTTCAGCGCTGTGGTTATATAATCCGAAAGATACAAAGAGTTTAAATACAAACATTGTCATTTAGTGTGCATTGTCCAAATGGTGTAATACACTGATGAACTGCAATTCTTTTAAAAACATTCAATCATTAATATAAAAAAAACTTAGGCTTTCTGACGTCGTTTAAAATGACAAGGGACAAAGTGACGGTATTCTATTAATCAGGGTCAGGTTTTAATCGCATCATTTATAAGAGTTGTGAACAACTAGTTCGACCTGTCAGTTGCTTCTGATACGTTTCAATATGTTTTTGAGACGCGGCCTTTGTGCTTATGTGCTTACCATTTGCATGCATTGATATCTGACAAACGCTAATGACAAACGCTATTTTCCATTATAAGAAACCGTTGTTTTCCTTTTGTAATCATACAATGTTAGTCATCAGGTTTATATTTGCTGATAAATTATGACAATAACAAATAATGATATTTGAGGAAGACACCCTAAATGTGTTTTTTTATAATGAGCATGTATTGTATCGATGTTCTAACAAAAAGGTGATGTGATTTAAAGCGTAAACAAGGAACGCTGTAACAAGAGCCAAATATGTTTTTGCTGCACCAAATCTTGGCTGTCTTTCTGACAGGTGCAAAATTGAAAGTGAGTGAATTTTCTTAGGAGAAACGCGACATATTGTTTTATTTTTTAAATCAAATGGGTTTAAACTGAATTTAAAGGAAATGCATGGTTGTCAAATACGCGAAACGCTGGAAATGGCGTGGTTTTCAATCTGAAGTGTTTCCTCTTGCATTGTAAAGTATAAACATTGATTTATAGTGAACAACCTAAACAAGTTCCGCTGTACATACGCACCGCTACTGTCTTCGTATTTGTCAGCCATTAAAATAATGAAACAAAGAAGGTATTGGAATGGGAATCATTTTGGCCCTGGGAATATTTTTTTCATGAACTGAGGTCTAAATCAACAAGATTTCTTTCCTTGTACGATATTCTACTGCAGATAACTCCCGGAAGTAGTTCACATGGTGCCGCTGTTACAGAGAGCAAATGTTTTATCATTATCACTTAGTGCTAATTTTAAAGCCTTTGATTTTGCTATTTTATATTTCAATTAACTTCATAACATGCTGACTTGATAGGAGCTGATTTAGTTTGAATTTATAGTCTCTTGGTCTACGAAGGTCTTTGAAAATCATGCTGCTTTTTTCTAGAACATAAGGATTCTTTCATTAAGATTTGTGATAAAAAACACGAACCCGTATGTTATATGCGTATTTTGCGTTTAACGACGTCGCACAGGTCATATATATGTGTTATAATAAGGGAATACCACGGGATACGCTGCGTTTGAAGTCCGACCTGTCAGGTTTCAAAATAGTAATTGGCTCTCAAGTTGATCACTCGGTTTAAATCGAAAACACAAATCTATCTTGAGTGTAATGCCGTAGATCATAGCGATATATGATCATAATGTTGCTACAAAACCATCATGTTTTCATAACTTCATTTATAATGTACATCAAATTCCCATTGAGAGCTGTTTTATTCTCTCAGCCCTCGAGTATGATCGATGCTTTATGATTTATACAAGAACCTACCAACAACGGTGGCTTTTGAAGTTTTTTTGTGAGACGAAAAAATAAAAAAACCAAGACAGATTTTTAACAGAATGTACACAATAATCACAGCATGTAGTAGATCTGATTCGCAGAGCGGCGTGGTCTTTTTAAAAAAAATCTTCAGCCAAGATATAAGGATTTGCAACGATATAATTCGTGTTTGTAATAAAAAAGCAGCGATGTTTAATGGGTGAGTTTTATGTTATGAAATAAAAAGACGATATTAGACCGCCATTATGGTGCGAATAAGTAGCGAACCCATGTTGTGTTTCTTAGAGCGCTGTTAAGGGCCTTTATCCCTGTGAATAGATGCATTAATCGTGTTTCAAGTGGCGTGATGCGTTCCTATGAATCATAAAATTGTACGCCTGTGTCAGTATGTAGTTTCGTAACATGTAAGCATTAATCAGTACGAACAGAGATAACAATGAAATTAGAAATTCGTTATTGTTGATGATCGTACTAATGAGGATGGCTAGTTAACGCTGCACTCTCACAGATTGAACCTTTTGACAATTTTTCTATTGTTTGTCTTGGAACGAGCAAAATTTGCAAAAATCCATAGAAACCAGTTATATAAGACTGCTTAAGAAAATTCAGATCGCAGATTTTTATATTTAAGTACAAAAAATGATGTTTTATGCATTTTTCTTACACTGTTAGTAACGGTTTAAGCCATTTAACATTTATTTTCGAACGGAAATATGAAAATCTACGTTCTGATTTTTTGTCAGCAATCTTCTATCATCATTGGTTTGCAGATATTTACGCAAAAATTTGCACTTTCCAAGACAAAATATAAAAAAAATCGTTAAAATGGTAAATTTGTGTGAGTGCAGCTTTAAAACATATCTCGTTGGGTAAATACCAGAATGACATTAAAATATAGGAGGTTAAGGTACCTTCCGGTATTAAACCCACGATTTGGCTGTCCAGTAAGCGAAGTGCATTAGCGCACTCGCTTTTCACCAATGGGACCCGATTTCGATTCCCGGCCTGGGCGTATGTGAGATTGGTTAGTGCTCACAAAGCCGGACAAGTAAACTTTCTCCTGGTACTCCGGTTTCCCCCATAACACAAGACCATACTTACTCTTCCGCAACGTCGTGAAACGAGAGTGACTTAGTACAAGTTATCATAACATTCTTCACAATCGTTCTAAAACATGTAATGTTTTAACTAGCCCAACGATTTATTCCGTTCATTGAAGAAACATAAAGTAATGCACTTTGTACAAAACAAATCATATGTAATGTGTACAGACAATTGTAAATGCTTAAATGCGTTTCTCTCTATAATGGTGTTAACATGTTCTGGTTGCAAAAAGTGGACCTGGTAAGAAACTGCGTTCCATTTAGGTTTTGCTAGAAAACAACTCATAAAACATGTTAGAAAGAAAAAAAAACAATGATTTATTATAACGTTTTGAAAACTTGAAGGGTTGCTTTAATACCATAATGAAGGCTGAACAAGCAACATAAAATGTCAAAATATGAATAAGTGCCACATGGAAGTTGCATCCTGTGTATCGGTACTTTACACCGAGCACTTTAAAGAACCAAGAAGTATCTTTGCCACACAGATTGACTAGAAGCTGGTTAGCATACCCGACCCGCGTTCTTAACACTAGGCGTCAAACCTAGGGCGGATGGTTATCATATGACAATGAAGTCAATGAGAATCTCAATAGTAATAAGATGGGTACAAATAGGTCATCATGATCATCACGTCATCATCATTATCAGCAGCAGCTGTTCAGCAGCAGCAGCAGCAATATCAGCAACAGCAATATCAGCAACATCAGCAGCAGCATTATCATATCATCATTATCACCACCATTATCAGCAGCAGCATCATCAGCAGCAGCATCATCAGCAGCAGCAGAAGCAGCAGCAGCAGAAGCAGCAACAGTATTGACAACAACAACAACATCATCACCATCAGCAGCGGTAGCAGCAACATCAACATCAGCATTATTATCTCATCAATATCACCACGACCACCATCATCATCATCATCATCATCATCATCATCATCATCATCATCATCATCATCATCATCATCATCATCATCATCATCAAAAGCAGCAGCAGCAGCAACATAAAAAACAACATCAACATCAACATCAACATCATCATCATCATCATCATCATCATCATCATCATCACCATCGTCATCATTTGCTCCTTTCTAGAACATTATTTAACAAATGTTCTCGAAGATGCTTTAAATCTATTCCCCTGGTATTGTCAGTGCTTGAATAAAACTTTCCTCACGCGAGCATCGATACATAAGATCATAAAGTGTACGCCTTAATTGGTCTACACAGGAAAACAAAAGATTCCTGGCGACAGGAAAGAGTTTCTGATTGAAACCGAGGTGTTGGTTAAGCCATTTCAACGACCAATAAACCATGCATGACTGATGGAGCGTAAATACATAAACGTTAATTCCGCATTAGCTAGACTTTCAGTTGTGATCAACATGCCGCTGTAGAAGCGGTCGCTTGTCATGTCACGGAAGTGGTGCCGCCATCAAATCATTCTCATTCCGACGTATGAATGACGCCAAATATAACAGCATCGCAGACGTTCAATCTTTTTGCAAATTTGTTTTGGATGTTCCCATAGCAACGGATGCTGTATGTTTTCATGCTAATTTCATTACAGCAATTGTGAGATTTTTAACCTTGCTTGCAAACATGGAGTTTGAATTACGAGTCATTCAATACGCAAATAACATCATCCAAGTTAATTTGAATTCATCCTTAACCACAAGAAGGAATTCGTTTGAAAGCTTCACTAATTTTCTCAAACATATGTTTAATAGCATGGCGACAGACTAACTGGGTTGTCCGATCCTTCGGTATTATTAACGCTCACAACATGTAATCTCTGTCATTTATTTATGTCATGATTATTACTTCAAATGATGTGATTGAAAGTGATGTTTAAGACTATTAATTGTCTTTGTGTGTTTCGGCGTATTTAGTTGAAGACAAGACGCAGGATCATGCGCAAAAATAAGTAATTATGACGTCATTTCGCCATTTCCAAACCGGGAATGGTCCGATGATAAACAATAGTAAACACATTTTGATACTATTATCAGCCTTTTCCGCTCTTTCATGTTTAGTATTTTAACACCACAAACGGTATTAAAACAGAAATATAGGTGTAAATATTTATTTTGCAATCACAAATTTGAAGTAAACTTCATATTGAGAAAAGCGATATATGTCTGCATACGTTTTTACTTAAGGTTATTCTTAAACACAAGCGTTTGTTATCAAATATGACAAGACCGCCCAAAATGCATTTAAGCACGTATCATCCTTAAGTACAAGGACCATTGCATTTCAAACCTTATATCATCACATTCTTGTCAGTACAAAACCACAGCATAAAGTCATAAACTTTCACTTAAACGGGTACCCTTGTATTTTGAGAAGATCTCATTTCAAATTTCAAACATGCAAAATCACACCATGATACTGCACATAGCAATTATGGTCGCCGGGTTAAGCAGGCGTTTCGCCCAAGACCCCGGTTGCCCCTCCCCATATGTGTGTGGTATCAACGCTAAAAACTTTGGTCCCAATCCTCTGGTATAGCCATCAAACCTATAATTAAAATATTTGTAACCTATCAGTACAGGTTGTATGTAACCCAAGTATTTAATGCGTTACGGTTATTGTCTACTTTAATGAAAGGATCATAGGGCAAAGATATTGGTAATTCCTTCACGGCACAGATTGAGTAATCTAAATAATGAGCCAATGAATGACTTTGTATTTTTGTAAAGGTAATTTATGATCCATATGGCCGTTATGTTCTTCACATCATGGAGTTTTGGTGTTGAGTTTTCAATATTTCTATACGGCGATGAGGTTTAATTGTTCTCTGTGAGATATATGACGACTTCTGTTTATCTCCGATCTTGGGTAATAAAACATCCAGCTAAATACATGGTTTGCGTTGTTTTGACGTCTTTAGTAACCATGGAGTCGCCAGTTTGTATCATCATGTTAAGTAAGGTGGTATTTTATCTTTTAAGAGATGCATGTTTATCAAAAATTTATCTCCTGCCGGCCTTTGTCACTGTTGAAGTATGCATACAATATATATGTATACATATGTGCACACAAGACCTCTTCATCACAACAGAATTGTGATCAATCAATGCATAAGTTCAACTTAGGAGGGGGCGGGGGTCGACCAAAATGGATTCTTGCCGAGACGAACACCAATTGCCTTGTAATTGTGTTTACATGGAACTTATTTTACTTGTATCAATACAAACTTACTACTTTATACATTGGTTAAAATGAAAAATAATTTGTTGTTGTTGATTTTCTTTAGAAAAATCGACAGTGTCAATACATTTTGATTGCAGTAGCATCTTCAAAAATTGAAGATACTTAGCCTTCGATGTAAAAACTGTTCTTAAAAAAACTAATGGTTTTAAAACGGTGTTTTCATCATTCATATCTCAATTGCAGAATTTACCTTAAACCAGTGAAATAAAACTGTTAAAACAGGAAATTATAAAATTTAAGGAAAAGATAAAAATAACATTCCTACTGAAGTTGATATATACACAGTGGTTTTAATGTTTACCCTATGTTGAATTGAATTGGATAATGTGTCATTAAATGTCATCAATTAAACCTAACGGCGTTCCGTACCTTGCACTAGTGTATACAAATTGAATTATTTTGTAAATACCTGAACACGTATTTAGCGCAATTTTTAACATATATAGCAAATCTTATTAAGAGATGAATTCGTATTAAAATGTTAAACATGTCGATTGTTTTATACAGACCAAAGTCAATTCATCTTGTTAGCTATTTCGAGTGAAAATAGTCCGTTCAGCAGAAGTAATTACATTCAAACGACATATCCATTTTTCATCAATCTATCATTGTGTGTGTTTCTGACACAAAATTCACTTTATTTCTTTTACGATGACATGTAATCATCCGAAATGTAAGCGGCCGTTGATTTTGCTTTTATCATTTGGCGCCACTATGGCTAACATTGTCGTCTGCCCCGTTCCCAAGAAACCCATAAGGAATAAAATGAAAAATTGCCATAGACGAAAATCATTTAACAAGGATAATTATAGGTTTTGGATGTATATGATGATATATGGCTATGTATTTTCAGTAATAGTTAATAATTTCATGTAGCAATATAACCTTTGGGGTATTCATTACATGTTCAATTAGCTGAACTTTGGATGGAACATATATATTTAATTGGTAATATATCTACGTAGTCAATATTTTCGTCTACACGTAATTATTGCTTTAAAAATTAAGCAAATACACATGGTTTCCACGAGTGTTCGTGGTCTATGACTCATAAACGATTTTTAATAGTTTACCTCTTATAATTCATATTAAACTTATTATTTAAAGACAATACTAACCACAGGACTGGACAAGAAAGGACCTTGGACACTAACTTTATTATTTTGCCTATTTTCCAACCTTCCTTTTCAGGAATTACATGTACGCATTATGTTTGCTGTTAAATATACCTTTTCTATTAGTGCCTATGCTAAGATTTTTGTTTAATGTTTTTCTGCATTCATGAACATTCTTGAATTATAATTAATTTTAACACAAAGTCGCATATTCTATACCTGTGCAAAGGAACATAATTTAAAGAATTATAACCGCATCATTCATGAAACATTTTTGTATAATTTGTTTAGATAAACATAGGTTTATGAAAAACAAAAAACAAAAAAAATACATTCATTGAATCGAAATATCAAAAATCTATTAATTCTGCATCTGTAAAATTATACCATTGATGTCCTCAGCCTACTCGACATGTATCGATTTTCGCTGATGCACATATTAAGTATTTTGATTTAATACACCTCATATCCAAATTTCTGATATCGGATCGCAGTAAACTTAGTTAATTTAACACTTTTACCTAGAGAATGTGTTCATTAAAAGTTCATTTTTCATTATTATGATAGGTAAATGAATGAAAATAAATAGTGTAAAGTTTATAGTCAGGGGTCCTTGAAATTATTAAAATCAGTTTGTGCAAATAAATGAAAAAAAATATAGAGTTAGAGGCCCTTGGAATATTTTAGTTCTAGCACTCTATTTTGTCTATTGGTGTACGTGACTGAGTCGATTTATATATTGGGTCGTGACGTCACACTTATTCATGATATTCCACCGAAAAAGGTTGCATCGATAAACTATAAGTCAGTTAAATTTATGTATTACAAATTAAACCATTTTATCCTTCAGTCGCTGTCGCTCCCTTGGGATTTAATGAATTTGTTATACATGGCATATGATATTACCCATAATATATTAACAAAATATATCAAACAATGATCTGGACTTTTAAACCGAATGAATGAACATGAAACGTCCAGTGGTGTTTTTAAGATAGTGTATTTATCAAAATCTGCTTTTTATGTTAATTAAATTATTTCAAAATAGTGTTTTTATCAAATCTGCTTTAAATGCTAATTAAATGAAGTGTTTGATTAGTTGTTATATATATATATAAGTTTGAGTCATTATTTTAAAATATGGGAAATGGCTTTAGACGGCAAGTTTATTTTAACTAAAAATGTATGATCAAAGTATGATATCCTTTGAGTCACCACCCTACCGCATGATTTTAAAAACACTGAGATGTCAAAAAATCATCGATAAAATTGTCCTTAATTAAACAGATACCAAATTCACCTCAGGTATATTCGCAATGGGTGATCGAAAAGAAATCCATCCCAAAATGAAATAAAATCACTCATTCCGTGTTAAAAGCGTAAATAACGCCTATAAACATGTCAGTGTACACTGCGTTTTGTCAGGTCGACACATAAAAACCTTCAAACCCATCAAATATATCACACTTATGCTAAAACCCATACATTTCAAACTATTTATAATGAAGATTTTTTCCTCCTTTGACTTTGGTTAAACATTTAACTTCCTTGAGAGAGTCTTCAGTGACTTAAATTAATGACTTATACTTAAAACTTATTGTATAATAATTGTATGAAAGGAAGTTTTAGGATTCATCTCATCTTTATTTCCGCCAGGAGTTGTGATTTTAATATAAGTTGCATTTGAATTGTTAGTTCAAAGATTTGCGAACCATTTTTAATTTTTCAAGAGAAGCGTTGGAATCATTTAAGGATTAATCGAAAATATCAATTAAATATCATGATATCTGTATTCTGTATTATTTATCCACCCAGCGAGCAAAACTGTAAATTTAGCTTTGTAATCAACAGTGGATAAATCGAAAATATCAATTAAATATCATGATATCTGTATTCGTACAAGTTATTTAGCCATCCAATAAGAAAACTGTTAAATGTAGCTAGATATATCGAAGCTTTAATGCAGTTTAATAAGATACTCTATTATGGCAGTTAAACTGTTTCTTAATGTTAATCCTTTATATGTCAATAATGTAAGTCGCTCACTGCAGTTTATAGTTGTAATGTTGATATATTTATATGTAAATATAACGCAAGAAACTTGAAGTTTTCGCGTAATAAAATATGCTCTGTTCTTAAAAACTAAATATGATTTTTACTCTTATAATATCACTGAATATGACACTTAACTCTTTGGGTTTTTTTTATTATGTTTATAGAATGTATATCGCCAGGATTGTCTTTCTAATGGCGGTTGACCTTTATATACCGCTTTTGCCAATAAACTTCGAACTTGAATTCATTATTTTCATAAGTAAGTTAATGTGATCATCATCATCATCATCACCGTCGTCATCATCAACAACAATAACAGCAGCAATATTCAGTATTACTTGTAGTAAACAGTCATTACTCACGGTAAAACAAACATATGTTCTGCTTGATAGAATTTATTATTAACGATAGTTTCAAATACAAAACAATAATCTACTTTAATAATATTTTAATGCAACAAATAATGATTTGACTTTTCAAATTAAACACCAAGACACTAAAACTTTATTGCGCAATTTTATCACACAATAGCACTGTTCAAAACTTTGTAGCACATTTCTTTCGAATATTAATATCCTTATAATATTCATTTCAATGGTATAATTCTTAGTATTTCACAAATACTACTCCCAATTAAATATCACATAGCATCTGTTTGCAAATAATATCCATATTTTCCAAACGTTAATAAAATATTAAGGCACCGTGACCTTTTAAGGCACTGCCGCCGACCCGATTCTTTGTCCATATATATTGTAAGGAGAGTAATATGGTCCGAGCGTGGACAAACTTTGAGGGGCCGGTAGTCCTGGTGGCCCTCCCTGAAGCGCCGACTTATAGGGATGGTATCGGCTTGAGAGGGAACTTCCGCCAAGAGGGCTAAGACTCGTGGGGTACATCCGTCTCAGCGTCTCTGGGCTTATACTACTTCCGGCCCCAGGGTAGCCAGGGAGACCTGGTAAATCCCCAGGGGTGGGAATAGACAGCCCGAGGGACCCGTAAGCACTGAGGGCAGATTCCCCACCGGCTGTATGTGTCCTTAAATGTTGCAATAGTTCCTCTGAGGAGTTGAAACGTTTGCCGCAATATTCACTTCCAGCCATCCAGTTACACACATGTTGCTGCCCTTGTTGACTAAGCAGGTTTTGAGCATAGAGACTGTGTAAGTGAGAGAGTCCAAACGCGCTCGAGCTAGGCACACCGAGAGGCGAATGCAAGGGATTCGAACCTTGTAAACCAAATAGTCCTTGTAAAGCCTTTTCATGAGAACACTGCGCACACCCTGGGGAGGTACACTGGGATATATGAGAGTTCTGTGGTACACCGGAAGCTACACAATTTGTACAATAAGGGTCCTTACAGGCGGAAACACCGCCGGGAGCGCGAAGACGGCTCGCATACTGCATGTACTGAGACAAAGCCGCCGACGAACTAGATTTTAAGGCCGCTTGGTGAGCCGCAAGGGCGTGAGCGGATGCTAGACTATAGCTGCTTCCGCCAGGAAGTCCATATGGGTAACCCGCGGCCGCTAGTGCTTCAGCGGACGGCTGTAGGCTACTTGGTCCGTAGGGGAGTCCAGGATATCCCATCGCTCCATATGGCAACCCCGGGTATAATGGATGAGAGTATTTGCCCTCTTGACCCGGTGAGGTGTCTCTTCTCACGGGTGACTCCGACCTTTGACGTTTGGGAGGGGGTGGGGAACACTTGGAGTCCCTATTGTCCTTTGTTTGATCACTTGTTTTAGGTCGAGGGCTCGCCCTGTCAATATTTGATTTTAATCCATTTAATCCACTCGAGGATGAATTAGACAAAGGTCGAGAGGAGGCAGTGGGAGACTTGTACACGCTATCTGCGGATTTCCTCCCATCCTTTGTCCGCTGATTATCCGCCTGAGATTTCTCAGGTTTTGGACTTGAAGTTGAGATTGGATAGAAGTTTGGAATGTCTTTTGAAGTAGAAGAATTGGACCGATGACTGTCATTAGATGTCCGTCCATCCCTCTCTTTGGGCGGGCTGCCTTTGTTGTCCATTCCACCCGATTTTTGAGAACTATCTTTCCTCTCCAGCGGCGGAATAATCGGTTTTGATGGCGGATCCTTTCCTATGCTGCTACACGTCTGTGCCAGTAAAGCCAAGGGACTATTTTTCGCGTCCAACTGAAAATATGACGATAATTGAATATTACAATACTGCCAATATCAATAAGAGTCTTGTATATTAATAATCATCTCATGGATACGAGGATGTCAATTATCTTCTATAACTGTAGTCTCTCCTTTATTGAATTTCAGCGCGCTTCATCCTTCGATAATATGTCATTCCATTTCTCCGCGAATATCGAGAATCTAATTTCTGTCTAATTTGTTTGGACTCGGAGCATAAGTAGGTATTGATTCGTGTGTCGCCTTTTCTCTCCATATATCGTCAATTCAGAGGGGCAAACTAAGAGAAAAGCGGCGAACGCGTTAAAAGGGTGACTTGGTTATCAAAGAAGATCGAATGTTGTTTTCGCGTTTTCGGTGGTTTAAGTGTATTTCAAAATAACTTAAAGCTTTATATAGTTCATAAATCTTTTTATAGTTCACTTAAGGCAATATGAATTTATTTACAATATAAATTATTTTATTCATCAATATTCATTGAAAGTGCTATGGACAATGCTTTAAATAAATTTACACTGAACTCGCCAACTAAAATAACACAATGGAAGCAGACACGAATCAAAACTTATTTTTTTAGTACCTTGGTTTAAACAATTATATAAAAAGTATCTTACCGTCGTCGGGAGGGGCTGTAGGTAGTCCGGTGGCAGATACTGTGATGCCGACGCTGGTAGTAGTTTTGAAGTATCGTATCTTTCCATAACTGGCATTCTATGCCACGCGTACGTATGAGTAGTCCTTTCACAAATCTTCACTTAATTTTTGTTCACGTTACATCCGTAAAGTCCAACACTGATCTGATTCACTCCGCGCAACAAAAATGGCGTTATGTTCAAACCGCTGACAACTTTGATAGAAGTTATGTATCACCGCGACAGTAGCGGCTGTCAATCACTTTACAGCCTTCTTTCGTCAATGATTTTCCTCTCTCCACCGCCCATATAGTCGCAATTTTAAACACTCAAACCCGTTCATTACACGAATAATACAGGAAAGATATGTTTCCGACAGCTTGACAATTGATTTGTTAGGGCCGCTGTTATTGGCTGATATCTTCAAATGGAGGTAAATAGAGGGCGGGTTCGATAGGCGGCAAATATTGGCCAATGAGAAATCGGTTTATATACTGCGTTTGAATTTGTCAGCCATGTTGTAATAAAGCACCATCAATCTTTTGAAAAGCTCTTCTGTCAATCAGAACTAATTTATAATAGGATGGTTTAACGACGAAGTTGTTTAATGAAAAAAGATAAATTTAAATCTAATAATAGCTTAACTATATAAGATGAAACATTCACATGCAAACTCAACATGAAAAAAATCGAGTTGAAAAATGCTATAAATCTTTCAATAAGAAGAGAATTGAGGTGGAAAATCTCATAAGTTTGAAGATTTGTTTTAGGCAGATGCCATATGTTATGTTAGAAAATGAAAATAGATCCTACATAGCAACTAATGTTCACTGGACATTAAAGGTCCACCCAAGTTCTTTTATCTAAACAAACAGTATCATTAAACTTTAAATGAACACCATAAGTATTCAATTAAAATTCTCTTTGAAATGCCTGTGTAAATATATATGGTCAATTTAAACGAATTTTCTGTTTAATTCTCTGATTAAGACGAACTGGAGAACATAAATGCCCATACATTTGATTATAACCAGGTTTGTAGAACGGTCTGGATCGTAAATTATCCCATTATAAACAAGGACGGAGGGGCGCTATGTGGTATAGAGGCGAACCGTATCAATCAATCTGTTTAATGTTAAGGTGTTTATGTGAAGATTAAGATTGACGTGTCGAAAGGCTTCCTGTCTTATGTTTGACAGATTGAACAATTAAGCGGCAACTTCAAAAGAAAATGGCAATATTCTTATCGGTTATTGTAAATACCTGGCGAAATTCTATCTAGGGAGAGCCGAGCAAACAATCTTGTGCTACGGGGGTATGCTGTAATGGGCGGCTCGCGGAAGGTTTGGGTTACAAAAACATGCCCAGAGATAAAACAGAACAATTTTGGTTAAAATACTCGTACAAACTGCAACAATGGCTAATGGGTTTTTACTGTGTACGATCCTGTATTGTTCATTGACCAATTAAGCAATTTATTACTAAGTTGGTGATCTTTGTCCCATTAGCAAGGAAAAGGTTATTATTGTCATTCATGAGTGTATGTAATGGTTGATATCTGTATCTGTAAGGTACTCCCTTAATGTTCCACGATTGTCATCCCACTATTCATAATTCTTTTTGCTCCGTCTGTTTGTTTTAAAACTCATTAGTCATTCAACTCCACGTAGACTGATCGTTATAGCTCTTCTCATTCATCCAGGAATGTGCCGTTGTCAATTGCATTTAAACGGCATAGAAACACACAGTACAATCATTTACATACATATCCATATATCAAGCATTGAAATAATTTCAAATAAACCATGTAACAAGGTATCGTGAACGACTGTGTATCCTGGCTAATATAGATACTATAGCCAGTTTGTTTGTATATATTTATTAATTCAGTCTCGAAACATTTCAAGAGTAATAGAAGGAAATCAAGAGACTTTTGAGACAGATGAATACATGGAGGTCGAAACTGATAACTATGAGATAAATTGAACAGGAATTTAGGCGCAGCAAGTTGTTGATTTTCAATTCAATTTTCATCGCTGAAGGGCAGAATATAAGGGTCTTGCAATATGTGTGCCCAAAGCCTAGCTAATCCAGCTCACTTTATGAATAATTTCACGATTTCTGCACACGAAGGTAATCGATTAAACATGGCTGTCAGTTTTCCGTCCCCAGTGGTAAACCGGCCGGAATAAGACGGTGTGGAATTTAATAAGGCGAGCAGCCGAGAGCTTTGTCAAGTAAATAGAATAAAGTTGAGGTGGCTGAAAAGCAATAATTCATTGATTGACATGCACACCGTGGGGCTGAAGGCTTGGATTAGGCCCCGTGTATGTAAGATGTCAGCGCGGGAACGCGGATCGCGGACGAGGGATGTGTTGAGCTGTCAGCAAAAGGAAATTGATCAAAGGCTGGCTACGGGTGGTTGACAGTCATAGGCAGTATGTGCGCAACTTCTCATCATGCTTCTAGGAGTTGCACCCGTCCTGTCATTCTCGGGGCATGGCCGTGAAACCCATCATTCCGATGTAGCTCTGGTACCCAGTAGGGATGGTTGAAAAGGGAACTTCGCATTTTTTGATCGATTGGATAAGAAAATGAAAGAAGATGCCAGGTGTGTCAAGATTACCATTGAATATTTCTGATATATTATAAAATCAAATTATACCGACATTCTTTTTAAGCTATACTAGGTAAAGAATGTTCAATAGCTAAGTTTCACAACTCAACCAAAAAAAGTTTTAGTACAAATCGGGTACTTATTCAAATCGTAGAGCTAAAATTCACCGGAATCCAGTTTGAACAAAACTTACACCAGAACCCCATTTAGAATATGTCAACAGTCTACAAAACGATTAACCATCTAGACAGCCGCCATTTAGTTTGAAAACAGTCCTCGAAAGTTCAAAACCTTTTACAATGTTTTGTCTCGCACTTTATGGCCGAGTTTGTGTGCCTGTTACATCTTCACCCATCAAACTGGATGCTGAATGTAACGTTTAAGGGATTTCGTTGTTAGGATCCATAAAGCTTCAATGCAATTTACTAGTGTTTGTGTTACTAAACAGTTTTTCGCCCCATTATAATTATGGCCGTGTTAAATTATCATTTATTCTCACAACTGTCATTGCAAATGAGTAAACATGAGCTGCTTGTCTCCAAAACACAATCTATCAAGACAAACACTCTTTGATGAAGACTTATATTTTGCAGAATTACTAATTCACTCCTAAACCTCTGTTTACTTTTGGGGCCTTTGAAGTGGAGAAACTATAAAGAAACATCATATACACAGGGAGATCAAAAATCCATTTTGTCGGGTGAAAAGTTTCATGAAACTACGCACAAAAGATATCCGGTTTTTGAAAATGTGTAGGGCAAAACGTTCGCCCACCCTGTATGTATATTTCAGGCTGAAAAACACATTAACAAGCTAATCAATCAAGATCAAAGGGACACTCGAACCTGTCAATCACTCGTGTAAACAGCTTCCAGAGGGTTTAAAACGCGATCTTTCATCAAGTGCTTCTGGTTTTGTTGTGCAAGCGGATATAGGTTTTCAGTAGTTGTTTGCGGCCTTTGAATGTCAGTGCTGAAGTGATGATTGATTTGATTCGATTGCGACCATGTGTGATGTGTCTGATGAAAGAAAAGACACAACTGGAATGCAATTATATTTAAGACGGTAAGTCGGCATGAAGCAAAAAAAGCATATTAAATGCACTCGGCATCAACCTGTGTAGCACAAATGCATAAATTCCTACGCTACGTAAAAAAGTAGTTCCCTAGTTTAAAGCGTTAATAACATCAAATTTATAGCACTCACACACATCAAATCTACTTTGCTACACTTTAATATTGTCGAGACGGATTTCAAAATGTCTAATATAACAGTCATTTTTCATCTTAAACGTACCCCGAGCTGTCATTTATGTTGTTCTGAACCTCTTGAATACGACATTGAAAGCCTCAAACGTATTTACATCGCATCAATCACTGAAAGCTCTCACAGAGCACAGGCTTTGATGTTGATAAAAACTGTCAAAAGTCGAAACGTATTAGGCTGGATGTTATCAGTACACCATTTGGCTACCGCGGTGCGTAGCTAGGATGGTATGGGCGACCGGAATAACTTTCACTCTTCCATCATATTTCTTTATCGACAATGGCACTTTAATGGGTATGATGGTTATAAATCAAAATCGTATAGAATCTGATATTCCAACGTCTTTTAAATTATGGCTATGTTGTGAATGTAATCACACAGATTTTGAGCATGATATACGCAGCTAGGAATAAAATACTGAATACCAAATTCGTGAAGTTAATACCAGAAGGTGCCAATCTATTATATACTGTATTGACGCGTTGTACATAAGCCCCACCCCCCCCCCCCCCACAAGACAACATGTTTGACTGAGGCGGAGAAAGGTCAATGTACATATCCCAATAGTAATATCGATCTTACTAAATTAATAAGTTGCGACACTAAGTATTTAATGGGGATTTATTTAAGAAATTCAATGAATTAATACAATGCTTCCATCAGAATGCATATCCTGCATGTTAACGTCACTACAAATCTAGCGATTATTGTAAGGACATCAGGACGAAAGACAGGGGTGATTAATTACACACCCTGCCACCCAAAAAGAAATAAAATAAATAGTACTGTTAAAAACACTTCATGCAATCGTAATGATCGTGTTGTGTTTTAATCGTCCAAAGCGAAAACTCGCTAGCCTTCGACACGGATCTATAGGTCTGTGTCTTCGATAAGAAGAAACATAAATTAACCTTCAGTACCATAAACAAATGATATACTACACTCGAATTTGGTTTAATTATTATGTATCTTTGTTGATCTCTAAAAGGCATTCGATAGTGCCTGAAATAACATATATATATACTGCTGTTTGACGTGCAGCTCTTTCAGCCTTTCATACACAATAACTTATATGCTTTTCAGTCAGTAATCATCATTAAACAAGTGTTTGTGATACACTATACGCACTATAATGACGACCAATGGTTGGATTGTGCCAAGGTGAAATATTTTACTACTTTCATTTAAATATTGTTGTTTACTGGATTGAAGGTGCATTGAAGTCAAAGAACTTGCATTTGCAAAGTCATTCTAAATAACTGCGGTAAAAACACATGTACCACGAAGATTTATTCCCTAATCTGCGTCAGTAAAGATTATCAAACAAATCCGACAGTAACCACTTGACAAATAATCCGATCACTGCATTAAAGCATTTCTTTTCTGCCCATTATCGTCGCCTAACATAAATTGCCATTAAGACAAAGAAGGGGAGATTATAAAACAAAGATTTATGATGATCGGGATTTATATATTATACAAATCCCTTTCAAAAGGCTGTTAAGTGGCATCATAACATAATTCCGACTGGTTTTATAGAGTTCAAGAGAGACCATCTGTTGAAATACGCACACATGACACAATCCTATCACAATTCTTTGGGTTTATTTAGATTTTATACCAGACAAACACCTGGAGGCTTAAGAAAGAAGTGCATACAAACATGTTACATGTGCTGCAAACGGACTGGAGTACATCATAATTACTGTTTGTCACTGTAAGAGTTATAACTTGCAAACACTAAAAGCTTCCTGAAACACGAGAAAACAGTCTCTGAAGACATGTTTTTTTCGTTCAACACTTGTAACACAAAACGACCTGTCAATAAATGTGAAAGGACAATTAATTATTAACAAATACAGAACTGAAACCTTGATTAATAACAATGAACGAGACATTGGGGCAGCCTAGCAGTCAACATTGTGTCGTAAAAATCGCACCAATTCAGTCAATTAATAACAGTACACGTTATCCAACAAATCATTACACTGATGGCCAATGTCACAGGGAGCAGTCAACAGGTGTTTTGTGTAATATCAAATGTCACCGAGTGACGTGAATATCGTGCCACCTGACGGCTATGTATCAGCCAAGGGAGATAAATCCTTCACAAAAGTAATTCAAACGAAATTAATGTCGCTTTAATAAATGAGTATATCATTTTATTCTCACATCAGAGGGTCCCGACTGTCTAAGGCATACTGAGTGATTTATTATTGTGTCTTGCTTTTTCTTCTGTCAGGCATTGAAATATAACCTTACACGACAATTATAGGGGGAGGCTTTGTACTTCGCCTGGAAAACTAAATGAGTCATCTTTTTGAAAACCACTACCCAATAAACGATATTATGATCTTGTTTTGTTTTAAAATAACTGATCATTGTCTTGCCTTTCTAATTCGAAAACGTAATGCATGCTCATTGCTATAAAACAAACACCTGCCAGGAGAATGTTAGGATGGGAAATGATAATGTAAACTAAATTCATAAAAATAATCATGTAAGCTTTAAAGAGACTAGACACCAGATGGTTCCAAATCTGGCAAATACAATGTACATTGTTTTCTCAAAACAAGACTAGAATTGTAGAAATATATTGTGTCGCTTTCTCCACTATGTTGACCCGCGTTTGATGGTTTCCTAGTTTATAGTGTGTATATTTAGCATGTCAAAGTCACGTGATAGTACAGATACGTATACCGACAATATTTTCAAATTTACATGGATTACGTCGTAGACAGACCCAGTACATGTTTGAATTTGAAAAATAAGCAAAAACTGCGAAACATGCATGTGTCGTAGGCAATGTGATACATCAGTAAGTAGGATTCAGTACGTTGTACAAAACAATATCAATTTTATGTCATTTTTGACATTTTTCTTTTTTTCTTGCAGTTGTTTCATCTGGGCCCGATTTCTCGAAACCTCTTAAGTGGCTTATAACAGGATTAAGCTAAAAATTCGTGTTATATTTAGTTCTTCAATAGTTGTTATACATAATATAGGAATTATCTGTATGATAATCGCAATAAACCATTTTTCACTAATCAAAACCCATTTTAAGTAAATATTTTGACTAATTGAAATAAGCTACTTAAACCTATTGGGCTTAAGAAATTTCGAGAAAATGGGGCCCGGTGTCTAGTCCCTTTAAGCACTTATTTAAACATTGTATCACCATGCGTTTGACATTATCACATTTTTAAAAACCCGCTTGAAAGACAGATTCACATTCTTTGTAATAAAAACATTATGTTGAGATATTAAACATGGAATCTTTTTCAAAGAAATATATTTTCAAGCCAAGGTACCCCATGTGTCTAATGCTTTAATCTGCAGTTTAATCTTTGCATGGAAAATTAACTAATTTTTGAAACAGCATTTTGTAATCTCTTGTTGCTTTATGATAATTAACTCTTTGCAAAATGCTCATTTTATAGGTTGTGATTTAAGCATCAACAGGGAAGCCAGATAAAAATGCAAAATTTTGCTTTGAAGTTTTTTAATGATGAAAGGGTCAGATAAGGCCGTAATTTTCATACTAAAACTTAATACAAGAAGTATTCATTTTTGATATCAATCTGTATTATTTAAAACAAACTAGAAACGGAAATCAAATGTTCACTGTAATCTGTGACTGTAAATTTCTCTGATTATTTCCTTTGACGAATGTGAGGAATCCCTGCGAAATGGAAACGCATGTGGTGGAATAACATGTAATCAAATAACGAAGAAACTATGGTTTGTTAAAACAACCATCAAACATAATATTTTCTTTAGCAATAAAACATATGTGATAATTAATGTTACCAGCCTATATTGAGGAATTGAATGATGGAGAATTTGAAATAAATATTAGGATCCTTTCATTTAAATTCCAGATGTATATTTAAAGCTGCAATCTCACAGATTGAAATATTTGACTTTTCTTTCATATTTTGTCTCAAAATTAGCTGATTTTGGCACCATTGCCTTCAATTCAGACATAAAAGAAAACTCACAAGAGAACATATCTCAAATGTTATCTAGCCATAAAACATCGATTTCCGAACGTACATCATCCGAGGATGAACGTAAATATGAAAAAACTTCGATCTAATTTGTTGTCAGCACTCATTTATGACTGCATTTTCAGTCATTTCCGCAAAAATGGCTCATTCTAAGACAACACAAAGAGTTGTTAAAACGTTCAATCCGTGAGAGTGCAGCTTTAATGATAGCAAATATGTACATAGACAGACTGGCGATATAACAACTTTAATGGATACTAGATATAGAACTTTCACATAATACATGTACATCACTTTAAAATCATCGGCTTGAAATCATGAGTTTGGTGTGTAGTCACCACCCCAGGCAATTGGGTCCCCCCCCCCCCCCCCGGGTAATCCGGTTTCCCCACAACACATGACCACACTCTCGCGAAACATTATGTCAACAAGAGTGATTAATATAATTCTGTAAAACTAGTTTCACGATCGTTGTTTGATAACTAAGTTTTAACTGATCATGTTATGCATAACATTATAACGATAAAGAAGATTGGCTAACTAGTGACAGCTTGCGTCACTGTTATAGTTATGTACATTTATTCATACGATTTGAACACACTATGTGGAATATGAATATCATTTGGATTTCCATAACATAATAATTATGATAATTAAAGTAATAGCAGGGATTATACATTTTCAAAAACCTTCTATATTTTTAAAACATTAATTCTACGATTACATCAACTAATATATATATATTTGTATATATCTAAAATTGCTTGCCGATGGAAGAAGCAAAATCGTGGAAATGAATACTAAACTCGTTGTTTTTGAACTACATGTATACACATACTATTTTTAGTTTGATTTAAACACAGGAAAAGCATAATACATATTAAGTTCTTACACAACCTTATCGTTTAACGTATAGAGCAACGTCGTCGACCAATATAATTAAAACAAGTAACTTCTATATCATTTGATTTTTTAAGATTGAGTTGAATAAGTCGATGTTTTTTATGCACAACTGTTTGTGTTCAAATTTTAACATATTACAAAGTATTAGTGCCTTTTATATTTAAATCTCTGTTGTAAACAACGCTGTTTTCCGGTTATCTACGTTTCAAAGGATTATTTCTAAAGTTCATACAGTAAAGAGACCGTGCGTGAAATAAAATGATATCATTTAATGGACTACACAATGAAGTATTTATTATTAAAAGAATAGAGTAAAGATTAAATAATAAAAAAACAATCGTGCGTTTGTAAACCTATGTTAAGTTGCGAACCTTTGATTAAATGAAAGGCTTTTTAGATGTCTATTTAGACAACAAACCATTACTTTTAAGTGTCTGAAGAAGAAAGAATAGCTTAACACATGCACCATTTAAGGGGAAGCAAATTACTTGGAATAGGTATTCAAATTATCGTAATCACATTTATGTTAATATACTGTGTTCAAGTGATAGTTAGATGGCATGAAGTAAATTTTTAATGAATAAGAACGGGGAGAGAGAGCGTAGCGAACGAGCCCTTCTTATTCATTAAAAACTTCTTATGGTCATCTAACTGACTTAGAATACAACCTCATTGGCGGATACATTGACAACGCACAGTCTGACGCAGGTTATGTGTATCGTTTAAGTGACAATAGGCGGATCTTTAAACACCCGCAAAAGGTGAAATTCGTAATGATTTAACTCCTGTAATTAAGCATTGCCTGCAATTTCACTGGCTTAAAATTGAGGTTATATTCTAATAAGAAGAACAAGCATGACAAGTGGTTTCCTTCGGGTACTCCCATCCTCGGCACCCAGTGTATTATAACCTATATATGATATAGGATGGGTACTCCGGTTTCTCCCGCAACACAAAACAACACCGTCTCGCATAACATCGTACCAACGAGAGTGAAAACTACAGTCGAACCCCGTTGGCTCGAGCTCGCTTGGCTCGATTTCCTCGATGTCACAGTAAGGGTGTTAAGGCCGGATTTTTTATTCTGAAGGTAAGCATTCCCGCTTGGCTCGAGTTTCTCGAGGCTCGAGGTATTTTCGCCGGTCCTTGGGATTTCGAGCCAACCGGGTTTCGAGTGTATAATGTTTTACAGTCGTTATTAAATAATTAAGTTTAAACTAATAAGGAAAATAAAACATTAAGTATAGAATGGCAAGTTGACACCATACATAATATATTTTTTCTGTTCTTAAAGGTCTTTAATTTTCACGAAACAATGGGGATTCTAATGTTCTTAAAAAAGGGTTTGTGTTTTCTGCTATACGTTTCTCGGAAATAATGTTTTCGAAATGCGCCAGGCATGTTTATGGTCACATAAAGTAGCTTGCTTCGCGCCGTGGCAATAAATGTAACAGAAACTACCTGTTCCCCATTATCCGGGTCCGCGTTGTCATCCGAAAACTACTCAACTTTCACTGTATGGTGGTTTTACGACAATAAATGTCTCCAGAAATAAGAGTTAACTTTTCACTTTGGCCATAAACCGTATCAGTTTTTGTTCTAATTACATGAAAGTGGAATAACTTAATGTTTTGCATCAGCTTACTTAGAATTAACTTCCACAAAGGTCGCTTTATTCTTCAGAAACTAATCTAGAATGTTCTCATTTTCTTGTCTAAAGTGTGAAATCATTTCCGATGTAAACTTTACATTCGGAAAATAATTTAGAAAAAAGAACTTTAAGACGGTTAATTAAATCTAATTACTCTTCTAACCGTTTTTATTTTATAGTTAACATTTCACCGTAAGAGAACATCGAACGAGTAATTATTTCATTTCACATATTTCGCGGCGTATTTAATGCCAAACGGAACCGAACGACATTAAAATACAGTCCAACCCCGTTGGCTCGAACTCGCTTGGCTCGAAACTTCGTGTCTCGAACTCGATGTAAAGGACCGATTTCTTTAACCTAAATGTAATCATTCCCGCTTGGGTCGAATATTTCGAGGCTCGAGATTTTTTCGCTGTCACTGGGAGTTCGAGCCAACGAAGTTCGACTGTATATAATATTTTTTGGTAGCTTTTCGCATTAACCCTACGATGACAGTGTTCGGTGTTGGAATTAGTACGCATGCATAATGAGACATGTTCTCAGTTTCATGCCAGACATCTCAAAAAACTGTCTCCAAGTACAACAATATCCAGTGGTATTCATACGATGTAGTGACATGCACGATTAAAACAAATGGTGATTGTTTTGCAAGTTTTCAGATATTTCTTTGTTCTATACTTGGATACATCTTCATATCCCAGAACTTCTTGAAGCTATTATACAGAAACAATTTTCCATAATTTCTACCCTGGTGTAGGTATTTTCCACCCTTGATCAACGCAGACAGTTATTACTACGCCATGATAATTGTCGAAGGCAATCTTAATTGTAACTGACACAAGTACTGCTCTATAATACGGAAATGGCATGAAGGTTACAAGCTATTCAGATAAATTAGTTTTATAGGTGCTTTGAAAAGAAGCAGATTCCCGACTAGAACACGTACGTGGTAAGTTATGGCCTATCTTGTGTATATGTCGGTTTTAATTTCCTACCAATTCGCGTATGTCAAGTAAATGATAATGGATGACTGGGGGTAAAAGATGTGGTGAAAGAAGTTAGAGAAGAAAGCACGAAGCTTCTACGTGTGTACGCTTCAAACAACCAACCGGATGGAACAAAGCAGAACCGAACAGACGAGAACACAACAAGATGTAATAAAGCTGAATCGAACAGACGAGAACACAACAGGATTGAATAAAGCAGAACAGAACATAATGGAATAAAGCAGAACAGAACATAAAATAACACTGCAGGATGGAATAAAGCAGAAAAGAACAGAACACAACAGGAGCGAATAAAGCAGAACAAACCAGAAGAGAACACAACAGGATTGAATAAAACAGAAGAGAACACAACAGAATGGAATAAAGCAGAACAGACCAGAAGGGAACACAACAGGTAAGATCAGTCAAATGAGTAATGAGTTTGATTTGTTCTATTCCCTTTCACAAATTGACAACTTACACGGGGTGATCGCAAGGTTGCCTTTTAGTGGTATGAATTAGCTACTAGGTTCTTCAATAAAAGTGTTGTCAAGTACCCGGTAAACCAAGGGTGAACCCAGGGTGTACACCTTCCAGGTTGCACAGTTTGATATATCGTTTATTCAATATTGCAAAATCAGGGAACACATGCACGAGACGCAATACGAGTCATTTTAATGAAAAACAACATAAGATACATTTTGAGCATATGTCCATGCTGCAGGGAAGCCATATTGGAACTGACTTTATTTCAGCTGAAATCATTCCCCATGGATTATTTCTTAGTACATAAACATTATAATAAGTAACGTACTTTCCAGAACACATGTACAAAAGGCTTAACAAAATGAAATGAGTCTTATTTTTTAAGAATTATGAAACTTTTAATTGTAAGTCGTGCAAAAGGAAAATATTTACACTAATAGTACGCGTATACTAGTGATTTTCTAGTTATTGATCTGGGTTTACTTTTCTTGTCATTTGTTTTAGTCATTCGCAGGAACTTATTTTTGTTTTGTTTTAGATATTGATGCGCGTTGCTGAGTGATACGTTTTAAACGAAACCGATAAATAACTCTACTTAACATTTAAAAGAACTTTAAATGAGAAAGGTAAATTCGTCTATCAATCATTTTTGTCGTAAACCTGTCCCGATAATAAATGTCTAATTGAGGAAAGATGACGAATTACGACCATCATAGATTTTCTTTAGCACTCATTTCTGTCCGTTTAAACCTCCCAAGAGCGCTATTTTGTTTCTGAAAAGCTGTACAAAGCATCCTGTTGATTTAATGCTGTTTTAAATTGCACAAGAAACTTCGATATAAATTACCGCTTAGACCAACAGAAAACTAATTTATGTGACAAGAAATGTCGTAAATTACCATCAAAGTGATTTGAAGCCGGGAGATTATCACAGGAAATGTTTGAAAATTTCCAACAAGGATAGTTAGGAATGTTTCTCCATGAATATGTGTTTGTCCATAATTGATTGTGCTCTTGTTGTTCAAAAAGTTGACCTACCTTCTATTAGAGAATATTCTGAGTTTGTAAGGGACGTGTCGCCATGTTAAATGTGTTTATGACTTTAAACCTGTCAGGTATTGAATGAAACTGTCAGTGGGCTGCATTTACAACTTGTTACAAGAAGAAGGGTAAATATTTGAACACCAATACGTCACTGTAAAGTTTCTTTTCTGACACATCAAAGTTATGAACCTGACAATAAGTATAATAGCTTACATATCAAAAGATAGTTAATCAGTCAGGCCCTGTCTTCATTAACAATATTCAATGCTGCATTGACGTCATTTAAGAGTTTAAAACAGGCTTTAAAAGTTTACTTTATTACCGGCTTAAAAGTTACAGCGAAAACAAATTGCCAAATGATTAGTTACTGGAGGAAAGTATGTTTGACAATTTGACATGATCGTGTGAAGCTGTCAATACATTCTGCACGTTATTTTCCGTGAACTATTTAATTGTGAACTGTATTCAACTTTAAATAATACACTTTATTGGTAATAAACTATTTTATTCTAAAATAATACACTGCACACAAGGGTCCAGGATTTAACGCTAGAGGGGGAGGGGGACAACTAATGACTTTTGCTCCCACCACGGAGAAACCAATAGAAAAAAAGAACATGGTTTGTTTTGTTGTTGTTGTTTGCTAGTTTTAGTCCAAACTGGTGCCTAATTTTACAATTAAGAAACACGTTTTATACCACACATTGACGTGAATAATTCAGTTAAACTTTTTTTCGCTGTTCGTTGCCGGAGGATGGAAGGGCCCCTACAGATTAACTGCAGTACCCCACCCACCCACCCACCCCCTGCGAATCCCCAGGACCCACTAGTGGTGCCTGGTTACACACAATACTGACAGTCAACCTCAAATATAACACTATCTGAAGAGGTCGAACAAACAAAACTAAATTGTGTTACCTCTCAAACATTTTCTACTGAGCCTCCACTGGAGGTGGGGGCGGGGGATTTGGAGATAAATTGGAGATAAATCAACAAACAAACTATGAATAATGCTGCAAAGTCTACACTTACTTTAATTCTGCAAAGAACGATCCACCAATATAGCTTAAATTGGAACAAAAAGTATTAAAGGTGATTATTAAACCGAAGAAAACTGAGTTAGACTTATTTTTGCTCATAAGGCACCTGTCGCGTCTGAGACTGTAGGTGTTTGTGACAGTTCGACTAGTACAATGTAAAATACAGGCCTATAAAATTAATGAAAGACCCTGTTTATTAAAAGGCTCAATAGACACTTCGACGTGAAAATCTGTGGTGTAATGGTAAGACCCTTGACTGTCAAGTTGTTAACCCAGGGTTGTATATTTGATAGTTTATTAAAGTCTCATCAATACAACATATATACATCACCTATTAAATATACATTAAAATATGCATTGCCACTCTGTATATGAGTTATTAGAGACTATAGCACACAAAAACATAAAACTATACATTACTTATATAACAATTATGTTTGCATGTTCTATCTATCCCCTGCCTCGCCACTTAAACTAAGCATTCGACGTTAGAGGGGGGCGTAACTTAGGGACGTTACCTTTTGACCTTCGACCTACCCTCAGAACCAAAATGTATTTGGTTTAAAATGTTGGCAGGGAGCAGGGGGTTTAAACATGTATACAATTTCTAATCCGAAATGGTGCATTTTGGGCATATTTTATTACTTTTTTCTACTATATTGAAAAGTACTCTTGGACGATTGGGGGGGGGCGTCTCAAGCCGGATGCCACCCCCCCCCCGGATCCGTAAGTGCCCCGGCCTCAATTTCTCGAAACTTCTTAAGTCCCTTATAACAGGATAAAGCTAAGCTCACTATTTTGTTTTTTTAATAATCTGCGTAATATTTATTTCTTTAATAAGTTTTATACTTAAGATAGGAATTAGCTTTATGATTATCACAATAAACATTTTTTCAATTATTAAAATACAATTTAAGTATATATTTTGGCTATTTGAAATAAGCTACTTAAGCCTGTTTAGCTTAAGAAGTTTCGAGAAATTGGGGCCTGGTGATGAATATTTAGTGGTTCTCTTTCTAATGAATTAATATTGAACAGATGTGTGTTAAATATAATTCATAAATCGGATAGAAAATCAAAATGGACCTTGTGAATATCAAAATAATAAAATTTCGATTGGGAAAATCATGTTTTTACACAAAATAAATTAAAACGGGGGAAATACCTTCGCTATAGCAGAAGAAATGTAACTAAGACATACAGGCATGACTTCATTATCATTTTGTGCTTGATTAATATAATATAATTTTATAAACAATGTTAAAGATTACCCGAATATAAACAAATTTGTTGATGCCGTCTGCAATCTCTAATTGAGGTGGAAATGGCAACTTCAAAAACAAGGGGCGCAACTGTGCAATAACACTACTGGCTAAAGTCCACTTGCACTATTCTGCCGTTACGATTATGATGAGCTATCGGTTAAAGTGACACTCTTATTCAAAATCAATACATACACATGTATAACAAACATAACTTTTGAGTGATAAGTCCTTAACTTCTAACTAAATAATGAATTTATGGAAAAAATTAATTACTGATAACAAAATAGCTGAAAATTCTGCACATTTCTTTCTAATTAAACTCGGAATCCTTTGTAAGAACAATTGTTTTGACATTTATCCATCCTTTCTGGCGTTTTAAAAAAATAGTATTTGTTGTAAATCTTATTTAGGAGAAAGAGTGCATCTTTAACATTTTCATTTATTTTTTCATAATATTATCTGTAATTTAAGAATTCTAGGTTTTCTATAGAGCATATAAGTCATCAAGAAAAATGCAATTTTTCGTAATTTAAATACTTCAGGAAAATGAGCAAGTAATTTTCCTTTCTATACATAGACAATTTTATTATTTATGAATCCTCTATAGAATGGCTCCGGTGTGATATTTCAAATAAATGATCGACGTAACATAACCTATGTGATTATGTTGTTCCAGATTGAAAACCGCCATCATATAAATGGAACCCGAGACTTTATAACTGATTAATAACAATGATTTACGACCTTACCCTTCCATGCTAAATTTACCTTTAATTTGATAGGTCATATTTTCACACATTATACTGTGTGTACAATACATCAAAGGCAATGTTTGCCATAAACAGTATAAAACATACTCGTTATGGTCGACCTTTCTATTTATTTATCCCATGGCGGGGTGGATTTGCCCGCACCGGCGGACTAAAATACGGTGATTTACAGATCGTTTAGACAGCCCGAGCAATTAGTTAATAATTTATGAGCGCATTTGAGCCGGGCTCAGATCCCATGTATTGAATGGGCGCTGAAGGCTTGGTCACACGCGACAATGCCCTAGTGTGTAGAATAAACGAGCAGCTTGCTTTTTTTACTGTGAATCTGTGTAGAGAACTGGGCGTTAGTTTTCAATAATAACAACACAATGATAATCAAAGACTATTACGTTGTTGTTATTTTACATGCCAACTTGAAAACTGAATCACATTGAATATCAGTAGCTCTGTCCAAACAGACCCCGCCCCCTCCCCCCAACGCCATTTTCACACACGGGGTTTCCTTATTTTCTTTGACGTTCACAAACTTTTCGGAGTAATTAATTCAGAACTTACGCTATGATACACAAAAAAGAGCCCACTTTCTGTCCTACCATTTCTGCGTTAACCAGTTCAGGGCTCACAAACACAATTCAAAGTTCCATCGATGCATTTTTACAAACAGGACAATGCAAAGTTCACTAACCGGCTTACTAGTAATTACTGAAACATATTTGTTAACAAGTATAATGTGATTATAAAGTTTTCCGAGTTTGAGGTAAAAGAGAGAGTCCCCTACCCTTTCCCACCCCTTTGTGTATAGTCCGTCCCATAATACCCGCATTATTAGCAAAAAGAACATTGTACTATTATAATGAGATGTTTGCGTACCAGATGTTGAGTTGCCGCGTACCGCCTACCACACTAGTATGTACGCAATAAAAGGCCTGTGAATACTGCGTACCAAAAATAAGCTTTTATGATACGTATAACATGTAACACAATATACATACTATTATTATATAACAATATAATATGAACTACAATTATAAAGCAAGAAGATTTTTTCTGCAATCCTTTGCGATGAGTAAGAAAGTCCCAACCGTGATGACAGCATTTTGATATGGACTGTAATTGTCATCTCTGTCAAGTGGAATTTAACCCATCATCAATTTTAGGAGCGCCACCTTGCGATTGTACCAGGTCCGGTCAGATCCGTTGACCGCAGACCACCCACAATACGGCCAATGGCCAGTTATGGCCAGTAATGGTCGCTCTTGGGTTTCGGAGCCCAAAGCAGCCCAAAACACCACTCCCCACCTCCATTAATAACCGGCGCGTAAGCCTCGCAATAAAACCCTGATTAATATTGACAACGAGTAATCGCTATCGACAGGCGCTTGACAGATTCAACAATTAAACGACCACTTCAAAGGCATTCCGACTAATCCAAACCAGTGTCAACTATTGGATATCCTCTTGTTGTTAATCATCACGGACAACATCTTTTAGACAGGGAAGAATTAGAAGGCTCCGGCTTTGGGCTAGCGATCGCCGCCGATCTTGAATCAATCTGTAAAGATAATATTTGACGAATTACACTACCGTAAATAAACACATGACAGTGTTTGGAGAAGCGAATTTGATTGACGTTTGTATTGTTTGTGGACTTTGCTCGGATGATCTTGGTCAAACAAGATGTTTTATGCAGATGACGGGAGAACACACGGGTGGCCGAGACGAACATCACTCATAACAGCATGGTAAACAGTACGGTGTTTGCACAAAATAATTATCACATATATTTCAAATACAGATCACATGCCCGAGGGTGGAACTATCGCCTGGGTTTGTGAGGATGCAGAGGAGTGCCTAATTGAAAACATTACTTAACACAACAAGAATACATTCCCAATTTCGAAGCAATCTGTTTTATTCTTTTGTTAATCGCATAGATAGGCATTAAGTAGTTATTTATATGTTCATGGATGTTTATATGATTAATGCAATAATCAGACAAACTTCTATCTCAGAAAATTATTTGACATACATACAGTTCATAAAATCCTTAATGTCCTTAAAATTAGACTAAGAGTATTATCGAGTGTTTCAATATTTTCTGAACCAAGGTTGTTTGGTTTGACCTAGAGGAGTTCTTTGACGTCCCCGGTCTCCCTGCTCCATGCGCAAAAATTAAGACAGCAAAAAATGTCCAATGGTCCTTCGTATGGGTGTGTACCAAGCCCTTTATCGATACAACGATACAGCTCAATTTCAACTGAACGAATTTCGTTTCGTGGTAGCGGTGGTGATCGTAATATCAAAATGGCCGCCTTTTGACTTGAATATTTCTGTTGATCTGGCCCAAATTTCTCGAAAGTCATTAAGCATATTGTCTTCCTTAATCTTGATTTTACTATTAAACAACTAGTTAATTAGTCGTGATTATCATAACGATCACGTCCAAAAACTCTAAAAAACAAAAAAGGTAATCATTACTCATATTGTGCCAAAACAAAAATAGTGAGCTTAGCTCAATCCTGTTAAAAGGGACTGAGGGCTTTTCAATCAATTGGGGCCTGTGATCTTGATACTTGCACATTTGCATATTGATTCATTAAACAGATCCCGTCAAAGACAACCATGATATATCTGCGTGTTTTATACACCAAGTAATAATGCCGAACCTTTTCTCTCACGAAACGATAAAAATCTATAGAGGTGATTATTTGTTGCACACAAAAGTGATACATTTTCCAAGAACTAATCTCAAACCGTCAGATGAAATGTTAATTTGTACAAATCAGACGAACATCAAAGCTTGCAGAACACATAACCGCACGAAATCAATGCAAATTGCGAGCTATTCCATATGTTGTTCGCCTAATCCTCAACGACAAGCTGGCGTTGTGAGACATTTTCCGAGGTTTATCACCTTTTCTTGTATTCGTCGTAATGGACATTTAGCTTTGCGGCGAAGAATCAAAATCTGCAATAAAATGCTAATACCTCCCATAAAGTAGAGTTTTGTTTTCACCAATTAGTGCGCTCGACGGTAAAGCCATAAGAATTAACGAGGTACAAATCCAGCAAGTCGTTTTCATAAAATTAATGCCGCCCGTATATTGGTTAGAGGCGAACCCTGAAGGCAACATAGACGATTTATTAGGGGCCAAGACGTTAAAAAGAAACGTAAAATTGCGCTTTATTACCGATTAACATTACTAGTAAATTTTCCTTACATGTTCAAAGGGCATAAAAACGCACTCAGTTAACAGACAAAACAGTTTTGTAGACGTTTATATGATAGTATCCCACAATATACGTAATAATTTAGTCTTTCTGTATGGCTGTGTTTCTATTTTTGTCTGG
This sequence comes from Mya arenaria, assembly GCF_026914265.1. Classification (NCBI taxonomy): domain Eukaryota; kingdom Metazoa; phylum Mollusca; class Bivalvia; order Myida; family Myidae; genus Mya; species Mya arenaria. Next base: position 5,067,506 of record NC_069123.1, on the reverse strand, counting down.
AAATCGGTGCTAATCTATCCTCGGTGCCGTACTGGTGTTTGAATCAAATTTATTAGTTTTATGTTAACTTAATCACAGGAACGATATAATTAATCACTAAACAGCTATTTTGAGCCGCCGACAGTCTTTTTCTAATAAAATGGACATGTTTTTGCCTGGAACAGTGGAGCCGGCGTTTCTGGAACTTAGTCCGACGTAATACACAAAATCATGTCACGGTTAAAGCAAAACTTGCATCTGTTAATATGTAATGTGAATCTATTTTATGTTATCTTTGTATCCTCACGGACGTGCCTACAATATTTGCCTTACCCCATGGAATTAACCCTATCACTCAACAATAAAATCCGCACGGAAGTCCAGCCCAAAACACGTTCCAACAAATACAGGTGCCAGGTAACAATGACATTGGTCGAGTGGTGGGCATATCGGACTGGATCAGAGAGCGCCGTGTTCAACCCACTCGGAGCCCAGTCGTCGATGATTAGTATTGATCATCACTATGTAATGGTACATAGTTCTTAATCAAAGGTAATTGGCGATCATTATCGGCTCATCAGCTTTTCATGGATAACGTGGAACTTGTACATCATTCTGACGCAAAATTAATCTGACCTACTAAATCTTTGACATGACCGGGTACAATTAAGGCGACGAAGGCAACACGGGAGTCAGGGGCGTACCTAGAGATATCTAGCATGTACTCGCAACCAGTTTTTAGGGGGGTCCAGGGGCATCCTTCACCGTGATTTTTTTGAGGGTGCAATTTGGCGTGTATTTCATGGCCTTTTGGGCTTTAAAAACGCTGTGCCTTACCCGAGTAAGGGTTGGGTTCTTTCATCAAATTTCGCAATTAAAACGTTTGTTATTTTTTCAGTTATTTTTTCAGTAGTACGCGCTCGAGTATTTGCATAACGCTAGGAACGCCGCTAGGAGTGTGGGTGCCGGTGGTGAGGTTTTGCATTGCGGTTGCTTCCGGTGATAAGCTCAACGTATACGCCCTGTTGTGGGCCGGCACTCTGCCATACCCGGCTTAATATTTAACGATTGCTTCGTGATATGTTGACGCTGACTTGACGTGTCCTAACTGTGGAAGCGTCGCCGTATTCTGCTCCCCAACAGGGCTGGTATTCAATACTGGTCTTAATTGGATATAAGAACGATGTAGCTAATCGGATTACTTGTTATTAATAACCAATATAGTTAGAAGAGAGACATATTATAAGCATCAAGGCTTTCTTCTCATTTCTTTGTACACTATTGTTTTGTGCATAATTTATATGTTCTTTGCTTCAATGCATTACTTATTTGGTATTTGTTAATTTTGATTATGCTCAAATTTGTAGAACTAAACTAATTATTAATATTATATCGAAATAAATATTATTTAAACCAACCAATATAATGAATGAAGTCAATGATGTATGACTCTAAGATAAACTTAAGTTGCATGTTGAATACCTCCCAAGGTTGTCACTGCAGTTTTTTTTGCCTATTACTGATTCCGCTTGCTACCCATGGAACGGACTCGGGTGTTATTCTAAACTAACATTCGGCGCGATGAATTAAATTAGTTTTAGGTAAAGTTTCTTTGGTACAACAAAGTAAATGGAGAACTTTTAACAAACCTTTTTACACTTCGTCGATAAATTTCTCCTTTTGATTGACAAGTGTCCATGGAACTTTGATCTATCTCTCCCGCGCCAAGACTGAGTGACACTTTTGAACCAAAGGAGACTGAATGGCTTATACAATAAGGCGTGGTAAACAAATAACACCAAAACAAATGCAAACAGACTAAAATGGTAGGCTTTGTGAGTTTCGTATAAATGAAAAGCATACGGGCAATAGCGACTGTTTGATCTGAGTTTGTCGGGGACAAAGACAACATTTTTGCTATTTACATTTCCTTCCGCCTCTTACCTTTCTCAACAAACACCCCTCTATCGTAGCTCAATGCAAAGGGAATGTTAGTTGAGAGAAGGGAATACAACTATTGAAAATATCTTTCATTTTAGCGAGCAAATAAGACGCAATTTATTATTCTTACATTACAAGTTTGCATAGCTTGACACCTCCATTATTCTCTCCAGCAATAGCCCATGTATTACAGAAAACCTTTGGTTATTAAATCTCACTATTCAATTTTGATTAATCTATCTGCCTGTCTTCACAGTATTCATCATTGTGTATTTATGCCAAAATAAGCTTGACCTTCAAACACCCCAAATTAATAACAGGGCACAGATCTAAGTGTATCAAGTTAACACGGACGTCTAGTATGCACAAAGCGCTTTTCATCGCTGACAGAAATTAATATGTCGGAGTTTCCGGTGACAATGCGAGGTAGCGCTGGCAGCCTCGAGCAGAGGATACAATCGCCTAGGTGACACGGACTATGGCGCCTGCTGGGAGATGCACTCACTGATGGATGGCCGCCTTGTTGGGTGAAACCGAATCTCCTGTTTTTGTATCATCTTTGGTTTATAATGATTGTATGAGGGTTGGTCACTGTCTGTCAGCGTAAAATGAAGAGATTAATAAAAAAGTAAACACGGTGTCGAATATAAACGTAGTTATTTGTGGGATTTGAACGAATGGGTACGAAAAGGCTTGGGTTCAATGTATAAAAAAATAAGTATGAAAATGGAAAAGCTGAACTCTTACGGGTTTATCGTTTTAAAAACTTTTTTATCATTTTTTTGTCTTGAAACGGGCCAAATTTCGTGTTGGATGTCTGAAAACCGGTGATATAAAACTGCTTATGAAATATCAGATCACAGTTTTCAATATTTACATTCGAAAATTAATGTTTTATAGCTAAAAGCGTTACTTACGTTTAAAAGAAAAAATGTAAAATTCGGCAGTTTTCCAAACAATTGTGATTTGTTCTATTGTGAGTTATCTTATGTGCCTGAAATGAAAGCATTGGTGCCAAAATCAGCTGATACTGAGACAATAAAATGAAAAAAAAATGGTCAAGACTGTCAACCAGTTAGGGTGCAGCATTTGTGCACCAGTCAATTGTAACCACAGCCCCCTCCCCCCCCCCCAGCTCCGGGGGTATACCGGGGATAGCCGGGGAAATGGGCCGTGTTTTTACCTTCCAGGATGCCTCGCAGTGTCGTGTGAATGCGGTGGTTTTGTCTTCACGCCAAATATAGCGGGTTATGGGCCTTACCTAGAGTCCCTTGGGTGCGGGGGCATTTGGCGGGGGTTTCACGAGCAGTTCGTCCCCGCGGGGCGGGGACTTTGCGCGGGCTTGGCTGGACCGAAATTCAAAGTCCCCGCTATTCCCCCCCCCGGACCTGGGGGGGGGCCTGGTTACAACTGACTGGTGCATTAGTCCCTGATAACAGGGTCAAGCTCGCTCAACACAGTTTTTGTGTTCATATAAAATCCAAAAAGAAAAAAAAATCACTTACCACCAGCAAAGTTGTCAAATTTGTCAATTTGTGCGAGTCGTGGCAGCTATAAAAGCCAGTAATAGAAATTATGTGTGGTTATTTCAAAGCCAAACAGTGTCGCATAGTGAAGCTCAAAAACTATAAAACCGAATATGTGAAAAAATATTGAATATATATGTATGTATAATATACAGTACAAAGTGCATATTTAAAAAAAAATATTTTTCAATATTTTATCACATATTCGGTATTATAATTTTTAGTAAGGAATTATAAGATTTTTTTTGATTTTTAAAAAAAAAAATGATTGAGTTTGAAAATCCGGTGCCAGTGGCCTGCACATCATGATTAGAAATGTAATTTAGTCTTAGATATGGTGATGGTTAGTTAAAACTTTATTTATGTTTACAACGAATGTGAAAGTTACATTAACTTACTCCAAGTAGCTCTCGTTGGCACGATCCCGGAGAAAACACATGTGTCCGGCATGGTGACCACCAACCAAATTCACATGCACCCAGGTTGGAAATCGAACCAGGGTCACCTTGGTGAGATTTGTTACGTTTTTACGGACATACAAAACTCTCCCCAGGGAGCCCCCCCCCCCCCACCCCTAGGCACCCCGCTACCAGGATGGTCCATAAATTCTAGTACACCCCTGTCAAGCCAAACAAAACCATTCAACTGGACAGGTTCAAACAATTAAAGGACCATAACTCCAGATTGTACTGATCTGGCTGACTTTTGAACTACAGCGCGATTTAATGCCCATAAACATTGCTGCGAAGTTTTATAAAGAGAAAATTAGGAATGCGTATAACATTGCCAATGGAGGAGAATATATGAGGACACGGACGACTCCTACATATATAACATGACATGCCATGGTACTAAGGCGACATAATTCACAAAAGCCCACAATTAATAGATAGTTTTTTTTATGGCGTTTTCCATCTCATATTTTAAGGTGTGGGTACGAAGATAAGTCGATTTTTCTCGTTTTTTTACTTCCTAAACTACGTCATGAAAACGAAAAAGAATAAATATATGGCCAACGGGGAGGTTATAAAAATCCAGTCGAGGTAATTATTATGAGTCGCTCATAAATCGTCAAATAAACTGTTTTTATAAGTTGTGGCCGTACATAGTTTTTACTAGCGGCCTTTAGAGCGGGGGTGGGTGCACCGAGCGCGCGCCCCCTCAAGAATCGTCCAAGTTTATTTTTTTTATATTTTAATATGGAAGAAAAAAAGTAATAAAATACGCTATAAATGCACCATTTCCGACTACAGATTGTTAAAATGTTCTTGAGTGAGTAACACGAGATTCCCATGCCAATAGTTTATGCCGGTTCTGAGGTAGGGGCGTATGTCAAAAGGTTGCGCCTATAAGTTACGCCCCTCCCCCCTCAAACGTCAACTGCTGGATCGCCCCTGGTTTTATCAACGGGACATCATATACGAGCGTTGATTTTTGCAGAAGCGTTTTCTTGTGCTAATTTAGAAAAACTGTAGAAATTCTATCATATTAATAAGTACCATACATCGTTATTATAGCATTATGTTTGTTTACGCAAAACCGATAAAATTTCATATAAATTACCCAATATTAGATTATTCGTGATTTATACATGACACAGGATCCTTGCTGAGTATACTAGGTTTCAAAATGCGAGATATCGCCAGATTACTAAAAACATTGAAATGATTTAATAGCACGGGGTAAACTGTGGCCGTGACTTGAAATATAAAATATGAAAATGAAATATTACATCAACTACAAGTTTGAAGATGTGAATTTTAAATTCCACAGTGATAAACGACTTTTGCGTGAATCATTAAGTATAGATACTGTGATATACATTTCATTTATCAACCTGGTTCAGGATTTCAGAAGGATGGGAGTACAGACAGTATTTAGAATACAACTTGTATTTTCAGCCAATGAAATTGCAAAAAGGCAATCATTAAGTACTATGCTTAATCATTAAGAATTTCAACTTTCGCATGTGTTTAAAGGTCCACCAACTGCCGCCCATCCGATACACAATCCCTGTCAGATTTTGTGTTGTGTTGACAATGTGTAAGCCAATCAGGTAGTATTCTAAGACAGTTAGATAACCTGAAGTAACATTTTAATGATCATGAAGGGCTCGTTCGCTCCGCACACTCTTCCCATTCTAAATCACTAAAATGTTCCTACAGGTCATCTAACTATTACATAATACATACACATACAGTTCTCCAGCTAGGAAACAAGCAGGAGAGAGCACCCTCCTGTCCTTTTCCGGCATCCTGCTGCCGTTTTACTATGCCCCGCTCTGCCCTTTTGTTTGACAGAGCCCTCTTTGATGATTATGGATTATATTTTATATTTATTGGACATATTGTCAGTATTCGCCTTTCCCAATTTACTCAACAATAAAATCAGCATAAAAGTCCAGCCCAAAACACGTTCCCACGAAAACAGGGGCCAGGTGCCAGTGACATTGGCCGAGTGGTGGGCGTATCGGACTGGACCAGAGAGCCCTGTGCTGAAATCCAACTCAAAGCTACGGCAATGATAAGTATTGATCATCACCACGTAACGGTAAATGGTTCTATATATATTACAATGCACAGTCCAACCCCGTTGGCTCGAACTCGCTTAGCTCGAAATTCTCGTTGGCTCGAAATGGATGTAAAGGGCCGATTTATTTATACTGTATGTAAGCATTCCCACTTGGCTAGAATTTTCCGAGGCTCGGGGTATTTTCGCCGGTCCCTTGGAGTTTGAACCAACGTGGTTCGGCAGTATAAATATATTTGAACCACATGAATCTTTTTATGTGAGTGTCTCTGTGGAACAAAGGAACAGAATAGATCTGTGTTTCACTCTCAATTTCATATGAACGTCTTTTTGAACAGAACGGAACAGAACTGTGTATCAGACTTTTCTTTTCATGCACATGGTATATGGAACAGAACAAAACAAGAAAGGAACAGAACATGTATGTGTTCCATTCCTTTCTTTCCGTGTGCATGTGGAACAGAACAGAACAGAACAGAACTGTGTGTCATGCGTTCTCATAGATCAAAGGTTTGATAATGATAAATCTGACTGTGTTACGCATGGCATCATCACTCTGGTTTCCGAGAATGTAGAACATGGATTAATCGAATGTATGTATGCTTCATATACATAACTGACATAAACATGTATTTTCCCGCACCAAAGTTACATACAAAACCTTATACCAACACATTCGGAACACCTCGGCCATTTTCCATCGTAAAGAACTTTTCGATGAAAAATGACCAAGGTGTTCCGAATGATATCTACAGCGTAAGGACATTTTGGTCACGCTGCACCCACGATAAAGGTGTCTGACCACTACACTATGTCGTGCTGTCGGGGTCACAAGAATTCCGCCATAGCTACCCAAATGTCCTCAAAAGGCAGACAGTCCACTAAAAAGATACTTTTCTAGCCATGGTATTCGGGAATTCCTCTTTTACTTTCTTGTTAAATAAAACGTCAAAGCCAGATATCAAGTCACCGCTTGGATTTACCATCCCTCCAAAATCATGATTCAGCTTTAGGCACGGGCCCTTGTAGATCAAAAGCCGTGGGTATTTTGTAAGATTATAAATCACTTACTGCAAAGAGTGGTGTTTAAAAACAGATTCAAATTGACAAGTTTTAAATCTGTCTGTCAAACTTGTGACATACCGCCAAACTTCAAACGTTATTCCGAGATATACAAGTGAACATTTATAAACATTAGGAAGTTCTTTAGTTGAAAAAGGCGTCTTGAGTTCCTTTTCATCTTTATAACATATGGCCATCAAATTTAATTGAAAATGTAGAACGCTTTCATTACCACACATAAATTGGATGAAAAGGTTCGCGATGAAAGGTGTTTACGCATAAATGTATGGAAATAATTATCAACACATCAATCACAGATTAGTGTTCTCATAATTACGCCCGTAAAACTAGATATAAAAGTTTAAATGCACCGAGGGTAGGCATCATGAACCTATATGCGATCAGCTCAATTTATTACTTGTAGAGACATAGCTAAACTCCCAACAGTCTAAGGGAGATAATCAGTTATAATGACAGTGCCAGTTCGAGCATGAGGGATTCAGGCACAAAGCCTGGTTATATGGCTTGTTAAATTGTTCGGGGAACTTAATACTTTTTCTAATGCAAAGTGTTTAACGTTAATGTCCAGCAGTATATTTTGTATAACATTACATTCGAATGAGAGTTGGGTCTTGTATAAATAAAAATAAAAAATCTCATTATGTACTGGGAAAAGCAAAATTATACAAAATGAAATGATAAAAAAATACATTGACTTCTTTACTCAATTCTTTTAAAAGCTCTCATCTAAACCAAGTTAGCCTCTAACTCGTACACTGAAATACATAATCTTGGTAAATACATGAACGTTATTCAACGCTTTTGCACTCACTTTTACACAAGTTCATGTTAGTCAAAAGTTCAATTTCTACACTACACATATCAAATTCTTTTAACCCTACCATCTCAAAATATCTTTAAATGTAGTGCCATCATGTAATCACAGATTTGTGTCCCCATAATTACGCCCGTATAACAGTTTAAATGCACCGAGGGTACGCATCATGAACCTATATGCGATCAGCTCAATTTATTACTTGTAGAGACAGCTAAATTCCCAACAGACTAAGGGAGGTAATCAGATATGATGACAGTGCCAGTTCGAGCATGAGGGATTCAGGCCCAAAGCTTGGTTAATTCAGGGAACTTTTTCTAATACAGTGTTTAACGTAAATGTCCAGCAGAATATTTTGTGTACTATTACAATCTTATGAGAGTTGGAACTTTAAACAATAAAAAAATATCAAAAAACAATTCCTGGTAAAACCAAAACTACACAAAATGAAATGATAAAAAATACATTTACTTTTTAACTTCATTCTATTTAAAGCTCTATAATCTAAACGTTAACCACTAACTCGTACACTAAAATACATAATCTTGGTCAATTAGTAAACGTTTTTCAAAGCTTTTTCACTCACTTTTAGACAAGTTCATGTAAGTCAAAAGTTCAATTTCTACACCACACATATCAAATTATTTTAACCCTACAATCTTAAATATCTTAAAATGTAGTGCCATCATGCAATCACAGATTAGTGTTCTCATAATTACGCCCGTAAAACTAGCTATAAAAGTTTAAATGCACCGAGGGTAGGCATCTTGAGCCTATAAAATTATGCGATCAGCTCGATTTATTATTTGTAAACACATAACTGAACTCCCAACTTTTTAAGGGAGGTAATCAAGTATGTGCACAGTATCAGTTCGAGTATAAGGGATTCAGGCACAAGGCCTGGTTACATGGCTTGTTAAATTGTTTTCAACGCCATTAATACCCATTTCAGGGAACTTTTTTTTACTATTTTTAATGGTTTAAAGCTGCTCACAGATTTACTGTTTAGATAACCTTTTTATGTTTTGTCTTGGAATGAGGCAATTTTTGCATAAATATCCGAAAACAAGTAATATAAGACTGCTTATATATCCGAAAACAAGTAATATAAGACTGCTAACAAAAGATCAGACTGCAGTTTTTTTCATGTGAAAAAAAATAATGTTAAATAACCATTGAAAATGTAGAGTTACTAACGCTTTAAGAAAATGCATAAAACACCAATTTTTCAGCACTCTAATAGCACTCATGTCTATGCATTTTTACAAAAGTTGGCTAGTTCAAAGACAAAAAAATATATATATATATATATATATATAAAGTTGTCAAAACGTTCAATCTGTGAGAATGAAGCTTTAACGTAAATGTCCAGCAAAGAACAGACTACGATGGATATCCTCATGGGAAAAAGAGTACGATAAAAACAAAATCTATAAAAAAATAATGGTCAATTATAAATTGGTATTAAAAAATCAAGGATTACAGTCTTAGGAAGCCACTGTGTTGCTTTGGCAGAAAATATGAATAAAATTGACTGTTCCACTAGTATGTGAACACGTGACTATTATGAACAATCCTATAATAGCACTTCAGCTCAAGTTCAGGCCTAACATTCTAGAATATTCCGAAGTGTTACAGGTTAAGTTGGTTATTTCAATAAGCCAAAAATACATACTTGATTTTGATAAATGAAAAAAGGTTGATTATGATTATCAGGAAGATAATTCCATTTTGAGTTTTCAAAAATTCTTAAAGAAGTCAATATTCCACCAATTATAAAAGCCTACAGGATTTAGCTTAGTTTAATCCCTTTAAAATACAAGGGACTTAAAGGTGCTGTACACCAGATTGGCACCTTACTCTTTGATATCATAATTGTAAAAAAAAATGTAAAAAAAACGGGTCGGAGACCGCGTTCGAACCGGTGTCGCCAAAATTGCAGTCCAGTGTTGTATCCACTGTGCTACGACGGAGTGCAGCCCCTTTAAGAAGTTTCAAGAAACTGGAGTCAGACCCCGAATTCTCAAAACATCTTTTAACGATCGATTTAAGATCAGCTCAATATTTTTTATATAGTGTATTTTGTGTAATAGTTCAGTCTTATGAGAGCTGGGACATTAAACTAAATATTCTTTATGACTCTTACGATAAACTAATCTTTATTTAATTAGATCAAGTATTTTTAAGAGTTATTAATTGTTATTAAGTATTGAATTTGGCGGAATGAAATATGCTACTTAAGCTTGTTATGCTTAAGTATTTTTTTCGAGAATTTGGGTCTGGTACTAAAACATTGATCATTCAGTCCCCAAGCAAACTATGGTTTTATTTAAAATATTTAAAGCTGCACTCTCACAGATTCACTAGACCATTTTGACACCTTTTTATTATTTTTTGTCTTGTTTTTTTATGAGAACCAGTGATAAAAGACCGCTGACAAAATATCGGATCACAGTTTTTTATTTTTACGTTCAAAAATTGATATTAATGGCTAAAAATTACTAACACTTTAAGAAAAATGAGTTTTTAGCCAGTTTCCCCCCAAAATGAGATCTGTTCTATTGAGAATCATCTTATATGCCTGAATTGAAAACATTGATACCAAAATAAGCTGATTCTGAGACAAAAACTAATAAAAACTAGAACTATCACTGAAGGTGATTAATACCCCCGAACGCCGCCTCTCATTATGATTTATCATTGTATAAAGTTTTATGCTATTCTATCTAGTAGTTTTCAAGTTACTGTCTGGACAAAAGTTTGACAAAAAAACACACAGAAAAAGGCAATAACTCTGTAATTTGCTAAAATAGTGTAGTGATTCATGTACACTGAACTCCTTCTCATTGTGCTGTACCATTGTATAAAGTTTTATTACATTCCATCCGGTAGTTTTCAAGTTATGCTCCGGACAAGAAAACAGAAACAAAGGGCAATAACTCTGTAATTGGCTGAAATAGAATTGCGGTTCCTGTACACTACACTTCCTCTCATTATGATCTTTCACTGTATGAAGATTTATTAAATTTCATCCAATAGTTTTCAAGTTATGCTCCGGACAAGAAAAAGTAACAAAGGGCATTAACTCTGTAATTAGCTGAAATAGAATTGCGGTTCATGTACACTACACTCCCTCTCATTATGATTTATCACTGTATGAAGTTTCATTAAATTCCATCCAATAGTTTTCAAGTTATGCTCCGGACAAGAAAAAGTAACAAAGGGCAGTAACTCTGTTATAAGCTGAAATAGAATTGCGGTTCATATACACTGCACTCCCTCTCATTATGATCTATCACACTATGAAGTTTTTTTAAATACCATCCAATAGTTTTCAAGTTATGCTCCGGACAAGAAAAAAGTAACAAAGGGCAGTAACTCTGTAATTAGCTGAAATAGAATTGCGGTTCCTGTACTCTGCACCCCCTCTCAGTATGATCTAGCACTGTATGAAGTTTAATTAAATTCCATCCAATAGTTTTCAAGTTATGCTCCGGACAAGAAAAAGTAACAAAGGGCACTAACTCTGTATTAAGCTGAATTAGAATTGCGGTTCCTGTACACTGCACTCTCTCTCATTATGACCTATCACTGTATGAAGTTTTATTAAACTCCATCCAATACTTTTCAAGTTATGCTCCAGACAAGAAAAAAGTAACAAAGGGCAGTAACTCTGTAATAAGCTGAAATAGAGTTATGGTTCTTGTGCACTGCACTTCCTCTCATTGTGCTTTACCATTGTATGAAGTTTTAATAAATTCCATCAAGTAGTTTGCAAGTTAATGTCTGGAAAAGGATTTGACAGCAAAAAAACAAATAAAGGGCAATAACTCAGTAATAAGCTAAAGTAGAGTTATGGTTTTTGAACACTGCACTTCCTCTGATTGTGCTTTACTATTGTATGAAGTTTCAATGAATTCCATCCAGTACTTTTCAAGTTATACTCCGGACAAAAAAAGTAACAAAGGGCAATAACTCAGTAATAAGCAAGAATAGAGTTATGGTTATTGTACACTGCACTTCCTCTCATTATGCTCTATAATTGTATGAAGTTTAATCCAATTCCATTAAGTAGTTTTTAAGTTATGCTCCGGACAAGGTAAATTGCAACTGACCGACCGACAAACCGACAGACCGACCGACCGACCAACTGACTGACCACAGGGTGACTCCAATATACCCCCTTCAAACTTCATTTGTCGGGGGTATAATAAGTCAAAACTGTCAATCTGTGACAGCAGCTTTAAACTTTATATGTAGCTAACTGCAATACTTACAACTCTCAATTGCAATAATTAAATGCTAAGGATAAAAAGTACATGTATCTTGAAATATTGAAAGTTTTGATACTGAATTTAACAGACTTGTTTATTAAAAACTCAAACAAAAAGGAGACAAATATGTAAAGTACACATATAAAACAACTGGAACACAATTAGTTCAAATGATAATAATAATAATGATAATAATAATTATCTGCCAATTGTATAAAACTGGTTAAATCTTTGGTTTGGTCAACGTTAGCCTTACAGTTTATTGATTGGTCAATATTTATCCAATAATGACAATTAACCAATCAAATCACTTAAACCTGCAAACCCACCAAAAGATAACCTGTGGACAACTTAACCAAGTTTGATACAATTGGATGAGCTTAAAAACATAACCGGTACACACAAAAAATAACATTGTATGTTTGAAAAAGGCAAGAAATAAAATTAAAAAATCATTACTGGGAAAACCAAAATTATACAAAATGAAATGATAAAAAAAAATACATTTACTTCTTAACTTAATTATATTAAAAGCTCAACACCAATTTAGCCACTAACTTGTACACTGCAATACATTATATTGGTCAATAGGTGAAGGTAATTCAGGCTTTTTCACTCACTCTTACACAATTCCATGTTAAGTCATTGCCCATCAAAGCAATTTCAATACTACACATATGAAAATCAAATTCTTTTAGCCCTACAGATCCAAATATCTTAAAATGAAGTGCTACCATTTCAGCTACACAATTAATAAATGCAGACACTATTTGGATTCTTTTACAGTTATGCATGTGATAGAAAAGTTTTTCTGTGGTGACAAACAGGACAGCATTCAAAGTTTGAGACAGTAATTCTACATAACACTAAAAGCTAGGCAACTGGGAGGTTATCCTGCAAGTGGCCTACCCCATCTGGTGGCAAGTTTATGAACTAAATGCAATTTACAGATCAGAAGAAACCACTTTCAAGTTATTGAAAGGTTAAAAGAAAATGTTTTTTAGTTTCCTATAGCTTCGATCATATCTTGAACATATCTCTAATGACAAGAAATTGCTGCATGAAAAACCAATATCTACTTGCTCTATAGGTAAGGCTACAGTGTCTTCTCAGAAGGGTCCAGTTATCAGAAAGGACCAGTGAATAGAGATTTCTTTGGAAGGAAGCTAATAGACATAATCCCTTAATATTAGATAGATAGCTTCAACCACATCATAACATATATATATATATATATATATATCTAAAAAATAGCTGAAGAACTATAATACAAAATCAATGTGAAATATTTTTCAGCTCTTCGTAAGGCTAAAGTATCGTGTCAGAACAGTCCAGTCATCAGAAAGGCCCAGTTGAATTTTTTTTTTGCCAAGTAGTTGAAAGAAATAATCCCTTAATTTTGGAAAGCTTCGATCATAGGATAACATAGAACAATCTCCGATATTTCCAATCTACCTCTTTAAAGACTATGCCCTATGTTAGGTCGTTCAGTCCTTTGATACACACCTGAGGAAATAATAAGAAACATTCAGAACACCTCAGTCATTTTCCTTCGAAAACAAACTCGGATGTATGCTGGTACATCATTAGAATTAGTTTATAAAATTTTTAATTTTTTGTATAAATTAAATTTTAGTATTAATTAATTGTAGTGTTTTAATGCGTATTTTGTATTGCTAAGTTCAAATTGATTATCAGTAAAGTATATTATTGCTAACTTAATTAAGATTTCAAGAGTAAGGTCCTTAGGTTTAACTGCTATATGAAATTCACTTCGACATCTTCTTGCAGCGTAGTTAAATGGAAAAAAAATTCTGACATTATAAACCGTCCATATACATCCGAGGTTGTTTTTGATGGAAAATGGCAGAGGTGTTCCAAATGATTAAGAAAAGGACAATAAACCCAGCTATATATAGACACACAGTGGAATTATTAAATGCTCTCTTATAGAGACATAAAAATTGGGAATTATTATAAAAAACCTTATGATTAAGATAATATAAATAATAAATTAAGGTCAACAATGGCTTTACAATTGCACCAATGCACAAAATAAATATCATGAAAGATTGAAAGACTTACACAAAGCTAACACAGTATTTATCACAATATAAATATTTACAGACATTATAAACAAACATTCATTCTTATGTTATATAATGGATGCTATTTTTAAACACTTAAAACTACTGGGAAATTTAACATAAAAAGCTGCGGTAAGGCGACTATAGATTAATTGCTAGATTTTCAACCACACCCGCCCCCTCTTTTTCCGCTGGCCCTTAAATTTTATTGACTCAAATAAGAAATGTTAAACAAGGGTTTGTCTTTGCGTATCGGTACTGTACGGCAACGGCGTTTATTCATACTTACAGTGTTGTGAATTGTTACAATCATGTTAGTGATTTATCTAGAAACACACATATATGGCCCCTTATAAAAGAGAAAGAGCATGAACACATATTCAACAGTCAAACAGCCACCTAAGACAAAAAAGAAAAAATACCACCCCAAACCTCATTTTAAAAAACAAGAGGGCCATGATGACCCTAAAACGCTCACCTAAGCAAAGGGCCACAAATCTGTGATAAAGCATTAATAAAATTGTTGCAATTTAATCATATCTTTACTGATGACAATGCCTTGTTTTATATTGGTAAAGGGTCATGCAATGAAGCTACCTGTAAAGTTTAATTGAATTTGGCCTGGTAGTTTCAGAGATTATTTTTAAACCAAAACAGTAAGTCGGCCATTTTGTTGTTGTTGTTGTTGTTGATCAATCTCAATGCGTTGTTGAATTTTAGTAGAGGGTCATGCAATGAAGCTTCCTGTAAAGTTTCAGTGAATTTGGAGTGGTAGTTTCAGAGGAGATGTTTTTTTTAAAGCAAAACAGGAAGTTAGCCATTTTGTTGTTGTTGCTGTTGTTGTTGTTGATCAATCGTGACCCCTTGTTGTATTTTTGTTGAGGGTCACCCAAGGAAGTTTCCTGTAAAGTTTCATTGAATTTGGACTGGTAGTTTCAGAGGAGATGTTTTTTTAAAGCAAAACAGGAAGTCGGCCATTTTGTGATTGTTGTTGTTGATCAATCGTGACCCCTTGTTGTATTTTTGTAGAAAGTCACCCAAGGAAGCTTCATGTGAAGTTTCATTGAATTTGGCCATGTAGCTTCAGAGGAGATGTTTTTTAAGCAATTGTTGACAGATGGACGGACGGACGACAGACAAAGACCAATCACAAAAGCTCACCTTGAGCACTTCATGCTCTGGTGAGCTAAAAAAAAATGGAAAAAAATCTAGTAATTAAATTATATTCGCCTCATCATCCAAGATTGAACCATTGCTTTCATACACATTATTATGATAAATTTCAGTCCATAAAATAAACAGTTAAATAAAAATTACCATTTTCAATTAAGCCTGGAGAAACATATTTCATTTGCACAATGTGCGAGTCCATAAAATGAAACAGTTAAAATTCAAATTAGTTTTAAGAAATATTTTCTAGTTGCACAGTTTGTTACAGAAACCTACAGCTTTGGGTATTTTCATAAGTTTATGAATTGTACGTACAAGATTTCTTACAGCAAATCTCTTAACCAACAAGAATTAAAATGATAATAAAAATTAGGAAATGATTAGCAAAATTGCAGTAAAAACGCATAAAGACAATTAAACACTTAAAGACAATTTGAGATACAAATTAAAACATTACCTGAAATTTAGATAACTTGCATACGATTAAAATAGTACCAACACTTAAGATAAATATAATAAAACAATACCTACAAATGTTTAAAACATTTCCCTGTAATGTTTCCAAATAGGATTATTTATAACTAGCTTGTACTATCACAACATGTAGCATGGAAGGCCAAACCAACTTCGTTCTATGTTTAGTGTCAGGCTCTAATTTAAAAACCTACCACCAGCAGGGAAAAAACAGACAAATTGCCTAGAATAAAAAACATCTTTTAATTTCTAAAAAAGGATTTTAAAATAAAAATTCTTCATATACATCCTTCTGTATCCCACCCATTTTGAACAGCACCATTGCATACCATACCCCAATAAAATGCAAAGTTGGTTTTTAATCCATTAATGAAGGTCATACTTAATAAGGAATTTAATTTCTCACCCAATAAAACGCAAAAAGTGAAGGTCCATATCTATTTAGAAATTTAATTACTCACAGTGACACTGTTTTCCTCGACTCATTTTATATCATTTTAATTCTTCGTCAGCTCCTTAAATCTGATTATTTTGGCTCAATTCAAAACCCCCCATTGCCTCAACAATTTTAAAGATGAAAACCTACCCTCCCAATGACATTACACATAGAATTAATTTGGCAAGGCCTTACATAAAATGCATTTATAACATGTAATAAAAGACACATAAGTTTTGAGAACTCAATAAATTAACTGAGACTTTTTACATGCCTCTGGCTCTATCAAGTGCGCACATTCTATTTTATAGAACAATAGGAATGATTCAATTCATACATTATGAACAAGAGCTGTCACAGGGACGGCGCCCTCGACTATTATGCCACTTTTAAGTGAAGGATTGCAAAGATTGGTGAAACAAAGATGGATCATTGTAAAATGAGATTTGTTAGGAAAACATTTCTAAAGTTTCAATGCAATACATGATGTATTTGCTGAGATAGTGACTTTAAGGCGACTAAATGCAAAACCTTAACCAGCAAAACCTTGACCAAGATGTAACACCAATGCTAGGGTAGGTAGTATAGCTCTCCTTTGAGCTAAAAATGCACAAACACAAAAGAGTAAAACAGATTCTTACTTTCTATTGAACAACTCATATTCTAAATATGGCAGGGGGCATAGCTTCCTAAAGGCAATATAAACCGAAAAATCAAAAAAATTGCCAGTCATGTAAGTGGAATGCAAGGTCAATGGTTTACTCGTAAATATATTCACAACTAGAAAATATATGCCAAACGCACCTCCAAAAATCTTGCTGATTTTTTTTAGGGGGCATGTCCACAAACCCACAAAGAAAGCGGCCCAAACGTCACATTTAGCCAAACTAAGCCCCTGTATGAAAAACAAGCATAAACGCCCCTGTATGAGATACAAGCATTAATGCCCCTGTATGAAATACAAGCATAAACGCCCCAGTATGAAATACAAGCATTAATGCCCCTGTATGAATTACAAGCATAAAACATGTAATTTTTGTTCATAGGGACTAAAAGATGCCAATATATCTGGTAACTTGCAAAAACTATTTACAATAAGATTTAAAATGCCTGTAATGTTGTTCATGCATTTACATGTAAAACTAACAAATGAAGTTCAACCAAAACACATTTGTTCACCTATAAATATTTCACTATAATAAAATACATGCCAAAATGCACCTCCAAAAACCTTGCTCAAATTTCTTCACGAACCCATAACGAAAATGGCCTAAACATCATTTTTACCCAATCTTTATGAAATGAAATGTAATTATCATTCACAGGGACAATAAATCACCAATATTTCTCGTAACATGCTAAACATATTTACAATAAGATTTAAAATGCCAATAATGTTGTTTATAACTTGTAAATTAATTGTGATAAAAATTCATGCATTTACATATTATATTAACAAAAGAAATTCAGCCCAAACATACAATGTAGCCATTTTCGACTTTACAAAAAGTGGATGACTCTACAGCATGGCGTTCACGTTTGTTATCAAAGTAACTACATACTGTGAAATCATATGTCAAAGTGAAATTTTATGCTCTTTCGAAAATACACAATTTTTTTGGTACTTAAATTCATGGACTGCTTTTTGCAGAATGTTATATAATGTAGATGTGGTAAAGTGAATATACAGGTATAAGTTTAGGTACAAATATAATGTTGGTTCTAGACACCAGATGTTTTTTTGATGAAAAAATGAAAATTGTCAAAAAATAACATAAAATTGATATGGTTGAGAACAACACATTGAATCTTAATTACTGATGTTATCACATCGCTTGCGACACATGTATCTTTTAAAGTTTTTGTGTACTTTTCCAATTTGAAAATTTACTGGGTCTGTCTACCACTAATCTCAGTCAACTTAAAAACACCATGGTACAGCCAAACCTCATTGGCTCGAGCCTCAAAAAAGTCGAGCCAAGCGGGAATGCTTACATTCAGAATAAAGAAATCGGTCCTTTACATGCACTTCGAGCCAACGAGGAATTCGAGCCAAGCGAGTTTGAGCCAACGGGACTTAGCTGTTTATGTATCTCAGTATCTGTTCTAATCACATTACTTTCACAAACTTATATACACACTATAAACTGGGACACCATTATGCGCTATTTTAAGCGGGTCAACTAAGCTGAGACAGTGACAAAATATTCTTTCAATCATGTAAAGTGATGTATATCGGCCTCATACTAGCTGGTATTGATAATTCTAGGCTCGTTTTGAGGAAATACTGTATTTGCCGATTTAGTAATCACCTGGTGACTAGTCCCTTTAAATTCATGGTGTGGCCTATCCTCAAATTCAATGAAAATTAATGTCCCATAAATAAAAAAAAATTCACAGTACACAATGAAAGATCACAGACATGATTACATCTTTCACACAACAAAATGCAATGAAAATGAATTTCAAACGATACATTATATATAAAAACTATGAGAAATGAGCATCACTTTTATAGTCAACTAAACGACCAAGCCAACATATGTTGCCAATATAAAACAATTCAAAAACATGAGATATAAACATCAATCTATAATACATAAATAAAGCCAGTTTTAAAATTAGGCTGCCACAGGTATAACAGATAAATAGGAGGTAATAAAAACAATGTTTTAAAACGTTATCATTTTAAATACATAAATACCAAGATCAGGGTAAAACTCAGCATGCTGACTCTATAAACCAACCCACAACTGCTATCATTCCTAAAGATGCAGATGGGCACTTTGGAAACAGAAATAAGCCATAAAATTAAATCTTACCATTTAACATAAGTTATTGAGAAAAACTCAAGAAAGTTGTGGACTGAATACCAATGCTCTTCTTTTTATTTCTCAGTCAACCTATGGGGCATAACTTGAAAATTACTTAATCAGAATTACTGGCCTTGCTACATAATTATGTGCCCCTTGGCATCTGGAAACACACATACTAAGTTTCATTTGAATATTTTGAACAGTTTTTTTTAGTTACGGTTAACAATTACTAAATCCAGAGTTACTGGCCTTGCATGCATTGGCCTCTGGCAACTAATGTACTAAGTTTCATTTAAATATCTTGAACAGATTTTTTGAGATAAGGTCAACAATTACTAAATCCAGGGTTACTGGCCTTGCATGTATTGGCCTCTGGCAACTAATGTACCAAGTTTCATTTTAATATCTTGAATATTTTTTTCAATTAAAGTCAAGGTTAACGCTTTTGCATTCTGATACTGACACAAAAAATAAAACTTAAAATAAAAAGAAGACAAGGTAACAACATAACACATTCCTCAATGACACAAGAAGATGGCACGTTCTTGATTATGAATGGGGCAATATTTTTTACAAATATCACAATATTCTGAGAACTATAAAGGAGATAGTATCATCTAGTGACACCAGTATCGAGCCCGAGTAGCTGTTTCATCATTTCGAACATTGTAAATGATATGGCCGAAGATGGGACCCCGCGCCAGTAGTTCACCGTAATCCCGCGAAAAAGTCCCTTTACCACTCCATGATCATTTCGAACAGTGACAAGTATCTGCCATATGGATTTTCTGAAAGAGTTTAGCATATAATTATTAACAACATGTATAATGAATTTTAAACAGCATCAGGTAAGTGATATCGGTCTGATGATTGTTTAAAACAGATCTACATGTATACCCTTCCTTTGGCATTTCTAATGCAAAGTTTGTGGTTTAAATATATGTGATGGTAGTATATGCCGCCACAATCCATTTTCCTATCAAATTCATGAAAAAGGCAAAAAATGTGAAAATTGCCATTTCCACCCTCTACACCTACAGGGATGGGATTGACCTGGCAGCTGGAGGGCTGAAATATTTTTGGCCATGGGTTTATGGGGCGCTCTTGGGGTCAAAAGCGCACTGCCGTAGAAGAAAAAATAGCTTTTTAGAAGCTCTTGTGAGGGCTCCCCTGACTTTAAATTTGAAGCAAACTTGAATATTAACTTAAACAACTGAAAGCAACCAAATAATTTTTTTCAGGTAAAAAAAAATAATATATATATATTATTATTTTTTTTGGGGGGGGGGGGGAGGGGGTCTCTGGGGCCATCAGATCAGCGGAATTCCGCGAATCCGCGGACAAAGCACATCCCTGACCTATTCTTCTATCAGTTATTTGCAATATTTATTATGAAACAGAGCATATTGTGTCTATATTTGCATTCTATAAGGCTCATATTTCATCAAAACGAAGATTTCAAGGACAAACAAATATTTCCAATATTTTCTGGCCAAAGGGAGATAATCATAAAGAAGAGAAAAGGTATTTGGTAATACACATTATTTGGTTTGAACAGGTGATGATTTTCAATCCTAAAATATAGCCATTGCTCTGTATGAGTATGAGAGATTCATTAAGGGTTAAGCAGGTAAGACCCCTTTGGAAATTTTATCCAAAATCATTGATGTTCATTTCAGGTTACTTTCCACTGTCTTGAATGCGAATGTCCTAAAAACAAACAATCTTAAGACTGTACTATAGACTGAAGTTGAATGCTCTCAGTCCTGTTTTCAGGATTAATTCTTAACTTAAGAACCTCTGTAATATATACATGTATGGATTAACGAAGTGAATAGTCAGTTAAACTTCAAGAAGTCAAAACACGAAAACTGATGAGATAATCTCAATTACTGTTTTGTATCTTAATATCATCTGTTCATTTACTCACCCATCATATTTGTGTGGTTCACACAACATTGTAGATAGCTGCAGTTTTCTTCTGGCAACATCAAGTGGATACCTGTTAATTATATGTACAGTACAAATTTATCAATTGACTGTCCCAGCCTCAGTTATTAGTTTGTTTAGCATTAAAGTATTTTGTGCTATTTTGGCAAGGGTCTGATTTCACAAAAAAACTTCATATCGAAACAAACTTAGAACCTTAAACTGTGATTATTGGGTTTCAGTCGGGAACTGAGAGTGGTCTGGTGGTATAGGTGTATGCCTCTCACCAAAGCCATTGTGGGTTCGATCACCACCAGGGGTACTTTCTCATGGCCTCTCAAAAAGGACATCAGGGGCGGTATTCCTAAAGATTCTTCGTAAAGTCATTTCCTACCATAAGATGCTGTATGTTTTTTCCTTCTCATTGGTCGTACGATATAAAAACTAAATAATTTCTGAAAGACTCTGTTTTTCTTAGATATTTTAGAATTAAAAACACATATTGATGTTAAAAACACTTTTTCATTAATTTGACTGTGAAAATTTTAAGAACTAGACTTAAGTCAGGAAATGACTTAGATGCTTTATCAAAACTGTCCTAGTACTAGTTTATTCCTAGGAAACAGACTTGATAGTGTTTCACATCAGCTTTCAGCTGTCTTTACAATAGAGCTTAATAGATAACTATTAACTATCTTTTTTGTCACAGATCTTTTGTGAAACTTGCTTATTCTCTGTAGCAACCATCAAGAATTTGTTTACATCATTACATGTATCACTGTTTTTGACTAAAATTCAATGGATTTAGATATTCTACCGCTTATGAACCCAATCTACCGGCTTGGAGACCAAAATCTTCCTACCTGACAATGCCAAGTGTTCACATGGCTGAGATACTTACACAACAGTTTGCGCCACAGCTCCAGCAAAAGCACCACATATCAGTTTTGCAGGTACTGACAGACTAAGCCCATCCATGTTTTCTGCATGTGGTGAGCCAAACATACCAGGAAAATTTGCCAGCACGAATAGCTTTGATCTTTCAAAGGCCCAGAATGATAAGCCTGA
This sequence comes from Mya arenaria, assembly GCF_026914265.1. Classification (NCBI taxonomy): domain Eukaryota; kingdom Metazoa; phylum Mollusca; class Bivalvia; order Myida; family Myidae; genus Mya; species Mya arenaria. The sequence goes on along the minus strand of NC_069123.1, from coordinate 5,045,380 downwards.
AAATGATGACAGAATTATGAATCACACATGAATGATAAAACTATTCAGTTTTTTTTGATGAATTTATTTTAATTTAATTTTTGTCAAAAACTTGGCTTTTACATCTAAAAAACGAGTTTAAATTTTTTGTAGTTGAACCAGGATTTGTTTTGGACGCAAATGATTCATTCAAAGTCTCATTGGAAATATATTATCTTAAGAAATAAAAAGCTCTCAATGATTCATGTGGTGGAAATATGATTTTGGGCTTTTTTTCATTTTTTTCCACAAGTTACCGTAAGAAGGAATTTCTGGAATTTTGCTATCAAAGATGCACTATTACTCCCAAATAAAATTTAACACATTTAAACCAATTGTTTTAATACACCAAAAAGGATGAACAAATGTCGAAAACAATGGTTCGTATGAAGGATACCAAGTTTAATTTAAAAGAAATGTGCAGAAAACACGGTATTTCTACCTTATGAGACCATAGTAAATCTTTTTGCATTCACCAATCATTTAATATTTTTGCATTTTCAACTATTAAATACACGGTTATAATATTTTTAATACTAATTAATATTTTCCACCATAAATGCATTGTTTAGTTAGTAGTTGAGGGTGTATCACTCAAAATTTATGTTTGTTTTATATGTCTATGTATTGATTTTGAATAAGAGTGTCACTTTAAGCAATACACGATAAAGATAATTTGATCATTTTTGTATGTTATTTCATGTTGCATTATTATATCATTATGACATATTGATATTAACTCCAACTTCCGATACAGATTCATCTGTTCAATATTTACTGAGTATACATGTACTATGTTTTCAGGCTCCTAACAAATAAAAAACACTTTATGAATGCACTCTCTCATCTGGATAATTGCTATCATTATATTTCGTATATATTTCGTAGTGTTAGGAAAAATTTCTTTGAAAATTCAAAAGGTGAATAGTAAAAATAAAAAAGTATCATAGAAACAGCCCTTCCTTCTGTCAGAGAAGTTTTTATATTGTGTTATAAAGTGATAGTTTTTCAAAAGCAAATTCAAATCCAGTTTTATAAATTTGTCAGAGGAACTTCACCTGAATTTGTGCTAGAAAGTCCTACCTCCATAAGGGGCCATTCCAAGTAATGATGTGAAGAGACCTCGATAAAGGGCCATAAACCCTTCCTGACGTGATATAGTTTTGACCGTTTCAATCATACCCCCGTGATAGATATGATGTCCCTTGAGTTGGAAGGCGATTCTTGCCCGCATTACATCTAGGGGGTAGGTTAGTATCACTGCTGTCATGCCTAGAAAGGAAGCCGTAACATTTAAATAGTTTTACAAACCAGGCCCCAATACTCAAACTTCTTAAGCTTAACAGGCTTAAGTAGCTTATTTCAATAAGTCAAATTACAGACTTGAATTTTGATAAATGAAGAATGGTTTATTGTGATTATCATAAAGATAATTCCAATCTTAAGTATAAAAACTCTTAAATAAGCAAATATATCACAAATAATTGAATAACAAAAATAGTGAGATTAGCTTAATCCTGTTATAAAAGACTTAAGAAGTATTGAGAAACTGGGGCCTAAAGAATAGCTGAGATTGAAAACAATGACATCATAACCCCTTGCCGGTAATACAATACAAACATAAGTAGTCTGTGTACATATGACTAGGGGAAGGTTAATATATTGATCCTTAATTAAACTCTTTATTGATGTTTAGGCCATAAAGGCCTTTTTTTCAAAATACTAACAGAGAAATTTTCTTCAACATTTTTAGACTTTACATGGCAAATGAAATATATAGAATAGAAATATATATTTTTTTATATTGGCGGTGGAAGAAAGAACAGTTTGAGAGACAAACTGGTATACTACAGTTGGTAGATAATTTTGTTTATGCTGTTGTTTTATGATAAAAAAAACTTTTTTTAAATTTCAAATTCTCTTCAAAAAGACATTGCAAAATGACAGCATGAACATGATCTTTTTAATTAGTTTAAACTTTACTTAATTAACAAGGTTGTAAAGAAACTAATATTAACTTATACTAAGTCACCCTTTTTGGGGAAACCTGGAAACCCAGAGAAAACCACTTGTCCTGCTTGGCGACCATCAACAAAACTCAACTCACATGCACATTTTATTAATTGATCGATTCATTTGCAAACCACAGTAATAACTAAAATTGAACAGTTGTCTGCTGATAGTTATTTACTCATTGACAAAACAGCCCTGGGCATACCAACCTGCCAAAGAGCCTGCACAGAGGTGGACCAAGTTAGGGTGAACATGATGAGTAAAGTTCTGGAGGTACTGAAATATATAAAAGAATAGTGTTGACTTTAAATCAATCACATTTTCATGCAAACTACACTTTTAAGCAGGTAATATAATTAAATAAACAATCAATAAAACACAGCTGTCAAATATTTTGAGTGTATGATATGAAATGAATCAAATCATTTTAAAGTTATTTCAACCAAGTTAGCTTCGATTTCCCCGCCTAGGTGCATGTCAGTTTGGTTTGTGATCACCAAGATGGACAAGTTGCTTAACTCCTGGTATGTTGTACATGCGCAAACTGTCTCTGACAATATGACTATAATGTTTCAGTTATGACCGAGGTTCAAGTTTTCACATGATGAAGACCATGATGCCACGGCTATGACATAACCTCGACTCATTTTCTTTGACAAACAGACAAGCTTAGTATTATCTGCTTGTCTTTCTATTTTTCCATGTTTAAAGCAGTATTAAAATATATCACGCCTCCAACATGAATGACGCAATGCCATTGGCCTGGTCACGCTTGACACCATCTTTTTTACATATTGAGTCACTAAGTTTTATATTGTACCAAAATGGCTTCTATTTTCTGATTCAGATGAAGAAATGAAACATTTCGCAGATTGAATAGTGGTGTAAATCAACCCTAATAGGTTGTCCATGTGATATATATTTCTTGCATACTGGATATGCGTTTCCGGTTATGTGACAAGTGCTGGAAAAACCCATCTTACATCCCCCATGTAAGATGAGTCACGCTCAATAATGTGCCACTACTTATTTCATTTATTGTATGGTTTATGAAAAATATATTATGCCATTTCAATAAAGTGCAATCAAATAAATATGTTTGCAAGACTTTTAATCAAAATTGAAAACAAATAATCGTAAAAACATATTTTTGTTATTAAAAACTACTGCGCTCTATGTCAGTAAACAACGCCACACGCGTTTTTTGGTGTAATTGTTCAAAAGTTCATTTCAAAGTCATTTTTTTCACAAATTGATAAACTTAGATAGGCAAGAAAAAAAATCAATCATGTGTTTCCGGTCCGGATCAAAAACTCCGGCCCTCGGGCACGCTGCCTGGCCGGTAACTTAGCAAGCCTCGTTACCGGCTTATGCACGTGCCCTCGGGTCGGATGTTTCTATCCGTACCGGAAACACGTTATAGATACTTATAATACATTATGGGGTTAGCAGGTGACCCGGTATTGGATAAATGGGGCGCAGGAAACCATATTCCATATCGTTTCCTTTGCTGTGTATATTCAATATCGGGTCACCTAATAACCCCGTAACTTTGTATAGTATTAACTATTTTTTTAACTTTTGTTTATGATCATTTGTACACAAATACCTACTGATTTGTAGATGTCATACGATGTAAATGTGACGGCGCTATAAGGAAGGACTCTGATCATCTGGAAGTAGTTTCCCTTGTACAGCCCAACAACTCCCTCTTTCTGGTATACACTGTTCAGAGACTTGAACACACCTGAAGAAAAATAAAATGAAGATTACCTTGAACAAACATGCCATATCCCCCGAAATTACGACATATCCCCTGGTCCCCCGCCGGGGGATCCATATCCCCTGGAATTTAAACTTTTTTTTTTCTTTTTTTTTTCAAAACTTGCTTAAGGTTGAAAGTGGAAAGCATCAATAATATTATGAGTGTGAAATTCCATGAAGGACCATGATGACTAAGTCCAAAAATTATTGTCATTTGAGTGTATTTCTGTATTTATTCCTATATTATAAATGCAGATATTGCGCAAATTTTCGTCGCGTAAAAATCCCCTGGTGTAATATCAAAATCCCCTGGAATTCAGACCAAAATCCCCTGGGATGCCTCTCAGAAATATGGAATGTATGCTAGAAGCACCAGAATGGGCAAAAACCAAGTTTTTAATATGGGCAATCAGAAATTATAGCCAAAGAATTTCACTTGCGCTTCTTGGTCATTTGCTTTGCATTCATAAACACATGAAAAAATGCGATCAATACTTATATTTACATTTTAAATAATTATTCATTATAATAAAAAATTAGCAGTATCTTCTACAATTGAGAATTTGTTCTTGGAGAAATGTTACTGACAGCATACGTTTGTATAAAAGAATAGCTGATATTTTTAAAACATTGTATATCATAGGTTGAATGACGTAACGCTAATCCACTTGAAGCGCAATATTGAAATAAACATTGATGTCATAACACCTTGCTTGTTATTTAATATAAATATCGACTTATCTATACAAAAGACTAGGCAAATGTAAATATTTATTCAAAAGAAGGGCAAGCTTATAAGAAAGCTATATAAAAAATAATTGGTTGGATATTAGACTTTTTGACAAGTGATTTTTTTATTGTGCAATTCACTGCCTTTTAAAGGCTGTTTCCCTTGCGAAAAACTGTCCATTTTCCCAAAATTTTATAATTTCCCAATTTGATAAATGCAGATGACGTTAATGAATAAAAAAGCAATAAATTTCTTGAAATATAAACAAAATCTTGACAAGACTTAGTCTTTCACAGCATAGTGTACCGCATAAAAAAGTTTTGGCCTGATTTTGTATTTTTCCCAAAGTCAACTTTTTTACCAATTTTTGACAAACAAGCTTGAATTTTTGCACTAGTGCTTGGTTGGCATCAACTTTTTAACAAGCTCTGCTATATAACATTTAAAATTTGAGCAAGCTGTAAAAGCATTTTACCTGTGTTTGCAGGTTTGGGCTAATTTTGACAAACCTGAGTGCCTGTAGTATTTATTGTGACCCTGCATTAAGATTTTCACCCTGTCCAGTGGGGCTACAGCCGATTTGGCGCAGCATCCTGCAATTCCTACAAGCCGATGACAAGGCTACATGTTATTTATATCATAAACATTTATTTATATTTACTATCCAGGATGTAAATTTTGAGCAAGCGGATTCAGGATTGCATTTCTTACAGTGTTATTCTTGAATGAAAAAAGTTAGCATTTAATTTGCATATAATATTTTTAATTTTTAAAACCAAAATTATTCTGCTAAAAAAGTTCAACGTTAACAGCTACATGTTGCGTTTTGAAGGCACTTCCTTGTAATAGATAATTTTTAATAAAGCTAATTGAAATCATTGTTCGTACCGGAAAATGCTCAAAATTATTTAATTTATTCATACTTTTAAACCTTAACATCATGCATTTAGCTTGTTTTATAATAGAGGTATTTCTATAATTAATGATTTTGTTTTTTTTACTTTATTACTAATTAATATAAAACATAACAACATTTATCAAGCTTTAAATATAAAAAAAATCATAGCCTTTGAAAATCAGTCAACAATCTGCATGTAGGTTTTACAAAGAACATGACATGGCAGCTAAAAAAGATGTCTATTTCATGAAATTAATGTTTCAATTTAATACTCTCTTTGTTCTCTTTAAAGATATATTTAAACAAAACTCTTTTGAAAAGCAACTGATACCTCCTGCAAGAAGAGTTTTCAAAGTTTTCTCTGTGTTTCTCTTCTTTATGTGTCCTTCCACAGCCACCATTACAAATCTCTACAGTGTCACAGAGGAGCGATAGTCTCGAAGCACATTTATCCTTATCTGTAAACCGATCAAACAAAAGCAGTTGTGAAAAAAACCCAGATCAGAATGCGATGTATTGATAGTGTTTGACAAACCTGAGTGTTGTTGTATCTCCTTTAAAACAATTCAATGATTGATAATAACCTGGTGCCATGGACCTATAAACCAGATCACTGATTATCGCAAATCGAAGAACTGGCAGAATTTCCTGGTTCTCGCCAAGCATGTGCTAAGGATTATTGGTAAATTATTATTTCTTATTATTTCAACGATATTGGGTAGTTACCTATCCATGGTTTATAGGTCATGCTGGCGCTAAATATGTTACTTTTAAAATGAGGCAAAAATCACGACTGTCCAAGAACTACTTGGCCGGTATTCATATTAACATCTTAAGTCGTTTATAAACTTAAGTTGATTTCTTAAAATGTTAAAAGTCAAATTAAGCAAAACTGACTAAGTTTTTACATTCATGAAATTAATGAAATAAAGTACTTAATTTGTATACATGTAAGCTATAATTACGTCAATATACCATATGTGAGGAAGTTAGCTTAGGAAAATGACATAAGTTAGGAAATGACCTTATATGTTTTATGAATACAGCCCCTGATGTCTGAAACCTACTAGCCTAAGAAGCCTACTGGTAATATTAGATTTTTATTTTAAGTTTTTTTCTAAAAGAAACATTTAGCCAGATTGGTCAATTTGTATCGGTCTCGTTTGTATGTTATATATATATGCTTGTTATAATATATATGTAGTCGTTCAATAGCTATTCATAGCTAATGTTTTCTCTGTTATGTCATTCTGACTGAAAATAAAATTTGATTTGATTTGATTTGTCAATAAACTTAAAAGTGTCTGATATATCAATTTTGAATAGCTTCTAATATTACTAGCTACAATAATGAGCGACCAGGGATACTTTTTTTATTATTTTGACATTTCTTATGTATCCCTGTAACGCTACAACTCTATACCATTTAACAACGGGCGAAATGATATATTGTAATAATATGCATTGATGTTGAAAAATAATGACAAAGTTGTACAATTTTTATCCGACAGTGATCTGAAATGGATTAAATTTGTCATTAGAGTTGTTATTTTCACATTAATATATTATGGGTCACAAATACCGTTATACATGTACACAACCAGTCAGATTTGTCCCAGATTTACCGATATCGGGATACTTGATAAACAATCAACACTTGTAAGTGTTTTATGATAACTTAACATGTGTTTTGGGCATACTGACATAACTTAATATGTGTTTAATAGTAGGCAATAATATTTTCGTAGAAATTTGAATTTGTAATGGAGATAATTTCAAAATTGTGGCCGCGAGGATTCTCTGCGCAAGGACCGCTTGCTACTTTTTGCTGGGATGGTGGACGTCACGAGTCTGCCATATTAAAAAAAATCGTCAAAAGACTCGTTGACGGCCATTTAGGTGGACTGCTAATATTACTAGTAATATCGTTAAAATCAGGGACCAATGTCCGTGATTAAAATCACGGCACTGTATTCACCATTCAATTAACAGCATTAATTTATACAAATTCATACAATAGAAAGACTATTTGAAAAATGGCCAAAGCATGAAAAGTATGGTTAAGTGAAAATTTTGTAGTGTTATTCCATGCAAAACTTCAACGATTTAATTCAACAAAACTAAGTAGACCGATCTAAAACATCCCGAATCGGACCTGCCCGAAATGGACCAGGCTGTACTTGTACTATATCTGTGAAGAATTGACCCTATACCATCAGTCATAGGTCCGTGCATCAACTTACCATTCAATCCGAAATTGGATTCGTCCGAAATAAGCATTTGTTTAGTAAATACGGTATCTTATATATGGCACGTATTTACCTTTATCAATTTTATGATACCAATCATATGGTAATCATTTTACATTTAATAAAACACATCAATTAAAACACCTCCCAGTAACCGATTATTTAATAAAATATTTCGAAACTATTGTTATTGTTGTTGTTGTTGTTGAGTCAGCAAAACACTTTACGATACCAAAGGAATTTTAATTCGGCTACATACTACCAATAGAAAGAATATAAATCTTTTTAGCTTGCCATTGTCCGCAGGCGCTGGGATTCATCCTCACTGGCAGTTTCCTTTCGGTGTTGATCAGTGCAGTATCCTTTAGGAAAATGAGGTAAGACGAACACTAGTTTGTTTTCCTTTGGTTTCTGTATTTATTACTAGTCGTAGCTGCCTATACTGGTTAAGAGACCTTTTATTCGCCCTTACCACTTTTTCGCCCACCCAGTTAAAACCAGTCAAAACGAAATATTTTACACAAATCGTACGCGAGTACATGGCTGAATCCTGGCAAAAATAAAAAAAATTCAGCCAAAGTTACAGTATGCGTTCTTGACTACATACGTTTACAAATATATGGACCATATGGACATTGACATTGAAAATGTAATAAACAATTAAATGGTAAAAAAGGACAGAAAATTATACTTCTTTTAGACAATCTGAATATTATTAACATAATCGGGGCTTATTTGTTTGCTATTTTAGAAAATAAAAATCTGGCGAGTACAGGGTTTATTTCTAGTCATTCTAAAATGCTGTCCAGGCTTTTTTTAATGATTGTTAGCCTAGTCATTCTAAAATGCCGTCCAGACTAGGTTTATTTTATGATTTTTAAATCTAAAACTGTCCATTTTCCAGTACTAAATTACGCACATCAGAATGCACAAAATGCCTTTCAGCATTGTTTTCATAAATTTCAGGGTTTTGGGCAGACCCCACTAGCACATTTATGAAAACTCATGCAATTTCAAGGTCGTGCGTTGGATCGTTAACCTTTTTTCCCTTCGTTGTTCTGTTTCCATCTCATCTCTACACGGGTTTGCCAATTTCTTTTCATCGTTCATGAGAATCGAAAAGGACGTTTGGCGTAAGCTAATAAATCCATTTTTTGGTTTGGTCAACGTTATCCAAAATGTTTATTGATTGGTCAATATTTATCCACTAATAACTGCTAACCAATCACATCGATTTTATAAGGCAATTAAGCAAATGTTTACCCATGGATAACTATCAAAGTTTTATACAATTGGCCACATGTCTAATAAATGTTGCTGCTGCGTAAGGTATCATAAAGGTGTCTTCCAGGAGAAATTTAAATAGGGGTCCCGTGTGACAGGGCTGTACACTGGTGCATATTAAAGAACCAGGGTAGCTCTAACCAGGGTTACATTCTGTCTGTGCACTACGCACCACAAACCTAATATGACTAAAAATCATATCGGAGCACTCGCCGAATGGGTTATGCCCGAGTGTGAGTATAAATAAACTTACTCACCACCACTGGTACAATAAAATCGAAATTTATGGATCGGATACGTAAAGTGACCCACTTATTCAAAATAAATACATACACAAGTATAACAAACATCAACTTTGACTTATAAACCTTTAACTACCTACTAAATAATGCTTTTATAGAAGATATTAATTACTTATAACAAAATTATAACCGTGTATTTAATAGCAGAAAGCGCAATAATATTAAACGATTGGTGAACGCTAAAATATTTGCTGTTATCTACTCATATGGTAAAAATACCGGTATCCTTCATAAGAACCATTGTTTTGGACATTTGTTCATCCTTTTTGGAATATTAAAACAATATTATCAATTGTGGTAAATCTTATCTGGGAGTAAGAAGGCATCTTTAAGGGACCAATAATTAAATATTTTGACCAAACCAAAGAATTATATACAATGGTATATTAACTATACATGTATTTAAATCAAATCATAATTGACTGATCAATACCTGTACCTATATTTCAACAGAATTACAATTTATTTCGTTGGTTTAGTCGAAGTTGACAAAGTATGTATTTATTGGTCAATAGTTTTATAAAATTATAACTATTAAGACAACCTTTGAAAAAGTTAATCAAATGTTAAAATGAAGATTGAATACTACTTAGGGTGTTTATTATAGTAAGTAAAGATATACCAGCAAGTTAACTGTTTTTTATTCCGGAAATGGTATTTATACATCATATTTTTTACCACGATCATGTATTTAGATATATGTTAAATTATTTAGGTTGTCTGGGATAAAATGAAAGTGAAGAACAAAGCATATATTTTATTGCCAATAATATGATAACATATGTATGATATGGTAACAGAGAAAATTTCACTAAAATAAAATTGAACAAAAATAATTTACGAAACACATCACAAACAGGTGATACAATGTCATATCAATATCAGTTTATAGTATTAAGAAGTGAAATGGTATTATTTATTAGGCCTAGAAAAAAATTGTTTGGTTAGGGTAACATCCTTTTCAAAAATAGGTAGGGTAGGTAGGCTTTTTTTATTAAGTTTATATAAGAATGTCATTTTTTATCCTAGCAGCGGGATGGTGTTAAAAGTTATCTTCTGTACAAGCATTTAAGGTTTTAAACTAGATATTGAAAAATAATAAAAAAAATATTTATTTATTTTTTTATTATTTTTTCATTTTTTTTCAAACTGACTATAAAATCGGTAGGGTCGGCGCCTATTCCGTAGGTAGGGTCGGGTTACCCGAACCAAATGTATTTTTTTATTAGGCCCTAAGACAAAACTTTACCCTTAAGGAAAAAAGTGAATCATGAAATGCAATACATAGACCTTAACTGAATCTCAATAGCAATAGTATGATGACGATTATTGACAATATTGCAATGAGGATACATTGTTCTTGTCCTATTCACATATCTCTTCTCTGTTTGTTTTGACTGACTTCCTTAATGTATTATTGAATCGATTGATTAACAATATGATAATATCTTCCCAAATAAGTATAGCCACACGAGAAAATCTTCATTTCTAAACTGAATAAAAACAAACCCAAATACTTCATGAATACTGCGCAAATACTGTAATTGTATTATTAATAACCAATCATGCATGCAGTCTTTAGAAACCTTAAATGTTAAGGAAAAAAATACAATTTTAAGTAACAATGTGGATATGGTGATGCCTCTATTTCCTCCAATCTGCAATGCATTTTGCTGGATTGTCTTTGTTCGCTTCGACGGTCGAACGAGCATTCTTCTCCTTTACGTTCCCATCCTTATCCAGAATCACCAACATCGGGATACCACTGACCTTGAACGTGTCTGCTAGAGATTTCTGTGAACATAATACATATTATAATTGTATCACTCTGATAAGGCTTTAACATTGTAAATATTGACATTTATCAGGATAAATCTTAGGTTGACTGTTGGAATACTGTCCTCTCACAAACCCCCTTTTTATTGCCCTTACCGTTTTCGTTGTATGTGTATATTGCCCTGTACTCGCAGGCGCCAGGTGTGATTAACTTTATTCTTAAAGCCGCACGCTCACAGATTGACCGTTTCGACACCTTTTTTGTCTTTGGATGAGCCATGTTTGCGTAAATGTGTGGAAGCCAGTGATATAAGACTGCTGATAAAATATCAGATGGCAGTTTTTCTTGTTTACGTTCGAAAATTGATGATTTATTGCTAAAAGCGTTTACGCTTCAAGAAATCTTTTTTAAGTTTTTCAAACAATTAAGATCTGTTCTATTGTGAGTCTTCTTACATGACTAAATTGAAGGCATTGATGTCAAAATAAGCTGATTTTTAGCCATTTTTGAAACATCAAAACAGATTCTGTGAAAATGCAGCTCTAATGCCATTGCGTTAGACACAGAATCAAAACAAATATCGGTCTATGTATTCACGATAAACCGCAGAAAATATGAAAGAAAAAGAAATAAACATGACATACCAGAACAAAGTACAAACCTTAATATCTTCAGTGTCGTCACCAAACTTAAGCGCCAGCCATGGCATTTCTTTGAAATAGGTATTGAAGGATGTCTCGTCTCTGTCGAAACTGACGAACACGATTTGGAACTTCTCATCTTTCGCTTCCTTGTAGAAATCTGCCAGGGTTGGTGTGAAACCTCTACACGGCGGACACCAATGGGCCGAGAAATAAATACCTGGGGTAAAATAGAAATATTTTTTTTTTATATATATATGCTTAACATGAAAGTAAACAATGTGTTTGGGCTCCTTTGTGTATAGAGGTCAATGTTGAGCTTGATTCTGTATTGTTATTGATATCAGCAATTTCGTGTTTTTGCTGAGCGAAAATTGGACAGCCAAGTAGCGGGGCAAAAAATGCGCCAAGTGGCAAGTGGCGTATCAAAAATGCACCGCATGAATTATTTCGTTTTTTGAGCACGCCACATTGCGCGTTTACGCTCTGCCACTTGGCGCGTATTCGCATTTTTGCCCTTTCGCCGAAACATTAGGGCAAAATCCGCCAGCATATAAGTCAGAGCCCGATTTCTTTTGTTAAATGAATCCCTTTTTACTTGTCGTCCGCTTAAACGCAACAGAGTGAATTGCTCATATTATAGCATTTTGACGATGTGGTTTAGCAAAACTGAGAGCTTTTAACTATTAAGGTGAACGTACCACAGAATTAAAACTTGATTTACTTCATTAAACATTCACTTATCAATACGGTTTGCTTAGTTGTACGGTTTCTTAACCTGAACTAATATGTACATGGGTACTGGAGGAATAGATCCTCATTGATCGGCAATAATTACCTACCATTATCAAGTGGTATCATGTTTCAGAATTCAATTTCTTTACAATTTGTAATATCTAATTCTATATATATTTTTATTCAAGGTCAAAGGATCATACATTGCCGATATTGCTAAAAAACAAATTAACACTTGAATTTGATTAAAAAAACAAGTGTCTTACATATATGACAATATGGGAAGTTTATACGTTAAAATGAAAAATAAGGAAATATAATTGTAAATATCATGGCACTTGGGCATGTACATCATAATTTTATTTTATATTCTTCATATTAAATACTTCCAGAGCTTTACATAATATATTGAAAACTGCAAAAAACACACCAGCAGCTAAAACATGTTTAAGGTATAAATAAAACTACTTATTACATCAACATATATATATAGCTACAATAATGAGCGATCAGGGATACTTTTTTTATTATTTTGACATTTCATGTGTGTCTCGAGTCTGCCATTGTAAAAAACGTCAAAAGACTCGTTGACGGCCATTTAGATGGACTATATATATAGTAATATATATATTACCCGTTCAAAGGACAAAATATTAGGTGTTCTTTAATGTATTCATCGATGATACAATGTATTTCGTTACTAAACCAATAACACTGTCTGTAGTTAGTTTATATTGGCCTTAATAAAATATTTTATATTTGATTTTTTTCTTTTAATTAAAACATATTTTTACAATATTACTTTGTGATTGCCTTAAGGATGCATAAAAGCACACACGACTATATGAAGAAAGTTATTGCAGGAATAGACAAAATGTATATGTACATACCGATAAGATCACATGAAGATAAGTTATCGTCACCGTCCAGCTTCCCTTGAAAGAGATCAAGAGCGTTCTTGCAGGCCATTTTCGCTTCCTTTTTTATTAATTTAAGTTTATTCCAACAACTTCAGCACACTGGTAGAAATATAAGTTAACAGCTTGGTTGTATTGAATAAATAGCCTTGTAAACGTGCTCGATATATGTATTTATCAATGCTATAAATAGACCGTGATGAAGCTAATGCACCTATCAATATTTTGCCCCAGGGGGGGGGGCGGCGGGCATACACGGGACTTTAGACAGAAGACAATTCCCGACAGGCGGGAATTTGACACGCCGAATAATTCCGGGTCCCGGGTTTTAGACATAAGACGGATTTTACATCTCGGTACCCGGAGTTGTATAGACAACCGTATTTCGTATCCCGGTACCCGGAGTTTAGACAACTGTACTGTCGCACTAAAAAAATGGCGGACAAACTTTCACACGTTTCATCCTTCTCAGTTAAAGAGATGTGTGAATGGGTGGATAGCATCTCAAAAGATCTCACAACCATATTTAAAGGTACAGTATTAAATATAAACAGGAAATGTTCATCATTACTATAATTTATTTTGGCATATCGTATTAAAGTTCCATTCTATTGCCATGTGTTTTTGCGCGCGCTGTCCTTTACGATTTTGACATAAAGTCCGTTTTGATCAATTTCTTCTTTTGTCACTATGTTTTCAAATGCCCTCTGCTGCAGTCTCGTCAAAAAAGCGTCTATATGAGGGAGAGGGTTTTTAAAAAAATGACCGTTTGTCATATTATAACATGAAATTTTCATGTTATAATATGACAAACGGTCATTTTTTCATTGAAAATAATTAACATGATTATCATTATAGACCCACTCATTGACCTCATTCATATTTGGATTACCTGCCCTTGTAATTGGCTATATCATAGAATATTATTGCAATTTTCGATGTTTAATACACTTGTTTGTGCAGTGTTTTCGATATTCCGCCCTAAATATACGTCTATAAAGAAAGTTGGCCTAGCAGGGATTCAAACTCAAAGCCCCTAAATTGGCAACCCGCATTGTTACCGACTGAGCTACTGGGACTCGACGTCTTTACAACAGTATATTTCCATAAATATTTCCTACCGTGAACTAATGCAACCCCTCGTGATGCTGCAATTGTGAATTTCGGTTATCATTCTGCCCACAAGGGTAGCTGTGGTCGAGTTGGTAAGATTATTATATGGAGCTATAATCTGTTTCTTCCATTCCCTAGCATGCATAGTTGGTTTACAGAATCGACAGATTGAGCCATAAAAAATCTAATAAATGGTCTATAATAGAGCAGTATCGTTTAAAGTTTCAAATACATTGATTTGTTTGTAATTGGGTCAATATGGTTAAGGCTATGCCGGACGCGTTTTTTCATCTTTAATGGTATATTTTTGTTTAATTAAAATTTAATTTAATCTATGTGCGCTATATTTAGGTGTTTGTTCCAAATTGATAAATGTGAATTTATTAAATGTTGATTTTGTATGGAAACAGGTTAACATTTGGTTGGAGCACCTCAACAATGTCGCTGCAAACAGAGAAAGGGGCCAGGCAAAGGCTGCAGAGACACGGTCTCTGAAAAAGGTAAAGCATTCACATCATGACAGGTACATCAAGAACAAATGTCTCAACAATAAAGAAGTGGCTTTACATTAACATGTCTGATTTGCTTAAATCGAAAACTTTTAAATTGTAAAGAGAATGTCTGTACAAACTGGAACTGAACTCTAATGGCATTTTTTCACCTCCAAACACAACACCCCATATATCTACCATTAGAATTAAAAACAACCTATTTTGTTTTATTTGTTGTCAAAATATATGTTGAAAAATTTGGTAAAGTCATGTTATAATTTACTAAATAAAGTTAGTTTTCTTATTAGGTAAGCTTTTGTGATCGCACGGTCTCCGTAGTTGTGGTCGTCACGGTTTTATTTATAGCAATTGCTTCAGATGACTCCTGAACCAATGGTCGAATTTCAAAATATTTTCCTTGGGTGACCCTCTACCAAGCCTCAGATTAAATCTTTTCATCTACGTTGAATAATTAAGGTCCCTAGGTCAAATCTTAAAAAAAACGTTTTATACTCTCTACATGCCACATTTAACATCCAATCCTCATGTATGAAATACGGGCAAAATGTGAGTCTACATGAAATGTAGGCTAAGTTTGAATTTGGGTTGCGTGGGGTTAAAAACTATGTATTCGGTCAAATTTTAGTAAAACCTTGTATACACTTCAAAGGCCACATTTTTCACCCAAACATACTGGTATTTTGTCAGAATGTTTGTTTCCATACAACTACCGGTACTACAAGGAACTACTGATACTGTTGCTCCTCCTCTGTCATGGGAATGTCTAAGTCTTTGTATTGTGATCTCAGGCTAGCGATATAGGGACTATTGGCTCTCTTGTTAAATAAAGCTTTGTTTTTCTAGAAAGAGTTGAGGACAGAGACAACTCCTGGTGGTGCTGCCACATCGACTGCGACTACCCATAGAAGTTCCGCTAGGAGCCCAAACCATAGCCAGGCTCAGAGTGCACCAGACAGTGAGTACCCATGCTACTCAGCTTAATAGTTATATATTTTACATATAATATTAGAATATTTATACTCCCAAAAAGTCAGAATTTTTTATATATTTTTTTTTTGGGGGGGGGGGGTTTATGTAGGAATATGTCCATAACATCTTTTCAGTGCAACTCCTCCTAAACCGCGCAATGACTTTTGTTTAAACTTTACTCAAAAGGAGTACATGATATGTAGATTTTAAGAGTTGTATTGTCTATTCAGCACTATACTTTATGTATGTATAAATATTTTAAGTTTACATAAAACCCTTTATAATACACAGCTGGAATCAAAATATACTTATAAATTACTTTTGTGCAATTGTATACTCAAATCACCATGTACTCCTGCCAAAGCATGGTTATTATCTATCCCAGGTACCACAACCTGCATACTATAAAATCATGCTTAATTGAGTAACTTCTGTTTCAGATATCATGGTAGATGTTTCGAGGTTTGGACGGAGGAGGGTACCAAAAAGATTTGATGAATATATTATGTAAAAACAATAAAAATAAAAATAAAAAATGAAGTTCACAATGTTCTATATATTTTTGATCCTAGTGATTGGTCTATTTTTAGATCACCTAGAGCCAAAGGCTCAAGGTGAGCTATTCTGATCACTGCCCACTTTCATCCAAGTTTTCACAGGAATGTTCCTTTGGTGGACCTCTTTCAAAAATGTACTGGCCTGGCACGGCTTTCACAAAGCATCTCGAGTCGATATCTTGCTAAAACTAAAATTTCAACATTGGATATCTCATTCAATTGTATTGCCACTGCACTAAATTTGTGTCTGCTTGTGAAACTCCCATGTTTCACAGGCAGACAAAATTATTAGCAATAATATTGAGGTCATTATTTGATATTGAAATTTTGAGTTTGAGCACGATCTCGACTCAAGTCGCTTTGTGGAAGACAGGCCTGGTACTGGTTTGTTTTAAATACCAGGGATCATGAAAAAGTAATCTGTTGCCGTGATATAACTGAAATAATGTTGAAAATGGCGTAACACTCACCCCACACTCCTCAAAAAACACAACAATATTAAAAACAAACACAACAAAACAAACATTTTCTTCAAGCTCTTTCATTTAATATCAAATACAGTGGTGTTTTTTGCTCCTGAACAGAGAAATAAGAAAATGAATGCAAACTATTTGTAACATTTAAAACATTTAAAACAAAAAAAAAGCCTACAGAAAAGGGTTAACCAGCTAACAACAAAAAGTTAGTGCATTTTTATACACCAAACTGTTAGTGCATTTTATACATTTATTCTTGCTTGAGGGAACCATGTTACTGATTTTTTTAAAAAGAGGTTTAGTTTCATTATTACTCCAAATGTGGTATTTATATCCCCTGTGATTTCCAAATATATGTTATAAAATTCATTTAAAGGCAAATTGCAAAAGTATCAAGGTATGAAATGCGACAAACAAATATGTGTTGGGGTTGCCCCTTTCTGTAGGACATTTTTTTTTTTTAAACGGCGCATTCAATGTGTACTTTATCTCTTCACATCCAAATAATTTTATTGACTTTGTCATTGCATGACAGAGATAATAATTGAAGAGACCTTTCTAAAAATGTATACTTTTATATACTTTCTGACATTCTTTTTTAAGTTCCAAAATATAGCAAAGGGTAGTCATCCCTTTGAATATAAAAACAGTAATGCTGAAGTCATTTATTTTATAAAGTTTTGTTTTATTAAACCTAGGAAGTAGGTAGGGAAACGTTTTGATGTGCTTTCCATCAGAATAGATAAAATGGTGCAACTTTTTTCTCCATATATTTAAAAAGCATTGGTTGGAATGAATAAAACAACTGTCATCTGGATGACATTTCTGGCTGGCTGACTTCTAGCTCTTTCATGTCGGGTGAAAAAAATGCTTATCTGGCAATATTGGCACTAGGTTTGCCTTCATCCATCTATCCCCGGGACATTAGATAGACAAAGCATCTCCCACTTTTGGGATTTAGACAAAAGTATTGGCTCCAGGGTGGGGAATTAGACACCCAAAAGGAAAACTTGTCTAATTCCCCTGGGTCTGCCCGCCGCCCCCCCCCCCCCCTGGGGCAAAATATTGATAGGTGCATAATGAGTGAGCGAGTGGAAATTTCCCATACCACATAGATTATTGTTGCCGCATTGCTCAATTTATCATTTCTATATATAAACAGTACTGCTACAGATGAATCAATGAATACTTAAAAAACCCATACATAGAAGGTAGAAAGAGCAGTATAAAGTATTTGGCTCAATGCACTAAGTTTAAACGTAAAACCATTCGTTCTGACCGAGTGGTTACCTTGAATAAAAAGTAATGAAAAGATTATACGAACCATATAGAAGAAATCCAGTCCTTATAGCGTTTTCGTTTGTATTATAGTCCAGTATAGTCGTTATTCATATCTATATTTATGTCTATATTAAATATATTTATGAATTGTTTTTCAATGAGTCTAATATTATATTACGATTGAAATAAAGTAAATAGATCAGAGCTTAAATCAATTGGTCATTTTATCATTTCGGAGAGATTTGTGCAAACGGCGCGCCGAGTAGTGCTGTCAAAGAGTAAATCGAAACCCCTGCCGCTGTCATGGTGGTGAAGCTGTTACTAATCTCTATACAGTGCGAGATGCTCATTCATCAACCATATATTTTTTGCATTGGCCATGTAATTTCAATGAGATATGATCGTACGAATGAATACACTTTCCTGCGTGTCAGAAATTGGACATTAATTCCGTTCTTCATCCAAATTTGTATAATGAATATAGTTGCTCTTCCATCAACCAGCCATTCTTATATACTTTGATCTGGAATGTCTTCACGTTGCCTTGTGGTGTTTCTGGCGTGAGACCACAGTTATTTTTACTATATGTTTCATATAGACACTAACCTGGCTTTTGACTTTATACACATCCCAATTGAAAAACAAGGACATGGCATCTCTAGAACAATTCAAGACACAAAATATAATCACAAGAAAACACCATGTTGACATTGACCCGACTGTCAAAATTGAGTTCAAATACATAACCCTTCCGCCAAGGAGTCAATCGGCTACAACTAATTTTCAGACTTCCACCAGCTATGAATTTTCCAATATTTACACTGAAAACTATCATTTTCTGCAATAGAGTGTCAAATTCAGTCAAGTTTTCTGCAAAAAAAAACATTGTTTGCTCCTTTTTCATTTAATTTAAAAAAAATATATTGATACTTGAACACAAGCACTCTTTTTTCTGTAATCACATCCGGATCTTGGTCAACGGTGGGCAGATAACTGTGGTCTTGAGCCTTCTGGCTATTTAAATCAGTAACCTGTAGCCTCAGTGATTTTATTTGAAATTGTAAGAACTACATTGTTGTTTGAGTCACATGACTCGCTGGTAAAATGTTCTTATGGTTTTAAAGAGTGATTTATCAGTGTGTGTATATACCACGTGATAAATGACGTCATACATGCTACGTCGGAAGGCAAACATTTGCTTAAAATGAAGACTTAAATCAAAGATAACTTTTCATTTTAAACACCATTTTAAATGAAACAGAGGGCAGTCTATGCCGCTTAAAGAGCCCCGCATTTGTTTTTTTACCAAAATTTGATGAGGTCATTAGTTTCATCAAACACTTCGACAAACCTGTTTCCAAAATAATGTTTTGACAGTGCTCCGTCAGACGGCCGTATTGTGAAAAGGTTTGTCGGAGTGTATTAAGTAACTAAACTCTCGATCAAATACTGGTAAAAGACCGAAGGTGGGGCTCCGTAAGCTGCTTGGACTGCGCTTTGTTTCATTTAAAATGGTGAAGAAATAGTGAAGTTATCTTTGTTTAAAGTCTATTTTCAAATCAAAATATTGCCTTCCGACGTAGCATTTATGACGCAATTTATCACGTGGTATACACACACTGTTTATGGCAGACATCATTGTTTTAATTGTTTTAACAGTTGCATTCTAACCACAAAACTGCCATCACGTTGGATTGTTGGATGAGACTGGACATGACTGTGTGAACAGTTTATCCCATAAACCATATGTTGTGACACGTTTTCACTTGTTACATGTAACTTGGCACTTGAATTCTGATTCTTTTGGATACTGAATACAAATTCAAACACTGTTCTTACTATCCACATACAGGACATGTTCGAAACGAGCCCAGTATCGATTTGTGCCTCTTAATTCCTCAGTGTGTGTATACCACATGATAAATTACGTTATTTATGCTACACCAGAGGGCAACATTTTGCTGAAAATGAAGACAAAGATAACTTTTCTTTTACAACACCATTTTAAATGAAACAAAAGACAGTCTATGCCGCTTAAGGAGCCCTGTCTTCGTTTTACTACCGGAGTTTGATAAGGTGATTAGTTTCATCAAACACTTCGACAAACTTTTTCAAAAATATTGTTTTGACAGAGCTCCGCCAGAAGACTGTATTGTGAAAAGGTTTGTCGAAGTGTTTTAAGAAACTAAACTCTCAATCAAATTCTGGTAAAAGACCGAAGGCAGGGCTCCGTATGCGGCGTAGACTGCGCTATGTTTCATTCAAAATGGTGGAAAAAGTTATCTTTGATAAAAGTCTTAATTCGAAGCAAATTATTGCCTCCCGACGTAGCATTTATGACGTAATTTATCACGTGGTATACACACACTGCTCCTTATAACAATAATAACCTTATGACCAAGGAAACTTCCAAGTAAAACATTAACATTTCGTACTGACTTGTCTAGTCACAAGATACATGTTTTCTACTTATTTTTGAGTCTGTGGCTGTATTCATAAATATCCTTAGTGAAAATGTTAAAGTTAGTGGAACCTATTTAAATACCCTCTATTTTTATCCAATTTATTCGTATGTTTTTTCTTCCTTATTTTCATATTATTCGTTTAAAATATCGTTAGTTTTTATTAAATTCAACTTTGATTTTCTTTTTACTAAGATGCTTAATGAAAACGGCCCCTCATGTTATATGTGTAATGAAGGTTCAACAATATAAACAACGCATACACATGGCCATGTCGGTTTAATTGTGAATCTGTTTAATTACGTTTATCTTGTCAGTGATAATACGATTATGAAATCGTAAAGGTTAATGCATTTGGATGCATGGTGACCTTATTTTATTTTGGTGTCATTTTCTAAAAAGGGTTTTGAACTTTTGAGTGCAGGAAAATAAAGAAAATGTATAGGTTTTACCCAAAATGTTATAACAAAAGTTTTGTCGGCTTTCAAAGATTGCAAAATAAGTAATTTTAATCAATGTATAGAAATAAACAGCAAATATGTAATCTGTAACAATTGTTAAATGTATGGTGAATTTAGTATTTGTAATATATTTTTGTATATTCCGAATCTGCAAGAAAATACCTTTAAAATGATACCAGTAATATATGGAGTCATCGTAGTGATTTGAAAGGAGAGAGGTTTTGATAAGCTTGCAGCTATCTCCCTGATCATTACCACTATATATGTATTATTTGTGTTGTTTCAATATATTTTAATGAAATGAATAATGCTAAAACGAAGCAATTGGCTTCCTTCCAACCCTAAACTTATATTATGCATATTTGTAAAATATACATACTGTCTTAAGCAATGAAAACATATCTTCAGTATGTAATTACATACGACAGTGGGTCATTTACGTTCAAGTCATGAACCAGTGACCCATTGGTATGTTTTTAAGACAAGTAAACCAGCTAAGCAAAGCGTTGAAATTGGGTGTATAGTCAATGTAATACAATGACAGGAAACTGCTTAGCCTTTTAATAAATCATATTTGAAATACCAGAATGGCTCTGTTGCATGGACAAATACCTGAAAAACCAAAAGTCGGATGGAGTAAAATCATTTATTCTTCAAGTTTAGTTCTGTTCTCTTTTTTGTTGCTCTCATAATAATAATTATCCTCTCTGTAACACACTCAGTGCTGAAACTAGTATTCCGTGTTTTTTGCTTTAATGTTTTCCTTAAAATGAAATATACTGTTTAAATAGGCCATAATTATATCAACATACAATAAAATCATAACTTCAACCTTTTGAACATTCATGATTAAACTAAAGAGAAAAGGATAGAAGTTTTTCTAGAATTTCAAAATACACTCATAATGAAAACCTGACATCTTTTAAGGATTTTAAGCAACAAGAAGATAGATGTTAGAGGGATCGACATGCTTAAAGGGTTATTCTTGACATTTACTTATGATTTGAAATAAAATAAAGATATATGTTAGAGGGATCGACGAGTTTAAAGGGTTATTCTTGATATTTACTTATGATTTGAAACAACATAAAGAAAGATGTTAGAGGGATCGACATGTTTAAAGGGTTATTCTTGAGATATACACAATATGTGTATGGTCATAGTCTACAATATGTATTCTATTGTGTATCATTTGCACTTGATATATGATTCAGTTTATACAATCCAGTTTATATGTAATTGGTACGCCCTCTACGTCTTCCAGTGGTATCTACACGTCTACCAAGACTTTGCAGAGAAGTCTTTTTTATCTATCTTCTTCATGACTACCTCTCGTCCATCCTTCGCCTTCACCTCTCCCGATTTGGCGTCCAGCACGATAAAGGTTGGTATGCCTTCAACACCAAACATCCCTGACAACTTTTCCTGCAAACAATATCAAAAGTAGATATATCTCGTACAACAAACACTCTGATACAAGTTTTCATGCGAGCAAGATTATAACTAGAGATTGCTTTTTTGAAAAAGCGCTTGTCTCCCCTATTGTGTGGTCGTAGCTGAGAAAAAATAAATGATGGACATGAAATTTGTAACTTTGGACTGGAGACAAACCAACAGTGAAGTTTGGTTTATTCGATTATATTAAATAGTGAAGAGAAGAAAGTGTTGTTGATTAATCATGGAAAATGTAAACGAAGTTTGCATTGTATGAAGTTCCTGGGTGCAAGCGTTATTCAATTATTGATCGGAAACCATTTTTCAGCTCACAGTCATCGTGACCATGACCTTTTACCTACTGATCACAACATCAATAGGGATCATCTACATAACCAACTTGCATACCAAGTATTAAGTTCTTGGGTGCAAGTGTTCTTTAGTTACTGAGCGGTAACCATTTCTTCAACTCAAGGTCATGGCAACCTTGACCTTTGACCTACTGATCTCAAAATCAATAGGGGTCATCTACTAGTCATGACCGACTAGCGTACCAAGAATGAAGTTCCTGGGTACAAGCGTTCTTAAGTTATTGAGCAGAAACCATTTTTAAGCTTAAGGTCACCGCCAACGTATCATTTTTTACCTGAAGGTAACCTTGACCTTTGACCTTTTGATCTGAAAATCAATAGGGGTCATCTTCTAGTCATGAACAACTAGCTTACCAAGTATGAAGTTCCTGAAACCAAAGGATCTTTAGTTATTGAGCGGAAACTTTTTCTTCACTTCAAGGTCATGGCAACCTTGACCTTTGACCTAGTGATCTCAAAATCAATATGGGTCATCTTCTAGTCATGACCAACTAGCATACCAAGTATGAAATTCCTGGTTGCAAGCGTTCTCTAGTTATTGAGCGGAAACAGTTTCTTCACCTCAAGGTCACGGTGACCTTGACCATTGACCTACTGATCTCAAAATCAATAGGAGTCATCTACTAGTCATGAACAACTATGAAGTTCCTGGGTACAAGCTTTCTTTAGTTATTGAGCAGAAACCATTTTTAAGCTTAAGGTCACTGCCAACATAACATTTTTTACCTGAAGGTAACCTTGACCTTTGACCTTTTGATCTCAAAATCAATAGGAGTCATCTAATAGTCATGAACAACTAGCATACCAAGTATGAAGTTCCTGGACCCAAAGGATCTTTAGTTATTGAGTGGAAACCGTTTCTTCACCTCAAGGTCACGTTGACCCTGATCTTTGACCTAGTGACCCCAAATTCAATAGGGGTCATCTACTAGTCATGACCAACTAGCATACCAAGTATGAAGTTCCTGGGTCTAAGAGTTCTATAGTTATTGGGCGGAAACGAAGTGTGACGTACTGACTGACTGACTGACAGACTGATGGACTGACTGACGGACAGGGCAAAAACAATATGTCTCCCCATGAATGGGGGAGACATAAAGATATTACACGCAAATGATTTTTACATGGAAGGTCACCACGACCTTGACTATTGACCTTGTTACCCCCAAAACAATTGGGATCATCTAGACATCATGACCAACCTCACTTCAAAGTTTGGTGAACCTAGATCAAAGCATTCTCCTGATATTGCACGGAAATATTTTTGTACATTAGAGGTCACAGCGACGTTGACCTTTGACCTTGTGACCCCCCAAGATATAGGAGTTTTCTAAACCTCATGATCAACCTCCTTACCAAGTTTGGTGAACCTAGGTCAAACCATTCTCAAGATATTGAGCGGAAATGTTTTTTACATTGGGGGTCGCCGCGACCTTGACCTTTGACCTAGTGACCCCAAAAACAATAGGGATCTTCTACACCTCATGACCAACCTCCCTACCAAGTTTGGTGAACCTAGGTCAAACCGTTCTCAAGATTTTGAGCAGAAATGTTTTTTATATTGGGGGTCGCCGCGACCTTGACCTTTGACCTAGTGACCCCAAAAACAATAGGGATCCTCTACACCTCACGACCAACCTCCCTACCAAGTTTGGTGATCCTAGGTCATGCGGTTTTCCAGTTATCGATCGGAAACGAAGTGTGACGTACGGACGGACTGACGGACTACCGGACTGACGGACAGGGCAAAAACAATATGTCTCCCCCAGAGAGGGGGAGACATAACAAGTGTATTAAAAGTGGGTATAACTAGGACAACAAACCATCTGAGACAAGTTTTCCTGCAAGCAAGATTATAACACGTGTATTAAAAGTGGGTATAACTAGGACAACAAACCAGCTGAGACAAGTTTTCCTGCAAGCAAGATTATAACACGTGTATTAAAAGTGGGTATAACTAGGACAACAAACCATCTGAGACAAGTTTTCCTGCAAGCAAGATTATAACACGTGTATTAAAAGTGGGTATAACTAGGACAACAAACCATCTGAGACAAGTTTTCCTGCAAGCAAGATTATAACACGTGTATTAAAAGTGGGTATAACTAGGACAACATACCATCTGAGACAAGTTTTCCTGCAAGCAAGATTATAGCACGTGTATTACCAATTGTATACCTCGGACATTAAACATGTGAGACTTTCTTTACTGCAAGCTAGATTTAAATAAAAAGCATCCAATTGAATAACGACATTCTTATTTATGATAATTTATTTCATGTATGTACAGTGTATTTCAATACGTGTGAACTTGTAGAATAAAACATTTTTGAAATTGCTCATATGTTATTATAGAGCTTTATACCTATGTTTATAACAAGTCAATGATAAAAATAAAGTTGGTTAATAAATTGGTTAGTAACATTCTATATCAAGACTCATTTTCGCGCATTCTTTGAGGAAATGCATGGTGGTTAAAATATGTCTTTCGAAAACAACAGAAACAAATAAAACAATTTTATAAGGAAATATTTCAGAAAAGGCTACTACTTTTTTTGCAATTTAGAAAAAAAGAACTATTGTTATACAACCATGCATTAAGGAGTATATCGGTGTTTCTTTTACCTAAAAATGCAATAACTATGCAGATATATTCCCGATATGTTTCCAGTATATTAATACAACATAATAGTTTATAATAAAGTTGAAAGTGGTCCGTATTACTCCTGTACATAATTAAGGCCTTTACGGATGAATACCTTGTTGGCTCTGTCTTCAAACTTCAGTGCTGACCATGGCATTTCTTTATAATACTCCTTAAATGACGCCTCGTCTCTGTCAGAACTGATAAAGACGATCATGAACTTTTCATCTGCACACTTGTTGTAGAAATCAACCAGTTGAGGAGTAAATCCGCGACATGGTGGACACCAGTGCGCAGAAAAATACAGACCTGAAACAGTGAAGATGTACTTAATATTAATGTAATGGACATAGCTGAATGGTAATTAAAAGTATATTTATGTTCATAAATTGAATCTTTTGTGTGTTTTGAGCTTTAGTTTTTCAATATCGATCAATTCGTGTAATCCTGGCCTACTGAAGAGTAAACTCACCGCAAAGAGCAGAAAATTAAAGCTCTCGGAAGTGTTTAACTTATTATTAAATATCAACGCATAACTAGTAAATTGTATTGTCAAATGTCTTTGTGGGTTCATATTTAATGTTTATCATGTTATGTACATGTATAATATATAAACTCAGATGTAAATCCACAGCAAAGATGATATCAGTGAGCAGAAAAAACAACAACAGTCACATGATATCCTTGTAGTCAAATATTGTATGTGCTGAATGCAGAGTGTGCCTATTCATCACACAGTAAAATGTAACATGTGTATACATGTGTGTCTAAAAAGAGGTTTTAACAATAACATAACATTCTTTTCTCATTCTAAATTGTGACATGATATGTAATTTAAACGCATTTGTCCCCATGTTTAGAAAAAAAGATATATGTATATAAGAAATTACAGGGTGGAGGGCTGTAATGGAGACACACTCATCACTGTAATTGTATAAAGAAGTGAAACATATATTTCAAGCTCGAGTTTCATTTTACATATTAAAAATGTAAAATACAAAGGTATTTTAGCAAAGTTATACTGTCTTAGAATTTGAATTTTGAACTGGGTCGACAAATAAAAATATTCTCAGACAAGATAGGAAATGTACACTCTGGAATTAAAATGATATAGAAGACTTATATCCCGAGCTATTATATAAGGAATCCAAATATGTTATTTTTTTAACATTTCTTAATTCCGATAAGAAATCCTTGTTAACAAAATTATCTGTAGTAAGGCTTTCAAGCTAAGACAGTCAAATCTTTGAGTATCTATAAATACTTTCTTACATACTTTGCTGTTAACATTTGTGTGATATATGTCTTTTCCGCACTATTCTCCAAAGATGTAAAGAATGTGATCTGTGAAAATACAGCTACTTGTATAAAGGAAATCTTTACAATTATTTCGCCATGTGTTCAAGTAAAAAATGTGCTAGTGATATGTTGAGTTTCCATTCTATTTTTCTTGTTATAAATTGTATGGCTTATTGTTCTTTCCTTTGTTATCAACCTTATTTTCTCTAAGATACGTATATAATAATATATGGCAATGGTAAACCCCAGCAATATGTGAGAATGCGATTAAGATATAACAATGCGCATTTTCAAACTTGCACATTGATATCGGAGTGTGAAGAATGTGATTTTATATCATATCAAATACCTGCATCGATCACAATATTCACTGGAAATGTGACATATGTGACTGTGGAATGTAAACAAAATAAATAAAAAAATAAATAAATAAATAAATAAATATAAATAAATAAATAAATAAATAAATAAATAAATAAATAAATAAATAAATAAATAAATAAATAAATAAATAAATAAATAAATAT
Organism: Mya arenaria; assembly: GCF_026914265.1. Taxonomy (NCBI): domain Eukaryota; kingdom Metazoa; phylum Mollusca; class Bivalvia; order Myida; family Myidae; genus Mya; species Mya arenaria. Next base: position 5,017,946 of record NC_069123.1, on the reverse strand, counting down.
AAATATATATATATAAGAGTTGTCTGTGATTTTTATGTGGTGTTAACATTGCTATTCAATATTCATTATATGGCTTTGATGTACAAAGTTTGTTAAGATGACCCTTAATATTTTTGAAAATTTTCTTAAACACTGTTCCCCTGTATTTTATATAAAAAAGTCTTCCTCATATGGGCCTAAGTCTAAAACTATATCAACAGTTGAAGTGTATCCTTCAAGAAAATACCAACAAAGTCAATGAACGCTAATATTGGCGTGAAATTTGAGTGCAAAGATAAATTAATTGTTAATTTTTTTCGAGTTAAAGGTTTTGCAATTTGCACATGTATGGATTTCAAATTCCAATAGCATGAGCGATCGTTGGTTATATGATCAATACAGTCGATGATTATCTTGGTTTAAATGTTGAATTTGATACCATTTAATACAAGTTGTTTTTAACTCTTTTTTAAAATTAAACAACACTTGGTGTACAATGACTCGCATGTTTTAAGTTGAGATAACTAGCCTTTGTGTCATATTTTATATTTTATCGTTAACACATCGAGGTGTGAAAGCGAAAAGGTTCTATCTGCTTCTTTATTTTATTTTTTTAACATATTTATTTAATGCCACTTAGAACCTTTTCGCATTCATCCCTCGAGCTCATATAGCTATATAAATGTCCTTTACACAAAAAAACGTACTATATATACATAAATATATGTAGGATATTTGTTTGACGAGTGTCATAGAAAAACATATTTTCACGAGTGGTGAAGCTGAAATAAACAAATTTTCTGTTTCTTTTAAGTGAATGCCACGCTAGTTTATTGACAAATTTTGAGGTGTGGGTGGGGTTAAAAAATGTCTGATTATCTGTAAATTGTTGTGTGAATTTTCCAGGAAGCTCATTTTACGTACTACAACAGCAAACAGTTCGAAATACATTTGAACGATGATATAAAATTCTATTTATGTTCGAACAGTTGTTTTTGTCTGTAATTTGTTTGGTATGAAAGCAAATGTTCGAACATTCAGCTTCAAAGATCAGGAAAATGTTTGATAAACGGGAAAACCGGTAATAAACGTTAAGTTGTTAATTTCCAAATATAGATATATTTATTTATATTTATAAAACATTTCTTTGATTTTTAAACATTTTTTGACAACATTTACTGGTTCAAGGTCCAGTGTTCTGTTTTGATCAAGGCAAGTAACTACAACGGAATTTAAAAGTAGTTCTGAAAGTTGATATTTTCACTCCTTATTTTTCAGTGAAAATACAAATTGATATTTCACATTTGTTATTTCACTATTTAAACTCCATATTTCAGCGTAAAGCATGAAAGAAATAATTTTACATAAATATATAATTGTGCTATATCATTCGATATCTTATAAACTTGATTTGTAGTATTCTTTATTCGAAGATACAATTAATTCATTGACATAAAGAAACGAATACAACTTTGCAAACAAGTTTACAAAACATTCTTAAATTACAATTTAATATACTTACCTACAAAATCAAAAGAAGACAAATCAAGAACAACTCCTTGTTTACTTGTGACATTTCCTTTCAGTATTTCTAAAGCAGACATGTTTTACTATTTGTGCTTTCTGTATAAATCTCACCAGCTTGGCTCTCGATCAATGTACTGTCTGTGAGGCTATACTGTGTGCAGATATATACAGTTTGGAATGTCACTTAAAATAAATATAAATATACAGGTGTGTCAACCGTGTCCAATCGTAACGAGGCGAAGTGGTTTAACTAGCGTTTGATAGTGGTAGAATAACGCCGCTTTGTGGTAGTAAATATGCTAGATTTAAGAAACTTTTCAATGTAATCGAGAATTAAAATGAGTTTTTTTCTCACAAATTTGGGGACAAGATTAACTCTTATTATTTTTTGTTCCACATTATATACTTGGCTTCTTCACACGGTCGCCAATTACTCGTTAAAACATTGCACATATAGAGGATCTTAAATGAGTGTTTATTTCGTATAATGAATCATAACCATTAAATCTATGGTATTTGATCATTTCTTCAATAGGACAATGTAGTAGTTTTCATGCAACTTGCTTAGTCTCTTGGGCCAAAGCATCGTTTATTTTGATGAACAGGATAAAGACGCTTCTTTCTCTAGAGGTCTGCAAGTTCAACTCTCTGTAAAAGAAACACACTATTAAATACACGTAACATACCCAGCAAAGCAATTAAGACTCCAAAAGACGACCTTCGTAAAACAAACTATCACAAGCATTATTAAGTGTTTTGTGTCACTAAATTCAGATGGAGGAGATGCAAGGATGGCAAGGTACAGAGACGCAAATTTTATTATACCGTGCAACTAGCATTAATTGGTTATATCTGGTAGGTGAACCACTTTACAGAGCGTTACATTACGTGTTTTAAAGACATCACCAATGAAAATTTCATTCGGAACTCCTCGGCCATTTTATCGAAAACAAATTCGGATGTATGCCGGTACATCAGTTGAAGTAGTCCGTAATTTTTTGAATAATATCATTAATTAAATGTAGTGTTTAAGAGTTGTATTCATTGCTCTCAGTTTAAATTAATTGCCAGTGAAGGGTATTATTGCAAACATAATTAAGATTCCCAAGAGTTAAGTCATAAAGTTTAACAACTAATTAAGATTACTACGCGATCTATTTGCAGCGGATTTAAACGTACTTCTTTTTGAGTATGTAAACCGTCCAAATACATCCGAGGTTGTTTTTGAAAATAATGGCCGAGGAGCTCCGAATGTGACAACTTATGACGTTAAATATAGCAACCAGTATCACAATATAGTACAGATCATTGACTATATTACGGTCAGAAGTTTGTCATGATACGGTCGCAGTCATTGCAGGTGTTTCACTCTTTTATATTGTAGAACGTACTTAACTAATAAATTGTTTTTCTTACAGAATGATTGAAACAATAGGGATAGTTGGGGAAACCAAATACATATATGGAATCAGGCTATTATAAGGCCATCTTGCACCTATCCATATGAATGTTGTTGTTTTTTTAATTTATTGATTACTCTAATAAACTTTCCTACCTCTGGTCATGTGTTTGACCACAAAACGGCGTTAATTCAACACTTACCATCGTTGCTTTCACCATTTTACCATGTAACGATTGGATACAGTGGTACAATGCGGAAGATCTCCATAATCGTTAACACTCTCTAAATAGAATCACTCTTTCATATGATACGTTATTCGAAACCGTTTATGTACAATATGTACTGTATAGCTAATACTGGGTATATTCACTGAATGTTTAGATATTTAAAATACTTTTGATAGTTTTCCTTGTGTATTTCGTAGAATACGATATAGATTTTTCCCTTCTAGGAACGGCAAGAGTGAATATGCTAGAAATGACGGTTAAATTTTAGGAAAGCACCCCAAATTGTTTGCAAACCTAACGTTTTGAAAATGACGAAATGATTATTATTACGTAAAATGACTAATTATACTTTCAGAGGATTATCCATAATTATGAACGTTTATTTCTCAATCCCCCCATAAACACGGTGTATATGAGCATCACAGCAAATAAGACACAACTGAAAAAGTTAGCAGTCAAACTTTACGGAAATTGAAACATTGCACACGCAATCTGATAAAAGTTTATAGTGTTTGGAAATGAAGTATTGTAGCAATAACTTATCCGAATAAGTCGTGCAACTTTACTACCTCGGTGAATACGTAGGTACAATGATAAATATGTCAATAACTATTAATATCCCTTTGGCAAATCTCTCTTCCATTGAATACGCTTCTCGCAACTGAATTCAAAACGCCGTTTACAGTATCGCCTGTAAAAGGATTTGAATTCAAGCTGGGTTCTCTTTGGGGTGTAACTTAAAACTTGCACCCCTTAAGCAATGAATAGGCTCAACGTATTATATTGGGGGTGGGGACCTCCCGGCTAATTTTCATCTAAACTGGAGTATTCTGGTGTAATATATTTTCTACCATATTGACATAAGCTCGCGTTCACGTGAACACTATTAGAAGGGGAACGCACAGGTTGCGCCTTCCAAACCTGCTAGTAATTATGTCTTAAGTATTTCTATAAGTGGCTAATTGCGGAAAACATAGCAAACATGGTGTTATTGAAATTCTTTGTTCGTCCCTGTTCAAAAAAGAAAATATGCCTAAAATGTTTAGAGTAGTATATATCTTACAAATTTGTGCAACCTAAGAATGAAAATTAGAGCAGATCGACAGCACATCAACCACTGACTACTAGTGGCTAAGCAAATAAACACTTCCTTTATAAGGTATCATGAATACCAAAAAGCGTTTAATTTCCTAATTTGCATATTATTAATGTCTATATTAATGTCTTCCGCATTTATTATTAACTCTACCAGTGACGAATACACCCTGGCTTTTTGTTTATATTCGCGTGGTAGTTTTACATTATTTAAAGAATGTGATAGTTTTCCTTGTCTTATTCGTAGAATACAATATTAGTTTTTTAGTTCTAGGAACGACATGAGTGAACATGATAATCAAAGCACTTTTAGCGTTGAAAGGCTTTCGGCCTGTTACTTTTTGTGAGTATATAGTCCTGTAATTGTAAAACAAATGAACATAAACATCTAAAGTTGTATTTGCATAATCATTAAGTCCTTCGCAAATACTTTTTTATGCTGAACCTTAATTAATTTAAAACCATGGAGTATTAGTCACCTGAAATACTCATTTAAAAGGTATGGAGTAATACGCAATTGTAATTGCATATGAAACCTTATCAGGAACTTTGGTTTAACAAACAATGCACTGCCACGGATACACCATTTAGTTATTTTAGTAAAATCTAATATATACTTCAAACATGACTAAGTAGTCTTTCATTTACAACCAGGGTGTGCCCGCTTAATCAAATGCATCCACCAAAATGCATTGGGTATGTTAATAAGTGATCCTCGCACAAAATGTCTGTGGATCGAATCGCCCACATTCTTTCTTGCTCGTATTAATTTAAATTGCCCTCAACCTATGTCAGTCGTGGACAAGATGAACAGATTTATATCAGTGGTTTAAAATTAGTCAACATTCAGAAGACTCTGGGCTAAATCAATGAGACAAACTGAGAAATCTTTTCCGTTCCATTAGATATTAGATGACTATATTCACTAATTGTAGCAGGCCAAAAGCCTGTCAACGCTTTAAGCGCTTCAATTTTAAATGTAAATGTGTATAATGTGCATTGGGCAATGTGAAAGGTTGTTAGTAAGTACAAACACAGTGGATAACCATGGTTTGTGTAAATACAGTGTGTGTATACCACGTGATAAATTGCGTCATAAATGCCCCATCGGAAGGTAATATTTTGCTTCGAATGAAGACTTCAAACAAAGACAACTTCACTACGAATAGCAAAATGCGTTTTATTTGATAATTTGCATATTAACAAAACATCTATATTACTGTCTTCCGCATTTATCATAAATTCTGTCAGTGACGAATAAGCCCTGGTATTTGCTTTATTAGCGTGGTAGTTTTACATAATTTAAAGAATGTGATACTTTTCCTTGTCCTATTCGTAGAATAGTATATATATATTGGATATATGAACAGATTTATATCAGTGGTTTAAAATTAATAAATACTCATAATGGAATTTCGCCTCGTGAAATCAAAATCTGCAAAAATCCACGAGAGTCGAATACGACATTCCGGATCATAACGCAGTACTAATAAGCCTTTTATTATATACATTACTGGTTAGATCACTTAAAAAACCACATGTTTTCATAACAAATGTCATTTTTACGACGAACTATTTTGTTTTATACGTCATTTTCACATCGCGCAACGATACTTGTTATGAGGTGACGTCACAAGATTGGAATACGGCCGTATTGCACTGGAGTGGAATACGGACTACCGTATTTTGCGATATGTATTGCGTGTGGATTCATGATGGGTATATAATAAAAATATTATAATTTTATTTAAAACATTTTGCTTTGATATTTTACGCCGAAGAGCATTTAGTTTAATATTCAATACCGCTAAAATTTCAAAACAGGGAAAAATATCACTGGTAAATCTCTATAAACCACCGGAAAGGATATAATAAATACTCATAATGGAAACTGCTTTGAACAGAAATAAGTGTTGAGTGGAGTCTAAGTATGGTATATATGGCACAGAACATGACTAATTTTTGACAAAATAGTTATTTTGGACGGAAAATTTGCCTCTGGGTACACTTCAGTCGTGTATTTCGCACAAAGAAGGACAAGCCTTCCAAGTAATTATAATGGGTTTTCGTACAAATGACACAGAACATGACTTGTTATCCATGTAATGATACTGTGTTTTACTATGATCTGGAACTGTTTCGTTTCGTTCCATTTGGAGAGATGTCGATGGTACTATTTCGAAAAAGTGCGAAATTCGTTTCGCTGAATGTCGCTAGCAATTTACCTTGATTTTCATATGTTAGCTGATAGTGATATTTATATTGTATATAAATGTATGTAACAATGTTGGTATGGGTCGATGGTGTAATTAATATAAATGTGTCATTTCACATTGGAACATAAATACAAACGCACTCCTATTTCACATACATGGACGTTTGGTTTATTATATACATGTAGTAATAAATACATGTTCCACCAGTCAGCATTATACTTTTTATATATAAGAACAATTAAAATCAATTTTAAATAACCGTAAAGGGTTATTTCTGACACTTGTATTTTGAAACTCAAGAAACACATATTTTAATTGTCACATAAAAACAATTCAATCTCCGAGCGGAGTTGTCGTTCGTTACTCAGTAACGTGGAAAATGCGAACGATTTTGTAGGTATTTTTTATTTTTCTCCAAGACGTATTAAACATTTATAAATACACCAGTATATGATAAAGTTCTCACAAGTTTTCTATTTCTTACAATATTTTTTGCAAAAGTGAATACTTATAAATGAGCAAAAAGATCAGTTAAGAATAATAATACAATACAAATTCAGTTGTGTGCGCTCGAAGTAGCAACTAGAAGCTGCTGTAGGATGTTATGTTTGATCACAAAACGTACGTCACAAACGGTGTCACTGGATCCTAAGGACACCACATATGACAGAAATTAAGATAAATTAAAAATACAAGCAGAAATTAATTCACAGTGGAAAGTAAATGATTTTGTTTGCTTTCAAGTCAAACGTTGAAGTTTACTATATCAATTGATTTTACAAAATATATTTAATGTAGTGCTCTCAATTATTTAGGTGTAGCCTCGCTCTACCAAGACTTTGCACTGAAGTCCCCGTTTCCTATTTTATTCATGACTACCCCTCGGCCACCCTTTTCCACAACATCTCCGTTGCCATTCAGAATGATGAAAGTGGGAATGCCTTGGACTCCAAACATCTCAGACAGTTTGGCCTGCAAATAAGATAAAGAGCACATGTAATATATATGAAGTATGCTTTCAACATCTCACAGAAATTGGCTTGCAAGCAAGAATCTGGCAGATGTCATAAATATAGGTAAAGCGTCGGAACTCAATCACCTCATACACGTTTGCATACAGGTACCATTCTGGACACGTAGGATATTAATAGGGTATGTCTTGGATCTCAAACACCTCATACACGTTTGTATACAGGTACCATTCTGGACACGTAGGATATTAATAGGGTATGTCTTGGATCTCAAACACCTCATACACGTTTGTATACAGGTACCATTCTGGACACGTAGGATATTAATAGGGTATGTCTTGGATCTCAAACACCTTATAAACGTTTGTATACAGGTACCATTCTGGACACGTAGGATATTAATAGGGTATGTCTTGGATCTCAAACACTTCATAAACGTTTGCATACAGGTACCATTCTGGACACGTAGGATATTAATAGGGTATGTCTTGGATCTCAAACACCTCATACACGTTTGTATACAGGTACCATTCTGGACACGTAGGATATTAATAGGGTATGTCTTGGATCTCAAACACTTCATACACGTTTGTATACAGGTACCATTCTGGACACGTAGGATATTAATAGGGTATGTCTTGGATCTCAAACACTTCATACACGTTTGCATACAGGTACCATTCTGGACACGTAGGATATTAATAGGGTATGTCTTGGATCTCAAACACTTCATAAACGTTTGCATACAGGTACCATTCTGGACACGTAGGATATTAATATGGTATGTCTTGGATCTCAAACACCTCATAAACGTTTGTATACAGGTACCATTCTGGACACGTAGGATGTTAATAGGGTATGTCTTGGATCTCAAACACCTCATACACGTTTGTATACAGGTACCATTCTGGACACGTAGGATATTAATAGGGTATGTCTTGGATCTCAAACACTTCATAAACGTTTGCATACAGGTACCATTCTGGACACGTAGGATATTAATAGGGCATGTCTTGGATCTCAAACACTTCATAAACGTTTGCATACAGGTACCATTCTGGACACGTAGGATATTAATAGGGTATGTCTTGAATCTCAAACACCTCATAAACGTTTGCATACAGGTACCATTCTGGACACGTAGGATATTAATAGGGTATGTCTTGGATCTCAAACACCTCATACACGTTTGCATACAGGTACCATTCTGGACACGTAGGATATTAATAGGGTATGTCTTGGATCTCAAACACTTCATAAACGTTTGCATACAGGTACCATTCTGGACACGTAGGATATTAATAGGGTATGTCTTGGATCTCAAACACCTCATAAACGTTTGCATACAGGTACCATTCTGGACACGTAGGATATTAATAGGGTATGTCTTGGATCTCAAACACTTCATAAACGTTTGCATACAGGTACCATTCTGGACACGTAGGATATTAATAGGGTATGTCTTGGATCTCAAACACTTCATAAACGTTTGCATACAGGTACCATTCTGGACACGTAGGATATTAATAGGGTATGTCTTGGATCTCAAACACCTCATACACGTTTGTATACAGGTACCATTCTGGACACGTAGGATATTAATAGGGTATGTCTTGGATCTCAAACACTTCATAAACGTTTGCATACAGGTACCATTCTGGACACGTAGGATATTAATAGGGTATGTCTTGGATCTCAAACACCTCATACACGTTTGCATACAGGTACCATTCTGGACACGTAGGATATTAATAGGGTATGTCTTGGATCTCAAACACTTCATGCAAGTGAACCTTTTATAAAAATGATACGGTACGCATGGAATCAATATTGAGTATGCCCCGCACTTCACAAGACAAGATTCAAACAAGATGCTTTGACATACATGTATGTGATATATTTGGTGCGCCTCGAATTTTCAAATGTCTAATACATTCAAAGACGATTTAGGACAAATGGGATATGTATGGAGATGCCTCGGGCCCCAGAGATCCCAGACAATTTAGCCCACATACGAGATTTAGGACGCATGTGATAAATATGGGGTATGTCTGAAACCTCAATCATCCCTTACAATTTAACCAACAAATTAAGATGATGGGACACACTTGATACATTCGGGAGATGCCCCGGGCATCTTACATCTCACACAATTTTTCCCAGCACCATTATAGAATATTACCTGCGAACAAGATGCGGAACACATGTAATAAGGATTGAATATTCCTTGGACTTCAAACAACAATGCAAACACGACTTAGGAGACATGTTAAATGTTAAATGGGGTATGTCCATCTCACACGATTTGGACTATAAACATCATTTAGGACACATGATAAATAGGGGGTTTGCTCCGGACCTCGAACATCTCATACAATTTGGCCCCCAGTAAATTTACATTTTACTAACCGTTCCAAGGCGGTACCTAACAATTCTTGATAAACACTCCGAGTTTTTTATATGTTGTGTGTTGTTTGTGGAGTTTTGTGCTGTTGTTCCATGTTTCTGGTCTGTGATTGTCTGTGTTTGTGTTCTTTGGCGTTGACCATGTGCCATTAAAAAAGGTTTATGTCTACTTTCGACTACAGTGTACATGTTTCTGTAGTTGTTCATATAAATACTGCAAACAAGATTGTAGGACACAAGTAATAAATACAGGATATGCCCGTTCCTCAGATAACACACACAATTTGACTTGCAAACAATATTTCGTGAAACATGTGATAAACATGAAACTTGCCCCGGACCTCCAACATCTCAAACTAATTAACAAGCAAAGAAGTTTCTGGGACACATGCGATAACCATTTGGTGTGCCTCGAATCCTAAACACGAATATTTTATTATGCAATTCATCCCGCACAAAAAGCTTAAGGAAACATGTGATAAATATGACATATTGAACCTGAAACATTTTACTTAAATAGGTCTGCAAAGATTCCGTATGCTTATGTTTGTACTTGACAATAACATTCGTGTTTAAACGTGTCTGAACTTTTATATTATTTAGAAGGTAAGTTTTTCATATTTACTTTGCAATAGATGAAACACACTTTACTTGTTATAATTTAAAAGTCGAAAATTATCAATACAAATCCATAACAGGACATAGGCTTTTACGGATAAATACCTTGGCGTCTCTGTCTTCAAACTTCAGTGCTGACCATGGCATTTCGTTATAATACTCCTTAAATGAGGCCTCGTCTCTGTCAGAACTGATGAACACGATCATGAACTTTTCATCTGCGCACGTGTTGTAAAATTTAGCCAGTTCAGGAGTGAATCCGCGGCATGGTGGACACCAATGCGCAGAAAAATAAATACCTGAAACGGTAAATTCATAGTAAATAAGTTTATAATTGTCCAATATCTGTACTTGAGTTCATAAACAGTGTTTGTTTCAAGGTATTCCATCACTCTCACTGTCATTGATAAGTCTGATTCCAGCTGAGAAATGAACACCACGTTTCGTGTTGACCTTTGACGTGTTTCAGATTAAATATGGCGGACTATTTTGGTTTATTAATTCGTTTATTGTTGTGTGAATCTTCTGGGAAGGACTTTTTAAAAGTCAGACATTTACAAAATGTATTAAATAGATTATGTAAAACCATGCTGTTTTCGTGAAGATTCAGTGACTATGTTGTCGTTTATTCTATGGTGTATTTCTTTGGTGAAAAATGAAGAGTTTTTGGGGAAACGTTGTTTGCGTTTTAGTGGTGATAGTATTAAACGAATAAAGGTTTTAAGAGATCTTTTTATTTCATTTTTTTGTGTAAAAAAACTCAAAAACAAACGTCTGCGCATTTTTTTCAATTTGTAAATTATGTTCTGGGTTTAACCTCCTTCACGAAATTGAATTGATTGGTATGAAGAGGAAGGGTTATATAAGATTTCGAAAACCGTCAAAGAATACGATGTCGAAGTCGTTGGGACCTCAGTAAATACTTCGAGATAACGCACATTCGATATAACCGAAAAAAATAAAATGTAAAACTAAATAAAAAATAAATCGAAAAAGGTTCGACGTAACCAGAAAATCGAGATAACAGAGTTCGGCATTGTGAGTTTCGACTTAAAGCATATGCCATTTGTATCACGTGTATTGTCAAATTTGGTATGGGGCCTCACAAGCTTATAATGTTCGAAAGAACACTTTTACTATTGCCTAAATGACTAAAGCCTTTGTCAATATTGCTTCCAATAATGAATAGCATAATCAATAAATTGCTCTGTAATTGTATAATTATCAATGCTATGTCAGACTGTCTGCGGTAACTTGCAACAATCAAGTCATGAATATTTCAAACTTCTGTACAAAGCCTGTGAATTGATCCTGGAATAGACCAAGCATTGACAATTCACGGCTCTAATGCATATGGCCAATGATGTTTATTACTAGCAATAGCATTCTCTTTGCTCAATATCTATAAGTTAGGTCTGTACCGTACCAAAGAAATGTATTGTTTAATGAACATGTTCACAAAATAGACCTCCTGGTTTTCCGCTTTCCTCTACAAAACAAGATCACACTCTCGCGCAACATCGAGCCAACGCCAGTTAATTTAACTTTCGCCACAGTCGTTGTAAGATAAATAAAATGTAAGCTAAAGTTTAAGCTGAAACAGTATAATGTACATTCCTTCCATGAAACTATAGAGTATAGTTTTTACTGTCTGTGAGCATAAAACTAGAAGCCTAACCACCTAACCAAAGCCATTCAGACCAGTATATTTAATTTCAAAATCAAATCGTATTCAAAAGTATTGAATTTATACTATTGATTTTACTTACAAGTTAAAACAGGAAAATATTTGTTTAAAATCTATTTATTACAAGTAAACACTGAACAGAGTATGTCAAGGGACCAAACGATATCGAACTAAAGAGACAAACGTATAAACACCTCATACATAAATGCATAACAGTACATACTCTATTCAGTGTTTACTTACCAAACATAAATTGTAAATCAATGTTCTTGTTTAAAATACATGTTTATACCAGGTAGGAATTTAACTTCAATGCATATCTCTACAATTCGTTTAAACAAGAACATACATGTATTTGTTTACAATTGATTTATGATGAGTCAACACTGGACAGCGTATGCACTTAAAACTAGAGTCTAAGGATTGAATTAACAATGAACACTTCATATCATCTAGGAATTAGCCTTCAATGTGTAACAATACAATTCGTCGAAAACAGAGTTTAATCATAATCATTTAGTTTATACAATGCAGCACTTAGATAATTAAGTACCATGACTTGTTTTAATGCAAGCACTTTTGCCGCGGCTTGATTCATTCGTTTGCAGGAGATGTTCGTATCTGAACGTTTAGTTCTTGAAATTACCTCGTAATTATCAGGGTTTTGGATTGTTTGTATTTTACCTTTTTTCTTCATTGTTTTCAAATTGATGCTGGCTCTGATATCGGGTTTATTTTTTCAAATTTTGCAATGATTGATAAATGTTAAACTAGTTTCAGTTCCTAGTAGACTTTTGTTCCAGTTAACTTATTCTGTTTTATATATACATAAAAACATTAGCACACTTATATACATATACACCAATTAATTCATACGACACAATATATATTTCGATGCATGTGTGTTCCGTCTGTTTTCTTTGGTATGCGGTTGATTTCCGTTTAGGGTCTTAAATGCCTTAGCATTAAATTATGCCTTTGAACCGGGTATAAATTATTTTTTTCTTGCATACCGGACGTGTGTTTCCGGTCATGTGACCGGTGCTGGAAAAACCCATCTTACACCCCCCACCCCCTCGTGTAAGATGAGTCACGCGCAACAACGCGCCACATCTTGTTTCTTTTATTGCATGGTTTATGAAAATAATACTATGCCATTTCAATAAATCGCAATCAAATAAATATGTATGCAAGACTTTAAACTAGAACTGAAAATAAATAATCGTAAAATACGCGATATTAAGTTCTTTAAAATTAATACGCTTTATGACGTCAATAAACAACGTCGCACGAGCTTTTTGGTTTAATGTACACAAGTTCGATTTCTACGTCATTTTTCCACAAATTGAGAATTTTAGATATGCAAGAAAAAATATCAATCATGTTTTTCCGGCCCGGATCGAAAAATCCGACCCTCGGGCACGCTGCGTGGCCGGTAATTCGGCAAGCCTCGTTAACGGCTTGCGTTCGTGCCCTCGGGTCGGATTGTTCTATCCGTACAGAAAACACATGTTAGATACTTATATGGTTACTCGGCGTGTCCTTGATTTACGCACCTAGTTATTCTATATAGTATATAAGTACTGTATGTTTGTACAGTTTTGTGCTGTTGTTCCATGTTTCTGGTTTGTGATTGTTTGTTTTTGTGTTCTAATGTCTCTAGCGTTTATCCTGTGCCATAAAACGGGGTTTATGTTTTAACTTTCGACTCCTGGGCTTGTTTCTGTAGTTTTCCATATAAAGATTGTCCCTGTGGTTTAAATGGTATAACAAACTGTATTATAAGTGCATATACATGTATTATACTACTACAGTGGATACTATAGTGACAGGTTCAGCCGCACTAGAATAACGATAGCCTTGTAATATTAAACGAAGGCAGCCTTGTAATATTAAACGAAGGCAGCCTTGTAATATTAAACGAAGGCAGCCTTGTAATATTAAACGAAGGCAGCCTTGTAATATTAAACGAAGGCAGCCTTGTAATATTAAACGAAGGCAGCCTTGTAATATTAAACGAAGGCAGCCTTGTAATATTAAACGAAGGCAGCCTTGTAATATTAAACGAAGGCAGCCTTGTAATATTAAACGAAGGCAGCCTTGTAATATTAAACGAAGGCAGCCTTGTAATATTAAACGAAGGCAGCCTTGTAATATTAAACGAAGGCCCAAGGATCAAGGCCGTACAGATTTACGAAAGACACATAATGGTAAAACGTTATCAGTCAAGACGATCAAGATTTTTTTTTTGAATCAGGTAAAGTTAAACTCTAATTCAACATCAATACATAGTATGTATTGATTTTGAATTAGAGTTTAACTTTACCTGATTAAAAAAAAAATAATCTTGATCGATGTATTACATACACATGTATAACAAACATAAAGTTTCAGCTATAAACCTTTAACTTCTTACCAGATAATGCATTTATAGAAATATTAATTACTGATAACAAGATTGTAATCGTGTTTTGAATAGCTGAAAAGTTGCAGTGAAAACGCAAAATTATTAAATGGTTGGTGAGTGCTAAAAGATAATCATTCGGTCTCCTTTATAAGAACCATTGTTTCATCCTTTTTGGTATATTAAAACAATTAAATTAATTCTGCTAAATCATATTTGGATTGCATCTTAAACAATTAAACATTAAGCATAAAACAATATAGTGATATAAATGGACAATGAATATAAAGAAAACCCTGATAAATACGATGTCCATACAAAGCGTTTATATATTTTGATACCTACCTATATGATCGTAGGAAGATAAATCCACTATATCACCATTTTTGTTTTGGACATTCCCCTTAAGTAAATCTAGAGCCGACATGATGTACTTTTTACCGAAGTCTGCTTTATCAATGTTCAACCGCTCGCTGGTCGCTTTATAAACGTACTGGCCGTTAGAAGTGCATTGTATAGTTATACGAGATAAATAAACAATAGGTTCTTCCCTGGCCGAGGGAAGATTAGGCCATACCAAATTAATTGTGTGTTTAGCGTCAGGATTAATTTTAGAAAAAGAACAAGATTAAAACTCTCTGAGATATATACAGGTGGTGCTTTGAAATTCATGACACCGATAAAACAAAAAATGTACGATAACAGGTTTTATTTAAAGACTAAAAGTTTATATTGTTATAGTTAATAATATTCAGCTGAATGAAAGTGTATTGCTTATCAGCTTCATTATTCCGTTTTCTGCGCTTAATTCGTGATATTTTTGAAAGATGCTATTTGTTTTTTCGCTTTGAATACCCCAACCCTACCACCAATATGATCGATCGAAATACCTCGGTCATCTCCGCCAAACGAGGAGGAAAAAGGTTTAGAAGGATAAGACCGATTGGAATATGATACTCAGATCATTTGGGCATAATCACAGATGCTCGTCACATTGCCTGGATACAGTAATATATTATTTTTTATTTTTTTTTATTTTTAATATTTTTTTTTATTTTTTTTTTATATATATACTAACTTTTTTCATGAAAAATTGTTGTTGTTTTTTAAAAAGACACATATTCACTATCTTGACCAAAAAGAATAATAATAAAAATAAAATAAAAATATTAAAATTAATATATTACTGTATCGAGGCAATGTGACGAGCACCTGTGGGTATAGTGGTGCTTATACTTAAGTTAAAGAGAAGTTGCTTATATGCAACCATCTGTGCTATCTACGAATCACAGCAATTGACGGAATACATGACAATGGAACAAATTCAAAATTCACCCCAACACATATTACTTTTACAGCATTTTTTCGGTGGTTTATTGACATCCTGATAGAAATGCATTCCTATATTTTATTTATTTTAAAATTATTTGCTGTGAAACCCTGCTAAAATCAAAATGACCCCGGGGACAATTTAATTGTTGCGTTTATATGCCATGAAATATCCACAAACAGATCACATGGGCATCGAAATACCTTTAATAATTAATGTTTGGGTTGTCGTTATAACCCTGTTTCATAGTAACACACTATTGTAGCAACATATTCTGAGGCCAAACAAATCATGTGCAATTCCCCCTGTCAAAATATGGACTGGCCCAAGTCAAAATTGCCTTTCACTGTATATCGATAAAACCATAGAGATTGCCGAATAACAAACACGCACCAGTTAAACTGATTTATAATATCCAAAGATAGAAATGGATTACCAATATATTAGCAATATATATTAATAGTATACAAAGTATTATTTTGATATTATGAATGGATATTAACAACCAATACTCTTGACACTGAACTTGACATAACCTTTTTTAATGCAAGGTCATTATGTACACTTAGCAAATAAAAACAAGTACAAGTAGGAACCAGTTATGTACAAACTCAATTGCAACAAAGATAAATAAATTATCGTTAATCTAGTTTACAATAAATTATTTTTTATCTGTTTTAACATTCTCTTTTTTATTACACCTTGTCAGCATATAGCTTCCAAACATTATCTATGATTCGACCAAGCCATCGTTTACGTCATCTTTCAGCTTTCTTCTTTATTGTGTCAAATTTTAAATCATTCAACATTTATCATATATATACTGCCTCATTGTAATAGTTTCTGTTTTCTTTATTAAATAGCTTATGCCTGTACGTCTTTTGTTGTAATACAAATTGGATAAATATCGTTTTAAACCAAACAAGTTAGGCACAACCAATCAACCCAACTCATTAACCCAACCCATCCAACCTGCCAGACCCTCCCATCTCACCAAACCAACCAGCCGACCAAATCCACCAACCCAACCCAGCAGATCCATCCAACCCAACCTACCAGACTCACCAATCTTACCCACCAGACCCACCCAACCCACCGACACAACCCACCGGACCCACCCAATCCACCAACCCAACCCACCAGACCCACAAACCCAACCCACCAGATCCACAAACCCAACCCACCAGATCCACCCAACCCACCAACCCAAACCACCTGACCCACCAACCCAACCCACCAGACCCACCCATTCCACCAACCCAACCCACCTGACCCACTCACCAGACCCACCCATCCCACCAACCCAACCCACCAGACCCACCCAATCCACCAGACCCACCCAATCCACCAACCAAACTCACCAGACCCACCAACCCAAACCACCTGACCCACCAACCCAATTCACAAGACCAACCAACCCAACCCACCAGACCCACCCAACCCACCAACCCAAACCACCTGACCCACCCAATCCATCAACCCACCAACACCATCCACCAACTCAACCCACCAGACCTACCCATCCCTGCATGAAAATATCTCCGGATTTTTAACCGATTTTTCTTGTAATAAATATATAGAGTCGATACTATGTCTTGTATGAACATTTCCACTTTCACCACATTTACAGGTCAATGTCAATATTTGGATCGTGGAGTGGAGACAACAATACCATTCAATTATTAACAACCCGTTATAAATAGAGATAGAAATGACTTAAACTAATACCAGTACAATTACAAATCCCTAAAGTCATTGATTTTGATTTAACTCTCCAAGGTGTATTGTAGTATGTCGTTAGACCATAGCGTGCAGTTTACAGATTGTTACAACGATAGAATTGATATCGAACGTAATGTTTAATAGTTTTATCCATACTAGCATTTGTCTCGCACTAACAGCATTATACTGATAATTACTATTATTAATTATTACACCTTCATTATCGAATGAAGAAAAATCTTCAGTTTAACTTTTAAAATTTTCCTACAGTATTTATAGAACAAACATGGTTTACTATTTATACATTCAGTATAATGTGAATATTAGTTTCTTCCTACACCCCACGGTCAGTCATCTTTGTATACCACATGTATAGGTCAACATAAACATTCCCCATCACCCATGATGAGTAAATTGCTCGTCATAAGTAAAGATAGGAATGACTCATACTAACGGTATGTTGAATGCATTATAAGCATTGGCCTAGCGTATATGGCATAGTTGCCTGTATCAGCCAGAGATGGTGAAATAATTAGTGAAATATGATTCACTACCAGGTGCAGTGGGGGAGGGGGCGCAACAAACTCTTCTAAATTCGTCCCAAACTTACTATCGATGTCATCATCAATATCAATATCGTCAATGTCGGAGAGAAAAGAGTAACGAAATACGATCAAAATGCACCGTCCGGACTAGAAATTGTTGCTATTGTCTAGGGGTAGTACCCCCAGCCCGCCTGCCATCACTTTAAACCGTTAACATGTTGGTTCTGAGAGAGAGAGAGAGGGGGGGGGGGGCGAATGTCAAAAGGTTGTGCCCCTAATAAGGAATGTTAGCTCAATTGGCAATTTTCCGTCATGAATAACACGCATACATCACATATCAAAACTGGCAACATGAAAATAAAAGCACGGTTCCCCTAGTAGACATATCACTTTAAAATGGTTAGTTCTACAAGTGTATAAATAAGGGATGAATAAAGTATACATTTTAAACAGCAAACTTGTAAGTAACATTACGTACATGGATATATTATTATACCGGGGCATTCGGAACTCCTCGGCCATTTTTTCAAAAACAACCTCGGATGTATATGGACGGTTTACATACTTAAAAAGTGGTACGTTTAAGTCCGCTGCATATAGATCGCGTAGTAATCTTATTTAGTAGTTAAATTTTATGACTTAACTCTTGGGAATCGTAACTATGTTTGCAATAATACACTTCACTGGCAATCAATTTAAACTGAGAGCAATTAATACAACTCTTAAACACTACATTTAATTAATGCTTTTATTAAAAAAAATACGGACTACTTCAACAGATGTACCGGCATACATCCGAGGTTGTTTTTGAAAAAAATGGCCGAGGAGCTCCGAATGATACCGGGGAGCAATAATTCAGGTCGTGTGTAACCCTTATGGTGTTCTGTGTGTCGGTGTCTTTACTAAAATAAGTCAGCTAAAGCGGCTCTAACACAAACGGTAGGGAAATTTAAACAGTATTTTGTTTACATTTTGTTAAATGACAAAAGGTTTGTTAATTTTGAGTCTAAAACATAAAAGAATTATGTAAATAAAGACAATTTTGAAGACTATCTTTAATATCATTTATCTCAGACTCTTTATAGTGTTTTCTGCTAAAATTCCACAGGAATGATCTAGATAAAACGTCTACTGTAATTAAGAACAGTTGAAAAGTTTTATATTAAAGAACCGAAGTAGAACACTTGCAGCAGTTTGATTTTTAGCTCGACTATTCGTAGAATAAGGAGAGCTATCCTAGTCACCCGGGCGTCGGCGTTGGCGTAAACACTTGTGTTAAAGTTTACATACCAACTCAAATATTTTCGAAATCCGTTGACATATGCCCCTTTTTCTACTTAGAATTTACGTAAAAGTTTGTGTACCAACTCAATTTTTTGTAAAGTCCATTGACATCGGGCTTTGAAACTTTGCACGCTTGTTCACCATCATGTCCCAAACCTGTTCACAGGAGGAGGTAACTCTATCAAGCATTTTGACAAAATTATGCCCCTTTTTCTACTTAGAATATAAGTTAAAGTTTGCGTACCACCTGAAATATTTTCAAAGTCCATTAACATATGGCTTTGAAACTTTGCACACTTGTTCACCATCATGCCCCCAACCTGTACACAGGAGGAGGTAACTCTATCAAGCATTTTGACAAAATTATGCCCCTTTTTCTACTTGGAATTTACGTTAAAGTTTGCGTACCACCTCAAATATTTTCCAATTTTCAAATATCTCAGCACATCAGGTATTGCATTGAAATCTAATCTAACAGTGATCCATGCATGTTTCGCCAAAACTTTTCAATCCATACACCGAAAAGCGGCGGAAAAGTCACAGAGACAGCCCTTGTTATGTTTTTTGTTATTAGATTTTCAGTAGTAAGTATGCAGTCCAAACAGAAGGATTGATATTAGATTATGTATGAGACCCATTGCTTAGTTTATCGTCGGATACCCATGATGCATTCAATTAATAATAATAATTATGATAACTTTATTTAAAGCTGCACTCTCACAGATTGAATGTTTTAACAACTTTTTTATTTTTTGTCTTTGAACAAGCCAATTTTTGCTAAAATCCATAGAAACCAGTTATATAAGACTGCTGACAAAAGATTAGATTGCAGATTTTGATATTTAAGTTCAAAATTGTTGTTTTATGCATTTTTCTTTAACCGTTAGTAACGGTTTAAGCCATAAAACATTAATTTTCGAACGGAAATATGAAAATCAACGATCTGAATTTTTGTCAGCAATCTTACATCATTGGGTTGCAGATATTTACGCAAAAATTTGCTCTTTCCAAGACAAAAAATAAAAAAGTTGTAAAAATGGTAAATCTGTGAGAGTGCAGCTTTAAAGAAGGAATCACATAGCCATCATATTATAAACAAACATAACACACGTCCTAATTGCAATGCAGACTTCTGAAAGAAAATGAACACATGCACGCACCACGCACGCACACAGACACACACAATTAAATTACTCACCATCACCCATGCAACTCCTTGGATGGAGAGAAACAGAATGGATTGATCATTGTTATCTGACATATGGCTTTTTAAGGAGAATCCAGACTGATGGCCGTGGTATACAGTGTGCTAAAACACTGCATTTGGCACAATTCTTTATGGGGACTCGTAAACTAATTTAATATTATTTGTTACACAGAATTTTGGTACAAAATCAAATAGAGGTATGCCAGCTCAAACACAAAGGGTGTTTGCACACTTCTGTTTTCACTTTTAATTATGTTATACCCTTTTTTCAGGACTATATAGCCATCCAAGTCATGGCCTACTTTGACTTCATAAAACAGACAAGAACTCCAAAAGAAAAGTTACATGATGCTGTGAAAGAAAATAATACCGATGAGCTACAACAATTACTGGATGAAGGTATCGATCCAAACACAGCTCTTCGCAAATATGGGGATAACACACCGATACAGTTAGCGGCAATTTTAGGCTATTATCGTTGTGTGGAAGTGTTGATTAAAGCCGGTGGAAACTGTGACCAGCTGAATGCTTTTGAGATCAGCCCTCTCTTCAATGCGGCGCGAAGGGACCATGTTTTAACAATGAAGATGATTCTCAAACATAGCCGGGCTTGTTGTGGTCTGGATACGCTTTGGTATGATGGAAGATGGAGAGAATATTTACATAATTCTGCGTCAGATTCAGTGCTGTCATGTTTAATTCTTGCAACTCCAGATTTAAACCAAATGAGAGAAAATTTAACAAGCAATATTTTGTGTCGGTGTTTTCAGAGAAACTATTTTCAAAGTATTTTTGCTTTCTTTGCCGGTGGTTATAATGTAGACCTTCCGACTTATCGGGAAAAAGTGAAAAAATCAATGGAAAAAAATATAAATGCTAATTTAACAAATGAAAAATCTGAAAACAAACTGTTGTTAAAGATTGACTCTCTTGTAAATTCTAAAAATCCTCTGCCTTTGCAGGCCATTTGCAGACTAGCAGTGAGAAGAACTTTTTACAAAAACTGCAATGTGTTTTATGGAATGGAGAAAGTAGTTCTTCCAAGTTCTCTGAAAGAGTTTATTGTTTTCAACGGAGAGTTGATAATAGACAGTTGAGTAATACTTCGGAAAAGCAAAAGCTAAAAGATTCTTGGTGACAATATATATAAAAAGTAGAACTTTTAGGCGTCTGCCCTCAAACTTGGAACCCATGATTATTTATTAAGCATGTCAAGTCTGTGACTCTACCAGGCTCTTCCTGATTCTTGACCTTTAAGAAAGGGACTTACTCATGTTTTGTCACCAAATGTTGTTTTTTTCCTGTAATACATCTGAAAACACTTATAAATACACTAAAAGCATAAAATATATTTTGGTTTTAGTGGGGTGGGAACACACAGTACAGTCAAGGTAAATTAATAAACATACAACGAAACCTCACGCCCACAAGGGCACATACACAAGGGGAAAACTTACACTTTTAAGGCTTCAAGCTTTTTATTTAAAAGGTTACTTACGCTATTCAAAATTGTTGACTTAAATGACAATATTTGAGCATAAGTTAACTTTTGTTGAAGGTTTCCAGCCATCAGAATCTTAGTTTTAACACCTAATGATTTGCCACACATTATTTCTTCATAAGAAAAAATATGCATTTTACAGAAATATGAGCAAGCCCCTTTAAGGGAAATTATTAGGCCCTTAAGCCTGTTTTTCTCTTTTTATGTCTCCAATCTGGATTGGCATATTAAAGCATATGGTTTTAAATTTAATTAGTAAACATTCTCAAGAGAAAACTTCCTTGAGTATAAAGAGAAAACTTAAAATTAACCACAATCATTATCAATTAGAAAGGCGTTATTTTGAAGTAAAATTTCCTTTTAGAAGTTTACAAGTTGTCATCAAGGAACATAATGTTATATGACCTCACAAAACAATGAAACATAAAGCAGGTAAGGGGAGAATGAATGACTGCATTAAGTTTTTCTTTAAATTCAGATTATTACTAGAGCAGTTACTTGTTCATGTGGTCACCCCTCGAATTATGTCACATAATAATTGTGTAAGCAACATTAAATGAAATAAAAAAAATGATGGTGAAAACTGTAGAACAAAATCTGCATGTAAACTTTACGCACACACATGGTTATATTTATAATTATTATGCCCCCCTTCGAAGAAGAGGGGTATATTGCTTTGCACAGGCATGTCGGTCGGTCGGTAGACCAAAGCTTGTCCGAGTGATAACTCAACAATTCCTGGACGTATGGTCATCAAACTTGACATGAAAGTTGGGCTTGACCAGTAGATGACCCCTATTGATTTTAGGGCTAATCGGGTCAAAGGTCAAGGTCACAGTGACCTTTAATGGTAAAATAATTTTAAAGCTTGTCCGAGTGATAACTCAACAATGCCTAGACCTATGGTCATCTAACTTGATATGGAAGTTGGGCCTGACCATTAGATGACCCCTATTGTTTTTGGGGGTCATCGGGCCAAGCCAAAGGTCAAGGTCACAGTGACCTTGAATGGTAAAAGGATGTCCGAGTGATAACTCGACAATGCCTGCACCCTTGGCCCTCATCATTGACTTGGAGGTTGGACCTGACCAGTAGCTGACCCCTATAGTTTTTGGGGCTCATCGGGTCAAAGATCAAGGTCATAGTGACATTGAATGGTAAAAGGTTGTCCGAGTGATAACTCAACAATGCCTGCACCCATGGCCCTCATAATTGACTTGGAGGTTGGGCCTGAACAGTAGATGAACCCTATTGTTTTTGGGGGTCATCGGGCCAAAGGTCAAGGTCACAGTGACCTTTAATGGTAAAAGGTTGTCCATGTGATAACTCGACAATGCGTACACCCATGGCCCTCAAACTTGACTTGGAGGTTGGGCCTGACCAGTAGATGACCCCTATTGTTTTTGAAGGTCATCAGGCCAAAGGTCAAGGTCACAGTGACCTTGAATGGTAAAAGGTTGTCCGTGTCATTACTCGACAATGCCTGCACCTATGGCCCTCAAACTAAACTTGGAGGTTGGGCCTGACCAGTAGATGATCCCTATTGTTTTTGGGGGTCATCGGGCCAAAGTTCAAGGTCACAGTGACCTTGATTGGTAAAAGGTTGTCTGAGTGATAACTCGACAATGCCTGCACCCACGGCCATCAAACTTGAATTGGAGGTTGGGCCTGACCAGTAGATGGCCCCTATTGATTTTAGGGGTCATTGGGCCAAAGGTCAAGGTAACAGTGACTTTGAACGATAAAAGGTTGCCCGTGTGATAACTCAACAATGCCTGTGCCCATGGCCCTCAAACTTGACTTGGAGGTTGGGCCTGACCAGTAGATGACCCGTATTGATTTAAGGGGTCAGAGGTCAAGGTCAAAGTGCCCTTGAAAGCAAACTCGACAATTCCTGGACCTTTGGTCATCAAACTTGACATGAAGGTTGGGCCTGACCAATAGATGACCCCTCTTGTCTTTGGGGGTCATCAGGCCAAGGTCAAGGTCATAGTAACCTTTAACGCAAAAAAGTTAACAAATCTTCTCCCAGTGATATCTCAACAATGCCTGAATCTATGATCATCAAACTTGACATGTAAGTTAGGCCTGAGCAGGAGATGACCCTTATTGATTTTAGGAGTCATTGGGTCAAAGGTCAGGTTCACAGTGACCTTGAATGCGAAAATGTTTCAAGCGATAATTGGACAATGCCTGCACCCATGGCCCTCAAACTTGACTTGGAGTTGTGTCTGACCTGAAGATGACCCCTTATGATTTAAGGGGTCATTGAATCAAAGGTCAAGGTTACAGTGACCTTGAACGAAAAATGCTTGTCTGTGTGATAACTTGTCAATGCCTGCACCCATGGCCCTCAAACTTAACATTTAGATTTTTGGTGACCAGCTGATGACTACTATGGATTTTGAGGTCATAGAGTCAAAGGTCATGGTCATAACACACTCTATCCTCAAACTTTGTATGGTCATAATCTTAAAACTGCCTCAAAGGCATACAATGTTAGCGACAAATCAGCTGTCATTTCGGTCCATGCATATTTCATTCAATTGTCCATATAATCCTGACAACATGGCGCTCAGGGGGGGCATAATGTTTGACAAACATCTCTTGTTTAATATAAATTGAATATGCATTTTTAAAATGTTTGCAACATTAATGTTCATGTATTGAAAAGCTCTGACTCGAGACTTCATTGAACATGGGTTCTAGATGATAGTACAACTCATCCCTCTTCCATGATAAAAAGGTCATTTCAGCCAAAGTTGTGATGTATTGAAAACATTGTTTCTTTTGCTCACATAAGAAGAAATATACCGGGTTAACCTGTAGATGAAAGTTTATGTGACCATTTTTAAACTTTGTACATTCTTTGCAATATTCTGGCATTCATTTGTATACAAGTGTGTATTTAAAAACATTCCATTTAATTGTACAAATAAATGTTTTGATTGATTATCTTATTAAATTCAAGTATTTGGCATTTGTAAATGGTTTGTTATACATAACAAATACAGAATTTAACACTTATAAACTACAAAACAGTTATGAGGTTATCTATTATATTTACATTCGCCTACTTAACACATTTCATGGAATTTTCATGGAAAAAATGCAATTAATCCTGAAGTAAAACATTGTTATAATTAATCACTTCAAAGGCCAGAGTCTAATAGTCTGTGCACTCAATTTTGGTTATTGGTGCATTTGACCGAGTGAATACATATATATTGGGTCATGACGTCATATTTAATCAATGATATACTGTTCTTTTTAATCTGTAATACATGAAATCTAACATAATGTACATTTGATATGTTACCTATATATATCATGGCGGATAAAGGGATCATGGTGCCTGGCGTCGTTGTTGTCCACATCGCGTGTTCACTCTTAAATTAACTCCTGCAAAGATCTTGTGATGGAAACAATTTTTAAGTGTTCCAATTAAGTTATCATGCCCCCCTTCGAAGAATCCGATAGTAGATTGCAGTTCCCATGTTCAGGGGCGTAGCTTGGATGGAATCAATGTGTAGGCCGAATTCGAGGGGTGCTGGACGCATGCCCCCCCCCCCCCCCGATTTTATTTCAGCCTAGAATGTCAGAGGTTCATTTGAACGTATATTTGGTACAAAAAATAATGTTTCATAGACCATATATATCATAAAATATTACTTAGATTTAAGTCTCGTGACTATAATAAATTTGCCAGCAACTAAACGTTAATTTTATATTGTTAATTAATACACTAATTGCTGGCTATTTTCCACTTGAGGTTTGTTTTCTGCATACACATAATTATATTGATGACTTAAATATATGCTATGCCGTTATGTTAAACAATATGTTTTAACCGTCGAGTATTTTGTATAACTTATAAATGTTTTTTTTAATTCATAAAATATTTAGTTATTAGTGTAAAAGACAAGAGGAAAAACTAGCGATATCAACTTTCAACATCTAAATGCGTTTCAAGTCAATGTCAAAGTAACAATAATCCAACGTCAATTTAGAAAAAAAAGTATAGTTTTCTGCATTTCTCTGAGGCAAACACGTTGATCACTTGGTCAACATCAATGTTCATGTTCTTGTGTACATGGATCAGGGCTAACGACGACAGCCTGTCAGACGTAATTGTTGTTCGCAATTAGTTCTTTATGCGTTTCATACCACTAAATGACCTTTCACATGTGACCGACGTCGGTAGCATGGTCAAAAGGACCCCGATGATGGTACAAATCCACGGATACAAGTCCTTGCACGTCTGCTGAAGGGTGTCTTGGAGTATTGAATCCTTAATGTCTGTCATACTCCATCTAGCAATTCCGACTTGAATGTCTCCTATGTTTGAGGAAGGTCGGGGGCAAAGGCGGCATATATTGTCGGCGGCATGTTATCCAGCAGGTCAGCCAGTTTGAAAGGCAATAAGTGTTGCACACAGTGCCGATCTTCATTACACAAAATACGACTTTCAATTTTTCTGAACTAAATGGTGCAGGAATACATTATACAAAGTGACCCTGTAGTAATCGGACACCGTTTGGACATCAGGGTTAGCTCTGTTCTGCTGTCGACCAGCACTTCTCGGCATTGATGGTTGAATGTCAAAATCAGCGCTTACGTCTACGACGTTGTCGAATAGCGCATCCCAAACATACTGATCAGCCCTTTCATCGTTTCACAGCTTAATAACTACGCGTGTTTCACTCACAGCATGCAACAAGTCATTGTCCTGCTTTTGTAGATATGTCAGGGGAACGTTGTGTGTTCCACCACAAGGAGCGCGATTGTAAATTCGAAACGCAATATGGCGGCCAGATATTGCCCTGCCTTTTCATCGCCATCTGCCTGTAATGTATCAAATGCGTAAACAACTACAGGGAACGCATTCTTGAATGTTTCAAGAGCGTCTGCCCGACTGGACCAACGTGTTTCACACAGAGTACGGAGCTTAGTGCGCTGACTCATTTCCTCTTGGGTAGCAAAATCGTGTGACCGCTCGTCCTGGAATGCGAACAACCGTTTAGTAGAATTATCCAACAGGAAGCTTATGTCCTGAACAGTCGACATGACGGTTCTGACACAAGGAATGTTTGACCAATGGGCGAAAAACAGGTTCAAACAATGTGATTTGCAATGCAAGTAATTTGCATGTGGTTAGCGTTCACGGATAAGAGCTTGAAGTCCCGAAATTGCCCAGACATGTTTGACGCACCGTCATAGCACTGAATATCTTAAGTAGATCGAGATTTGCTTCTTGCAAGAACTCCACAATGTTTGCGCAAAGTGCGACTCCCTTGATCGATTCACACTCGATGAATCCAAGAAATTCTTCTCGGATTACGCAACTCCCATTGACGAAACGCACGCAAAAAGACCATTGTTCTTTTGTCGATTTGTCTGTTGCTTTATCAACCATGATGGCATAATAGGGGCACGACCGACAGTCTTCCAAAAGTTGTTTCTTCACCTGACTTGCGCAAATGCCAATTAATTCATTTTGGATTTCTGTTGAAGTGTATTTACTGTTAAAGCACAATTACTTCAATAATTCTGGACAATATGTCGATTTTTGTTTACCGATTATTTTGATACGGTTTTGTTTATCGATTCACATTTTCCGGACAAGATATGCATATAGCCTTCGCCACGAACAGACGCATCAAGATGAGATTTTTCAACTGCATGACGTTTAATTAGCATGGAAATATTCTTCCAATCCCATGTGACGGCCGTAAAGGCTTTCTCTCATCCGTCTATGCCTGCGAACAAACAGCAGTTCACACAAAAGACAGCATCCTTTGTCATGGAAAAAGACTGACCGTGTTTGAAATGAGACACGATGGCCAGGTTCCATTTTTTGTTTGGTGTCTTCGTCTACAGGGGATAAGGTACGACATCCGATATCCGGATACTTAGGAACGTTTTCGGCCATGATGACCTCTGTCAAGCTCTTGGTCTGTTTACAAAAAAGCGCCTAACAAGCATTGTTTGAAAAGTTCAGAAGACGGAACTTAACAAAACGCGGCCGGTCCAAACTTTACAATATGCGGGCTACAGTCGTTCGAACTCTTTCTTGGGGTGTATAGACTATAAATCATTTCATACGTGTAGATTTCGATAAATCAAGCACGGTCTGTTCTTGGCAAATTTTGTTTCTGGTGTTCCATTTACCCCTACCGTCCTACCCCCTCCAATTTTTATTGCATTTTTGGCATTTTTATTTTTCGACTTTCTGGGGAAATGTGTAGGCCGCGGCCTACACGGCCTATAGGAAGCTACGCCCCTGAATTGGTGATACATCCCTTGTCCGATTGACAACTAGCGAACGTTTGGTCTGATGGTCCTCAAACTTGATAGAGACGTTGGTCATGATTAGCAGATGACCCCTATTGATTTTGAGGTCAAATGTCGTGGTGACCTTGAGCACAAAGAACTTATCTTATTGATATATAGAAAACAATTGGACCCAGTATGGAGGTTGGTCAAGGCTAGAAGGTGAAACCTATTGATTTGTAGATCAAAGGTCACGGTCGCAGTAACCTTGAACACCGAAATATTGTCCAATTAATAATTAGAGTATGCGTGGGCATAAGGTACTTCAACTTGGTAGGAAGGCTGGTCATGATCCGCAGATGAGATAAATGTGATCAGGAGATCAGGATCACAAAAACCTTCTGAAAACACAAAAAACTTGTCCGATAAGTATATAGAGCGCTTTGGCTTAAAATTTGGTGAGGCAGTTTGATATGGCATTGATTTATAGGTCGAAGGTCATGGTCATCTTTCGAAACAAATATTTTAAAAAATTAACAAAGATTAATATTAAACTAAAACGATTTGCAAGAAAGTTGCAAGGCATTGGCCACTATCGTATTATTATTATTCTTAAATGCCACATATAGGTTACCATTTCAATGTAAATCTTGCATTGTCCATATCCTTTAATTTATACGTACTATCCATTTAACTAGTTTATTATGCACCAGTCAATTGTAACCACGGGCCCCCAAGGTGCGGGGATAGCCGGGGAAATGGGCCGTGTTTTTACCTTTCAGGTGGCCCCGCAGTGCCGGGTGAATGCGGTGGTTTTGTCTTCGCTTTAAATATAGCGGGGAATCGGCCTTACCTAGGGTGCGGGGGCATTTGGCGGGATTTTACCATCTGTTCGTCCCCTGGGGGGGGGGGGGCGTGGTCACAATTGACTGGCGCATTACTGTTATGGGGAAGCATACATGTACATGTTTTACTGGAAGCTATAACTCATCATCATCTCGTATAACATTATTCAAAAACGGCCAATTACTGTATTAATGACTGCAAATGAGGCGTGAGACCACAGTTATTTTTACTATATGTTTCATATAGACACTCACCTGGCTTTTGACTTTATACACACCCCAATTGAAAAACAAGGACATGGCATCTCTAGAACAATTCAAGACACAAAATATAATCACAAGAAAACACCATGTTGACCATTGACCCGACTGTCAAAATTGAGTTCAAATACATAACCCTTCCGCCAGGGAGTCAATCGGCTACAAACAACTAATTTTCAGACTTCCACAAGCTATGATTTTTCCAATATTTACATTGAAAACTATCAATTTCTGCAATAGAGTGTCAAATTCAGTCAAGTTCTCTGCAAAAAGAACATTTTTTGCTTCTTTTTCATTCAATTTTAATAAAATATTGATACTTGAACACAAGCACTCTTTTTTTCTGTATTCACATCCGGATCTTGGTCAACGGGGGGCAGATAACTGTGGTCTTGAGCCATGAAGGGATTTGGGCCATAAACTGAAATTACTTCATCATCTCGACTAACAAGATTCAGAAACGGTCAATTACTGTATTAACTATCCTCAAATGAAGGGATTTAGGTCATAACCTTATATTTCCCCCATCATCTCGTATAACATTATTCAGAACTGGTCAATTCCTGTATCAACTATCCTTAAATGAAGGGATTTTGGTCATAACCTGAAATTACCCTACATGTACATAAATTTGATGCAAAATGCGTAATTGGCTGCAATTAGGTGGCAGTCATGTTTTAAAGCTAGGTGTTTTGCTCACTTTATTTAGCAAATATCAATCAACTGGCAGATTATCATTAGAACGGAATTTAGTAAAGCCCAGCCTTAAATTATTTCATTTCCATACCGTTACTAACTCGTTTTGGTAAAATAGTGCATCTTTCACACTCTTTAACAGTGTGTGTATATCACGTGCTAAATTATGTCATAAATACAATAGTAACGTCGGAAGGCAACATTTTTCTTCGAATGAAGGCTTCAATCAAAGATAACTACAATTTTTTCACCATGTTAAATTTAACATAGCGCAGTCTACGCCTCTTATGGAGCCCTGCCTTCGGTCTTTTACGAGATTTTGATTGATAGTTTAGTTTCTTAAAACACTACGACAAACCTTTTCTCAAAACCACCGCCTGATGTAGCACTGTCAAAACAATATTTTGGAAACAAGTTTGTCGAAGTGGTTGAGGAAACTAATCAGCCGGGCTCCAATTTCTCGAAACTTCTTAAGCTTAACAGGTTTAAGTTGCTTATTTCAATCAGCCAAAATACATACTTACAGTGAATTTTCATAAATGAAAAATGGTTTATTGTGATAATCGTAATAACAATTCCTATCTTAAGTATTAAATACATTTAAAGGAGTATATAAAACGCAAAATATTGAAAGACAAAAATAGTGGGTTTAGCTTAATCCTGTTATAAGAGACTTAAAAAGTTTCGAGAAATTGGAGCCCGATCAAACTTCAGTAAGAAAAGGAAGGCGGGGCTCTTTTTAAAAGCGGCACAGACTGCCGACACTACAAACACTGTTTAATAAACTTTAACAATTTACAATAGTAAGTACACGGAGTGCTGAACGCCAACCTTTTATGCAACGTTTCATTACCAGAGAGTGTCACCTACATGTAGGTCTATTAATGTTTTTGTTATTTATTCATGCCGTTACTTAAAGCTGCACACTTACAGATTTACCATTTTTACAACTTTTTTATTTTTTGTCTTGGAAAGAGCAAATTTTTGCGAAAATATCTGCAAACCAATGAATAAAGATTGCTGACAAAAGATCAGATCGCAGATTTTCAAATTTCCGTTCGAAAAATAATATTTTATGGCTTAAACAGTTACTAACAGTTTAAGAAATGTGCTTAAAACATCAATTTTTGAACTTTAATATAAAAAATCTGCGATATATTTTTGTCAGCAGTCTTATATAACCGGTTAAAATGGCTCGTTCCTTCGGACTCCACACACATTGGCCAACCCAATTGCGTTCATACCCCGATAATGACATCAACCCCGCAATTCATTCCTTAAATGAAATGAAGTGAACGTCACGATATGATTTTAATGAGATTGTGCTACTAGGGTACTAGCTGTCTACGCAACACCCCAGGGCATTGCATGTTAAGATGAATGCCGGTCGGCAGTTGGTCATGCCTGCGTATCCAACTTGTTGCACTCTGCATCATTGATACATGTTTTCATACTGAATCAAAATTAAGCTGAAAATGAAATAAAATCCAGGTGTGCCCAGAATTCAAGGATCATTGTCTTCTTGTCCGTTTGTGTGTCAATCAGAGGTCCGAACAATTGTTCGTTGGTGGGTCGATTACCCACCAGGTCATTTTTGTTTGTCAGAGTTCTGCCCACGCATTTTTGTATGCGTGTTGAAACATGCGTTGGAGTAGCCCAAATGTTTAACATAAAAGTCGTCATTGGGCATTTTTTTTAACGTCAACATACATGTAGTTGTTCGTGTCAATTTGTTAACTTTCAAAATATCACTTGTCTGCCTGTTTTTATGAACACACTTGTGATCTGTAGTATTTTCGTAAGATTTGAGACAATAAAAATAAATCAGCACATCATTAGTTCATGATAATTGTTGGTGGGTTAGGGTTAGGCCGGAGAAGTGGGTATCCCGGCCCTGCATGTTCTCCAGTTTCCCCAACAACACAAGACGACACTCGTGCGCAATATTGCATCAACGCGATTGATAGGCACAAGTCAATATTAAACTTTCCCCAAACTGCTTGTTAAATAAAGTTTTGGAATAATAAACTCTTAAAATATAACAACGATGTCATTAACAACTTTGTTAACTCTAGCTGAATTATGAAAAGTCGGCCTATTATCTAAAAAAATAAAAACACTACAAGTCTGCACAATACGCACATTTCCCTAAATACTTCGAACGACATTCCACACATCTCAAACAGTTCCTTTAGATTCCAAAATCAGTGCTGTTACTATGGTGATTTCCAATGCAACGATGTTCGAACTTGACCTTCCCTAAAATATCTAAAAACTTATATATGCAGAGACATTTCCGCACCATAAAAATATTCCCGGTATTTCAAACTGCAAATCCGATACGTGTAAATAGAGAATACTAGGTTAGTGCCGTGGATGGAGGAAGTTTATCTGGCAAGGCGGAGGAATTTATCGGGTGAGCCGAAGGCGAACCCGATAAAATCCGCAGCCGAACCAGATAAACTTTCTCCATCCACGGCACTAACCTAGTATTCTATTTATCCTGTTACTTTGTTTAATTAAACACTATAAAACCTTAAAATTAATAAGAATCTTTAAAAGTAAGGGGGACAACTGTTTTTCCCTGTTGACGTCATCACACTCGGTATCCATGTTTAAATCGCCCCCAAAATAGTTCGTAAAACTGTTCAACTTTTTTAGTACGTTTATATTCAAAGTCATTGCATTTTAATACGTCAATATCAATTCAAAACATAAAAATACTTTTAAACGTGCATAAGCATGGATCAGTCTCTGATCATTATCTGATGATGTAACAATTATTCCGCAAATCAGAGTACAGTACACAGGTCAAAATTCAAGATCACGAGTGTTTACAAACAATCGCAACATATTAAATGGATTTAAATGATGTTGATAGTGTTGAATGATCATAACTGCACCGGCAAAGAGATCATTCATTTCTGTTGTAAGTGAGATTTTGTCATTCACCACAGAAATGGAATAAACTATCGACGAGTATCGTTGAATGCTGTTTCACAGTTTCCAGCATTTGCGGGTGGGGTAAGATTTTCACATCTCATGAAGATTTCAGGTCGATTGTTTTGCCAGTGTCATTATTTTGCATAATGATGGGACTTTATGGGCGAGTGATTGCTGAGGTCGGCTGTTAGTGGTCCATTGATAAGATACTGAAACGGCAGTTCTGCTTTTCTTCTGACATTGCAGAATATATAAAAGAAGTTCGTTTTCGCGGTCACATGACCACCTGACTGTAGATAAACATCACGTGGTCTACTATCCTAATAAACTAAAGTTTACACGGCACCTTGTTATTGGACCGATTTGTATGCAGGTGACAGGATAAATTGGTTTCTGTCCGGGTGACCGTTTCCCCTAATCTGATTTTTTTAATCCCTATTAACTCTACAACTGACTTTTTAGTACCTCGTATATTTAGTCAGAATAAAATATTCTTTAAAACGCCGGGGGGAAAAAACAATAACATTGTCCAGTCTTTTTTTCAAAGTTCATTGACGCTAGCAGACTATTAACACCTTTGTGACACTTTCTGCTTAATACGTTCCTGACAATGTGGCCACTTGTAACATTTCTAGATACTTCTTAATACAAGTTTTATTGTCACCACAGACAACACCAACACCTTTTGTCATTTTCTCCTTATCTTCTGATGCGGTTTCCAAACACTAACACTTACAGTTACACTTTCCCGTCAACTTCATTGTCCTCATTCACAAAGTAAGAACATGTTTTATAATTTCCGTTTTATTTTCAAGAGAAAATTGGCACCGTAAACACATCTATTGACACTCCTTTGAGTCTATAATACCTTTTGGGACTTTTTAAATTTATTGGTTAGTTCTCCATCTCAACTTCTGTATACACTTTCATCAGTTGTATACATATTTTAGTGTGTCTGACTGTATAGCCCGATAACACCCTGTCCAAAAATATCCCGCCCAACACCACCGTCAAACAATATCACAAACCCTAAAACTGTCCAAAAATATCACACACACACACTAACACTGTCCAAAAATATCACACACACTAACACTGTCCAAAAATATCAAACACAAAACACTGTCCAAAAATATCAAACACACTAACACTGTCCAAAAATATAACACACTAACACTGTCCAAAAATATCAAACACAAAACACTGTCCAAAAATATCAAACACACTAACACTGTCCAAAAATATCACACACACTAACAGTGTCCAAAAATATCACACACACTAACACTGTCCAAAAATATCACACACACACACTTACACTGTACAAAATTATCACACACACACTAACACTGTTCAAAAATATCACACACACACTAACACTGTTCAAACATATCACACACACACTAACACTGTCCAAAAATATCACACCCACTAACACTGTTCAAACATATCACACACACACTAACACTGTCCAAACATATCACACACACACTAACACTGTCCAAACATATCACACACACACACACTAACACTGTCCAAACATATCACACACACACTAACACTGTTCTAAAATATCACAGACAATAACACTGTCCAAAAATATCACACACACTAACACTGTTCAAACATATCACACACACACTAACACTGTCCAAACATATCACACACACACTTACACTGTTCAAACATATCACACACACTAACACTGTCCAAACATATCACACACACACTAACACTGTTTAAACATATCACACACACACTAACACTGTTCAAACATATCACACACACACTAACACTGTCCAAACATATCACACACACACTAACACTGTTCAAACATATCACACACACACTAACACTGTCCAAAAATATCACACACACACTAACACTGTCCAAACATATGACACACACACTAACACTGTCCAAAAATATCACACACACACTAACACTGTCCAAACATATCACACACACACTTACACTGTCCAAACATATCACACACACACTAATACTGTTCAAACATATCACACACACACTATCACTGTCCAAAAATATCACACACACTAACACTGTTCAAACATATCACACACACACTAACACTGTCCAAACATATCACACACACACTAACACTGTCCAAACATATCACACTCACACTAACACTGTCCAAACATATCACACACACACTAACACTGTCCAAACATATCACACACACACTAACACTGTCCAAACATATCACACACACACTAACACTGTCCAAACATATCACACACACACTTACACTGTCCAAACATATCACACACACACACACACACACACTAACACTGTCCAAATATATCACACACACACACTAACACTGTCCAAACATATCACACACACACTAACACTGTCCAAACATATCACACACACACTTACAATGTCCAAAAATATCACACACACTAACACTGTTCAAACATATCACACATACACTAACACTGTCCAAACATATCACACACACACTAACGCTGTCCAAACATATCACACACACTAACACTGTCCAAACATATCACACACACACACTAACACTGTCCAAAAATATCACACACACACTTACACTGTCCAAAAATATCACACACACTAACACTGTCCAAACATATCACACACACACTAACACTGTCCAAACATATCACACACACACACACTAACACTGTCCAAAAATATCACACACACACTAACACTGTCCAAACATATCACACACACACACTAACACTGTCCAAACATATCACACACACACTTACACTGTCCAAACATATCACACACACACACTAACACTGTCCAAACATATCACACACACACTTACACTGTCCAAACATATCACACACACACTAACACTGTCCAAACATATCACACACATTAACACTGTCCAAACATATCACACACACACACTTACACTGTCCAAAAATATCACACACACTAACACTGTCCAAACATATCACACACACACTAACACTGTCCAAACATATCACACACACACTAACACTGTCCAAACATATCACACACACACACTAACACTGTCCAAACATATCACACACACACACTAACACTGTCCAAACATATCACACACACACACTAACACTGTTCAAAAATATCATACATACACTAACACTGTCCAAACATATCACACACACACTAACACTGTCCAAACATATCACACACACACTAACACTGTCCAAACATATCACACACACACACACTAACACTGTCCAAACATATCACACACACACTAACACTGTTCTAAAATATCACAGAAAATAACACTGTCCAAATATATCACAGACACTAACACTGTTAAAAAATATCACACACACACTTACAATGTCCAAAAATATCACACACACTAACACTGTTCAAACATATCACACATACACTAACACTGTCCAAACATATCACACACACACTAACGCTGTCCAAACATATCACACACACTAACACTGTCCAAACATATCACACACACACACTAACACTGTCCAAAAATATCACACACACACTTACACTGTCCAAAAATATCACACACACTAACACTGTCCAAACATATCACACACACACTAACACTGTCCAAACATATCACACACACACACACTAACACTGTCCAAAAATATCACACACACACTAACACTGTCCAAACATATCACACACACACACTAACACTGTCCAAACATATCACACACACACTTACACTGTCCAAACATATCACACACACACACTAACACTGTCCAAACATATCACACACACACTAACACTGTCCAAACATATCACACACACACTAACACTGTCCAAACATATCACACACATTAACACTGTCCAAACATATCACACACACACACTTACACTGTCCAAAAATATCACACACACTAACACTGTCCAAACATATCACACACACACTAACACTGTCCAAACATATCACACACACACTAACACTGTCCAAACATATCACACACACACACTAACACTGTCCAAACATATCACACACACACACTAACACTGTCCAAACATATCACACACACACACTAACACTGTTCAAAAATATCATACATACACTAACACTGTCCAAACATATCACACACACACTAACACTGTCCAAACATATCACACACACACTAACACTGTCCAAACATATCACACACACACACACACACACACTAACACTGTCCAAACATATCACACACACACTAACACTGTTCTAAAATATCACAGAAAATAACACTGTCCAAATATATCACAGACACTAACACTGTTAAAAAATATCACACACACACTTACAATGTCCAAAAATATCACACACACTAACACTGTTCAAACATATCACACATACACTAACACTGTCCAAACATATCACACACACACTAACGCTGTCCAAACATATCACACACACTAACACTGTCCAAACATATCACACACACACACTAACACTGTCCAAAAATATCACACACACACTTACACTGTCCAAAAATATCACACACACTAACACTGTCCAAACATATCACACACACACTAACACTGTCCAAACATATCACACACACACACACTAACACTGTCCAAAAATATCACACACACACTAACACTGTCCAAACATATCACACACACACACTAACACTGTCCAAACATATCACACACACACTTACACTGTCCAAACATATCACACACACACACTAACACTGTCCAAACATATCACACACACACTAACACTGTCCAAACATATCACACACACACTAACACTGTCCAAACATATCACACACATTAACACTGTCCAAACATATCACACACACACACTTACACTGTCCAAAAATATCACACACACTAACACTGTCCAAACATATCACACACACACTAACACTGTCCAAACATATCACACACACACTAACACTGTCCAAACATATCACACACACACACTAACACTGTCCAAACATATCACACACACACACTAACACTGTCCAAACATATCACACACACACACTAACACTGTTCAAAAATATCACACACACACTAACACTGTCCAAACATATCACACACACACTAACACTGTCCAAACATATCACACACACACTAACACTGTCCAAACATATCACACACACACACACACACACACTAACACTGTCCAAACATATCACACACACACTAACACTGTTCTAAAATATCACAGAAAATAACACTGTCCAAATATATCACAGACACTAACACTGTTAAAAAATATCACACACACACTAACACTGTTCTAAAATATCACAGATAATAACACTGTCCAAATATATCACAGACACTAACACTGTTAAAAAAATATCACGCACACACACACGCACGCACGCACGCACGCACACACACACACACACACACACACACACACACAAATCAGACACTGTCCAAAATATATCACACACAATAACAGTATCCAAAGGGGTCAAATCTGATATCCTGAAGTTTCGCTTGATTTTTATACTATGCTTGTGATATAATAGTTTTTCAGTCTTACATTATAACATGTAAACTGTATTTTAAAAGAAACAATCTCACATAATAACATGTTAGTTTGACATAATGACATGTCAGAGATATAAAACATGTCAGTTAGATATAAAACATGTCAGTTAGATATAAAACATGTCAGTTAGATATAATTTCATGTTCTATTAATATAAAACATCAGTCTCATAAAATAACATGTAAGTTAGACATAAAAACACATACGTCTATCATAACAACATGTCGGTCTGACATAATAACATGTTAATTAACATAATACCTTATTTGTCTGACATAATAACATGTCAGTTGCAAATAATAACATTTTCGTTTGACAAAATAACATGTCAGTTAGAAATTTTAATATGCGTATAAGACATAATAACATGTCAGCGTTACATAACAGCATGTAAATATTATGATGATAATAAAAACACATGTCAGTATGATATAATAACATGTTAGTCTGACATAACTGCATGTCAGTTTTGCATAATAACATGTAAGTCTGACATAACTGCATGTCAGTTTTGCATAATAACATGTTAGTCTGACATATAATTTGTCAGGACATAGGACAGCTGTGTCGTTCCATAGTTGTAGGTCACGATACACCTGTGCGGCTTGTCAGTGGTAACATATAGTTTGGTACGAAGTTTCATGTGAACACCTTGAACGGTTTTAGGTATGGTCAATATAGTGTTCTTTGGTGCAGGTCGACACCAAAAACACGGCCAAAAATAGAAACATACGAACAAAAAACTCACATCTATGTAGTTTACATATATGGTTTATTAATACACATTAAGAATATAAAACAATAATAACTCCGCTTCACACTGCATCCGCCTCCTTTGTCTTTTCGGCCCCTGTAGGTGGCTTCAAACCTGGAATGAAGATATTCAAGGTAATGTAACAAAAAACATAAACTGTGAACTTTTGTGCCGTTTCAGATCTTAAACAATGTGGAACTCAGTACATAAAAATAAAATGGCTTAAACATTAATTATTTCTTGAGTGAAGATTAATATCGAATTGAAATAGCTAAAACATTGAGCTGTTCTCGAGTTTGAATCAGTCTTACTTCTCACATCCCTCTTCTTCCTCTTGATGCCGGCTGTCTGTGCCGGCTCATCCATCTGCGCAGAATGTTTCCCCAGGCCGCCCGGTACGCTCGAAAGCATGATTGTTTGAGGGCCTTCGTAGAATGGATTTAAGGGATCATCTATTATAAAATCTTCATCCGGATCCCTACGAAGAGTGGCATTGTTCTGACTGTTTCTGTCTTGATCTTGCTTTCCGCAAACCACTGTGTTTCGGGTTAACGCGTAGAATGGATTTGAGGGATCAACTATTATAAAGTCTTCACCAGGATCCCTACGAAGAGTGGCATTGTTCTGACTGTTTCTGTCTTGATCTTGCTTTCCGCAAACCACTGTGTTTCGGGTTAACGCGTAGAATGGATTTGAGGGATCAACTATTATAAAGTCTTCATCAGGATCCCTACGAAGAGTGGCATTGTTCTGACTGTTTCTTTCGTGATCTTGCTTTCCGCAAACCACTGTGTTTCGGGTTAACGCGTAGAATGGATTTGAGGGATCAACTATTATAAAATCTTCATCGGGATCTTTGCAAGCTGTGACCTTGTTTTGACTGTTTCTTTCTTGATATTGCTTTCTGTAACCCGCCGCGTAGAATGGTTCTAAGGGATATTCTATAATGAAGTCTCCATCAGGCTCCTCGCCAACTGTGACCTTGTTTTGAC
Source organism: Mya arenaria (assembly GCF_026914265.1). Classification (NCBI taxonomy): domain Eukaryota; kingdom Metazoa; phylum Mollusca; class Bivalvia; order Myida; family Myidae; genus Mya; species Mya arenaria. The sequence continues at coordinate 4,977,555 of NC_069123.1, read as the reverse complement.
TGTTTTCCGCAACACACCGTAAGCCCGGAAAACGCGTTTCTTATGCGACTCGCAAGTTGCGGGATTTTCTCTTTCCTTACGCTGATGGATATTCTTCTCCAGAAACTATTTCTAATATGCACTTCTTCTTTTGTCGCCATTTTTCGCTTACTTTCTCTAAAATATCGAGAGCTGTGATTCGCGTGTCTGACTGCTATTATGACAGATAAACGTCTGTCATGACAACGACGTCATGTCATGACGTCAGTCGAGACTGGTATCTAATGTTGACGTTAATTTTCGTACAAACGTAGAAGAAATTCAAGGAACCGTTCTACGACAATCTTGCAGAAATGACGTTATTTTCAAATGAAGTTTGTTTTCAGTTTTAGTAAGATAAATTTCATTTATTTTTCTTAATTGAAAAAGTTTTATTACCAACACGTGATTGATCAACGTTTGCAATTCAATACAGTTCGATTAGCAATAGATTATATAGACCTTGAACACGCTGATCGGAAGGTGAATTCCCTCATATTATTAACGTTGAAGGCTCAGGAACACAGTTATCTGCCCACCACCCCGCCCCTTTGAACCAGATAGTGATACAGAAAAAAATAAACTTCTTTATTGACTTGGAAATAGACATCGAAAGTGATTTAGGGCGATTTGGGTGTTGCGAATCAAATGTGTAATACCTTATTTAGTTTAGATATGCTTTGTAACGAACAAAATCATTTTATAATTAGTGATCAAACAAGACTACTAAAACGACATCAACGCTGATAAAAGTGCATTATAATTATGATGTTATGTAGGGTGTCTGGCTGTCTTCTTCCCAAAATCGGCGTCCAACAGATCGACGTCGATGTATATTTTCACAAACAATAGCTAAGCGTGATGATATTTTCGTACAATGTGACTCCGTCGTCGACTGTCATTCGCAGGCGGTATGTCGTGGTGAAAAAGCTTTGATTGATTTAGTCGAACGCTGCAATAATGTATTTTATTAAAACAAAAATGAAATAAACTATATGGCGAGGTTATACATTTGATTAATTTGGAATTTTAATTTTACATTAATACTTATTTTTTTACATAATTTTATTGAATTCCATTTCACGTATTTTCGAAAACTTTTACCCTCTCTTAAAGAACTTAAAGAATATATAAAAAGTTAATATCACTGTTCTAATGCAGAGGTAGACACAATATATATTTTAGTATAAAATTCAATATTATCTTAACACTTATTCCAACTGATTCTATAAAAGTATTTGTAATTAAACTAATTATCTTTATTATCAGAATTCCTGAAAATATAGTCAGCTCTATTTGAAGATTTTTATTGCAGCTGCCTTTGAAACGTTTTGTATAAAAATGAAGCCTCAGCATCATTTGAAATGTTGTTCAAAAAATCTAGTCTCGTCCGCATTTAGAATATTTACTTCACAAAGATGTAGACTAAGTTTTCTCCAATTTAAAAAGCAGTGAAATTCTTTAACATATAATCTTCGCTCTTTCTGAATTTTGTTTTACACAGTCATGTTGGTTTGCAGCTCAATTTGAACGTTTTTCACAAAGATGAAATATCATGTGCTCCATTTTAAAAAAGAGTCATTATAATGTTTTGTTTTTTTTTTGTTTTTTTTTCAAAATTAGGGATTTACAGCTCTTTGAAAAGTTGTCTCCGAAAACGAGATATCAGGTCTATTTGAAATGTTGTCTCCGAAAACGGGATAACAGGTCCATTTGAAAAGTTGTCTCCGAAAACGACATATCAGGTCCATTTAAAAAGTTGTCTCCGAAAACGGGATATCAGGTCCATTTGAAAAGTTTCGCATCCACGGTATTTTTCTGAACAGCCACCCGCCCTTTCTTTGTTATGACGTTCCCCTGCCGATCCACGATGATAAGGTTGGGAATGCCAATCAACCCGAACTTTTCGGACATCGAATCCTGAAATAAAATCAAAATAAATGTATACTTTTAAGGTGTTTTTTACTGACTCTGAAAGGTGGACAAGGAATGTCACATTGTCCTTTGCGAATGTCCATGTAGCTGTCCAATACAGCTAGGTGTGTAAGCTTATTTATACTCGCACTCGGGCCTTTCCCATTCGGCGAGTGCTCCGATAAGATTGTAAGTCATTTTATGTTTATTTGGGAGCATTGTGCACAGAGAGAATGTAATCCTGGTTTGTACTACCCTGGTTTGTTTACGTGCAACAGTGTAAGAACTGTCATACGGTATTTGTTTAGTGGTGCGGCGGGAACTCGAACCTGCGACCACTGAATTGACAGTCATGTATGTTACCACTAGACCACGGATCCGCCATACAACTGAATGATATCTGACTTATACGATATGTTCGGATATGTTCGCTTCTAACCCAAATGTTTGTCTCAACGTAGAGTTGCCTCTCCTGCCTCATGCATATTCATTAAAACGAGATTCTGTCTATCAAATGCCCAACGATATGAATGAAGTGTAATGGAAGAAGGTACCGTGGTTGCTGACGATGTAGCGATGAGAGCAAGGTTCTCCATTCCCGCCTCAAGTGAACGGACCAACGACCCGTTCCATAACACCTGTCACAGTCAGCCTCCTCAAGGTCCCGTCCTGCACCACGGTCAGTGTGTGTTTAGCACGTGATGCATTGCGTCATGAATGCTACGTCGAAAGGCAATATTTTTTTTCAAGTGAAAACTTTACACAACGATAACTTAACTTTTTCTGCATCATTTTAAATGAAACATGGCGCAGTCTACGCCGCATATGGAGCCCCGCTTTCGGTCTTTTACAAGTATTTGATTGAGAATTTAGTTTCTTAAAACACTTCGAGAAACCTTTTCACAATACGGCCGTCTGACGGAGCACTGTCAAAACATTATTAACAGGTTTGTTGAAGTGTTTGATGAAACTAATCAAATTATCAATCTTCGGTAATAAAACGAAGGCGGAGCGGCAAATACTGTCCTTTGTTTTATTTAAAATGGTCTAGTAAAAGAAAAATTATCTTTATTATAGGCAAAAAGTTGCCTTCCAACGTAGCATATATATGACGTATTTATCACGTGGTATACACACATCGACGGTGTATTTTATAGTGGACACTCTATTAAATATGGAAAGACCCTATAGAAATTCCTACCTGTTCGTATCTCAGCGCTGCCCATGTCATCTCTTGTAGATATTCCTACCTTAATCTCTCAAAATGAGCGTATCTCAGCGCTGCCCATGGCATCTCTTGTAGATATTCCTACCTTTATCTCAGATTGATCGTATCTCAGCGCTGCCCATGGCATCTCTTGTAGATATTCCTACCTTTATCTCAGAATGATCGTATCTCAGCGCTGCCCATGGCATCTCTTGTAGATATTCCTACCTTTATCTCAGAATGATCGTATCTCAGCGCTGCCCATGGCATCTCTTGTAGATTTTCGTCAAACGATTCCTCGTCAAGGTCAGCGCTCACAAAAACGACCTCAAATTTGTGACCTTGACTCCTTACCCCATTGTAAAATGTCTTCAGTTTTGGGGTGAATTGTCGACATGGCGGACACCAGTGTGCAGAGAAATATATCCCTGAAAAATAATGTTTGAATGTGTATAACAGTGACATGTCTTTGTCAATGTAAGCGCTTTCAACTTTATGAACTGGACGTCTAACCTTGTGTTCAAAGTTCAAATGTTGTTTAGCTTGGGGGGGGGGCAGACATTCGGAGCTCCTCGGCCATTTTTATCGAAAATAACCTCGGATGTATTTGGACGGTTTACATACTGAACAAGTGGTACGTTTAAGTCCGCTGCAAGTAGATCGCGTAGTAATTTTATTTAGCAGTTATAACATTTATGACTTAATTTGTGGGAATCTTAATAATGTTTGCAATAATACACTTCACTGGCAATCAATTTAAACTAAGATCAATAAATACAACTCCAAAACACTACGTTTAATTAATGATATCATTCAAAAAATTACGAACTACTTGAACTGATGTACCGGCATGCATCAAAGGTTGTTTTTGATAAAAATGGCCGATGAGCTCCGAATGGGGGTCAGACTGTCGTCACTTAATACATGCTATCAATACCATTGAATAAGATATTGCTTTTGTTATTATTAAACACTCAGCGTGCTAAGCGTATTGTTGCTTTCAAGCGCGTTTTTGTGATAGTAGAATGACCACTCGGCAAGGTATTTCGTAATTAATAACTATTCGTTAGCTAAACACAGGCAAACAGGAAATTAACCTGTGATCTTGATGTCTCTTATTCACAACACTTCTTTGTGTTAATCAATTTCATATCGGGGAATGAAAACTTGCGAAAATATCATAAAAGCTTGCTGAATTGAAATGATATAAACCTCATACATTTTATATATGCGTTAGGTATAATTTTTCCTATGATGCAAAACAGTAACATAACAAGTTAATTAAAGGGCGATCAAAAGCTATACAAACTATTTATTTATATTAGTTTTTCAAACATCTGCCTTAATTAGAGCAAGAATTCAGCGCTGCCTACAAGAGCTCAGAGATTCGACCCGTGCTGGGATTTTCCCATTATCAATTCACAAACTGTAAAAAGTAGGGGTTTTTTTTCGGAATATTTCCTCAGTCATTTTTTTGGAATAAATTTTAATTGCTGTGCCTTGCAAATTGGGAAAAAAGTTGACTTTTGGAAAATACAAAATCAGGCCAAAGCAGCTAATAAAATGGCAAATATAAATGTTTTAACTTTTTTATGCATACATTATGCTGTTAAAGAGTAATATTTGTCAAGATTTTGTCAATATTTCAACAAATTAATTATTTTTTTATTCATTAACATAATCTGCATATGTCAATTTGTAAATTTTTTGGGAAAATGGACAGTTTTTCGGAAGAGGAAACAACCTTTAGAAGGCAGCAAATTGCACCAAAAAACATCACTGTTCCTCTAAAATTCATTTTTTTCAATGAAGTTTTGGACGAGCTGTATTTTTGAATTTATATAAATAAAAAAGATAACAGTATAACATTTAAGAGCTAGATTGATTCTTATATACTTTACATATTAGTTTGTCCAATGCGTAATAATATAAGGCAGAATTATAATCCTAGATATTATGTCAGATATCCTTGTATGGTAAAACTTATATCATTGCTCAATTCTGAGAACAAATCTCTGTGAGTAAGATAAGCTATATTCTGTACCAAAGCTTTTAAAGCTTTACTCTCACTGACTGAACGTTTTGACAACTCTTTTTATTTTTTGTCTTGGAACGAGCCAATTTATGCGAAAATGCATGGAAAACAGGCAGTGATTGATATAAGACTGCTGACAAAAATCAGATTGCAGATTTTCATATTCGTAAATCGTCAGTAACGCATTTAGCCATAAAACATTACAGTAATTTTCGAACGGAAATATACAAATCTGCGATCTGATTTTTTGTCAGCAGTCTTAGATCACTGGTTTGCAGATATTTAAGCAAACATTGGATTATTCCAAGAGAAAAAATAGAAAAGTTGTCAAAACGGTAAATCTGTGATGAGAGTATTTTCGTGATATTAGGGCGGGGCACAAAGGTACCCGTACCCGTTCAAGTAGCGCTTCCCAACCTCTCTTTTCTTTCTCAATCAACGATTCAAACAATATAATATCATGGGTAATAAATACAATAGTCACCTATACATTCCTCGTCTGTAAAGGCAAATGGTTGCCCATCTTTGATCATATTTCCTTCCAATAGCTGAAGTACACTTCCACTCTCCATCGTGGTAAACTCGCGGAGATCTAGTAATAGTATTGGTCTATAACTTCTGAGACCAGCTCTTAAATAGCGCAGGATTACATGAACACTATATATCGTAAGTATAGGTATCCGTTTTAAAGTCAAAGGTGAACTTGTAATGCCACATAGGTTCGAGTTAAAGGGACTAGACACCAGCAGCCAATTGTATAAAACTCGGATATGTTGTCCACAGGTTATATTTCGGCTAGTGAACACTTTTCAATGATTTGATTGGTTAGAAAAAATTATTGGATAAATATTGACCAATCGATAAACATTTCGGATAACTTTGACCAAACCAAAAAGATAACCGGTTTTATACAATTGGCTGCAGATGGTACGAAAATCGGCAAATACAGTATTTCCACAAAACAAAACTAGAAAAGTCAACACGAGCTAGTATGAGACCGATGATACATAATTTACATGATTTAAATAATATTTCGTCACACTTTCAGCTGAGTTTTTCCCGTTTAAAAATGGTTTCCAAGTTAATTGTGTATATATTTAGCATGAGAAAGTCACGTGATAAGTACAGATTAAATAACCGTCGATATTTTTAAATTAACTGGGATTTACGTGGTAGACAAACCCAGAAAGTATTGAACTGGAAAATTGGCAAAACCTGCATGTGTCGTAAGCGATGTGATACACCAGTAATATTGAATGCGTTGTATACCACGACATCAATTCTATGAAAGTTTTTGACACTTTTCCTCTTTTCGTGCTATTGTAACATCAGCAGGCCCCTATTCCTCGAAACTTCTTAAGCTTAACAGACTTATGTAGCGTATTTAATAAGCCAAAATAATACTTAAATCGAATTTTGATATATGAAAAATGGTTTATTGTGATAACAATAAAGATAGTTCCTATCTAAAGTATAAAAAAAACTCTAAAAGAAGTAAATATTTCGCAAACTATTGAAAAGCAAAAATAGTGAGCTTAGCTTAATCCTGTTTTAATGGACTTCAAGTATGCGCTTCACACATTTCGGTGAACATAACCATGCCCTATGCACGTATTATGGGTGTTTACGGAAAGCTAGAACTTCATCATACGATCACAACCGTTAACGACAATATCTCCATATTTGTTTTATTTCGGTTTTCTGGAAGTTACGACTTCAACTTAGTAAACGATCTCATAGTCCTTCCTCAGAACGGAGGAGATGCCTCAAGGTTCATTCCACCGTACCAACCATCTGGTAAAGTCCAGGTAGTAAAAAAAAGCATATCCTGTTATAAGGGACTTAGGGAGTTTCGAGAAATCGGGGCCTTACATGTGTCTAGTCCCTTTAACGGTATACCATCCAATGTGAAGAATCAGTAGTCTAGCATTAAGACGCTAAGTTGTCAACCTAGTAGTTGCAGGTTCGATCCACCGCCTCGCCACTACAATACCTTACCGAGAGGGACGGGGATCAAGTGTGTCAATATTATACAGTGGCGCATGGTAGAGAACCAGATAGCCTCTAGTCAATGTTACATTATGTACATTCTTACGGTTCAGGAGGTGGGCGGGGACTCCTACCCGCACACACTAACAATTTAACTACATATATTTCGATATATGGGGAGGGACGACTATCCAAACACACATACACACCATCTTGGACTCGTCCATGAATCTGAAATCACTTATTTTACTCTTTGATACCGAAATTGAAGAAAAAATACTATAAGTATAACAAATATTTTGCGACACCACGCCGGTACAGTCAAGAAAAAATAGAGAACTGATACATTTACCACTCGGCCACATGGACATATACAAGGTTGGAATACACTGGTAGTTCAAGTAGTAATATCAATCAACCAATCACGCTGCAGCGAATCGCTAAATCGCGGACTAGCGTTTTTCACAATCGTCGACTTCAAAGACAAAATTTGAGCAAATATCAACATTTGCAAAAGGGTTCCAGCTGTGTCAGTATCTCTAATGATTTGCAACGCTTTTTTGTAATGTATTATTTTCTTAAAATTGCATTTTACAAACCGTGATCGAGTCCTTTTAAAAATATAAATAAAGGGCCATTCAAAATTATTGCATTTGAAATACGTGGGAGAATGCGCATTTTATTACTTAATGCATTGATATGAAACTCATTTAGCTTGATTAAGTAATAAAGAAAACGTGCAAAAGCTCTCCATCAATTGTGTGTGACGGTATTCGAGTTAGCTTGACCGTTTTACATTACGTCATCACAATGTTTGGTAGCACCATGTCGTGTGACCTTGGTTTAATTTGAAGCTAGTTCACACCTATCTGTTTACATGTAGGTCAGTTTACTGTTTTATACTTAATTAGCAACCATCTCATACGATGCATCCTCGGCGCCCCAGCGTATCATAACCTATATGATATAGGTTATGATACGCTGGGGTGCCGATGATGATACGATGCAAATATTACATTATCAACACTATCTGTCTGACAATGCCACCTCAGGCTGTTCATATTGGTGAAAAATTACTCAAATGTTATTTACAAAGATGAATCGATATAATCTTTATTTGCGCTTGGATTTTAGATGTGTGTGTTCCTTTTTATATGTACGGCTCTAACATTTTAACCCAAACAAATAGGACCAATAACAAATTCCTACTCCCAGCCAAAACGAGTACTCTTGACCGTCAGACAAAATGCACATGCATAGAATATGATTATGTCTTATTAATAAAATGCTGTTTTAATATTTTTCGAAACCAATGCTCAGAGGGAAATCAAACATAGAATTTAATGCTGCAAAAATACGCCCAAAACCGTATTGCACTGTTTTGCAACATGCACAGCACTCTTGGTCGGACGGTGACCTGTATTAAGTGGTAACCTGCATTATGCGGCCACTCCAAATTCATCCTGTACGTTTTAGTATATAAAGTACTTGCATTAACAATCATATATCTCGAGTCTTCCTCATCCTTTTAAAAAATACCAAACTTATAATCGTTAAAGACTTTAGACACGCGTGCCAATTTCTAAATTACAACAAGTGCATTGCAAGGGCCAATGTTCAATTCTTATATTGTATGTGTTGTACCCACTTTCAATACTAATAGTTTGTTATGAATACCTTAGCTGTAATCCTTACTTTAGTGTCAATTTAATGTATATTTGTTATTTCTTATCCTACTTCGCTTAAATCGACTCCGTCAAACAAAAGGTCACAACAGGGTGTAGTAAAGGACAGCAGGGTGTTGGAAAAGGGCAGCAGGGTGCCCCACACCGCTATGTAGGCATAGCTGGAGCACTGCATACCACTTCGAAGTTCCTCCATTAACACTAACGAAAAGTTTAGATTAAACGTTATATATTTTACAACGATTTTGAAGAAAGCTATGATAGCTTATACTAAGTCAGTCTCGTTGGCACGATGTTGCTCGAGAGTATGGTCTTGTGATGTGGGGGAATCCGGAGTACGCTGAGAAAACCCACTTGTCTGGCTTGGTGACCACTAACCTAACTCACATGCGCCCAGGCCGGGAATCGAACCCGGGTCGCCTTGGTGAGAAGCGAGTTCGCTAACCACTGTCTATGTTCATTGTTATGGATGACCATTTGGGACTGTAACTATAGTACTCATTTAAAGTAAATAAGTAATGTTTGTCTTTATTGTAATTAATAATTTAAAGAGGGAATTGTAGTAAAGTCGTGGAAAAATCACGAGCCTCACATATCGGTTGTTCAAAGGGGAGGGTAAGGTTCTAAACTCGTCCAAAATGTCCAAACATAACTATTTCTGTCAGGTTTGTGAAGAACTATATAATCATCAATTTAAAGAAAAAATAATACTTGATAATTGATATCATAATGCCTCGTTTTATATAAAATCAATAAAAGACTTAAAGCCGCACTGTGTGTGCATACAACGTGACAAATTGCGTCATAAATGCTACGTCGTAAATGAAATATAGGGCAGTCTTCGCCGCTTACGGAGCCCCGCATTCGGTCTTTTACCAGAGTTTTATTGAGAATTTAGTTTCTTAAAACACTTCGACAAACCGTTTTACAAAACGGCTGTCTGACGGAGCACTGCCAAACATTATTTTGGAAACAGGTTTGTCGAAGTGTTTGATGAAATTAACCACCTTGTCAAACGCATGAAAAAAGCGAAGGCGGGGCTCTTAAGCGGCATTAACTGCCTTTGTTTCATTCAAAATGGTGTAGTAAAAAAAGTTATCATAGTTTAAAGTCTTCATTTTAAGCGAAATGTTGCCTTTCGATGTAGCATATATGACGTAATTTATCACGTGGTATACATACACTGTATATGGATTGATGTTTTTTTTAAATACATTTTTATGTTCGTTCAATTTATTAATCTTAAATTATAAAAAAATGCATGTGATTTACGTACAGATACAAACTATTAGCGATATTTTATCGAGTTTTTAACTGGCTAATTTGTGGACGCGTAGCTATTAATTAATAAATGAATAAAACAAGGGCTAATATTTTAATCTGAACCTTAAACACAAGTCATTTTTGTTTTTATCATAAGAAAATAAGTTAAACATGATAATGTATCAAAATAAATGAAATAAATAATAAAAATGCATTAACCATTTTGCCTTCAACAATATTGACAATACAACATGTTTTCTCATATCTCCTTATGTTTAGCTAAACGGTCATGCGTTTCATTATGACCATCTTGTTAAATGCCTCCTGGAGTGGTTGATTCCAGTGGCGTTTTTCCGTTACCAGCGCCGCCCCCTCCAACACTACCACGCCATAATGCTACTTCGAGAACAAGAATTAGTCTTCCTATTATCTGCAAGCAATAACAAAAACTACTTCCAGCTAATATGAAGCTTAAGTTAAACAGAAACTTTAATTTGCATAAATAGCAAAATAATGGAATTGTTAAATGATGGGCGAATAATTCGATCACTGGCAAAAAGTGGTGCAATATAATCAAAACTTAAAGTTAATTTGGACAAAGTGACAATTGTTGGCTGGTGCCTACCCTGCAACCCTACATTCGGTAGTGGACTGTGTGGTAAAAAGATAAAAACAAACATTCTATCAGCAACATATAACAAATAATAATCTGATTTGTTCCATTCCAAAAAATAAAATGGTGTTTGTTAGCCTCTTGCAATAACTACAAACCCTTTATTTCGCAAAGTGCTTGCAAGCCAATCAAATACGTGTTAAGAAATTTCGCTTTACGAAAACCAATCATATTTTGCGTTACTGATGGACGTGTAGATAGCAACAGTGTCAACATTTTTTTTTCTATTTTCTATCCATTAAAATGGATATTTTTGGGGCAGGTAGAAGGAGATCCAAGCCTTCGTTTCTCGGCGGGATAGACGAAGAAACTCCAGGGTATACAATCACTAAGAACTGCATTAAAGCTACCTATTTATATAAGATAGATTAAAATGAAAACATGTGAAATCCAAACGAAATCATGAACATGTCAACGCAATCGAAGTTTAGAGCATGAATAATTCAGTTGTTGTTTTTTCTGATTGAAGTGATATATTGAAATGTAAAATGTTTTTGTACGGACCTAGGGATCGTTGTGTCTATTTAATATGTAAATATATATCATTGGAGTTGAATTTTGTACCCTACACCTGGATCATCAGGCCTCCAAAATCCACTTGCGGCTCGCATTTGCAAGTGACTGTTAAAGGATTGAAGAAATTCAATCACACTAGTCCTCAAGACTCAATTAGGAATCCTATTTATTTTTCAAAACAAGATAATTGCGATAAACATTAAAATTAAAATGCCAAATGTAAACAGACAAATCAAAACCAGAGATTCACCTCATATTTTTATGGACTGCACACAATTGAGTGCTGAGACTGTTAAATGAATTGTATGTTGTAGATAATTCTTTAAGGTATCAAAGAAAACTTAAGATTTTATTATTAATTCTTGAATTACTCTTAAATTAATTATAAGCTAGAAATAGACAATCTGACTTCTTCATAAGTGAATCGAGCATCTGTAAATGGCCGGGATTAGGTAAAATAACACTATTATGATAATGAAAAGTAAATTTGAGTGGCTGCAAAGCTAGCTAACGCTTAATCAATATTTCCTGATATAGATCGAAAATTTTGTGAAAATGTAGGGAGAGTCATTATTGTGCAGGGTGAGTAGAATTTCAAGTTCACTCGCCCTCAAGAGCTAGTGACCTAAAACAAAGGCCTGATCACTTTTATCCTCTGCATGATCATGGTAGAAAAACTTGTTTGATCCCCTTATCATCTTTAGTTATAGAGGCCATACTCATGAAATAGGTTTAGACAATAGATTTTGGGAAAAATATCATGGTTTGCTCATTTTGAGTCAAGAACATCAAGCTAATAGATCTTATTTCTAGTTAGGCAGCATTGGTCAAAATTAGCTCAAGCCCTGATACGTTACTTTATATTACAATATACTGGGGTACGCTGTTTGTCTATTGTGATATCCCTAATAGACAGAGTGACAATAATGTTGATTGGGTCCCATGTTTTTATAGCAAGTCATTGACATGTATGTGCAACAACCCAATTTAATAATGCATCATCTAGATTATAAACAGACATATATATATTCAAATTAAGTAACCCAAAACTGACATTGTATCTGTATATATTAGTATAATTATTGTCTTTTTCTTGAGTGGTTGTTGATTTCCTGTGCGACGCGCAAGTCTATTTTAAGTATGGCATGTAAAGCCAAGACTGAACTCACTGGCTCTGAGCAGATGGAGAAACTAAATTTGTAAAATTATTTTTGTGTTTTTATGTTACATCTATGTCTTTGATATTACTGGAAAATACTTTCCACAGTCATAACAATACACATTTATAATACTATCTTTTTAATACATTTATACCAGTTTCATTAAAATAAATTAATCATGGGATTCAAATTTGTCGAACTGTTATTGTTGCTTATTTTAGGGAAGCTGTGAAACAAAAAGTGCTAGTTGACAGTAAGCGTGGAGACAGTCCTGAAGCAGGAGATGCCAGCGAAAGAGAGAAACAGGACTATGAGGTTAACAATGACAGGAAAAAGGATGACAGTAGTAGCAGTGACAGCAGTGATGATGATTCATCAGAGTATGTTGATTGATTTGTTATCAAACTGTGTGGCTTAAGCTGTTCTAAATAGACCGCCACATAATAATAATTATACGGTAATAATAATAATAATAAAAATGATAATTTATAATAATAATAATAATAATAATAATAATAAAACTTTTATAACTTCATTTAACAGGCCATCACGTAATAATAATAATATAAATGATATATAATAATAATAATAATTATAAAATAATAATAATATATAATAATAAAATCTTCGTTTATTATGTTTAATTGATCACCAGATAAGATTGCATTGATAAGACTCTTTTCAGCAAACATCACATCTAAGGTAATACCTAAGATATCACATCTAAGATGTGATGTTTGCTGAAAATAGTCTAATCAAGATACCATAGCTTAATTGGTCTTTTAAGGTGCTATGTATAGTAGGTGCAGTGTTTTTCTTATGGCCCATTTGTCTTTTGAACAAATACCCAGGTAAAAATATCCCCTTTTTTGTGAAGGAGCATTGACCTCTAAACAGTCAGCAAGTGTAGCATTATAGTGCCATTCCTGAACATGTTTATAGGTTTGTTGAATAAAAGGTTTGAAAACAAGTTGAACATTATATGAATTATGTTAGTATTTTTCCCTTTTTTGCCAGAATAATGCTGTGTTCACCCCAGGGGCGTATCTGGCCGTTTTTGAACTTAAGGCCCGATTGGGGATCAAAGGGGCGGTTGCCCCTTTGTCAGGGGGTGTGGGGGGGCGAAGCCCCCCAGAAGCCATAAACAACCTGAGAATAAAATACTCTGAAAACGCCTAATTCTTATACTACGATATTTAATTTCTTTCACATAATATTTACCAATTTATAATTTACGGTAAGAGTTAAATAAACTCCATGTTTCTGCATTTGGCAGACGCGAATTTGTTGATGATTGTGTCGATGTCAACGTCTGCCTCTCGGTGAATGTGTAATATGCCCAGGTTAGACAACCTTTCACCGGTCATAGTACTGCGAAGGTACGCCTTTATGCGACGCATTGAGCTAAACGAGCGCTCACACGATGCAGACGTGGCTGGCATTACACAGAGTATCGATAGCACACGATGAATGCCGGGATAGGCTGTCCGTGGTGTTGCATCCAGCGTTGCTAGCAGCATAGTAGGCTTTTGGATATCATCATTGGTCCAACGCACTTTCCATCGTCGAACCTCGTCAGCAAACGCTTCTTTCGGCGATTCTATATCGTCCTTAAAGCTGTTATAAATAACATCAGTCTGACCATCGTCAAGATCCCTCAACCGGACTGGTAAGAGCAACTGTGCACAGAACCGTTCTTGGTTGGCCATTACCCTGCTAGATATATGTTTTTTAAATGAAGTTTACCTCCTGTAAGATTGCAGTCAATCCAACGAGGGAGCTGAGTACCTGTTCACATGCCACGAGTGTAAGGATAAACTCGAATCTCAGGATTGCACGCACGTGTTCTCCTGCTTTATCGTCACCATCTGCTTCCAATGTTTCCAAGGCATGGACGACAACTGCAAATGCCTGTGTGAACGTTGTGAGAGCGTCCGTGCGACTCATCCATCGCGTTTCGCAGAGAGTCTTCAACTTCTGGCGACCATCCATCTGGGCACGTGATACAGGATCCTGAGACAGCTCAGTAGCGAATGCATCTAAAGTTTCGCAGAGTAGGAAAATGCAAATCCAATATCCTGAACTGTTTTCATCATTGTTCTAACACATTGTAGTTTACATGTATGTACCAAAGCCAAGTTCAAACAGTGAGACTTACAATGTACGTAGCTCGCAAGTGGTACACGTTCCCGTATCAGTGCTTGAACTCCATTGTATTTTCCTGCCATGTTCCCCGCTCATAGCACTGGGCACGCAGTTTCAAGATGTCCAATCCACAGTCTTGGAGATACTCTACAATGGCCTCAGCAAGATTAACGCCCTTAATTGATCTACAAGTAACAAAGCCAATGAATTTTTCATTAAGCTCATAACGTCCTTCGTTGACTGTAAGAAAGCGAATGCATATAGATAACTGTTCTTTTGTGGAGCAGTCGGTAGCTTCGTCGGCCATGATGGCGAAATATCCGGCTTCTTTACACTGTGTGAGGATACACTGAAGAACGTGATCGGCACATAACGTAATAATCTCATTCTGTATATCAGGCGATGTGTATTTGGCATTTTCTTTTCCGTTTCGGAGGTGATCTGCGAGTATGGGATCGTTTAACGCGTGGGATTGGAGAACCGCCATAAAATTACTCCTTTCTTCCGTGTGGCCTCTAACGGGTATGTTTTGTTTGGTAAGCAACAAAATAACTCTTATTATCTGTCCAAGAATATGTCTATTTCTTTTTACCAAGTCCTTGGTAAACGAAGATAGCTTACAGACAATAGACTCCTTCTTCCCTTTCATGACATCAACGAAATTTTCCGCCATAGCGACACAATTTCTGTGGACTTTGTCTATATGATGACGATTAACATTGGCTGACAAATTTTTCCAATCATTAAAAGGGAGCGTGGAAAAACATCTGGTCTTCCTTGTATCGAAGATCACGCAAGGGGCACACATCACGGAGTCCATATTTACCGAGTACCTCAACCACGGGAAGTTGTTCAACCACTTTGCGTTAAATGCTCTGAGTTTACCACCAATAAGCCTGTAAATCAAGAATAATTATGTCATTTGATACAATAAGGCCTACAATGAGGACTATTTTTGAAACAAATCACGCGGAAATCTACATAAGAAATTAAGAACACATCGACATGCGTTTTATTTTAACAAACTATATGTATTTGTTTTTCCAATAATTTTAATCGAAAGAAAAACAGAAAAGTCGTCAGTTTACCATCTCAGACAAGCTTACCGAAAACAGTAGTTCACCCATTAAACTTGGTGCGTTACTTTATATGAGTAGTATACTTAATAAAAACAAAATAGCAACTCTCCCTTATCCTATTATTTAAGTTCTTTTTTTCTCTTAATACATCGCATAATGGTTTCAAATATAGATCTAGTTTCTTTTGTTTAAAAAAAATGACGTTTCAAAGGAAACACATTGGGTTAAATAATAATTAAATTCAATGTGAATGTCATTAGCATTTGCATAAAAGTGTCAAATTTACCTTGACGGAAACGTATAGGCATGTGCCTCAAGCCAGGACACGGTAAACAAACTCAGTTTCTCTTGTTCATCAAGTTTGACAATGGATCCAGATTTGGTAAAAAGGTCGGGGTAGGGCGGGTTGAAATTGTCCAAACTTGCCATTTTGGAATTTGCCGCTTTGTAAACATCATTCGGATACTGAGTTTCGTTACGATAAAGCGCTGTTGCAAAAAAGGGAAACAACTGTTGTCGAACTAAATCTATACTTCGCGTAAAAAGTGCGTTCACATATTACGGACATAATATTGACCCGACAAGGCGACAACCGCAATTAAAAGTTCATATGAGACTTAACTGATTGAAGGTCTTTAAAAAGTTGTGGATGAAGCCCTCACCCCCCTCTGTCTTCATTTTTATTACATTTTTCGCATTTTTTTTAAATTTCATTTTTGACTATTTGAAAATATTTTTAAGGCCCGGGCCCGGTGTGCCTTATAGGAGCTACGCGCCTGCACCCTATCAAAGGGCCCTGCTACCATTCCCTAAAATGTTATTAAGCACTGAGGTGGAATTTTAACTTACAGATTTTGATAATGCTTTTTTCAGGGACTTCGATGAGCCAGAAGAATGGCATGATGTATATACAGAGAACGCTAAACCACCCAGCGCTCTGACAATAACACATGTGAACCAGACCCATGAACTACAGGTAAAAAATTGCACTGTTCATATCGATGATTAGAAAGGATGTTCATAATAAAATATACATCAGACTAATAACGACATAAATGTAGTGAATTAATCTTCTCCACAACATCAACTGTAAAGCAATCCAACAGCTCTGACTTATACCATTATGGTGAGATATACCGGTAGATGTTTTATATGATTGTTTTTGTTGATGTTTATTAATTCAGCAAATACGCTTGAGCATTAGAGTTGGAATTAGCTGCAAGTATTATGTGGCAAAATTTTGGCCCAAATTTCTCAAATAATCTTAAGTCTCTTTTTCACATTAATAAGCTACATGTAAGCTCACTATTTTTGTTTTGGTAAAATTGTTGAAAAGTTTTTGACTATTATGTTTTGGTTTATAAAACCAAGTTTAAGTAAATGATTTGGCAATGAAATATAATGCTTAAGATATTTGGTATTTGGGGTCAGGATATTATTAAACACATGGCCATATTTTTGACAAACATTTAACTACAATATAATTGTTTTATTTAAGTGTAAATTTTATGTGTTACTGTTAATAAAGATTTTAAATTCATGATGTGTTTTTTTAGCAATTTGCAAACATTGAGGCGGCAGTAAATGCAGAACACCAGAGCTCCGATGAGTGGCTGAAAAGTCACAGTCTGGAATACCTTAACCTGGAACTGAAGAACCTGGTTGACAGAGGGAAAGTGGGCAGGTAAGGCTTCCTTTACTTATTTTAGGGTGAGAATAGTTTAGTGGTATTGGGGTTTCTGCCTCTTATGCAAATGGTTGTGGGTTAGAGCCCTTCTAATGGGTCTCTTGGTGTCTCAACTCCTAACAGGATACCACCACCAATGATTACTAACAATCTCAAGCCTGAGTTCATGCTCAAAACCTCAAACACAGCATTGACATCTAACTACGCTGAATGTTTATTTTATCATAAGAATGTTGACTACTATTTACAGATATATTTTTTTAAAAGAATGGAATTTTTTGTGGGGGGAGCAGGGGTAGTTTGTTAATGAAAGTGCTTTTCTGGGTCTAGACTTAAGACTGTACATAAACATGAGCCCAGAAGTTGCAGAACTTGTTTTTTTCCCAGGAAATTGATTAAAAAATTATTCATACGATCAAGTGAGCATAAATTAGTATGAAATAACCTGAAATATTAATTTTTTTGCATGTTATTGGCCCAAAATTAGAAAAATCAATAATGGACAAGAAATTCTGCTTCTGTTTCTATGCAGAAAAATATTGAGTTATTGCATTACTGTTAGGGTAATGATGTAGTTGTTTATAAGGACCAAAACAACCATTTCCCTGACCCCTCTTTTACCACTTAAGCACGACACAGATTACACTCCAGTTATGCTTTTCTCTATGATATTTAATATGATTAACAACACGTTAAGTTGTGTTACTAGTTTGTTTTTCAAAGAACAAAGTTTGAGTTTTTGTCATAGCCCTGTTATGTACTAAGAAGAGGTAAATTATTCAGCAACCATTTGTAACTGTTGTACCGACATGTGATTGTTTCTTCAGACTTGAACCTGACCTCAAGACTGGCAAACCAAAGCAACACATTCAGTTTGATGCCTATGATGTGAATGAGTTTGAATACAAGCTGAATCTGTAAGTTTGTGTTTTGCTAAACTGTTAGTAAAAATAGCAGGGAATTTTCATGGGTTTGTATTAAAGATCCCGAGCCCTGTTTTATTTAGGTCCCGACAAGGTTTCCTTTGGCTGCCTCAGCTTGTGTCAATTAGATTTGTTATTATTTATAAGGTAAAGAAACGTAAAAAAGAAACGTAAAACCCTCATTTTAGCCACTAAACCATGTTAACGCTCTGGGGCAGGAATAAACATCTTACGTCATTTCTTAACTTAAGTCATTTCTTAAGTTTAGTATCCCACATGTTTTATGATATAATCTCTTCATCATATCTCAAATACTTTATTATATATTCATTGATTTAATTCAAAATGCATTCTTTCATGTCAAAAAACTCTCATCCTTTTCTTTTAATTTGACTACAAAAATTTTAGGAAATTGACTTAAGTTAAGAAATGACCACCCCTAGGATATTATTTTAAACTTGGGGGAAAACTTTACAATAAAATAAAAAAAATAAAAAATAAATATAATTTCTATGAGACCCTACTTAATGATGTTCTGAATGAGCAAAAATAATGGTACAAACTTTCTTCACTAAGCTGTAGATTTGAAATGTTTAATTAACACATTCTGTCCAAATCAGAAGGGTTGTTACATCTTTTGATAGCAGCCATTGAAATTAGACTTTTGATGAACAAGCCTGAATTCTTATACTATTGTATGGCATCAATTTTTTTAACCAGCCCGCCTATATAAAAAATCAGAATTTGAGCAAGCCCAGAAGTAATTTTACCAGTGCAGGGCTTGCGGGCTTGTGTTAATTTCGACCACTGTGATAGTCATGTAGGCATTTGTTATTACAAAATTAAAGATGCGTGATAATCACCATTAGTTTTTGTGCAACTTTTATGTATAAACTGGTCTTGGCATACATTTATTGATCTGCTGTGCTCATTTCGAGGAAACGCGGCTTAAGTATTTATTTTTTCCAATTTAAGCTAAGTATCAAATTACCTTGAAGTCAATTACCTTCCAGGCTATTTTTTCTATAAACCAATTAAGGGCAGGCAATAATGGACTGTTATTGGACTATAAGTGTATGTTCCCACGAGAATTGGAAACTTCCCGATATAGGTGAAACAATAAGAAGTAAAACTTTACCCACAATCCTTAGTGCGGGCTCAGCAAGTATAAGAAATTTCTGCCAGTTATTTGATCAGAGATAATCGGTGATCTCCGTTATTGCCATCATCTCTGCAGATAATGACCACAGACATGTCAACCACTTTTTATGTTCATGTAATAAGCAGTTAATCATGAAGTTTAGATTCATTTGACTTGCAAAATGTAATTAACTATTTTACCTTCTATTGTGAGTTATTTGCCTTGCAAGATGTTATTTACAATTTTACCACAAATCGCCTTTGATGTGTGAATTTGCCATGCAAGATGTTATTAACAATTTTTACCACAAATTACTTTTGATTGTGAATTATTTGCCTTGCAAGATGTTATCTACATTAACCACAAATCACCTTCGATTGTGTGATATTTGCCTAATGTACGATGTAGTTAACAATTTTAACACAAATCGCTTTTGATTTTGTGTTATTTGCCCTGCAATATGTAATTAACAAATTTTACCACAAACTACCTTCGATTGTGTGTTATTTGCCCTGCAATATGTAATTAACAAATTTTACCACAAATTACCTTCGATTGTGTGTTATTTGCCCTGCAATATGTAATTAACAAATTTTACCACAAACTACCTTCGATTGTGTGTTATTTGCCCTGCAATATGTAAATAACAAATTTTACCACAAATTACCTTCGATTGTGTGTTATTTGCCCTGCAATATGTAAATAACAAATTTTACCACAAATTACCTTCGATTGTGTGTTATTTGCCATGTAATATGTAATAAACAATTTTACCGCAAATCACCTTCGATTGTGTGTTATTTGCCATGTAATATGTAATAAACAATTTTACCACAAATTACCTTCGATTGTGTGTTATTTGCCATGTAATATGTAATTAACAATTTTACCGCAAATCACCTTCGATTGTGTGTTATTTGCCATGTAATATGTAATTAACAATTTTACCGCAAATCACCTTCGATTATGGGATTTTTACCTGTTTGCTGTATCGATTTCTAGATTGCATATTATTTTTTTTCAGGTCTATTGAATCATTCACAAAGAGAATAAAATGGCTCCTGACTGGCAGTAAAAGGGTATGTCAAGAACATTTATAGAAACATTATAATAGTTTAGATAGTTTATGCTGACTGATGAACATAAAACGTGACGAAGGTTTTATGGATGTTTTTCATTAAATATAGAGAAAATATCACGGTTTTCCTGTTATGATTTAATGAAAAATGCTCTACTTTTTTCAAATAAATCTTAAGAACAAAATGAGAAATAAATGATGACAGAGAAAATATCATTGTTTTCCTGTTATGATTTAATGAATTATTATCTACTTTTTTCAAATAAATCTTTATCTTAAGAAAAAAATGAGAAATAAATTATGACTTCCTAGAATATAACGAATTAAGCATTTTTTTTCTAATTAAATTGTTTACAAACATGTGAAGCGATATTCTTATATAACACATAATTGCAATAAAAATGTTTTTTCACTTATATAGGTAAAATGTCAGTTGTATGGGGCTCGGGGAAAAAAAAATCAACAATGTTATTTCCTTACGTTTGCATACAATTAGGCTGGCTTTTCTGAAAAATTACTATATAGAGTCATATATCCTTTCAGGCATATACTAAACAGATTTTTTTTTGTTTCAGTTAAGATCACAATGTATTTCACTTTGTGAACACCGAAAGATAAAATTTCACAAGTGGCTAAGCATACAATTAGGCATGCTTTTCTAAAAAAATTAAGAGGATGGCAATAATTTTCGACTCGTGAACATAAGAGTGGCAAGCCACTCCAAAAATATAATTTTTGCAATCACAAGGTGAAATATATGGCGATCTTATACTGAAACTAACAATAAGCCTCTATATGATATCACTCGCTGTTACGAGACCTGTGTCCTATTTTGCTGCGTCATCCGACATCAGAGCTCATTAAACCTGGAAAAACTATCAATAAAGTTATTTCAGGAACAGCTTGATGTCATCAACACTCTCTGACAACATTTAGTAGGCTTTTGCTATTAAATACCAACTGATGTCATTTGTAATGAGTTTTAAGCACAAATTAAAAATAAAAATTGTTTGTTTAATTGGGGTATCAATTTTATCTTGTGAAAATAGCACTTTCATTACGCACTTGACGAAATAAAGCTGATATCCTATTGAAACAAAATTATTCTTTGTGAATTTACAGGAACTTTCAAAGTTTAATTACTTTTCAAATACCACTTGGTATAGAATTCACGAAGGCCTAATCTATGGCCTAGTCAATTTGCAAGCAGTAAAATTCAATTTTGGAACTTGAAATTAATCTTGTGGTAGTTATGATAAAATATAAAGGTAAAGAATTGTATTGAAATTTTATGTTATCTCATTTACTGAACGAACAGCTTATACTTGATGAAAATTTATATGCACGGTTAAAAATGGCAAAACGCAGCATTTTTTTGTCATTTTGCATGGATTAAAGACAAAGATTGTATGTGGAAGTATACATAACCAGTATTTGATGGTCTGAATGTGTAACACTACATGTATACAAAATATGAACTCTGATGAAGGTCAAGATCACCTGCAAAAGAAGAAAAAAAACTTAATAAATTCATGAAAATTGGCAAAAACACCATTTTCACCTTTTCACTTAGTTAAGTGAAAAAATTGGGAATATTTCTCACCAAGAGTTCTAAAAACAGACTATTTACTGGTCTGGACCGATTTTGTCTATTCTAGACTGATTTCAGTATCAGAAAATGGCTAAAAAATTCAAACATCAACCATTTCCATAATAAATTCATTACAATATTTCCTAATGAAAATATGTGTCTTGGATATATGTAACAAATTTGTCTTTATCACTGAAACTTGGCCAACTCAGATTGACAGAATAGTTTCTTCAAATATATTGTTTGACAAAAATCTTCTCATGATTGTCAATTTTAATGATTAAGTAAACACATATGAATTTTATCGACTGGTGTTGGATATTATGTTCTTGTTTGAAGGTTTTTGGGAATGTGAAGGGAGGAAGAGTGGTCGTGTGTGTGGACAGCTCTGATGCGAACACCGGCTTCGGTCGCCTCACTGCATTACAGGAGTCTCTCATTGTAAGTGGCTCTGATTTTTTCTTGATAAGGTTTAGTTAGGTTTTTATTTAAGCGAAACACAAGTATTGCCATAGTGTCTTTGTTTCTTGCATGCCGCGTCATACAAAACTGTATTAAATACACGTAATTCATCTGCAAGAAAAACATACAGCAAAGTTCCTTTGCTCTATTCAAATCTGTTCATGTCATGTCAGTATATTATTAAACAAAAAGTATTGTTTGATGTTAATATGACATCTTAAAATAAAATAGTATGATTGTTGATTGGTCAATATTTATTCAATTATTACTACTATCCAATCAAATAATTTAATTCTGCAAATACTCTCTGTGTGCTGTTTTATTAGTCAGAAAATTGCTTGTATACACTCATAGTGGCTGATTTATGTTCTAGTGGTAACACACTTGACCGTCAATCCAAGGGTCGCAGGTTCGATACCCTGCTGCACGACTTAGAAAATTACTAATCGTCTTCTGGCAGGGACGTTAAATGGGGGTCCCGTGTGACAGTGCTTAACACTGGTGCATGTTAAAGAACGAATTGTTACATTCTGTCTGTGCACTATGCTCCAAAAACCTTAAATGACTGACAATCTTATTGGAGCACTCGCCAAATGGGGCTTGACCAAGTGCCAGTATAAATAAGCTTTCACACCACCATATACACCCTTATACCTTTTAATATTTTCCATGATAAAGATTTATAGTGGACTTGTATTTGCATTTCATCCGTTTTTCAAAGAGAAAACCTTTTAAATAAGGTATTGTTGCCTACATGTATTTCTCTCATCTTTCATCTTATATCTCGTTTAACATCGAAGAAACAATTAATTTGGGAAGTAAATGGTATGATTGGATTGGTAATTTCACCTTAAGCTTATCGACTAACTGTTATAAAACAAATAAATTTCCATGCCTTTGAACTATTTTACACAGAAAGTGCCATAAGGTTTATGCTGGAGTAATATCTTGATATTAAAGTCATGAACATTATATGACGTCAATTGGAGGAGAAAAAAGTTGATTTAATACTTGGCTTTTACCTTATTTGGTTTCGAAATACCATGAGATTACAAGATTTAGTAACTCAGTCATTTATTTAATATTTTTACAATTTTTACTTAACAGAAAACAAGACTTGAGAATAAAATTATAATTTATTTTTGTTTTGTGACAATCTATGGTCGCAAATCTAGAATTTTCTCGAATGACAAAATTTCTGTTGAGAACATAATGATATTAAGTTCTTCTGGACACTATTTCTTGAAACTTCTTGAGTCTGTTAAAACAAGATTAAGCTAAGCTCAATATTTTTGTTTTTCTATTAATTGGGTAATATTTCTTCTCTAAGAGTTTTTTACTTTAAATTGAAGACGTCTATATGTTTAAATGACATTTAACCAGTTTTCATAAATTTATTAAAATCATATATTCAAGTATGTTTTTGGCAAATGAAGTATATAAGCTGCTTAATCCAGTTGCGCTTAGAACTGTCCAGAAAATTTAGGGCCTAGCCCAGATTTCTCGAAACCCCTTTAGTGTGATTAGATAAGAAACAGCATATCAATATTCATTGAGCCCAATTTCTTACTAAATAATGATTTTACTTTATAAAATTTGTTTATCGTTAAATAATCATAAAGATTTTTTTTTTTTTTTTTTTTTTTTTTTTTCAGATTCGTACATGATTTATTCAACAATATGCATTTTACATAGCATAGTATGACATTATATAATACCAATTTACAAGCATGCTATAAGAATGCAGTTATGTTATTTATGAATAGTAATTGAGATACTATGAATGTAGAACCAATCTAAACCAAAAAAAAGACTGGGGAAAAAAAGGAAGGAAAAGAAAAAAATCACAAAATAATCATAAAGATAATTTCCTTTTAAAGGTGAAGAATGTTAATATTACACAAAATATACCAAACCATATGCCCTGTTTCTAAGAAAAATGGTCAAGGTCATAGCCATGGGTGTTAAGGTCTGTTTATACAACCATTTTTAGCTCGACTATTTGACGAATAAGGAGAGCTATACTACTCATCCTGGCTTCGGCGTCGGTGGTGGAGTCGGCGTTGGCGTCACACCTTGGTTAAGGTTTTGCATGTAAGCACCTTAAAGTCATTATCTCAGTAAATACATCAGTTATTGCATCGAAACTTTGGATATGTATTCCCAACTATCTTACATACTAAGTTAATGAAGTTAGATAACAATTATTTGAATATAATGCAAATAATGGGCCTTTATTATTCGACTTAGAAATTCTGGTTAAGGTTTTGCGTGTAAGCACACATAGGTTAATATCTCAGCAACTACTTTAGGTATTGCATTGATACTTGATACAATGGTATTCATCCATCCAACCTACTAAATTAACCAAGTAAGATAACTCTAGTTTGCATTTAATGATAATAATTGCCCTTTTTTATTTGACTTAGAAATTCTGGTTAAGGTTTTGCGTGTAAACACACATAGGTTAATATCTCAGCAACTACTTGAGGTATTGCATTGAGACTTTATACAATGGTACTCAACCATCCAATCTACTTAAATAACCAAGTAAGATAACTCCAGTTTGCATTAAATTAAAATAATGGCCCCTTGTTTATTCGACATAGACATTCTGGTTAGGTTTTGCATGTAACCACTTTTAAATCAATACCTCAGTGAATACATCATGTATTGCATTGAAACTTTACACACAGGCTCCCATCTATTTAACCTTCTTATTTAATCAAGTAAGATAACTCTATCTTTTATAATATATAATTTTTGCCCCTTTCTTATGCGACTTAGAAATTCTGGTTAAGGTCTTGCATGTTAGCACACATAGGATAATATCTCAGCAACTACTTGATGTATTGCATTGAGACTTTATACAATGGTATTCAACCACCCAACTTAATTGAATAACCAAGTTAGATAACTGTATTTTGCAAATAATGGCCCTTTTTTATAAGACTTAGAAATTCTCGTTAAAATTTTGCATGGAACCAAATTTATGTTAATATCTCAGCACATCATGTATTGCATTGAATTCTTATCTAACAGTGATCCATGCATGTTTCGCCTAAACGTTTCAATCCTTACATTGAAAAGCGGCGGAATAGTCGAGCGCGCTGTCTCTGTGACAGCTCTTATTATCTTGGCTATATTTAAAAAAGTTCAATTTATCCATGTATTAAGTTTAAAATGAAGAAAACGAGTGAAAATATGCAAATGCTTTGTGGATTCATAATGCTTGATTTGATAATTGATGAAATGAGATGAAAAGAGAGGACCAAATATATATCATTAAAAATACATACTATATTGTTCTGTTGGGATAACATGTTTTTGCAAATACGACGCTAAAAGGGTTAAAAATATAATGTTTGTCCGGTAAGTGCAGTGGTTAGCGCACTCGCTTCTCACCAAGGTGACCTGGGTTTGATTCCCGACCTGGGCCAAGTGAGTTTGGTTAGTGCTCAGCAAGCCAGACAAGTGGGTTTTCTCCGGGTACACCGCACAATACAAGACCACACTCTCAGCAACATTGTGTCAACAAGAGTGACTTAGTATAAGCTATCATAGCTTTTTTCACATTTGTTGTAAAATATATAATGTTTAAACTAAAAAATAATAAAGATGACTTGTATGCACACCATTGAAGACGATCAATGAAGCGGGGCAGCGGCCCCAAGCTGTCCCCTTTTATCAGCCTTCGGGCCGAAGGTTGGTCAATAAAGTAAACAATCAACAGATAAGTAATAATGTCTGCTTGCTCAGCCGCAGTGGTGCTGTTTTTTACCCAATATGTATTCCATTGAGGATTATATGATTCAAATCAGACCATTATAAGAAAGATCTTTCTTGGTTTTAGTCATTAATTGAAATTAAGTTAGTTTCATAGTGTCATTATTTGAATGAATGGAACTTTAGCCAGCATTGAAAATGAACAAGACGTTTGGGATTATTTTGTTTTGTTGTATTGCCATATGATATTTTTTTTTGAGATAATTGAAGCAACGACTGAAATCCTATATTAAAATGGCCCCCAGTGCAATTCTGACTGATGGAGATGAAATGAAAAACTTATCAACATAGTCTTTAACCTTTAAGAATATTTCCGTATTTGTTTCATTGTTGATTTCCCACATGGTTCTAGACAATGCTTTATATTTCTATGGTAACAAAACATCTTGTATTATAAAAACATAACCTTTTAGAAGCATGAAAGATGGACTGTGCTACAGACAAGAAAACATGCAATAAGTCATTTATACTTCAGTAAGATTAAATATACTCATTTAGTATCTTATCTATGGACAATTATCTGACTTCGTGAGAAAAGCTATTTGCTTGACATGCAAACCCTTTTTTTTATCCATTTGAGGTAAATGTTCTCATAACACAGCATTATGATGTGAGGAAGAAATTTAAATACTTGTGTGACGTACCTGAACTTAAAGATGTTATAGAATCTCTTAAAGGGACAAGACACCAGATGATAAAAGTGCGCAAAAAAAAAGCAGATCGTAAAAAAATTACATAAAATTGATATCTTTGTGTACAACACATTGAATCTTACTAACCGTAATTAGAATTTTTCTGGGTTTGTCTATCACGTAAATTTAAAAATAGGGTTGGTATATGTATTTGTACTTATCATGTGATTTTCACATGCTAAATCAGACACACAATAAACTGGGAAACCATTATGCGCTTATAATCTTCAATCAGGTCAACTCAGCTGAGACAGTGACAAAATATTCTTTTAATCATGTAAAATGATGTAGTATCAGCATCATACTAGCTGGTATTGACAATTCCATGTTGTCTTGTAGATATAGTGTATTTGCCAATTTTGGGACCATCTGGTGTCTAGTCCCTTTAAATATTTGCTGAAATTGGGAAACATTTTATCACTGTTAGCTAAACAATATTGAAAACAAAGTACATGTAAGAAAACAACACTCATACAATCTTACTTGTATACAATTTAACATAATATGGTTTTATAATTTAACTGAAACTTGGTACATATGTTGAAAGTTAAAACACATACGTACAGCAAGGATCATAACTCTTGATTTGTCAAGTACTATAATACTCCTTGTTTGAATGAAAAAAACAACAGACAAGTGTTGATGGTCCCTTAATTGCAGCACTCTTGTAGGACATTTTTTAAACGAACTGTTACTGGGTAGATAAAGTTAAAAAAATTCATTGCACCACTTGAGAGGTTAACAATTATAAAATGAGAAATTGAGGATTATTGTTTGTGGCAGTAAAAGATATGCAATTTATTTCACTTAAAGTAATATTTCATGAGTGGCTTTTAATCTTAGACTGAAACAAACATTTTTTATTTTTTTTACATACTTATAATTTAACAAAAATAAAATTTAATTTCAATCAAACAATGTCATACCGACACGAAACTAAATCACATCATTGCATTTTCTTCCTGGCATTGTATGTGTTTATGTTAAACATTTTTACAATGAAACAGGTTGAATCTGAGAAAGTAGTGATATTATATTTTGATAAAGTCACTGTTACTCACTGTTTTAAACAGTTTCTTTATCAAGATATAATCCACCGTTATACTTCAATAAACCACCGGAAAGCGTGAAATAAAAATTTCCCTCATGAAATATGACACATTACAAAGGTATATATCATAAATATTTTATTCAAATTTGGTGATATCAGAATAAATGTTCTCATTTCAGCATCTGATAGACGAGCAATTGCCCAGTAAGAAAGGCGTATATCTGATGTCGTTCGGTACAGATATCGATCCATTATGGCCTGTTGTAAGAGATGTCAATATTCGAATGTAAGTTTTTAAAATCGTCTTCTGCTATTCAGGAAAGCTCTAGAATATTATTAACTCCGCTTTTGCATTGCCTGCAAATGTGGAAGGCACCCAGGGAGGGATTACTTTGTCTGGTGTCTTCCTCCGTGTGATGCAGTTGTTACACTTTCGCTTCGATCAATAACTTTTGAATGACTTCTTGTAGAAATGTCTACAAACCTCAACTGTGTATGCATATGCATGGACTGTCGCCAAACAAGTGTGTCTCAAACAGCGAAATAAATGAGAAAAAACACAACAACATGAGAAATGCATGAAATAAAAAACAGCTAGTTGATTTTATCTTGTTGCCACAGAAAAAAACAGTATCTGTCCAATACATTGAGACCATGAAACTTCATTGGTAGGTTGCCCTGACCAGTAAATGACCGCTGTGCTTTTTTATGAGGTCAGTAGGTCAAAGGTAAGGGTCATGGTCATCACTCTTGAAAAAATCCTTAAAAGGAAGTTCACCCTGAAACAAAAGATTTTAAACAGTGATATAAATTTATGCCCTATTCATGTAAATTACATGATGTAATATATAAATATTATTATAATAAATGCATGAATCCCTTATATTCCGTGTTAAAATTAAATTTTTATTTTTTATTTTTTAGTATCTGAGAGAGAAAGGTCTATGTGATGCGCGTGAAACCATCATGTTTAAATTAGATATTTTTTTAATTTCTTAGTATCGAAGAGGCAAAGGACTGGGTGATGCGTTTAAAACCATCTGGTGGCTGCAACCTGCTCAAGGCTATGAAACACATCTACAAACTGAAAGATGTGGACTCCATAATGCTCGTTCTTGGCAGTGTGTAAGTACAAATGATGTTTTATGTAAGTGTCAGAAGTATTATTCCTAGTGACTGATAACCTTTACAAGTGTAAGGTACATATATATATATATATATATATTTATATTATATTTCACCTGAGTTGCCATTACATAACAAGTTTAGGAAAATCGAGCCCTCATAAACTTTTGTATTAGATTTCAACTTATGTAAGATTATTTTTATCACCCTGACACATTTGTTGCCAGAAATATACATTTAAGCAGAGTAAAACAATGCGTTTGGGTTGTATTACATTCAAATTGATGAGGGTCATGTGTTAAAATCAAGCATAAAATCTTGCCATATTGATATTCACATGTAACTTAAAACAAACGCTATTTGTCACAATACTCATATTTCTAACAAGGGGAATATAATTTTTGCTTCCAATAAATGACTACACTCTGCATTTGGTATCTGCTTGAACTGCTATTGTTTTGAAACAGAACTTTCACTAAAACAAGTTTTTTTCATATACCATATCGATGGCCTCATTTCCAAATGTCAAAGCTACAAAAACGCATGTTTTCAGAAGCATCATTTTTAGTATTTAATCTTGTTAATGTGGTCACGCAATTTCTTTACAAAATTCTGAAGTTCAAAGTTACAATTTCTGAAGGTTTCTCTGTGAGATGTCCAATCATTGCTCAACATTTTCATCACATGATACAACACCATTTTCTCATTGGACTATTTATGCGGTATATTGTAGTAAGATGCGGCTCGCCTTAATGATTTTATTGATGTAAAAATTCTGAAACAGAAAAATGCAGTATTGGCATTTTTAATTAATACCGATATATATATATTAATGTGTCAATTAATTAGGGAAATCAATATTTAATACTTTTACAAAACATCGGTACACAATTTATATGGATATTGCTTATATGAGGGTATTTGAGAATTGTATAATGTCATTGTATTGAAACGTAAACTAGAACTTCTAAGGCTAAAACGAACCCCCCCCCCTCCCCCCCCCAAAAAAAAATGAATACTAAATGAGTGACATATTTTTTAGATAAAGAATAATGACACAGACTTTTTTATCCATTATAAGCCATTCTCAATTGTTTTATAGATTTCCACAGCAAATGAGTTCAAACATCACTTGTATTTTATGTTGCACTCTCACAGATTTACCATTTTTACAACTTTTTTATTTTTTGTCTTGGAAAAAGCATTTTTTGCGTAAATGTCTGCAAACCAATGATAAAAGATTGGTGACAAAAGATCAGATCGCAGATTTATATATTTCCGTTTTAAATTATTGTTTTATGGCTTAAACTGTTACTAACAGTTGAAGAAAAAATGCATAAAACATCAATTTTTAACTAAAATATAAAAATCTGTGATCTAAAATATAAAAATCTGTGATCTAAAAAAATTTCAGCAGTCTTATATAACTTGTCTCCATGGATTTTTGCAAAAATTGGCTTGTTCTAAGACAAAAAAACAACAAAAAAACTAGTCAAAACGTTCAATCTGTGAGAGTGCAGCTTTAAGGGTGATGATAATTGGAATCACACTGAATGCATCTTTTTCTGATATCAAATGCCAAGAAGACTAGTAGGAAGTATGAAGCATGTTGACAGTTGTTCACCCTTGTGTTCTGCAGTCAAAATTATAGTATAAGGAAATTAAAAATACTCGGCAAGATCATTGATCATATAATTTGTTTTTGTTTTTTTGTTAATCCTGAAACTCAAAACCTTTTTCATCCGCAAACGCTTAACATAGAAATGATTTGATACGTCCTTATTCTTTTTGTGTTTAAAGCTGGGCTCCCACTGCCGATCAGATCAACTCGATCAAGCCCGATCAAGCGATCGGGTACTTGTCTGGGTAGGTCGGCATGATTGATCGGGAGTGGTCGGGGAGGTCTACCTTGGTCGGCATCGCTCGGGCTTTCTACCCGAATTTTTTTGACATGTCAAAAAAATTCGTGTAGCGATCGTGTAGCCAAGCGGTCGAGAAGAGCTCGGGAAGCGATCGTGTATTGATCGAGTTGAAGATCGAGTTAATCGAGAAACAATCGTGTAGCGATCTTGTTTGGTCGGATTGACATCTTTTACCCGATCTGTAACCGATCTTCTCGACTTCTACTCGAGTAATATACGATCGCATCCCGATTAAGTAGATCTCTGTTCGATCTCTTGTCCAGATTATCAAGACTGCTACCCGACTACTCCACGACCACACACGACCGCACACGATCAAACCCCGATCACTGTTCGACCATACACGAGCTCACGTGACTAAAGCAAGAAAAGCGTGCTGACCAGTGTCTCATAAGTTGTTTGGACGCTGAAGATATAACATCTTTAGCAAACCAATATCTGTTAAAACATCTTCAGCCAAGCCATTTCTACTACAAACTAAAGATGCCGAGAAAAGGCAAAAGGCCGATAGGCAGTACAATTGCGAGTAAATGTGCAGTTGCTGCGCCTCAGCCTGAAATCGTGGAACCCACCCAGGAAGAGAGTAATGAGTCGCCTATACCCCCTACTGACTCTTCTGCCGAGCAAACCAGAAAAGAGCAAGTAGAAGAACGTCCGACTTCTCCTGAGATAGAGGTACTAAGCTTTTGATTTTGCTTTCCCTTCGAATACGAACAAACAACTGTCATTAGACTTATATTTTGTGTGTCAAGTGTTTATAAGGATATAATGCATAATTTGTTTATTTTATCATAACACACTGCTATGTTTGTCATGTTTTTTTACAATTAGTACTCTACATGTATATGTTTTTTTCGGCAATATTTTAGGCGCAAAATAACAAACATAATTGGAAGTTTCCTTGTTATTCATAAGTATACTTTTAATGTTTACAGACTGATATCAGGCCCCGGAAGACACTACATCGTACACTCACGCAAGATGAAGAAGATGACCTTGTAGCGTGGTTAAGAGAGAACTCGTTCCTCTTCGACAAATCATCCGCAGGATTCAAGTATAAGGAGAAGAAGAACAGTACATGGGCCGCGAAAGAGGCAGAGTTGGGCCTCAAACCTGGAGACCTGTCGTCAATCTGGTACACGAATATGAGAACACAGTATTCGAAACTAATTAAGCTTACCAACAAATCTGGATCTGGTGCTGGAGAGCGCACAGCAAGGCAACAGTGGATTTTGGACAACTTTGAATTCCTGCGCCCTTATCTGGTACAGCTGCGAACTCAGAGGGGATCCAAAGTAAGTACATGTAGTAATAAAAATCCTGTATAAATCATGTGTATACACTTAAAAGAAATATACGTAATCAAGCATTAAATTATTTCTAAATTTTAATGGTATAAAAGGGAGTTCAGTTTTTTTGCCTAAGTTTGACTCGGATTTAACGACAGCTAAGGCCATATCTCTATTATACAAGGCCATATGTGGACCTATGTTTTAAGTCTTGTGCAAGAGAAATACCATACAACATTTCTGAAAAGTTCATTTCAGAGCCGGGATTCAAACTCAAGCCAACACATGACACAGGATTCGCAGTCCAAGGCGTTAACCTCTCTGCCATCGGGGCACCTTCTTAAAAGTCTGTATTTATTCTGTGTACTTTCTATATTTGCAGTTTGCGGAGAAGAGAAAGGAACTTGTCTTGGAGGAGACAGAGGATGATGACGCCGCCTCCGATTCGTCAGCACCCTCTACATCAGCAGTATCTGGTTGCCGTCCCAAAGCAGCGCGTGTACTGTCCTCATTGACGTCCGAGTTGGAGTCCGTGCGTGGTGCCATCACAGTTGCGCAAGATCCAGCAGCACACACTGGCCAGTTTTTGGTGTATTTGATGCGCCAAATGGACCAGCAGAGAATGAATGTGTTTGTCACACGTGCAACAAGGCTGGCTCTGGACCTTGCGGAGGAAAGCCAAGAGGAGAAGAGACGACTAGCCACCCAAGAGGCAGCAGGGCATGTAGGTCAACAGATAGCAGATCCAGTTTTTGCCATGCCTGTCCCTCCCGCTCCTACATCATCTATATACAGAAGACAGGCTCCCATATCAGCGGCGTTCGGCTCAGCATGGCAGCAGAATCAGTTTCAGCAACAGGATCACATGCAGCAGGATTTTCAGCTAGCTACCAATATAGCTGCATCTGCACCACCAGCCCATCTTACACCACTGCTGAAAAGTTTTACTCACCTGCAACCACCAAATGTGCAGGCAATCTTGCAACAGCCTACATGTGCTTACAGGTCCATTACACCCGCCATAGAAACCCCAACCACGACTGCATCTATCATCCGCCAGGCTATGGATATGGTCTCGACACCAAATAGTTCCCCCATCCTAACCCAGGAGATGCATGACGCACCCAAGGACTGAACAAAGTAACTGGAAAATGGTTGAACCAGCCAAGTGATTTGATGATGTGATTTTACTCAAGTTTATGTGCATTGTGAATTTAGTTTTTCGACGTTTTGGTTTTTACTTTGAATAAAGGTTAAATAGCCTCATTCTTGATAAATATTACTGTTGACTGTTGAGTCTTCTTAAGTAAATCAATGTAAACTGTTCGTAAAATTTGTTTGGATAGCAATTTATCTTACTTAGAAACTTAATTAGCTTACTTTTGGCATAAGGCAAAATAACCCTGTTATTATGTAGGTTTCTGTCAGTATTAAAAGTTGAACTTAAATGTGTATTGTTATAACAAAACAAGGCTGGTCATGCTGGTAGCAATTACTTAAGAATACATGTATTCTAAAATTTAATATTTTTCTTCAGCCCCTAAACAATTAATCAATCAATTAAAAGTGAGCGTTGTGTTCTGGTAGTTAAAACGTTCGACCTTATGAAGAGATGTCTGCTACCGCAACTTGTCCTATACGTGTAGGTTATAGTTCATATAATGGAAAAATAACCAAATTTAATACAAGCGAGCGAAGCGAAGCGCCGTATTAAGTTTGTTTATTTTTCCATTATATGAACTATGACCGACTTATAGTTAACCCCGCCCACTATCATTCCTGTGCCTTCAATTAAAGTCATGTGATCGGGGGAAAATCACGCCATCCGTATACAGCGCGCCAATTGGTTGAACGGTAACTTGGATAAGTCGTTATCGATTCAAAATGACGTAACTACCGCTTGATAAAGCAGAAGTGACGTCATTTTGAATCGACACTTCTGTCGTTCCAGACAGTAGGCTGGGCTTGCTATTTGGCGCGCGCCATGTCTGCTGACCTAGTTATAATACGAACTTATTTGTGCAGAAGTGTTCTTATATGGAACATATTCGAGCAGAAATTTGAAAAATCTCTGGACGGTGATTGGCTCAGAAACTAGGGTGAACTATAAATGAAAGTTGTAAATTACTGGTATGTGGCTATTTCTTGTTGCCGACTTAGGTCATGTTCTAAGTTAACTCACCACCGTGATATGATTGAAATACTTCGAAAAAGGGCATAAAATCAAGAAACAAACAATCAACTCTATTGTATATACATGTATACTTGAAGCTTATTTCCTCCATTAACAAACATATCATGGAAACTATCATATCCAAATAGAAGATGACTTACTATAATATACTTAAACATATCGGAAATCACTTTAATAACTACATAACTTGTGCATACTCGCATCATATAGGTTATACACTTCATCAAAATATCTTTCCAAAGTAACTAACACACTAAATCATATTCTGTTGCCACTCAACTGAACCAGCTCGGGAGTTGAAGTAGTGTTTAATGTAGTTCCTCTGACTGACCCCAGCGGATGTCACCACATTTCTTCCATGGGTCCGATCACCATCAGCCAACTGTCTTCCTTGGCGCCATTCACCAGGTACTAATTGGTTATGCTCGTCCTCTTGGTCGACGGCCAGTCTTGCAATGGCAGGGTACCGTATGCTGATAAGGTTATGCAGTGTGACACATGCAAGAATAATCAAGTCAACGGTTTCGGGCATCTGGTTCAAGCAGCCAAGTAGGCACTGAAACCGCATAGCGAGAAGACCGAAGGCGTTTTCTACCACTCGTCTAGCCCTGGACAACCTAAAATGAAAGGATGGTGATGGTTTATAAGAACAAATTTCTGATTAAATGCATAGCTATTTTGCCAATAGTAATTCAAAAGATTGTCTAACCTGTAATTGAATATGCGCTCCTCGTTGGTCAAGTTGCGTCTGGAGTATGGCTTCATCATCCAAGTTCTCAACGGGAAGGCGTCATCTCCAATGAGGAAGTATGGGGTGTTCATGTCATCGCCAGGCAGTGGATCAGGGTCAGGCAAACCAAGGTTGTTTTCTTCTAGCATGGTTCTGAGTTCAGTGTTATTGAATAGCTGGGCATCGGATGCACTGCCATTAGCACCAACGCTTACCCAGATGAATTTGTAGTTTGCGTCTACGAGTGCGAGTAGTATTATGGAAAAGAAGCCTTTATAGTTATAGAACAGAGATCCAGAGTTCTTCGGGTTCTTTATCCTCACGTGCTTACCATCAAGAGCCCCGCAGACATGAGGAAAATTCCACTTGGTTCGGAAGTCATCTGCAATCTGCTGCCATTGTTCAGCAGTGACGACGTCTGGCAAAACCTCTTCAGAGTACTCCTGTATTATAGCATCCAAAACTTCAGGGACGAATTTACTTATTGTGTTACTTCCCACTCGGAATGAGTACATCAAGTCTGAATACGAGGCTCCAGTTGCGAGATGACGAAGAGTGACCGCCAACTTCAATCCAGGCTCCAGGGCTTCCCTGAAATAGAGATTGAACAATGATAAGTAATAACTAGCCTGCTATTATACAACGTATTAAAATTTCTTAAATATTAGTGACAATTGCACAGAGCTGTTGATGTCAATTGGTTGGAAAAGTAACTAGATGACTAATTATTTCAGAAATACGTGAAAATGATGGGGATCAAACCCATGATTTACCTGAAGTTGGTGTTCTTTTTCTGAATTCTGGGTGATATGCGATCAACAAGCTCCCCAAACATATCAGCGTCTACCCTTAGGAAATTTTTGTATCCTTTTGGGTCTTCCCTGTTTAGCTCCTGTAGCAGTTGCTCATAATGCCCATACAGGGGTCGTCGTGCAAGCCACTGCTTCATCCATATTTTCCTGCGCATTTGTCGCCTACGTCTATGCCTACGACCCTCAGCCTCTTCCTCTTGTTCCAACTCTAGCACTGCAATGGCCCTGTCTCTCTGGAGCTCTAACCATCTGGCCCACATCTGCAACTGCTCAATCTCCATAAATATGTATACTATGCTGGACACAACATATACCATGAAGTTTCAGGATGAAGTGATAATGATCAACACTGTTTGAAGTTTTTATTCTAAAAGTTTTGGTACACGACTGTTCACGACCTTCTACGACTCGAGTACGACTATGACGATCGGGTCGGGGAAAGATCTGACACCGATCGAGCAGAGATCCAGTAGGTCGAGTTGAGATCGTGTAGGGATCGTGTAAAGGTCGGGATGATCGAGCGGAAATCGGAAAGGTGGTCGGGTTGACGTCGTGAAGGAGTCGTGAATAATCGTGTGGAAATCGTGTGTGATCGACAAGAGGTCGAGAAGAAGTCGTGTATTCGCCTTTAGTCGAGCATGGTCGGGCCTGATCGGGGAATTTGGGTGATCGGGATGATCGAGTTGATCTGATCGGCAGTGGGAACCCACCTTTAAGGCATTTTTGCATAGAAAATAACTGAACGTCTTTTTTTCAACTTTGAAATTCATAAATACTGAAATAATTTTTTAACGATTTTTTTAAGAAAAACTGTTTTGTGAAAGCCATGTTTTCTTCTATGAAAGTGTCATTAAAAATCTTTAACCATGACCATATTTCATGAATTTACATTTTTTCATATGTTTTTTAGACCTGACCAGGTGTCGGACATCCTGTGTGATTATATCTACCAGATGGGCGTTGGACGTTCAATCCCTCTTCACTGTGTGGCTTACGATTGCAGCAACCAACTCACAAATGTAAACAATTATTATGTTCTTTTCGGTTTGGTATTTATGTGTTTTAATTGAGAGATGTTTCGTCAATCAGTCAGTGAAAGATAATCAGTGTGGTATTAAAGGGGGTAGACACCATATGATACAATAGCAAGCGAAAAAGAAAATCGTATTGATAATGTAGGGTGTCCCTTTTTTGTGCCCCTTTAATGTGTTTTCAAAGAAAACCAGGTTATAAGAATGGGGATGTCATTTCCAGGTGGGCAGGCTTCAAGTATGGGTTTCCCCGCAATAACTTGAGCTAGCATTGATGGATAGTAATGAAAGTCTGTGTGTAGGTAGCTTTTGTGATGAGCTAGCTTGGGGTTGCTTTTAAGGGGGCTGGTCTCAAGCTCAAGGTCACCAACAGATAAAAGACATTCACCTGAGACTTAGTATAGAAATTGCAGCGAACAATAAACACAAGATACTTAACTAGAGTAATTTTCAGTTACATTTCTATTTGATAAAAGAAAAGATAAAGGCTGCTACTTTTCCTAACTCATACAAACAATTCATTGTCCATAATTTGTGATTGCCCATATTAAAAACCTGGTTTCGTCACATTGCAGCAAGTATAGTTAATTTTGTTAATTCTTTCGACAAAGACCTATTAGTGTAAGCTATATCACTGTGTATTGATTGTCTTTGATCGCCAGCAAAATTCTCACTTTGATCTTCTTGACAATTTTTAAGCTTCTCTTATATCTTGAATAAGAATCGGCTAGCTACTGGTACATACACAACTATTCATGTTTCTCTGACCTAGAAAACAGAAATAAAGATTTTATTGGTGCTTAGGAAGCCAGCCATAATTATCTTGACCATCATAACTGGTTAACAAGAAGTATTTTCTCCAGGGATTGATTAAGATGTGGGCATTGATTAAGATGGGTTTTATGAATGACTATTGTAATAATGCTAATGAACCAAACATAGAATCAATATCACAAATGAGTGGTTTGGAGACCTAAGATGTAAGTGAACAGATCCCTTAAAGCTGCACTCTCACAGATTGAAGGTTTTGACAACTTTTTTATTTTCTGTTTTGGAACGAGCAAATTTTTGCGAAATTCCATGGAAACCAGTTATATAAGACTGCTGCCAATAAATCAGATCGCAGATTTTTATATTAAAGTTCAAAAATTGATGTTTTATGCATTTTTCTCAAACCGTTAGTAAGGGTTTAAGCCATAAAACATTAACTTTCGAACGGAAATATGCAAATCTACGATCTGATTTTTTTTGTCAGCAAACTTATATCATTGGTTTGCAGATATTTACGCAAAAAATTACTCTTTTCAAGACAAAAAATAAAAAAAAGTTGTTAAAATGGTCAATCTGTTAGAGTGCAGCTTTAAAATGATCTAGGTCAGACAATAATAACTCACTCCCTTCCAACCCACTGAATATGGTGTGGGTCAGACCACTGCAGATTAACACTTTATTAAGGATAGCCTTTTACTCTATATTAGATTTCTTTTACCATTTTAATTGTAAATGCAGTGCCTGAAAAACCTTGTGATATATAGAAAAATGCAATATCTCTAAATGCCAATCTAAATTTTAACGTATTTGTGTGTTTGTTGGCCAGTGATACGGGGAAGGGATTTGGTGTGCAATGGGACTTTAGGGTGGAGATTTCAGCAAGGAAGCATTTCTTGGAGAGAGGGAGGGTGCAGCCCCAAATTTCTCTTATCTTCTTAAGCTTAACAGGCTTAAGTGCTTATTTCAATAAGCGAAAATACATAGTTAAATTTGCTTTTTGATAAATGAAAACTTAAGAAGTTTTGAGAAATTGAGCCCAGATTACTAGTATTCAACTGGTTAAGATGGTAGGGATAAATTGTCATATAATATTCCTATTCGGACCCTCAAATCACCTATCATATCCTTCGATCACATTTTCAGACAAGTTAATCCAAGAAATAGTATAATTTATTTTGAAACAATTTTTTCTTACGGTTATATAATTTATTTTAAACCAAAATGTTCTCACAATATTTGTATGCTCGTTGATAACGCGCCCCCATTGTTTTAATTTCAGGTCACCTTACGTAATGTTGCTGAGGCTTCACAAGGGAGGTACCACTGTTACACGGCGAGCTGTGAGGTATTGTATAAAAGCTTGTTGTTGTTGTTTACTCTTAAAGCTGCACTCTCACAGATTGACCGTTTTGACAACCTTTAATTTTTTGTCTTGGATTCAGCCAAATTTTGTGTGAATATCTGGGAACCAGTCTCATGACTGGTGACAAAGGATCTGATCACAGTTTTCTAATATTTACGCTCGAAAATTGATGATTTATGGCTAAACACGTTTACTACACTTTAAGAAAAATGTTTACCAAACAATTGAGATCTGTTCTATTGTGTGGTATCCTATTTTACTCATTTAAAAACACTGATGCCAAAATCAGCTGATTCTGAGACAAAAATGAAAAAGTTGTCAAATCGGTCAATCTGTGAGAGTGCAGCTTTAAAAAAAACCTTTTTATTTTAGATTATTCTTTTAAACCATTCAACCGTTGGTGAGAGGGGAGCACCTTAAACACCGTTTGATTTAAAGTTGATATAAATAACACGATCTTGTTCAAGTTACCCATAAACATGTTTTATTTTGTAATGAAATAACAGCGCATGGTTGTATAAAATGATATGATTATAATCTGTTTATCGATTACTTGAACAACATTCTGTTGTTTATAATATACATGCCAAAAAGTCCATGCCAATTAAAATGACAGCAAGTTGGACGTTTGGTTTGCCAGGTCACAGTGTATAATGCATCAGTCAATTGTAACCACGGCCCCCCAGGTCCGGGGTTATACCAGGGATAGCCGGGGAAATGGGCTGTGTTTTTACCTTCCAAAGGGGCATTTGGCGGAGATTTAACCAGCAGTTCGTGCCCGCAGGGTGGGTATTTTACCCGGAATTGGCTGGACCAAAAGTCAAAGTCTCCGCTATTCCCTGGACCTGGGGGAGCCATGGTTACAAATTTGACTGGTGCACAATATTGACTGCCTTGGCGAGGGGGTGACAGCGCATATTGTCAACTTTAGGTATTTACTGTCGACTGAGTTGTAGCCGAGGTTGACAGTGTTTTTCGAAGGTTGAAAATATGCATTGTCAGCCTCAAGGCTGTCGATATCTGTTTTATATAACCGTACAAAAACTAAACATGACGTCAGAGGATAACAGTGCTGAAGAGGGTGATAGTGTGGGTGATTGAAGAAAATAATGCCCTCCTGTTTTTACTATATGTTCTATAGAATCGAGGTACCGTTATAATAATATACTTGGTACATATGTTCTGTATGCATATTTAGCTAGTCCCATAACTCTCTCTGAAATAGTTTTTAATTATGTCCAGCGATTCACCAAAAATAAAATGATCACTAAAATGTATTAGCAATGCTTTGGTGGAGGGAGTGGGGTGGGGGGAATAATAAATTGAGCCTAGTTTTACCTGTATT
This sequence comes from Mya arenaria, assembly GCF_026914265.1. Classification (NCBI taxonomy): domain Eukaryota; kingdom Metazoa; phylum Mollusca; class Bivalvia; order Myida; family Myidae; genus Mya; species Mya arenaria. The sequence goes on along the minus strand of NC_069123.1, from coordinate 4,936,878 downwards.
GGTATATATTATTCCTTTCAATGATGATGTTAAGCTTTCTCAAATACCAAATAAAATGAAAGTGGTGTGCGAAGAATAAGTCTTTCTAAAAATAGCAATTTCCACTAACCACAATAGTTATGTATGATTATTTGCTTGCATGACTCACAAAATCACCTGATAGTTGTGTCACAATCCTAATGACAGGTACTGAGAAAAGCACTTAAGACTAATGACTCTTAAATGCATGGAAGCTTTTAACAGCTTTTTCTGATGAAACCATTAGGAGATTGAATGTAACTGATTGTTACTAGAAAGTGGAAAATGGCTTTATATGGTTCTTGGGGATGTTGATTTGTATTTAGAATAAGCGGCAAACTATCAACAATGTTGGGGAAGTTTTGATGCTCTGACATGTTGACTATCGAATGAACAAAGTTTGTTCATATACCATATTATTATGTCTATACACTAGTTAAAGATGTGCTGGAGGTCTTTGTAAAGGTGCAATGTCATATTCTGGGTATTCTGGAGACTCATTTCCTGACACAATGCACCTTCTTACATCAATTCTATAACCTGCTTGTCTAAAAATGATGTACACTGTTTATCTATTATGAGGAATGCAGCATTATCATTCTTAAAGGGACTTGCTCATGTTTTGGCACCAAAAATGAATGTCTGGTTATGCATCTGAAAACAATTGTATTATAATTTTTTTAGTCTTTGATACCAAAATGAAAAAAAAAGATGATAATTAAGGTATAAAAACAACAACAACCTTGTTATACAAGGTATATATATGAGATATCGGGGGAGCAAACCCATGCCGATATAGTTAAAAAACCCAAACAGAAACGGATACCATTTCCACTCGCCCACCATGACTAGTGCATAAGCTGATGAATATTTTACCCTTTATTGAATACATTGGTTGCATCACATGGTAATGTCACTCAACCAATCACGCTACAGCTTTTTGCTGGATCATGTTACTAACGCTTTTCAAAATGGTAGACTTATTTGAGCACATTATCAACTTTTGTTGAAGGGTCCCAGTCGCCACTTTCAGAATTATTATTTTGTTTTTGTCATAAAAGGTGCATTTTAAAAAGTCACAAAAAATCAACTTTTAGGAGCAAATCTACACAGGCACAGATATCAGCGTGATTCTGAAGGAGATTCAGAAGGCTCAGGATGTCATCAACCGCATCAAGGAGATGAGGCAGGGCATGATGGGAAGTGCTCTCATATCAATCATGAATGAGGTAAGCATTATAATATACATCATGATGAGGTAAGCATTATGATATCCATCATGAATGAGGTAAGCATTATCATATCCATCATGAATGAGGTAAGCATTATGATATCCATCATGAATGAGGTAGGCATTATCACATACATCATGAATGAGGTAAGCATTATGATATCCATCATGAATGAGGTAGGCATTATCACATACATCATGAATGAGGTAAGCATTATATCTATCATGAATGAGGTACCGTAAGCATTATCATATCCATCATGAATGAGGTAAGCATTGTCATATATATCATGAATGAGGTAAGCATTATCATATATATCATGAATGAGGTAAGCATTATCATATATATCATGAATGAGGTAAGCATTATCATATATATCATGAATGAGGTAAGCATTATTATATACGAGGGTTGATCCAGAATTACGTGGACTTTTTTAATAATTCAAACATCATTTCACATAGAACATAAAAACTTCACATTCAATACATATAACATATTCTACATAATTCCTGCAATTTTCAGAGCAAAACATTGAATTTTCGCTAAATTGCAATCAAATTACATGGTTGAACCCGACCGGCACAGTCCAATGACGTCGATGACGTTGCGCTCATAAAGCGTTATATTTTTTCGAAGTATTACCAAACAACACTGACACATGGCGCGTAATCCACTGCATATATTATAAAAATATAAATAGATGGAAAAAATGAACCCCTAAATCGTCTCTTAAAACTCTTTGCACTTCCGTATCCTGCCCCGACGATGCTTTCTTCAACAAAAACCGTCAAATGGCGATCCCCTCTGATGACGTTCTTTACCAACGTCAAAAACGTCGTGCCACTCGTCTTCATCTGGATTTTTCCTTATCGTCTTCTATGGAATATCATCATTCTCTTAAACGTTAATGCCAGTTAAATACTAATGAACGACACATGTTGCTTCATTTTCACCTCGGCCATCATTATCATAATCTGTGTCCATGTTTTCCCCAATTAAATGCAACACTTCATCGTCTCGCGCTTCCACAAAGTCCGATGACGCCATGTTGTGTCCTAGACTGTGCTTGTAATCAAGTCAGAATATAACAACTTTCAAACGGAAATGACGTAAGAAACTTGAACAGTATATTAGTATGAAGTCAACGTAGTATGTGACGTAATTTGGCGGAATTTCATAGATAAACATGGAAGAAAAGCATGTTGTAAGAGATACATAAAAAGATTGTAAACGTTAATTTAAGACGGTGTGCCGACCGTGCGTTCCTGTTATTTTACATTCCGTAATTTTGCAATATTCATTAATTTTACAGACCTAAATTTCATACCGTCTATGCAGAATACTTTGAATAAGATATTCATGAATTAAAAAATCATTTGGACGAAAAATATAGAAAATATGTAAGAAGTCCAAGTAATTCTGGATCACCCCTCGTATATCATGAATGAGGTAAGCATTATCATTTCTATCATGAATGAAGTAATATCCATCATGAATAAGATAGCATTATGGTGTTCATAGGTTCTATTTTGAATACAGTTAACATTGTGGTATCCATCATGAATGAGGTTATTATGATTATATCAAATGTAAATGAGCAAAACATAATGGTATCCTTGTGAATGAGGTAAGCATTGTATCCATTATAAATAATAGCTGGCCATAGTTTGAGTGAGCTAAGAATAATGACATGAACTTTGAATGAGTAATTCATTGTTTCTATTATGAATAAGGTTAAGCATTGTGTTAATCATTTCAAATGAAGGGGAATGAACTGAACAATGTAAAGAAAACCAATATAAATAGATAAGTAAGATTTTATTTTTATATATTTTTTTTTAAATCAACTTTTAAACTTTTAATTTCACAGATATCAACTGAGGTTCAAAAATTGCCACAGTCTCGATTCTTACCTCGTCCACCAGGGCATGATAAGCCACTGAAAACTGAGATGCCAAAGTTCCAGCCGAAATCTTCCATCGAGTGGATCAAACATCATGGGCTTAAAGGTATAAACTATAATGTGCTGAAAAAAATAGCATATTAGCTTGAAACATAACATTATGCTTAAAAAGTTGAAAGTTGGTTGTCCGATTATGCTACTCACTTTTTACCTAAGTGAACCGGGTTTGTTTCCTGGCTTAGTGCATGTGAGATTGGTTCCTGGTCACAAAGTTGGACAAGTGGGTTTCCCGCGGTTACTTCGGTTTCCCCACAAAACAAGACCACTCTCTCGCATATTGAACCAGCGAAATTGATTAATATGATGTTGTTATAATAACTTGTTTTACAATCATTGTAAAATGAATAAGTTTGAACTAACCTTGCCATTGAAAGGTTGATCTTGAGGAATTAATTCATTAATCTTAAGTCATCACACATAGCATTTTGATAAAAATAATCTAGAGTTTAGAGGTATAACAAGTGTGGCTTCAGGGCTTTTTCTATAGTACCCACGGGTCCGACTATCGGACCCATTCCCAAAGCAAAATAGAAGATATTTTTCGTAATCTTCAGAAAAAAATCCCAATCAAAAGCAAACAAAAAAAGTTGTTTTTATGAAGGTCTTTTTACCTGTACTGTTTCATTCAAACTCCTAATGAATTATGTGATGTACAGTTTTGGGAATAATTGAATTCAGAAATCATTCATTATCACATTCAGAGATCTATCAGTATGAAATATTATCTGTCTTGATTTATTGCAATATATAAAGACATTTACACACATAGGATTGATATTTCAGCCATTTTAGGTCTTTTGAAAAGGAATAGAAACTAATAATTAATTATTTCCTCATTCGCAGGAGACTAAAAAGCTTGTTCTTTTAACTGTTAAATTTCCAAATTTAGGCATATTTGCGACTCAAATTTTCCCCAAATGTATAGGGTCTTTTTCCCAAAATGGGAAGAAAAAGCCCTGGGCTTTTTTTACTGAATTTTTTAATGTGATTATTTAAATATAGCAGAGGTGAGAAGACAGATTGATAGAGTATTCAAAATGTACGCTTAACTTGTGTTTGACTTATAGCAAACTTCAACTATAATAACATGACTTTTGAACACTTCACAATTAATGCAATTAAAATAGATAATGTACCAAGCCACTATAAAGATATTTTTTTTAGCTAAATGCATTTCTAAGTAAAAAATAACCCTCCAAAGTCATTTAGACAGCTACACTGGAGATTTTTCACACTATACTAATACAGTGAAACAAATGACCGCAAATGACCGAAAACTGTACTTGGAAATCGGGTGGTATTTTGTTTTCTGGATGTCAATAAACCTTGATAAAAAGATTACATTACAACATGTTATTTGCAATAACGAGATCTGTGATTTTTAATCAGTACGCTGGCTTTCCTGTTGTTTTGTTTGATATGTTTTGAGGTCATATTTTTTATACATACACAGTGTTAAGTACATATATCCAGCAAAGCAAATTAAAAGGCAGATCAGTGCAACATGAATAGTTCATAATACAAATATGAAAATAGGTTTAAATGGCAGACAATTTAAAAAAACCCTCTGTATTGTAATCATAACCTGTTTCAATGGTTATCTATATAAAAAGTCATCGAAAACGTTGGAGCAATAAGGTTAATTGAATTCCCTTCCGTAACCAGTTTCTTTTTGTTAGCAAATTTATATGATCTTTTGATGTTGTAATTTCAGCCAAGCAGTTGGACCTCTATCAAGTTCTTGCTCCAAATGCGTACTCCTACAAAGAGGAATTCATCCCAGTTATCAAAAAGGCTGTCCAGTCTCAAGTTCATGAAGTAAGGACAATACTCAGATTCAAACTATAAATGAATACGGGTCCTGTGAGTTTGGTTAGTGGTCACCAAGCCAGACAAGTGGGTATTCTCTGGGTTCTCTGTTTTCCCGCACAGCACAAGGCCACACTCTCTACAACAAATTAATATGACATCATAGTTTCTTGTTTCTAAAAATAGAAGTGCGGGCCCTATACTATTATTTTAAGGTCATGGGTACTTTTACAGTGATGTACATTGAAATTGTCATATTTGAATATAACAAATTTGATTTGGTGTCAAAATACTAAAAAATTAAATTTGACTATAAACCCTATTTTCAGTTGTTGCGCTTCTTATACTTAAGTAGAATGATGTAAGTTGTATAAATTTCTATTGCTGTTTTTAAAAAAATAGGATTTGGTTATTTTTATTATTCAATCATGCCGTAACATTGGTGAATTTATAATTTGTAAGGTTTTATATTGGCGATCTGATTAATTTTGAAATTATTCTGAAAATTAAATTGAAACATTCTCCAGTTAATTACCATATTTTAAAATCTATTTACAATTCTAGACTCATATTATTATGTATGCATAATATTCAGATCTTGTCTGAAAACACTTCCAAATCTTTTAAAGTTGGACACAAACTATTCACAGAAATGATTGTACAATCCAAACAGCATGATGGTATGGCAGTGTGTCAGATAATGAATAATTATAACAGATTGTGATGGTTTAAAATTACGGTGAATTTTCTGACAAAATTAACAGAAGAAATATGGTAGAGTTCAAACGGCATAATGGTACAGCGATTTTATCTCATGATAAATGATTTTACAGAAAGTTTTGTCATGAAATTACAGTGAATTTTCTGACCAACTAACTTCTGTTTTATAGAAAGCGATGGTACAGTTCAAATGGCATGACGGTTCAGTGAAGAATGTTCACGTTGACATGACACAGTTATTTGAATATCAGAAGCATCTGGCAGCGACGGTCAGCACATACGAGAGCAGGATAGACTGGCTCGCTAGCGGCAGTCGGAGAATCTTTGGAACAGTTTGTGAACGAAAGTGAGTGGGGTAAAGATAACATGGGGCCATCTTTGAAAATAATTTTTTGCAGTGACATCATGACTCAGCAAAAAATGTCTCTGTTCAATTTTTTGGCCCAAATTTCTCAAAACTTCTTAAGCATAAAAGGCTTATGTTGCTTATTTCAATCAGCTAAAATACATACTTAAATTGAATTTTAATAGATGAAAAAATGTTTATTGTGATTATCATAAAGATAATTCCTATCTCAAGTATAAAAACTCTTATTAAAAGAAGTAAAAATTTTCGCAAATTATTGAAAAAAAATAAATAGTATGCTTAGCAAAATCCTGTTGTAAGTGACTTAAGACATTTTGTGTAATTGGTGCCTGGAGTAGTGCTAAGTGTATAAGTGCTATAATGTCTGTTTTTCTCATTTTTAAGAGTTTTGTGACTTTTAATGGAAACAATATTTTATAAATAACTGTGATAAACTACCTACTTGTTATGTTAAATCAAGTATTAGCAAGTAATTTTGTTAGATGGAATTAGACTTGTTATGGTTTAGGAGAATTTCAGAAGTTGGGGCCTGACATTATTTCATTTCTTTTTCAGCGTGGTTATTCTCGTAGACCTGTCCGTGTCGAACGTCAACTACCTCGTGCACATACAACACTCATTGAGACTGCTGATGGAACAACAACTGGCCAACAAGGATTACTTCAACATCATTGCGTAAGGACTGGTGGCTATCTGCAAGCCATTGTATAAAACTGGTCAAACCTTCTGTGTGGTCCAAGTTGGTCGAAAAGTTTATGATAATGTTCAATATTTATCAAATAAAAATCGCAGCTTTTGCAAAGCTTTCTGAAAAGATGGAGCTTTTGCAAGGATTTATAATAATTGTAAGAAAAGGGCACATTAAAAACAGTTTTGTAAATATGCATCTTTAGTTTTTATTTGGCACAGTCAAAACTATTAACTGATCAAATCATTTATTATAAATGTGAAAATAAGACTAACTATTTGCTGCAGATAACCTCAAATCTTAAGATTATACTATTAGCTGGCAACTAGTTATAAATTTTATTTTTATTTTCTCTGTTTTTTTTTTAACCAAATGGTTGAATTATTCTAATATATGCTTGCTATGGTTGTCACCGTCATTTGTGTTCTAAAAATTTGGAAAAAAAAATCATCCAATATATACTAAAGTCAATATCTTAAATTAAAACTATATATAGACTGGTACAGTGGTAGGTTAATTTCTTATAAAAAAACATGCTAGTTTAATTTCTTATAAAAAATGCTTTTCTTGCACACCAGGTTGTTATTTCCGGTGATTTTAGTCGTGAGGGAAAATTGCAACAAAATTATTTTATTGAAGAATGGAGATAAATAATCTGTTGGTCGTTAAAAATTACTTTTCATCTGTAGATAACTATTGCTTTGTGAGGGTCATTTTTTTCCTGTCATGCACAAATCCATGAGGTAAATTGAAACCTAGAGATCTATTCAAATAACTATAAGATTTAATTTTATATTAGATAATAAAATAACATCTTTGTTAATTTTAAATGAAGAGATTTGCAAAGAACCAAGATAGTTGTGAAAAAAGGTCCTTGTGTAAAGGAAGTCATTCAACTTATGTTGCGTACATGTCCTATGTCTTTCCTAGGTTTGGAAGCGTGACGGTGGCATGGAAGCCGACAATGTGCAAACCAACCCTCGAAAACCTGCAGGAAGCATGGAGGTAATTATAAAAGTTTCAGGGAAATTTGGTTATGTCAATCTTGTCAAGAAAATATGATTAACATTGCAACAGAATGCAGAATTTTAGAGTATTTTCTCAATAAAATTCAGTTACCTACTGTGTTGGGGTAGCAGTGATTAAAATTGAGATTTTTTTGATCAAGTCCATAATTGTCACACTATAGTTATATGTGATGATGCCATTAAAGTGGGTACTCACATTTTAAGTTTTTAACTGTACTCCAAGCAGTACTATTTTGAGAGCATTTCAGTAGAAAGAAAATTAGAATACCCCATGCTTTGGAAAATTATGCTTAACAAATAAAAGCAGATAAAAGTGTATCAACAGACCTTTCATTTGAAAATGTTATAATTTACAGGTGACCTTTGACTTGAAATAGCACATGTAAACAAAGGGAGGTAACTGTAAAGTTTCAGGTCATTGTTTTCAGGCACAATGTGGGAATTGAAGAAAAATGTTAGTCTTTTTTAATTGATTTTTTTTGTACTTGATTCAGGCACTAGAATTACGCGTATCTGCAGAATAAGGTTCCATTAGTTTGTTTTTTTGATGGTATGGGGGTTTATCTTAATCTGCTTTCAAGCTAGATATCCTAAGTCACCGTAGATTTTCTCAATAATGTCTTGACTGACTTTGTATCCCTTTTAATAGGCCTTATCTCATTTATCAAATTTATAACCCACAGACCTCAATAAATGTGAATATTAACATATTTATAAGATATCCTTTTCCGAGCTTGGGCTTCAGTCTCTGGCTTCCAGTCTTGAGCTATGTTCGATCCCTTGGTCATAGCTTTTTGGACAGTAACAAAATATGAGTGGAAAATGTGTGTCAGAATTTGAAATTATAAGAAAACCATGTTATAATTCCACTTTCTTTTGTTTTATAGGTGGGTATTGGATTTACAATGTGGCGGAAGTCGGAACTTCTTGGACGCCTTCCGAAAGTGTGTGGAAAATGAAGAAGAACGCTCACACAGTATTCGTAAGTTAATTATATACTTTTATGTTGTCCATTCAGTTGAATAGCTTTGCGACCTGAACAAAGCTTACCCTGACTCATCCTTAAGAATCAACATTTATTAAGTCACTGGGCCTGTAAGATCTTATCAATGTTTTCTAATTTTCTAATGTTTTCATCAAGTTTAAAAATGAAATTTTAGCAAGTTATTCAGTACATTGGTGTCTTAAAGTGATATTTACCTTTCTGAAGGATTAACTTAAGTGTGTCTCACTGTTTTTCTATGAAAATAAATTGTGATATTGTTAAAGTGTTGTCATTGTTGCTGACAGCATTGCTGATCATAACTTACAAACTGTTCAAGATATTCCAATAAGAAAACATGTTGCAAGAAACAATACGCACACGTACAGCAAGCACAGCCCCTCAATCTCACTTTAATAATCATAACGTTGCTCATTTTTTGCCTGAAAAAAATAAATGAACCGACAGTTGTTTTTTCATTGCAAGTCTTTAGCAAATGCTGACAAATGTTTGTTCAGTGGACAAATGATATTATTTCATTTATAATACTATATTTTTTTTTATTCATTTTAAGAATCTACATCAATCTCAGTAATTAATTTTTTGTGGAGCAAAATGCCATATTTTCTTTTTAATGTACTTAGTGACCAGATTTGGTACCATCTAACCTTATACAAACAATTTATACTTTCTTTAGCTCCTGAGGGGGTTTACCTGTTTACAAGTGGTGTACCTGACCAGGACGTCAACGTTTGTCAAGCTTTTATTGAAGAAAGCACAAGTGGCAGAAATATTCGTTTGCACACAATCCTGTTCAACGTTGACGATTACGATGCCAAGGGCGCTATCCCAGGACGTTACGCCAACATAACAGGGACTGCCGAATGTCTGAGAAACATGGCTCACAGCAGTGGGGGACGATTTCATTGGATAAGGGAGACAGGTATAAAATAAAAAGTTAAAGTGATATATTTTACCCAGTCAGTTATTTTATTCCAAAGTATTTCTATGAATTTTTAAGTGAACGTTTAAAGCTGCACTCTCACAGATTGACTGTTTTGACCAAAAAACTTTTTGTCTCGGATTGAGCCAAATTTTGGGTCAATGTCTGAAAAATGGTGATATAAGACTGCTGATACATTCGATAATTGATGTTTTATGGCTAAAAGCGTTACTAATGTATTAAGAAAAATGAATCTTTTCGGCAGTTTTCCTAACAATTGATATCTGTTCAATTGTTCTTATAGACTGAATTGAAAACTTAATTGATGCCAAAATCAGCTGATTCTGCGAAGAAAAAAGAAGTTGTCAAATTGGTCAATCAGTAAGAGTGCAGCTTAGAATGACATAAAAAATGATCAAGCTTAGTAAAATAATAAAAATGTTCATAACAACACGGTTAAAAAACTCAAAATTATAATTGTATTGAAATCTTTGACATTTTAATTTCCCTGTATTTTCAATTCAAAATAAAATTTTATTCAATGTTAAAACTCTTAAGATAGCAACTGAATTTAGAAAGAAGGCTGTAATTTATCTTAGACATGTTTTAGAAGCCATTATTGGAAGAACTTTCAATAAATTGGGGCCTCTGACCTTTTTGACATTTGTGTCCTTCATATAAATTTAAGATTATTGAATTTTACAAGTAAGGTGCTTTAATGAAACTTTAATGGATTTTTTAGAGCCTTCACTGATAAACCTTCTTGTTTTCTGGTATAATTTTGTCTTTGAATAGTAATGGATTAATTTATCACATTTTGCAGGTATCATCGAAAGTGATGACATCCAAGTGATCACGACAGAGGTGGATAAGTGCCTGAACTTCTCGCGTAAATGTCAGATGCTGATCGATAACGTCAAGAAAAAGTACAGGGATAGATATGTAAGCCATTTCTCATTGGTGATTTTGTAGTTTTGCAATTTCATTGATTTTTTTCCTGGTCCTTTATGATTTTAAAAAGTATAGTATATAGCCTTTAACCTGTGTAGTCATTTCTGTGTTTTTAATATGTAATATAACTTCCTTAAATTTCTGTTTGTAAATTATCAATGAAAAGTATACATAGTAAACACATGTACACATATTTCCAAAATACTTGATTCAAGATATTTAGAAATAGATGCTGAATTTTAAGGGCTTATCACAATACCGTTGTAAAGCTTCATTGTCCAAATTGAGTTACAAACATATTGCATTAAGCACGCATCTTGTACAAATATTTAACCCGTATTAAAATTAGCATAGAATAATCCTGCATTAACATGATTTGCTGATTAGTTATATCTATATTATAAATACATACTAACATTTGTCCGAGGTAACTTACAGTTTTCAACTTTAACAATAGTTATAATTTAGGCTTGTACTAATTTGCTGTTTCTTCTATGTATTCTATGCAGTGTGTATGTAGTTCAGCGTTGATGCATATATGCACTTATTTTTGCCAATTTTCCCTAGATTTCTAATAGAGAAATAATACTCCTGCCTTTTTTAAAACTATAAAGTTGATTCATGAGTGTTAACAGGCTGTTATGTATGAGTAAACAGCTTAACATTAGACCTCAGACTATTGCCCGAAAAAAACAAAACCATTTTTAATAAAAGAAATTGGCATATAATAACAAATAGCTGAACACTAACCCCTGCATGATCTTCATCTTTTTTACTTTGTGTGTTGTGCATGGTCTTCTAAAACAGCACCGTGAGGAGACGTTACCCCTCCCATCCCCCGAGCGAACCTCAAGGAAGGCCAATGTAGCGTCAGAATCTAGACCACTTGCTATAAAGGTACAAGGGAGACTAATACGTTTGATGAAAAAATGTTTGTGTGGAGTGGTGTTAATTTTACAGAGAACGGCAAGTAGATGTCACCAATCCTGGCCCCAATATTACGAAAATACTTAAGTTAAATCGCAATCTCAGTCTCAACTCATTTTACTATATTATAGCATCAAAAGTTCTTAAAAACTGGACATGTTTTGTCACCTTTTAAAAGCACATTCTATCATAGGATATATAGATTAACACCTTCGGGTAAGATTTAAAGGGAAATATATTCTACAGCCAAAAATGTATTTGAGTACAATTCATTGGGTTTCTTTACAATTACTCTTGAGTATATTTTTTTGCACTAGAATAAGTCTTCTTTGGAATATTGACAGAATAATTTTAAAAACACATACTATGAATAAATAGATTTTCAAAAAGTATGACCACATAGAATATTTTGAATCATACTTGAGTTGAGACTGAGATTTTACTTGAGTATTTTTGTGATATTGCAGTCATCGAAATTAGACTTGGATGAACAAGCCCGAATTCATATGCTTTTGCATGGCATCAAATTTTTTAACAAGCCATGCTATTTAAAATCCAGAATTTTAGCACTCGGAAGACATTTTACCAGTGCAGGGCTTGCGGGCTTGTGCTAATTTTGACCACTTATATTGGGGCCGGCCGCCTGGGCCCACATTCACTAATGTTTTGAGTCTGAGTTCATGGAGACTCAGAAATGGGAATATTAAAAAGTAACAATAACCAATTGATATCATTTATTTGGATTAAAGATGATAAAACAATAGAGAAAAACTGCCATTTGTCACACATACAGCAATTTTTCATCTTAATAAATATGCTTTAAATTAGTTTTACAACAAAATAAAGATTGAGTCTTTGAGTCTCGAGTCGGAAAACAAGACTCATGGGCCTGTTTCAATAAGGATTTGAGTCGTGATGTTAATTTATCCTTAGATCACACTTTGGTTATATTTGTATTTATTTGTTACAATATTTACTGCCAGCTGGGTTCGTATTTATAAAATGTCTTAAGTCATTTCTTAACTTATGGCAATTTCTTAAAATGTTCATAGTAAAATAAAAGAAATATATGTGACTTTTAAGTGTTTTTTTTTGAAAAGGTAAATGAAAAAAAAAAAATGTATTTCAGAAATTATTTAGTTTTTTATCATTTGACCAATTAGAGATGTAAATAAGGAAAGTGAGTTAAGTCAGAAAATAACTTAAGATGCTTTATGACTACCAGCTCTGGGCCGATATTCATAAAACATCTTAAGTCATATCCCATCTTAAGTCATTTCCTATCTTAAGTCCTTTTGCTTAAAGTTAAGTATCCCACTGATCACATGATATTAATAATAATTTAAAAATATCTGAAATATTTAATGGACATTGATTTTATTTTTATAAACATATTTTTGTCTCAAAAACACCTGTACTTTCCTTTTAATTTGACTCTTAAAAATTTAAGAAATCGACCTACCCGTAAGTTAAAAAATGACTTACGATGCTTTATGAATACCGGCACTGGCTCTAATTTGTCAAAACTTCTTTAAAGCTTAACAGGCTTAAGTACCGGGTAGCTTATTTTAATTAGCCAAAATACATACTTAAATTGGATTTTGATTAATAAAAAATGGTTTATTATAATTATCATTACGATAATTCCTGTCTAAAGTGTAAAAATTCTTAAAAATGTAAATGTTACGCAAATTATTGACAAAAATAGTGAGCTAAAAATAGCTTACCGTAAATGACTGGGTGTAAGACGATAGGGGGTATTAGACGCAGGGAAAAAAATCTGTGAAAAAACTTTTAATCTATGTTTTTGGTTAAAAGACGCATAGAAAAAATGTCAAAATCGTCCGGCATTTTCAGCCACCATGTTTGTTGACAGTGACAAAAAAAATTTTTTCGTGAAAATGGCGATGGTTATCTTTAAAACCATACTGTCGAGAATGAAGTTATGTTAAGCAAAAAATATTTTGACAGTGCCCAACTTGGCTTTTTTATATGTAAGTTTGATTATTGTTTAATTCAATTTATTATTCAAAATAATATTGAATACCGTAATTCACAAGAGTTCGGACACCATAAATTAATTATTTTTTTCGCTCTCCGAATACATAGAAAATTATCATTTTTACATTTTATTTACATGTTTGTTTAACCTGCCTTTTTTCTTCATGTTTGCTTTTTACCACTTATTAATTTATCCGTAGTAATCAATGGTCATAAACTTATTTATTACGCCTATAAGTGTAAATCCTTCATGAAGTTAATTAAAACACCATTTTATACATGCACTGAACTGAATAAACACATTCTATCGGCTTCAGATCAAAGAGTCACACTGTGTGACGTCACATAACTTACAGTTATGCCCACGAGGATCTCGTGGAGAGCATGGACATTGCTATGCAGGATTAATGTATAACTGTACAATTATTGCTTCATATAGTCTATAAGTGTGGTACAAGTTTGAAAGCTTATTGGCAGATCGTTTTACAAACATGCCATGTCGATGTTTTCTTAATCCCTTGATTGCCCTTGTTGTTTGTTTAATCCTCAAATAAATATATCACACTTCCTTTTCAACAGGCAATAAATCGTTTAGGATGGGTAGTAACTAATTAAATTGTCACAGTGGTGTATACGGTTAGGTAATCTAGCCAGGCAGTGTAAAGATAAAAATCAATATTCTTCGTCTGTGAAACTTGGTAACTATGAAAGTTATGATTGATGTCCTTTGGGTGTCCGAAAATTAGGTACGCAAAATAAATTATTTTGGGAAATAATTATGGGTGTCCAAATATAAAATATTTTTGTTGAAATTATAAACGTCTTACGATATACCGTATCCCGATCTTCAACTGCCGTTTTAACCCGTATATACTCGATCAATATGACGCGAGTAACATCCCTTTCTACATAAATCTAAACAAACTCTCGGCTTGAAATTGACATCAGAAAAAAAGTTAAAAAAATTGTTACTGGGTATTATACGCAGGCATTTTTTTGCATCAAAATCTGAGGGAAAAAAGTGCGTCTAATACCCAGTCATTTACGGTAATCCTGTTATAAGGGACTTAAGAAGTTTCGAGAAATTGGGGCCTGGTCCTGAACTTTAAGTTGTATTGAAGTTGAAAACATACAGCAGGAAACAAAGTAAGGCAAAATGTTGCCAACTTTGATGTCTCTACAGATTTTAGATTTTTGAAGTTACGACTACAATCCATTATTGAAACCGACCCTGAACCTGGTGAATGTGGGACCTGTTGTCTTTTATTTGCACTTGTTTTTAGCTTTTATAACATGTATTTAATTTTACTCACACTTTAGTGTAGTTTTACTAGATATTATTTTATAGTTTTTTTTTTCAATTTCAGCTTTATTATCATTATTAAATTATTATATAATGTGTTTTTTTTTAACTATAATTTATTTTATCTGACCGTAGTATGCCCCTTATAAATATACATTACCCGGTAACACACAACGCTGTTTGAGAAATCTTGCAATGTAGCTTAAATTTCTGAACTCTAAAAATACACTGTACTAATTTCACTTTATATCATCTATGTTTTTAAGATATTAAATTAGTTCTAACAAAAGTATAACTTTTGCAACCTGGTAACAGTGCAGGAGTTGTTATTTGAAGTTATAATATCAAAGTTTAAACATTTCACAATAAAGAGATTAGGTCAATATGTTATTTCTACTTTATACACCAAAAATAAAACATAAATCAGAAATTTTAATTGTCATAGCTTCAACATGTCGTTGCTATTGTTGTGGAAAAAAAATTCAACTTGAAAATAGCAAAAGTTTAAGAAACTTGAATGAAATATGGTACTCTTGTTGCCAGAGACAAACAGTGTAGCAAGGCCCATGATGACCTGTAACATGGACCTGGGTCCATGGCTTTTATAATTGTAGAGTTATGCCTCTTGTTAGAACGTATAAAAGAAATAAAAGCGTTGGATCTGCTCGACGGCACAGTCTTGTTTTAAGTAAATGCTGGTTTTCTTTATCAGTAATGAAATATTAAGAGGCAATACACTTGCACAATGGTATTATGTATTTAAATGGCACTTACATTACAGTTTGAGGCTGAGGACATAGAGCAACAGGCCATTGAAGCACCAAAAGTACGACAGAGACCATCAAGCGCAAAGGGTCCAGGAGAATCAATGCTTCCCATGAGTAAGTGTTGACTGCCTCTGTACGATGTAGTCTTCTTTTGCAGTGCAAAGATTTTTGCCTCTGCCATAACTCAAATGAAAGTAAAATTGTTTCTAGAAACAATTAATCAAAAGTAAAGCATTAGGCCCGTAACTTTGACTGTTATTGACAGATTATAATACTTTTTCTAATGAAACCATTGTGAACAAATAAGTTATGGCATTTGCTCCACAGCACTCCTGTTCAATTAAGATGTGTGTAAAACCTAAGCAATTCTCATTTCACAGGATCAAAAGCACGCCCAGCCTCTGCCCGTGACCCTCTGGAGCGTGTGCGTAAGAAGCGTGTTCTCAAGTCAAACTTCTTCCTGGACAGCGGGTCAAAGCCCCAGGGTGGGGATGGAACAGGCGTGGTTTTCAGAAAATACCCTGCCCCTCGACCAATCAGAAAAGCTGTTGCTCATCCCACTATGCCCGATGGAGAGGACCAGATTACAACCAAGGAGGTACCTACCAATCCAATAAATTGTATATTATTGTCACATTCAAATTCAAATGTTTTTGTGTGAAGAAATTCTGCTGAAAAAAGAAAATTCACTACCATTGTGGGAAAAATATTGTCAGAAACCATATGAGGACCACGTTTTCAGTTGATTTACCTATAATTGTCCAACAACCTTCAAAATTAATTGAGGGTAATGTGACTGGCTTTTATATACACAAACTGGGGTCAGGCCATGTAATGTTTATTGTTATTTAAATGTCAACCTGTCAAGAACACGCTATATTGGCACCTTCTCCAAATAGTTAACATGTTATTTTAGGTATAGAGTCCTATTATACCTTACATAAATGTGTCCCTTCTTTGTGTATATAAAGTTGGTCAGTCCGTATATCAATGTATTTTAATAAAAATCTAGTTTTTATGACGTCAGCGGTCCATATCATGTTTTTGGCCGGTCTGGACCTTGCCAGAAATATAATATGGCCTGATGACGTCATATAATATGGACCCCTGACATCATAAAACTGGTGAGTGCTGCTTGCAATTTTTTCTCAAGTAAACAGTATTAGATTTGTTCAATTCAACACATCAAAGGCGCATTAAAATCATTAAATGGTAAAAATGTGTTCGGTAAAATATAAGAAATATAACACACCACTTTGGGCCATATGGCATTATAAGGACCGGCCAGTCAGACCCCGATGGTGAATGGACCTCGGCTAACGCCTCAGTCCATATACACCTTCTGGGGCCGACTGGCCGGTCCTTATAATATTATATGACCCTTAGCGGTGTGTAATATTTCTTAAATAGCGTGTTGAATCTTCATTCCTTGAAACCGTAAGACCTTACAGGCCATAGTTCACAAGCTGACTTTTATAAATGTTACTGTTATACAAAGGACATATAAGTATCAAGGCCCATTACTTTGGTGTGAAGATTATTAGAGATTATTCTTTTTTCTTGTCTCTTTTAATCTTTGCAATAGATATGACATTATTGCCACTGATATTGGCCACATATATTGTTAAGTGAGGGAAAATATGTGCATAATAGATAACTGTTTTCTACATGGTTTGGGTTGTAAAAAGGAAAGCAAACATAATGTGTTTAGAGAATTTCAATTATTTACCGGTATTTATCTCCCTTTTCAGTGGTTGAGACTCTACAGCTTATCTAAACTGAAGCTTGATTTGACAAAACTCGTGTCAGGTCCCGACTGCAAGCACGTCGAGCAGAAGGTCAAAACACTCAACAAACAAGTGTCTGCCAAGTATGTACTTGTTTTCATTGAAATTATGGAGTATATTATAACATTTGCATGCATCTAGTACATGTAAACATTTATTCAAATTATCTTTAAAAGTATCTTGAAATAATAACTTGTTGAAGCATTTCTTTACAGCGGTTTAACTTTAACACTTGGATAAAATTACTTTTACCCTGACATCTTCTACAGATTTGAAAATGTAGCGTCTTGAAGATATTTTATTGAAGTTTTATGAAACCTAATTTGTATGCATTAAAGTTGCTAATTTAGAAATACTTTTCAAACGAAATTGTCGAGTTATTGTGATAGCCTTGGTGTCGTTGTCCGAGTCAGCATTGTCGCCGTTGTCCTGTTGTACTTTAACCTTGACCATAACAAAAAAAGAACCATTCAAGATTTACAAATGAAACTTGGTATAAATGTTGCCAGGGACAATACAGAGACATAACTCAGGCTTTAATAATTATTGAGTTAAGCCCCTTGTTCAACGAAAAAATCAGAGGAGCGTTGGTGTTCCATTTTTGGTACTCTTGTTATGCTACAAATTAGGATGAGAGTGGTTTTCTGTGAGATAGCCATCTTAGTGATAAGCTAATTCATTGTATCACAATGAAAATATTATTAATTCAATTAGTATAAGATTTTACATATTTAATAATTAAATAATAAATAAATAATAATGTATCATTATTTCTTTACTTTCTTTAATTTTAAATGCATGTCACTCATTAAAGATTCATTGTGCATGTTCATGATTATAAATAGCCCCCTATCAGAGCGATCAAGGTCAAGGTAAGGTCATAAATATGGGCGTATTTCTTTTGGTATCAAACTGCATTTTCATACCCAAGAAATGCTTGCAGGGCTTAAACAAAATAAAAATTATTGATTTTTTGTTTTGACGTTGGTTGTAAGATTAAAATTTTATGGTTTGGGACCCTTTATAATTTTGGTATCATTTAAAAGAGTATTGCTTTCTGGTTATTTATATGTAAATTATAGGACCGAAAATTATAGAAAATGTTACAGCAATTTATATTTTTGAACTTTTTTTTAACTGAAATCAGATGTGAAATAACCTTATTAAATAAAATAGAATGCCTAATAAAAACTCTAGCAATACATTTCATTAGTGTATAGTATTTTTAAAGGAATAAGTTTTGTGGTACAAAAGGAATATGCTTGTAACGGTGTCCAACTCGTATTGTTCAGAAATAAAAGGCCATACCAAATAGGTTTCATGTATTGGCATCTTGGTTTTCAGTTTTCAGAATGACTTTTTTCATGAAAATCTTAATTACTCAAAGAAATTTTATGACTTCCTTGACCTTAACAAATACGATAAAAATTCAAATCAGAGTCTAGAAATGTACAATATACAAGGAGATTACTCGAAATATTGACCTGTTAGTGTATATGCAGCTTTCTTTATGATTTTCATTGGGATATCTGCTATCAAGTTCATTACTGGTAATTGTCAAGTCCGAGAACAAATTTTGATTTCTTCAATGGAACAGAATTTGTTTTTTCCTTCCAGGCTTTGAAATTAGAACCTGATGCATAGAATCAATTTGATATGGCCTTATGCAGATAGAATTAAGTTTCAAGATTTTAAAAGATCTTTTTTTTTACTCAATCTTACTCAATTTTTGTTTCCATAATGTTTTTAGAAAATAAAAGTGAGTTAAAGCTGCACTCTCACAGATTGAACGTTTTGACAACTTTTTTATTTTTTGTCTTGCAACCAACCAATTTTTGCGAAAATCCATGGAAACCAGTTATATAAGACTGCTGACAAAAAATGAGATAGCAGATTTTTATATTTAAGTTAAAAAAAATTTAATGTTTTATGCATTTTTCTTAAACCGTTAGTAGCGGTTTATTAAGCCATAAAACATTAATTTTCAAACCTAATATGAAAAACTACGATCTGATTTTTTTGTCAGCAATCTTATATCATTGGTTTGAAGATGTTTACGCAAAAATTTGCTCTTTCCAAGACAAAAAATAAAAAAGTTGTAAAAATGGTACATCTGTGAGAGTGCAGCTTTCAGAAGGGTTAGAAAGTTTACCTTTTTATTATAAAGATCCATTCTTTGGTATATCATTTTGGTATATGTTATAAGTAAAGATGTTGTATGCCTATGGTTGCTTCAAATATTTATAGTGGTGTGTTCTATTTTCTGTAGAATACCATAATTGAGATTTAAAATATATTGTTCATTAAAATTGAAAACTTAATTGAGTTATGGAATTTGTATGCAAATTTGAAGAATAATAACTAAAGATTAAGTGTCTTAAAAGGGTTGCTTCTTAATTTATTTTTTTGGAAAGAAATTAGTTTTACTATCTTTGTTATTAGATAGCAGCTTAATTATAATTACCCCTCTAACACGTCCCCCAGCCCCAGCAAAAAGAGTTTTACTGTTTTTAATTGTGAGTATAATCTACAGGGTATCTTACTAGCAGAGAAGCAGAAAAGTCTTAAGTAGATTGAGAGGGGGGCACATCCAGCATGGGCCCCCTCTAAAAGTTTCAAGTTTACTTTTTTCAGTCAATGTCTGAGAATCAATAAAAAGTACTATTGCGGACTAGAATTGCTAAAATTTTCCTTGTGAAAGATCTAAAGCTATTATATTATATTATTAAAACCATGTATTGTTCATATCCTTTGGGAAGAGAGCTTACATTCATTATGTTTCCAGGCATATAAATTTAGACTTTATACCCAAACCTCGTACAATACAAACAAATTTTAATAATTGGCAAAGCAGAAATATGCCTTTTTTCCAAGCAAGAAATGTTTACAAGATAAAAATTACTCTAAGGATGAGAATGAAACTGAGTTTTGAGTTGAGTCAATAAAAGGAAGCGAAAATCAAATTTTATAACTCTTGTATCAAAATCAAGCTGGTAATTCTTTTCTTCAGGTACTGTGACATTTTCCCGAGCATCAATATTAAGGGTACGGTGAAGCACCTGCAGCTGATGCCTCATGAGCTCGAGGATTACGAAAAACAGGTGGAGAAAGTCCTAAAACGCTACCTGCGACGTCTCCAGTGGCTGCTTAGTGGTATAGAATCTTAATTGTATAAATGCTTGTAATAAATATGTTGGGTTTTATGGAGCCAAAATGATATATTTAGGCCTTAAGAATGTCCCCTGGTATTTGGGGATTTGGTAAAACGTTACCTGCTATGTTTGCAGTGGCTGCTTAGTGGTATAGAATCTTAATTGTATAAATACTTGTAATAAATATGTTGTTTTTTTGTATTGCCATAGTGATATATTTAGGCCTCATGGATGTCCCCTGATATTTGGAGATGTGGTATGACAAACACTGTTTGTGAATTAGAATTTCTAATTTTTTAACTGCCTCAGCCGTTTCAGACCGAAATTGAAAAAAAGAGAACAATTTTCTGTTACTGAAATCAGTCCGGCCAATTGTCATTTTTTAGAAGCCCAGATTGAGGGTGATGTTGTGGTTTAGGAGTTCACCTTTTATGAAGGATACAAGAATTTAAATTAAAACTTCTTAAGCAGTGGACACCAGCTTTGGTTTTTACCGAGGAAACGCACTGGAGAGTGATTCTTTTCACCTTTTTATGAGGTCTATCTTTTTTTTTTTGTTGGTGTTTATGTGAACAAAAACTTTTTTTAACTTGAAAAGCATGCAAGCATGTGTAATCACAGCCAGTGGAATTAGTTGGCTTGGTATATCAATATTAATACACATATATAAAACTACATTTTTTAAATTATAGGTAGCCGCCGTGTGTTTGGCACAGTTGTTCACAAGAAGTGTGCCATTCTTATTGACACATCTGGTTCCATGGTTCCTTACATGGAGGAATTGAAGAAAGAACTGGCCTCTCTCATCTGGGAGCAACTCTATAGGCAGGGATGCAGGTATGCGCTCCATGTATAGAATTATCTATCAATCTATCTCATTTCATTGTTTTTTCAAGGAAAAACATGAGGTATTGTTGTAGCCTTGGTGTCTATGATAGTCATTGTGAAAAATATAACTCAAAACAAGAAAGCCCATGTTACTAGTGATAATGCTGTATGTATTATATGTCTAAAAAAACTCATGAATTATCTTTTGTCAAGGTTTTTCCATTTTGAACATAAATCCAGCAATAGACCGACATTAACGTTTACTTGCCATGCTCAGACATTAACGTTTACTTGCCATGCTCAGACATTAACGTTTACTTGCCATGCTCAGACATTAACGTTTACTTGCCATGCTTATTTTAAATCGTTATGTATTTTTGTGAAAAGGTGATAAAATTATTTTGAATTGTTAGTATTTGATATGGCAACAGTGGCGAGAAGAGCAGAGAAATGTGTTTAAAAGTTGGTTATATTCACAAACTGGTCAAAGGGCAGGGGTGCACCCAATGCCCCCCACCCCCATTTTTTATGTCAGATCCTGTTTTTTGTCCCTGATATTGATGCTCAGTAGGCCATCTCATTGGCTATATATGTTGGTTGTTATATACATGTTACAAGACGAGTAAATATGGCTCAGCAATTGTGTCCTCAGAATGATGATCTTAATCAAATTTAAGAGTGACATTTGCAGGGCAAATAAAACATGAATTGAAAATCTTGAAGAAAGAGAGCTCGTTAAACAATACGTACTGCTGATTTTTTTATCGAACCTATTAAAGACCATAGAGTTAGCAATCTTTGATATTGAAACAATAAATCAGCAAAATAAAACGTAAAGACAAGTTGTAGACCCTAATACTGTATGTATTTTCCTTTATAGGTTCAACTTGATTCGCTTTTCCGGCAACTGTGAAAAGTGGCAAGACAGGATTCAACCGGCAACTCAAGAGAACTGCCATGCAGCAATCAAGTGGGCCTCTACTCTGAAAGCCAGTGGAAACACATGTACACTGGAAGCTTTACAGGTAGGTGTGCTTGATTACTTTTAATAACTTAATCAGATAAGAGAGTTGTCGAGTTAAAGGATTGAAATCATTGGGTGTGCTTGATTCTTGTATTTGTATGACAAACTTGACTTAGTTGAACATCTTGAGGAATGGAATATATTTGTATGGAACATTTTTGCAGTTAGATGTTTAGTTTAAACTTATTTGATTTTACAATGATTGTGAATATTATTTTCCAAGATGTCTGTTAAATGAGAAAAATATATATGTCTTTCAAAGGTATTGCTTGATTGAAATTTTTACTTAAATGTGTACAGTGGAAACGTTTAACCAAAAAAAATGACCTGCGTGAAAACAATGAATATGTCCAACTTATTATATGACTGTTTTTTACTCTTTGGTTCACAGCTTGCATTTGATGACCAAGAGATAGACTCAGTGTATTTGTTGACGGACGGGAAACCAGACACCAGTACATCGCTTGTACTTCGAGAAGTTGCGGAAGACACCAAAAATCTCATTCCCATCAACACCATTTCGTTTAACTGCAATGACAGGTAGGGTTATTAAAGGGACTTGCTCACAGATTTAAAGTTAATGATCCATATCTTTAAATTTGATCAAATTAAATCAATTCAATTGTTAATGTATTTAAATAAACATTAAACAAGAATAGGCAATGATACTTATTTAAACAGAATAATTATAAAAAAAAAGAAATGCATTTACAATAAGTTTAAACTTTATTTAATTTTACAACGATTGTGAAACAAGCTATAACAACTTATATTAATCACTCTCGTTGGCACGATGTTGCGCGAGAGTGTGGTCTTGTGTTGTGGGGGAAACCGGAGAACCCGGAGAAAACCCACTTGTCCGGCTTGGTGACCACTAACCAAACTCACATGCGCCCAGGCCGGGAATCGAACCCGGATCGCCTTGGTGAGAAACGAGTGCGCTAACCACTGCGCTAACCGGACAACCAAATGCCTATTTCGTACGTAGGGTCTGGTTACCGAAATGCATTTGGTTTGGGTAACCAGACCCTACGTACGAAATAGGTGCTGACCCTACCGTTTTTATAGTCCGTTGGTAGTGATGACTATTATGTATAAATTTTTTATATAAAGCCTAATAATAAAAAAGCTACGTTGCCTACCTGTTGTTGAAAAATATATATCTCTTACCAAACCATTATTTTCTTTGGCCTAAATTCTGGTTCTGGCTGTCATAAGTACTTATGGTAAAAACCAGACAAACATTTATAAAATTTCCACAGCACAGTGTATAAATGCTAAAGGTAACTAACTTTTAGTTGAGTATTAATAGATTTGGAGCATTTTAAGAATGTTCCAGTTAAAAAATGGATAAAATATTTCTTTTAAATTATTTTATATATTTTTACTGAATTAATTTGAATTCAAAATTTATCTCTTTACAGTACTGCAAACAATTTCTTGAAACTGTTGGCTGCTGAGACGTCTGGACGTTACCACCGCTGTCACAGTGACTTTGATGCTCAGCTTTTCACACATAAACTCCTTACAGAAGGGTTTGATGATTCAGAGGTGAGAACTAGCTTTAAAGGGACCAGACACCAGATGATACAAATGCAAGACAAAAAGAAAATTTCAAAACCTTACATAAAATTGATTTTGATGTGTACAATGCATTGAATCTTACTGACCGAAGTTTATGTGTATTTTTCCAATTTGAATTTTACTGGGTTTGTCTACCAAGTAAATTTTAAAATAACGTTGGTATATGTATCTGTACTAATCACATGAATTCCACATACTAAATATACACACTATAGACTCTAAAACCATTATGCGCTATTTTTAAACATGTACACTCAGAATATTCTTTCAATCATGTAAAGTGATATATTATCGTAAAGTGATATATTATCGTAAAGTGATATATTATCGGCCTCTTACTAGCTAGTGTTAACAATTCGAGGCTTGCTAGACTGTATTTATAGATTTTAGGACCATCTGGTGTCTAGTCCCTTTAAAGCAACTAAATTTTAGCATATTTTTTTAATAATTTATGTGTTTTTTATAGCAAATTATCAGTGTAATAAAATATCTTAAATTTCGAAAATTGATCAGCCCATTGAACAAAATGAATTACAAACAACAGCACACACATGTATTCCATTATTCTTACTGGATACCGCTCCTTTTATATTCACAGAAAAATCCACTGTTACCTGCACAAACAATGCTTTCATACCAATACTCTTTATCACAATGCACTGTGCAACATTTCAAACCAGTGTTATGTCTGCTGAGAGTGGGGAAGATGATAAATCTAGCCATAACTAACTTCTGACTTGGAAATACACAAATGCAATGCCTTGACAATTGTTAAAACACAGTTCTGTGTCCTGGTTTGTATGGAAATCATACTGGCAAAACATTCTCCTTAACTATATACCAATAATACATTCCACTATAAAGTATAAACAAAGTTAGGTACCCTTTAATATTATTCGACAATAGTTTTATAACCCATTTTGTTATATTTACACCATCCTGACCTAGAGTGTGTTATGTTATGGAGGAATTCATATAAATATAAGAACGACACTTAATGTGCTCTAACTATTTATTGCGACATGTATTGTACGATATCTAAACTAGAACTGATAAGCATGTGGCTGTGCCTAGGTATTTAACTCACTAGGGCAGATAACTCTTAGATGATAAAGCTATCATGTAACATCTCCGTTGTTTTTATAAATGAAAAATATTCATAATTAGAATAGGCATGCACAGTATTGGAATAACAACCATTATATACATAAATTTGAATTAACAGCTGTATCTAAATATGTTCGCTATCGTGTAACAGAGTGAATTGATCAATTTACCTTGAGACAGGAATCCACTGTTAATTAGCTAAAAAAAACAGGCAGAATATGCATAAAACACAACCCAGAGTTATGTCCCCTATTTCAGTACCCACACCTTCCATACTCCGATACCTGAAATTATACACAAATACAATGCACATTTATTTAGTTTTCTGGTTTTTCAAGTAAAATGTCCATTTATTTTGACAGCCTTGATGTCATTGTTGTCATCATTGGCATTGTTATAGTACAAAATCTTTGACCTTGGCCATTATTCAATCAACGATCAAACTTGGTATACATGTAGAAAGAGACAATATACACTCTGCACATATATAGCAAGGCACACTTAATTGAGTCCAGGGTTTTGTCACCAAATGTCTCTTTCTACATAGTTATGTCCCTTGTTTTCAGTATCCACATCTTCCCGACCTAGAGGGTGATGACCTACGCAGAATGGGGCAAGAAGTCACACTGGCCAGGAAATATTTGCAACAGGCCAGACAATACCGGTATGATTAATCTATTAACTGTACATTTACTTCAGCACATGAACATGGCTCAGGAATTGCTCTGACATGGGATTGATTCGATATTTATTTACTGATAACTATAAATGAGGATTTAAAATGCAAACTCTGAATTGAAACAAGTTGGTTTAGTATGCGAAACCATTTTGAAGGAGTTTAGCAGTTTTGACTTACCAAAACATGTGAAGAAGAATATTGTTGAAAACATTCTGTTAAAAGTCATTCATAAAGATGTGAATGAATACCATTACTCTGGGACCAGTTTAATTAATGGAACTTAGTGGTAACTTGAAACTGTAGGAATGCCACATAATCTGATGGCAACTGATTTTATTCTTTTTCATTTTTTCAACTTTGTTTTCAACTTTAATAATTGCTTAAGTTAAATTCCCATTGATGTATAGCAAAACAAAGAAAAAATGACACTAAGATTATTTCAACTGATGCCTTAGATCTTTAAAGAAACTGAGCCTAGGCCTGGGATGTTTAGCCAGTGTTTTATGACTGACAATATTTGTTTTATTCAATGTTTCAGGGCTCTGTATAAATCAAAACAAACAACACATACAGAAGAATCTGAAACTACACAGAGTGAGTACTGGTGGGGTCATCCATACAAATAGTGTAATGTAGCCACAATTTGAATTATGGGAAATTCAAAAAATATTTGTCAGTTCCGTCTCTATTATTGGGAAATAAGACCGAAATGTTTCTAGTCAAACAAAATGTTAATTCTACCATACTCTATGAGATGGGTTTAAAGATAACCTTTATAAAGCATGTGCCGAACAATTACCAGTAAGAATGATCATTTGTTTCAACAGTTTCAGGTCATACAATCTAACAATTAAATAATTTAAAAGAAAACATGCATACATGTACCATGTGTTTCTTTATAAGAGCATGAAATTTTTCTCTAACAAAAATATTTGTTTATCTTTTAACTTAAAAATATAGTGATCTATCTTTATTTTTTCAGGCAAGCCAATTTCCGTTGTTGGCAAACCAAGAGGTACAGCTCCAAACTAGTTGGTAGTCCATAACTTTACATTCTTGTGATGAAGACAAGCTTGCATTGACAGAGTTCTCAGTCCTTGATTTCCTATGCGGATAATAAGGCTCCTTTTCACTAATCAAACAAAATATTTCCCCTTTTGTGGGTGAAGTTCACCATAGAAAAACATATAATAAAAAATGAGTATTTAAGTAAAATATTTTCTGTATTATTTTAAATGTTGACTCCTCAGAATGATTTGTAAATTTAATAAAGTTTTTTTTTTTTTTAAATAATTTCATTCATAAGGCTGTAAATCTTAACAATTTCCTTGCAAGGGGAACACTTTGCAAACATTTTCCCCATTTTAGAGGGCACAGGAGTCTTCTTGTAGGTACAGAGACATTTGTGGACTTCTGACAGACTTCCATTTCAAGATAAAAAAGAGATAAGAAGATGTTATTGAAGGAAAGAAAGTAAAATCTGCTTGGTTATTCGAATTAAAGATGGAAGCAGATAGAAAGCTGAATGAAGAAAAAGAAATCTTCAAGATTGTATATTACTGTTGTTTCTTTCAATTTTGCAAGGGTTTTGATTTGGCTAAAATACCAAGCAATATGATTTTTTAGCAACATTTCGTATTTGTTGGAAGTAACGCATATCAATATTTCGCTATTATTCTTTATAGGAAATAAAAAAAATTGTGGGATTTGTGATTGTTATTTTTGGTTTTGATTTTATAAATAGGTACCTTGCAAATTGAAAGTAATTAACAATATTCATTGATACCAGTTATATCTTCTGATAGTCCTGACTATAAATGAATTGTTATGTTTGATATGGCTATACAAACTCATATTTCATAAGTAGAATTTGATAAAAGCATTTTATTTTGTATTTTAAAATCATGGTGTTTGAAACGTACAGTAGACTTTTTAAGATTTTTTTTGCTACTTAGCCTAGTCATCACTTTGAAAGTAGGATTAATATGTTTATTGTTTTTGATAATTATCATATATTTTATGCAGATTTTTAATTTATAATTGTCTGTGATACACATAACGTTATTTGCTTAACATTTTTTGCTTTGTATATACTATTCCGTCCCAAGAAAACTGATCTGTATTGTATAGGGTACATTTCTGTTGCATTTACATATTGTACAAGATGCAAGATGCATAAATAGTTATTATTGTAATTTCTTTTATAAATCCATTTATATGAATTTGTGTTTTTTAAAAAGCCACAACTGCATGTGTCAAGCAAAAGGATACGCAGATAGAGCTAAATTTGATCAGGTGAACCAATGAAAAAATGTTTCTTAGTCATGTGGTACACAAATATACTGGCATCATCACCATGATTTTAGGTCTCACAAATACATAATATTTTATAATAAGGTCATGCGATAAACAATAACAGTTGAACGATATTAATATAGGGAGGTAAATAATACCAGGCAGTATATGCGGAAGCCGCTTCCCAGGGAACCTCCACTAACATTTTGATTTTGGTCAGAATTTATTTGATAAGTAGTTGTTTTAACCAACAACAAACTTATGAACAAATACAAACTTACACAAAATGTTTATACATTTACAATAACATGGATTGTTTTTATGATATGAATATTTTGAAATCTGAATCATTTATGTATTTATTATTTTGTCAATGAAATAGTAATGTTATAGAATAAATATTGAAACAAACAAGAAATATGCTTTAACTTAACTTTGCCCTTGTTTTATTCATACTTACATTCTTAAATTAAATTAATGCTTGACTCGAAGCTGATCTTGAGGTTAAAATGAATGTTTTAAAAACGGAAGAAACAAAATGTATCTTAAAACAAAATGTATCTTAAAATGTATCTTAAAGATGGAAGAAACAAAATGTATCTTAAAACAAAATGTATCTTAAAATGTATCTTAAAGACGGAAGAAACAAAAAAGTCTAATAAAGATCTTCTTTTGTTGTTTTTTTAAAATTAAATTATTGGTATACAATGATAAACTCTTTCTTCGAGATAGTTGGCTATATACAAGGTTAATTCATATTCAAATAGTGTTAATATTATGTAAGGAAAGCCTTATTTCTCAAATGCTCAGGACTAAAATTTCGTTTCTTAAACAATTCTTTGTTTCTTAAAAAAACATGTGAAATACGTACAGAAATTACCTTTTGATACGGATAAAGTTACCCTTGTTTCTCAAAAAATGTCCTTCGATATACAAATATTCTCTAAGAACATTCCATTCTTATTGTCCTATGAAGTACTAATGTATACGAGGAACTTTCAACTTTATTTTCCTTTGATTTACAATTTTCCTTTGACTTACAATTGGTGCAACAGAATCATTCAAAGAGGAAAATTTACTCGTATGGTCTTCAGATATACTCATTATTGCCTGACAAATTCTGTACCTAATCAAGTCATACTATTTTTAGCTCGACTATTCGAAGAATATGGAGAGCTATACTACTCACCCAAGCGTCAGCAACGGCGTCGGCGTTGGCGTCACACCTTGGTTAAGGTTTTGCATGCAAGCACACATAGCTTAATATCTCAGCAACTACTTGAGGTATTGCATTGAGACTTTATACAATGGTACTCAACCATCCAACCTACTTAATTAACCAAGTAAGATAACTCTAGTTTGCATTTAATGCAAAAATAGACCTTTATTATTCGCTTTGAAATTCTGGTTAAGGTTTTGCGTGTAAGCACACATAGGTTAATATCTCAGCAACTACTTGAGGTATTGCATTGAGACTTAATACAATGGTACTCAACCATCCAACCTACTTAATTAACCAAGTTAGATAACTCTAGTTTGCATTTAATGCAAAAAATAGACCTTTACTTTTCGCTTTGAAATTCTGGTTAAGGTTTTGCGTGTAAGCACACATAGGTTAATATCTCAGCAACTACTTGAGGTATTGCATTGAGACTTGATACAATGGTACTCAACCATCCAACCTACTTAATTAACCAAGTTAGATAACTCTTGTTTGCAGTAAATTCAAATAATGGCCCCTTTTTTGACATAGAAATTCTGGGTAAGGTTTTGCATGTAACCACTTTTAGGTCGATACCTCAGCGAATACATCATGTGTTGCATTGAAACTTTACACACAGGCTCCAAACCATTTAACCTTCTTCTTTAATCAAGTAAGATAACTCTATCTTTCATATTATATAATTTTTGCCACTTTATTACGAGACTTAGAAATTCTGGTTAAGGTCTTGCATGTTATCACACATAGGATAATATCACAGCAACTACTTGATGTATTGCGTTGAGATTTTATACAATGGTATTCAGCCACCCAACGTAATTGAATAACCAAGTTAGATAACTGTATTTTGCAAATAATGGCCCTTATTATTAGACTTCTGGTTAAAATTTTGCATGTAACCACATTTTTGTTAATATCTCAGCACATCATGTATTGCATTGAAATCTAATCTAACAGTGATCCATGCATGTTTCCCCAAAACTTTTTAATCCTTACATTGAAAAGCGACGGAATAGTCGAGCGCGCTGTCTCCGTGACAGCTCTTGTTTTTCGTAGATTCACAACAGCATGTGAGGAAATATATCCATAATATACCATGTTTCTTCAATGTTTATGTTTTATAATAAGTACGTATATGTTAGAGTTAATGATATACAAATGCACACAATGAAATGTAATCCACTCGTAGTATACTTTGAATAAAAAAGGAAATGAGGAGCATTCCATTTTTAGCTCGACTATTCGAAGAAAAAGGTGGGCTATACTAATCGCCCCAGCGTCGGCGTCCGGTTAAAGTTTTTGGGCAAGTTGGTATTTTCACTTATAAGTCCAAAAACCTTCATTAAATTGACTT
Organism: Mya arenaria; assembly: GCF_026914265.1. Classification (NCBI taxonomy): domain Eukaryota; kingdom Metazoa; phylum Mollusca; class Bivalvia; order Myida; family Myidae; genus Mya; species Mya arenaria. Next base: position 4,906,144 of record NC_069123.1, on the reverse strand, counting down.
AGTACTTCACACAGTTGTTCAGGGACATCACATAATGAGGTTAGATAATTCCATACTATCCTTTATAAAAATTATGGCCCCTGATTGAGTATGTAACTTAGGTTAAAGTTTTAGGGCAGGTTGGGATATTTATTAATAACTTCTATACCCTTCGTTCAGTTGACTTAATACTTCACACAGTTGTCCAGGACCATCACACAATGAGGTTACATAACTCCATATTATCCTTAATACAAGTTATGGCCCCTAATTGTCTTAGGTTAAAGTTTTAGAGCAGGTTAAAGTTTTAGGTCAAGTGAAGATTTTCGCTTATAAGTCCAATACCCTTGATTAAATTGACTTAATACTTCACACAGTTGTTCAGGGCCATCACATGATGAGGTTAGATAACTCCATATTATCTTTTATACAAATTTTGACCCCTGATTGACTATGGAACTTAGGTTAAAGTTATAGGGCAAGTTGGGATTTTAATAAAAAAACTTCTATACCCTTCATTCAATACACTTAATACTTCGCAGAATTATTGACGACCATCTTACAACAAGGAACATAACTCCATTTTAACCCTAAATACAAATTATGGCCCTTGAATGATTTTTTTTTTTTTTTTTGGAAAGGCACATTTTTATATTCTTAACCACATTTTCATAAAGGGAAAACAAGTTATTTGAATGACTTGCGTCTTTGTTCGGGCGGGCTGGTGGGAGGGAAGCGTCAAAGTCACCTTATGTATTGAATAATTTTAGCTAGGTTTGACATAATAAAGATACCAAACTTGGTATATATCAAGAGTTTATGAAGACCTTTAACGAGAATGCGTTCGAGGCCCCTATGATCAAGGTTAGGTTACTATTAATAGAAAAAGGGTTGGTGTTGAATAACTTAAGTAAGGGTCTACATATTGTGACCAGACTTGGTATATAGAAAGAGTTTATAGAGACCTTTCCTGAGATTGTGTTTTGGGCCCCGACAGTTATGTTCTAGGTCAAGGTCACTGTTGCTATAAATAGAAATATGGTTAAAACTGAATAACTCAAGCAAGGGTTGACATAGTGTGACTTAACTTGGTATATAGGACAAGTTTATGCAGAGCTTTCATGGATTGCCTTTAGGCCCCCTTGGGTCAAGGTCACTGTTACTAAAAATAAATTACTGTTTCAATTATGGTTGACATACTGTGACAAACTTGATATGTAGGAAGAGTTTATAGAGGACTTCCATGGGATTGTGTTTGGGGCCCTTAGAATCAAGGTCATTGATTGTTACAAAAATAGAAGAAAGCAGTTGAAACTGAATTTCTTCTGCCAATCATTAAAAACCTGGTTTTGTCACATTGTGATTCTTGTTCATTTTTTTTTTAATTTGATTGTTTTATTGCTTTTGACAGGCACATTTTACATCATTATTATATTCACTTCTAAGTCAAAGCGGCGTAGTCGAGCGCGCTGTCTCACGACAGCTCTCGTTATATAACTCGTGTAGTCCTAAATCATACAAATGTGCAAGAGGAACGTTACGCCGTAGTGGCTGATGGTTTGCAAATGCATTAGTCCAATATTAATGTTCTTATTTGATAAACACATGCACAAGAGGAACATTCCACCTATTTGTTTGTAAAAGAGGACGAAAGAGGAAAACTCCATTCGTATTGTCCTATGATATACAAATGTACAAGAGGAACATTCAAATCGTGTTTTCCTGTAATATATAAATATACAAGAAGAAAATTTAATTCGTATTTTCATCTGATATACAAATATACAAGAGGATTATTCACTCGTATTGTCCTATGATAATCAAATATACAAGAGGAGCATTCCACTCTTATTGTCCTGTGATATTCAAATATACAAGAGAAACATTCCACTCCTATTGTCATGTGATACACAAGAGGAACATTTTACTTGCATTGTCCTATGATATACAAGAAGAACATTTCACTCGCATTGTCCTGCGATATACACATATACAAGAGGAACATTTAACTTGCATTTTTACTATGATAAACAAGACGAACATTTCACTCATATCGTCCTGTGATATACAAGAAGAACATTTCACTCGTATCGTCCTGTGATATACAAGACGAACATTTCACTCGTATCGTCCTGTGATATGCAAGACGAACATTCCACTCGTATCGTCCTGTGATATACAAGACGAACATTCCACTCGTATCGTCCTGTGATATACAAGACGAACATGCCACTCGTATCGTCCTGTGATATACAAGACGAACATTCCACTCGTATCGTCCTGTGATATACAAGACGAACATTTCACTCGTATCGTCCTGTGATATACAAGACGAACAATCCACTCGTATCGTCCTGTGATATACAAGACGAACATTCGTATTTTCATCTGATATACAAATATACAAGAGGATTATTCACTCGTATTGTCCTATGACACGGACCTAGGTCCGTGCCTATGATAATCAAATATACAAGAGGAGCATTCCACTCTTATTGTCCTGTGATATTCAAATATACAAGAGAAACATTCCACTCGTATCGTCCTGTGATATACAAGACGAACATTCCACTCCTATCGTCCTGTGATATACAAGACGAACATGCCACTCGTATCGTCCTGTGATATACAAGACGAACATTCCACTCGTATCGTCCTGTGATATACAAGACGAACATTTCACTCGTATCGTCCTGTGATATACAAGACGAACAATCCACTCGTATCGTCCTGTGATATACAAGACGAACATTCCACTCGTATCGTCCTGTGATATACAAGACGAACATTTCACTCGTATCGTCCAGTGATATACAAGACGAACATTTCACTCGTATCGTCCTGTGATATACAAATATACAAGAGGAACATTTCACTTGCATTGTCCTGTGATATACAAGACGAACATTTCACTCGTATCGTCCTGTGATATACAAGAGGAACATTTCATTCGTATTGTCCTGTGATATACAAGACGAACATTCCACTCGTATCGTCCTGTGATATACACATATACAAGAGGAACATTTCACTCGTATCGTCCTGTGATATACAAGACGAACATTCCATTCGTATCGTCCTGTGATATACACATATACAAGAGGAACATTTCACTTGCATTGTCCTATGATATACAAGGGGAATATTTCACTTGTATCGTCCTGTGATATACAAATATACAAGAGGAACATTCCACTCGCATTGTCCTATTATATTCAAATATACAAGAATGTCCTGTTACATACAAATATACAAGAGGAACATTCCACTCGTATTGCCCTTTGATATTCAAATATACAAGAATGTCCTGTTACATACAAATATGCAAGAGGAACATTCCACTCGCATTGTCCTATGATATTCAAATATACAAGAGGAACGTTCATCTCGTATTGTCCAGTTATATACAAATATACAAGACGAACATTTCACTCGTATTATCCTGTAATGTACAAATATACAAGAGGAACAAGAGGTTTGAATAATACAAACAATACCTCGAGAAAGCCCGCTGTTTTTTATGTTTGTTGATCGATTCTTAAAATGTATGAATAATTTGTTTTTAAATATCATCGATTTTCATTGGCCAATACAAAAAAAACTACTCAGCTATCTCTAAGGAACTATTTCTGGTTGATTCGTCAGAATCGATCTTTGTTAAATTAATGAACAAAACATTTGAAAAATCCTCGATTCCCTTGGCCCCCAAAAAATGCAAACACCAACATATTTATCGCACGGTTTACAGAACAATTTATTTTTAAAATGTATACGTATTGTGCATAAAAATGATAATGATCTATTCAGAAAATGACTATATGTATGATGCTAGTCATTGACAGTTGAATATGACCTGATGTGATTGTTGAAAACTGGATATTGGTTTTACAGTTTGTTATTAGATAGTAAATAATATACGATTATAACATACAAAATTAAATATCTATGTAAAAATGTCGTTATTATTATGTAAAGTTATTTATCATTTGTACAATAAAACAATTGAAATAAGTTGTGTGGCATGATGTAAACAGTGATACCGAACAAAAAAATGCTTATACCTCGACATTATTATGATTTTTCTGTACTGTATTACTTCATGTTACACAGCTGAAAAGTCCAAATCTGTATTCTATCCTCTCATATTAAACTATTTCATAATATAAAAAATATGTTCTAAGATATACAAGAGCAGTTATTCTTTCAATGTAAAATGCTATAAAACGGGACGACATTTTCTATGGTTTACAATGGGGATATTAGGAGAGTAAACACATTTATTGCAATATGATACACTATGGGAATAGTTGGCACTTTGCTTACCATCGGTGAGTTACCTTCCCAACTTTAACTTTCAAAAGTCTGTAGAACCGAACAGATATGTGGTACGGTCAGGTCTTATTCAAACAATGGACACGGACTAACTGATTCTTAAAGTAATTATTTAGTTTATAAGCTGGAAATTGAAATACATGTATGTTTATTATTAAAATTATGCAATGTTAATTTTAAAAATGCTTATTTTAGTATACCTATATTTAAGATATATGTTTGGCATAGTAATTACATACCAGATGTGTGCACTTAGTGATGGATAAAACGGAATGGAATTAAGTTAGTAAATAAAATGCCATTTGGCTATGTTGGGGACTAGCCATCAGATTAATTCAATCTTAAATGTCCAATCAAGGTGTTGCCATTTCGTAATAACCATTGCCTACCTATTTACCTTTAAAATATCCTAACTATTATGTATGTACTAATGACAGGTTATTAATTTTTGACCAAATGGCGCGCCGTCACAGTTAAAACCTGCGTCCACTCTGGCCATAAAAGTGACCATATGGTGCTTTGACAATTCCCGTTTCGTCTTCCGGCGATTTTCATGAACTCAGTATGTTTAATGTGGCACTTCGAAGCTAGTAACTGACTAAAGCCCATATGCATATAAAAAGCTGTGCTCATCAACGTACGCTGCTTATTTTGTTTCTAAATTGGAGAACATTGGATTGTATCGTCAGGCAAAGGTAAACTTATTTCTCTCGTCAACAGAAATGTAATTAATGTACGGACGAAGGTTAAATTTTAGACGAGCTCAATAACTTAATACTATTTAATTTACGTAAATTTAACGAACAAAACTCTGATGTTATATTATCATTAAGTTGATAGGTTTATTAATTGGTTTAAATAATGTATGTATTCTGCTCATTTTCTTCAAAGGCTTTTAATACGTAACCTTCAATTGCATATGTGCGCGATCTATGATATCTTAATTTATATAATTTTCTTTCAGACACTTGTTTATATGATGGTTCGTGTATCATGTCTCCTCTTGTTGGTCGTCGTCGGTGTAGTGATTGCCGACGAGGATTGTTCCGAACTTGGGTGCGTGTTTATAATTATAATAGAACCATTCAAAATTTGTCAAACGGAAAACTCTCATATTCTTCTATTTTCTCCAAGTCGGATAGAATAGTATTATACTAACAGTGTTATATAATAATATATCTAATAATATTAAAAAAAAGCAATGCTTGCACTAGTATGCTACTATTCTCATCAAATTATCGAACAATTAGAAAGATGAGCATTTTCCGCTTATCATTTTTAGCATTTAGCTGTATAACTGAATCACATAATGGTACATGTCCAATTATTTTAAATATATTTTATTGCTTAAGAAAAAATGTCCAGTTCATGATTCCATTCATGTAAACGAATATAATTTGCCTTTTTATGTTTTTTTACCTTTGTAAGCGTGGCCATTTTAGATATAGAACTTATTCAAGAAACATGCTGCCCTATAAGTTTGTACCATTTAAAGGGAAATGAAAACACATTGTGAGAATGATAAGTTAATTTACATTTTTTTAACATAATTATGTGTTTAATGTATAGTCATATCCTTTCAGTGTCTGTCAGTGAATGTTGAAGTATAATGCATTTATCAACAGAATGTTAAATAGTCTCATATGTAAATGTATGTTTCTAGTTTTAACATTGACAGGAGACTTATTTTCAAGAATAATGCTTTTTCTTTGTTTCTATACTTATATCTATAGGCCATATTGAAAATTAGGATATATGTTTTCATATGTCTAAATGTGTTACTTTCGGTAAATAAAGTTTATTATTATTATTGTTATTATTATTATTATTATTATTATTATTATTATTATTATTATTATTATTATTATTATTATTATAAATTCCAAAGATAATCAGCAATTTTAATCCTGTTATAGAGACTGCGATTGTGGTGATGTTTGCCATGACGGCCATTGTGTAGAAGGTAAAAAATACAATGTTATCATTTGTCGATGAAGTAAGCAACACCAAACCATGTTCAGAACGTTTAAACAATGTGCGTATACCACGTGATAAATTGCGCCATAAATGCTACGTCGGAAGGCAACATTTAGCTTAAAAATGAAGACTTAAATCAAAGACACACACTGTTAACACGCATACATTTTACCGCGTTTTAATTCTTATTGGATTGTTAATGTTTACACCAAATTAATACATAGAAAACCAACTTTTTTTCTGCCCATATATATGACAATTGAAAATTTCGGATGATGTCGTATAATTTACTTATCTTAAGATCTATAAAAATGCGCTGTAATTTAAGATACGTCCATTCTGTGTTCTTTTGCTATTAGTTTCGTATTTGTTAAAAGATAAAACCTATATGACCTGGTTTTAAAATATGTTCGCCAGTTTACTCAGATCACCGTATTTGTGTTGTAATATAAGCAAATGAATTGCTGCCTCTCTTTTTATCTGAATATAAATGCATTGTTTTGCATGGTTGACATGTGTATGGTGTGTTTATTTACTGTTTTCAACCTTTTCATGAGTATGATATTGATTATTCACATAATCTGTCAGATTGTCATGTGTATGTCAATGTATATTAACCGCCTTTACTCTACCAGGTTGTCACGTGTATGACAATATGTATTAACCGCCTTTACTCTACCAGGTTGTCACGTGTATGACAATGTGTATTAACCGCCTTTACTCTACCAGGTTGTCACGTGTATGGCAATGTATATTAACCGTCTTTACTCTACCAGGTTGTCACGTGAATGACAATGTGTGTTCACCGTCTTTACTCTACCAGGTTGTCACGTGTAGGACAATGTATATCAACCGCCTTTACTCTACCAGGTTGTCACGTGTATGACAATGTGTGTTCACCGTCTTTACTCTACCAGGTTGTCACGTGTAGGACAATGTATATTAACCGCCTTTACTCTACCAGGTTGTCAGGTGTATGACAATGTGTGTTAACCGCCTTTACTCTACCAGGTTGTCACGTGAATGACAATGTGTGTTAACCGCCTTTACACTACCAGGTTGTCACGTGTATGACAATGTATATTAACCGCCTTTACTCTACCAGGTTGTCACGTGAATGACAATGTGTGTTAACCGCCTTTACTCTACCAGGTTGTCACGTGAATGACAATGTGTGTTCACCGTCTTTACTCTACCAGGTTGTCACGTGTAGGACAATGTATATTAACCGAGTTTACTCTACCAGGTTGTCACGTGAATGGCAATGTGTGTTAACCGCCTTTACTCTACCAGGTTGTCACGTGAATGACAATGTATATTAACCGCCTTTACTCTACCAGGTTGTCACGTGAATGACAATGTGTGTTAACCGCCTTTACTCTACCAGGTTGTCACGTGAATGACAATGTATATTAACCGCCTTTACTCTACCAGGTTGTCACGTGAATGACAATGTGTGTTCACCGTCTTTACTCTACCAGGTTGTCACGTGTAGGAAAATGTATATTAACCGCCTTTACTCTACCAGGTTGTCACGTGTATGACAATGTGTGTTAACCGCCTTTACTCTACCAGGTTGTCACGTGAATGGCAATGTGTGTTAACCGCCTTTACTCTACCAGGTTATCACGTGAATGACAATGTATATTAACCGCCTTTACTCTACCAGGTTGTCACGTGTATGAAAATGTGTGTTAACCGCCTTTACTCTACCAGGTTGTCACGTGTATGGCAATGTATATTAACCTCCTTTACTCTACCAGGTTGTCACGTGAATGACATTGTGTGTTAACCGCCTTTACTCTACCAGGTTGTCACGTGTATGGCAATGTATATCAACCGCCTTTACTCTACCAGGTTGTCACGTGTATGACAATGTGTGTTAACCGCCTTTACTCTACCAGGTTGTCACGTGTATGACAATGTGTGTTAACCGCCTTTACTCCACCAGGTTATCACGTGTATGACAATGTGTGTTAACCGCCTTTACTCTACCAGGTTGCCACGTGTATGACATTTTCATTGCCGCCGGCGTGAAGACGAAGGTATACGGTCGGCAATGCGAGTGTGGGGCTAAACCAGATGCTGACGGCAGGTCCATCATGGTACGATATCTTACTGTGATAAAGCGTCAGATATAAATATCAATACTTAACTAGTGACCATGTTCATGATGATTTTCGAGTTAGCCGCCCGTTTTGTATGTAACACGTGACATGACACGTTTGTTTCATGAATAAACAATTAAAAAACCAAGCTGTTTTCGCCTATACGAGAGTTGTTCTTAAAGTTTGACGACAGACGCAAATTCTTTCTACTTATTAACGTAAACAATATAACATATACAACATGTCATTCTAAACCATTGTGAAGATGTATTAAACATGTCATTCGAAAATATTGATCGGAAGAATAATTTCTATGTGATGTTTATATCATTCGACACTTTCGCAAAGGAGCACTTTGACACATCGTGAAATAAAAAAAAACCATTTCATTTTAAAGACTGTCATCTGCCCAAAGTTTTGCTATACCCTATAAAATTGTGTGTGTTTTATTATATGAAACTATGAATATAAGTTAATATTGTAAGTTAGACCTTCTATTTGTTTTTTTTTGTCTTATTATGTTAGATTGTGGTTGTGCCCGCTCATGAAAACCCTCTAAGGCGCGTTTAAAAGCAGGCCCCAATTAACGTCAGAATCCTTTCGTTTTAAGAGATACTCAGCTATAATACAGATATTTTGCTTCGTAGCCGCACATTTATTTTAAACGTTAATATTATTGTTGATCCGAAACATATCATAACTTGTCATTATTGTTCATTTAGTAGAAAACACAAGCTCAACGGCATATGCTGATCATCATTGCTGTATGTTTGTATATCGAAAAGGAGTTATGTATTCATCGTTTTACAAAAAAAATGCAATTGTATTTTAGTGTAATGACGACGAGTCATTCGAAGGTAACCCAGTCGGTTCAATGATGTACTCGCCCAATCCACGTTGTTACCCCCACCCACATACGGAAGACGAAACACCCGCTGTCAAAACTACAGTTGCCTAGATTGAACAATGATGCTGTCATTCATAGGAATATCACAGATTTCAATCTTCTACATATATCGGATGTGAACTTTTCTTATCAATATCGGTCACAGATTAAGCAGAAATTCCTTTACAATTCCGATTTAATAAATCCTCAAAATATTGAATTGGTCAACTTAATTTTTGCGGGAATTGTTGATAGTGTTCTTATTTAAACAAAATGATATCGTGAATTCCAAAATCCTTTGTCATACATGTTATTATATGAAGTGAAAACATCGAACCATTGAGACAAATACGTAACATCAAAAGGTCAGGCAAACCCGAGAATCTGTTCACACAGTTAATACAGTTTTCTCGCTACACTGCATGACCAATATCAGTTTATGGAACCTAGCGTTTGTGCGCTTCCAATGGTTTTTAACAGTACATCATTTTAAATATAATATGAAATAAATAAGCAGTTGAAGATGACGCGTAACATAAATATCCACCGGTAAAAGAGCAAAATGGCATACACAATCAATTTAAACATATATCCTCATGGAATATATTGCCAGTAAAAACAACCACATTGGTCTCCGAGAAAGACAGCATAGAAATGTTGACGTCACTGGTTTCTTCTATTTCTTTCACTATCGTATGCAATAGCTTGCATAATTTTCTTCGATTTTAACAATGCTTTATTCCTATTAGATACATTGTTTAAATTGTATTTGTTAACACCTAACGTTTGCTTTTTAATTTCGTAATTGAATATGTTCAGTAAGACATGTTGTTTTCATAAAATCGGTAACAGGTTCATAAGCTGTTCGTGTTTACTTCAAAATGTTACGCAAAAAATCTTAGAAAGGCACATAATTATGCTAGAAAGATATAGAAATAATTGTTATTTTCAGTTTAAGTTCCTATTTAATTTCAAGTGTCATAGAAAATTATCACGAGTGAAACAAAATACGACCATACACTAAAGTCACCACATTTTCTGTTTGCCTTATTGTTTATTGTAGAAGGTGAATTATTACTTAATTTTTTTGAATAACCCCAGTTTTAATCGCCGATGACGTAGACTGTCGTACACCGGCTTGTGAAGAAATATTTCTCCAAGATGTTTTTAAAGTGTTTAAGTTCATCAAAAACAATATAAACTATTATAAATACATTCCTGTTCATACTAAAGGCACGAATTTCTCTTGAGAAGGGCATGAATACAAGTCGAGCGAAAGAAATGTGAATTCAAATTAAAAACTATTTTCCTAGTTTTATAGTTTGTTTCATGATGCCAGCTGTTAATATCAAAGCACTGAAAGTGCTGATTGACGGTGACATTGTTCGGTCTGCTGCAAGTATAGAACTAAGTCCTTTCTCTTATAAACACAGAAAATCATCGGAACCTAATCTTGAATATAGAAGCATAATTTAAACACTCTTAGGTGAGGACAATTAGACAATGCTTAAAACCAAATATCTAAGCTTGATATTTATTTTCCAAACATAATTATTCATCTTAATGCTGTAGCTTTGAAAAGTTGATGAAAAGGTCACCTGGCAATATCATCGTTAATGTTTGTTTGCAGAACAACTTCATGGTCAAAATTTCATTCCAGTTGCATAACAAATACGCCAAAAGGACACAATCAAGATAACTGAAGCATAACATTAACAGATGTTTTTTTTTAAACAGTACACATGGTCCAAAGTTCAATGTTGTACTCAAAATTAAAAACGTAGGCCTTAGTTGAAGCAACTGTGCACAAGATGATCGATTTGAAAGAAAAACAATTGTCGAAAACTGACATAAACTTGGTATTAATGTGTACAATGCATTGAATCTTACTAACTGAAGTACCACATAGTTTACAATTTATTTTAGCTAAGCAGTGATTTTGCATTTTTCCATTAAAATATTACTGGGTATGTCTACGAAGGTATATAGCTTAAATATATCCAACCGTTTGGAGTAAGCCTTCGTAGCACAGTGGATACAACACAATTTGAATAAAAAAGATGGTCAAACGGTAATTATCAAGGTTATCTAAGTACAATATTGATATTTGTTTTAAAAGTTATACACATGGTCTAAATTTCTTTGCTGTTGCTTCAAAAATAGAATGTATGTCAAAAAATCATATTCTATGTCATCAAAGCACAACATTGCTTTTTGTTTTGAAAACTGTACCAAAAAACTTTCATTGAAGTAGCTTAAAAATAGGAAAGTATGTCGAACGGACAACGTTATCCAAGCACAATTTTGATTTTTGATTTCGAATAAATGGTCTTAATTTCATGGCCGAAGCTTCAAATTTAAATGTGTGTCAAAAGGCCACAATCTAGGTCATCAAAAGACAACATTAAATATTGTTTTTATTGATGTAGCTTTAAAAACATATTCAACAACTTCAGGAAATGTGTAAATAACTTAGCCTTTGTCGATCTTACTAACATATCTGTTTGACGAGTTGTATAATACAGTCTATTATGTGATGACGAGTCTAAGTATCTTTTTATCAAAATATTCTTTAAGTAGAGACAGCAAAAACAACTAACCTGTTTTACTTCTCTAGTAAACAAGAGCTGTCACAGAGACTGCGCGCTCGACTATTATGCCGCTGTTCGGTGTAAGGATTAAAACGTTTTGGCGAAACATGGATCACTGTAAAATAAGATTAGATTTTAATGCAATACATTATGTATTTGATGAGATATTAACATGAATGTGGTTGCATGGAAAATTTTAAGTCCAATAATAATGGGCCGTTATTTGTAAAATATAATTATCTAACTTGGTTATTCAAGTAGGTTGGGTGGTTGAGTACCATTGTCTAAAGTCTCAATGCAATACATGAGTAATTGCTGAGATATTAACCATGTGTGCTAACATGCAAAACCTTAACCAGTATTTCTAAGTTGCATAATAAAGGGGCAAAAATGATAAAATATAAAAGATTGAGTTATCTTTCCTGATTAATTAAGAAGGTTGAATAGTTTGGAGCCTGTGTATAAAGTTTGAATGCAATACATAATGTATTTGAAGGTTGGATGGTTGAGTACCATTGTATAAAATCTTAATGCAATACATCAAGTAGTTGCTGAGATATTAACCTATGTGTGCTTACATGCAAAACCTTAACCAGAATTTCTTAGTCAAATAACAAAGGCCCATTATTTGCATTAAATTCAAATAATTGTTATCTAACTTCATTAATTTAGTAGGTTAGATACATATCTAAAGTTTCAATGCAATACATGATGTATTTGCTGAGATATTGACTTAAAGGTGCTTATATGCAAAACCTTAACCAAGGTGTGACGCCGACGCCGACGTTTGGGTGAGTAGTATAGCTCTCCATATTCTTCGAATGGTCGAGCTAAAAACAGGATACCATTAAAGCGATGCTATTCTCTGCACTACAAGCATGCATTGCAAAAAAATTGTATAAGAAAAATTTCAAACCAAAGAATCATGCGATAATTCTCACAATGTTTGTAAGACGAATACATATAAAGGTGATATCAAGTACAGCAGAAAGGAATAACAACAAAAAACTAAACTCTTTTTAATTGTGACATCATAATGGTCACCGGTAAGATGAAGTCATAGATTACTATGTGTTCATGACGTCATTTCCTATTTAAACCAATATAGTACCCCATTCAGTACCCAACGTGATTGAAAGTTTTTATCATGAGATAAGATAAATATCACATTTTCCTCTTAAGAATTGGTTGGAAATTTATTTTTACATTTTTTCATCACAATGAATACAAAATGACAAATTGTCATTTGAAAAAACCCATTCTTGTCTATGAATTTGTTTAAAAACATGTGGAAGAATACTATAAGTTCCATGGTCAGTAGGTAACCCGCGATATGGGATATTCAATGTTAAGGAAACCATATTGCGGTGGAGTGAAGCTCGAACCTAAATATGGATTCTTGCCCCCCATGTTTCCAATACTATGTCACCTACTAACCCTGTAATGTAAGTATAACGTTGACAACCTGTTACCCTGTTTAAATGTTTTATTTATTCATTGAAATATTCATCAAATCCGAATAAAGACGCCATTTTGGTGTAATTTAAATTTGGAAAATGGAAGAATGTGGTGTCACCCCGTGACCTGTCCTTGACCAACAGCGGTGTTTCATAAATATTGGAGTCGTGATATTTTTTTTACCAATAGAAATAGACCAATGTTATATTGATATCCCTATGTGTATTTAGGTGAGAAAAAATGTGTGATGGCTGTATTTAACTGGATATAAAGTATACAAGTAAATAAAAAAAAACATGAAAAAATGATGATAATGAGCCCTTCTTAATCATTAAGCTAGTTACTTTAGGTCATTTAATTGACTTAGAATACAACCTCATTGTCTAATTCATTGTCGACGTAAAATCTTATGCATGGATTGTGCATCAGGTGAGTGACAGTAGGCTGATGAAAAACCAAACTTGAAGAATGAAATTGTTAATGATTAAGGATAGCACTTTATTCTTGCCTATCTGAAAATTCATTTGCTTAATTGTAGGTTTATTCTATTTTTGTTGTTAAAGCTGCACTCACACAGATTGAAAGTATTGACAACTTCTTTATTTTTTGTCTTGGAACGAGCCATTTTTTGCGAAAATCCATGAAAAACAGTAATATAAGACTGCTGACAAAAAATCAGATCATAGATTCTTATACTTAAGTTCAAAAATTGATGTTTTATGCATTTTTTCGTAAACCGTTTGTATCAGTTTAAGCCATTAAGCATCAATTTTTGAACATAAATATGAAAATCTAAGATCTGATATTTTGTCAGATATCTTATTATTGGTTTGCACATATTTACGCAATAATTTGCTCTTTCCAAAACAAAAAATAAAAGAAGCTGTTAAAATAGTCAATCTGTGGGAGTGCAGCTTTAAGGGCTCATTATTTCTTAGTCTTAACAAGTTGATGTTCAAAATTAATTAAGAGTCTTCTTATCCATAAACATCTATTAAAACAAGTTTTTAAAGAAGAGGGTGTTTTGAAAATATCAAAATTGAATTAAGGAAAAGAATTTCATATTTGTCAGGTTTGAACTGACATTTCCAAATACTTTACCCTTTGGAACAGGCCATGCGGTAACTAAGAAATATGTCAAGTCCAAGATATACGCATTAGCACAAAATTAACCAAGCACAATTTTGATCACAATTCACACACTGTGCAAGCATGTCAAAACATGGCCATGTTAAAATTGCAAAATTTCCTTCTGATTGAAAAAAAATCACAGGCTGTCAGACTAAATTACTGACACTCCTTTTCTATAAAAGTTCATGCTGTCTTCAGAAATAAATTGAAATAACGAATAAGGGTAATGTAACATTCTGCCAAAGGGGGAAGTGCATTCATAGTATGTGGATATAATGGATTAAATATGCAAATTAACATACCAGGTCTCTGTTTGGAGAGAGAATATATTATGTATATAAAAGGGTTATGCATGATTTTCTCTGAAGGGATCTGTTGGCCCTGAACATTTCAGTAATATGGCCTGTTTTTATTGATCTTTTTTAGACATACATGTTTAATGCTTGATAGGCATACCAATGAGAATGATTTGCCCAAAATTGCAACAGGCAATGCGAGGGGCGTAGCCAGTGTTACACACTTACGCACATGCGTAACATCAATTTAAAAGATGAAAAAAAGGCCAAACATGGCATCAAAGTCGAGGGTTACGCTATGTTTTGACATCAGAATAAAACCTTAAAAGGAAGATCATCTATAGAAAGCATTGTTTCTCTGTGCTAGATAGCTAACACAGCCTTAAAATCACTTGGTAACTACAGTCGTCGGCCTCGAACCTATAAATCCCGACAGATACAAATCAATGCTAAACATGTTAGTTCCATTTTTCAGTGGGGAGCAGCCCCCCTTAACTTCATACGTTTACAGGGATTCCCCATCCCATAGCCTCTCACATTTAGTAAATCCTGGCTACGCCCTTGAATTTAATTAATTGCCAAAAATGTCAAAATCCTGTCTACATTCTAGTATTTTGATTTTTTTTTTCATTGGGTAAGACCCTTTTGGGCTATTTAAACACTGTAAATATCCGTAAAGCTATATACATGTATACAATATTGATATCCCCAGCATGCACAATTAAGTTATGCATTATCTTTTACCATTGTTAATTTTAACATACAAGAATATACTGTAATTTACACTTACCTGAAAAATGTGTAGTCAATGATAGAGAATAATAAGTGACATATTTCGAATCAAGGCATTTAAGGCTCGCCAGGGGCTTAGCACCATCCAGATAATACAGACAGGCTAGCTCTGTGTCCTAATGCCAGGATCATTTATAGTAACTTTATCTTGTTGAAAAGTTTAATACTTGACTAGTCCAACTAAACAGCAACTTCAGAGTCTTTGACAAGTTTTGTTTTGGTGAGTCTTCATGTCCACATCCAACTTTTTCTCCTAGCCAAGAATGACATTTCAAGCACTAAGTTTATTTAGTTCAAATAATTGTACATTGAATGATTTTTTACCATTTTTGATATGGCACGTCACGTAGTGAACACATCTATAATTTTCGACTTGATGTATATTGAGCTTCAAGATGACGCGCATCAGCTAGATAGTTCCAAAATGGCAATGCTATGTTGACAGAAGCTGATCGGAATTTAAGTGTTTAATGAAACACTTGTGTAATTATACACACTTGTGTGATTAAACAATGATATTGGCTCAAGATAAATTATGTGAAACTTTCGTGTTTCTATTTTGCAATGCAGTGTTTAATATTGAAGTGCTGTTACTTTTGAAGAAAATATTTTACTATGGTATGAATCAGATCAACATGGCATGAAGGGAACCAAATTATGCACTGGACAGTCAATGGTAACCACGCCCCCCCCCCCCAGTTCTTGGGAATAGCGGGGACTTGGACTTTCAGTACAGCCAACACCGGCTAAATTCCATGCCATGCCGAGATGAACAGTTGGTAAAATCCCCACCAAAGTCCCTGCACCCCGGGGACTCTAGGTAACGCCAATTACCTGCTATATTTAAAACAGACAAAACCACCGCATTCATCCGGCAATGCGGAGCCACCTGAAAAGCATAAACACGACCCATTTCACCGGCTATTCTCCGTATATCCCCGGACCTGGGGTGACCGTGGTTACAATTGACTGGTGCATTAATATCACAATTTTAAAGAAAATCTGAAATACCCTACTGTACTGTAATATATGTTTTATGCAGAAAGATGACAACTGTGACGCAGATGCAAGTTGTTTCGAGTTATTATCATTATTTTTCACATCAATATTTGCAACAATTAATAACATCTACTAATGGCACGAAGCAAAACGACGTCATTGTTTTTTGGATTTTAACTAAGTTTGTATTTTCGTGTTTTACTGCAACTTACTTTTAGTAGTGGGTGACCTTTCACCAGATGTATTTCAGTCATTAATTGTATTGCGTTAAACTCAGCCAATACCGCAAGGTGATGATGTTATTCAATTAGTTAATTTTAATTCTCCTTTTTAGCACTAACAATCCATTGTAAAACTCTAGTGTGATGCCTTAAATCCCATTTGACATCGGAAATTCCACGGACATATTGTGTTGATTCGTCCACCATCTTGGATAAACCGGGTCATTTTGGGTCATGCCATTAACACATCATATTTTGATGATTCTACTTAAAGAGTCTACAGTATGATATATATTTTAAAATATTTCGATAGTTCAAAGTATTGAATTACTTATGTTTAGCAACAATGTACTTCTGTATTCAGTTCGAAACATTTACGGATTTATTTTTATCGATACAGTAAAATGGCCGAGGAGTTCCGAATGCAGTTTGGTAGTAATGTAGTGGAACTATTTCCATGAAGTAGTCAATATTGGCGAAATGATTTATCAATATAAATATTTGATTTGAGTACCAATTGTCAATAAATTATACACGACCCACTTCTCTCACTATTCGCCCATATATTTTAGAAAAAAACTATGTAACAGCCACTTTAAATCAGCTGTGTATTCAAAACAATGATGCGAACTATTTACTAAGCGCACTGGCGTGCTTTGGCTTGTAGTTTGATCGGCTGCGGGCCCTGAGGGGCACCGTCCAAAAATCACTCTCATTATCAGAGATCCGTCTTATTCGTTAGTAGACGGTTCGTTTCGAGGCTGGAATGACGACCACGCTTTACTTGTTGCAATTTTGTGGTGTGTTCAATTAATTGTTGGAAAGTTTAGACAGTGTGAAAATACTATCTTAAATACATGCTATAACAACGAATTATTAATGTTCGAGCGTTTTATTTCGTTCGTTATGATTTTGTAGGTAAGCAAATGTTCGAGCATCCAGGTTAAAAAAAGAACGATAACATTTCCCTTATAAACGGTAAGTTGTGTTCTTTTCTCAAACAATGTTTACTTAACAAATGCAATCTTTTTTTTGATATCATACTATAAATCTCGACGTATTCTACTGATTTAAAAGTGGGGTTCTCAGTTTAGATCGAAGGGAAGTAACTACAATTGATTTTAAAAGTAGTTCGTTGTAACGCCAAGATACCCCTGATGATAACAAAGAATTCGTTTACATATTTACATTTTATTTACAAAATACATCAATCATAACGAATAGACAAACCAACCCCAAAAGCAAGTACAATACATTATCATATCATTCAAACATATTATTGTAAATACGGTTCATCCATTACATTCTTATACTTGATATTTACACTTCTTAAGTTACAGTGAAAATATCCAAATAATATTTTGATATTTTTACTGCTGTTATTTTACTGATTAGACTCCATGTTTCACCAAAAAGCATAGACAATTTTAGAAAGAACGAATTAAGTTTTTTATAGTTTTAACTTAAAAACTACGTTGCAAGCTTGCACAATATATACATCAAATAAAACTACTTTTCGCCCAAAATGTTTTTGTTTTACATATTGCTGTAAATATTTAATAATCAACCGCCAATTGTATAAAACTTACATAAGTTGTGCGTAGGTTATCTCTAGTCTAAGTTGCACATTTAAATGGTCACAAAAAAGCATTTGTATAGGTTACGTCGTCAGCAAACAGAAGTCTTTTTGGAAGACAAGGCGGACTCTTTGTATGTGATACGATTGGAAAAAACGAAACATTCGATCGTGATGTGTAAACATTTAAATGGGAATCTCTTCAAAATACATGTAGTTCATTAATGTTACGAATGGAAATGTCCCTTTTTTCTAAACATGACTTATTTTAATTTGCAGACAATGTCGCATATCTGAAATGGCTAAAGCCAATTCAACATTAAAATCAACATAAAATCAGTTGCGTTATTATGTATTTGGCAAGCATAAAAAATATTTGTTTGTGATACTACACGTACATATATTTATAAATCAACACACTCAGACAGTTCGCTACACGCTCTTTACAGCCAAAGATATTCCTTATATCCAGTAGCTTCATCAGATAATCTGACTTATTCAGCCAAGTAGACAACCGTAATTACATTTAGTAATTATTTGGCATGAAATATCAGGCTGAATCAGTCCAAAGACACACTGAACATCACGTTTCTCTGACGTCAGCGATATGTTATGACTAGAAATACATGAAGTATCTCTATGGCATGTCATAGATGAGTCTCCCAGAAAATGTATTCCACCGCGTGCTATCATCTGGATAGACCTTGTGACCGCTTATCTCATAAGTAACGTACACTTCATGTCCTGTATTAACGTTTCTAATTGTTTCTAGCGTATTGCAGTTAGCAGAATTAAAAACGGACGATCTTGCAACAACATCCACATTATGTCTTATTGCAAAATAAATCGTATTACCACTATAAACACACAGATGTGTTGTAAACACGTAGGTGCCAGGTACGGGAACGACAAATTTGCCACTTTTGTTATTGTATGCACAATCGGTATCTTGAACCGTTTCAGAGAAAATGATGACTTCACCATAAGACGAAGATTTGCTTTCGACTGTTTTTGCGCTGAATGATACCCTCTTTTTGGCATCTGCAAAGACCATTTCTATATATCAACAACAACATTCATAATATTTAATAAGAACAACTTATTAGTTTATTTAGCATTTTTCTACAAAAACAAACAGGCCTGTCGTATAAAGCTCATTGTGAATTAATTATTACACACTGATGATACGTTTTTTATATTTTTGCCTTTAATTAAGTTGATATAATATCTTCAACTTTGATATTATAAATATTATGCATCTTAAACTACCTTTGAGCTGATATATAAAATGCACTTTTATTACCTTGAAGATGCTCTATAGCTTTAGAAGCTTGCGCCGTCAAGTTGTTGTTCACCATCTGCAGATCTGACAGCGCACGTGCAAGTGTTTCTTTGTCAGCCTCAACCGACTCTTTAGCTTTGGTCACTTCACTAGCAACTTCGTTCCTGATCTCAGTAAAAGTTTCATCTTTTTCTCTTCTGAAGTTGTTCATCTCCTCTTTAAATTGTTCCACGAGGAATTCGAGGCGCACCATTTTTTCGAGCGTTTTCTCTTCATAGTGAAACCTAGAACATTCTGGTTCCACAAGTGCTGTTGCAGCACAAGAAATAATAAGGCACAAGAGCTTTAACATTTCGCGTGTTTCTATTTCTTCTGCTGTTTCAAAACTAACAGTTTTTAAAAACGTTTCTGTTTGTTTACTGGGAAATACAGTAAGGCCATTTTTTTATTAATTGGTTAACGGATTTTTTGAAAAAATGTTGGATGGGTGGTGCGAAATAAAAAAAAAGAATGATTTTTTTACTAACTCATACTATTTTTTTTCAATACATGTTTTGTTCATAGCGTTTGTGGCGAAACCCAAAACCAAAAGATCAAGATAACAACAAACAGCAAAGACATGTTGATAGATATATATGAATGACATTTGAAATGCTTTGATTTCTATGCAACACAATGTCTGCAATGCCTCAATATTTTAATGAATATTGATATGGTCAACTGCTCACTTTGTCATACACATATCTTTGGCTTTACAGTCCAGTGTTCTCTCCTATCAATTTCAAATTTAAATTAATGTAATTATTATATAAGCATTTTTTACACTTCTACCTTGAATTAATGTCACATTAAAAGTCACATTAAAAGTCAATATTATGACAAACTTTCAGTTTAAGTGTCACTTTTTATTTTTTAAGCACATCCTGACTGCAAGAGTTTTCCTATTTGCAACACTATTTCCATATATTGGCTTTACAATTAATATGCCTGTGTCTCCTCATTGCTGGGCACTTCTTCTTCTCAACAGAAAAAAGCACACTGTAGCAATTTTCACTGACTCAATTATTTTTTTAAATGGAATGAGGAAATGTAAATAATAAAAAATGATTTTATATTCAGTAATGCACCTTTGAATTATATTTATCTGGAGCTTAAACAGAATTTAAGTTACCAAAATACCTGAATAGTTGTCTCCATATAATGCACCAGTCAATTGTAACCACGGGCCCCCCAGGTCCAGGGAATAGCGGGGACTTTTGTCTCCATATAATGCACCAGTCAATTGTAACCACGGGCCCCCAGGTCCGGGGAATAGCGGGGACTTTCGGTCCAGCCAACCCCGACTAAAATCCCCGCCCTACGGGAACGAACAGATGGTAAAATCCCCTCCAAATGCCCCCCTCCCCACCCCAGGGACCATAGGTAAGGCCCATTCCCCGCTATATTTAAAGCGTAGACAAAACCACCGCTTTCACCCGGCTTGCGGGTCCACCTGAAATGTAAAAACACGGCCAATTTCCCCGGCAATCCCCGGTATACCCCCGGACCTGGGGGGGGGGGGGCGTGGTTACAATTAACTGATGCATAATTTGTTTAACAATTAATGAATTAATGCCCCCTGGGACAAACACAGGACAATATATTTTATAACTCTGGTTTATATGTGATTTGTTAACATTGATACAGACTTCAGCCTTGATGTCAGTTATTACCAAAAAAAAATATATTTAAATGCAGATGATATGTTGAAAATGAAAATATATTTTTTTGTATGATCCCAGCTCAATATTGAGGCCGCTGTTTTGAAACCAATTTTTAAAGCAAAATTGCACCAGATGATCAATTTGCAAGAAAAAAAAAGAAAATTGTTGAAGACTGACATAAACTTGGTATTAATGTGTACAATGCATTGAAACTTACTAACTGAAGTACCACATTGTTTACAATTTAATGAAGTTTAGCAGTTATTTTGTATTTTTCCATTAAAAAGTATTACTGGGTATGTCTACCAGGTAGAATTCATTCCTTATGCACATTTTGTTTTACATTTTGGTACTTTTTTACAATTATGATATCAAAGAGTGACATATTCTATAAAATAATTGGCCTGAGATTAGTTACAGAAAAATACTTTTTTTGGTGCCAATCTGGTGTACAGTCCCTTTAAAACTGCATCCCTATGTTGCAAAGGAACAGGCAACAGGTTTTACATCATTTCATGTATGCAGAAAAAAAATCTGATTTTTTTTCAATATTTAAAAAAAAAACCCCAAAACAATTTAATTTTTTTTTCAATTTTTTTTTTTTTGAGTTTTCGAAATACTTGGGCGGCGGATCCGTTAACCAATTGATTAAAAAAAAGGCCTTATTTGTTTACATCAAAAAGTTAACCAAATGTCTTGTTCTCACGAGTTTGCTGGGAAATTCAGATTATTTTTCAAACTAATGATTTTTTCCATACTTTAACAGCTGTGTTTCTTATTAAAACATAATTTCAATGGCTTCGCAATAAGTGGATTTTCTGATTTAAAGCTTGAAAAAGTCGTAACTGTAATTAACTTGCTGTTAGTTTTCTAGTTTATAGTGAACTGCGTTTGTGAATTCCAAGGGCTCCTGTTGTTATCCTGACTTGTTTCCCTACTCTGACCCGAAACACCACAGCACGATACAGAATTGTCCCCGCCTTCGTTCGGCTTGAAATGTAATCGAGTTGAATTCATTACATGCAAGTTTCGTTTATTTCTCAAATAAACTCTTACATACAAGAGAAAGACATCTCTTTCTCGGATAACTTGAGTATGTAATATACAGGTGGAAACTGCCTTTATTTTCAAATCAAAATATTGATAAATCAGTCATAGTAAAGGAAAATTTTCTTTGATTTAAGTCTTCATTTTAAGCAAAATGTTGCCTAAACGACGTTTCATATATGACGTGATTTATCACATGGTATACACACACACTGTTTATGTATGTATGTATAATCTTTGTCATACACATATCTTTGGCTTTACAGTCCAGTGTTCTCTCCTATCAATTTCAAATTTAAATTAATGTAATTATTATATAAGCATTTTTTACACTTCTACCTTGAATTAATGTCACATTAAAAGTCACATTAAAAGTCAATATTATGACAAACTTTCAGTTTAAGTGTCACTTTTTATTTTTTAAGCACATCCTGACTGCAAGAGTTTTCCTATTTGCAACACTATTTCCATATATTGGCTTTACAATTAATATGCCTGTGTCTCCTCATTGCTGGGCACTTCTTCTTCTCAACAGAAAAAAGCACACTGTAGCAATTTTCACTGACTCAATTATTTTTTTAAATGGAATGAGGAAATGTAAATAATAAAAAATGATTTTATATTCAGTAATGCACCTTTGAATTATATTTATCTGGAGCTTAAACAGAATTTAAGTTACCAAAATACCTGAATAGTTGTCTCCATATAATGCACCAGTCAATTGTAACCACGGGCCCCCCAGGTCCAGGGAATAGCGGGGACTTTTGTCTCCATATAATGCACCAGTCAATTGTAACCACGGGCCCCCAGGTCCGGGGAATAGCGGGGACTTTCGGTCCAGCCAACCCCGACTAAAATCCCCGCCCTACGGGAACGAACAGATGGTAAAATCCCCTCCAAATGCCCCCCTCCCCACCCCAGGGACCATAGGTAAGGCCCATTCCCCGCTATATTTAAAGCGTAGACAAAACCACCGCTTTCACCCGGCTTGCGGGTCCACCTGAAATGTAAAAACACGGCCAATTTCCCCGGCAATCCCCGGTATACCCCCGGACCTGGGGGGGGGGGGGGGCGTGGTTACAATTAACTGATGCATAATTTGTTTAACAATTAATGAATTAATGCCCCCTGGGACAAACACAGGACAATATATTTTATAACTCTGGTTTATATGTGATTTGTTAACATTGATACAGACTTCAGCCTTGATGTCAGTTATTACCAAAAAAAAATATATTTAAATGCAGATGATATGTTGAAAATGAAAATATATTTTTTTGTATGATCCCAGCTCAATATTGAGGCCGCTGTTTTGAAACCAATTTTTAAAGCAAAATTGCACCAGATGATCAATTTGCAAGAAAAAAAAAGAAAATTGTTGAAGACTGACATAAACTTGGTATTAATGTGTACAATGCATTGAAACTTACTAACTGAAGTACCACATTGTTTACAATTTAATGAAGTTTAGCAGTTATTTTGTATTTTTCCATTAAAAAGTATTACTGGGTATGTCTACCAGGTAGAATTCATTCCTTATGCACATTTTGTTTTACATTTTGGTACTTTTTTACAATTATGATATCAAAGAGTGACATATTCTATAAAATAATTGGCCTGAGATTAGTTACAGAAAAATACTTTTTTTGGTGCCAATCTGGTGTACAGTCCCTTTAAAACTGCATCCCTATGTTGCAAAGGAACAGGCAACAGGTTTTACATCATTTCATGTATGCAGAAAAAAAATCTGATTTTTTTTCAATATTTAAAAAAAAAACCCCCAAAACAATTTAATTTTTTTTTCAATTTTTTTTTTTTTGAGTTTTCGAAATACTTGGGCGGCGGATCCGTTAACCAATTGATTAAAAAAAAGGCCTTATTTGTTTACATCAAAAAGTTAACCAAATGTCTTGTTCTCACGAGTTTGCTGGGAAATTCAGATTATTTTTCAAACTAATGATTTTTTCCATACTTTAACAGCTGTGTTTCTTATTAAAACATAATTTCAATGGCTTCGCAATAAGTGGATTTTCTGATTTAAAGCTTGAAAAAGTCGTAACTGTAATTAACTTGCTGTTAGTTTTCTAGTTTATAGTGAACTGCGTTTGTGAATTCCAAGGGCTCCTGTTGTTATCCTGACTTGTTTCCCTACTCTGACCCGAAACACCACAGCACGATACAGAATTGTCCCCGCCTTCGTTCGGCTTGAAATGTAATCGAGTTGAATTCATTACATGCAAGTTTCGTTTATTTCTCAAATAAACTCTTACATACAAGAGAAAGACATCTCTTTCTCGGATAACTTGAGTATGTAATATACAGGTGGAAACTGCCTTTATTTTCAAATCAAAATATTGATAAATCAGTCATAGTAAAGGAAAATTTTCTTTGATTTAAGTCTTCATTTTAAGCAAAATGTTGCCTAAACGACGTTTCATATATGACGTGATTTATCACATGGTATACACACACACTGTTTATGTATGTATGTATAATCTGAACAGTCCTCAAAGTATGATAAAAATGAAATTTATAGCTATTTATTTATCAAGCTAAACTTAAAATGTTCTTCAAAATCTCCAAATTTATAATTCTATAAGAATATTATGTATAGCCGTGCCATCGTTCTTAAAATTTAATAATATCGCACCTGTGTTATGGCAGTCAGACAACACTTATTCTAGCAAATGATTTAATTGTTGATACAAAGTGTATTGTTTATGTAGGTATCTTTGATTTTATATCAACTGTTTGAGATTGACAGCCCCACTCACCGTTGCAGAGGCCTACTGAGCTTGTTTCTGTAGTTTTTCATAAGTATTGTTTACAGTTGACTTTGAGCCTGTCTTCGTATGGCTGCCCTGTCATAACGCTATCACTTGGGGCTCTAGATTTAATCTGGAATGGTGCACCGGCACCTGATTACCGGCGCCCCTGCCCCCGCCGTTATATGAGGTTATAATTGCTTATCAAACAAAACTTGTATTATGTATAACATAAAAGAGTTTGATTTAAAGGTAAAGTATTCCTTTTATTTCAAGTGATTGATGCAACTCTTGCAAATCACGGGGAGATAATTTAACTGTAACAGAGCAGACAATTGTAACACGCTTATCCTGGACTACTTGTTTTGTATAATAGTTCCCTCCTTGACTTGTAATTTGTCTCTAAATGCCCATACCCCCACCCCAACACACACACACACCCGCTGTCAGAATGTTAGTAATCGGGGCCCTTATTACATTATATGATTGGTCTTAGATATAACCTGGAATGGCGCGATGGTTCCAAAACCCGGAAGTGATTGTTTGTTTCGAGATGTTTGGTCTAATTATATACAGAAATTAATGGCATACATACAAGTTAAAAATTTCATTTATATACACGAGGAGCATTTACCTTGTAGTGCCTCATTATTTCAAATGAAAGTATTTTATTAAATAACCTATACGCACTAAGTGCGTACGACAAAACTTCGTTTAGGCCACTGTTTTTTTATTTAACAAACCCGCCTCTCCAAAAAACGCGGTTTCAGAAAAAAAAATGGAAATCCCATTTTTTTTATTCTCTCCGCTCCGAATTTTACCCGTCGATTAAAATAAAACTTCGGGGAAAAAAAAACAACTCCTTCAAAATAAACTTTTCATCGTTTTTATAGCCAGTCTATAAGTCATCCAATCGTAAGCGCTGATTTTTGCATCCAGACGTTTTATTGGACAAGAACGCTCGAAGAAACATGGCGACTGGTTACAGCTATTTCTCGGACAGCAAACAGCAAATTTATTTGTTTAAAAAAAGAAAATGATACTCTCTCCGATATTATTAACACAAGCATTCCCTCTGATACACTCGAAAAGAATGTATGTGGATGTATGTGGATATGGAACGACTGGAAATGCAAGCAAACATAAAGGGAGATCGTTATACCAAATGACATGCCAGGCTCCGTGTTGATACAAATCGGGATCAAATTCATTGTCAGACTGTTACAGATAAGGTAAATACGCAATTAAAATCATAGAAAACCCAATTGTTTAAGAAATCGTTGAGTAACAAAACGCATAAAAAGGCAGAATACGCAATTAATTTGAAAGGACGTGTAATGAATTAAAAATGAAAGTTGGACACTCATTTCGTCTAAATTAAATTTGATTCGATTAATGTATTTGACTTAGTTAAAAATAGATAAAAGTTTCCGTAATTGGCCGATCATTTTCCGGAAGCAAGCCGGAAATAATCGAAGACCTCGGGGTTTTGCGTTGATAAACGAGTAAATACGATGGTATACGATAATAGACGGATGCAGGCGGAAACTCACATGCTATTTTCAACTTTTCCCGCGAAGATGTCACCAAGGAAAATAGGTCGAAAAAAGATACTTCCAACCCAGTCAAACTTGCTACCAACCCAGTCAAACTTGCTACCAACCCGGTCAAACTTGCTACCAACCCGGTCAAACTTGCTACCAACCCGGTCAAACTTGCTACCAACCCGGTCAAACTTGCTACCAACCCGGTCAAACTTGCTACCAACCCAGTCAAACTTGCTACCAACCCAGTCAAACTTGCTAACTTCTTATCTAAACCCGACATCATCATAGGAAATATTAAAAACAATTATTAAGGATTCTGTGCTTTCATGCGATGCTAAAGGAATCGGAGGATCAATAATCGACCAGCTTCTAAGCGACATTGCATGAATATGGTGAGGCGAAAGCCAAAACACATGTCGATTTCTATACAAGTAATTTAAATGATTATGCTATCATTTGGAATCGTTATAAACGAAATAATGATATTATGTTTATTTTTTTCTGTAAATTTGTAGTCATTTTCTGAAATTTAAGCTGCACTCGCACAGATTTTGACAAAATAATTGTCTTGGAATGGGCTTATTTTCGAGTAAACTTCCGGAAACTATTGGAATTTGACTCTTTCTATATATATATTTTAATTACAAATATGTACATGTACTAATAATATGTTCATGATTATCGTTGACATTCAAATTAACCTTCTTTTTTACCATTTTTTGAACCCTTTTTCAAATTTAACTTGGTATTATTCATAAGAACCATTTTTTTTTCGACATTTCTTCATTCTTTTTGGTATATTCAAACGATTGCATTTATTGTGTTTAATCTTATTTAGTGTTCACTTTTATTGCCATAATGGTTTTTTGATGCCATAGCTACTCTAATCAATGTGTGTTGTGAGTTATTGTTATAATGATATACTTTGTATATGTCATGCAAGTTGTGCACTCACTTATTTTTAATTATAATGTTATTACCAGTAATTGTTTCAAATCACACTAATAAAAACTAATTACGTTCATTGTTATTAAACAATTAAAATCAAAACTATGGGGTAATAGAAACTTGAACTACTCATTTATAATGTGAGATACCCAATTATTTTCAAAAGTGTGGAGTTATACTCAATCACATTTGAAAACTTATCTGTAACTCTGTTAATTGTCAGAGAGATTCTGTCAAAAACAAAAAAGAAAACGTGCCACCTAAAAGGACTGTCAGTTCATTTGATCTATAATGATGTCCACGACGAAGAAATTTGATTGGGTGCCACCTGAAAAGTATTATTCAGGCATTTTTTTTACTCTTGACTTAATGTTTTAATTTGTGCCAGTGTCACGGACCTATTTTATTCCGTGTTTGTGCCATACCAAAGAAAACGTTGCACATAATAAGTCTACAATAGTTTATACTTTCTTTTGCTGTGTATAAACCTAGGAAGAAAAGTGTGCCCTGGTCTGGGATTCGAACCCACAACCACCATGGCACTAGCATGGCCATCTAATAACAGGATTCAGACATATGGTTTGGTCTGAAATGGTGTTTGAAAGTCATTTTGGACCCAATGCCTTGAGCTAACTTGTATTGAGATTGTGAACAGTGTTATGATTGTGAATAGGATCTAGTTAGTAACAGTCATGTGATAATTCAAATGAAACTTAAGGGTTTAATATACAACTAATATTAAGATTGTGAACAGTACCTAGTCAGTATTAACTATCACGTGATCATTTAAATGAAACTTAATAATAGTGATCAATATCGAACTGATGTTAAAATTTAATGATGTGAACACCATTCAGGCAGTAATTGTTCAGTGATTGGAAGAAAAGTGTTATTTAATATAGCACTGGTGGTAAGATTCCATCCCTGTTTGTGTTTAAAGTATTATCTTTTTAATAAGTAGCTTATTAACTAATGTTTCAAAATACCAAAACCAAAAAATAAAACAAGATTTTGAAATTTTATTTTTTATTTTACTTCCTCCTACGAACACATTCAGTCATGTCAGTTCGTTAAACAAACAATAAAAAATAAAAGGCCTCATTTAGAAATGTTATTGCGTACTAGGTGAGTTTCAGACGCCGAATGGGAGCTTTAACTTCACAATCCAAAGCTTTTACCTTTTATTTAAGATGTATCGCGTAATAACATTTTCCTTCAATCGTTTGTATGAAGATATCGGATATACTTGATGATAAGGTCCTTCTGTTGAAAGATCTTAAAATAAAAAGGAAGTATTCTAAGCAAGTCAAGATAAACACACTCAAACAACCGTATATTATACAAAGGAAGAAAAGCACGGACTCGTAGTTTGCAATTTAAAGTTTCAGTCCTAACATTAATTAAGGCCCTTCATAGTTCTTACGTAGCTCTAACATTCTTACGAGCTTTGCTTATTTTATCGGGATCTTTTTCTGATGCAACATTAATTGCATAAAATGGGGACGCTTTTTCGATCCGTCCTAACATTAACGTAACACTACTGTATTGTTTAAAATCCTGACAATGTTTAAATGCATTCATGGTTTAAGTACCATTTGTAACATCAACATGGTACAGGTCAAATACGCTGTAACATATATTTAGATTCGATATTTGAGGATCTTACTCAGATGTTATTGTAAAGAACGTAATATCAAGAACAGTTTTAAAGGTTATGACAAATGTTTGTGTCTGCTGTTCCATTAGTAATATGAATGTTTCATAACTGTAATAAGAAGTATAATTTATGGATTTCCGATTTGTAAGGATTTATCTTATTGAATGAAGGGAACACAAACCACTCGTATTGTCCTGTGGCATAATATGTGAGTATTGTGGTTATATTTTCATTTATGATAAAAAAGGGAGTATTCCACTTATATTGTCTTGCAAAATGGGAGTATGGCAACTAACAGACATTTGTTCGCTATAAGGCCACTTGCTTGTTACAATATACACATAAACACAATATAAATACGCATTGTTTGATGTACAAAATAACATAAATTATTGATTTTAAAAGACAGTAGTATGATAAGTATTTAGTTAGTGTTTCCATAATGTCATTCATCATATCGTAATTTTCTTTAATGAATTAGACACACAAACTATGTTCACACCATCTAAACAATAACAACGTCAGATCATGACGTGAGAACATTAAATTCGATAAAGTTAGGATTAGATTAAAAGTCGTGTGGTAGATGTTTAAATCGTTGTTCATTATACAAATTACAAAATGAAAAATTGATATTCATTTGAACAACATTCATTACAAAAAATTCGTTCTCCATTATGTAAGGTGAGTAGTATTCCACTCAATTGTTCTCTTACATAAAACTGGAGTAGTCGACTCATATTATCTTATATAATAGACAACTTGAGGGATCCGCTACAATTTTCATTGATAGAATGAAAGTGAAGTTTTGCTACCATATTTCCTTTCTCGTGTATTCCATCCATGTCTTCATATGTTTATAAAAGGAGTTTATTGTGCTAAATAACAAGGGACAATTCAGTCATATTTCCTATAGCACGGGAAGTATTACACTGAAAGTGAATTATTTCATAAAACAAATTTATTTAAGATAAAATGGTGGTGGCGGTGGTAGTGTTTGTGGTAGAAGTAGTTGTAGTGGTGGTGGTGGTGGCAGTGGTAGTGGTAGTGGAAGTTAAAGTGGTATTAAAAGTGGTAGTCATAAAGCTTATGATATTGGTGGTGGTGGTAGTGGTAGTAGTAGTTGTAGTGGTGGTGGTGGCAGTGGTAGTGGTAGTGTAAGTTAAAGTCGTAATAAAAGTGGTAGTCGAAGAGGTTATGATAGTGGTGGTGGTGGTGGTAGTGGTTGTTTTAGTGGTAGTGGTGGTGGTAGTTGTTGTGGAATTGGTAGTGGTAATGGAAATGGTAGTGGAATTGGAAGTGGTATTGATAGTGGTAGTGACAGTAGAAGTGGTAGTTGTAGTTGTAGTAGAAGTGGAAGTGGTAGTGGAAGTGGAAGCGGTAGCGGTAGCGGTAGGGGAAGTGGTAGTGTTATTGGTATTGGTAGTGGTAGTGGTATTTGGTAGTGTTTCTGGCAGTGGTAGTGGTAGTGACAGTAGAAGTGGTAGTTGTAGTTGAAGTAGAACGGGAAGTGGAAGTGGAAGTGGAAGTGATAGTGTTATTGGTATTGGTAGTGGAAGTGGTAGTTGAAGTGGTAGTGGTAGCGATGGCGGTAGGGGAGTGTAAGTGGTAATGGGAGTGGTAATGGGAGTGGTAGTGGTGGAAGTTGTGGTAGTGGCAGTGGTAGTGGTAATAGTTGGTGTAGTAGTTTCCGTCTACCCGGCAGTCTCTCTGATACTTATGTGAAGTGTGTATCACAATAAAGCGCTGGTACACTCAGAGTATTCCACCGAATCGGGTCATTAACATAATTGTAATTTTAACTTTTAAGGGAAAAAGTTAAATTGTGTCCGGTCTGAATCTGATAAAAAATACAATATATATTTATGAATGTAGCGTTAATTTGGGGAATGTATATGAGTTATGACTAATATATGAACTTGAGGTTAAAGCTAAACTCTCACAGATAAACCATATACCATTTTAACAACTTTTTATTTTTTGTCTTGGAAAGGGCAAATGTTTGCGTAAATATCTGCAAACCAATGATAATAGATTGCTGACAAAAAATCAGATCGCAGGTTTTCACATTTCCGTTCGAAAATTTATGTTTTATGGCTTAAACCGTTACTAACGGTTTGAAAAATGCATAAAACATCAATTTTTGAACGTAAATATAAAATTCTGCGATCTAATATTTTGTCAGCAGTCTTATATAACTTGTTTCCATGGATATTCGCAAATATTTGCTCGTTTCAAGACAACAAAAGTTGTACAGCTTTATTAACATGTGTATGTTCTTTAAATGTACGGAGTATCAACTTGTATAAAACAACGATTCCGTTGGTTATTCATTTTATTTACTTACCTAATGATAATTTTTTTTAACGTATCAGGCCTGATTTTAAAAAGTTTTCCGTGTATGTTGTGATAAGAGCCTATGATTGCAACCTTACCTTTCATCAACATATCGATGCATTTTTCTTCAAGGTTGTCATGTATATGATGTATTTATTTTTACACAAACATTTTCCACGATGTGTCGTATATGACAATATTTATATACTGACTGTACCGTGTTATGTTTTAACGTGTATGACATTTTCTTTGCCACCACCGAGAAGTCAATGGTATACGGTCTACAATGCGAGCGTGGGGCTAAACCAGATCCTGACGGCAGTTCCATCTTGGTACGATATCTTACTTTTGAAATTCGACAGATAAAATATATTTGTATATTTACCTAGGGGTTGTGTTCATGATCGTTTTCAAAAAAAGCCTCCCGTTTTGCCTTTTGCACATGACATGACACGTTCCTTGGCAAAAATACAATAAAAAAATGCATGGTTTGCCAAACTCATGACAAGTTAACCTTTCCCAAACGCATTATTCCACATAACCGAGAGTGTTCTTATTATCGTCAACATGAGCGATTTCATTCCACTCATCATTAATGTTCACCATATAACATGTACATCATGTCATTCGATACAATTGCGAAGAAGTATTGAACTTGTCGTTCATATAACCACAATTTAACATAATAAGAAATGAGAAAAAATCAAATAGAAGGTCTAACTTACAATAAACTAATCTTCATAGTTTTATATAATTAAAAAAAATATTTAACTTAGTTATAGCAAAATTTTGGGCAGATGACAGTCTTTGACGTGAAATGTTACTTTACTTTGGTCGTGCTCGTGCCGAAAGGGTTTACTGTTTAAAACTTCACATAGAAATGCTTCCAGTCAACATTTAATGAATGAACACTTGAAAGGTCCTATGATATGAAATTTGTTTTTATATTTGGTGTTTATTGAAGATAAATACAATACAACTAAATTTTGTATTCAAATTTATTTATCAACATATGTAAACCAATTAGCAGTAAGACAACTGTGTGCATAGCAGTATAACAGTATAGTTAAACTCTACAGGCGGGAGTATCATATTACTTAAGCTACACAATTAATATCAGAACATCTTCCTTCTTTAATTTAATTTGAATAATTCTAAATTCATATAGATAAAAACAAATGATCGTGTGCCATTATTTTTATCAGTTCATATTGTTGATTAGAAACGTCTGTTCTGTAAATCCACCACATGTTCACAATGTAATGTCTTGCTAATGAAAAATTCCATTAACTCAACAACACCACGGGAACCATTCTTCACAAAAAAACACTAACGGCAATTTTCCTGAGAAATATTCTGTAGTCAACAGTTTATCAAAACTAATGTGATTATAATTGAAGCAATGCACTTTCACAGAGAAGTAATCACGTTGGATCTACTCTGTATGCCATACATTCACGGACTTGTTTGTATAATTTGGCTTGTGAACATTTTCACGAGGAGATAAATCTTGATGTACAGACAGACAGACGGACAGAATTGTTTATTGTCGTAAACACGTTAATTATTGTTTCTTGATAAACATCAGAATGAATATGCATCAGAAAATAACTGATTTGGTCACAATGCAACATGGCACATTACAAAGAAAAAATATAAAGACAAATAAAAACGTAACCAAGAAGAAAATGTTTCAAAAATGCAAATTATAAATATCTAAATCAAAACTTAAATGGTACATATCTGAAATAACAGGATCATAGGAATTTGGAAGGCTATTATCAAATACTACTTTATAGTCTAGATCATATCATTTATCATAGAATTTCTTAGAAGAAATGCTTGGTTTATAAATTTGCTTAGATTTCTTGTAATGACGATGCTATGGGGTATAATTAGTTTAATAAAATTGTACGTGCTTGGGTTTCTAATATAGAATGATTTAATCATATCCTTTTTGATATTCATTTGATTACATATTATGAAAAAGTGATATTCATCTTCTATATCGTTACACAAAGTACAATGTCGATCAGCTCTATCAATTCTTTTTCGGCCATATCGACCTATTTCAGTATGTTTTTATGAGATTAGACAAAGGCATTCTTAATTTAGTTGGTAAAACATCTAGATAAAATTCAATACTAAAATGTTCCTCATTTATACGTACATAAGGTATTACTATTGTTAACATTTTCAAAAAAAGACTGTTTCAATCCATTTTTAAGCACAATACGGATTTTTATTTCTAAATTACCAGAGTTTGGATTAATCCACGTATAAACCATACAGATCTTACAAAGATTTTATATCATTAGCCCGATTAGCAAGACTTAATACGGATAAGGTGTAACGTCGTTGACGGGGCGACAGCGACAGCACGAATAGGCGTACCATAGAGAATGTATCCAATAAGTCTATACACTAGTTCTTCACGTTCTCCCCTTCACTTTGTCGCCTTCCCCTGCGGTACATACACATGAGAAACTACGTATTTGACGTATCTGTTTCCGCCCTTCAAACATGTCAATTCGAAACAGCAAACACCAGCCACCATAAGAAAACAAAGAACAAAAATGTTGAAACCAGATCTCATTTCGACGTAAAATAAGCAGTATGAGTTATAGATTAATTATGTGGCTAAAGTATCCGCCCTGGTCAATTCAGTAGGGCCGCATTTGAATGTTCCCTTGTATGTTCCCCTGCATACAACCCACATGTTTGCCGATTTTCCAGATAGCATGCTGACGATTGGTCAACGTCGCGTTTTGTTTATGAAGCATTGGTTGAGTGACATTGGGCCAACGTCGGAAAGAACGTGGTAAATTGTTTGGTTTGACACATTGCGATGTTTGGCCAACGTTAGGTGAATGATGGCACAGTTGTTTAAGCACTGTCTTATCAATAAACATTATACAGGTGTGATTGTAGAGTGTTTTCGGTATCTGTCATGTACTGTAAAGAATAATGTAAGCGTTATTAATCTTATATTTTAATAACTATATTATCGTTAAATACAACCATGAATTTTACCAATATGCATATGATTTACAATATTGAATGTATAGGATATATAGATGAAATTCATTCGAACCCCGATGGCTATAATTCCTTAGTACCGGTGAGAATACATCAAGCCTCGGAAAATTTGACCCAAGCGGGAAACTAACGTTCAGTGTAAAGAGATCGGTCCTTAACGTTCAATTCGAGCCAACGAGGAATTCGAGCCAACGGGGTTCGACTGTATTGATACGAAAAAAATAAATATTATTTGATCTTTTCTATTATAAACAGTATATGGAGATTATCTCCGTTATGATTATCTGAAATTTTACCTAATTAAACAAAATAGGATTTACATTAACTCCGATGTCAACTTTCGGTTAAGTTCCCAAACACAAGTGCAATATCGAAGACGAAAAGCTATTCGACAGTGTTTTAGCTTGGGCTTCAGCTCTGGACTTTTGTAACAGAACACCTAATCCAACTGCGTCAATGTGGAGTTGAAAAACACTCTCGAAAGTAGCAGATCTCAGTTAATATTAGATTGTGAAACATACCTGGAATGATGTTTTATTAAATAAGTAATTTCATGTTAATTCAGAAGTAAGAATATGTAATAGTTTTCGTATATGAACAGTTAACACTTATACACACAGAAATGAAGGGAAAACTCGAATTGAGTGGGAAACTCTAGGTAGTTCTGGTTCTATATGTCTTGATAGTTCATAAATAAAATACTTAAGGGGAGAGAACTCAGATATACAATACATGATTCATTCAGTGCGATGTGTTCCCTTCAGCAATGTTTCAGCAGTGAAAATAGCTAAATGGACGAAACATACCCAGGAGCATTGCATGTTACATAGAAGAACATAATATATCCTGTATCATTATCCATTAATAAATGCCTCAGATTGTACAAAAATCTTTTAGCGTTATTACTTCAACTACTTGGTAAGCTGTGTCATTTTTTTCTGCATTATTATGTTTTTTTCTAAGTTCTAATATTATCTACCCTTGCGCATGTAAGTCTTATGTTTAATGAACATTTAAATGATGTCCATATATCATTACTACGGATAACTGGTTTAATATGTTAATTGTAATACTCTCTTTCTCAAATCTATGTTCAGAATAGAAACAATATCATCTAGACTACAATTGTGTTCACATTGTCTTGAAATTGTAGTTGGATGGCATAAAAGAACTACACACTAGTACACATGTATGGTTGAATTTGAATATCACGTTTTGCTATGCTGTCCGTTTTACTCTGCTATACGTTTACAATATAACATTTCCAACTCATGGACTACACCGAATCAATTTGAATTGATGAGGCCATTTAAAAATAAAAAATAAATCTTTAAAGTTTGTCTAAAAGGTGTTGGTGGTGGTGGTGGTGGTGGGTGCAATACTTTCATTCATACAGGAGGAATCATTGCTCAACCCGCTCAGCACTATCAGCGTTTTGATTCGTACTAGGAGGGAGAAACTTAAATGTACTCATTAACGGTAAATCTCTTCAGTCTTTAATATACAGATGAAAGAAGTACTCAAATCACACTAATGTAGTATCTAATTTAATTGCATATTATATAAAATTATATTCAACTCATTTCGTCGCCAGTTTGGCTTTTGTGAAAAAATTGCATTCATCTGAGTTATTTGATATATGTATCCAATTCATGAGTTTATACTCATAGCTATACCAATATTCAACAATATTTTCCAGTTTATATTTGTGAAGATATAAACGGCGCCTGAATTAAATGTTCTTCCACGTACAGTAACATATTACTCACAGATTTTTATCATAACTAATTGGAGCAGAAGAAATGCGAACATGCATTGTAAGGCCCACAACCCTTCCTGTAATGAGTTTCAAGTAATGCCCCTGTTTCGATTCAATAACAAACAAGCGTTGACCAACTTGTGTTTGTATTTAAGATTGGCCGGTGCTTATTGTTATTGTTCCGTTTTGTTTGTTCTGCTCGGCGTATTGCTGTCGTGGGTGCAACGGAAACTACGTGTAAAGACAAATATATGGATTTTACCATATTTTAGATAAATGTAACTTAACAATTATTCATAGTTGGCAGGATCAATCAGTGACGATCTGCCCTTATTTGAAATAGATTTTATTGCCAAATTAAATTGACAAAGGAGTTGATTATAAAATGAATTATAGCTGGCATAGCCTGGCAATTTGATTAATTATATTTGAATTTATTTCGCTTACCAGTGTCTTAATTGTTTTTGTAGAATTGTCATGCAGAAAACATCTGCCTGATCGGGGAACAAGAGACAAAATATGACCCTAAATCGCTCACCTGAATGTGTTTTTTTTATATTTTCTTATTTGTCGGAAATGTTTGTGAAATAAGTATCTTCATTGTCTAGCCATTTTATCACGCTTAACATTTTAAGTGACGCTAAATGTAGATTTAACTGCAACGCGGAGACTTTTAATTAGTTGTTTTATGTTGTTGTACATCATTTCTATCGGAAATATATTAGAGATATTAAACGTTTTGACAAATTTTTTTTTGTCTTAGAATGAGCCAATTTTTGCGAAAATTCCATAGAAACCAGTTATATAAGACTGCTGACAAAAAATCAGATCGCAGATTTTTATTTCTCCCACCTCAGATAAGTAGATCCAATAATTTAACCATGCTAGATATTCTTATCTTGCCCACGGGCGAAGATAAAATGCCCGTATGGAACTCCTTTTTAACGGTCGCCACATTATAATAACCTCCCTTGTTGAAGACTGTCGTCAGTAGCACCAAGGAAATCTTGTCTTATGGTTACATTTAGAACACTAGTTAATTATTTCTCGCTTCAAATGTCACCATAAAAAAGTTTTCACGCACCATTCAAGAAATAATGCTTCATTTTCCTTAGAACTATTTAAAAAAACGATTTGACTATTAACATTAACTGGATCACTGCGCGCGTATCCATGACAACCACGTGCTATCGCATATCCATACACAATTATTTTCACTAAGCACAAAATAGTTCCAGCAAAAAATACATTTTTAATTAATTTTGTTTAACTGAGGTGGGAGAAAAAAGCATCTACCATAGCCGCTTGTGTAAGATAGTTTCATCCCGACCCTCGCGCAGGGTGTTTTGCGGAAACTCGGTAAACCTCGTTTCAGCAAAACACCCTACGCTCGGGTCGGAATGAACCTATCTTACACTCTCGGCCATGGAAGATACTTATAATCTAAGTTCAAACATTGATGTGTTATGCATTTTTCTTAAACCGTTATTAACGGTTTAAGCCATAAACATTAATTTTCGAACGGAAATTTGAGCATCTACGTTCTGACTTATTGTCAGCAGTCTTAAACCACTGGTTTGCAGTAGATATTTACGCAAATATTTGCTCATTCCAAGACAAAAAATAAAAAAGTAAAACCAGTAAATCTGTGAGCGTGCAGCTTTAAAATAAAACATTTCCATATCATCCTTAATATTGCTACATTGTATGAAAAGCGAAAATAAGAATGAAGTGCGTGGAATTGGAACTTAAAGATAACATAGCCGGGCTAGGTATACTTTTCCCATTAACGGCACTAGCGTTTTATTCTATATATCATATCACATATTTGTTTCATAACCAATAATTCCTTTCGACAAAATATCTTACTAAAAGTTATTTTCTTTTGAAAAAAGAACACCCAACATGTGCAAGTAAAGAATTCGACAAAATTCGACAAAATTAATGTTTAATATATATATATCTTCAAAGAATAATGTCCTACGTGCTATGTTTTGAAACAATTATTCTTGACGTAACTTTCGGGGAAATTATTCCACTATCAACATAATTTGAATATTCATGTTGCTTTTACGGCTTCCCGTTCTATGTGATATTTCTAAACAACATGAAATACTTTCAGACAAGTTTAGCCTTTTAAAACACAAAATACCTGTTTTTTATACGATAAAACACGTTGTTTACACCTTTTTGTATTTAAAGTACCTGATACACAGTAATTAGATTTGAATGCCTGTTTGCCCTTTGTTTAATTTGATACTATTTGAACGGAATTTTTGTGCTGAAAAGTAATTTACCAAATTTTTAAATTTAATAATGTATTTTTTTTTTTTTACCTCAACAGATTGTAAAATAGGCCGTTTTACCACATATTTCCTTTAAAGCTTAAATAAACTATACTAGCTGTAATAACTGTACTATCAAATGTTGAATGTACTTTTGTCATCCGATTTACAGGTTGGTAATCCCCAATGAAATACCGTTCAATTTATACCACAATTATATGGAATCATCAGGCATCA
Organism: Mya arenaria; assembly: GCF_026914265.1. Classification (NCBI taxonomy): domain Eukaryota; kingdom Metazoa; phylum Mollusca; class Bivalvia; order Myida; family Myidae; genus Mya; species Mya arenaria. The sequence continues at coordinate 4,867,192 of NC_069123.1, read as the reverse complement.
ACCTTGAACATTATGCTTAGTTAATGAAGCTATCGTAGAGATAGCTACGGAATCCTAATAGGGTCATTGCGATCCAACCCATCGCCATTTGAGAATGTCCAAGACATAAAAGCAACATCTGTTTGCTAAAATGTTGCATCTTTTATTTTCAATTTATACAGTACTTCAGAAATGTTAAACCTCTAGGTAGGTAGGTAATCAATAAAAATCATGCATTGATACAACAATAAATATTGCGATTTTTTTCAGACAAACTTAAATAACATGCACCGAAGTAAACGTCAAATCTCGTATTTTTTTTATCGAATGTGGACATTTAAAATACGAGCGACTGGTTCGCGATGGCCATAGGAGGATTCCGCAGATACTTTTTCGGTTGGGATTTAGTGAACATATCTTTTCAAAGAACGCTGACATTGTGTGTATTACTGCTTCATGGAAATGACGTCACCGGCAAATGTAATCAATGTAAACGAATGTAATTCTTTTGAAATTGAAAAAGTTAAAAGTAGAAACAAAAATGTACAAATGTCGGAATCTACTTTAGAATATAATCCGCAAAACATATCACGTGACCAACATGTATCATGCACCGTGCCGATTTTATATGAATGTGACAGAATCATTTATAATAACTTTTGTTATAATATCTAATTTCTATGAAATTAAGTCTAAATACGTTGGCCTTTCGATTTACAAAATACCTATTTACTTAAAACTACGTTTCATTTAGCACACTTGCGAAATCATTGTACCTTGTAGTTGCTGTAAAGCTTTCGAGACCTCATCTGTCATATTGTGTTTCACCGTCTGCAATTCTGAGAGCTCACGTGCAAGTGATGCTTTGTCAGTCTCAACCGACTCTTTAGCATTGTTCATCTCATTGACAACACCATTCTTGATCTCTGAAAAAAATGCCTCTTTCTCTTTTCTGAAGTTATCCATCTCAACTTTAAATTGCTCCACGAGGAATTCGAGACGCACCATTTTCTCGAGCGTTTTCTCTTCATAGTGAAACCTAGAACATTCTGGTTCCGCAAGCGCTGTTGCAGCACAAGAAATAATAAGGCACACGAGCTTGAACATTTCGCGTGTTTCTGTTCCTACTGCTGTTTCCTATTCAACAGTTTTAAAACAAGTTTCTGTTTCTTTACTGGTATACTGGGAAATTCAGAAATTTGTATACAACAAAATGTTAACCAAATTTCTTGTTCTCACGATTTTGCTGAGAAATTCAGATTTGTATTCAAACTCATTATTTTTCCATTCTAGAACAGCTGTGTTCCTTATTAAAACATAATTTCAATGGCTACACACCAAATGGATTTTCTGATTTAAAGCTTAAAAAACTCGTACTCTGTAATTAACGTATCGTAAGTTGTTCTCGTATATAATGGAATGCGTGTATTTGTTCAAAGGGCACCTGTTGTAATTCTGACTTGTTTCGACCCTTTAAACCGAAACACCACAGCACGATACAAACTTTTCCTCGCAATCGGTCTATTTGAAATGTTTTTTTTTAATTGAGTTTAATTCATTACATGCATGTTTCTCAAATAAAGTTTATGATAAACCATGGGGTGTTCGTTTATTTCTAAAATAAACTCTTACATACAAGAGAATGACTTCTCTTTCTCGAATAACTTGCGTATGTGATATAAAGGTGGAAACTACATTAATTTTCAAATCAAAATATTGATAAATCAGTCATTTTCAAGGGCGACTGCATGATTTGACGTTAGAATTGGCGTAATTTAGGAGACGCCAACCAGCAACTTGTTAAATAACTGGTACCCGTAGTCTTCCCCAAAGGCGCCTGGCATTTAGGATAAGATTTGGGAGTAAGAATTTCCATCTAGCAATGTCCAGCGGCCAGCGGCCTCCCCTTTCATTGAGACGAGTGACATAAAAATAACAAATACTTTAAATGGACCAACTCATTATTGTACCGTATCGGGTTCGAGACAACTCAATATATGCGTTGAGTTTGTCCGGACAACTGGCGAAAATACTCGATGGTAGCATAGCATTAGTTATTGTTTGATTTATATGTGTACACTTCATGTATAATGTAGCCTTCAAAGTATGTTTATAAAAGAATGAAATTTAAAAACTCCAACGATATAATTTTAATAGAATACTATGTATACCCGTACCCATTATAAACAAGTGATACTAACTGTTTATATATAATAATTTTACATGTGCTAATCATGCCCCTGTATGTGGGTATATGTATTAGTGTGTAGAAATAAAGTTGTCAAAATGCACGCGACATGACTTACCATTAATCGGGAAAGGAAGGATCATATGGCGGGATGAATTAAAACTCCAAATACACATAACATAACGGACAATAAACAATAATATTATAATGACACGCTGTTATGATTTTAAGATATTTGCCAGGTTTTTTTTTCTATCTCAGAGGTGGCAATATCTGATAAGTGGTTAATTTTGTCATAGTTCTTAAAATCTAATAATTTGCACCTGTCCGATGGCAGTCAGACAACACTTACTCTAGCAAATTTAATTGTTGATACAAAGTGTATTGTTTATGTAGGTATGTTTGGTTTACTTTCAACTGTTTTAGATTGAAAGCCTCACTCATCGCTGTAGATGCGATAATTTGTTCATGGCACAGATTTGTATACATTTGACTTTAAACTTGTCTTCGATTGTCTGTCCTGTCATAATGCTATTATTTGGGGCTCTATATTTAATCTGGAATGGCGCACCTGCACCTGAAGACCGGCGCCCCTGTCCTCGCCAATAATAACGGTTATGATTGCTTATCAAACAAAGCTTGTCTTATTGTATTGAAAGTAAAGTATTCCTTTTAATTAACGAGATTGATGCAACTCTTGCAAAACACTGGGAGATAATTTGTTTGTTTCGAGATGGTTGGTCTAATTATATATAGAAATGTATGGCATACATACAAGTTAAGAATTTCATTTATATTAACGAGGAGCATTTATCTTGTAGTGCCTCATGATTTAAAATGAACATCTTTTATTAAATAATCTATACTAACAAAGTGCGTACGACAAAACTTCGTTCATTTAGAAATGTCATTGCGTTCTAGGTGAGTTTCAGACGCCGAATGGGAGTTTTAACTTCACAATTCAAAGCCTTTACCTTTTATTTATCGCGTAATAACATTTTCCTTCAATCGATCGTATGAAGATATCGGATATACTTGATGATAAGGTCCTTCTGTGGAAGGATCTAAAAATAAATAGGAAGTATTCTTAGCAAGTCAAGATAAGAATACTCATACAGCCCCATATCATAAAAAGGGAGAAAAGCACGGACTCGTCGTTTGCAATTTAATGTTTCAGCCCTAATATTTATTAAGGCCCTTCATAGTTCTTATGTAACTCTAACATTCTGCGCCACTCTGCGAGCTTTGCTTATTATATCGGGATCTTTTTCTGTTGCAACATTGATTGTATAAAATGGGGACGCTTTTTCGGTCCGTCCTAACATTAACGTAACACTACTGTATGGGTTAAAATCCTGACAATGTTTCTGCATGCATGGTTTAAGTACCAGGTCTTGTAAAGAATGTAATATCAAAAACAGTTTTAAAGATTTATAAACAAATGTTTATGTCTGCTGTTCCATTAGTAATATCGATGTTACATAAGTGTAATAAAATGTAGCATGTATGGATATCCGATTTGTAAGGATTTTTATCTTATTGCATGAATATAACGCATTTCACTCGTATTGTCCTGTGGCATAACATGTGAGTATTGTGCTCATAATTTCCTACATGATATAAAGAGGAGTATTCCAATTATATTGTCCTGCAAAATTGGAGTATGACAACTTCTGAACATTTATTCGCTATAAGGCTACATGCTTATTACAATATACCCATGAACACAATATAAATATTTATTGTTAGATACTAGTAATATAACCAGTAATATAAAACTTATGTAGTTGTTGCTTCCTTAATGTCATTCATGACATCATTGTTGTCATATTTTCTTTCTCCTGATATAATAGAACAGTAGTTTGACGTATGATATAAAATGGTGTATACCATTCATGTCTTCATATGTTTTTTAAGAGGAGTGTAGAGTGCTATATTACAAAACAGGATATTTACAATCATACTTTCCTCTAACCGCACTGTAAGTATTCCACTCATATTGAATTATTACATAAAATAACTTCATTCAAGATATATATTTGCCCACCCCTGGTTAGGGTTAACTTTCCTTTTTGAGTTTGTATAATTATGTTGAACCCAGTGTGGTTTGATCTTGACCTAATTAGCCATTGGCGCGGATTCAAGCAGCAGCAGCAGCAGCAGCAGCAGCAGCAGCAGCAGCAGAGCAGGAGCAGCAGTAGTAATAGAAGTAGTATAAGTAGTGATTAATGAAACTTGTTTTATGTGTGTATAACTATACTGTAGTGGTACACGGACAAGAGTTATTGTCCTTTAATTAATGACAAAATCTATAATATATCCGTCCACGGCCATTTCTATGTAATTAGTTTAAGGAAACATAATAAATAATATGTTTATATACCTAAAGTGTGATGGTGCTCGCATAAGATTCGTCTTAATCGGGTCATCGGGTCAGTAAAACACTTATCGAAGAGCTAAAATTTGTCCATCCCGAGCTGATTATAGGTCATTAAGGGACATACATTAATGAAACTTACATGGATTGTGTATAAATATAGGATGATAGTGCAAGCACAAGATTGGTATGAATCTGATCAAACATACAATAGTAATTGGCATTTACTTTTGACAGCAGCTTTAATTTGTGGAAACTTACATAAGTACGTGTGTGAGTATTTGAGTTTACTAAAATATACTTGGAAGGGTGTTCAAAAATTCACTAGGTGGAACTTAGATGATACCGGAACTTGTTAAACTAGCATTGTTCTTTACAGAGACTTTAAAGAGAATGTTAAACTTAATATACCATATTGTGTGTGTGTTTTGAAAGAAAAGTTTATCTTTGTTTTTCAAATGTGTATGTTATTTGTTGTACGCCAACTGAAGGAGCCTTAATAGTAAAAAACCCCACAACATTGGAACAGTTTCAACGTAGATTCAGCTAACCTTTTATATATAATATACCATTGTGTGTGTGTGTGTGTGTGTTTGTGTGTGTGCGTGCGTGCGTGCGTGCGTGCGTGCGTATGTGTGCGTGCGTGTGTGCGTACGCGCGCGCGTGTGTGTGTGTGTGTGTGTTTATAACAACATATTATCTTTGTTTTTCAAATGTGAATATATTTTTGTTCAATGCTAACTGACAGAGCTTGAGTAGTAAAAAACAACAACATTTGAACAGTTCCAACGTAAATTCAGCAAACCTTTTATATCTATTATGACTCATTTCATGAAAGAAAGTAGAAGCCATGTTGACTATTCCATTTATGTATAACATTATTAAGAAATGAATTTGGTTTGAAAGTAAATTTATATTTCCTGTCTAAGGATATAAAATATCTTTGCATTTATGAATTTGAGGTTAAGATGTGTATGTTTTTTTTTTAATTTACTGATTTTAAACTTACTGACCGTTCCAAGGCGGTACCTTACAATCCTTGATACTTTTATATTTATGGTATATATGCACTGTGCTGTTTCTGTAGTTTTATGCTGTTGTTCCATGTTTCTTGTTTGTGATTTTTTGTTTTTTTGTTCTATTTCTTTAGCGTTTACACTGTGCCATTAAACAGGGTTTATGTTAAAACCTTTGACTACTGAGCTTGTTTCTGTAGTTTTTCACATAAGTATTGTCTAAAACAATGATTCCGTTCGTTATTCATTTTGTTTACTTGCGTAATAATTAATAAATTAAACATAAATGGCCTGATTTTAAAATGATTTCCTTGTATGTTGTAATTAGAGGCCATGATTGCTACCTAACCTTTCATCAACATATCGATGCATAGTTTTCTGCCAGGTTGTCATGTATATGGTGTATTTATTTTCGCAAACTGTTTTCCGCGTTGTGACGTATATGACAATGTTTATATACCGACTTTACGGTGTTATGTTTTAACGTGTATGACATGTTCTTTGCCGCCGCCGAGTCAAAGGTATACGGTCGACAATGCGAGCGTGGGGCTAGACCAGATGCTGACGGCAGTTTCATCTTTGTACGATATCTTACTTTTATAAAGCTTCAGATAAAATATATTTGTATATTTACCTAGGGGCCATGTTCATGATCATTTCCGTTTTGCATTTTACACATGACATGACACGTTCCTTGGTAAAAATACAATAAATATAATGTATGGTTGGCCAAATTCAAGACAAGTTGACCTTTCACAAACGCATTATTCCACATATACGAGATTTGTTCTTATGATCGTCAACATGAGCGATTTCATTCCACTCATCATTAGTCTTCACCATATAACATATACATCATGTCATTCGATACAATTGCGAACAAGTATTGAACCTGTCGTTCAAAAATGTTGACTGGAAGCATTTCTATGTGAAGTATTAAACAGCTCACCCTTTCGGCACGAGCACGTCCCGAAGTAAAGTAAAAATTCATGTCAAAGACTGTCATCTGCCCAAAATTTTGCAATTCCTAAGTTTAATATATTTTTTTTAATTATATGAAGCTATGAAGATTAGTTTATTGTAAGTCAGACCTTCTATTTGATTTTTTTCTCATGCCTTATTATGTTAAATTGTGGTTGTGCCCGCTCATGAAAATCCTCGAAGGCGCTTTTTTAAGCTGTTTCAACGTCAGAATCCTTTCGTTGTTAGCCATATTCAGCCATAATACCGACATTCTGCTACATAGCCGCACATTTATTTAACACTTTTATAGTATTGTTGATTCGATAACTATCATGAGATGTCAATTGTTCATTTAGTAGAAAACACAAGCTCAACGGTGTATGCTGATCATCATTGTTGTATGTTTGTACACGATAAGGAGTTATATATTCATCGTTTTACCAACAAAATGCAAATATATTTCAGTGTAACGACGACGAGTCATTCGAAGGTAACCCAGTCGGTTTAATGATGTACTCGCTAAATCCACGTTGTTACCCCCATCCTCATACAGAAGACGAAACTGCCGCTGTCAAAACTGCAGTTGCCTAGATCGAAGAATGATGGTGTCAATAATAGATTTGAATCCTCTACATATATCAGATGTGAACTTTACTTACCAATTTCGGACCCCGATTAAGCAGACATTCCTTTAAATTTCCGATTTAATAAATCATCAACAGTTGATTTTGTCAATTTGATTTTACTTCTTGCGATTGTTGACAGTGTTGTAATTTAAACCTCTTTTTCAGTGTAGGTATACCGTGTGATAAATTACGTTATAAATGTTTCGTCAGAAGGCAACAGTTTGCTTCGAATGATGACTTAAAACAAAAATAATTTTTCTTTTTCTTCACCATTTTTAAAGGAACCAAAGGGCAGCCTATGCTTTTGATAGATCCCCGCTTTCGTTTTATTACCCCAGTTTTATTAGTTAATTAAGTTCCTCAAAAACTTTTGCAAACCTGTTTACAAACTTAAAGGTTTATCGAGGTGTTTTAAGAAACTACACTCTCGATCAAACTCTAGTTAAAAATCAAAGAGAGGGCTCTGTTAGCAGCGTAAACTGCGCTTTGGTTCATTTAAAATGGTGAATAAATAGTAAAGTTATATTTGTATATAGTCTTCATTTGAAGCAAAGTATTGCCTTCCGAAGTAGCATTTATGACGTTATTTATCACGTTGTTATTAAACCTGATTTTTTTGTCAACGCACAAGTCCTTTGTCATACATTTAATCAAATGAAGTGAAAACATGGAGCCAAAGATTAAGACGCAATTTCAAAATGTCAGGCAAACTCGAGAAACCGTTCACGTATTTGATGAATATTTTTTGCTACATTTGTAATGGCATGACGTATATTTTTATATCGAATTATCTCGCAGTTGTGCGTTTCCAGGTGTTTTTAAACAATGTATAATAAATGATTATGTAGACAGTACGCTATTTTAGAAAACATTTTCCGTCATCGAATGAAGATAAATCTGCGCCGATGAATGCTCAAAATTGCAAACACAACATATGTAGTAATATATATATTTTTTTAATTTCTTTGATTTTGGGATATACTATCTGACATAATTGGAAAGTAATGTAAAAGTTCTTCGAAAAAAACAACAACGTTTTTCTTATAAATTAGCTTGTGTTAACTACAATTGTAAAGACCTAACAATCGCGTTTATCTTTTATACCTCATAAAAGTCTTAAAATTGCCCAATAGCAGGTGAATTTTTCATAAATTCGTAACATAGTTGTATTAGCCATTCATAGGTATTTCGTGTTAAGACTTTAAATAATGTTACGCCAAAAAATATTTAAATATATGTAAAAAATACCTTTAAACGCTTAATTTGCAAATATTTTAATAATCAATACCCAATTGTAAAAAAGAAAACTGGGATAAGTTGTCCATAGAGTTTATTTAGTCAAGTACGCACATTTAAATGATATAGACATATTGACATATTTTATTTCTCCAAATGAGATAATAAACGTACATGTACAGAAGAGTAATTGCAAAGGTAAAAATAGGGATTATTGTAATATACATAACTAAATAATTACGTCAATATACGTTGTTGGAAATCATTCGTATCAGTATTAAAGCAGTTTTAAAGAGGACATTAACTTTAATATGAAGTACTATACGTCAATATCATAAAATGTTTAAGTCTCGCTACTAGCAGCTCTGTATTAAAAGAAAATCCGAAATGTAGGCTATTAAGCCCAAGCTAAATACAGTGCAATTATATCTGTAAACATTTAACGCAGTAATTTACATAGCGATATTGTTAAAACCTCTATCGTTGTTTTCAGTAAACAATCTTAAAATGAACTTTTTTGTATGTGACATCGTTAGCAAATACGAGTCCTTTGAAGGATAAGGTGGGGTCATTGTATGTGATATGATTGGAATCACGCAGCATACGATCATGACGTGTAGAAGTATATACGGGATTCTTTTCAAAATATTTTATAATTGTTACTAATAAAAACATCACATTTTCCTTAGCAAGACTAATTGTAAATTGCAAATATTATCTCATGTCTAAAATTGCTGAATAATACCTAAGGATTGATTCTTATTTTTTGTGCGTTCATGCAGTATGAACGCTCGGCCGCGATTTTGCATATTCATAAACCGCGCTAGCTGTTTTTGCAAAATATGCAGAATCGAGGCCGAGCGTTCATACTGCATGAACGCACAAAAAATAAGGATCAATACTTTTATTTACATTTTCCCTTCTTATTTGTTTTTTTTTCGATCTAATAGTGATTGAGAATAAGCCTTTATTTACAACAAAGGGGAACGGAACGTGAAGAGCGAATGTAAATGGTAAGAGCACTTGTCGCCCTTAGTGTTTTAGCTGGGCGTTCTTTTTATCCTCCGCATAAATAGTCCATAAGTAATTTGCAGAAATAAATAAATAATCAAAGATTTATTTTAATCATTTGGTAGTTTTTGTAAAATATGTGGAGGTATTAATGATTTTGTTGTAATATGTTCATTTTAATCAAGAGAACTTTCGATACATTTAAACTCATGTTTTACATATGCATGACCCATGTGAGTGGGCATAAAAAATGTGATCATGGTGATTTCATGGATAATTTCCAGTTCAAGGTAATTATAGCGTCATAATTTCATTTTTTTTGTTGTCTTTTAACATTCCCAAAGATATTGAAGTGTTGTGATGTGCTAGTCTTCTCGAATTGTCAATTTTAAGACGTTTTTATTTTGTCTTTATTATTTGTTCAATGGGTGTTCTTTGGTTATCAAATGCAAAATAAAGCATTTCCAAATGATATTTCTAGAAAATAATGTCTTTCATTTACATTCTTCGTAAAACATCAAAAGAAACATGTAAACAAGCCGGCATTCATCAGAACATGTGCCATGCTATATTTAACAATAAAGTAGATCGTAGTAAGATCACTACGCCCAATCAGAGCGTTGCTTTGTTGCCAAACTACGCCTACAAAGGTCACGAAAGGTCGACCGGTTCATGCAAAATGAACTTAATTTTTATCGTTCAGAAAATCAAGTACGGATGTAAATATTCAAATATATGACAGTTTGACATTGCCATTACTATACAATCATCAGTTTTGATATCATTTACATGTAAAAAACACCAATAACTGTTAACAATATATATATATAAAAACTACAGAAACAAGCTTAGTAGCTAAAAGTTGAAACATAAACCCCGTTTTATGGCGCAGGGTAAACGCCAAAGACATAGAACACAGAAACAAACAAGAAACATGGAACTGCACAAAACTCCACAAACAACACAGTAAATATATACTATATAAAACACTAGGTTTGTTTATCAAGGACTGTTAGGAACCGCCTTGGGATTTTTGTTCAAAGATACGATGCAGTTATTGTTTGAAACTATGAACATTATACACAGTCTGCCTTAGCAAAAAATGTTTAAAACTGTGTGATTATAGAGTTTCATAATGAAAAGCATCATTGTACTAAAACTGGGAACAACCAAAAAAAACATTATTAAAAATAAAAACACGACATATATTTGCTACACAAACATAGATCAAGACACGTCAACATTTCGCTACAGGATTTTAACATTCAAACTTTCTATATCCAATATCTTCATCAGACAATCTGACTTATTCAGCCAATCAAACAACGTTATAAAGCATAAAGTCTCAAAATGAATCAGTCTAAAGGTACATATAACACCTCGTTAAATTGTTCGACTTGTCCTTACTAGAAATACACGTGCATTTTAGGATGAATCAGTCCAACGATACATTGCACATCACTTTTTTGTCTAGATGTTAGCGATATGTCCCGACTAGAAATACATGTGGTATTTTTATGGCAAGTTATAGACAAGTCGCCCAGCAAATGTATTCCAACGTGTGTTATCGTCTGACAATATCAAATGACCGCCTATCTCATAAGTTACGTATACTTCATGCCCCGTTTTAACGTTTATATGTGCTTCTAGCGTATTGCAGTTATGCGCATTATAAACGGACGATCTTGCAACAACATCCTCATTACGTCTTATTGCAAAACGTATAACATTTCCAGCTATACTACACAGATGAGTTGTAAACAAGTAGAAGCCAGGTACGGGAGCGACAAATTTGCCGCTTTTGTTATTGTATGCACCATCGGTATCTTGAACCGTTTCAGAGAAAATGATGGCACAACCATTGGACGAAGATTTGCTTTCGACTGTTTTTGCGCTGAAGGATACCCTCTTTTTGACAACTGCAAAATACATATTTAAGCATCAACAACAACATTTAAGTAATGTGCTAAAATATAAGATATTTAATTTAATTTTGCAAAAACATTTGTGTACTTATATACATGACTTATGTAGCTAAAAGTATAATTATAAAAACACACTCATGATTAATTATTTATTTTATTGCCTTTAAGTTAATCAATACAAAATCATCAAAACTTTAAAATCATTCATTATATGCTACTAAAAGAACTTTCGGTCTGATACACTCAGTGAACTTATATTACCTTGAAGATGCTCTATAGCTTTAGAAGCTTGCGCTGTCAAGTTGTTATTTACAATCTCCAGATCTGACAGTGTTCTTGCAAGTGTTGCTTTGTCAGCCTCAACCGAATCCCTTACTTTTTTCATATCATTAGCAACGTCTTTCTTGATCTCAGTAAAAGTATCCTCTTTCTCTTTTCTGAAGTTACCCATCTCATTTTTAAATTGCTCCATGAGGAATTCGAGGCGCACCATTTTCTCGAGCGTTTTCTCTTCATAGTGAAACCTAGAACACTCTGGTTCTGCACGTGTTGCTGTCGTAGAACAAATAATTAAAAGGCACACGAGCTTAAACATTTCGCGTGTTTCTTTTTCTACTGCTGCTGTAAAATGGCAGAGTTTGCCCATATTCCTGATTCCCAAGATTTTGCTGGGAAAATCAGAACTTTGTTTACACCAAAATGAGTTTTAGAAGCTCTGTGCAGTTGTAAGATTAAATTATTCAGACAGCCATGTCTAACAATTTCGGTTTTCTTTCAGATTTCGTTGATAAAAAACCGATTTACTTTCTGTTCGAAATCTTTAATTTACGCCTCTTAAGCTGTTCGATGATTTATCAATTTGAAATGGAGATACCAGGTGACCAGACATTAGTTTAGTTTTATATTAAATGAGTAGAAGAAGAATATGTAAATATTTTACTGACAAAAGTAGTGCAAACACGCTGTTTTGACCTCGAAATATTGAACAAGCGGTCATTTCACTTCGGATTTCAGATGTTATAATGACCACAAATATAAATTACTCTAGCTTTTTCTATGAGGTTGATTTGGTGATTTATGTTACATGTACATATTAGTGACCAGTAAGCGATACCCTTTCAAAATATACCAACATAATATGGGGTCATCAGACATCACAGACTAACATTATGGCCAATTGCATGACCAAACGATTTTGTTAATCTCGTTAACCTAAATTCTAAAAATTAACGGACAATAGCATATAGATATATAATAAAATGTCGTATCGATAAAAAGTGTTGGTCGAGAAGAGTTAACGCGAAAAGTTACCGTGACGTGAACCTCTTAACGGAGAGAAAACCACAACACTAATAAAGAATGAAATCGTTGCAAATATAAAGCTACATACGCAAATAAATCAACATTTTTTTGTATCACTTTTACGTGTAGATACATTTAATTTGATTTACATCTCGTTGGTTTTTTACCATCGGCTTTTTTCGCTAATGAACTTTTTTGATACATGTATAAGCCGATGGCTTATATCGACACTCTCTTCTGTGCAGTACTGCATTATACTAGCTGAATAACAGTGTACGTTTGATAGGTCATTTGTCTAAAATGACATCAAGACAATATGCGCTTAATTTGTGTATGTCTAAGTTACTTATTATATCCATAATTTATATAAAAACTCACACATACATGCTATATTTTTCAACGTTTTGGCGTTTCGACTCCATCAATATATGCAAAAACAATTCAACGTCATTCATTGTTTAATCATGGCGAGTTCAATTCTAAATTAGAGCGGTTTATACTTGATGCCAAATTTAACAATTTAATCATACTAACCAGAATATAAGTTTATTAAGACATGAATTATTGTCCAAGAAAACGTATCCCATCTCCACCCTTATCTGTGCATAAGGTGTTCTATGCATGGGTTGGTAAATATGTACCACGCATGCTTCCCCTCTTTTGGCTGAACAATTGTCAAAACTGTGACAGATGTTTCCTGTGTATGTTGCATCTCTTAAAGTTGATGTTTGTTGTACCATATCGTACACTACTATACAGAGGCGGACCAGGATTCGAAGTAAGAGGGGGCGTAACTTTGGGGCGCCCCTCCCTCAGAAGCGAAATCTATTTGGTTGGAAGTGTTGGCAGATGGGATTGGGAAACTGACTCCACCAAGAAAATTTAACAATTTCTAGTCGAAATTGATGCATTTTGGGCGTATTTTATTTCTGGTTGACGGTACATTTCTGAACAGGGCACAAATCCCGAACACCGGCTAAAACACACGTTTGTTTACCGTGATCGATTATTTGATGATCTAGATCAATACAGAGGCTTGCCTTGGTTACACTTTTAAGAAGTTTCATCTTGTTTTGTTGAGTATTTTTCTAAAAAAATGCCATTCAATGTTTAAACACTTAAAGATCAAAATGTAGCACATGGGGGAATGACGTCAGAGGGCGCACGCGCATCTTTAGGTTTTGCAGTTATGTTGACCTACATTCAAGATATTTATAAATAGAAATCACGCTTTACATTTGAATTTCATGTTTTGAAAAACATCGGAAACAATAAACAACGTTGCAGCTAAGTGTTTATTTAATAAAGCATACTTATTAATTATAATTGTATGACCATGTATTTTCGCTTTTCAAGTGTTCGGTATTTGTGCCCTCCATAGCATAAATTTAAGGGTGATTTACTCTTTAAAAAATAAACGATTTTCGACATAAAAATGATAAGATCGTGAATCTGTACTTTGACAGATGTTGTCACATTAACCAAAGATGTTTCATACGCAATTTTAACTTACTACAACAAAAACTCTCCAAGATAATTGTGAAAAACCTCAAAAAGTGTTCGGATTTGTGACCTTAGCCAGTACCTTTTTCTCCTATACTGAAATAGATAGTAAACTTAAACGATTTTAGGGGGGTGGTGGCATGCGCCGAGTGCTAACTCCGGATCCGCTAGTGCTATATCAGTGCTCCAACAAGACGAATGTTGATGCAATAAATCAAAGATACGGCTGAATAAGTTAAGATGCTAATCTATTTTTTTCTTATCATCCGAATAAAAGTAAACGTGAGGTTGAAATGTCTTATAAGTGCTTGAAATAAGCGACATTTCAAGAGAAATATGTGTCCTTACATTTAAAGTCGATATCAAGTGTTTTCTAAGCATAACACTGTTATATAAGGCAAATAGATGCAGGGGATATGATAAAGAATTTTGTATCCTGTGATTCTTATCGTTAAACTAACGAGAAAATGATCACGAGTGAAATAAAATACGATCTGACACTAAGAACAACACTTTTTGATTTTGTGTTATGCGTTATTTTATGCGGATAATTGTAGTTTTAAATTTCTGAATATCTATTTGAATTACCCTAGTTTTAATCGCCGATGACGTAAACTGTCGTACGTCGGCTTGTGGAGAAATGTATTTTAGAGTTTATAATTTTTCATAGTTTAAGTAAATACAGTTTATAAACATTCATTAATAAACTAATGTGTTCCTTTTGTAACAGTTAAGGCACGAATTTCTTTTGAACAGGGCATGAATGCATGACCAAATTACACTGGTTGCCATTACCTGTATGAATATTTGAAAGAAATGTGGATTAACATTAAACTCAATTTTCCTAGTTTTATAGTTTGTTTATGATGACACATGTATATAAAATCCCCCTAACTGTCAGAGATCAGTCTGAAGCGCTTGTAGACGGGTCGTTTCCTAGATGGAAACTTGTTGCCATTTGCCATTTTATGGAGTAATCTAGTTTAGTTTAGTTGGCGGGGAGTTCGTATTACAGAGTCAGGCAGTTTGGAAAATATTAAATACATGCTATAACCAAAAAGTGTCGAGTGGAGTAGTTGTTGTTGTTGTCATTGTGACCTTCATTATAAAGATATTTGGCGCTCTCAAATGGCAACAGTTCCAATTAATGAAATTCTAGTCAATTTTTAAACACACTAAACATTTACACACGCTATTTCTTTAATTCGAATATACCATTTAAATGGGGAATTGGTAGTCAACCGTTGACGATTTTAATACCCAACTTAGTTTCAAAACGATTGTTGGTATTGCAATTTGCTTATCCGTTGTTTATAATTTGATAAGAGATTTGATTATTTATTAACATACTCAGCTCAAACACTTGCTTTGTTTTATATTTTCACCTTTTAAAACTAATAAACTTTAAACCCACAAAAGAGGATGGATGCATGATAAACTTTTTATTGTAAAATAAATAAGTTTATGCTTCTCCGATAGACCGTACTTTTGGTAACGTTATACGCAATATACACTTCGATATGTACCATAGGGACTCAAAGGTAGCTTATGCACATTTTGCTAATTAACGAACGGTAAATAATTTCATCACAGTGCATAAAATTCTTTCTTAACTTGGTTGACGAAAGTTCCTTTGATTATTTAAAATTAAGTAAAATCCATCCTTCCCGACCCTGCACAATACACTCATACCTGGGAAAAAATGCTGTTTTTGATTTGTCTATGGATAACTACACATTATGGGCCTGACTTCCTTGTTTTGATCTAAGAGTGCAAATTATTATTAGCTATATCCATGCTATTGTTCAACTCGTGTTTTATATTATCAAGTTACCGTTGTTTTTGCGTGATCTCATGTTTATTACTCTCATTGTCGTATGTATATAATTGTAAGTTTTGCATAAATGTTTCGCTAATGATTTCATGCTTATGTATGTCCCCTATTGGTGGCGCTTTAAGTCGCCTATTGTTGTCGCTTTATGTCGCCTATTGTTGTCGCTTTATGTCCCCTATTGTTGGCGCGTTATGTTTATGCCGCTTTATGTCGCACAATATTGGCGCTTTATGTCCCCTACTGTTGGCGCTTTATGTCACGTAATGTTGGCGCTTTATGTCGCGTAAATTTTCGCTTTATGTCCCTATTGTTGGCGCTTTATGTCCCTATTGTTGGCGCTTTATGTTGCGTAAAGTTGTCGCTTCATGTCCCCTTTTATTGTCACTTTATGACGCATATTGTTGGCGCTTTATGACGCTTAGTGTTGGCGCTTTATGTCGCGTCATGTTGTCGCTTTATGTCCCATAGGGTTGGCGCTTTATGTCGCCTAATGTTGGCACTTTATGACGCCTAATGTTGGCACTTTATGACGCCTATTGTTGGCGCCTTTGTCGCGTAATGTTGTCGTTTTATGTCCCCTTATATTGGCGCTTTATGTCCAATATGGTTGGCGCTTTATGTTTTCTTTTGTTGGCGCTTTATGTCGCCTATTGCTTGCGCTTTATGTTGCGTAATGTTGGCGCTTGATGTTTATTTCTAACGTTTTATGTTGCCAATGGTTGGCGCTGCATGTTGTCTTTTGTTGATGATTTATGTCGCTAATAGTTGGCCCTTTATGTCGCCAGTTGTTGGCCCTTTCCACGGAATCTGTTCTTATTTCACTCGCCTATTATGGGTTCTTGATATTGCCTTAGTTTGGCGCCTTATGTCGCCAATTGAAGGCGATTTCCTCGGAATTAGTTCAGATTTTCACATTAGATATAGATTTTCTGGTCGATTGTTTTACCAGTGTCAATATTTTTCAGAGTGATGGGACTTTATGGGCGAGTGATTGTTGAGGTAGGTTTGTTGGCGGACTATTGATATGATACTGAAACATTATTTGTGCTTTTCCTCTGACATTTCAGAATTGAAAAGATGTCCGTTTTCGCGGTCACATCACCAACAAACTGTTGATAAACATCACGTGATCTACTATCCTAATAAACTAAAATTTACACGGCACCTTGTTTTTGGACCGATTTGTATGCAAATGACAGGATAAAAGCTGAACCGAAACTCACCAAGTTCATTTTATGACATAAATACAAGAAAATTAATTAGAAAGTTTTTTTTTAAATAAACATACGGAGGATAGATAAATCAAAAAGAGATAAAAACATATTTAAGTTATTTACCACTCTTAACCCACCACCAAGTACTTGTTGGTACATATGTCCAAGTTATTGTACTTTAAATCGTCCTTTTTTCACGAAAAACTCATGTATACTGATCGAACAACCTAGAAACATATTACCGAAATGATTAACCCATCACAGCTTAAATCATGAAGAAAACCCACAACTATCATGTTTCAGTTTGGATTCCTGTCAAGACGGAAGCCTTATTTTACTTGTTTAGTTACATCTTGATCTATAGCGTCATACCAGACTGGCGCGGACGTATAGCTGAGTCAATTTCGGTAATATGAGTGCTTGCTTGCTAGTGTTGAGTTGCATATGAGATGAAAAACCGGCAATAAATTATCTATAAAAACACTCACATCTGTTAAAGAGTTTACCATTATTTATGTGAAATTGCATGAAACTTTATCTTGCCGACAGGCGTAGTAATACATTGATATGCTTACAAAGCATAAATCGGAATATTATTATGATGTAAAGTAATACTTCCAATGTTTACATTACCCTCTCGAGTACTGAATACTGCTTTCATACGCCCTTAAAACCTATAGATGAGGGTTTGATAGGTCACTACAAATGGGTAAACAATACGGATAACAGGAGTATGCAAAAACAAATGTGTAGCAAAGTGAGTCAATGAGTATCTAAATTAATGGCATATAATATGTTCATATTTATCAGTTTCATTTCGTCAAGTTTGGTTTATATAGAGTTTATTCACATATGTTCATTAAAACTAACATGCAAACCATGTTATGTTAGGATTGAAGAGATGAAAGACGAAGCTTATGGCTTATATTTACACTCTCTTTTGTGCACTACTGGAATATACTAGCGGGGTTAATGTACTGTACACTTATGATAAGTCGTGTGTCTAAAATGACCTCAATACGCTTTGCGATTAATTCTTGTAGTTATTAATTTAATCTATAAATTATATAAAAAATATGCAAAACAATCATAGAAAGGAAGTGAATTCAACGTCATACACTGTTTTATCTCGGAATACAATTTTAAATTAGAGTGGTTTATACTCGTCGTTGTTTGATGCTAAATTTCATTAACCTGTAGATAAAGTTTATATACACATTAATTTTTGTCCATGTTTTCCCATCTCCATTCTTCTTCACCGTGCAGAAGGTATTATGTGCCAGTGTTGGTGTATATGTACTTTACCCAAACACGATATCCCTCTCCTAGCTGAACAATTCTTCCTATGTATGTTGCTTCTCTAAAAGTTGTCGTTTGTTGTGTTATCTAGTACACTGCTATATCAGTGATCTAACAAGACGAATGTTGATGCAATAAATCACAGACACGTCTGAATAAGTTTAGATAGTAATCTATTTTTTATTATCATCCCAATGAAAGTAAACATGAGGTTAATATTTCTTATAAGTTGTTGAAATACAAGACAAGTTAAGAGAAATGTGTGTCCATCCATATAAAGTCGATATCTATTGCTATCTAAGCATTATTCCTTTTTTAAAAATACTGGGTATATGGTAACGAATCTTGTACCTATAAATGTGCATATACGAATGGCATACTCGATTTTACGGGTTTACTCCGTCACGTCCGGCTATTTTTTGCAAGTAAAACGTACAATTTTCTTACACATCAGTTTTATATGGTAGTTTTCCAGAGAGCGACTGTTAAATACGAAAATGAGTGAACGCGTCTGTTTCGTTGATAGGTGTGTCCCCATACATTGTCTGGCGCGGATTATCGCCGCATATGCTACCTTGCCTCGTGCCCCGTGCTATTTAGAAGTTCTAAAGAGGTAACCACTGGGAAGTACTTAATTTAAAAAAACAACAACTTAATTTGGTAGAGATTCTTTGGATTGTTTAATCTTTACCACATAATTTGTTTATGCCTGCTACCTCTTTTAATAATTTTATAACAAATAAAACAAAAACATCCAGCAAAAATGATGTGCGTTTCGAAAACAATTTGACAGTGATAATGAGATATTTTGATGTGATATGATTGGTGTGGGAGAGGGAATAACTATGCTCATTGTAAGTTAAATTACATAAGGTATAGTGCAAAATCGCCACGATCACCTCCTTATGAGCCACGAGTTTGTTACCGATATTTCAGGTAGGATGCTCGAATTGGCTATCGTCGGACACGTTTTGTTTATGAAGCGTTAGACAAACCAGGCGTTTTGCTTGGTTGGATACATTGCGATGTTTGGCCAACGTTTAGCGAATGATCGCAAAGTTGTTATAGCACTGTCTCGTCAATATAAATCATAATGGTCAGCGTATTTAGAACGGATTCGGTATCATGTATGGTTTCAAAGAATAATGTTAACGTTTTAATCTTATAATTTAATAATCATATAGTAAAATGCAACCATAATTTTACACATTTGCATATGATTAACAATATCCAAAATATAGCATATATAGATGTTATATATATATTTATAACATAACATACGGCGCAGGAGTGATATAACGCCATGCAATAATTTTCATATATCACTAGTGTAATAACTATGCAAAATAGGTAACCGCATCACAGAAAAATGTTTTCATACGCGCTGTCAAAAAATGTAAACAAAGATTAGAAACGATGTTTCAAAAGAAATCATCATGTCAACGAACTCAGCTCCACGATGAAACGAATGGTGAAGAAGGCTGGGCTTAATCCAAACAAACACCTCCCTGATCACAGCGCCAGAAAACACCTTGTCCAGAAATTGAATGACAACAATGTTCCTGCGAACCAGATTATGCAAACTTCGTTACACAAGAATATTGCATCTATAAACAACGATAGCCACATAAATCCAAATCAACACGTTGAAATGTCTAGCATCCTGTACTCACAATGTCCCAGTCACTGATTCCACATGAAATCCCACTTTTTCTTGTGGATTTTACAACATTTATGTAGCTCGAATTCACGGAAGTAATGTCCTTGTGCACATCCCAGGGGCGTACCTAGGCAAACTCCAATAAGCACAGGCGTACAAATGAATTAAGAATCCCGCGAAATAGTCGTTAAAAAAGTCCCAAGTCAGGGGATATCGGTCCCGCTCCAACCCCATATATCATATAGGGACCAGAATATAGAAATACCTTTACTTTTTTAACCGCGCTAAAGTGTACGGGCGTACTTTTCAAAATGCTTCAGATACGCCTCTGCATCCATTAAAATGACATAAATCCATGCTGTAATCGACCAGCTACAAAGCGAATTCGCACTATTAAAAGCGACTGTGACGCTGACTTAAATGTTCTTTTTACACCTTAACCGCCAAATGACATGTACACACTCGCGTGATTACTTATGACGTCACACAGTTATTATTGATTTGCTTGATTTAAATTGATTAAAATATATGTTTCTATTGTTTTTAAGTGAAACCTTTGAAAATCGGTTGATAATTGAGACATGATTTAGGTTTTGCATTGTTAATAAAATGTTTTTATGTCGGGCTTTTTTCTTTCCTGCGGATGAAGCAGTGTACACAATGTAAATTCTTCGCACTATGACAAGAGAAATGTATTGAAGAAACTTTGACCTGGATTTGGACCGTAAATGAGTTAATATGTTATAAATAGAATCTCAAATTCGTGTTTATTTTGTATCAAATTTATTAAACTCGTCATTTAAAAACGATAACACTCGACAGAGCCTCGTTTTTATCGTTTTAAAATGAACTCGTTCAATAAATTCGATACAAAATAAACACTCACTCATTTGAGATATATATATATATATATATATATATATATATATATATATATATAATATATATATATATATATTATATATATATATATATATATATATATATATATATATATATATATATATATATATATATATAAAGATAGAAAATATAAAGTTTATTTGATCTTTCTATTATAAACAGTATGCGCAAATTACCTCCGCTATGAACATCTCTACAGCTGAATCGTTACGTAATAAATATCCACAAACACGATTAACATAAACCCCGGTGTAGACTTTCGTTCCCAAGTTCCCAAACAAAAGTGCAATATTATTGGTGAGGAACAGTTTCTCTAGCTCAAATGTTTCCTAATAGATAAGAAAATGCAACTGAGTCTATGTAAATACATTCAGCGCAAACACATTCCAAAACACCAGATAATTCAAATATACATATTAAAGGATGTCTTTTTTGGCCGATATGACCACCATGCATTACCTACCATATCAGTATTCAAGCCTAAATGAATCATGTTTGCTCTACAATATATCTGTATGTTCCGCGGCTTAGTTATGTTTAATGTATCACCTATTGTAAAATATAGAGAAGGCGTCCATGGAATGTATTCCATCGAGTGTTGTCGTCTGGAAACACTGTGGAGCCACCACTCTCAAGAGTTACATATACTTCACTCCCTGCTTGCACTTCGACAAACGCTTCAACCATGTTGCAGTTGTAGACTTTATAGGTTGAAGACCTAGCAATCGCAACCTTATTGATGTTTATTGCGAAGTAGTTATAAGTACCAGACACGCTGCAAATATGCGTATTGAACACATACGTGCCAGATACCGGTGCCATAAATATTCCAGTCTTGTTGTTGTATGCATCATCCGTGTCTTAAACTGTCTCCGAAAAAACGAAGACATCGCCTTTAGATGGAGATCGATTTTTGACCGTTTTGACGCTAAAGAAGACCCTCTTTTCGGCATCTGCAAAAATGAGTTTTAAAAGTACCACAAAGAACATAAGCACAAATATTACTGATTAGTTAATGACAAAAACAATGACAGTTTCCATTGCATTGTATTCCAAAAAAAGCCCCAGTACCTTTTAAATAAATCATTTCCATATCACCCGTTATATTGCTACATTTCATTGTTGTATAAATGGCAAATAACAGTTTAGTGCGTGGTTATGGAACGTTTGTCTATCAAAGAGTATAACTTTATCCTTATCAATTGCGTTGCAGGGACAGACATATCCATTTCATGCAAGGTACTAGCCTTTTATTTTATTTATCCTATAACATAATTGATTCATACCCAACAATTTATGTTGACAAAATATTGTTAGAAGTATGTTTCTTTTTCAAAATAATGTTCTTCGTGCTCTGTGTTTTTAAATCATTATTCTTGATACTGCTTTCGGGGATTTTATTATACTATCTTTTTGATTGGAACATTCATGTCGCCATTTACGGCTTCCCTTTCCCCTTGATTTTTTTTTATACAAAATGGCATCCTTTAAACACATTTAGCGTTGTGAAATACAAAAGACGCATTAATTAACGTTCTTAAACTGTAAATAACAACACGCCGTGAATTTATTTTGCATTTGATGTATTTGATACACAAATACTGATTTTTCTGCAGCAAATTGTATAAAAGTGTG